>NC_067399.1:669448376-671848376 GCF_016432865.1 Antechinus flavipes
CACTCATTCATTCAATCATTCAGTTCTGAGAAGGAATAGCTTCATTAGGTAAATGAATGTAATAAGCATAATTTCGAGGGGAATACTTAAATCTGTTGGGAAGAACACTGTGTTTTCTCTAGTCCCTGTTACATTAGCACACAATTACTGTGATAATTGTAAATGGTTTCTATTTAGTAGGATTGTTTTTGGTTGTTTATATGTTTGTTCCTTGGAAGCAATTTTCCAAACTCTCATTGTGCAGAGGGAGATAGTAACTTTGAACATCAGCTCTTCTGTCAACCTGCTCTGGGATCTTCTCCACTTCCTTCCGAGTCTTCTTTATCTTTAAGATGAAGCTTTTGCGTGTGAAACATAACTTTCTGCTACCAGAGAGTTATGGGATAATTCCCATCCTGCTAGAAGGGATTTCAAAGGCCCTATAGTCCAATTATCTCCTTTTCCAGATGCAAAAACTGAGACTCAGGAAAGTTAGAGCATGAGTCCAGAGCTAGAAGGAAGACTAGGTTCCTAAATCTTCTGAATCTAGACCTTGAGTTCTTTTCTCATCCAGATTGTAACATCCTGCCTTCAGCATAACCTCTTCCCAAGAACTGATTGGGAAGCTGAGTTTGCATTTTTCTACTGATCTCAACATATAAAGGGAGAATGACAATTCCTCTAAGATAATTCCATAATTCAGACAGATTAATAAATTGCCTAGTCATTTAAATGGCTTTAACATGCCAATTGAGATGCTTTCAAAAGAATGCTGGACTTAAAAGTTGGGAAGTCCAAGATTATGCTCTTATTTCTAACCTAACCTAACCTAACTTTGTATAACTTTGGGGAAAGCATGTAACCTTTCTAGGCCTCAGAATAATTCATTTTAAAATTTGACGCTTGTCAATCTAAAACCTTCTTTCCCATGCCCATCTCTCCATTTATAACCTTACCTAATCTCATTGTACCTCTGAGAAAAATAGGCCCTATTCAGAGGAAAAAAACTTAACGAAATCATACCTATACTAATAAGTGCTTAGAGGTAGAATTGAGGTTAAAGTTCTTGGACTTTCTTTCCAGAATTCCAAATAGTATACCCAAAGAAGGAATGTCCTAGTTTCAACTGTGTTAAAAATATGATGGATGAGAACTCAAGAGCTAGAAGTGTGAGTGCAGATTTCTTCCCAATCCTCCCCACATTGAAATCCCCAACCTATTGAAAACAATGAATATAATCAATCTCTTTCATATGCTCTAGTATATGTTCAGGTGCACATATTAGAACATCAGAAGGAATGAAGCCATATACTAAAACTATTTCCACAGTTTCTAGTTGAAACATAACAATTTGACAGATGCTACTCTAGTAGTTGTATTTTTTTAAACCTTTGTTCTAAATTTTAGTGCGGAAAAAACAGTTGTAGGTGCCCTTTAGAAGAAAACTATACCTAAGAAACCTTGAAGAAGGAAGGGAGAAGAAACAAATAAAGAAAAAGTGTAAAGAAAGATGATAGAAAGAAAGAAAGGAAAACAAAGTGGGAGGAAGAAAGGAAAGAGAAACAGAGAAAGAAAAAGGACCCTCCCCCCCGAAAAAAAAAAAAGAAGAAGAAGAAGAAAGGAGGATAAAGAATGACCAATACCTTGTTTTTAGTGTTCTGAGTTTTGGCGAATGTCATGGGCAAATCCTTAGTTAGTTTTAGGAAAGCAAAGTATACTTGGTTTTTTTTGTTTTGTTTTTTGTTTTTTTTTTAATTTTTAAACCATTACAAAGTCAGAAAATAGATTATTAAGTCTTTCAGGCAGACAGAGGGCTTTCAAACGTCTCTTCTGTAGTGATTAAATTGTGACAGTTTGGACAAGTTTTTCTTTCAATTCCTAGGGCAGCAGGAGGAAGAAGGGGGATGCTTAACTTTTGATACAGATTCATTAAAACTTGTGTGTGTGGATGTGCATGTGTGAGCTTGTGTGTGTACATATATGCATATGTGTGAATTTGTGAGAGACAGAGAGAGAGAGTGGAGAAGGGGGGGCAAGGAAAGGGAAGAAGAGAAAGAAGGAGGGAGAGGGGGAGAGACAAAGAGAGAGGGAGAAAAAGAGTTTGTTCTTCAATTCTCTTCTGAGGAATCTTATCATTTCTCTAAATATGTCACATAACTTCTCTATAAACTTATTTGAAATATATTTTTAAATCTACTATCTAATTGCCTTGTGGAATTTTTTTTTTTATATTTAGAGGCTACTGTATTTATATTTGCCTATCCATACATTTGTGTATATATACACATATATGTTTATACTTATATACATACACAGAATAGTTATGACATATGTACATCAAAATAGCTGTTATATGTATATATACATATCTAAATTCTGATTTTTATTGCTAAAAGTCATGAATAACATGAAACTTAAAATCATTATTTTATCATGTTAAGAAAAACAAAACAAAACAAAATGCAAAAGAAAATCTCGCATTCTCCTCAGTCTCTCTCTCTCAGACTCCAATCCTATTTTTTTTTTCTAGAAATTTTCTTGGCCTTCAAGTAATTACTTGTCAGCTCCTGTCTGAAAAGCTTCAATTATCAAAATGGTCATCCAAAGAGGATTTCTGAAATGCATGTTAGAATTTCACGTGAGCTTAAACTGCTGAATTTAGAGCTAAGGAAGCTGTTTTAATGACTATAATTAGTTTCCATGATAGCCTAAGTTACATGTCACACAAAGTCAGAACAAATTCACCTGTAATTCATGGTCCTGCTTATTTCCTGTCAACTGTAAATAATGTTTGACTGCTACAAAATTAAAACTCGGTTTGACTCCAGAAAGACATTTAATGGAAGTCTGTTATCAATAGTCAAGACAAAATTTTCAAAGGATATCATAAAAGAAAATTTTAGAATTTGTAATGGTAAACATGGCACAGTAGCCACAAATTGATCCCAATGGATAGAATTAATAGCCTTGTATGTAATCAGTTCTTAATAAGTATTTGTAGAGATAAATGTATAAATCTTGCCATCCCTCTCCTTTGAGGCTTTGGTATTTCTGCCCATTTAATAAACTTATTTTCTTGGAACTTGACATTTTCTATAATGCTTCTGACTATGGTTTCCTCATGCCTACAATCCATCCCTAAGAGCCTAACTTTTTGTAATATTTACTTCCTCTACTTCAAGTTAAATTTCTTATTTGAAGCTTTTCATATAGCCCCTATATGATACTCACACGTTTCTCAAGTTATCTTCTTTCCTTTTCTGTGAAAACATTGTATTATCAGGAAGAATGGAAATCCCTTTAGAAAAGGGATTAGGTTTTATGTCTTCTTTTTATTTTTAAATTTAATTTTATTTTTAATACATAATGCTTTATGAATTATGTTGAAAGAAAAACATCAGAACTAACAGGGAAAAACTATGGGAGAGGGAAAAAACAGGGGAAAAAAAGTGGACATAATATGTTTTCATTTGCATTCCATCTCCATAGTTTTCTTTTTGGATGCAGATGGCATTTTCTACCCAAAGTCTATTGGGATCACTGAACCACTAAGAAGAACTAAGTCTCCCATAGTTGATCATTACATTACTCTTGTTATTACTGTGCAAGATGTATTCCTGATTCTGCTTGTTTTGCTCAACATCAGTTCATGTAGATCTTATCAACTTTTCTGAAATCAGTTTCCTCATCACTTTTTATAGAAAAAAATAATATTCCATTACTTTCATATACCACAACTTGTTCAGCCATTCCCCAAGTGATGAACATTTACTCATTTTCCAAATTTTTGCTACCACAAAAAGAGCTGCTATAAACATTTTTTTCACATTCCCTTCTTTGTAATTTCCTTGGAATACAGACCCAATAGTGGCACTGATGGGTCAAAGCATATGTACAGTTTGGTTGCTCAATGGACAAAGTGCCCAATGTCTCTCCAGAATGGGTGGATCATTTCACAATTCCATCAACAATCCATTAGTGTCCCAGTTTTCCACATCCCCTCCAACATTCATCATTATCTTTTCCTGTTATCTTAGCCTATCTTAGAGGTGTGAAATGATATCTCAGAGTTGTTTTAATGTTCATTTCTCTAATCAATAGTGATTTAGATCTGTTTTTATGTGATTATAAATTACATTAATTTCATCAACTGAAAATTGTCTGTTTATATATTTTGACCATTTATCAACTGGGGACTCTTCTCCTCTTTTATCTTTCCCTCCTCCTCTTCTTCTTTCTCTTCTTCCTTTTTTTCCCTTCTTCTTTTTATTTGACTTGCTTTTGTCTTCATTTCTTAGAGTTTGGGTTCTTATCCTTTGGGTACATATACACATAGTTCTAAAATAATCATAATTGAACATAAACATAAAAATGAAATTTGATTTTCTGAAAAAAGATGGGTAGTGATGGCCAAACTGGGTTCACTACTGAAAGACATGAAAAACTGATGTTGAAAGTATCGAACTTGAGGATTACACATGGCCAGCAGTCAAGTGTGACGTGGGAATGAAAACTTACAGATATGGAATTCCAAGGGAAAACAGGAAAAAAATATGTTCCATAAAGGATGTGTGATCAGATGTGAAGTTAAATTTCTCAAACAATAAAAGTGGAGAGTAATTGATAGACTACCTGCCAGTTCGTTTGCATATTCTTGAGTCTCCAAAAAATGAGAAAGACAACAAAATGTTTGTTAGTGCTCTATGGCAAATTAAAAAAAACAAAAAACAAAAAGCATGGAAAGCGACTTGTAAAATGATGAGATATAGATGGGGAATAATCAATGACACTGTTGAGAAGTAATAATAATAACAACAAGAACAATATAATATACTGCTTTAAAAGTTACCAAGCACTTTTCATTATCATGTTATTTGATTCTCACAATACCCTGTGAGATAGATGATATGACATTCATTTTATAATGATGGAAACTGAGCCTGAGAGGTTAAGTGTCTTGCCATACACCTAGTAATTATCTACATCTGGATTTTAAATCAGAGTGCTGTGGCCTTAGGTCCCATACTTAGCCACTAACTTCTCCAATGAGAAGGTCAAGGATGTGAGAATAACTACACATATGAAATCACAAATTGGCAAACACATTTGACAACATGTGTGTGTGTGTGTGTGTGTGTGTGTGTGTGTGTGTGTAGTTTATATTAAAAGCTGGAGAATGCTGTATATTCAGCTATTTAAACCATGGTTTGAAAGCTTCTGAATGGAAATGAAAGAATCTATCTTTTCCCAAATAAAATCTGACCTTGATTGCCATACTGTGAAAACTACTGTGATGACCAGAGAGAAGCCTCTGACCTAGATACAGTCTTCAAAAGCAGGATCATGATGGTGGTCATTTTTGATCAATTATTTTAAAGCTGAATAGAAGCCAAGACAAAGCTCTGTAGTAAAGAGGCTTCTACTCACACACACATTACAAATATGAAGGTTTTAGAACTACAAGAGCATTGTTTACCTTACTTGATAAGGAAGAAGTCAGCATCTGTCCAAAAGAGCAGAATGGCAACCTTCTATAATTGGTCTTGACAGTTATCTGGGCCTGGATAGAATCCTTGTCAAAGCTTAAAAGAAAAGAAAAAAAATGCTACACAATTCAGAAGATTCTGACTATCTCTCCTTGATTGATGCCATTTGCTATGAATGTTTAAAAACTTAAGAAAGCTTAAAAGAAATGATGGTACTTCAGCATATCACTTTAAGAACACACAATCCCACACACATATATTCTATGTATATGTTCTGTACAATCTCTCTATATCTCTATCTAGATATATCTAGATATGTATAGATAAATATCCATAAATATCTATCTAAATATATATTATATATAAATATCTATAAATAAATATCCATAAATATCTATCTAAATATAGATAGATAGATAGATAGATAGATAGACAGATAGATGGATAGAACATCATCTAGTCCCATTTTACCATTTTACAGGTGAGGACATTGAGAAATAGAGTTATCATATGATTTATACAAAATAACACAGATAACAACAGGTATAGATTTGACTTGACTAAAAATTCATTACTCTTTAAAATTCATTGCACTATCTTTAAATAGAATAAAAAATATTAATATATACATACAATACAGATGCACATATATGTTTATATATATATATATATGACATAAAGGTATATAAATTTTTATATATGTATGTATTTTGTTGATTTTTTGATATTGACTATTTGCTGCCCTTAATGTATATCTCACCTTCCACATTTCCAATCATATATCACTCACAATAAATAATTTTAAAAGGATAGAAGGAAAAAATAGAAGCAGGAAATAAATCAACACATCAATAAATCTCCCCCATCTTCAGCTATGCAGAATACAAAAGGCATCCTCTAATATCTTTTCTTAGAAGTCAAGACACATAAAATCTTCTTGATAGGAACTTAGCATGTGTACTCATCCATGTCATCACCAAATCTGAACTTCTTTGTCTGAGGTAAATTACTAGAGAAGCTAAATGGGAGATTGCTCCAAAATGAATCACAAATGAACCTACTGGCTTTGCTTGTTATAATATCAAAGTAACTCAGGCCAAAATCCCTTGGTTAAAATCCATTCTCTTTTCCTGTCTCTGTCCCTTTGAAAAAAATTAACTCCGTATTCCCTCTCCCCACTATTCCATCCCACCCACTATTTTTTGCCTTTTTTTAAATGCACTGTCTCATCTCCACTTTATTCCTTAGTTCTATAAAATTCATCTGGAACTTCACTTTCCATGAAGGTTTTCCTTATTTCTCTAATTTATAATACCTCTTTTTACCCAAATTATTAAATGGCAAAAACAGTGCACAGATAGTTTATATGTATTCTATAATTATACCTACATTTATATATGCATGCAACAATATGTATTTATAGCTTATTTTCCATGCATAAAATACAAACTACATCATAGCAGAGACTGTTTCATTTTTCTCTTTCATTCCCATAACCTAGCCTAGTACCCTGTCATATAGTAAGTTCTTATTAAATGATTATTGATCAGCATTGCTTGTTATTTATTTATTTTCTGGTAATTTGTGTCCTAGCAATAGTATCTCTGGCATCTTGATTTTTTTTTTCACATTCTGGGACTCAACCTGTAATTTGCTGTTTCAAATCAATCCCCAAATTTAGTTTAATTCTTTTGTGAAGGCCTGTGTCTAGAAAACACATACAAATAAGGCTGGCCCAGAGAAGTTTAGGTAGTATTTGAAATTTGAATCTAGACCCTTTTATTATTCAATTTTGCCTCTCTTTATAAACTGATGTCAGTCCAAATTAAATGTCTAGAAATAATAATGTTCACTGGCCATGAATTTGAATTTTGACAGATTCTTAGAACTTGAATAAAAGAACAGTTTTAGAAACCCTGGGAAAGAAAACAGTGAACATAAGAAACCAGTGGAGTTTCATCAAGAATAGGTCACGTTCAAAGCCAGGAGCTATATGAACACAATTTCAAAACAAATCCTGCCTCCCCCATACACATACATATTTATTCTATCCCTACTGACTCTGCTTTAAGGCTGCTGCTTGACTTATCTTGTTATTACTTAACCTCTCCCACCCATGATCACTCCCTTCTTTCCTCACTCTTTGCTTCCCAAGGTGACCTCCCTTGCCTTATTTCTTTATAGATTTTGAAGGATGCTATACGTGGATGTGTGTGTGTGTGTATATGTGTGTGTGTGTGTGTGTGTGTGTGTGTGTGTGTGTGTGTGTGTGGTGTTGCCTATTTATCCCATTCCAGATGTGAGTAGGCTTTCAGATCTACAATCCCTCCTTCCTCCTGTAATGCCTCTGTGTCTATTCTTCTGCACAGCATTTGTATAACATAGTTACTATTTTTACCTTAACTCCATCCCAATCTTTCTGTGGAGCTACCCTATTATTGATGTTAATCCTAAACACACAGTATACATTTCCCATATTAAAAACAAAACAAAACAAAAAATTGTCCATGTTGAGGTCCTTGAAAATAACCTTTGTTATTGGATCTTATATGTTAAATTTTCTATTAATTTTGGGTTTGATTGATAGAAAGACCTGAAAGTCTGCAAGTTCATTGACCATACATTTTTTTCTCTTTTAATACTATAGGTAATTTTGTTGGATATATTTTTTTGCTTCAGGCCTAGTTCTTGTGATTGTTGGTAGATAGGATTCCAGAACCAGCAGTCTTTTACCATGCTTGGTAATCAACCCTATACAATTCTAATTGTAGATACAGTAGATTTGATTTTTTTTTTCTTACAAAATTTTCTCTTTGATCTGGGGGCTTCTAAATTTGGCAATAATATCCCTATGTGTTTCCACAAAGGATCTCTTTGAGGTCGTGATCAGTGGATTTTTTTTTTTTCTTTTGCTACTTTCTCCTTATGTTCTATCACTCCATACCAATTTTCTCAGATTATTACTTGAATCAATGTATCAAGGCTCACTGTTTGGTTACAACATTGAGGTAAATTCCAATTAATGTTATATTTTCTCTTCTTTATCTGTTCTCCAAATCTGCTACTTTTTAAATAAGATGTTTCACAATCTATTTTTTAATGATGTTTTGTTATTTCTTAATCTCTCATTGCTTCACTGATTGCCGCTTGCCCAATTCTTTACATGTATAATCAATACCTTATTTTTTGACTTCTAAAAATGTTGGAGAAGGGATAAAGGGGGAGATTTTTTTTAATTCGACATTTTCAAAATAAATATCAAATAAAAAAAAATTGGAATATATTTAGCAAAATACATAAAGGTAAAATCCTTGCCACTGGGGAAGGTGGGAGCTGGCAGATCTTTGAGTTCAGGATTTTTGAGGTACAGTAACCTTCAAACCAATCACATGTTGACACAAAGCCTGATAATAATGTGCTAAGAAGCCCTACAGAGTAGATGGACACCTGCTGCTTACAGAAGGGTAAATTAGAATAAGATGATGAAAATACAATGATTTAAAGCATCTATACTGATTTGCATTGGTATGGGTTCATATATGGTAGTTTTAGCCAATTTTAGCCATGGGGATAGAAAGAGACTTTAGTTTAATTTTGCTTTTTTTTTTTTTTTTTTGGCAAGGTAACTGGGGTTAAATGACTTCTGCAGGATCACACTCCTAATAAAACCATATTTGATCTCAGGTCCTCCTGATTTCAATGCTGCTAATTTATCCATTGTGCCATCTATCTGTCCCAGGAGACTTAGTTTAAAAAAATCATACCAGGCTAATCATATCCTCTTTTTTTTTCCTTTAGGCAAAATTATTGGCCTGAGATATATGCATTATGTCCTATTTACAATTTAATTTCTCATTTGAAAATGTCTCATTTGTTTTCATTGTGTTTAAGACTAAGAAAAAGTGTGACAAAGGTTATAGTGTGGTGAAATGAATTCTAACCACATGAACTTCTGTATCCCAAAAATCATTTTGTTGATCATTCATTGTCATCTTGGAACGAAGTTGGCACTGGGGGGCCACATGCATTTGTGTTTGACCCAGTGCCATTTAACATTTTAATCAATGACTTGTACAAAGCTGTAGATAGCAAGATTGTCACATCACAGCAGATGCCAACCTGGCAGGGACAGCTAACATGGTAAATGACTATTAGGATCTCAAAGTATCTTGACAGGTTACAATGTTGGGCCAAATCTGCTAATAAGAAACTTAATAGGAATATTTGCGAAGTCTTGTACTTAAGCAGAAAAAACAAAATTGTTAAGCACAAGATAGGTGAATGTGGCAAAGGTAATCCCCCCCTCCATGTTCTTTCATATATTATGCATCCAAAATGTTATGTCTCTTCATTGAGGACTTTTTAAAACATTTCTAGGATACCAAGAGGCAATTTCCTTAGGCTGCATAATCCAACAGTAGATAGAATGTGAAGGAGGAGGAAGACCTAATTGTAAATTCTGGAAATACATTTGATCCTAGATAAACCACTTAATCTCTTAGACTCAGTTTTCTCTTCTGTTGAATGAGGAGATTGGACTTGTTATCCTTTAAGAAGTCTTCGAGCTTTAAATCTACAAAATTATAAAGAGAAAAGGTGACTTCTACAAAATTATAATAAGACAAAGTGACCTCCAAATACTAAAGAAATCACAGACTATATTATCAGAAGCAAAGTGTTAGGAGAAGGGAGCTGCCAGTATTCTTCTCTACCCTAGACAAATTGCATTATGAACACTGTGTTTAATACTGGGTATTATAAGAGGCAGCTGGGTGACTCAGTGGATAGAGCACTAAACCTGTAGTAAAAAGAACCTTACCACAATGTTGTAACCAAAAAGTGAGCCTTGGTATATTGAAACAAGAAATAATCTAAGAAAATTGGCCTGGAGTGATAGAACTCCCAAGATCAAAGAGAAAATTTTGTAAGAAACAAACAAACAAACAAAAAATCAAATACACTGTTCAACATCAGACATTTACTAGCTGTGTTAGTCTGGATAACACAACCTCTGTTTGCCTTAATCCTCAGGAGAAGGAAATAGGAAACTAGGTGGGTTAATGGACAGAATACAGTATTGGGAGTCAAGAAGACTATGGTAAACCAATCTGGTATTTGTGCCAATAAAATCTCAAACGAGGTCATGAAGAATCAGACATGATAGAGCAACATCTGCAAATAGGAAGAAATGGGTTTGCCAAAGCAAAAAGTAGGACAACCACGGGATTACTGTTGTCAAGGAGAGACCTGCTCCAGCCTAAGTGGAAAAGATGGGTCTTGCAGTCCTGACCAGCCCTGAAATCTATGATTTCAACATTTTTTTGTCTCAAATGAAATATAAATATCTAGGTCCCAAGGAAGCAATGTGATATAAAAAAAATGGATCTGCTGCTTATGACTCTGGGGAATTGGGCAACTTGTTGGAGCACTTTGGCCATCAGTAGGGAATGGTTTGCATCATATGCTACACTGTTGTCCATAGAAATATGTGGAAATCATATTTCATAGTCAATAGCAATGCTAGATGGAAACTGGGGGGGAGGCAACATATTACATTGGAACAGACATTGACTCTATTGGCAGAGATTTTTGGGAAGTCCTGATCTAGGCATTTCTCCTTCCTGGGTCTCCTTTCTTTAATCAGAAAATGAGGTATCAATAAGTCCCTTTTAGACCTAGGACTCTGCTTCCTATTGTATCACACTGCTCTGATACTTGCTCTGAATTGTAACTTCAATATCAGGTATCTAGCAATTCACTGAGCTATGCTGTGCTTTTCTTTTTCAGCAAGTCAAATGGGGCCACTGGTGCCCAAGCTTTTTTCTATAACACAATGCTGGAACTTCCTACAATCATAAGGGGCTCATCGGTGGCAATGTTTATTTTTTATTTATTTATTTTTTTTTTTTATTTCTGAAGCATAATTCACCATCCCTCTGAATGGTATGTTTTCATTACACCTCAGCTAACACTCAGAATATTTTTTTTTTTAATTTGGCCATGATATTATTTTTCTTTTGAAAAACAAACATCCATCTGTGCTGATACACTCTGGCTTCCCAGGATAATACGTTCCATAGAATGTGTGAAATAATAAGAATGGAGTGTGATAAATTGAACTCTTAGCATAAACCAAAATCAAAAGGAGACACCAGTCATGTTTTTATTTGCTTAACTCCCAAGTTGCCCTTATTCTTGTTCATCATTATATTTGCAAATAAGAATGTGCTTACTTTCAAATGCTTCCTAATTCAATTCTGCATCACTTTTTAAAAAATAATGATTTTTTTTAAACCTTTTTATACAGTCAACCAATTATAGAGTTGAGTAAAAGAGAGTCCTTAGATCATTTTGATGACCTCATTTTATATTTGATTGTTGATATAAAAAATTATTTTTACTAAAGAGTCATTTTCAAGTATAATCTTCCTCTCAACAAGTCATTACTTTTCACACACACACACACACATACACACACACACACACACACACACACACACACACACAAAACAGTAAAGCAAAATCTACTCAAATATTGGGCACTTAAAATAATATGAAACATTCTGAATTCCAAGTTCCTCTCCTCTATAAAAAAGGAGAAAATATAGGGAATAGAATTGGTTGTTATAATTACTCAGAGTTCATTTTTTTCTTTTTAATGACATTTTCCTTTTTGCTGTTTTGGTCATTGTGTATAGTGTCCCCTTGGTTCATCTTATTAATTCTTTCAAATCTCTCCATGTTTTTACTCATTTCTTATATCTATTGTTTTTCATAGATAGGCATGTTAGCTTAGAGGCAGCTTGCTGCCACAATGGAATGAGCACTGGGCCTTGAGTTATGAAGCCCTGAGTTCAAATTTTACTGCATACACTTACTTGGGCAAGTCAATCAATCTTCTTTTCTATTTCCTCAACTGTAAAGTGGGAAATTTAGTAGTGCCTACCTTCATGGAGTTGAAACTAGGATTAAATCAGATAATATGTATAAAGAACTATAATACCTTGCACAAAGTAGCTATTTAATAATGATTATTCCCTGCCTCCTTCATAGCAAAATATTGTACCATATGCATCATCTCCATTTATTCAACCATTCCCCATTTCACCTTATTACCAATTTATTATGTCACTATGAAAATAAATAGTATCACTTTTGGTACATATGGGCACTTTCTTAGCAACTTTTACCACTTTTGGATAGATGTTCAGTGATAGGATCTTTGAACCAAATAATACAACCAGTTAATTGCCTCTCTCCTTCACTCCCCCCCCCATTTCAGAGTTGTCCCGAAAGTTTAGACCAGTTCACTGCTCTACCATTCATTTATCCATGACTATCTAATCAGAATCCTCACAAAGTTAATTTCATTTTGTTTATATTTGTCAATCAGATGCCAATTTCCTATTTTATTAAAGGCCTCAGAGTAGTTTCATGACTTTGCATAAGATAACAGAAGTGGACAAATGGCACAAAGGGAATCTGAACTCTAATCATTTACACAACGCTGATTCCCTTGCTCCAAACTGTTCCTTCTTCCATTATATTTTTCTAGAAGCATAAAGGGAATATGTCTTATTGGATACAGGGGAACCCTCTTATTCAGGAAATCCAGAGTAAACTCTCCCTCAGATACTCCCTAAGTAGGTACCTCTGGTCAGGCTGTTTAAATTCCCTCAGAATCATGTTCATTATCTATAAAATGGAGACTAATCATGATACCAACCAGCTATGTACTGGTAAATATCTAACAAATGACTCTTAAAAAATAAGAACAATGTATAAAAGGAACACTTTTAAGTTTAATCTGAATTATGTTTCTTCATGACTTTAAATAGACAATCATTAAAACAATGAGTCAAGACTTGATATATAGCACTTGCCAATTTCTGAAGTGTAAATTCTCACATTGAAAATACAAGTTTTATACAAATCAATTCAAGCTAGTTCCAACATGTCTCCATATCTACATTACAGGATTGTTTTAAGGATCAAAAGATATATGGAAATCACTTTTTAAACCTTAAAGCACTATATAACTGGCAGCAATCACAGTGAATGTTATGTTAACCAGTATGTCTTACTTTCTTTTGTGTCATTCTTACAACATGTGCAATAATATGGCACAGGAAAAATGGCTTGAAAGAATGTCAGAAGAGAAATACATGAGCAAAAACAAAAATTACCAGGGCCATTCCTAAAGTGTGAACAGGGATTAAACAATTGACAGTCGCTATCCTCTATTGTTATCTGCAAAATAACAAGATATGTGATTGGACATGAGCAACAGTCCCATAGAATGGGCACCCAAACATTGATCACAGGTTGCATTATAGAAGTATGCTTCAGTGAGATAATAGATATTTGATAGTAGGGATTAATTTGTTTATTTGTTTTGTATGCCTACTAACTAATGTTTGCCTGGCACATAGAAATCATTTAATGAATGCTCTTTGGTTCTTTTTTTTACAAATAAAGCAACTGAGGATATGAGAGTTAAAGTGGTCAGTTACTGAGTTTAGGAAATTAGATTTGAACTTAGGTTATTGCCAGGGTCAAATTCAGCATCATATCTGTTCTTAAGTTAAAATAAAATAGGTAGTCATTAACTCTAATGAAGAATATTTGGAAAAGTATATGTATTTATTATTTATGTGTGTGTATTATTATTAATTGATAAATAGTTCAACAGAAAAGGAAGGAGAGAGGGAAGAAGAGAGGATGAGAGAGAGAGAAATTGAATTTGGGAACCACGGCATTTCATTGTTCTTAATTATAACAACAATAACAGTAACAACTAGAATTTTTGTAGGACTTTAAAGTTTGCAAAGTATTTTATAATTAACCTATATTGTTCTCACAACAGAACTGAGAAGTATATGATATTGTCCCCATTTTATAGAGGTTAAATGAGTTCCCTAGCGTTGTACATTGACCAAGTTTATAAAACTTAATTTGAACTGGGGTCTTCCTTATTCAAGATTAAGCACTCTACCCACTTTCAATAGAATTCCATGAAGGGATTTTTTTCCTAATTGATCCACTATTTTGGTTATCAATTCTTACTATTTTGCCTTCTTAACAGTTTCTATCTGCTATTAAAAAATTAAGAAACAAACAAGCTCCAAGGGTATCATAAAAGGAAACAAAAAAGTAATACTTATTTTGGCAGTATTTTTTTAAATCAGTGGTAAGATTTTAAAATGTATTCTTAAAAGCAATAAATAATAGTTTAATAGAATAATACATTTTCAATACTTTGAGAATTGTCTCATAATTTTCATTAAATAATTGGTTTAAAAAAGTGTGTGGGGGGAATAATTCTTGATGATTTCTGTGTATGTAAAGAAATTAGCAGAGTTTGTGATTGAGGTTCTCTTCAATGTCTAAACTTTACTAGTTTTTCATGTCTCTAGCATTCTTTCTATTTATTTCTTTTTGACTTTTCCTGGAATCTTGATGGTCCTGGAACTTCTCTTCTTTCCAGAAGTTCCTGATTCTCCCATTTTTTTAATCCCTTATCTCAGCAGATGTCCTGGCTTTCTATTTTGATGACAATTACTAGTTTCCTTATGCATTGCTCTGCTTCCAGAACTCAAAATCCTTACTATTTCTTTATTTGTTCCAAAGCCATAGATTTGATTGTCATTCTACCTCACTCCAAGTTATGTGCTCTATCTCTTTAAAATAACTTTAAAATAAGGAAACTGTAACTCATTATCTATTGGTCCTGAGTCTGGTTTTACATAGACAGAAATCAGTTTTGAGGACTACGCAGAATTTCACCCTCTCTCTTTTCTTTGCATGTAACAACTGAATCCAGAGTTAATGTGGACAATTTTCATCTTCATTTTCATTGCTAGCATTCATTTCATTGCTAGCATAGCATTCGGTTAATTTTTCTTAGAGGCCTATCTCTCTGCTTGGTCATAGCATGTCAGCTGTCATGCTAAGTGAAATACTATCTCCTTGGAACCTCATAATAACTCTGGTAGGAAGGTGCTATTATTATCCCCATTTCAATTGAGAGAACTGAGGCAAACAAAGATTGAAAGATTTGCTCTCATCTAAAAAGAACCCGAGGCAGGATTTAGACCCAATCCTTTCTTCATCAAGGCCTGATATTCTATCCACTGTGGCACCTGGCTGCCTCTGAGATACGTCATTAATGAGATTTAACTCATCCTTTACAAGCACTAAAGGTAACAACAGACATGATGGTTATAGAGAAGCTTTTATTTGACCTTGACCAGCATTATGAGGTAAGATTACTAATAAAACAAATGAGTTTTACTTCCCACAGATATATTGACAACTTCACAGGCTCATATTAACACTTCATGTGTGGTGTTTTTCTTTTTTAGAATAATATAGTAGTTCTCTCTGGGAACAGGTTTCTTGGGGAGGTTTTCTGGAGGCAGCCTTAGTTTCATTTTCAAGTAATAATCACCCAAATGCAGCCAGGTGTTTTTTTTTAGATTGATAAAAGAGGTTTATTATTAGGTGAAGATAGAGATAAGGAGGGGCACTGGACAAAGGGTCCAGTGGACAGAGGGTCCTCACATGGCTACCATGTTTGGAATCTCTGCCCAGCCAGGTGTTAAAAGTTCAGATCTTTTATTGTGTCCTTCAAAATAGCCCAGTTAGTTTTTCTTAGAGGCCTATCTCTCTGCTTGGTTCTAAGAACTCTTGCAGCTTTGTCCTTTGCTTCTGCCTCTGCTTTCTTCAGCCTCCAGCCAGCACCAAGGTGAAAGTTGGAAAATGAATCTGTCTTGCTTCCCAGAGAGGGCTTGTGGGCTTCTGTATCTCCCAGAGTGCTCCTGGTTCTCAATCTCCCAGAGTGCTCCTCTCCGACCCCTGACAATATTCTGAAGTAACTAACTAACCTGAAGCTAAGAGCCTCTTTATATATGATCTCCCAAAGGTTGACTCCTCCTTCTGGATGCAAGGATTAAGCGAGGTGTGAATTCAGATATCTCATATTAAACCCTGAAATCTCCCAAACATGTGAACTCCAATGAGTACTTAAATACTTCTTGCTTATGTGAGCTCTCTAAAGGCATGAACACAAGCATTGTATCAATTCCATTGAGTTAACACTAGGATTCTAATATCTCCCTTGAGTTATCACCTTGTTTCAAGTTGAGCTAACACTAGGATTCCAACATTAATGGTTTATTACACTGGAAGAGAAATAAGCCATAACGGCAATTTTACAAAAATCCCATATTTTACCCCATAGAGACCTATGTAGGTGTTTAAATGAATGAAAACAGCCTGAAGTCTTCAGCTCCCCTTGAAGGAAAATACATTTCTTTCTCTTTCCCTTTTTTTCTTTATTCCTTTTTCCACACAATCTAAAACATGATCATGTGTACTTTGCCTTCAAGGAACTTGTATTTTGATAGGAGAACATAACACATCAAAGGGGTCTGAAAAGGGAGAAAAGAAGATATGAAAGGGGAATTGTAAAGAAAGTCCTAGACAGACTGGAATTTACCTTAAGAAGAATTGAAAGCATGCCTGTGCTGGCCCTTTTAATAAAACAGATGTTTTGGAAAGAACTGGCCAATCAGAGGGATAGGGGAAAGAATACTTAAAAGTGGGAAGTGAGGAAGGAAAATGAACTTACAATGTCCCAAAGTTTCTGGAACAGTGTAAAGAAAGTTGAAAATGTGGGTTCTAGGCAGGTCCTTAAATATTTCTCAAATATTTCCCATCTGTAAAGACCAAGTTCAAGTCCTACTTTAGATATTTACTAGCTGTGTGAGTCTGGACTCTCTGCCTTTCTGGCCATTGGATTCTTCATCTGAAAGATGCCTGTTGGACTTCATGAATGCTACAATTCTTTTCTGCTAAGAATCTGTGATTATATATAATTCTTTGGTTATATTCACTTTAGGATTATCTTTAAGAGATTGATTTGACTTCAAAAACTTTTCAATAACTGAGGTGAACTTTTGTGTCATGATGAAATAACAAAATAGGACATGGAGAGAGTTGCTTTTATAAATGCCAAGGACACATTATAATACATATCCTGAGTTTCAGTCCTTGGAAATCACACTTTTAATTCAACAAGTATCCAATTCAGGTAGCTTGTTTTGAATCGACTTTTAAATGATGTTAATATTTTAAGCATTCCCTGTTCCAATGTATTTCCAAAAAAGGTAACTGCCTTTACTGTATTCTAGATTTAGACTGCTGGCATGGAAATGAGACAAAAGTATCATTGGTACCAAGGTGATCTTTTAGCTACTTAATTATCAAGATAATAATATTTTTAGCTATTAAATCCCTTATTAAAGAATCAGGTTCTGAGTTGAGAAAAACTCAGAAAGGATCCACAAGAACAAAACCAGAATGAATAAGAAGTTAGACAAAATAGGTTGAAAATAAAAGATTGAATGTGTAAATCATATACTATAAAACAACAATGAAGCTATAAACATATCAGGATCCCTGGTAGGATATAGAAAGAGCAGGACCACTCAAATCCAGCTGTCAAGGAGATAGTGATCTGATTTGGGGAAGGATGAACACTTAAAGAGCTATTAGAAAAGAATGTACAAAGAGAACATTTGTATGTAAGACATAGAAGTTTGGTTAACTGCTGTTGTTTGCTCTTAAAGAGGACCAATGACATCACTGTGTTAGAATCAAATTATACTGTGTCCCACAATAACTGATCACACCAATATGAACTTGGAGAGCTCTACCCAAAGTCAGACATACGTGATCCATAAGATTATTTATGATGGATTCTTTAACTTTGTGCATCCCATTTTTTTTTTTTTTTTGAGCTACTTCAATTCTGCTTTGCTCATTAAGCACAGCGACATCTCTGATGAGGGAAAGCCATGCTGGATGGTCCTTTGCCAGTGTCTTCCTTGTCATACAATCAATTCTAGAGTTATTCAGAGAGACCGTGCTAGTGTCCATGTATCACTTTTTCTTACCACCTTGTGAGCACTTGCCGTGTGTGAGCTCTCTATAAAATAGTACTACTTTTTAGCAAGCATAAATTTTGCAACTGATCAATGGAGTTGTGTTCTCTGCAATATAATTCCAATGCTTGGCAGTTTAGTTCAAGAAAGGATCTCAGTGTCAGGCATATTATCCTGCCAGAAGATCTTCAGAATTTTCTTAAAACAATTCAAATGAAAGCAATTTAGTTTCCTGGCACGGTGCTGGTAGACTGTCCAGTTTTCACAGAAATGAGGTCAGAACAATGGTTCTGAATGCCTTCAGTTTGGGTAGTCAGTCTAAGACTTCTTCTCTCCCATATTTTCCTTCAGGGCCTCTCAGACACTGAGAGAGCTCTGGCCATATGTGTCAACCTCATTAACAATGTGTACATCTCTGAAAAGTATACTATCAAGGTAAATTATTTTTCTACTTATGGATGGTGTGGTGCTGGTTGTGGAGTAGCTATGTTTTTTTTTTTTTTTTTGTGAAAATTGTTAAGCCAAAATAAGCACAAGCAGCAGAGAATCGATCCATACTTGTTACTTCTTATCTTGAGAGGCTGCACTGAGTGCACAATCGCCTGCAATCAAAAAATCATGGACCAATACTCTCTACTTTTCAAATTACAGTCTTTACCATCAGTAGGTTGGATTACCTTGATGCTATTAAAGATGTTTGACTACATGGTTGAAAACATCATGCTAAAAAGCATGGAAGCAAGTCCATGGCCTTGTTTTACTCCATTGGTGATTGGGAAAGAGAGCATCCCATTATCCAGAACTTGGACAAGCATGTCATAATGAAACTGATAAGCAATACTGATGAACTTTTCCAGGCAATCAAATTTTGACATAATTGTCCATAAGCCTTTGCAACTGACATTATCAAAGGCCTGGTCAGATCTACAAACACTGTGTACAGACATCTCTTCTGCTACTGCCATTTCTCCTGGACTGTAGACCTATAAACACCAAATCAACTATTTCTCAGAAACTTCTGAAGTCACACTGGCTCATAGGTATTTTGATCTGCCAGGTGAAGGGTCAGGTTATAAAGGAAGACTGGCAAAAATATTGCCAACAATGACTCAGAGAGAGATCCTCTTTTTGACTATAACAAGACAATTTATTTCCTTTATATTTTACAAAGATATACAATGGAGGCATCCTAGGATTCCTCGGGTATAACTTCTTCTTGCCTTATAATTTGGACAATTTCAGCCAGATTTTATATAAACAATGCACCCTATAACTTGTAAATCTCAGCTGGAATAGAGTCAGCACCAGGTGCTTTGCCACAACAAAGTAGTCTAATGCTATTCAAAACCTCATTTTCCATTGGAACATCAGGTAAAAAAGAATTGAATTAAACCTGAGGTAAATATCAGTGGCTTCAGCATTGATTGATGAGCCTATTGAGAATATTGTGGAAATGTTCAGCCCATCCCTCTAGGATCATGTGCTTTCCATTAATCGACATGGCTCCAGCAGCACTGAGTAGTTGAGATGCACCTTAGGTCTTTGACCCATAAGTAATCTTCAGGGCTTCTTAAAAGCACTTTGGATTGTTACAATTAGCATCAAACTGAATTTTACCTGCATTCTTACTGAGCCAACAATCTTGCATCTCTCCAAACTTTCCTTGTACTTTACATTAAATGCTCCCTTCTTAGAGATGGATGAATTATCATGCTGCTACATCCTGCAGAGTACTTGTTTTTCATTTAATAGTTTCTGAATTTCCCCATCATTTCCATCAAACCAGTCTTGATGTTTGTGAATGTTCTGACAAACTTCTCTCTGCTCAGAGAAGGTCTGGAACATGTTGACACCAATTCTTCTGGTAGTCTTTTGCCTTGAGGTTGCTGCTTTTGTAGAGTGAGAATATTTAGCTCAGAGAGTATAAGTTCATGATCAGTCCAGCACTATGACCCATGCATTGCCTTTGTCATTCTCACATCCTGTCAGTCTCTTCTGCTCACAATTTCATAGTCTATGAAATGCCAATATAAAATTTAAATTAAATGCATCTATGAAGTTTTATTATGCTTAGGAAAACAGAAAACAATGTTTGCAGTGAGGTGCATCCATGAAGTTTTGGTGAACAGAAAGTCATGAGATGCTAAAGTCTTTAGCAGTAAATGAACATTGCTGCTGCTGTTATTCCTCCCAAGAACTCTTTGCCTTATCTGGCAGTCTGAGGCTGTTCTAACATTAAAGTCACTTAGAATTCTGTACTTAACCTCTTTTAGCACATTGATGATAGGGGTCTCCAGGTCTAATTTTTTTTTCCTTTGACCTCATTAGGATTCATCTGAGTAGGAGCATAGGCAATGATGGTGGTATGGCATTTTCCTGCATTTTCATGACTGTCTTTCACTCCTTTTGGTAGGCATTCCAACTTATTAACTAGATCAGTTTTGGTCACAAAATCTATATGTTTCATGGTGCTCTCCTTCACTTTGACCACTCCAGAAAAACATGTTTCCAGCTCCAACTTCAGTAAAGTGGCCTTCATTTGCCAGCCTTGTTTTACTTGGGGTTACTATTTGGATGTGATGCCTTCTGAGTTCTCGCACAAGAACTGCTCATCTTTCAGGTCTGCTGGATTTTATGTTGTCTATCAGTATGAAAATTCTGTGTCTGACAGTGAGTGGACTTAACTTTGCAGAGGATTTTGTGTGTGTGAGTGTGTTTCAACATGGATAGGGTGGGAATGATGAGGTTAGTGGCAGTGTAGAGAATTGTGGGAACCCTTCTTTGGTCAAAGCAGGTCCAACGTGAAAGAGTTCATGAACCTGAAATATTAGACTGGCAAAAGGAAGTTTATTGGCACTGAGAAGTCAGCCTTTGCTAGGAGACTGACTTCTTCAGTGGCAAGGTCCTGACAGATAGATAAAAGTCTTAGCAGAGAAATCCCAGCAGAGAGATAAAAAGGGATTATGTCTTCACAGAGGGCAGGGGTCCTGGCAGGCAGCTGTACCAAAAAGAGGTCCTTTGGCATGTGATGATTCCTGTTTTCAGGCCTCTGCAAAGAAATGAGCCCCAAAATTGCAGAGGAAATCTGCTGCTGAAGTTTCAATTGGATGGAATTACTTCAATGTTGTCATTGCCCTAAGACCTAGATTTCTAGTAGAATGACACCACTTAAGTTTGAACTAAGTAGGACGTGGTCCTGGGCCAATCTTAATGAAATCACTTAACTGTCCCCAGGATGGGCCCTATAAGAGAGTTTCTGGGCTTACCCCAAAAGACAAGGACAGTTTCACGATTCCCCTATCAGGATCCTGGCCTACCACAGTAAATAGTCCAGTGATAAGTAAGCAGACAATTTTTAGGACACTTTTTGTAAGTGCTATTTTATAGCACCTTTCCCACACCAGGAGGCAAGCAGTGTGATCCTTAAAAAGCTGTTCAGCCTCTCAGGAGGCTGCCAAATCCTACTGGTTCTTCCAGTGGTCAAGCAATCCTATGGCTTAGATCACTGTGACCATAGCTCCTGGTGTAGCCACCTGCTGCTTCCTCACTTGCCCATTGCTACAGGGCTTTGAGGGGAGAAATGGTAAAATGACATGGCAATATATTTTGATTCATGAATAAATTAGATTTAAGTGAGACAGAGTTGCATGAAGTCGTCAGCTTTATTCCCTCAGTCATCACAGTCTAATGGCAGGATAAGAGTCAAGATTATTGGTGCTGGCTCAAGATTCAGTGGATGATCTTCAGTGGATATCTGGCCAAGCTCTCAATGCTCACAGAACACACTTTGCCTGCCTTCATGAGTGTTGGGACAAATTCTCCTCCCACCCCCTATTCCACCAGGAGAAATCTTCACATGCTTGGGGTAGACATTCCTCTTAACTTCCTATAGTTACCCTGAATCTGGTTTAGCTGATCTGTCAAAATGGTTTACTAGAGTGTAGCCACTGTGCAGGCTATAGTTTTTTGGAGCCAAGGTTGAGAAATTAAGTGGATCTGGACACCAAAGGTGGAAAGCAGTCCTGAAAAGGGCTTGCTGTTTTCACTCCAGAAGCAGTAATCTTTCTTAAATTTATCTGATATCCCTTATACAAGATGGAAAACAGATAGCTTCATTGGGGTGGTGGTGATCAAAAACAATTTCATTAACAGGATGATATTTGAACTGGTCTCTCTGGTTCTTGATTGCCCTTATAAAAAGAGGAAGATAAGCTTAAAGCTCTCTAAGGTTTTTTGTGACTTTAAAATTCAGACTGTGAATTAGATATTTTTAAAAACCTGGGAAAGAAAAGACTGATAACAGAGAAATCACACATTTTATAAATTATACTTTCAAACATTTGAATCCTGTCACTGAATAGTTTGTTTGCAGTAACTTAAGCTTTAAGTGAGCATTCTGGCTCTGATGTGCTTTTCCAGCTTTATCACACACTTAAAACAATTTAAACCATAGCAAAAATGGCTCTTTTAAACTCGGTTCTTTTCTCTCTGAATTTTTTTCTTTATACTTTCTTTCTACTATCCTTGGAATGGATTTTTCCAGGGTAGAGTGGAAAAAGCATTGCCTCTGGAATCTGAAGACCTCAATAAAAATCCTACCTGACCACTCATTGTGAAGAGATTCATGGGAAGGCCTCTAAAATGTTAGGTTGATGCCATGTTGCACATTCAAAGAGTTCCAGCCAGGATTGGCAGCCACCATACAACCTGGATCCAAAGACAGGCTTTCCTGGAGTGTTTCTGGGTAATTCATTGGAGCAAGAATTAGAAGGCATACCATTCACTAACTCTAAATCTATAGTAAGCAATAGACTTTCCCCCATTTTCTAAAGGCACAGATAATTCTTTTCATGGGAATGAAAGAAAGTTGGATTATTTAAATTTTCTGATGGTTTGCTTTTTAAATGAATAAAGGTTTTTTGCATATCAATTATACTGACTCAGAATTCTTAGTTGCCTACCTTCAGAGTTCTGATAAACAGACTCCATCCTATGGGATGATCCCATTGCCCACATAATGTGGTTGCTAGTGCTTGCCAAAAGAAATTTCTTTTTATTTCCTAGTGAGGCCATTATGTGGTACAATGAAGAACATAAGGGACTTCGAGACCTAAATTCCAATTCTGGCTCAGACACTAAATAATTGTGACCTATTGTCTTTCAAGACTTAGTTTCCTCATTTGTTAAATATGGGGATACCAATAGCTCCTACTCTCTAGAGCTTTTATGAGAATCAAATGAGATAATGTATGTCAAGTACTTTGCAAATTAAGTAGAACTCTGCCAAAAACTTTTATAAATATCTTTTGATTCTCAGAACAACCTGCTAAATCATTGTTTTTGTTATAACTATCATCTAGATAGGAAATGGTTAACCGACAGGGGTTAAATAATGTGCCCAATATCATATACCCAGTAAATATCTGAAATTAGTTTTGAATCCCAGGTCTTGAGTCTAGGCCCACTGAGCTAATTATTGATGTCTCATTTGCCTCCTCTATGATTTCATTGATATTAGGGCACTCTTGAAATCTCTTCTATCAGTGCAGGTCAGAATTTTAATTGTAACTGTAGTCTTAGAGAGCTGCTTAGTTCTATGAGAGTTTTGATGAAGTAGGCTATTATTGCTAAATCCTCCTTATCTGTATAATTGGGAAATCAAGCTCCCTAGGACTCAGTTTCCTCATCTATAAAATTAGGGGATTGTACTTAGATGCCCTTTAACATCCCTTCCAGTCCTTCTTTCTGTAATAACACTGATGGTTGCACAGAAGGCAGGACCAGTGGTCTGGGAAGGAATGGGATCCTTCTGCTTGGCTTGATCTGTTGCTTTGACAAAGTAAAGACCATATCTTCCATAAAGTACAAAAGAAAATTTCTATTAAATGTGCTTTGTAATGTTAAATGTAAAAAAAAAAAAAGCTAAAAACCATCCCTTCCCAGGGAGTTACTAGTGTGAACTCAATTAACTAGAGAGCTATTTTGTTATTTGTGGAGATTTTGGGTTTTCCTCAAGACCATCAAAGAATATTGCAACATCTGCCCTATACAGGATTAAACATCAGTTATCAAAGAAAGCTCCTTAAACATTTCAGCTTAAACTTGATGCTGGAAAAAAAAATTCTCTATTTGGCTGATGATGGGTTTAGAGTTTTAAAAAAAAAAAGAAAATTTCTTTAAGAATTATTGTTTTGTACTGTCTCTGAGACACATTAAATACCTGTTGTTATCTTCCTTTTATAGATGAGAAAATTGAGGCTCAGAAAGGTAAAGAGATTTGCTGAAAGATATAGAAGTAGTTATTGGCAAAGTCAGAGCTTGAATGTTAGTTGTCTAGCATTCTCTACAATAGATATTGCTCATTTACTATCAGCTGTGACCCAAGTTGTCTTATGGCCATAATTTGAGTATTCTCTGCTACAAAATGTTTCTTGTTATTGCAAAGTCCACCATTAAGAATTTCATTAATTGAATTGAACTTTATCTTCCCCATTCATTCTTCGTTTATTCTGGGAGAGCTAGAGTGATTTACATTTAAGGCAAAGTCCTTAAGAAAAAGATGCTCCAAAAGGGAATGTGAGACTGGTGACTTTGTACAGCTCTCCTTCATTTAAATCCAACTCATTTGCATGTCACTGCTTCCCCTCTGTGATGTCATGGTCTTCTAGAAGTAGAACCTCTGTGAGTGATACTAAGAGCTGCCCCACTGGGAATACACCTGAAACTGCCCAGTTAAGTAGCAATACAGTTCCCCTCTCCTCTCCTTACCTGGCCTCTTCCTCTCTCTCTAATTCACTTTCCCTCTTTCTCTTCTCTTCTCTTCTCTTCTCTTCTCTTCTCTTCTCTTCTCTTCTCTTCTCTTCTCTTCTCTTCTCTTCTCTTCTCTTCTCTTCTCTTCTCTTCTCTTCTCTTCTCTTCTTTCTTCTCTTTTCTCTCTCTCTCTCCTTCCCCTACTTTCTCTGTTCCCTTTTATTCTCCTTTCCTTTCCTCTTCCCTCTGCTTCAATCTCCTATTCTCTCCTCTTTTTTTTCTCTTCCTCTTTTTCCTTCCCTTCCCCCTGTCCAAATAAGGTATCATACAGTTATCCATGAGTACTCTGCTCAAAGTAATGTTAATTTTGATTGATGAAAGCTTGTAAGGTTTTTGGGTTATATGGGATAGAAGCAAGCCTAAAACCCAAATTATTCTGGTGCTCATTGATTGACTTACAACAGGACCCATACCAAGCCCGACTTGCTCAATTTGGGGTCCTGATTGTTTCAGAATGAATATAATTTTTTTAATATACACACATAATTTTTTGCCTAGGTACAAAAAAAATTCCCTGTCTCATTTCTTACCAGGCCTCTATCCCTGATTGAGTATGGCCTTAGTCAAAATCTTAACTTCAAAAAACCAAGGTCTCCCCACTACAATCAGGGCCATTTCCAGTTGTCCTGATCTATATTTTATCACTGAACCCAAATGGCTCTGGAGGGGACAGTGAGGCAGTTGATCTTGCCTAGCTCTTCCTCACTCAAATCCAATTCACTCGCATGTTACGGCATCACCTTCCCGATGTCATGGTCCTCTCTGAGAAGCAAGGATAAGGACAACTCATCCCTGAGAGAACAGTCAATTTATATCAAGGCTGGACTTGGACTCAGATCCTCCCAAATTCAAGGTCAGTTCTCTATCCCCTGTAGGACTCTGTGGCTAATATATAAACTTTGCAATGATAGGGACAAGACTGGACATGTGATTACATTGTACAGGGGACTTGAGAAAAATCCTTAGAACAATTTATATCTCTGAAATATAAAGACCTAGAACAGAAGTTCTTAACTTGAAAGATTTTTGTGAACATTTTTATATCAGTACGTGATATTTTCCTTCCAAAGCATATTCATACATTCCTTGAAGAGGGGGTTGTTTGATTTATGTATTGTATTTATATTCCATTGTTTTATTTTGTATTAGCACATTAACGTTTTTGCTTATTGATGTCCAATAAAGATTAGTGGTGGAGAAATGTGTGTGGGGAGAGAACTTGTGCTAGAATTCATTCTTAAGCTCATTAAATTCAAACCCCAGATGAGGAAACTGAGGCAGACAGGGACTAAGTGCTTTGTCTCGGTTCACACAGATAATATGCATCTGCAGGTTTGAACCCAGATCAATGTGACTCCAAGTTTAGTTCTCTTTTCAGCTGGCCCCGCATTATTCTCTGTCATTATTCTCAGGCCATTTGAGCTTGAGCAGCAGAACTAAGCAAGGCCCTGGACTAGGAGCAAGCTCCCTCAGCCCAGTCACTTGTATGCAGCCACTGAGAAAGCTCTGGGTAAGTGCAACCTCTCTTTTTGTGTAACCAGCTTGGATTTCAATAGGAGCCCATTCCATCTTTTCAGTCAAGCCTGGGATCCTGGAGCACAAAGATGAAGTTGCTCTTTGATAGACTAAACCCAACAGATTTCAATTGATCCACAGATAAAAGAGAATTTAAATCAAAAGGCCCCAAATTTACCAGCTAATCTTGTCTATTTTGAACTCTGGAGTGTTTCAGGGTAATTTTATCTGCCATCTCTTGACTTTCATTTATTTACATGTAGATAGAATTTGTCTGATAGATATTTGATGTCAGTTTATATGCGGGATATACTCAAGATGTAAAACAGATAGGAGGAATAAAGGCATATTCAAAGGCAGAAGGAATTTTTTTTTTTTTTTTTTTTTGGCGAGAGGATGCAGAAAACAGGCAGTAAGCACATTTTGCAGCAAAGTTTTAGAACAGGGTTTTAAGAAGATGAGTTTAATTTGGATGCCAATGGAATTAGTACTGTTCTTTTCAAAGTTATCAAAGATATCTTGGGACCTAGGAGAAAATCTGGTAAGATTCCCAACAGTCATCTCAATTGATCCATTTTGTCTATACTATTACTTCCAACAAGTGATTTTTCACTCTTTGTGGGAAGACCTCTAAACCTGAGGAATCTATCACTTCTCAAGGCAGCCCATTTCATTTTTTAATATCTCTAATTTTTGGAAAGTTACTTTTTTGTTTTGTTTTGTTTTTTATTTTTCCCCCAATATGAGCAGAGTTTACTTTTATTTTTATAATTTTACAAAATAAATCTAAGAATTTGAAGGATCCCAGTGACCAATTGGTCCCACTTCTAACAAGCAGGCAAGTAATTTGTTAGCCACTTATGAACTACACTAAATCTTGTAGATGCAAAGACTAGAATTAAACCCTCTCCCTTCTCAAGGCAGAAAAATTAGCAGTTGACAAAACAGCAAATACATTGTGTTTAATTATACACATAATTTCGATTTTATAGAAATTACGACTATAAAAGTAGAAAGAGCTGCTAGTGAGAAACTTTACCAAGTATTTTGGTTCTATAACTACTATACAATTTTTACTATTAGAGTTGTCTAATCTCAAAACATATAAAACAAATGTATCAGATTTGAACATAAACCATCCTGATTTAGATAAGCACTTTATTCCATATATGCCATGTATTAATCTATGTGTTTATATATATATATATATATATGAATTAGATATAGATGCTCTCATATATATATGTACTCATATGCAAACACATTTAAAAATGATGTACATATAAAAATATGTATATGTATATATGTACACACATGCAAATTAAACATATAAGCTATATATGTATAAAGATATAATTATCTATAGTAAGACATCACTATATGTATAAAGAGATTTATAAATATATGCAAATGAATAGGGGTGGATTAGGAAGATATGATGATATGAAAAATCTCATATAGAATATGCCCTGAAAATTTTTTTGAAGGAAATAAGAGATTCCAAGTAGTAAAGACTATTAGTCCTGATTTATTATCTCTTTCTTCAAGTTACTAAAAGGTGCTTTTAATTTTTCTTCCACATAACCTTTCAAATACCAGATTTCTTCTTTCACCCAGCTGAGCATTTCTAGTTCCTTCCATCAATCCTATGCCATGAATTCAAAGATTTTTTTTTTTTTTTTGGGGGGGGAGTTGGTTTATTTTCTTCCATCCTCATTGCTTTTCTCTGTCCATTCTTCAGCTTCCAGCTTTCCAATGTCTTTAGTGGATAGTGTCCAGAATGAAGAAAGTTCCAATGACAAGATCTTTAAAAAGGAAGAAAACAGAAAGAACATCTTTCTATCTCTGAAGGCAATACTTCTCTTAATGAACCCTAATACTACATCATTTGTTTGGCTGCCATATCCCACTAAAAATACCAGCTTTTTTTCTTTCTTTTTTTTTTTTTTTTTTAATTTTTTTTATTTAATAATTACATTATATTTACACTCATTTCTGTTCCGATTTTTTTTCCCCTCCCTCCCTCCACCCCCTCCCCTAGATGGCAAGCAGTCCTTTATATGTTGGATATGTTGCAGTATATCCTAGATACAATATATGTTTGCAGAACCGAACAGTTCTCTTGTTGCATAGGGAGAATTGGATTCCGAAGGTATAAATAATCCGGGAAGAGAAACAAAAATGCAGATAGTTCACATTCGTTTCCCAGTGTTCTTTCTTTGGGTGTAGCTGCTTTTGTCCGTCATTTATCAATTGAGACTCAGGTCTCTTTGTCAAAGAAATCCACTTCCATCAAAATATGTCCTCATACAATATCGTTGTCGAAGTGTATAATGATCTCCTGGTTCTGCTCATTTCACTTAGCATCAGTTCATGTAGGTCTCTCCAAGCCTCTCTGTATTCATCCTGCTGGTCATTTCTTACAGAACAATAATATTCCATAACATTCATATACCACAATTTACCCAGCCATTCTCCAATTGATGGGCATCCATTCATTTTCCAGTTTCTAGCCACTACAAACAGGACTGCTACAAACATTTTGGCACATACAGGTCCCTTTCCCTTCTTTAGTATTTCTTTGGGATATAAGCCCAATAGAAACACTGCTGGATCAAGGGATATGCACATTTTGATAATTTTTTGGGCATAATTCCAGATTGCTCTCCAGAATGGTTGGATTCGTTCACAACTCCACCAACAATGCATTAGTGTCCCAGTTTTCCCGCATCCCCTCCAACATTCATCATTATTTTTTCCTGTCATCTTAGCCAATCTGACAGGTGTGTAGTGGTATCTCAGAGTTGTCTTAATTTGCATTTCTCTGATCAATAATGATTTGGAACACTCTTTCATATGAGTGGTAATAGTTTCAATCTCATCCTCTGAAAATTGTCTGTTCATATCCTTTGACCATTTATCAATTGGAGAATGGCTTGATTTCTTATAAATTTGAGTCAGTTCTCTATATATTTTGGAAATGAGGCCTTTATCAGAACCTTTAACTGTGAAAATGTTTTCCCAGTTTGTCGCTTCCCTTCTAATCTTGTTTGCATTAGTTTTATTTGTACAAAGGCTTTTTAATTTGATGTAATCGAAATTTTCTATTCTGTGATCAGTAATGGTCTCTAGTTCATCTTTGGTCACAAATTTCTTTCTCCTCCACAAGTCTGAGAGATAAACTATTCTATGTTCCTCTAATTTATTTATAGTCTCGTTCTTTATGCCTAGGTCATAGACCCATTTTGATCTTATCTTGGTATATGGTGTTAAGTGTGGGTCCATGCCTAATTTCTGCCATACTAATTTCCAATTATCCCAGCAGTTTTTATCAAATAATGAATTCTTTTCCCAGAAGTTAGGGGCTTTGGGTTTGTCAAACACTAGATTGCTATAGTTGACTATTCTGTCTTGTGAGCCTAGCCTTTTCCACTGATCCACTAATCTATTTCTTAGCCAATACCAAATGGTTTTGGTGACTGCTGCTTTATAATATAATTTTAGATCAGGTACAGCTAGGCCACCTTCATTTGATTTTTTTTTCATTAATTCCCTTGAGATTCTCGACTTTTTATTGTTCCATATGAATTTTGTTGTTATTTTTTCTAGATCAATAAAATATTTTCTTGGAAGTCTGATTGGTATAGCACTAAATAAATAGATTAGTTTAGGGAGTATTGTCATCTTTATTATGTTCGCTCGGCCGATCCAAGAGCACTTAATATTTTTCCAATTATTTAAGTCTGACTTTATTTGTGTGGAGACTTTTTTATAATTTTGCTCATATAATTCCTGACTTTCCTTTGGTAGATAGATTCCCAAATATTTTATGGTATCAACAGTTATTCTGAATGGAATTTCTCTTTGTATCTCTTGCTGTTGGGTTTTGTTGGTGATGTATAAAAATGCTGAGGATTTATGGGGATTTATTTTGTAGCCAGCTACTTTGCTAAAATTATGAATTATTTCCAATAGCTTTTTGGTAGAATCTCTGGGGTTCTCTAGGTATACCATCATATCATCTGCAAAGAGTGATAGTTTGGTTTCCTCATTGCCTACTCTAATTCCTTTTATATCTTTCTCGACTCTTATTGCCGAGGCTAGTGTTTCTAATACGATATTAAATAATAATGGTGATAGTGGGCAACCTTGCTTCACTCCAGATCTTACTGGGAAAGGTTCCAGTTTTTCCCCATTGCATATGATGCTTACTGATGGTTTTAAATATATGCTCCTGACTATTTTAAGGAAAAGTCCATTTATTCCTATGCTCTCAAGTGTTTTTATTAGGAATGGATGTTGGATTTTATCAAATGCTTTTTCTGCATCTATTGAGATGATCATGTGGTTTTTGTTTGTTTGGTTATTGATATAGTCAATTATGTTAATAGTTTTCCTAATATTGAACCAGCCCTGCATTCCTGGTATAAATCCTACTTGGTCATAGTGTATTATCCTGGTGACAATTTTCTGTAATCTTTTTGCTAATATTTTATTTAAGATTTTAGCATCAATATTCATTAGGGAGATTGGTCTATAATTTTCTTTCTCTGTTTTCAGCCTACCTGGTTTAGGTATCAGTACCATATCTGTGTCATAAAAGGAGTTTGGTAGGACTCCTTCAATCCCTATTTTTTCAAATAGTTTATATAACATTGGAGTTAATTGTTCTTTAAATGTTTGGTAGAATTCACATGTAAATCCATCTGGTCCTGGGATTTTTTCTTAGGGAGTTGATTGATAGTTTGTTCTATTTCTTTTTCTGAGATGGGACTGTTTAGGATATTTACTTCTTCCTCTGTTAGTTTGGGCAAGCTGTATTTTTGGAGGTATTTTTCTATTTCATTTAAGTTGTCGAATTTATTGGCATAAAGTTGGGCGAAGTAACTCCTAATTATTGCTCTAATTTCCTCTTCGTTAGTGGTGAGTTCTCCTTTTCATTTTTAAGACTAACAATTTGATTTTCCTCTTTCCTTTTTTTAATCAGATTTACTAAGGGTTTGTCTATTTTGTTGGTTTTTTCATAGAACCAACTCTTAGTTTTATTAATCAATTCAATAGTTTTTTTACTTTCAATTTTATTGATCTCACCTTTTACTTTTAGAATTTCAAGTTTAGTGTTTGACTGGGGGTTTTTAATTTGTTCCTTTTCTAGCATTTTTAATTGCAAACCCAATTCATTGACCTTCTCTTTCTCTATTTTATACAAATAGGCCTCTAGAGATATGAAATTTCCCCTTATTACCGCTTTGGCTGCATCCCATACATTTTGGTATGATGTCTCATTATTATCGTTTTCTTGGGTGAAGTTATTAATTATGTCTATGATTTGCTGTTTTACCCAATCATTCTTTAGTATGAGATTATTTAGTTTCCAATTATTTTTTGGTCTACTTCCCCCTGCTTTTTTGTTGAATGTAATTTTCATTGCATCGTGGTCTGAAAAGGATGCATTTACTATTTCTGCCTTACTACATTTGAGTTTGAGGTTTTTATGTCCTAATATATGGTCAATTTTTGTATAGGTTCCATGAACTGCTGAAAAGAAAGTGTATTCCTTTCTGTCTCCATTACATTTTCTCCAGAGATCTATCATATCTAGCTTTTCTAGTATTCTGTTTACCTCTTTGACTTCTTTCTTATTTATTTTCTGGTTTGATTTATCTAATTCTGAGAGTGCAAGGTTAAGATCTCCCACTATTATAGTTTTACTGTCTATTTCTTCTTGCAGCTCTCTTAGTTTCTCTTTTAAGAATTTAGATGCTACCCCACTTGGTGCATATATGTTTAATATAGATAGTGCTTCATTATCCATGCTACCCTTTAGCAAGATATAGTGTCCTTCCTTATCTCTTTTAATTAGGTCAATTTTTGCTTTAGCTTGATCTGAGATCAGGATGGCTACCCCTGCTTTTTTGACTTCACCTGAAGCATAGTAGATTTTGCTCCAACCTTTTACCTTTAACCTGCATGTATCTCCCCGCTTCAGGTGTGTTTCCTGTAAACAACATATTGTAGGATTCTGGCTTTTAATCCATTCTGCTAACCGCTTTCTCTTTATGGGGGAGTTTACCCCGTTCACGTTTATGGTTAGAATGACCAATTCTGTATTACTTGCCATCTTGTTAACCCCGGTTTATGCTTTCCTCCCTTCTTTCCCCTTTCCCCCCCTTCCAAGTATTAAGCTTGTGAGCACCCCTTGCTTCTCACAGCCCTCCCTTTTTAGTATCCCTCCCCCCTCCTTAGAGTTCCTCCCCCTATCTTACCCCTTTCCCTCCCAGTTCCCGTATTCCCTTCCCCTTAGCTTATTCCTTCCCTTTCCACTTTTCCCTTCTCACTTTTCAATGAGATGGGAGAAGTTTCACCATAGGTTGAATATGTCTTAAGATTTTTCACTTAAAGCCAATTCTGAAGGCAGTAAGATACCCACTATATTCATCCTCCTCCATTCTTTCTCTCAGATATAATAGGTTTCCTATGCCTCTTCATGAGATGTACTACCCCCACTTTACCCTTTTTCTGGTACAATGTCCTTTCCACATCAATTTCTAGAACAAGGTATACATGTATTCTTTATACATCTATATAGTCAAAATATAGTTCCCAAGATTAATCTTTACCTTTTTAGATTTCTCTTGAGTTCTATATTTGTAGATCAAACTTTTTGTTAAGTTCTGGTTTTTTCATCAGAAATAGATGAAATTCGCTTACTTCGTTGAATGTCCATCTTCTTCCCTGGAAAAAGATGCTCATTCTCGCTGGGTAAGTTATTTTTGGTTGCATACCAAGTTCCTTAGCCTTTCGGAATATCATATTCCAGGCCCTTCGATCTTTTAATGTGGATGCTGCCAGATCCTGGGTGATCCTTATTGTGGCTCCTTGATACTTGAATTGGGTTTTTCTAGCCGCTTGCAATATTTTTTCTTTCACCTGAGGGTTCTGGCATTTGGCCACTATATTCCTTGGTGTTTTGATTTTAGGATCCCTTTCAGTGGGTGATCGATGAATCCTTTCAATGTTTATTTTTTCCTCTGTTCCTATGACTTCTGGGCAGTTCTCTTTGATAATTTCCTGGAAGACAGTGTCCAGGCTCTTTTTTTCATCATGTTTTTCTGGGAGTCCAATGATTCTCAGATTGTCTCTCCTGGATCTGTTTTCCAGGTCTGTTGTCTTCCCCAGAAGGTATTTCACATTTTTCTCCATTGTTTGATTTTTTTGGATTTGCTTGACTGATTCTTCTTGTCTCCTCGAGTCATTCAATTCCACTTGTTCAATTCTGATTTTCAGTGAAGTATTCTCTTCACTCACTTTTTTAAAATCTTTCTCTAATTGTCCAATTGAGTTCTTTTGTTCTGTGGAATTTTTTTCCATTTCGCCAATTTTGTTTTTTAGAGAGCTGTTTTCTGTTTCCAGTTCACTAATCCTATTTTTCAAGGATTTTACTTCTTTATCCACTCTCTCTTTAACTTTCTCCAGACTCTTTTCCCATTTTTCTTCTAGCTCCCTTGTGAGAGCCTTTTTAATCACTTCTATGAGGTTCATCTGTGCTGAGGAACAGCCGATCTCCTCCTTTGGGGAATCACCTGGGGACTGCCTGTTTTTAGTCTCCTCAGGATTTAGAGTCTGCTCTCTATCTGTATAGAAGCTGTCAAGGGTTAAAGTCCTCTTCAGCTTCTTGCTCATTCTGTCTATTAATCAGAGATAAACTACCAAAGAAAAACAGAAAAAAACTGGAGTCTTTCTTTGGGGGGGGGGGGGGGGGGCTGGGTGTGTTATCGAGCTTCCTCTACAGCCTGCAGGTGGCAGCAGTGAGGCACTAGCAGGACTGTGCTGCGCCTGCGCTCTGAGATCCCAAAGCGTGCTGAGTCACTGGGGGGGGGAAGGGGGGGGGCCAGGTCCTGAGAGACTCCAGCTGTTTGCGGTTGTATTCTTCAGTCCCGGTGTTTTTAGCTTCTCTGCTGGGCTGTTGACTTGCTGCCGGAGGAAATTATCCAAACCTGTAGCGAAGCTCTCCCCGCAGAAACGGCTACGATCACTCCCCACCCCCTCTCCAGTCTGCTCCCGTGCTCTCACTGCCGCTGCCCGCCGCCTGCGCCCGATCTAAAACCACCCCAGCCCTCCAGTAAAGACAGACCTTTCTTGGCGGATCTCAAGGATGGCTTCTCTTGGTAACTATTTGTGGGTTTTTTTCAGTCAAGCATTGATTCAGAGGCTTGTAATGAAGTGGATAGTGAGAGAAAGCGCGGAGCTTATGCAACTGTGAGCCTCCTCTCCGCCATCTTAACCGGAAGTCCGCTTTTTTTCAAAAGGAAAAAAAAAACTATGCCTCCCCATCATATATTTATAAAATAGAATTTTTGTAACAAAACATTCAGACTTTCACTATGTCTTTATTAGAAGCATCAACCAGTATTAAGCCATTCATTAAGCCAAGATTTCTTTGATCTATTCACTAATTCATTCATATGTTTGTTTATTCATTTATAATTCATTTATGTTTTACTTTGTTACTTTAGGTTTTGAATCTAGCAATCCAAATATTTGCTTGGATTTGGAAAGTGGAAAATTTTATGTACATGAAGGTTATTCCTTATATAACTAATCACTTAAAAAAAAGTTTAATAGTCTAAGATCAGGTCCTTAGAGACCTGTAATGGAGATGTGACAAATTGAAATTATACTATTTACTAAGTCCTTTAAATTGGCAATCAAACCAGGGTTTTTGTTGGTGGTAGTGTTTGTTTTATTTTGTTTTCTTATTTTATAAATAATTGACTTTATTCCACATTTCCATTTATTCCACACATATCAATTCCACATTTCTCCATGGTCTCCACAAGAAATATAGAAGATATCTGATCAAAGAATTTAATATATTTGGGTAAATCCTTAGCATTTGCTTAATCTACTAGCTCAGTAATACTGTCAGAAAAAAAAAGTCTAGTTAGTTTTACATGTTATTAGTGAATCTATGACTCTTTATATTGATGAATTCCATTTTTAGAATTTTCAATAATATCTTGGGGATCTGTTCTAGAATTTCTTCAGGAATTAAAAGTGATTTTCAGCAGTCACTTACAGAATATATTTGCATCCTTTTTTTTTTATAAATAGAGAAAATAATGACTTTTCTAGTAATGGGAATTCTATTTTTTGCCATGATATTTCACATATCACTCAAAGTAGTTCAGCAATAACACCCATCAGTTATCTTCAAGTCTAAAAATAATTTTATCTGGATTAGATAAATTGAATTTATTAAAGACAGCATTGCATCATAACCTTAAATTCATAATCTGTTCTCTGACTTTGATTATATATTCTGTATTTTTATTTAGTAAATATATATTTTTTAAACATCTGAACTGGACAGTGAGTTCCTTATATATTCATTCTTTTTTTTTTCCCTTCATCAATTGAAATGTTTCTGTTGACAATCAGAATTCTGTTCTTGGCTGTATGTCTTCCCTCTTGAGTTGATAGATTCTGTTGAAATATTTTAATAAATGGTATCCCACCATGTTTAACTAGAATCCTTTGAGATTTATTTTCTTTAAGTCTAGGATTTGTCCAGATTTTTAAAACTAAGAGATGGCAATTTGCCCTCAATTTACCCAGAACCAGTTAGTTGCTGTTTTTGTTTTTTAAATTTAATAATAAACTATTACATATTCTTTTAGATCTAAAATAAAAATTATTCTTTGACTTTTCCACATATTAAAGTAAGAAATTACAAGAAAGTGGAGTTAAGACATCATTATTGGCTTGTTTTTTGACTTAGAACAGATATTTGGATATTTGAAGTCATCCATAACATATATAATACCGCTTTTCCAGGCTTACAATCTGTTTCACTAACTCATGTTTCACCCTCAATTACCTTTCATCCAAATAGACTTAGCCATTCACCAATAGATCTTCTTAATATGAAAAGCTAACAAACCCCTGACTTCATGTAACATTTTTTTTCTTTCTTTCCCTCTGGAATATAGGATCCTCACATTCAGGAATACGTTTTAACGTAATAAGTCTAATTGATGCCTGTGAGATCACATTTGCTCTTGTGCTAGTAGTTTTGATTTCTCATTTGTTTCCTAAACATTAGGTATTTGTGCCTAGAAATTTGGGTTTTTATATTTTCCTTTTATTTCTTTTCTTGGATTTTACCTTCTTTGATTTTATGGGTATTTCAACTGATTGACTTTCTTTTTTTGTAGCTGTGCTTTATTATACAATCCTAGAAAAAATATACATAGGGAGTATTATCTTTCACAAATCCTTTTAGGTTTAAATCCTTTTAATTGGTTTTGGAAGACTGTCAAAATTTACATGCTAATAAGTCTCTATTAGGTGAACTCCATCTCTTGTGAAGAATATATCATTTTAAGTTGTGGCCCTGATAATTAAATCCCATTTTCTGACATTTACTTCTTCTTCTTTTTTTTAAATAGCTTTTTATTTACCAGATATATGCATGGGTAATTTTACAGCATTGACAATTGCCAATTTTCTTTTTCCAATTTTTCTCTTCCTTCCCCCCACCCCCTCCCCTAGATGACAGGATGACCAATACATGTTAAATATATTAAAGTATTAATTAAATACAAAATAAGTATACATGTCCAAACCGTTATTTTGCTGTACAAAAAGAATTGGACTCTGAAATAGTGTACAATTAGCCTGTGAAGGAAATAAAAAAAATGCAGGTAGACAAAAATTTAGGGAATTCTATGTAATGGTTCTTATTCATCTCCCAGAGTTCTTTTGCTGGGTGTAGCTGGTTCAGTTCATCACTGCTCCATTGGAACTGATTTGATTCATTTCATTGCTGAAGATGGCCATGTCCATCAGAATTGATCATCATATAGTATTGTTGTTGAAGTATATAATCTTCTCCTGATCCTGCTCATTTCACTCAGCATCAGTTCATGTAAGTCTCTCCAGGTCTTTCTGAAATCATCCTGTTGGTCATTTCTTACCGAACAATAATATTCCATAATATTCATATATCACAATTTATTCAGCCATTCTCCAATTGATGGGCATCTATTTAGTTTCCAGTTTCTGGCCACTACAAAGAGGACTGCCACAAACATTCTTGCACATACAAGTCTCTTTCCCTTCTTTAAGATCTTTTTGGGATGTAAGCCCAGTAGTAGCACTGCTGGATCAAAGGGTATGCACAGTTTGATAACTTTTTGAGCATAGTTCCAAATTGCTCTCCAGAATGGTTGGATGTATTCACAATTCCACCAACAATGTATCAGTGTCCCTGTTTTCCTACATCCCCTCCAACATTCTGCATTATCTTTCCCTGTCATTCTAACCAATCTGATAAGTGTGTAGTGGTATCTCAAAATTGTCTTAATTTGCATTTCTCTGATTAATAATGACTAGGAGCATCTTTTCATATGGCTAGAAATAGTTTCAATTTCTTCATCTGAGAATTATCTGTTCATATCCTTTGACCATTTATCAATTGGAGAATGGCTTGATTTCTTATAGAGTCAATTCTCTATATATTTTGGAAATGAGGCCTTTATCACAACCTTTGATTGTAAAAAAAAAAAAAAAGTTTTCCCAATTTATTGCTTCCTTTCTAATCTTGTCTGCATTAGTTTTGTTTGTACAAAGACTTATCAATTTGATATATAATCAAAATTTTCTATTTTGTGATCAGTAATGATTTTTGGTTCTTCTTTGGTCATAAATTCATTTCTCTTCCACAGATCTGAGAGGATAGTTTACCTCTAATTTATTTTATAATCTCATTCTTTATGCCTAGGTCATGAACCCATTTTGACCTTATCTTGTGTGGTGATCTTCTTTTAAAATAGTTAGAGAGAATAGTTCTCTCTGGGGGAGAAGGTAGGTTTCTCCGGGAGGTTTTCTTGGAGGAAGCCTTAGTATCAGTTCAGATCAATAATTGCCCCAAATGCAGCCAGCTGGTAAAAATACAAATGTTTATTTATCCTTCCAAGTCTTGTCTCTTTCCTTGGAGCCGGATAGCTAGATTCTTAGAGGCCTATCTCTCTGTTTGGGATCAAGAGCTCCCTCCGAATGTCTCCAAATCCAAAGGTTTTGTCCTTCAGCCTCTGCCTCTGCTTTCTTCAGCCTCCAGCCAGCACAAAAATGGAATGAATGTCTTGTCTCCTTCACTTGGGGCTCGGCTAGCTTTCTGGTGAGTCTTTCAGACCAGCTTGGTCTCAGTGGGGGAAGTGCAGGAGCCCAGCCACCACAGAGATCCTTCTCAATTTCCCGCTCAACTCTCGACTCATAGCTTCTTCCTCTCAAAACTCTTCTTCCGCTACCAGCCAGCCAAGTGGAAAAATATTTGAATGAATCATGCTTCACTGGCTTATATATGACTCTTCTGAGAGAATGGGTTTTCTCTCATAGTGCTCTCTGGCCCTAAGAGCTTCAAGGGAGGTGTGAATTCAGATATCTCATCCTAAACCCTGAAATTTCCCAAACGTGTGAACTCCAATGAGTAAAGGTACAAACACAAGCATTGTATCAATTAGTTCTACTTAGTTACCTTGTTTCAGGTTCTGGCCCAAAACATCTTCTTGTAAGAGCAGATCAATAATCAACCAACTCTAATGAATTAGCAGTTTGTAAAGATGCCAACAATCTTGGTGTACAGTGTTAAGTGTGGGTCAATGCCTAGTTTCTGCCTTACTAGTTTCTACTTTTCCTAGCAATTTTTGTCAAGCATTGAGTTCTTATCCCAAAAGCTGGGGTCTCTGAGTTTATCAAACATTAGAGTATTAAAGTTATTGACTATTTTGTCCTTTAAATCTAACCAATTCCACTGATTAACTAATCTGTTTCTTAGCCAATACCAAATGGTTTTGTTAACTGCTGCTTTATAATATAATTTTAGATCTGGTACAGCTAGGCCACCTTCATTTGATTTTTTTTTTCATTAATTCCCTTGAAATTCTTGACCTTTTGTTTTTCCATATGAACTTTGTTTTTTTTTTTTTTCTGTCATCAAAATAGTTTTTTTTTGGGAGTCTGATTGATACAGTGCTAAGTAAATAGATTAGTTTAGGTAGTATTGTTATCTTTATTATATTTGCTCGCCCTATCCAAGAGCATTTAATATTTTTCCAATGGTTAGATCAGACTTAATTTGTGTGGAAAGTGTTTTGTAGTTTTCTCATAAAGTTTCTGATTTTCCCTTGTCAGATATATTCCTAAGTATTTTATACTATCAGTAGTTATTTTAAAGGGAATTTCTCTTTGTAACTCTGTTGGATTTTGTTAGTGATATATAAGAATGTGACATTTACTTCTTAACTAACAGTATTTTCAATTCTGTAAGTCAATTCTCACTTCTATATCACTTAATTTCATTGCATAACAGTTGGAAAAAACATTGTCAGTATGCTTTCCAATATGTTTTTCAACATTTCATAATCATTGTGAAATCAATTTAGTTTCCTTACAGTAGCATTATGTAGGCCCACATGCACTTTCAAATCTGGATAGTTATATATTTTCATAAATCATACAATGTTCCTTATTATATCTTCTGCAGATGTCCCAAGAAGTCAACAGATTTCTCCAATGTTGTTATCAGGACAAAATATAGTTCCCTCAGCATCTTTTGAGAAATAAATAATCAATTACTATTACTCTTCACTGCTTCCCCTGAACTTCACTAGATGATTCTCACTCAAAAGCTTTTATGGCTCTACTCTGTCATTCTTTAGAAAATAAAGTGGTTTCTTTTTATTTGTTTGTTTTTCCCCTCCTCTGAACATCTAGCTTTCCCATCTTCATAGTTTTCTTCATCAGAGTCTTCCATTCTCCATAATCTTCAAAAATAAAGCTTCTTTATTCCCCCTAAGGACCCTCACCTTCTTTCCCCTTTCTCCTGAAACCTTGCTTCTTTCTTTATAAGTATTTCCTTTTCCTGAAGCAATTCAATCTAAAATTTTCCTTCCCCTTCCCTCCCAAATCCCTTCACCTTATTCAGGGGGAAGGCAAGAGGGAGTCCAGCCAAGCTTGGAACATGGAAGTGATCATTTGGATGTGGCAGAAATACAAACTTGCAATAAAAGGACAATTCACGTGATGTAAATGACTGAACAACCTCTTCTAGTTTCCATACAGATTGCAAATTTTCAACCTCATTTTCTTCTTTACAAAAGAAAAAAAAAATCTATGTTATTGAATCTAATTTTAATCTACCTCAACACAGAATGATTAGTTAAAATGTTTATGGCCAATTTTAACCTCTTATTACTTGGTAATCCCATTCAACTTCCTTTCTTTAATCTCAACACCTCCATAGCCCACTGTCTTTTCACCTCAGCCTTATACTAACCTGTTATGTCAGTTTGTCCCACCTACCAATCCCTTACCACTTTCTTTACTTTGTAAGTATTCAATTTACCTTCTCTTATTTTCCTTGACTTGTCCTTCCCTAGTCTTCAAGTTCTCCTTCTAAATACTCTTTGATTGGTTTTTTTTTTTCCTTTATATGATCCTTAATTTTCCTTGGTCTTATTCATCTTTCAATTTGAAATTAGAATCCACCTGTATTGTTTAGTTTTTCTTATTTAATTTTTCAAATTAAATTTCTCAAAATGTTGGTTTCCTCCAATTAAATTCTAACCTTTCTCCTCTAAAGCCTTCCACAACAAATATATGATTATCTTCTTTTTCAGCTCACATATTTCTCTCACTCCTTGTCACACAGAAGCCTGAAGTTCTAATCCCCTCATGTTGCATATGAGAAAACCAAGGATCAGGAAAATTCTCGATTGAGTGCAGACAGCTAATTCAAATCTGAAACTGGATCTCTGGGGTGAGATCCAGGTGATTTGGATCTCAGAGCCTCTGGTTTTTATTCTACTGCCTCCTTCCATTTATAACTTCAAAAGTTGGCCTTTTTGTATGATGGTTAATCAACAAATCAAATTTCCCATAGTCCTAGTGAGAGGAAATGATTACACCCCCCTTTACCAGTTAACCTGGCTCTTCCTCATTCTTTATGTCTCTCTTTCTCATATAGTTCTGGAAAGGTTGAATTCATTAAAGGAAAACTTTAATTTAAAATGAATATAAAAGACAGCTGAGCTTTCCATTAGTCACTTTTTATGCTGGCTTCTTTGTATTATAGATGATTCCCATTCCCTCAGTCTACTTTATTTTTTGTTTTTGCCTTTATAAGTAGCAATCTTTGCTCAAATGATTTTATATTATTGAATAGGAACTTGATTTTGAATATTCATCTAACTACAAAACTCAAAAGAGCATTACCATTTGCTTTTCATGCTATAGAGAGGTCACCTTATAGATTGGTTGCTTGATGTGAGAGAAAAAAATGATTGTATTTTTCAAATCACTGCATTTTCCCCCCATGTTTAACACACCTAGAAAGAAAACTACATAAAAAGGTATTTCTTTTAAAATCAGCATAAATTGAGAACCATTAATTGTAATGATGCATGGAAGACTCCATTTCTAATCACTATGACCTCAGACTATGGAAAAGAAGCCCAAAGATCAAAAGGGCCTGGTCAACTATATTTTAATGGTCCTTATATTTCTGATGTGATGGATGACATCAGAATTCAGGAGATGCTGTGAACATAAATACCAGCTCTCAAAAGGAAAATAATAGATGATGATTATACCTCATTATTGTTATAGTTCTTCCTCTCTTTTCAAGGTATAGAGAAATTTTTGAAGCAGCTTTTGTTAAAAGTAACATTTTGCAGTTAATCTAACTTAGAACAGAGTGGAGGTTAAAGATCAATAATAATTTCTAGGGTGCTCTGAATCTTCTGTATCTGATTTTGCATTATTATCACAAGCATAAGATATCATAGTTTGCATATATAGATGTATTAGTGAAATATATTGCTTTATGTGTGTTGTTGGCTAGGACCTAGTCATGTAGTTTCTCTGTCTCTATGTGTCTCTATCTCTCTCCCTATTTCTCTTTGTCTGTCTCTCCATCCTCTGCCTTCTCTATGTCTCTTTCTCACACACACTTAACTATGTATGAAAAGTTGTGAAATTTATATACATATTCTTGTATACTGTATGTGTATATAAAGAGGGAGAGAAAGAATGAAATTTGTGTGTATACAGGAAGGGAAGGGAAGGCGGGAGGAGAGAGCCCATAGGTTAGTGCAGAGGGCCAGCTTTCTGATGATCTGAAGTTAAAATCCTCTGTCATATACACAGAATACAACATTGAGAAAATCATTTACCCTCCTTATATCCTCAGACAGTTCTGGATAACTGCAATTTACAGAGCAAGTGTTGTTCTTTATTGACAGAAGCAACTTTTTTAAGCAAACATTTCCTACTTTGATGAAGAAAAAGTTAATAATAATAATATCAAATGTGTTTGTGTGTGTTGAGTTTGGGGTAGAGATGTATGTTGCCATATTAATTTCACAGAAAGTAATGTCTCCTGATAGAGTGCTACTCTACCGATCAGGAAAGCTCGGATTCAAATTCAACCTCTAGTCCTGACTAGTGATATGGCTCTGTCCAATCATTTTAACTTCTTTTAGCATCAGTTACCTCCCAGGAACTTAACTACAATTCTAGATTTATGGTGACCTGCAGTAGTGAAGAGATTTGCCATACCAGAATTTGCCATGCTGATTCAATTATTCATCTGCCCTGTAATGCTGCCATATGCCTTTGATGCACATCTATACATCATCCTAAATAGACCAATTCATAGAAATAACTACTAAATTTAAAAGACTATATAAATGCAAATGAAGAAGTGCAATTTTGAAATCTCTATGGGAGATCTCAGATGTTTAAAGTGTAGTTGATTAGGGAGGGAAGCTCAGAAGAGAAATTCAGGATGAATTATGATTATCTTCTTTTTAGAGATGAGGAAGCTGAGGCAAACAAAACTTCAATAACTTGCCAGGTCACACAGATACCTGGAGCTGGATTTGAATGCTTTTACTCTGGACTCCAAATCCAGTGCCTCATACACTGTGTATATAACCAGCTGCCTAATTTTTTTTCATTGTGAAGAAAATATTTTTGTGCAATGTTTGATATTTAGAATTTTGTCTATCATCTATCTCTTTATCATTTATTTTTATATATTGACACATATCTGAATATATCTACACATATTATATATGTACATACACATACACTCATGTTTATATATCAGCATTGTGCCAACTGTGGTGCCAGGTGCTGCCTGCCTTCCAGGCCATTGAATTCTATTAGAGAGCCACAGCATGTAAGCAGCTGATAATACTTGTGATAACTGATTGTAGGAGAAAAGTAAGAACATCAAAATGTAGGTTGATCAGGAAAGACTCTCCATAGAAAGTAGCATCTGAGCTGATCCTTGAAGGAAATTCCATATCCTATGACACAGTGCTGATGAAGGAAGGTAAAATACAGATGCAAGGGCAGAGACCATGAAAAGCCCAAAGGAAATGAAATGCTGCTTAACAGGAAAAAGAACTGACCAATTGACCAATTTGGCTTCTTCCATCATTTTATTGATCAATTAATTTAATTACTATTGTAGTGGCAACATATTTTAAACATAAAAATGTTCATTCTATAAACTACATTGAGCAATTTGAGTTGATGATCTAAAGTAGTTGAGAGAGAGAGACAGACAGACAGACAGACAGACAAACAGTAACAGAGAGACAGAAAGATACTTAATAAAATTGGGACAGAGAACTGGGAAGGTCTCAAATTGACAGACATCAATATCTCACCCACCAGAAAGCACTCTGGTTTGGGGAAAGGAATTTGAAGATCAAAGGTTTTGGTTAAGATAATACATAAATGTTTCTATTATCCTCCCATACCACCAAGCTGGCCATATGTAATAGCAGTACGCTTTTTTCCACAGAGCAGCTGAAGGGAATGGTGGGAAAGTACTCCTGTGGTATCAAAGGTTTTACCAAAGTCTACCCTTACCATCTCCTGGAGTTTTTTTCCCCATAGTTGTACCTTAATGGGCATATTTCTGCCAGTATGAAATCAGTTTCAAAAGAGAGAGAGAGCTATTATTCATCATGACAAGGTCAGACTTAATGCATCCCCTTCAGGAAGGACAGTAGAATTTTTTAGAAACTTTCATTGATTTTTCAACCTGGAGTTTTAAACCTTTCAAAGCATCTGGAAGAAAGAATAGTAATTCCAAGCCAAAGATCAGAATCATGTCCAGTATGTTTGAATGTAAGTCTCAGGATCATCTAGCTAGAACTGGGAATGATGTCAGCAACAATCTAGTCCAAATCCCAGATCTTCACCTTGAGGCAACTGAAATCCAAAAGTGTTATATGACTCACCTAGAGTCACACAGGCCACGAGCATAAGAGTTGGGATATTAGATTAGATCTCCATGGACTTTGTTTCGTGACTACTCATGCAGCTTACTATCTAAGTGAATTTGGACGGGTCACTGAGCCTATCTGAGTCTCAGCTGTAAGAATGTGGGTTTGGAGGTGAAATGAAAGAATATATCACAGCACTTTATGTCTACAACTATGACTTCATGGTCTATAAAAACTTAAATAACAATTTGAAAGGTATCTTTCTTCGGTTTAGAAATAGTAACTATAGTATTTAAGAAAAAGCACATAAGCAAAGTGCTTTGTTTTTATTGTTTTTAAATAGTGGACAAAAATTATATCTGGAAGGCAGCATGAGTGGGGAAGAGTAAGGGATTTATGTAACATTTTATGTAACATTTATGTAACACCTACTACATGCCAGGAACTGTTACACATATTACTTAATGTTTTCCTCTCAATATTCCTCTGAGGTAGGTGTTCTTATCATCTCCTTTTTATGGTTGATGAACTTCACTTGTAGTGACTTGCCTACTTATATGTGCTTAGGATGTTTGAATTTGAACTCGAGTCTTCTTGACTATAAATGTACCTACCTGCCTGCAATAATATCTAGCCCTCTAAGTTCTAGTTACTATCCTTAGTGCTTCGAAGTTCACAACAGCCCTGGGAGATGTCATATAATTATCTTCATTATATAATTGAGGAAATTGAGGCAGGCAGAGTTTAAATGATTTTCCCGGGATCACATAGTTATTATCTGTGACTGGCTTTGACCTCGGGTTTTCCTGGTTCCATGACCTACCTAGCTGATTAATGGAGAGGATATATTAGGTTAGATGATCAAGGTTTGCTTCTCTTCCAGTAACGTTTATTATTGTGTGACCATTTGCAAGTAATTGAGCCTTATTTACCTTTTCTCTAAAATGGGTATGAAGATTATTGCATAACTATCTGAGGGGACTTCTGTGAGAGCAATGCTTGTAAACTTCAGGCCCTGCATAGACATGATGTATGTTATTCCTTGATCCTGTCAGGGGTCCAATAAAATCCTCCTTATTTGGAGGGTTTCCCAAAACTCTCTCATTTGTGAATTCTTTCTCTCTCATGTAAATCTGCATGTACTTTGTATGCATTTTTAAATTTACTTAGCTATTCCTAGATTTGTTTCTCCCCCTTAGACAAATAAATTGGGAATGGCAGGGGGTGGAGGGATAAACTTTTATTTTTTTCTAAAATTCTGCTGAATTTATTTTTTATATAGATTATATTAAAATTACATCTTCATCATTTTTCATGCTATGTGAGGATATTGTTATTTTTGGTGCCTTTCCCAGGCTTCCCCTGCCTGGGATTCTCCCCACCACGAGCACCAGTTCTTGTAAATGTTAACATCCTTCCAAACATGATTAAGATGCTATTTCCTACTCAAAGCCTTTTCGAATAATCTTTATCTCCAATTATTAGTACTCTTCCCAGGCCCCCATAAATTATTTTGTATTTGTTTTCTATAAGATTTACATTTGCTGCCATGTGTTTAATTTACATCTCTCATGTAGTATATAAATCACTAGAGAACAGTAACTGATTTTTTGGCCATTTTATAGCTGGCGCTGAACACAATGCCTAACGTATGGGGATTGCTTGTTAAATTTTCATTCCCTACATACGTGGACAAAAGAGATTAGTACTTGATAATGAGACTTTATTGTTGGTGGAGTTGTGAACTGATGGAAGTGTTCTTGAGAACAAATTAGAACAATGACCAAAGGCCACGAAACTGTAAATAGTTTGATCTAGCAATACCTAGAGATCTCAAAGAGATCATATAAAAGGGAAAAAGGGCTCAAAGGGACAAAAATAGTTATAGCCCTTCTTTTTATGGAGGCAAAGAATTGGAAATTAATGGGATGTCCACTAATTGGGGAAAAGCTGAAAAAAGTGTGGTATATGAATGTAATGTTAGATAAGAAATGATGAGGAGGAAATTTTCAGGAAAAAACTGGAAAGACTCACATGAACTCATGCTGGGTGAAATGAGCAGAACCAGGAGAATATTATGGACAGTGACAGCAAGATTTTGTGATGATCAGCTTTGATAGTCTTTGCTCTTTTCAATAATACAGTGATCCAAAAGACTCATGAAGGAAAACATATCCACATCCAGCAAAAAGAAGTATAGAATCTGAATGCAGATTAGACCATTTTCACTTTTTTATTTCTTATGATTTTTCTGTTTTTTTTTCTGGTTCTTTCACAACATAACTGATATTGAAATATGTTTAATACATATTTCATTCATAATACACGCATAACCTTTATCAGATTAATTGCTGCTTGGGCAGGGTGGGGAAAGGGAAGGAATGAGAAAAAAATCCAACTCAGAATCTTACAAAGAAGGATATTGAAAACAATCTTTACATGTAATTGAAAAAGATAAAATATTATTATTAAGTTTTTGTTTGTGTGTGTGCAGTCCTCTCAAAAGTGAAATGTTTTGCCATGACAAGAAATGATTTTGTAATCAATAAAGTTCTTCATATGGAAAAAAAGAAAAAAAGTGATCATATGCAATAGATACTATAAAAGTAGGAGAGAAAAGATGAAGTAATTTATTATTTTTGTGAAGAGTGAGAATAAGAATTGTTAAGGATGATAATCAAACCACCAATGATAATGAAAAAGTGAGACAGTTCTCATTACCTCTACCTAGCCCAGTAACCCCATTTTATAGATGAGGAAACTTTACAGATAGTCAAAGGACTCATTTCTCCAAATTCATACAAATGATCTCAGAGACAGCATCTGAAATTCAGCCTTCTGACTCCAAGGTCAAGTCTTTTTCTACTTTGCCATGCTGTGGATCTTGCTATAAGTGAATTTGATCAGTTCTGGGCAACATTTCATCTTGGGGATTTGCCTCCATTATTCATGCTATAATGATGCTACTGTCTCTATGCCATATCTCCTTATTTAGCATCTCCTCAAAGCAAATCATTCAGCAGGGAATTAAAAAGAGAAAAGAAAAGCTGCAAGTGTTTGATGAAAAAATGGGAGTTAATATTGTTATAAGTGTTTTTTTTTTCCTTAGTAGTTTATCATTGTTTTAAAATTCAGGCTTCCTGCTTAGGTAGCAGAGAATCAACTGTATTTCACATAATGTATAAATAAAACCTTTCGCCATTCTTCAGAGGCGACTCCATTTCAGGAAATGGGCTCTTTGAACTCTGGAGTGGAATTCTAGGAAAGAGTGTCTTTGTTCATTCCAAAAGCAGCACTGCTTGTAATAAGAGAAACAAGACACTTGACTGTCTTCTCAGTCAGAATAATATGAGATGTCAGGTTTAGGAAAGGATTTAGTAGAGAAAATGCACATGTGCTAGTGCTTTCTCTCCCTTCTTCCCTACCCCTTCCTACATCCCCTGTCTCTGTCTCTGTCTGTTTCTCTGTGTATGTATGTAACTATGTCTCTTTGAATCCATCTCTATATTTGTCCATCTCTTTCTCTGTTTTTGTGTTTCTGTCTTTTTCTCATTCTCTTTTTTCTATTTCTTTCTTTCCTTCTCTTTCATTCTCTTTTTTTTTTTCACTCTGTCTCTCTCTGTCTCTGTATCTCTGTCTTTCTGTTTGTGTCTCTGAATCTCTGTCTATCTCTCTGTCTTATCTTTATGTCTCTCTGTATCTGTTTGAATTTGTCTTTCTGTCTGTCCCTCTCCATCTCTTTCTTTGTGGTCCTATGTTATGTCTGTCCTTTTCATTCTCTTTTTTCTCTATCTCTATGTCTTTCTTTCTCTCTCATTCTCTTTTTTTACAACCCTCTTTGTCTCTTGCTGACTGTCTCTGTACATACACACACACACACTCACACACACACACACAAGCACACACATATGCATTTAATTGTGCAAGCAGCCTAAATCTCCTGCAAGTCCCCCCCCCAATCTTTCCTTAGATTCAATACTTGAATTAGAGCATGTTTCATAAAAAATCAGAGCAAATTTCAGTTGCAATAGCTGAAACATGTCAGCTGTATTTTCTAGCTTACAAATAAGTCTCTAAAACAGAACACTTAAGGGAAAAAAAGGCCCAGAAGCCCTTCAACTTTTTAAGAAAAAAATGACAGATACCCATTGTTATTATTTCCAATTTATCCTGAATATATGTTTGTATATGGTTATTTTCTTAGTATCTTTCTATTTAACTGTGAACTCCTAGGAGCAGGGACTTTTGTTTTGCTTTATTGTTTATTTTTAACTTTCATGAGTTCCTTCATAATTTAGCACCTGTCATATAGTGGATGCTTAATAAATGCTTGATGGCTTGACATAAGACCTGAGGTGAAAGGTGAAAGGAAAATTATATGTGAGACTATTACATTGTCTTCATCAGGGCTTTTTTTAAATTCTTCTGGTTCATGGAAAAGCAGATCTAGAACTGGAAGGGACATTGGATGTCATCTGGTGAAAGCTTTTCATTTTATAGATATAGAAAGTGGGGTTTAGGGAGGACAAGTTACTTACCTTAAAGTCATTCAGATGTCAGAGGTGACAGTTGAACCTTAGTCATCTATCTATTGTATCTCATTAATTAGTACTTATCTCATCCTTTCCATTGCCACTGCCATCACCTATAGTTATTTAAAAGTTAATTGTTGCAGAAAATAAGTCCTCAGCTCTTTTGCTCTTCCTTCTCTGCAGGAATCATAGATAATACTATCTACAGAGCAATATTTAAACTCATTCAACTCACAGAATCCTCATGGAGAGAAGTTAAACTTTCTTTCCAAGATTCCATTTTCTTTTAAAGACACAGAAACATTTTCCACACAGTAGCCAATGGAAGGTGATGACAAGTGATGTTGATAGATGGACAGACAGATGGGTAGAAGATGGATAGATAGATAGATAAATAGATGGATGAACAGATAGACAGATAGGTAGACAAATTCACAGCACAAACTGTTCATTATACAGAAAAGGGAAATTAGATTTATAAAATCAAAGTGACTGAGTCAGTGTCTTCTAAATAGAAAAGGGGTTCAGATGGAAGTTATTGCACTCCAGATCGTGTCCCTTTATTGCTCCTTCGTGTTGATCTTCAGTTAATATGGAAAAAAAAAAACAGTAATTGAGGCACTCAGTAAATAGGTAACTCAGCAGATAAAGCACTTGGAATCAGCAAGGCATGGGTTCAAATACATATTCTGACACTCAATGTGTGATTCTGAGCAAGTCATTTAATTTTTATTTGTCTCAGTATTGTCATCTATAAAATGGGGATAGTAATAGTACCTAACTAATGGGGTTATTGTGAGGAGTATATGGGATATTTGTAAAAACCTGTGCTTGGTAATAATTATGAGCGACATTAATTTAGGTATTATTATTATTATTATTATCATTAACTAGTCATTATAAACTAATTTATGTGAAGCTCCATACTGGAAAATAAAACTAGGACTAAAAAATCCTTTTTGTACCTTTAATGATCTCATCTTGAGCTAGATTCTGTCAGAACTCAGTTTTATGTTCTTGTAAAGTTTGCTAAATGCCTTTTAGTCACTTAGCTAAATTGGACACATAATCACATATTCTACTATAGTGTCACTGATGGGTCTGAAGGTCAATTTCCTCTATAAAAAAGAGACTATAGGTTGGGAAGGATTTGGTCAGAAGCGTGGAAATACATTAAATCTCATCATCTCCTGTAACTAACAAATTGATCTGAAAGTGCACTTTCTGCTCACAATGTCCATCTCCCTCTGCTTTACTTTTCCCATCTCTTTTCTCTGTCTTTATTTCCAACCTTTGGTTCTTCCTGCCCTTTCTTCCAATCCATCACTCAGCCTCTGGCCTCATTTTCTGCATTGGGATTGGGATTATCTATTATTTGAGAAAGATGATGATGGTGATGATTGATGATAGCCAGCATTTATTATAGCATTTTAAAATAAGCAAAATGGTTTAATAACTCAGCCAATCCTCATAACAAATCTTGGAAATAGGTAATAGCCTTATTGCCATTTGCAGATCAGGACACTGTATGAGTTAGAGATTAAATTAATTCCTTAGGGTTACACAGCTAGTAAGTGACTGAGTATGCATTTGAACTCAGCTCTTCCTGAATATAGGTCTAGAACTGTAAGGGTCTCTCTACTCACCAAGAGGGTCTCAACTGGATTCTTACCCTTCCCAGTCTTCAGACATCTCCAGCACCTCTCTTCTATTACCCAAGAGCACCCGGGACACACCAGTTTGATTTATACAGCAAAACACTTATTTAAGCACTACATATCTCTTCTAGCTCTCTCCAGTCACTTCTTGACTCCCCCTAACTCCTCTCAGTCACTCCTAGACTCCTCTCAGTAACTCCTCCTCTCTGGTGCAGTTACAATGCTTTTATACACCCAGTTCACATCCTGTCCAACCTGGATATTCTTTTCCTTAGTCCTGCCATGTTGTAGGCTACTACGAGCTAGTTATCAATCTTTTAAGTAAAAATCCTATCCTACCGGCCATTTTTCTGCCATGTACACACTTTACTGACAGGTACCCAACAACTCCCTTTTCTTGTTTAGTGGGGACCACATGACCTGGGAGAGGAAAACCCCATTCAAGATACAAATATAAAGGGAAGGCTCAGCCTCGTTTGGAACGTGGTATACACCAGAACTGCCTAGTGTCCTCAACCTAAATCAATGTCCATTGTCTGTGATTTCCAACTCCCTGATTGGCATGGTACCTCATATACCATGGAAAGGAGATCCTGTTCACAGTATAGACATGGAGAGAAGGCTCAATCCGTTCATGGAGCAGAAAGCTCCCGGATATCCTTTGACCCTACCATGCTACCTGCTGTCCGTACCTCTTAATCCATGACAATAATATTTAGTTCTTTAGGCGGTACTTTTGGTCGGGGGTGCCAGTCAGCAAAGGCAGATACAATAGCATGGTGTGTGAAGGACAATATACATAATATCAAACACAGAGTCATAAACAAAGTAATACTAACACTACTACAAACAAAATAACAGAGAATAATCAATGTGGGATAGGAAACTTTTGAGAATATATCCAGTCAATTAAATTTTGTGCTGCATCAGCTGGAAAAGCAAATTTTCCCTGTAAAGCATTTAAATCTTTTACTAATTTTGCTAATTCTTCTATGTGATTAGAAACGTTGGCAGCTAACAAGATCCCAACAGAAATTGCAGTTCTCCTTTCCATAAAACTGCCTTTAGAGTTGAATCCTTTGCCCTTTGTGCTAATCAACAGTTTCCATTTTTCACACTATCTATGCCCTTCTGTTCTCCTGTTATTAAATAGCAAAAAATGTTTCTGTAACTTGAGGCTTCGAAAGTAAAAGTCAATTTTAAAAGTTCAAGCCAGAAGTGGAAGAGTTTCAAACCTCTGACTCCATATGCATGGTTATTTCAATTCTATCCCACTGAACTATGGAAAATACAAGAATTCCATTCTATACATAGGGGACATGAGACTCCATTTAGATGAATTTCACTGTAGATTCATGGGGTCCACTATCTCTGGTCCCACCAATGGAGGACATTTTCTTTAAAAAAAATTCTCAGCAGCAGCTCTTTCAGACATTCTGATAATTCTTTTTTTGATCTTTCTCAGCAGATAACAATTTCCTACCTTACTGATAAAATTGAAGGCATCCTTTTTGAACAATATTACCCAACTACTCTGTACCCAAAATTCTTCTCTAATCAATCTCTTTTTTTCTCTGCTCTGCTTCAGTCCTAAGGAAAAGATAACCAAATTTGTTAAGAGTATGTATTTTCCTTTTCCTATTATCCTCTTTTTATATTTGCTTGTTTGTTCCATTTTTAATTTTTTACAAAACTGATACTGTAGTACAAATTATTTTTTTGTTTCTGCTTATTTCATTCTGGATCAGTTCATATAGGCCTTCTCCGTTCTCTTTGAAATGATTTCTTTTTTCTCTCCCTTTCACCATTATAGTCACATACTTTTTTTAGTTCAGTTATTCTTCCATCAATGTCTAACTCTTTTTTACCGTTACCAAAAAAGCTACTTTAACTATTTTATACATATGGTATCTTTCCATCTCTCTTTGATGTGTTTATGATGACCTATTGATCCGTCTTGAATCTTATCAAATGACTAAATGGAATCTATATGACTGATATGACTGAGTCAAGATCTTTTTTAAACAGTAAAAAAAAAAAAAAAAAAAAAAAAAAAAAGTTCAGATGGAGGTTATTTCACTCCTGACTTTTTCTTATTCCTTTACACTGATCTTCAATAATAATAGAAAAAAATAGTAATTAAGGCATGAAATTGAGCATCTAGGTACCTCTAGAGATAAAGCACTTGAAATCAAGAAGATATGAGTTCACATTCATTCTCTGATACTCAGTGTGTGATCCTGAGCATTGTCATTCTTTTTTTTTTTTTTTTTTCTGGAGGCTTTTCTAAGTAAATTCTCTCTCTCTCTTTCTCCACTTTTATTATCTCCCTTCCTACTGGCAGATATTGCCATTACAGGAGCATGTCAGTAAATGTTTAACAATCTACTCTCTGAAAAGCATGATGCACATGAATTAGTAATATTTTCCCCATTAAACAAGTTTTATCCATTTAACAATGAGCTCTTCAAATACATCAGAAGCTGGGTCTAGTACATTACTGCCTATAAAACATTCAAGGTCATTGAGAAACTAGTACAGCAACAACTTTCCCTTGACCCAACCATTGTTCCCTACACATTGTTCTTCATTTCTCCTCTCCTTCATAATCAAGATCCTCAAAAGTCTTACTTACATTTTGTCTCTATACTTCCACACATTATACATGCTTTTTAATTCATCATAAATTTTCTGACTAGTCATTCACCTATTTTTTTCCCCTGACTCCCAACCAATTTACCTCTTCCCTTTCCATTCTCTTCAGAATAGCAAACACTTCTTGATAACTTCAAAATGTCCCCCTGACATTTCTATATCATGTTGAGATTTGTAAAATGCTGTATTTTCATCATCTTATTTAATCCTCACATCAATCCTATGCAATGAGTCCTGGGATAGTACCTGTAATAAATCTCCAAAAATGAAATCATTTCTAATAAGGCAGGTCAGAATCCCTATGCAACTTGTAGCATTAATGTTATATGAGGTTTATGGCTTCATGACTTTTAGTAAGGTATACAAGTGCTGTTATTCTAATTCTAGACAAAACAAAACTGAAGCAGCGATTATACACCTAGAAAGTGTTGAAGATATTAATAAAAATTCAGACCTTTCCTGTCTGTCCAGGAGATTCTTTCATGGATCTGTGTTGTCTCTCTTCTGTTTAGTACAGATATTATGAAAGTAAGCTAAAAATTTCTTATTGCTCTCAAAGACAATATCTTTACCTTAAGTTTCAGAGGAACTGATTGTAAAATCAACTCTTTTAAATGCATATCAAGTGGCTCTCGAAAATGTATGGCACAAGTTTAAATTATTGCCATTTTCCTTATCACTTTCTTAAGTCCTGACCATCAGGAAAGCACTAAATCAAGCCCTGATTTGTGACATTTCTTAATTCCCAATTTGATAATTTCTTGCAATGAAAATTTAGCAGTTTGACCTGGAAAGCTTATATGATCTGGTCTTAGTGTAATTCTATGAATGAACTTGCTACCTTATCTCAAAACAAACATTATCTTTTTAGAATAATTGCTTAATCCATTTAATCACTTGATGCGACGCCAGAAGGACCATGAGATCATCATAAATAGATGAAAAAGAGAGGGAAAGGTCCCATCCCATATGTACAAAATCTTTAGAGCAGCTATATTTTTGGTAGTGGTAAAGAAATGTTACACATTAATTAAAAATTAACCAAACTAATTAAAATATATGCATGTAAGGGAGTAATGTACTATAAGAAATAGAGGGGGGAACCATTTCAAAGAAAATTGAGAAGGCTTGTGTTAACTGATCCAGAGTGAAATGAGCAGAAACAGGAAAATAAATTGAACTATATTATCAAATTGTTTAAAAACAGAACAAACAAAATCTATCATGAAAGACTAAATCATGCTCATTACAATGATTAACCAACTAATTCCACAGAACCAGTGATGGAAGAATACTTTCAATCTCATGACAGAGAGATGATGAACTAATATGCAGAAAGAGAAATACAGTTTTGAATGTGATCAACATTAAAATAAATTTTGTTCATCTATACTTATATGATACATTAGCTTTCATATTTCTTGCCTTTTTCCCATTTAATGGTGAAGATAGAAGAATGAAAAATGTTATAATTCAAAAATAACTATTTATAAAAAAATCCAATCAATAGTAATATTGAATGTGCAGGGAGACATACTGAAGAGGCTAATCCTGTTCAAGCTATATGGAAACTGTGTTGTGAAGACACAACTTATACAAATGGAATAATTGATGAATTTGCCTAAACCTGCATCTCAACTAAATCAAGCTTATTTGGTATTTAACAGAATATATTCAGAGGGCTTTGATTATTTTGATGAGGCTATTTTTTCCAACAATTTAGATTATAGACCATTCTCTATAATTCTCATTTATGTCCTTTTATAAATCCATCTTAGAGGATACAAAACTGTGTTGATTCATTTCCTTCAAATTTATTTCTATTGCCTAGGTATTACGGAATTTAAGAGCTGTCCTTGCTTGCTCCATGCTCATAATAAAATGGCCTTTTTTTTTCTGGTCAGATTTTTCAGTAATTCCATTATTTATACCTTTATATAATGCAGTAGAATTACTAAAATAAATAAATAAATTAAAAAAAAAAACTAGCAGATACTAACATTTTTTTTTTGTCCAGTGTTATCTCAATTGATCCACACAACATTCCTAAAACAATGATATTATTCCCAGTTTCCAGATACAGATTCTCATACTTAGACAAGGCTATAGATTTAGAATGAATGAAGACTGATTTCAGGCCTCCCTGACTCTAAGAAGAGTTCTTGACACTATCTAACTTTCAGAACACTGCTTTGATGAGCCAGCCTATTTTTGGAGACATTATCGGGCCTCAGTTTTCTCATCTGCAAAATGAGATAATTGGAATAATGACCACTAAGGTTCCTTCCAAGTTTCTATGATTTTTCAATCCTATACAACTTTGGTTTAAATTTAATTTTAGTGAAATTGAAGATTTGGGTCAGTGGATAAAATCCAAACTTTATAGTCATTGGAAATATTCTTAAAAGACCAATTGGCATGGAAAAGATGGCAGAACTTTGTGTATAGTTGTGCTTTTCCTCTAATCAAGACAGAAAAACTGAGAAATCTAGGCTTTTGAAACAGCCACTATGAGTACTGGTGACAGCTGCTCTTCTGGAGAGAAGACCTCAGAACCAACTCTTCTCTCTAAGACTCCTTCTCCAAAGGTACACCTTAAGAATCTGCCATTTTATTGGCTTACAAAAGATTACTCCCATCACAGAAAAGAATATCTGAGGGAAAAGTAACTTGAAACTACACACACACACACACACACACACACACACACAAAATTGGGTAGTTTAGATTAAGAACTTATGTTTTTATGTCTGACAAATTCAAGAAAAGGGAATTTTAAAATTGAATACAATCATTTAAATTGGACTGAGGCCCAGGCTAAGTATACTGAAGTAAGAAGAAAATCTATTATTCCATCACTTGGTTCGACCTTAAATGTCTAAATATGGTTTCTACCTCATAACATTTTACCGGTGGGATTTGAAGCTTATATTCGGCATGTTTACAGTGATGCTTGTATTTACTCTGCTGCAAAATTATTTCGAATAGCATGGAAACACGGTCCAGCAAAGGTGAGAGTGTCAACCAGAATTTAAATCTTGATTCTACTAATTAGTACCTGTGAGACCCAGAGGAAGTGAATTTCTTTTTCTGGTCCTCAGCTAACTGAGCTGCATACCATGGAGTGACAGGGAGTGAGCGTAGAGGAATTGAATAAATGTTAAAAAATAATAATAATAATAAATAAAAATTGGATACGATAAGATTCTTTTCAGGTCTTACACCCTATAACTTATTCTACATTTTGGAGCCCTTAATATGCTTTTATATGGATTCAGTTCAGTTTAAATTCAAAATCCATCACCTACTAACTGCATGCCTTTTCACAACTATTTATTCTCTCCAAGTCTAAGTTTCTCTTTAAGCCAGATGATGAGGCTGGAATTAATTGGCTTCTGTTATAGCTCTAATTATAATGATTTGTCCATATTATGTTTATAGTCTCATGAAATAGAAGAGTTGGGAAAGACTCTGCAGCCTCCAATCCAAGTCCAAACTTACAAAAATCCCTTAAATACCCATTGCTGACATATGGTCATCTGGCATCTGCTTGAAGACATGTAGTACAGGGGAACCCACTAATTAGTGATTTCCACATTTGGATATCTTTAATTACTAGGTGTCATTTCTCCTACAAAGTTTCTTCTGGTCTCTGCAGTTAGAAATATTCTTTCTTTCTTCTCTCCATCATAGAACTAAAACATTTCCTGGATAATAATCACAGGAAAGAACACTGTATATGAAATAAAATGATTTGACTTAGAATCTTGATATTGTTACTTACTTTAGGATGTTGGGTGAGTCAGGTCATCCTCTCCTCTAATTGGTATTTGGAATAATCTCTTAATTGGTCTTTCTATCTGAAGTCAATTCAAATGGCAAACACTCCCACACATATGTCAAATGGTATTGATGATGTATAGGTCCTATGTCACATCCTAGTTCAAGAAGGTCCAGTTGTTCTCCCAGAATTAATTAAAATTTTATCTGGCATTGAAAGCCCTTCACAATCTGCTTCAAAACCTAACTTCTTAAAATCATTACATATCATTCCCTGTGTAATCTTTGCACTCCAAACAAAACAGTCCACAAGATGTTCCCAACACAGAATAGTCTATCCTACATTTTAAAATTTGTGTAGATTGACAGATATGCCTAGAATGTATGATTTTCTCAAGTCCATCTTCTAAAATCACTCATTTCCTTTTAATGTTCAGTGCAAAGCTCAATTCCTACTTGAGACTTTAACTGACTCTTCTAGCTCCCAATAAATTGGTTGTACTCTTCTCCCTGGAATGTAATTTGTATTTGTTTTCTATGTTATATACTTTGAATATATATCATATTCACTTCTCTGCATTTTCATTGCATCTGTATTCCTCTCCACTGAGGAGAATGTGATGAAGTCAGTTCTTATCCTTGATATTCTGGGGAAAAAAGACATCTGATTAATGGTTAAGTAATGGATTCCTCTCCCTTGCTCTGAACCTCAGCTTCTTCACCAAGATAAAAAGAAGGAATTGGCTATCTGGGCTTTAAAGGTCCCTTCTTCATTTCTCTTTTAGGCTACTGCCAAATTTCTTCCCAAATAATAAAAAAAAAAAATCTTGATACCATCAACAAATATATAAAACCTGTTGGGGACATATAAGGTCCTCTTTTCATTTTAGATGCTCAGCCCTGATTTTTATTCATTAATTAGGTAAATGAATTGCATTTTTATTTATATATATATTGTGCTTATCACAATCAACTTGTAATAGATGTTTAAAAACAATTCTCAAACACTGCAATTCTAAAGTGTACAATTTTATTTTAAATCAGTGTGCCTCATACATATATACAGACACACATATTGGCACTACAACATATACAACATATACATATATATGTATATATACATATATATGTATATATATGCATATACAGCATATGCCACAATTAGAGTCAGCAATTTCTGTGTTTGAATCTTGCCTTACATGCTTAGAAATTTTGTGACCCAGAATAAATCCATTATTCTATCTGTGCCTCAGTTTTATCAGGAATGAAGTCAGGGAGACTCATTTTCCTGAGTTCAAATCTTGCCTCAATATCGACAAGCTGTGTGATCCTGAGCAAGTCACTTAAAAAAAAAAAAAAAAAAAAGGATTAACCATTCCACTATCTTTGGCAATAAATTCCAAAAAGTGTTATGAAGCATCAACCATGACTGGAAAATGACCCAACCATGTATTTGTTGGGAGAATCAAATAAGAAAAATTTGAAAGCATTTAAAAAATCTTGATACATGATATTATCTATTAAATATTATAGCGAGTATTCGTATGTATCAATAAATGTTTTAACATGATCATAAAGAAAGTTAAACTTATATTAGGGTAGTTATGTATTTGTTAACCAGAAAGCTTCCTACAATGGGAATATTAAAGTGAACATTTCAGTTTTCTTCCTTAATTTCCATATGAAGATCAAATGCCTCTAGAGTTAGTTCTTTTTTTCAATGTGCAACCACTAAGTTTTCTCTTTGTTACAAATAAAATCTTCCATCTTAAAATTGACATTTTTATTTTTGACACATCATTATAGGTAATATGTTATATATTATGGTATATATTATTACTAATATTATATCTAAGAATAGTGTATGTTTGCTATTTTTTGCTACTATCAAGTGAAACTAACTCTGATAAGTTGTTAGCTGGACACGAATATCCTTGAAAATGTATTTCTTCTCAGCTTGGACATAAGAGAAAGTCACCCAAGATTATCCTTTATATGGGGGGGGGCAAGAGTTTGTCATCCACTTATTCAATTTTTTTTTTTATATTCAGCACTTAAATATTAAGTCAATGGAAGAAGCATCTTTGGCCAACATGAACTGTTTTATATATGCCACTTCTTGTTCTATCTCTATGCCTTTGTCCTGGATTGCCCTCATGACTGAAATGCGATGTTCCCTAACATCCTTCACCTTCTGGTTTCTCTGGCCTCCTTAAAGGATCAGCTCAGAATCACTTTCTATATGGGACCTTTCTTAGTCCCAGAACTGCTCAGTTAATGTGCCCTGTACTTTAGAGATATCTTGTACAAGTGCATATTGCAATCATTTCCTATGTCATTGCACAGAATATTTACCATTCCAAAGTGTTCAATCTTGATGGAATTTAAATACATTTATTAAACACCTGCTATGTACTAAAAACTCTGAGATATTAAAAGAGAAAAAATACATTCCCTTCCTTTAAGGAGCTTACAATCTAATGGGAGAGACAGTATGCAAATGAATGCCTGCAAAGTAAACTTCATGCAGGAAAAATAGACAATAATTAAACAAGGAAAAGCACTGGAATGAAAAAAAAAAAAAGACTTTCTGTAAAAGGTGGAACTTTGGACCTAAAAGGAAACCAAGGACATCATTGGATAAGAGAAAATATTGCAGATATGGGGGACAAATAGGAACAATGTCCACAACTGAGAGGATCTTTTTGTTCCCTCCCACTTCCTGGCAGACTGATTTCTTTCAAATCTTACTTAGCTCACCAGCCACACCACGAGGATTTTCTGAATACATCTGACTGCCAATGTCTATTCCTCTATTACTCTGGATTTTTTATTTATTGATTTGAGTGCATACTGTACCCGATACACATACCCCTAGTTGAAAGCAGAGGCATTTTTCCTTTTTATCTCCAGTGTCTAGTTCTATGGCTGTCATACAGGTAACAAATATTTGTTAAATTGAATGACACTATCATAAATAGTGTTGTTGGATACTAGGGCCATTTCATTTTGGTCTCTGGATTTCTAGTAGCTAGTACAGTGACTGATATATATCAATACATACGAGCTAAATTTTATTGAATTGAAGGTTTATGCCAAAGTCATCTCTCTGAAGTCCAGCAAAACATGAAGTACGGAGATTAGGAAACCCTCTTCAACAGTATATAGTTGATTATGATAAGCAGATCCACCCGGAAGTTGGGTGACCTAGCATCAATAAGTGATTTACAGAGTTAATACGAAATATCCAAATTATTTATCAAGTGAGAAGGAGGCATGGGATATATATTAGAAGGGTCAGCAGTGTCTGAAGGGTAAGAACACATATACACTCACACAAATACACATGCATGCATACACGCTCTAACTATTGTCGCTGTAAGGGGCTCTAAAAATGGCATGACAACATTCCATATTTATCCTTTCTTGATGGTTCTCCAATAAAACTTTACGATGTTCTCAAGTCACAGATAGGACTCTAACTGCCTTTATGGCAGCCCTCACCTGTTCTTCCTGCCCCATTCATCACTGTCACTTAGAGGAACGCTACAGTCACCATGGAACTTGACAGGGGCATCGATGATGTAAAAGGAAGCTGCTTTTCACTATTCTCTCCCTTAAGTGCATTTGCTCTGTTTTAGTATTATCTTCTTTCACAGGAGAGCAAAATGTTAGGCACTGTCATGTGAAAACTAGTATTGGATAATTTTTTTTCACAATTGCAACATTTGGAATTAAAATATAGTGCTTTTAAAAATATTCAGAGTTTAGTTCAATACTTATTTTAGGATAATTGATTTTTTTTTTTTAACCTGGAGAGAAGGTAGGCCATTGAATAAGAAAGAGACTCTATGGTTAATAGGCCTGCTGTAATTCAGTTATGAATGTCTATCCTGTTGGTATCTTAAATAACTACTGTCATTTTTGTTTTTCCTAAGCCCTTACTTTTTCCTTTCATCGTCCTTTGAGTGGGGATCCTTGTTTTAATGAGTTTGCTGGGAGTATTTTGATTGTCTTCTTTCCCAAGCAATAACATACAAACCCTCTTTGTCTCTAAGCCTACTGTGTAAACTTACTTATTTTTCTTAAATATTTGGCCAATCAAAATTTATTTATTTAATTTATTAAACTGATAAACATGTATTAAATGCCTATCATGTTGCAGGCGATATTCTTAGTGGTTAGCTTATGAAAGAAGAGGTAGAATAGCTTCTGTAGTTGCTGAAATTATACACACACATATTTATACTCATCACAATTAGAGAATTATACTTAACTGAATATTTTCATTCATAAGAAATTTTTTATCTTTTATACAGTATATTGGCTAGAATTGAAATTATATAGAATTAATAAATAGAAAAAAAAGCACATATTTAATTCCTATTACATGCAATGTGAAAGTGAATCAAGTTGCTGACAGAGTTAAGGATACAACACATAAAGGATAAGTGAAAAATAAGGCAAGAAAAAGAAAGGAGTTTGGTGGAGAAATGGCCACAAAGTGTTGTAAAGAATGGAAATGAGCAAGATAAGACCTAGACAAAATATCAGAGCCTGGGGCCATACCAATGGTGAAGAAATCTTAGAATGAGAGAGATGAGAGAGGAAAGAGAGAGATTAGAAAGGAGAGAGAGAGAGAGAGAGAGAGAGAGAGAGAGAGAGAGAGAGAGACAGACACAGACACAGACTGAGATAGGGAGAGAGAGACAGAAAGAGGAAGAGGAAGTGAGGAAAAAAGAGGCAGAGAGAAAGACAGAGAGACAGAGACAGAGACAGAGAAAGGCGAGAAAGAGACAGAGAAAGAGAGAGAAAGAGAGAAAGACAGAGAGCGAATGAGAGAATGAGAATGACAGAGACAAAGCTATTAACAGAGACAATTACAGGCTCTTAAGAGATGAGCAGAGAGACAAAGAGGGAAATATTGATCAGGGAATGAAGATATACATCTCTTTGGCTTTGTTTCTAATAGAATATAAAGTCCAGGAGGACAAGGCCTGCTTCCTTTTTTGGTGTTGCATCTTTTATAACTAGTATACTCTCTCACTCCTTGTATATATTTAATGAATTGATATTGAATGTAATTGCTTTATTATTTTGAGAAAATTAAGATCACAAAAGTTCATTTCTTCATTTCAAACATTGTTTACATTTTGGTTTAAAGCATTAATAAAGTTAGGAAAGTGTTGTTTTTTCTGTGTTTGTTTGAAATATCTTAAAGCTTTCCCAATAAATCTCATAAATCTCTTCTGCCTCTAATGTGAATGTCCCAGTTCAGTTGTTCTGCCTAAGGGAATATGAGATAAATATATCTAGCTTATGTTGAATTGATTGAATACTAGAAACACTTCTACTAATGTATTTACCTGCTGCATTATTTAAAAGAAAAAGCCAGTGAGCTTTTGGAAGACAGGTCTTCTCATCTGTGTAGATCAGTTTATGTCAACAAAGTTTCAAATCAAATTTTCTTAAAACATATACTAATTGTGATAAGAATTAGCACATGTAAAAATTTAAGGTCCTTAAAATGCTTTTTACACATTATCTCATTGATCATAAAGGAAAATAGAAATAGAAGGTCTATACCTCAGTCCAATTTCCTCACTTGATGAATACAGAAATAATAGCCTTAGGGACTAGAAGTATAACATAAATATTAAGCGACTTAGCCAATATTTTATAAGGACAAAACGGCAGATTTTGAATTGAAGTCCTCAGAATTAAAAGTAGCTTGATATTCCCTTGGTCCACAATACCTTCTATACAGCATGATGACTTTGTCTCTTTGGAAGTCTTAAGATACAGAAAGTGACAGATAAGTTCTGTGTAACTTTGGAGAAATTAGTGTTTTCATGATTTTCCCAAGATTTCATAACTCAGTAAGGAATTAAAGTATTTCTTTATTTCATCCTAAGCTGAAAGGGTGCATATAATATAGGTTATAGACAGTTGTTCTTGAAATCATAAAACATGGGTTTTAGTCCTCTTTCTGATATATACTGATTGTTTTACTGAGATACCTTGGTGACATGCAACATCATCTAAGAAACAGTCTGATTATTAGTTGCAAAGAAAGTGCTGACTTGTATTGGTAAAGGCTGCTTCCTTAGCTTGAAGTGACTACTGCCTGTAAAAAAGTTCAGTTCCCATCTTGGTCCCTATGCTACTGAAAATATCCATATTCTGAAGATTCCGACTTCAATATTGCCCTGTGTTAACACAAAAACCCTCAATTCCTAATCAAACAGATAATTTATGAATTGTGCACTTCTGTTGATGGAAAAAAAAATATCTCCCAAGCTAGAAATGAATGAGTCTCTCAAAATTTAGCTGGAATAGTCCTATGGGCATGTTGGAGCCAGTTCTAACTGACTTCAAAAACTCAGTTGTTAAATTTTCATTGTAAGCTTTTACACTTCAAAAATCAATACAGGCTACACATTGAGGCTTGATTTATTTTTTGTTGTTGATTATTTAGAGTTACAAAAGTGATTGATGAAATGTTAATAATGCAGAGTTAACCTTAAATGAGTATCCTGCTATACTGCCCTCTCCCTTCCCAATACTGGTTGTCCATTTAAAAATGACCCTTGGATGTTCTTTCATTGATAGAAATAGTCAAATGATTGCTCCACCAATTCTAATCAGCTTGTTGCAATCTGCCAGAGCATGTTCTATGACAATATAGATATTTGAATGTAAGATTCTTGAAGCCATGGATTTTTCTTGTCATTTTCTTTGTATCCCCATCCAAGCCTGCTACGTAGAACATCTAGTACGTTATTTTTGAGTGAATGAAAATACTTCAAAAAATGAAGGTGATCTCCACATCAGTAGAGGCGTTAGACGAGATTTTATGTAAAGTAGGATAAATTAATTTGTTTGATTAATTTTAGGTAATTCTGTGAATCTTATAGCATTATACCTATATTTTTTTCTTCTAACACATGTCCATTAAACTTATTTTTAAATGAAAGATTGTTTAAATTATACGGTTATTTTCAGTTTTGAAAATGGCAAGTACATGACTATGGTAAGTATATGTATATATAATAAAACTATCACTAACTTGTATATATCATTATAAGATTTTTCAAGGTGATTTGTGATTATATCATTTTATTTTTATAATAATTTCAGTAGTAGGTTACCATTATTTTCCCATTTTTAGATGAGAAAACTAAGGCAGATAGAAGTTAAGAAATTTACCCAGAATTGGTGTCTGAGGATTGATTGTCATACCATTGATTTAAGGAGCTTCTCAAGCATATTTATGACTAATTAATATAGTCAGCAATCCATATGAACCTTAGAATCTTAGAGACTTCCATGGGAGCACTGAATTCAAGTAAGTTTGTCCTAGCTCACACTACATTATAGCGAATATCATGATTTAATACAGTGAAGTGAAGTGACTTGAATGGAAATAGAACTAGACATAAATTAAATCTGCTAAATTCTTACTTCACTAATTTTGAATCATACATTAATTTGTTACTTGCAATTACTTTCCTGTTCAATTAATATAAAAGAGACTGATTCACTTACATGGTGACTAGTATTCATCATCGACTCATTAAGTTAGTATTACTTTTAGATTGTAGTTAATATTATTATATATCAAGCAGAGATCATTGCCCACTATACTAAAAGAAGAAAGGGGGACAGAGAAAGAAAAACAGAGAGATCGACACTGTGAAAGAAAAACCAGAGGGAGGAAAAAGAGACAGCGAGAGACAGACAGACAAACAGACCGTGGCAAAGATAAAGAATTAGTCTCAGAAGCTGTGTTTTGTATTAGAAAGACATGATTTTGGAGCCTGCATGACCTGAATCATATGCATGATGGGATACTGAAAAAGTGACTAATACTCAGTGCTTCAGTCAATACTCTAAGGATAGAAATTGTAGAGAGCTTATCAAAATGCAGTCTTGATGAATTTCTTATATTAATGAAACTTTTGTTTATATTGCATTTCTCCATTGAAAATATGCAGATGCATATACATGAATACTTGTATGCATGTGTACATGTATATATATATATATATAGTGTATCTATATATATCAGTATATATACTTATATGAAAATTAATTTCTATCTATATATAAATACATCTGTAGATAAATGGTTCTATAATTCATATGTGTGTGTATATATATATATATATATATATATATATATACACATACATATATTTGCATATGATGCAAATCTGACCTGATTCATATATGTGTATGTGTATATATATATGTGTGTGTGTGTGTGTATAGATTACAACTATAATCTATTTATATATACTAAATATGTGTGCATTCATATATATATATAACTAGATATACATAATCCACAACGTACTTGTATATACTAATGCATTAATATGCATGTATGTACATTGTGTATGTGCATTATTGCTTCTTACTGATTAATGGTTTTCCCCAAATCAGGCAAGTTCTATGGATGGTACTTGCTGAGTGACAATAGGATGACTCTATTTCTGTGAGCCTCATTTCCTTATCTGTAAGATGACCACCTTCAATTAGATATTCACTTTCACTCTAAATCTGTGATCATAAATCATTTGCGTTCCTCATTTCAAGCTTCACTATTTTTCTTCTAGCCTATATTGTCTTTCTTTTCAAAGCAACTCATCCAGTTACTCGGGAAGAAGGCACTAACAACATATGCACCTGCTTCCAAGTCATCTATTCTCTCTTGAGTTCAAGTTCAAGTCGCTCATCCTTTCCAAAATACTCTTTTTTTCCCCATTATTCTATCTACTTCATTTAGAAGGATTCCCCAAGATTTCCTTCAGCATTTTTGTGAGATTGCCTCTAAATTTGGAAAGGAGAGGGAGAGGACACAAACAATTTTTGATAAATTTTGGATGGTCTCTATGGCTCTCTATGGCTCCAAAAGGACTTGGAAAGCATGCTCAGTTTTGCAGGCTGCTTCTAGGTCTAACTATTGTTTTTAAGCCTGAACTAATTACCAGGGCTGGACACTAACTGATGCAGTATCCTAAGCCCTTTAATTGCAATTAGAACAATTCATCTGGATAAAATCATAAAGGAAGGAGAAAATAATTCTGGCAAGAAGGAAAAGGGTCTTTAAGAAGTCCAAAATGATAGTGGACCACACCATGCTATGAAATCAACAAACAAAATATCACATGTAAATGCCTGATATGCTGGCACAGTTCTGGGTGATTGAGAGACTTATAAATCCATCCAGATTGGAGAATTGGCCCCATATTCACAGAGAATGAGAATGATGGATTCAATTAGCTAACTCCTCTGAAAAATATAAAATACCTGAGGGGAAATATTTTTTATTCAATTTAACTGGTAAACAATCATCTAATAAGAAATTATTATTTCTGTCTCTCACAATCCTTGTTTTTCTTAAAACTCATCAAAAGGGTCCCTGCCTATATGAAATCTTCTTTAACTAATCCTCTGTCCATCTATTAAGTGTTCTCTCCTTCCTTCAATTACCTTATATTTATTTATCCCTTAATGTGCTCAATCCTCTAAGTAGAATGTAAGTTCCTTGAAGGAAGAAACGGGTTCAATTTTCCTCTCATAATCCCAGTGTTCCACATAGAGTTTGGTGTGTAGGAGGAGTAAAAGTTAAAATTTTGTCAAATTGATTGCTAATAGTATAAATTGTAAAACAGAAATTACTAACCACTTACAATTTTGTAATTTATAAACTCTTTGCTCTGAATAGGCTAGGTTTAACTTGCAGAACTGAGCATAGTTATTAATGCTGCTTATTTTCCACATAAAAATGAGATGGTCAGATTAAATGACTTATTTGTGATAAAAGGGATGGAAGATAGATATTTATATAGCACATTCTACGTGACAATCATTGTTCAGTCCACTACATGTACATTCAAATGTATAACTAGAAATCCATAATATGCAACCTATATGTATATACTAATGTATTAATATGCATGTATGTACATTGTGTTTATGCATTATTGTTTCTTACTGATTAATGATTTTCCCCAAATCAGGCAAATTCTATGGAATGGATCTTGCTGCATGACAGTGGGATGACCCTAGCTCTGTTTGCCTCATTTATGTCCAATTCTTTGTGAACACATTTGAAATTTTCTTGGTGAAAATACTGGAGTAGTTTGCCTTTTTCTTCTCCAAGTAACTTTACATATAATGAAACTCAGACAAATAGGGTTAAGTGACTTACTGAGCTTCATACATCTAGGACATGACTGATTCTGGATTTGAACCCAGAAAGATGTACCATTTAGCTGCTACTAGGTACTAGACACTGAAAAGTTTTCTCATTTGATCCTCTCAATAATCCTGATGAGTTAAGTACTTTTAATATCACCATTTTATATTTGAGGAAACTGAGAAAGGCAAAGGTTAAATGATTTATTAAGGAACAAACAGCTAGAAAATGTCTAAAGTGAGTTTGAAATCTGGTCTTCCTGTCTTCAGACCCAGGGTCTGATCTACTGCAATATGTAAGCTAGCTGCCTCTAAAAACTAATCTCTGCTTATCACTGCTGGAACCTTCAGTCTCCACCAGAAAAATGAGGAAGTTGGGTGATTCTGGCCTACAAAACATTCCCAAGATCTAAAAATGACTTATAAGTCCTGGAATTGGGACTTGAATGAATCCAGTCTTTCCTGCTTTGTAGTTTACTTCTCCATGTAGTTTTCATTTATTGTTCTATCAACTTTGTTTAAGTTTTTTTCCTATTTCCTAATTTTTAATTCTCTAATTATATTATGAACACATTTGATATCTGATTGTCATTGGCAAGTACCAAAACAATTTAAGTAGGATCTTATAAGCTCATTTATGCTAAAGATTTGTCATCCAATGCCCCACAATAGTTTTAAGGTTAGGGGTATGAAACCCATCTCTGAGAGAAGTTTGTTTTTTTGTTTGTTTGTTTGTTTTTGGCTTCACAGAGGCAGAGGCCTGCTGGAGGGTCCATAAATGTAGAATAGGGCTAGAAAAAGAAAACAATTACAGGAAACTCCATTACCATAATGAGTCAGAAAAATGACAGCACTTAGTTTAGAATCAATCTAAATAAATGATTGCACAAGAGAGAAAAATCCTACTGGGGGAAAGGGTTGTAACATAATCATTTGGCAGGTAAAAAATGAGGTGTTTTCTACCTGAAAGGTTCAAGTCTTTTTAAGAACCAAAAAATGCAATTAGAATGTAAATATTCTCTTTGGTTTGCCAACTAGTGGTGTTTAACTTCTTTGCATATGAAAAAAAAAAAAAGAAAGAAAGAAAGAAAAGTGAAATAAATTTTCCATTTCTCCCCAAGAGTTGTTGATTACTCCCACTTGGCCAATATCAAGTGACATTCTCCTATTTCATGCTACCCCACTAGAACTTGAGTAGATTGACTCTCAACTCTTGCCCGTTGGAAAAGAACATTTTGAGAAGATTTTAGAGTCTTTTGTTACCGGTTTGTTTGTTAAATGCCTACTGATGAAGCTGAAAGATGAATAACTGGGAACAGCTTATCTGTCTCTTGTTTCAACCCTTGCCAAGAGTGTAGGTCTCTAAGCCCCCGAGCTGAGGACAGTGGAACAAGATTTGCCATCAATCCAACTTTGAAAATCTGCAATTTTTGTCAAAGTAGAAATGGAGCCAAATAACTGTGCACTGCTTCCTTTGATATTATTTTCTGTTTGTTTCTGTTTTGTTTTGAATTTCAGTAATATACTAGACCAGGAGAGTTGGAAATAATTTTAGACATCATCCAGACCAGAGGTTCCCTAACTTTGTTCTGTCTTGGATTTCTTTGGCATTTTGGCAAAATAAAGAGAAATGTTTGCCATACATGGAAAAAAAAAATAATTTCCTTTCCTTTCTAGTGGAAATGAGATGTTATTTTTTTCTAAGAAAAATTCTCTTTGTTCACACATTCTTCCTGTATTCCCCTTACCTCCAATGCCAACCCCCCAAATTTCCCTATTCTGAGTCAGGTTTCATTCCTGGAGGGAGTTATATGTGAATCTGTAGGTTCCTAAGGAAAACACAGCCCAATTGCTGTGAAATAATCTCATCAGTGGGGCAGATGCTGTTCAGAAGAGAAGTTTTGTGCTATGGAGTCATGATCAACTTTACCACTCTTTGCATTGTGTGATTTGAAGGTGTCTTTTACCTACGATCTGCAACATCGGACTCCTCATGTTAAATTTTTACCTAAAATTTCAATCTTTTCTCAGAATCCTTTTGACTGTTGAGGACACTACCACCCTTTAGTAATCCAGTTTCATATCTTCTATGTCATTATTAAATTCTTATTCTTTCCTGTCTCACACACTTAATCCTTTCTTGAGCCTTATCCTTCTACTGCCACAAAGGGAAACTTGGTATGGTGCATTAGGGGATAGAGAGCCAGCTCCTAAGCCAGAATTAGTGCATTTAATTCCTGCCTTTGACATAGCGAATCTGTGACCAGCCTCTCAGCATTCTATGAAACTCTCTAAAACATCAAGCACAGAGAAGATGCCAACATGTATCAGAAGAGATAATCTATCCATGTGGGACGTCACAGAGGAAACTCCATGATCTAGCCAGAATCTAGGGCAAAATTGTAGTGCAGTAGATAGAGATAGGGCCTAGAGTCAAGAAGACCTGAATTCAAACTCAGTTTCAGACACTTAGTATTGTGATCCTGGATAAGTTACTTATTTCTGTTTGCCTCAATTTCCAAATCATTAAAAAGAGCTGGATAAGAAAATGGTAGGCACTCTAATATCTCTGCTAAGAAAACATTAAATGGGATTGCAAAGAGTCAGACATAACTGAAAATGATTGAATATGAACACAAAACAATAGCCAAATACTTCTCTCACCTTTTACTTTCTCTTTACTTACCCAGCCACTATTAGGTATTGTCTTTGTCACCATTAACCTAGACAATTGCAAAGGTCGCTTAAATTGATCTCTTTTCTTCATATCTCTCCTTATATCAGTCCATCTTCCCTTAAGCAATCGAAGTGATTTTCCTAAAATGTAGGGCTGGCTACTCAATCAATTCTAGTCACTTCCTACTACATCTAGAATGAAATATTTCATATGTTGTCATTTTACTAAAGAGTTCATTGGTGTATCATTTTATAATAACTAGGTTAGTATAAAGCTTATGTCATTTATAAATAAGTTGACATTTATATCAATAATATAATCCAAATTATTATTATTATTAATTATTATTTTACTGTTAGGAGTTTATGATTAAAAATGTAGAACACTGGGTTAAAGGATCTCAACTATTTCTCCAACTCTGTGGTTCTAACAACTGAGAGGATGTGAATTTTTAGGGTAACACAACTACGCATGGAAGAGCCATTACTTTCAAAGTATTCTTTCCAATATGGCACTTTCTGTGTGATAGTTAGAAAGCCAGATCCTAAATATAAGCTTAGGCCTAAGCGTATATATGCAATTGCTTTCAAGGGTGGCAACTTTTTTATCTTCTGATAAATTACAGCAAATTGTGTGGTTCAGTCGAAGAAAAAAATAAATATGGAACCATAGAACGAGTTCACATATTCATTCTACTGTTTTGTATGTGAGAAAACTTAAACAGTCTCTCTCAGATTCAAAATAGTCAATAAAAAAGGACTTATTAAAGTGCCTATCAAGTTGCAAGTTATGTCCAAAGCACAAAGAGTGTCAAGAGACAATTACTCCTTTCAACAATCTCATAACTCATCTACAATCCTGGAAGTAGGGACAAAAAAGTCCTTAATAGCAGTAATTTCATGATTCTCTATTTTCTTTTTGTTTTTTCTCAATATTATTTGGTTTTTTCAGATTACGTATAAAAATAGTTTTAAACATTCATTTTTCTAAGATTTTGTTTCATTTTTTTCTTCTTCTTCCCTCCCCTTACCCCAAGACAACAAGTAATCTGGTATAGATCATACATTGTACAACCATTTTGAATATATTTCCATATTAGTTGTGAAAATAAGACCACGATAAAAGGGGGAAAAAACACAAGAAAGAAAAAAAAAAACACTAAGCATAATAACTGAATAAACAAAATAACTGAAAATAGTATGCTTTGATTTGCTTTCAATCTCCAAAGTTCTTTCTCTGGATATAGATAGCATTTGCCATCCCAAGTCCACTGGAAGAGCTAAGTCTGTCATAGTTGATGATCACAACAGGAAAATATTATGATAAATATTGGAAAACATGTGGGGAAATTGGGAAACTAGTGCATTATTGCTGAAGCTGTGTATTGATCTAACCATTCTGCAGGGCAATATGGAACTGTGCCCAAAGGACTATCAAACTGTGCATATTCTAATCCAGCAGTGTCTCTACTGAGCCTATCTTAAAGAGATCTTTAAAAAAAAAGGGAAAAGGATCCACATATACAAAAATGTTTATGGCAGCCCTTTTTGTAGTAGCAAGAAATTGGAAACTGAGTGGATGCCCATCAGTTGGAGAATGGCTGAATATGTTATGGTATGTGTATATTAGGATATCCTAATTGATGAGAATTCACTCAATTCCTCCTCCCTTGCACAAAAAGAGTTGCTATAAATATTTTTGCATATGTGGATCTTTTCCTGTATTTCATGATCCCTTTTGGGATATAGACCCAGTAGAGACACTGCTGAATCAAAGGGTATGCACATTTGATAGTCCTTTGGGCATAGTTACAAATTGCTGTTCAGAGTGGGTAGATCAGTTCACAACTTCACCAATAATGTATTAGTGTCCCAGTTTTCCCATATTCTCTAGCATCTATATTATTATTATTTCCTGTTATCTTAGCCAATATGAGAGGTGTTAAGTTATTTTAATTTGCCTTTGTCTAATTAATAATAATTTAGAGCTCTTTTTTCATTCATTGAGATGGCTTTAATTTCTTTATCTGAAAATTATTTGTTCATCTTTTGACCATTTAACGATGCTGTTCATTCACATTTTCTTTTACCAGTAATTAACCAAGACTATGGTCTGTAATTCATGAAAAAAATGGAATCTTCTACAAAATTTTACAGCTTCTCCCCTGACAATTTCTTAACTTAGCAACTACTTCTTTTAATTGCAAAGGACTGAACTGGGACACAAGTCTTTGTCTTTCAGGACTGATTTCCATCTCCACATTGGTTAGAAGTATCTAGGTGTTGCAGTCTATAGAGTGTTGGGGTCAAATTTAAAATCTGGACTCATATTTTGTGGATGTTTTACTGACTGAAAATAAAATAATTACTTCCTGCCTCAGCTTTGGTGTTTGTAAAAAGAATAATAATAACATCTACCTCCCTAGTTAGACAGGAGAGTAAAATGAGATACTATTTATTAAGATCTTTATGAACCTGAAATTGCACTCTTTTTATCCCCCCTTTCCTCTCTGTTTCTGATGCTTTCTGTATGTATACATATATACATATAAATGTATTTATGCACACACATATAAACATATGTATGCATGTTTAGATAAATAGATATGTATAAGAATATGCTAATTATTACAATACCACACTGCCATAATAAAGAACATCCTTAGTGGCAATTTAATCAATGATTTTTGTCAAGCTAATGATGCCAAACTAGAATTACAGGACCAGGCCCCAAGTTAGCCCCACTTAGCAACAAAACTGAAATAGTGCTATCTCCCCTTGCCATATCACAGATTTATTATAAAGCTAAGCTATTCTAATGGATACCAAAGGCTGGCTAAATGACTCCTTTTTGTCATCATCTAATTTTATTCCTGGCACTTAGGAATTTGTAATCACTTAGTAGTTTTTTATTTGGTGATCCTTTCCTTCTTCCTAAATGGCATTTATTACTGAAAGCATATTAAAATTAATGCTTCTGAGATGAGTTTTAGTTAAATATATGATATCTCTTAGATAACTAAGGACAGAGTTGTGTATCAAAAACTTAATCATTTATTGGAATTGATATAGAAAAGTCAAATCACAAATATTAGGAGATTAATGTTTAAATTATTTTTTTTTCCTTTAAGAAGGGAAAGGGGATTTCTCTGAAAGGATTTATCACTGTTCACTTACAAATAGAAGGAAATCATTCTTTCATATATGAAAATATTTCTCTTTTTGTTTTATAATGCTGGTCCATAAATCACAGCATCATCTGCCTTGTTATTTTAAAGACTATATTCATAATAGCTAAGATTTATATACTACCTTTTAAGGTGGCAGGCAGTATACTAAACATTTTACTATTATTATCCCATTTGATCCTCATAGCAAACCTGGGAGATGGACTTGTTATTTTGATTTTCTAGAAGAGGAAACTAAGGCAGGTTAAGTGATTTACTTGCCCAGATTCATATAGCTACTAAGTGTATGAGGTTGGAATTAAACGGATCTTCTTCATTCCAAATCAAGCACTATTCCAAAACATGTCTGATTATCTCACTTTTTTTTTTAATCATCTATATATTGAACTCATGAGTCTAGAAATTAAGATCAGGACCAGTAAGGGAATACAATTTGATCTGTTCTGATGTGAAAAATAGAGATCCCAGAAGGAATTTATCAAATGAAGGAAAGTAATAAGCCTTACGGAAAAAAAAAATAGTCTAGATTTAAAAAGGCAGAGGAAAAGTTCAATATTCCAATAAAGAAAGCCTGTAATCATGAAACTTTTATTATGGTTATTCTGCCACGTACAACATTTTGTGACCTCATTTGGGATTTTCTTAAAAAAAAAGATACCACTATAATATGCCTTTTCCTTCTCAAGTTCATTTTACAAAGAAGGAAACAGGGAAAAAACAGGGTGAATTTGCTTGCCCATGATCTTACAATTCAGGTCTGAGACCAGGTCTGAATATAGGAAGATGTCTTCCTGACCTGAGGCGTAGCATTCCCTCTGCTGCATCACCTAGATGAAAACTTAAGATTAAATTGTATAGATTTTTAAACATATGTTTTTCCCTCACACCAGGGCACAAGCTCCTTGAGGGCAGTGTCTGTTTTATAAGAACATTGCATAATACTGTCATGTTTGCACAACTTTCAATTTCCACTCAATATCTATCTTTCCACTCAATATCCACTCAATATCCACTTCATCACAATCTTGTAAAGTGGAACCTATGATTTTATCCATTTTGAAGATAAAAAAAATAAAATTGAGAAAGTTTCATGATTTTCTTCAGTAATAGAAGTAGTAAGTATGTGAGGAAAACATCCAATTCTAATAACAATTCCACCACTCTATCCAATGTGATGTGATGAACATTTACATTTTTAAGTTGTTTTAAAATATTTTTAAGAGAAAAGAAAAGGAAGAGAAAAAAAAGTTTTCATTTTGAAATAAATACAATGTTGATCCTGCTATTTAAATTATGCAAAATAAATAATTAAATATATGTGTATATATGCATATCTAAATATCTCTCTCTCTCTCTGTATCTCTTGTCTTTATGTTTGTCTGTCTCTCTTCTCTGTCTTTGTCGCTCTGAGTTTCCTTCCCTCTCTCCCCCACCCCTACCATGACATTTAAAAGGGTGATTGGAACCAAATTACAATAAAAAAGGAAATCTGAACAAGAAAGCAATTCTTTGTGATCAAATTTGTAGCTTTCTACACTGTTGTCTGTGAATTCTATACCAAAAGTGGATGTTGTATTTGAAAGTCTTTTCTTTGGGATCTAGATTATCCATTAATTTTCATCTCAGTAGCTACTTCATTCTATATTTTCCATTCAGATTGAAATCAATGTACATAGGATTTAATTAGTTTTGATATATTTATTTACATCAACTTCATATAAGTTTTCCTATGTTTCCCTGGAATTCTTCATATCAGTGTTTCCTTACAATATTATATTATTTACATTAATGAAAATATCACACTATTAAAAAACCCAAATAGGGATTTTTTTTTCTTTTTCCTCTATCTTTTTGATATGTTTCTGTCTCTTTATTCTGTTATCATGAACACCTTTATTTTTCTATATTATATATTTGTAATAAAGCATATAAGATAATTATATGGTTAAGCTGTCATTAATACATGATACAATGCTCTATAACATCTGCATTTTGAAGTTAAAATGTCATCCTACAAGTACATTAACACATCAGAAAATCAAGGTCTAAGACATGAAGAGCACATTTATTTTACATTTCAGTTTCTTTTCATTTAAAACTAGCCCAGTAAATTAAATAAATATATTTTCTGTTGAAATGGATGAGATTGTCCAAGGCCTCCATTTCAGCTCATATTAGAAGCATGTGAAGAAATGTTTGAATGGATAGAAGACTTGGGATAGGCAAGGTTAGCATCTTCCAGTATTTGGAGGATTTTCATGTGTTCTACTTGACAAGAGAGCAGAATATAGATTGACAGGTACAAGCTATAAAGAAAATGATTTAAACAATGCTAAAAAGTACTATTTAATAATTAAATACATTCAAAAATCCTGGAAAAGATGGGTTATTTTTTTCTCAGAGATATTTAAGTAATGGTTAAATGACCACTTATGAAGAATGGATTTTTTTTTTTCATTATAAAAGTTTTCTTAATTCCTTCCAACTCCTAAAACCAAAGATTTTGTGACTATTTTTATTTTGAAACATCCTTCCATATTATCTGGAAATCTAATATCCTATCAACTCAAAAGGATTGCATTGATCATTGAAAGGTTGATTACACAGTGGATTTCTTAGATAGTTATATATTTTCAGGTATATAGCTATTTAGTTCAAATCACAAATACTTCCATTTGTGTCTTACATATCTCACCTTCCCATATATTCTCTGAATTAACATGGGTGTATATTTCCATGCAATTTGAAAAGGAAGATAAGGGATAGTTCCAGATCATGCAAAACAGAAACAAGCTTCCAAAAACTACACCAACCAACTAATTGACATTTATTAAATATTCAGTATTCTTCAGGCACTGTACTGGGCACAAAAAGAAACAACTCTACTCTCTAGGAGTTACATTTACGTTCTATCATGAAAAGATGGTGAACAAGTAATACAAACACATAAACATATATACAAAATAAATACAAAGTATTTGTTTTTTTGGGGGAGTAATGGATTAGCACCTGGGAGATATAACAAGGCTTCATTTCCATTGGGCATTTGAACTGAGCTTTTTGAGGTGGAAATGATGAGAGAGAACATTGAGGCAGGTAGGATAGCCAGTGGAGATGAACAAAGATGGGTAATAGTGTTTCCTGTGAGAGGAAAAGTAAGAAAGTCTGATGGTCACTAAGGATGAATTGTAAGTTACAAAAGACTTCAAGTTGGGAAGGTCTTTGAATGCCAAATAAAGAAGTTTGGTTTTGGTAATAGGATTCCAACAGGAAAACACTTGGGTTTATTGACCTGGGGAATAAGATGGTTAAATTTGTACTTAAAGAAAATTGTTTTGGCAAGTATTTTGTCTAAGAGAAGTTCAGTTCAATATATTATACAAAGAAAGCACACATGATTTTCAATACTTTCCTACATTCAAGTAGTTGCTCCAAATACAGTGGATATGAAAATTTCCATAACACTTACCGTACTCTCTGGGAATTTACAGACTTTAAGGGACATTTAAAAGGGCATTGATAAGGAGAACTGAGCCAAGGAACAATCCAGGGAAAGTCTTTTCCCTGTGGGTATGTGTTGGGTTTATACAAAACATCTCCTTTCTCTTTGGAGAGAAAAAAGGGAAGATGGCATTAGAGACATTCTTTAAAGGAGCAAAAAGTGCAGCAGATTGAAAGGATAGTGGTCTTCAGGTTACCATGGTTTGGCAGATAAAATTGGTTTTAGGATCAAGAAGAACTGAGTGCAAATCATCCTTCAGAATGCTAGTAATTCTGTTGCTCTGGGGAAAACATTATCATTTCTCTCCTTTTCAATTATTTTGTCTCTAAAATAAGATGATTAGATTGGATGACTTTGAAGGCCCTTTCCATTTCTAAATGGACATTTAACAAATGAGGAAAGTGAAATCAAAAGGGTTAAGTGGCTTGTAAAATGTCATACCATTAGTTGGTGACAATTGATTTCCCTAAGGTGACACAATAAGTATATAGAAGTCCAGTCTGAATTTATCAATCCCCCAATTTTCCACTGTTCCAGTTTGACTAGTTTAAAAAGGGGGGGGCTTTTTGGAAGTTTATTAAGAGAAAAAGCATATAAATTACTCTCTGCTGTCTTGATTGCAAACTCCGAAATATTTGAACCGATTTGACAAAGGCAAAACAATACAATTTTCTTACATACAAATTAAATAGTGTGACAACAGCTGAATCTTAGGCAGCTTTTTTTTTTTTTCTCAGCATTTGCTTGGTTTTCTTCTCCCCATTTAGGGGTTATGCCAGGCCATTTTCTCAGATTCTGAACCCCCTGGACAAGTGAGTATTCCGATAGTGGGTCTTCAGGAGGTGCTAATTATCTCCTTAACACATCATTGCTCCCTCTGAGCTAACTGGAGGCTAGGCCATCTGGTGCTTTAAGCCTAGAGGACTCCTACTTATAACTACTACCCTTTTCTCTCCTTTCTCCTTGATCCAATAAGATAAAGAATTTTAAGTCTTGTAAGGATCCAAAAAAGTTAATAATAATGCAAATAAAATGAAAAAAGTTTAATTTTTTGCTGTCTCATTAACATCTTTACTTTTCATCTTGACACTTATGTCCATTAAACATGATCCATTTATAATTACTGTCCTCCATTTTAACAAGTATTCTGCAAAAAAAACAAATTGCATTTCTAAAGTCCAAGATGAGTTTTAGATAATTACGAAGAAGGTATTTAATTAGACAATTATTGAAAATTACCTTCTAATATTTTTTTTTAGAAATTAACATTGGAAAGCCTGTGCCAATTATAATTCACATTTTGTTTACATGGATATGTGTATCTTATAATTCCTCTCCTTTCTTCCCATTTCCAAGTTAGTTACATATATATGTGTTTGTGTATGTGTATATGTGTGAATATGTGTGATACACACATACATACACATATATTTTTTATTCATACTTTGGAAGCTATGACACAGTTACATTTACTGAGTTCAATAGGTTATCTTTATCTTTTTTTGTTGAAGTTGTTTGTTTTGCTTTTTTTTTCTTCATTATCTTTTTAAAATGAATATAATGGGGGGCAGAGTCAAAATAGCAGATAAAAGGCAGTAGCTCATCTGATCTACCCCAGACCCCTCCAAATACATTTAAACATTTAAATAATGACACAACAGTTTCTGGAGCAATAAGTAATCCCAAAAAGGGATAAAATAATCTTCTAGTTAGAGACAACTTAGAAAGTTGTCAGGAAAAATCTGATGCACCCGGGTGAGACTGGAGCATAGTCCAGTATAAACTATGCCAGTACAGTCCTTCTCCAGTCACTTAATGATCAGTGACAACAACTACTTCAGAAGCTCTCAGGCCATAGCTAGTACAAGCTTGGGACAGTACACTTTCTACCATTGAAGCAGTGACCTCCTTTACCAGAGGGTTAAAAGTCAAGTTACAGCCCGGAAAAGGAGCATATAGGGGTGGCTAGGTGGTGCAGTGGATAAAGCACCAGCCCTGAAGTTAGGAGGATCTGAGTTCAAATGTGACCTCAGACATTAATACTTCCTAGCTGTGTGATCCTGGACAAGGGCAAGTCACTTAACCCCAATTGTCTCAGAAAAAAATAAATAAATAGAAAATAAAAACAAAACAAAACAAAACAAAAAAAATAAATAAAAGAAAAAACAAAAAAAAAATAAAGAAAAGAAGAAAAAGTTAGCATAGAACAGGAAAAAATTTTGAAATTCTGATAATAGAAAATTGCTATAGTAATGGGGAAGATCCAACTACACACTCAGAAGAAGAAAGCAAAATCAAAGATTTTATATCCAAAACCACCAAGTAAAATATCAATTTCTTTCAGATCACAGAAGAGTCCAAAAAGGATTTCAAAAATTAAGTGAGAGATGGAGAGGAAAAGTTGGGAAGGAAAATGAGAGTGATACAAGAAAATAAACACATCAACAGCTTGGTAAAGGAGACATACACAATACAAAAAAAAAAATAATATCCAAAAAAAAAAAAAAAAACAGAATTGGACAAATGGTAAAGAAAAAAAGGCACCACAATTCACTAAAAACAAAACAAAACAAACAAACAAACAAACAAAAAAACCCTCCTAAAAATGTAGAATTGGCCAAATAAAAAAAGAGGCTAAAATGCTCACTGAATAAAATAATCCCTTAAAAATTAGAATTGGGAAAATTTAAACTCATGACTTTACAGGAAATCAAGTAAAAATCAAACAAAACAATGATATATCTCGTTAAAAACAAATCATCTGAAAAATAGATTAAGGAGAGATTGTTTTTAAAAATATTAAATTACCAGAATTCCAGGATTAAAAAAAAGAAGGGGAGAAAGAAACTAGATACCATCTTTCAAGAAATTATCAAGGAAAACTGTCCTGATATTTTAGAACCAGAGGGTAAAATACAGATTGAAAGAATCTTCTGATCATCCTTTGAAAGAGAACTCAAAATGAAAACTCCATGGTATTTTGTAGTCAAATTATAAAGCTCCCAAATTAAAGAGAAAATATTGCCAATAGCTAGAAAGAAACAATTCAATTAGCATGGAGCCACAAGATTTAGCAGCTTTTATATTAAAAAACTGGTGGACTTGCAATTTGATTTTTTAGAGCGAAAAGCTAGCATTGCAACTAAGAATCACCTACCCCCCAAAAAAACCTGAATATACTCATTTGGGGGTGGGGAGAAGTAGTAAGGTCATGTAACCCCATTTGCCTCAGGGAAAAAAAGAGAAAGAGAAGGAAAAGAAGAAGGAAAAAGAGAAGAAGGAGGAGGAGAAGGAAGAGAAGGAGGAGGAGGAGAAGGAGAAGGAGGAAGAGGAAAAAGGGGAAGAGAAGGAAGAAGAGGTAGTGGTGGTGGTGGTGATGATGGTGGTGGTGGTGGAGGTGGAGGAGGAGGAGAAGTAGTCATAAGGATAATATTCACTCTTTAATCAAGTTTGCTTTTCTTAGCCAAATGCAAGAGAAACACACTGAGTCAAAGATATTGTATCTTTTAACATTTTTCCAACACAACATATGGATACAGTTGCCTCACCACACTTCCCCAGGCACCTACACAATCTGATGTAGAGAGCTGCAAAAATTAAAAAAAAAAAAAAAAAAGTTAAATTTGAGATACCCCTGAAGCACAGCCTTATACAAGAGCTTCCTGTTGTTGGTAGAACTATGAATTGAAAGTCCTCTATGTTAATGAAATAGGCCAGAGATGAACAGATAAATTGACTTTAAAATACTAGAGTTGAGAGAAGCATAAAAAAAATAAACAGAAGAGAGATTTAATAAGGACAAAATACTTACATTCCTACATGGGAAGATGATACTTTCAATTTAATTCATAAGAACTTTTTCACTATTAAGGCAATTAGAAGGAGCATATGTAGACAGTCCAGTGTGACTTGAATATTAAAAGATGATAAATAAAAATAAAATTAAGAGGTGAGAAAAGAATATACTGGGCAAAAGGGAAAACAGAGAGGTAGGATGGGGTAAAGTATTTCAATAAAAACTTGTACTGTGGAGGGAAAGGAGATAAGGAGAAGCAAGTTAACTTTATTCTCATCAGAATTGGCTCACAGAGGGGCATTCACATTCATTAAGTGTACAAATCTATTTTACTCCACATGAAAGTATGAAGGGAAAAGTATAGGAGAAGAGGGTTTGTGATGGAAAGGAGGAAGAAATAAAAGGAAAACACTTAAGGAGGAACTGGGTGAAAGAAGAGAGAAAACAGGATAAAAGTGAGAATAGTTTGGAGGAAATTCATTTAGTAATCATGACTGAAAAAATTTGAAGCAAATTTCTCTGACAAAGACCTGATTTCTCAAACATACAGAACAGTATATAAACTGAATAAAGGATATAAAATTTGGAGTCATTCTTCAGTTGATAAATGATCAAGAGATATGAACCCTTTTATGTAAAATAAGCAAAACTATAGGAAAAAGATGCACTTACATTAATTGGAGAAATGGAAACTAAAACAATTCTACCTCATACTTATTAGATGGTTAATAGGATAAAAAGAAAAATGTCAAATGTTATAGGGGATGTATGAAAAAAATGAGACATTAATTCATCATTGGGGTTGTGAACTGATTCAACCATTGTAACTGATTCAACAATTTGGAACTATTTCCAAGAGGCTATAGAAGCATATATACACTCTGACCTAGCAATACTAATACTGGATCTGTATCTGAAGGGAGAGTAAAAAAAAAAAAGAAAAAACAGAAAAAAGGACATGTATGTATAAAAGTATTTATAGTGGCTCTTTTCCAGTATCAAAGATTTGGAAATTCAGAAATTACCCATGATTTGGAGAATGACTGAAAAAATGATGGTGTGTGATTATGATAGAATACTATTATGCCATTAAGAAATGATGAGCAGGATGTTCTCAGAAAAACCTGTAGTTAAATAAGTTGATGCAAAGCATTCAAAGTAACAGCACTATTGTAAGACTATTAACTATGAATGGCAACTTTTTTTTTTTCAGCAATACAATGATCAAAAAGAACTTTGAAGGAGCTTTGATGAAAAATGCTATTCATTCCCAAAGAACTGATGTTTTCTGAATACAGATTGAAGCGTATTTTTTTAAACTTTCTTCATTTTTCTTGAATTTGTTTTCATTTAAGTTTACTTTCACAACATGACTGATACTGAAATGTTCTGAGTGACTACACATGTATAACCTATATTGAATTGTTTGCCTTCTCAATTAAGGCAGTGTTTGGGAAGGAAAGAATGGAGAGGATTTGTTTTTAATTTTTTTTAAGTTTTAAAAATAAATCTTAAAATTTGTTTTTACATATAATTAGAGAAAATAAAATACTAAAAAAAAATTAAATTAACAGGCTACTTCACAATATCTTAGCATGTGACTACATTTCAAAAGTTTAATAATAATAATGATAATAATAAAGGTTTAATAATAATAATTTTAAATGTAAAATAGTTTATTCTTGTAATCCTACTTAATCTTCACAACCATGGGATATAGATTTGATTATTACATTTATTTTGCAGCCTACATAATTGAATGTGAGAGACCTTAAGTAATCTGCCTACGGCCATGCAGATATTAAGGGACTGAGATCCAATCAAAATTCAGATCTTGTTACCTGGAAGCTTAGCACTCTAGGCACTAATCCACCTAACTCCCAGCCCACTCTTGATTCCTGATGCCCAATAAAGATACCAAATATTAGTGGGTGAAGATCCAGATCAAGGAGTCTCAAAGCATCCCCACTTATCATAAACTTCCTACCCATAATATTGCACAAATCTGATTCTCTGTAACTCTTACCATTTATTCCTATTTCTAACCAGAATTGGTGCCTGAATAATTAGAATGATACACTGGGAAGAGTGTTGTATTTGGAATAGAATAGAGGAAGAATGCAGTGACTTAAGGGAAGGGAGCAAGTTTATATAAAATACATACTATGCCACAGGCACTGTCCCAACTCTTTTACAAATCTATATATCTATATATTTATCTATGTATGTATCTATCTAAATTAATGTAGTTGTTACAGCAATCCTATTAGATAGTTAACGTTATTCTTATTGTACAATTGTTGAAATTGATGCTAAAATTAGTTGATTTCCCAGAATCATTCAGGTACCAAATGACTGAGGCTGACTTTGAACTTACATCTTTCTGTGTCCTGTCCACTGTGTACTTAGTTGCCTATAAGAGGAACCAGGTTCAGGTACTAGGTCGATCACTTGCTTCTTTTATACCCTTCAAAAGTCACTATAGTTTACTTAATTATAAAATAAGGAGATTGGCATAAATGACCTTGAAGACTGTTTTTTTCTCTATGTCTGTCAAACTAAGCACTTCAATTTTTCTTTCATGTGACTGTCATATAGACTATCATGTCCTCTTGGCTCCCTTTTTTGTTTACCGGAGTGCCTCGAACCACTCTGTAAATGCCATCATCTTAATGCCTTTCACTGGAAGGCCAGCTTTACAATAAATTTTCTTTAGTTTGTTATTCTGGAGTGGGGTGGGGGCAGGAAGAGCCTGAGAAAAGAATGTTATGGAAGCACTAATTGTTGGAGAAGTTTTATAGAAAAGAGAAAAAAAAATTGTATCCTGTCAATGTTTAGATCTAGACTCTGTTGCTCTAAATATCTGTTGCCAAAGGAATAGCTACTCTTATCCTTATGATTTCTTATCCATAATTTGTGATAATACCCATCCCTGCCCACAAAGCTGATGTCTGTATCTTAGGAACCATGTTACTTTGTGACTAGGGTCAATGACATTCCTCTCATCTCCTTGTCATCAATGACTTCCAAATATGGCTTTATATGTATCACTACTAAGAGCTTCCTTTGAATTGTGGTTTCTATACAAAATAGCTTTATTCCATTTTATGAGAACTGGTAGCCTTGGATATTAATAAACTAGGCTGAATGAGCTGAAATTAGCAGTAGTGAGTATCAATGTGTTTCCATGACAAGTAGGTGAAAGGTTAGAGAAATTTCATGCAAGTTGACTCTGCATCCAAAGTATAAGGATATTAGCTTACCTTGGCTAAAGAGTCTTTATTTTGTGTTTGTGTGAGTGCGCGCGCACGTGTATGTGTGTGTGTGTGTGATCAACATGTCAATCCTACTGTAGCTTTGTAATCTACTGGATGCTTGTGCTTTGTCTAAAGCTCCATAGCTTAATTTATACATGACTAATGTCCTATGGGATACTTGTTCATGTCCACACATATATCTCCATTGATGATCTTCCCAATAACTGTTTTCCTTGGGCTTAAAGTTTGCCAAATCCTAGAGACAATAAGGTACACGTTATTTCATGAGATTTATACTCCTAAAATTGTAACAATATTTTTATTAGAACTTAATTCTTCATTAACTCAAATCATAACAAGTTTTTAATGAGATTCTAACCTGAATAGTATAATATGAGTTTTTTTTTTAATTTCCTCTCTTTAATTAAAAATGAAATTGGGTTGAGACAAATGAATGGAGGACATTCAGAAAGTATTTATTAAATGTCTATCATGCACCTGATACAAAATCGAGGATGCAAAGACATAAATGAAAATGATCCCTGCCCTCGACAATCTTACATTCGTTCTCTTGGAGAGAAATACTGTGTATGAAGATAAGTATAAACAGACTCCGTTTCTTAACAAGGAAGTAGGGAAAACAATGAGACATAAGAAAAGTCATCATGTAGAAGCCTGTATCTATACTGAATCAGGGGTGAAATTGAACAGGAGAAAAATGTCAGTCTGGATTGCCTGTTAGAAATTGCATTGTCCTAATGATTCCTTGATAATTGCTGTTATAGAATTCTGGTCTTTTCCATTAGATTGTTAAACTAGTCTCTTTTTTTATTTTAGACTAAAATATATTCTATATTTTTAGAGTTTAGCATTAGGGAGACATCATAAATAATCCAGTTTCCTCTTTTTATTTATCAGCTGAGAAAACTAGACATAGAAATCTTAGGTGTTTGCCCCAGGAATAACTAATAAGTCTAAAAGGCAGGATCAGAATCCAGATCTTTTGAACACAAATCCAGCACTCTTACTTTCTATGCCATGTTGCCCTCCTAATTAACTAATAAACTTCTTTTTCAAGACTATGACAAAGAGCAAGTTATCTCTCAGTATAGCTACTTTTCTCTCTGGCAATGATGTACTCATAGGGTCACAACCATCCTTTCATTTGAGAAATTTAGTTGAGCCCCATGGAACGGATCCCCAGATATTTTTTTCTGGGATGTATACATGTGGAATAATATTTTATAACTATATTTAGTGAAATTATTTTCCTTTGTAATCTTATATATTTTATTTTTAATAGAAACATTAATTTGTGAAAGTGTCCATGTGTTTCATCGGACTGCAAAAGGAATACATGACACACACACACAAAAAAGCATAGGAACTAATGATCTATTCCAATATATTTATTCTACATATGAAAAAGCTGAGAGCACAGAAGGGAAGTGAATCATACGAAGTCATGTGGGTTGTAAGAATAAAAGTCAGGATTTAGGCTTTTTGAATTGATCATAGTGAAATTGTATTCACTTATATAAATGATGATTTCTTTTAGAAGTAAACGATGGCTATTATTTACCACAAAATGTCTATTTTGGTTATCTGTTAGTGTAAACTGTCTATTATAAATTCCATGAAGGCATGGTTTGTTGATATTTATCTTAGTTCTATTTCTTTTCAAATTTCACCTAGCACAGCGCATCCATAAGAGGAAAGTAATTAGTATTTTGTCATTTTGTTCTACTTTGCTTTGATGAAAGGGTTAGATAGATTCCTTACAAGCAATCCATCTGATTCTATGGATATTTGTAAGCAAAAATTCTATGCTTTCTTGTAAGAAAATTTTTGATTCTCTGAGATTAAGGAGTTTCCATTTTCATCTTCAGAAAGCGTCCAACCCCAGGGAGCCAAAATCAGGAAATCTTTGTCTATGAAAATTATTCCTTTCAGAAACATGTAACAAGGAGAAAAAACAATGAATAGATGTTTTCAAAGAGTAGAATTAGTCTCTACTTGAGAATCTTTCCAATAACGAGTGCCATATAACAGGGGAATAAGCTGCTTTTGAAAGTAGCAGTTTGGAGACCTTCAAGAGCAGGGCAGATATCTCATAAGAAATATGGAAGGAAATCTTGTTTGGATCTTGGTTGGACTTCATGGTCTCTGGAGTTTCTTTGAACACAGATTCTGTGATGAGTTCTCTACCCACAGAGTTCATACTTTAATTTGCACACAGTTACAAAGAATAATAAATCACAATCTCATCAGGGTGATGACTTAGTAACTCTTGCTAATTAGCACCAGTATCTTTGTTCCTTTTCTTCCCCATCATGCTTATGACTGAATTTATGGGGTCTGGATTTTTCTCCCTGTTTAATTTAAGCAGTCAGTAAGAAACATGAGGAATCTATTCCTTACATTTAAGGTGCCCACATTCATTCAAAGTATGTATTATACATAGAGGTGTCATCTTGCCTTCTCATACTCCATCTGCAATATGAGATTTGTCTGTGCAGTTTCTAAATTAAGCCAGTCACAGATTTTAATCTCAATTGGCCCTTTCTTAAAGTAAGCATTTCTCCTGCAATAGATTGCATCTAGGTCTCCATTATTATAATGTCACTCATGTAATGCAAAAGAGATAAGAATATTTCACCTGTCTTACAGGTATTTATTTTGTTTTCAATATTATTATCATTATTATTCCTGAAAAATCACACATTTAAATTAGTATCATAATCCTAATCAACGTAACTCAGAACTGAAATTTTATATGGCATGAATGAAGTGGGCAGAAGATTGAGACTATCCATTTTTTACCCAGTATATTCTGAACAACACAGTAATATCAGGACAGATATTTTCAGAATACTTCCCCAATGAAAGGCTTTTAGTGAGCAAAAATAAGGAGAAAAAGAGTATTTCTTTGTAAGTTCCACCATGCCATATATCATCACACCTATGAAATGAGGGGAAAAAGTGATTTAATGGCAAGAATGGCCAACTTGAGGTAAGATAAATTTGAATATGGCTTCATTAGTTACAACCCAGTGATCATTAACAAATCATTTATACTCTCCTAATGTTAGAGTTTTTTGAGGCTAATAATACATTACTGATCAAGGATGGTGAGGGGATAAACTTTATTAAATTGCTGGAAATCCAAAATTAAAAAAAAAAACAAACATTAATGAAGTAAACATAATCAAACCTAGAAGTTTCCAATGAAGCACTCTGATTCAAGAATCAATGATTCAAGAATCAGAAGCACTGATTCAAGATCAGTGAAACATAAGCAGAAAGATCATAGCAGTCCAGGGAAGGAGTAAAGGGGAATTTTAATATTATTATATTTTAGGTCAAATTCACCTTACATGATATATAGATGTATTTGTATTATGATTGGTTTTAAACAAACCAGTGTAGCATCTTTGCCAAAAACAAAACAAAACAAATAAACAAACAACAAAAACAACAACAAAAAGCAAATGGAGTCATGAAGAGTTGGATGCGACTAAAAATAAATAAACATCAATAATGATGTAAGTGAATTATCAGTGATCATTGTATTTGAAGATGTATTTTAAAATGTTTGTAAAAAACATCAAAAATGTTATCGTGTGGAAGTGGATTTCTTTGACAAAGAGACCTAACTGAGTTTCAATTGATAAATGACTGACAAAAGCAGCTACACCCAAAGAAAGAACACTGGGAAACGAAAGTGAACTATCTGCATTTTTATTTTTCTTCCCGGGTTATTTTTACCTTCTGAATCCAATTCTCCCTATGCAACAAGAGAACTGTTTGGTTCTGCAAACATATATTGTATCTAGGATAGACTGCAACATATCAAACATATAAAGGACTGTTTGCCATCTAGGGGAGGGGGTGGAGGGAGGGAGGGGGAAAAAATTGGAACAGAAATGAGTGCAAAGAATAATGTTGTTAAAAAAAATTACCCTGGCATGGATTCTGTCAATATAAAGTAATTATTAAATAAAAATTTTAAAAAAATGTTATCGTGTACTCCTGGTTAAATAATAGGGCTTCTATACATTAAAATAACAACATTATTAATCTGAGGTTTTCCAACTGAATTTACACGTATATATGCCCACATTTTTTCAGCTTTTACTAACCAAAAAATGTTGTAAGATCATAGTTTTAGATTTGAAAGGAAAATATATTTTGGCAAAATATATTGCCATTTAGTTAAATGCTGACATCTTACTCTAAAGAATACTCAGTGAGAGTGAATAACTTCTCCTAGAACACACAAGACAGCAGGAAATAGGAGAGAGAAAATTTGAATCGAGATTATATGGCTTGAAATGTAGGATTCTTTGAGCTACACCATAGCTACCAAGAAAAATGACTAAGAAATCAGATTAAGCTTTTCAAAGCTCATGCAGTTCAGTCACCAGGCATTTGGGAAGTAATGCTGTACTTGCTCCAACTTTTGCACAATCAACAAACTTCATAGTTTTAAAATATCTTAAATACAGATTTTGTAGATCAATCTACAAATCTAGATCTTAAACCCAAATTTTTGGGTCATGTAGTTTAGCTCCCTAAATTTAAGTATGATAAAACTAAAGCCCATAGATTCTCAATGGTGTGCCCAACCAACACCACACAAACTGACAGAGCCAGGATTCAGGTTCAGTTTTGTAAATCTAAATTCATATCTCTTCTCACTATACACACAGCATTCATTAAATATTTGTTAAGCAAATAATATGTACTAGTCTCTGGAGGAAAGGAAATTCCAACAGACCCCATTCTCTATCAAGTTATATTTCATTGGGTAGATTCTTTTCCTCCATATCATGCTGATTTTCTTTAATAAAGATTAATATATGATTTAAAAGACAACACATCATAGTGTATAGTGAACCTGCCTAAAAATATTTGACTTTACAAGATTTGGTTTCAAGGCAGAGCATCAAGCATTTGTTAAATATTTGTCCCAAGCATTATGCTTGGTAATACAGATTCAAATATAAGCAAAAAGATAGATCCTGACCTTAAAGTAGCTACATTCTTTTTTTTTGTAATTTGCAATTTTATAATATTGCAAATAATATTTTCCAATTACATGGAAAGAGTTTTCCATAATCATTTTTATAAGATATTGCGTCCCTTTTTTTTCCTTCCATTTTCCCCACCCACCACTTTCCCTTCCTGCTCCTTCAAATGGCAAATATTTTCTTAATGTTTCTTCTTCTTCTTCTTAACTTTGCCTTTTCCAGATCCTTTTTCATCTAAAAATTTTTATGCAACCAGGTCCATAGATATTTAAGTAGTTATACAAATCAAACACTTACTGTTAATAAGAAAATTTATTTTAAAATAAATCTCACACATCTAATTTTACCATTTATTCAAGATGAAAAATTGTTGCATGGATGTGCTGATTTATTTTTGCATAAAGAATTAAAATCTTGGTGGAAAATTAGAAACTTTGGATTGTTGTCAATTTGTTCATGACCCTCACATTTAGTCACATGACCCCATATGAGGTTTTAACCCACATTTGTTTAGAAGTTTTGAGTTAGGTTATGCATGTGTATACATGAATACATTTCCCTATTAATCATGTTATGAAAGAAAAAAAACAAAAAGGAAAGGTTTACACACACACACACACACACACACACACACACACATTGAAATTTATATGCTTCAATCTGCATTTAACCTTCATAGTTCATTTTTTAAATGTGGATAGAATTTTCCGTTATGAGTCTTTTGAAATTGTCTTGGTATTACCAAGAAGAGTTAAGTCAAAAATAGTTAATCATCGCACTTAATTACTATTGCTGTATATAATCATCTCCTGGTTCTGCTAATTTCACTCAGCATCAGTTTATGTGTCTTTCCTGGTTTTTCTGAAATCCACCCGCTCATTATTTCTTATAGCAGAATAGTATCCCATTACATGCATATACTGCAACTTGTTCAAACAGGGCTTTCTCTCAATCTCTAATTCTTTGCTATTGAGAGAAAACTGCTACAAATATTTTGAACATTTCGGTTCTTTCCCCCTTTTTTATGATCTCTTAGTGGTATTGCTGCATCAAAGAGTATGCGCATTTTTGTAGCTTTTTGGGTATAGTTCCAAACAGCTTCCCAAAATGGTTGGATCAGTTCACAACTCCTCTGGCAATTCATTAGTATCCCTGTTTTCCTATGTATCCAAATTTTATCATATTCCTTTTCTGTCATGTCAACCAAGTTGTCCACATTCTATTGGAGGAATTCAATGGATTAAAAAGTGAGCTGAAAAGCACATATATGTGGTATGACAGTAAGTGCCCATATTTGTGCCTGGTTTTAAAATCTAGAAATTCAGAAGCAGTTCCAGGAGTGAAATGAAGTTTAGCTGGCTTATGACTACCCAAAATGAAGGCCCATGATGAAGTCACCAATGTGAAAAAGGCAGAATAATAGAAAGATGTTTTAGGGTGATTAGGTTGATTTTCAGGAGTGGACCGATGTTCCAGGATGAGGATGCCCAGATATTGAGGGAAGCTTCATTTCTCTCTTATATTAATAACTGTTATTGAATTATGTTTAATGATTTTACCCCTTTTATTTCTTCATTCAGATACCCCTTTGAAATACAGAGCTAATAATTGAATGAAATCTTTAGTGAAACTTTCTTAACTGGAAAAATTTAGATTTGATCAAAAGGTAAAGAAATCTCATATAAATGAATTGATAAATTCTTATACATTGTGATTTAGTCAGAAATGACTGAGTGGAAGAGCATGTCTCCCTTCTGTCTATATTACATTAGATGGGGTAATATGGATTTAGATAAGTTTCTTTGACCAAAACTGAATGATCAGTCACCCACCATACTTTCATTAGAATAAACCCACCTCTCTTTATATATCCATTCTCTCATTATTGATTAACCAAGTAGAGTTGATTTCCATCCTCAGCTGTATCCCCTTTTTCAAAGGCTTTATAAATATTGAAGCTCCCACAGGTTTTCTCTTTTTGCTCATGAGAGGAACAAATGAACTCAATTTATTGATTACTTCTTAGCTGTAGTTAATAGAATTGATTATACTTTATCCAGAAACTCTGTTTCTTGGAAATTTTCACCAACCATAAGGGTATGATGGAAACTATGGTTATGATTCTGACATATATTGGCTGAGAAAAATAAAAAGCTTGCCTTGCTTCAGGAGAGAACATTTGAGATCAGATATCATTGAACCCCAGCAGCATGACTATGTGAATAGCAGAGCAGGAGGAAGAAGATAGGAATAATAATCTAAGGTAACTTTTTAATCATTATGAATATAACTAGAACAAGAAGCCGAGGGATTTGGGACTATTAATGTTGTCTATCTTCAGCTCTGCTTTTAAGAGTTGTTGACTTCTTTTAAGATTCAGCTCAAATCCTAAATCTTACAGGGTGCTTTTCTAGTCCTATCCATATCTAGTGACTTCTTGTCTAATGTTATCTTGCATCAACATGTATTGATTTGTTACTTGACTTGTAAGACAATTTCCATTTATATATACATATAATATATATGTTAATGGTAATAGAAAATTTGAACCCTTTTCCCCGATCTCAGTCATTGTTCTTTTCACTTTCCATTCTGCACCAGCAGTTTCCAGTGTCTAATGTAAAGGGATGCTGCTTTTCATTGTCCCATTCTGAACTCTCTATCACCAAGGGTATAACAGGACCCAGGGTTTGCTTAATTGGCCATTTCATTCAGAACAAATTAGCATCCTTTCTGGATGCCGGTTTGTACTCAGCTGCAATGATAAAGCTTCCAATCCTAATTACTAAATCACTTTCTCAGACTAGCCAGAGATGAAGTGTTCACAAAATGAGCCTCGACAGTATTATCTGCACTGGCTTCAGATCCCATTGTAAACTCAAAAAGCAGTTTAGAGATAGTATGGCTATAGCAATTCAGACCTGTCACCAGAGGCCTTCCTTGGCCCTTGTTCCATTCTGTGATCCCTGATAGTGCCAGAAAATTTTTGGGAAAAAAATCTCAAATACAGGTTTTGTCTTTCCATAGGAGTGCTTTTCAATTTGTATTTGCATTTTTTTTATGTGATGACCTGGGATTATATGGGAAGAGAAATTTAGATCCGTGAAAAAAGCTTTTCTATACACCAATTATACCATTTCTTATTCTTAATATTTTAAAGCATAGTGCCATTTAAAAAAATTATTCTAGAAAATAGGCAATTGGAATTTTTATAACATCACTCAGGTCAAGATCAAGAGAGTATTTCCCTTAGTGGACTAACACAAACAACACAGATTAATGGCAAGCTGTAATGCTTGAAAGCACCTTTTTCACATTGTATAATGTCAACTTGAGATGAAGTAAAATGTGGTCGGTGGTGATCAGTAATCTTTTTTCCTTATCCTTTTCTTTTGGATAAATAATTGCAAGTTTTAACAGGAATACACTGTCTTTTAAAATCTGGAACTTCACAATTCATTATTTCTTTGGATTTTCAACATGTAAGGAAAATATTCACATATTTTTGGTATTGAGTTAATTTCCCATTGATGTATCACAGTAGGTTCAAGCCCCAATTCACAGCTTCAGGGTCTGTTCCTGATAGAACACTGGAACTGTCTCGGTCAGTTATACCAGAGCATGTGGAGAAGATAATTACTATGTATCTTGGCTACTGGGACTCATATGGACTAACCTTTCAGTGATATGTTGAAACTGCTCATTTTCAAGTCAAATGAATTATGACCTAGAGAAGGACAGGACATTTTGCTACTTTAATTAGAATATAGGATCTGAACAAATAATACAATGTATATCATAATGTTCTAGCTCTCCTCGATGTCATTAAATTGATAAGGAATTGATAAGTAACTCCATCTAGGGACAGACATTAAAAAAGATATTTGATCAGTCTGCCACTTATTGTGGTAAATCTTGATGTCTTTTATTGTGTTGAATTGAAACATTGAGTTGAATACATGGAATAATAACTTTGAATCCTAAAAGATTGGATTCAGATTCCAAAGGTATTGACTTGACCCAAAACATAACATAATGAAAAGACAGTCTTGAAACTGCTGCCAAGAGTCACCAGTGACTTACTTATATATTATTTGCTTCAGTTTTTTCTGTTATTATCCTTTGAAGTATTTAACATTTTATATATTATAAATATCTTAACAAATGTGCATGATACTACGTTGAATGGAAGTAACTGTATCTGTTTGCCTGACTGGCTGATCCTTTCTCTCATTTAATTGATCTTCTGTTTGTTTTTGGGTGTTTTTCCTCCTTTAAGTTTTAACCAGATAATTTTTTTTAACATTTTGTTCCCTTCTTCCACGATTTGAAAGGCAGCTTCTTGAAGCCAAGGGCTATTGGAATTTCTCTTTGTATCCCCAAGTTTTAGTCCAGTATCCATAGTAGATTTGAATTTATTCATCAATATGTTGGCCTGTTATTTTTCTTTATTGATTTCTTTGTATAGTTGTTATTTAGTTTTTGTAATAGTTTTTATGAAGAGGATTACAAGTCTACAAATGTCTGGTGAAAGTTGAGTATCAAAATGAAGAACTAAAAGGTCTTAAATCTCTGAGGAATGTTTGAAGGGATTATGATGGTTTATATTGGTTTGTCTCCAGAGGACAGAGCTAGGATCTTTGGCTATATCTTTGAGGCACTTTCCAAAACTGACCTTCTGATACACGCTTTTGGCTGGAGAAGCTCAGAAAAAATTAACTGACTCTCAAGATCATCTAGCTAGTAAATGATCACTTCAAACATCTAAGTAGATTCTATCTGCAGTGCATTTACCTCTATGACATTACTCTTTTTCAAAGACCTAGAATGCCTAATTTTATTTATGCCAAAGTATTTCAAGGATGAACAGGAAGACCATCTAGATCAACCAGTACTTATACAAGTTTCTTCTCTTCAATATGCCATGTGTTCTTTGTGAATTTTATGAATATGTTAATGATTGCTTTTTACTTTCCAAGGCAGTCAGAGAAGTCATTCTATATGGATATCTCAAGTTGTTTTTTCCCCTTCCTTTTCTTTATGTGCTGGCCATGTTTTAATATCTACTTATTAGGGAAAAAAAAGTTTTTACTCTTCTATTTAGTTCTGAATTTCAAGTGATTTTTGTTTTTATACTTCACATTTAAACAAGTTTAGTTATATTTTTATGGGTATCTCAAGACCTAGTTCTGACTAAGATGAGAAATTTCAGTGCTTCTTACAAATACTGACTTTGAATCCCCTAGAGAGATATTTTTCAAGTTAAATACATGTTTATTTCTTTCAGATTCATCAAATGTAGATTTATTTCATTCCTATTGTGGTGATTTGATTTGGAAATTATATGAAAATTAGTCTATGCTTAAGAAAGAAAAAGACATGAAATCTGGAATCAAGAGACTAAGATTTATATTCTGGCTCTTCTACTTTTTGGATAATGTAGGGAAATCATCTAATTTTTTTTCTGGGTCTTGGTTTTCTCATCTTTACTGAGAATGTATGATTAGTAAATTAAAAATTGATTCATTATACCTTTAAATTAGTCTAGAAACTGGAATAGTGCTTGAGGCAGACCTAGTATGCAAATGGAAGATTTTTAAGGGAAGTTAAGAGAGTTCATGTTAGATGGTAATGATTTATAAGACAAAGATAAGCAATGGAGGTGCATATTTGTAATCCCTGCTACTGGAGAAAATGCAACCTACTGCATCCTGTAACATCAGGAGTTATAAACTATGCAAATATAAAAGATGATTGATAGCATCAATATGATGAGCCCTGGGGAACAAAAGACCACCAAAATGTTGTCTGGGAATCAGGAAGATTTAAGTTCAAAATTATCCTACTCAAGTACTAGCTTTGTGACACTGGGCAAGTCATTCCTGTTTCGATCAGTTTCTTCAATTGTAAAAATGGGTGTAATAGCAGAACAAATTTCTTCACTCATAGAAGTGTTGTGAGGATCAAATAAGATAATTTTTGAAAAAAGTATTTAACAGAGTATCTAGCACATAGTAGATAATATATAAAAAATTTCTTTCTTTCCCCCAGTAGTAATAAGAAAATTTTTTTTTTCCTCTATAGACTTAAGTGAGATACATGTAATATAAAGAATAGTGACTTAAATAATATGTGATTGAAAGTAAGGTCTTCTTTTAACTTGTTAGTCAATAAAATTGGTATTTTTCATTAACAGAATTATTTCACTCATGCTAATTTTATTTAAAGTGTGAATATTAGCTACTCTGCCTGTCTTCTACAGATTTTTTGGCAATTTCCAGAGGAACTAGATTTAAAAAAATGCTTTAGGGAATTTAAAGCACAAAATAGAGGACATTGACCATCATCTTTCATCCCTTCTTATTCTGTCCCTTATGCTCCTTGCCTTTTCTTTCTCATTGATTTCTAACTTCATTCTTGGAGTTAAACAACATTTCTCCTAGGAATTAATCATAAGTTACCCAAAGTGACCATGACTGACATCACTGACAAATCTCTTATTACATATGATTTTTTTTTTTTTTTAGGAGGAGGAACTAAAACTGGCGGGGGATGGGGAGGTGGGGCGTAAAGATAATGACATCTTCTCATATATCAAGGAATTCAGAAAGTGATTACACTTTATGAGTAGAATCTGTTTTCTGTTTGTTTTTAGTCTGCCTTTAGTTTCATTCCTTTCAGAAGATGAACTGTCCAGAGCTGCCAGTGGTCTAACTGGATTTTCCAGATTACATTAGATTCCATTACTTACATTATGTACTTAGGTTTGGTATTGTGAAAGCTTTCTCTATTTCCTGCTACTTTTCCCAAAGGGATACATTTTTCAAATAATTGACAGAGAGAGACCTTGGGCAGGGGGACGACAAATGAGGAAAATGTTCTTTAAACAATTTTGTGGCTCATGTTTCTTTTTGTATATTTTGTCAAAGTGGACAAACACATATTCCAAGTTGCGGCAATCTCTTACTACTTTCAGATTTGCAAATTTCTTTTGCCTACTGCAACATTCTCTTTCTTTTTAAAATTAGAGATATTATTAAATATTGTTCCTATTTCCTGATACAAAGCAGGAATTTTTTTTTTCAGAGCAGTGAAAAAAATATGAAGGGAAAGAAAGTTTCTTAAAATGGATTACTTTTGGATTTGTCTTACCTGAAAAAAGGAAAAAAAAATGAGGATTCATCAGCAATAAAATGCAGCACATCAACAACAAACAAACACAAAACAAAAACAAAACTGGACAGCAAGAGACTCTGGAAGTTCTGGAAAAAACACTCAAATCTTTAAAAATATATCCTTCTTTGTGATACTGAGAACATTTTATTTTTGTCATACGACAAAGAATGTGTTTATTTCTTTACAATACATCTTTTTTTTTCCCTAAAGCTTTTCATTTTCAAATCTTATGCATAATTTGACAACATTGACCCTTGCATATTCTTGTTTCAGATTTTCTCCTTCTTTCCCCTGCCCCCTCCCATAGATGGCAAACAATTCAATATATGTGAAACGTGAAAATAGATGTTAAATCCAGTATGTATAAACATATTTATACAATTCTCTTGCTACACAAGAGAAATCAGATAAATTAAAAAAAAAAAAAAGTAAATGAGTAAGAAACCAAAATGCAAGTGAACAATAAGAAAAAGAATTAGAATGTTATGTTCTGATCCACATTCAGTTCCTATAGTCCTCTCTCTGGAGTAGATGGTCTCTTCATCAAAAGATCATTGGAACTGTCATCAATAATTTCATTGTAGAAAAGGGTCATGTTCATCAGAATTGATCATCATATAATATTAATGTCATGTACAATGATCTCTTGGTTCAGCTTCACTTAGCATCAGTTCACATAAGTCTCTCTGGGCCTTTCGAAAATCATCCTCCTGATCATTTCTTATAGAACAATAATATTCAATAACATTCATAACAACTATAACTTATTCAGCCATTCTCCAACTGATGGGCATCCACTCAGTTTCCAGTTTCTTGCCACCACAAAAAGGGCTGCCACAAACATTTTTGCACATGTGGTTCCTTTCCCTCCTTTGTGATCTCTCTGGGATACAGGCCCAATAGAAATACTGCTGGATCAAAGGAGATGCACAGTTTGATAACCTTTTGAGCATAGTTCCAAATTGCTCTCCAGAATGGCTGGATCCATTCACAACTCCATCAAATAATGCATTAGTGTCCCAGTTTTCTAATATTCATCCTTGTCTTTTCCTGTCATCTTAGACAATCTGAGAGATATGTGGTGGTAGATGCTGAGAACCTTCTAAATGAAGTTTTACATTTATCTTTGTGTTACCTTGATTTCAAGGGTTTTCATCAATGACATCTTCATTTAACACATAAAGGCTATATGCACAAATATAAATGTATTATTTGTTCAAATATATGTATAATTTCATATACACTTATCTATATATAAATGTATTCATATTTATATGAGTAATAAAATTAGTCTGGATATTTTTATAAATGAATATAAATCTATATACATCCATGTATATATGGGAATATGTATATATATATATGTGTGTGTGTGTGTGTGTGTGTGTGTGTATATATATATATATGCAATTTTGCATATGTATGCATATGCACATGCGTTAAGGTATATAAAAAGACATACTTTTGCCTTTGGCCTTCCTTTCAGCTTTGGCATTACTTGGCATTAATTTCTCTGTAGCACTTTTTCAAATGTGACATTTGCTTAAATACCTCTCATTCAATAAACATGTATTAAGTGCCTACTTGTGTCGGACGCTGCTGGGAATACAAAAGCAGGCAAAAAGCATACCCTGCTTTCAGGAAGCTTACAATATAAAGAGAGAGACAATAGGCAAACTGTATTTACACACAGGCATACATACACACACACAAATGTGTATATATATATATATATATATATATATATATATATATATATATATATATATATATATATATATGTATATTTATATGTGTGTGTATATACACACACACAGAGCAAGCTATTTACAGAATAAATAAGAAATAATGAGCATATGAAAAACATGAGTCAAGAGAAATTGGAAAAGGTTTATGTAAAAGGTAAGATTTTTATTGAGGCTTAAGGAAAGTTTGAGAAGTCTATAAATTGGTAGAGTGAGGGAGAAAGAGTCTTCTAGACTTCAGCTAAAGCCAGGAAAAATGCCTGGAGCTGAAAGATGAAGTGTCTTATTCATGCATCAACTTGGAAGACAGTGTCAGCTGGATTGAAGTGTATGTTGGGGAGTAAGGTAAAAACACCAGAAGAGCAATAATGGATTAAATTATGAAGGACTTTAAATGCTAAGCAGAGGATGTTTTGTTTTGCATCTTGCAGGACATTTGGAACCACTGACTTTTATTTAATGAAAGGTGAAGGGGTAGAAGTGGTTATGAAATAATTGGACTTGCAACTTTAGGAAAGTCATTTCAGTGGCTGAATGGAGTGAGACAAGCATTGTGGTGCAGATGTGATATGATAAAGGCCTGCACTAGACTGATAACATTGTCAAGGAAGAAAAGAGAGGAAACCTTTTTACAAAATATTTGACAAATAATATTCACTATTGTCCAAACATTTTTTTCCAGGATAATAAAGTGATTTATGAAATACTTAATCAGGTATCACAACCATCCTTAAAATTTAAAGGAATACACATTAAGATTTAGAAAATAAATCTGTGGTTAGATAAAGTTTGATAATATCTTTTTATAATAAGTAAATGTGAATCAGCACATAATTTTAGAACTTCAAGATTTGCAGTCAGGAAATCTTGGTTTCAAGTTCTACCTTAGATGTATTTGTGTATTCACAGGCAAGTTGATTAAATTCTTACTATTCCAAGTCACTTTTTTGGGGAGTTACAGAGCAGTTGCAGATTGCCATTAGCAGAGTGGAAACAGGTGAGTCTTCAGAGTGTGAGTTCCTAACCAATGAGAGTGTGTCTTAAATATGCAAACACAATCTCCTTAATATCTATAAAATATACACTGTGTATATGTTATTGTTTGTCCTTCATTTCAAAGAGGACCAATGACATCATCTAGTGAGGTTTTGGGTTGAGTGTTTTAATTTAAGTGAGGCAGAATTTCACAAAGTTATCAGCTTCACTCTCTCTTTTAGTTATGAAACTCTGGTGGCAAGATAGAAGTCAGGACAATAGACAATGACTCAGGATGCTGATCATAGCATCCTTGATGTCTGATTAAGTTTTGTGCCATGGAGTACCTTCTTTAGCTGCCTTTATGGCTGTTGCAGGGAATTGTTCTCATCTTCTCATTCCTCCAGAGGAAGTCCTCCCATGCTTGGAGTAGATATCTTCCTCAGTCACCAATTGGCTTGAGGTTTGTACATTATCCTTAACATGATTTAGCTTGTAAGATGACAGGAAAAAATAATGATGAATGTTGGAGGGGATGCGGGAAAACGGGGACACTGATGCATTGTTGGTGGAGTTGTGAACGAATCCAACCATTCTGGAGAGCAATCTGGAATTATGCCCAAAAAGTTATCAAACTGTGCATATCCTTTGATCCAGCAGTGTTTCTATTGGGCTTATACCCCAAAGAGATACTAAAAAAAGGGAAAGGGACCTGTATGTGCCAAAATGTTTGTAGCAGCCCTGTTTGTAGTGGCTAGAAACTGGAAAATGAATGGATGCCCATCAATTGGAGAATGGCTGGGTAAATTGTGATATATGAATGTTATGGAATATTATTGCTCTGTAAGGAATGACCAGCAGGATGAATACAGAGAGGCTTGGAGAGATCTACATGGACTGATGCTAAATGAGATGAGCAGAACCAGGAGATCATTATACACTTCAACAACGATATTGTATGAAGATGTATTCTGATGGAAGTGGATTTCTATGACAAAGAGACCTAATTGAGTTTCAATGGATAAATGATGGACAGAAAGAGCTACACCCAAAGAAGGAACACTGGGAAACGAATGTGAACTATTTGCATTTTTGATTTTCTTCCCGAGTTATTTTTACCTTCTGAATCCAATTCTCCCTGTGCAACAGGAGAACTGTTTGGTTCTGCAAATATGTATTGTATCTAGGATATACTGCAACATATTTAACATATATAGGACTGCTTGCCATCTTGGGGGGGGTAGAGGGAGGGAGGGGAAAAAAACGAAACATAAGCGAGTGCAAGGGATAATGTAAAAAATTACCCTGGCATGGATTCTGTCAATACAAAGTCATTATTAAATAAAAAAAAAAAAAAAAACATGATTTAGCTTGTTACCAAGATGGTTTCATCAGAGTGTGACCACTGCATATATTGCAAATTCTTAGAAACACAGGTGAGAGTAGGATGAAGGTAGTTGCCAAAGTTGGATGAATGAGCCTGAAAAGGGCTTTTTGAGCCCTCATACCAGAGTAGATCATCCTCATTTAACATCTCATGTATCCACACCCATATGTACATATATGTTTATATATGTATGTGTACACAAACCTTTTATTAAGATATTTAATTACATTCAATTATATCCAGGGATACATTCATAGTTGCAGGCATGAATAACAAATTAATCATAAGAAGGCAAACCAAACAACAAAATAAACAATTATTTTCTGTTATAATAAAGTTTGATTTCTGATAAATCCCATCTGAATTCACAACACATATGTTGTGTCCACTAAATAAAAGGGCTATTTTAAGTATTGGACATATAAGGTTAACTATTAAAGAAATAGTTGTTATATATTTTAATATATTTAACTTGTATTGGATTACCTGTCATCTAGGGAAGGGAGTGGGAGGAAGGAATGGAAATTTTAGGAAAATTTAAAGGATTTCACTTTTAGACACTAAATTTGAAACATGAATGGAAATCAGTATCTTTAATATCATGTTCCTATCCTCAAGCTGATTCTGTGTGGTGTGATCCTATTGTCTCTTCTGGGGATTTTAGCAAGATTTTGCAAGGGTCAATGTTGAAAAATTACACATGGATATGTTTTGTAAATAAAAAGCTTTAATAAATAAAAAATAAATAGTTATCGACATTAGGGAATTATATTCTACTTGGCATGTTTTTTTTCATATATTAATAAATTTAAAGTACACATGAATATAAACTATATTATACAAAATAATTTAAAGAGAGAGTGAGTGAATGCCTTAACCACAGGGATCCTCAAACTTTTTTTTTTAATAGGGGGCCAGTTCATGGTCCCTCAGACTGTTGGAGGGCCGTAAAACAGTGGCCCTGTTTTGTTTTGTTTTTTTTTTTTACTAAAAAAATAGTAAAAAACAAAAACTTTGTTTTGTGGCCTTTAAATAAAGAAACTTCATAGCCCTGGGTAAGGGGGATAATTGTCCTCAGCTGCCACATCTGGCCCGTGGGCTGTAGTTTGAGGACCCCTACCCCAGCTTAAGGCATCAGTAATGATCACACATAAGAAATGGCACCTGAGCTGTGCTTTGAAGAATTCTGGGAAAACAGAGTCTAGAAGCTTGGATATCTAAGTTGAAATCTGGCCTCATACCCTTACTAATAATATGATCTTGGTCAAATCTTTCAATCTTCATCTGTCTCAATTACTTCAATTATGAAATGATATTATCACCATAATATTGCCTAACTTCACAGGATTGCTCACAAAGTCAAATGAGATAAGAATTGTAAAGCTTTTAGGCCAGTGCCTGATACACAGTAATAAGCTTAATAAGAACTTATTTTAAAATAAAAATATTTTCAAAGAATGAGGCAAATATTTGGACAGAACTCACTTATTAAATCAAAGTGCTGTTTTGTTCAATGAAGAGACTTGAATATGCAGTATTGTATCCCACTTTCAGTTTTGTGATACTGAACAAATCACTAAAATTTTTCTGGTTTGTGATTTTGTCATCTGAAAAATGAAGGAATCAGACTGAAGGATCTGTAAGATCCTTTCCAATTCTAAATTTATGGTCATATGAATTAATAGGTTATTTGGCTGAAAATTTTTTAAAAGATCCAATCTCCTATAGGCTATTTATCTGCGTAATCTTGGGCAAATTATAATACTATGGGAGTCAATTTCTTTATATGTAAAATGATGGAATTGTTCAAATAGGCTTTTAAGATCCCATTCAGCCCTGATTCTGTGATACAAAAACCCTATCATTCACATTAGTCATGTTTACACCACCAGACTATCATATATTGAGTCATCAGTCTAATTTCTTTATTCCCCTAATGTATTGCATAGATCCGCATTGACTACTTTTATTTTTATTATGTGCTATTCTTATTTTCTTTGTTAACTTATGCTCACTCTTTTGAGACTGCTAATATAGCAATCTACTGTGGGGCTTAGAAGTGGTATCTCTGGTGAATAAAATCCCTTGCCAAAATCCCCGGAGTACACAATAGGATCACATCACACAGAATCAGCTTGAGGATAGGAACATGATGTTAAAGATAATGATTTCCATTCATGTTCCAAATTTAGTGCCGAAAAGTGCAATTCTTTAAAATTTCCTAAAAGTGGGCCCTTGGAAATAATTTTAGTTTAACATCGGAATTATTAGGTTTTTTAAAAAGTCAGTAAAAATATCACTTTTTATATGAGATCATTACCCTTGCTGATCTGTCCAGGGGCTGCTGATTTTTTAAACTCCCTTCACCTTGTGTATATCCTATGTATATGCACATATGATCTCGGCTTGCTGGATTCTAAGTTCCTTGAGGGCAAGCCACAATTTTTCCCTCTTTTTTTTTCCTCCTGTTTAGTATAGTTTTATTTGATTCATCACATAAACAAAAGGAAATATCTATATAATTCTGAATCTCTAATTTCCATTTTGGTTATTATTTGTGTATCCTTTTCTTTGCCAAAATGTCTCATTCCAGAATGTGTTCATGATATAAAAATCAAATTTCAATGATCTGAATTTATGCTCTCTAAGAAACTTTTCTTCATCCTACTTACTAGCTCCAATGGATAATTTCATTCTTTTATAAAATCATAGGCATACTTAGCTATTTATGGAGTGTTTTTCCTTCTGGTTGAATATGTACTCCTTAAGGCCAGGGCCAATTTTTTTTCCTTTGTGTATATTTTGTGTAAATTTATACATGAATTTATTGTTTCTCCCCAGTTGAACACATGCTCTTCTAGAGAAAGGATTGTTTTTATTTTTGCATTGGTATCCCTAAGGTCTGCCATAGCACCTGCACCTGGTAGGCACTTAGCAGATGTTTAGTGAGTGGATGAATGAATATTCTATTATTTTAGATGGTTAAATTATAGGAGACAGTTTTTCAAAGCTCTAATTTGGATATTGTTTCTACAGAAAAAGCCAATTTATATAAAATATGTTACACAAGTGAGGAATATATGACACTGAAGGTTGTAATTTATATCTCCATAATTAACTGTCTAGTAAAGATAGATACAATATACATTTGGTCCTTTATAACTCAGCTTTGCCAGAAAAAGTCTACAATTGGAAAATGTCTATATTTTAGCTTCTTGGGAAATAAGAAACACTTATTTATTTTACTTTTCTGTTTGACTCTGAAAGTCTCAGATTATTTTTTCAAAATTCAATGCATTTCAGTTGTAAATTTTAGCAGAATTTAAGAGTGACTTTGCTATGCTCGTTCTCCTGACAGACTTTGCTGATCTCTCTTCATTCTGCACCTCAATATTAAGATTTCTTTCAAAAATCTTTATATGAAATATTCTGTAATATTAAGATATCCCTAATATTCTTTTTCTTACATACAAGGTCTAAAGAAGATTGAAATAAACTCTATGACTATTAAAAACTCAAATTGTGTTCTCTAGATATACATATGTGTATATACGAATAAATGCAATATGCACATTTAACAATCATTTCCTTCCTAATTCACTTTTAAATAGTCTGGCTGCTACCCTCTTTAATCCAGGCAGCTCTCCAATGATTCAGTAGAATGAATTATAGTGCTAGGAAACCAAGGTGGTGTTGCTCAGGTCTGAGGAATTAAACAGGCTTTTCTACCTCATTAAACAAATGTTAAAAAAAAAAGTGAATGCAACAAAACAAGCAATTGATGCCAAACTTTGGGATATATTCCTCATTTTCTCCTTCATTTAAAGTTCAGCTACTCCACTGGAGTAGTGGAAGCTAGACTCATTTCATCAATATGCCTCCTTATCCCTTAATGTTATCATGAAATCATAAAAGTACATATGCATCCAGTTCTTCCTATAAGTTATGGGCAAAATCTGTATGTTGTAGTTCAAATGCTAATTTGATTATGGTAGAGGTTGGGAAGAAAAGACAGGGAAAAGAATGCATTTTCTTCTACCATTTAATATCAATACCATTATTACTTTTTTCACCTTTATTTTTATCAGATGTAGAATATCTCATAGGTTATTAAAAAATTACTAACATTTGTATTATAGTAATTACAGTATAGATTATAGTATTATTAGTAATATATAAAGTAGTATTGAGATTTATATCTAGTATCATTTAATTAACATACAATCATCAAAATAATTTGCCTATATGGAAAATATTGTCATTTTTTTTTCAGGAAAAAAAAGGCACAAATGAAATAGCCTATGTCCTCAAGGAGCCTAGATTTTCTTAGGAAAGACAACATATACATATATAATTATTTGTAAAATATATACAAGATAAAATTTGGCAATTTTTTTTCAGGGAGAAGCATTAGTACTTGGGGACTTCAGGAAGGACTTCCTTGTGGCAAATTGCATTGAACCTGTATCTTGAAGGGTTTTAGGATATCAGGGATCCTTTCTAAGAGGTGGAAGGTAGATTTGGAATCAGGAATACCTAAATTCATATTGAACCTGACAATTATTAATTGTGGTAGTGTGGCTATAGTAAATCCCATTTACCTTATCATTAAAATGATGATAAAGAAAGCATCTATCTCCCAGGTTTGTTATGAGTAAAAATTGAGTTACTATTGATAAAGTACTTTGTAAATATTCAAGCACTATATTATTATTATTACTATTACCAACCATTTGCATGATATTGCATCACTTTAGGTGAGAAGTCATGAGGAATTTATGACTTCACAGTAGGATAATACCTATCTGATTTGAAAAAAGGGAACAAATGTGACTGATTGGGATAGAGTGACATTGCCTATGTCTGGACATTCAAAATGGGATGATTGAGTGGATTGTGATTCTTTAAAGTGGACAATTGGGATTAGAGGGTGTTTCTTGCTTCCAAATGAGTGAGAGAAAAATATAATCCTAAGAATTTGGTTTGCATATGATTACTGCATACTGACAAGACAAGACAAGAATTCATGTGAATTCAAATACCATTCAGTGTACTACTTTCCAGGAGCTCTCAAATAAATTCACAAAAACTCTTTTCTTCTGTCTAATGTTATATTTTAAAGCTGAAAGGCATATTTTAAAAAACGTCATTAGGTTGTAATAGTTTGCAAAAGAATAACGTGATTTGTGGAGAGAAAATGGGACATTAATGTAATGTTGGTAGAGTTGTGAAATGATTCAGCCATTCTATAGAGCAATCTGACACTATGCCCAAAGGACTATAAAAAAGTGTAACTTTTGACCTAGTAATACCACTTCCAGGTATGTATCTCAAAAAAAAAAAAAAAAAAAAAGAAAAAGAAAAGAAAAGAGAAAAAGAAAAAAAGTAAAAATACTTCTATGTATAAATGTTCACAGATAGCTATAGATAAATAGAAATATATTCATAGCACTTCTTTTCTTATGACAAAGAATTTGGGAATTGAGGGTATGTCCATTAATTGGGGAATGAATAAATTAATTGTGGCATGTCTTTATGATGAAATATTACAGTGCTATCCGAAAGAATGAGTGTGATGCTCTCAGAAAAGCCTGGGAAGACTTTCATGAGCTGATACAAAGGGAATGTATCGTGTACAAAGTGACAGCAAAAGTATAAGATGATCAGCTGTGAATGACAACAATTCTCAGCAATATAATGATATAATGATCTGAAAGATGTCTGAATCTGTATTCTAAGGGGAAAAAATAGATTGTGTCTGACTGCAGCTTGAAACTTACTCTTTTCTTAACTTCCTATTTCTTAAGTGTTGGGTTTTGTGTGTGTGTGTGTGTGTGTGGTGTGTAGCCTGTTTTGTTTTACAACATGGCTATTAAGGAAATTCTTTATATGACACCACATATATAACCTATATTGAATTATTTGCATTCTCAAAGTGAGATTGGGGAGAAAAAGAGGAAGGAAGGAATCTGGAACTGAAAGTTTTAATAATAAATATGAAAAATTGTGTTTACATGTAATTAAAAAAAATAAAATGCAAACAAACAAAAACCTTCATCTTGTAAAAAAGGTAAGAGACAGAGCTGGTCGATAGAAGTCCTGAAATGTGATGCCATTCATAACTCAGCAGAAATTACTTGTACACTTACAGTGACAGTGCTATATGAAGTTTTGAGATCACTAACATGTCTGAGTTTTTCATTCCTTCTAATTATCCACATTTTTAGCAATAAGCATAAGGTGGCACACCAAGTCTGAATTTGAAATAAGTGAAATTAAATGTATGCTTTTTAAATTGCTACCTGAAGGGAAATGGACAAAGCCCTTCATTTCTGGGGGCCCAACTTTCTGCCTCTGAAAAAAATGAGGGGGTTGTAAAAATTATCTCAAAGACTCTTTTCAACTATAAAAATATAGTCCTATGATTTCATGATCTTTTCAACCAAACCTTTTATCTGATAGAGATGAAGTATTTTAGTGACCACTCCAATTACTTTCTAAATACAAAGAAATCCAGCTGAGATAAATGTAGACACATCATTAGTTTTTGTTTATTTTGTTCTAAGAACATTTTTGTTGTTATTGCTGCTGCTGCAGCAGCAGTATAAAATATTATTAGCATAATTATTAATATATAATATATCATTTTATTAGTATAAAATATTGAATTATTGAGGACAAAGGCATTGTTTCCTCTTTCTATTTAGAGTTGTTTTTCATCTCCACATTTACTAGGTTCAAGAAGCATAGATTCTTTGCACATAAAAGGTGCTTAATGTTTTCTTTTCATTGATTCCCTTCATATTATTGACCATTTCTTCTTCCAAATGAATTTTCTTATTTTTTTTCAGGTGCTATAAAATAATTCCTTATTAACTTGATTAGTTTGGGGAAATAATAATAAGCAAATTAAGCCAAATAGGCTGGTCATTTTTATCATATTGGTATGACCTACCCATCGAAAATCAATATTCTCCCGTTGACCAGGTTTGTCTATGTCTGTGTAAAGTATTTTGCAATTGTGTTCATATAATTCCTGGGTTTGTCTTGGAAGAGAGATTGTCATATATTTTATATTATCTGCAGTTATTTCATCCTCATTGAAGTATATTAACCCTTCCCTTATTGTTACTAGTAATATGGTTTTCTTTAAAAAAAATAACCAATAGTTTATCAATTTATTAGTTTTCTTATAAAACTAGCTCCTAGTTATATTTTATCAGTTCGATAATTTTCTTTTAAGTTTTATTAATCTCTGCTTTGATTTTCAGGATTTCTATTTTGTCATTAATGGAAGGATAAATTTATTTTTTTCTAGCTTATTTTTAGTTTTTTAGCCAATCCATTGATCTGCTGGCTCTCTTTCTTTTATTGACGTATGTTTTTAAGGATATAAATTTCCCTCTAAATACTACTTTGGTTGCATCCCATGATCATTGTTGTCATTATCTTTGATGAAAGTATTGTTCTACTATGTATTCTTTGTCTCATGCTTTAGGATTAGATTACATAGTTTTTATTTTTTTTAATTTATGCTTTCACCAATTTTTAACAAAAGTATTTTTATTGTGTTGAAAATTTCTGCTTTTTCTGCTCTTGGTTATGGTGTTTTTATCTCCTTGAATGTGGTCAGGTTTTTTGAAGATGCCAAATACAACTGAGAAAAAGATTGACTCCTTTCTATTTCCATTCATTTTTCCCTATGTAACTTTTAAAATATTTTATTCATCTCTTTGACTTGTTTCTTATTTATTTTATGTTATGTTAATATATCTTTGAGAGGGGAAAGTTTGAGCTTCCTCATTTATGTAATTTTATTAAATATTTCTTTTTTTGATTCAATTAACTTTTTCTCTGAAGAACTTGAATTCTATGACAATGCATATATGTGTGCTACTGATAATCATTCAGCATATATAGTTCCTTTTAGTAAGATGTGGTTTCCCCACTTACCATTTTATTTAGGTCTATTTTGCTTTCTTTCTGAAATCATGTTTACTATTTCTGCTTTTTCCTTTCTTCAGCTAAAACATAATACTTTGGGTGCTAGACCTTTCTTTTAACTCTATGTACTATCTCTCTAGTTCATGTCTTTCTTGTTAACAATATATTGTTCAATTTGTGTTTCCAATCCATTCTTTTATCTGCTTCTATTTTAGGGGTAACTTCTTCACATTTACATTTCCAATTATGATTACTAACTGCACATCTCCCACAATTATATTTTTCCTGTTTATCCTTCTTTCTCTGATATATAATTTAGCTGATCCCATGCCAACAGTATGTTTTTCCTCTGACTACTGCCTTTTTATCTGCCATTCTTTTTTTTTTTTTTTTTACTACCAATATCCCCTTTTTATATACCTTTCCCCTCTTACTTTCCTAATTAAATTTCTATTAAAATTTTGTATATTGGCATATGCCTTTTCCCTTTTGGACTAATTTATATGTGTGAGAGAGATTTAAGTATTGCCTGTCCCCCAATTTTGTCCACCTGCAAGAGCTTTTCCTTTCATGCTTCTTTTGTGCTAGACAATGTCCTCATTCTGCTAAATTCTATCTTTTCTCAGGATATTACTCTTCCTTTTCTATTCATTTTTAACATCATCCAAAGGAAACCAATTCATTCCTATACTCTCTTTTTTGTTGAATTCTTACTACTGCCCTAATAATGTTAAAGTTTTTAAAAGATGCATGTATCATCTTCCTATATTAAAAAGTGAAAAGTTTAGCCTTGAGTCTCTTATGATCTATACTTCATATCTTTTTTAGGTTTCTCTTGAGTCGTGTTTGAAAATTAGAATTTGTATTTACCTTTGATTTTTTTTTCTCAAAAGAAATTCTTCAAAAGCATTGGGAATGCTTGAAAGCCTTATATTTAATTAAATATCCATTTTTCTCCTTGAAGAATTACACTCAGTTTTTCTTTGTAGTTTTTTCTTGGCAGTAATCTTATTATTTTGCATTCAAAATATATTATATTTTCAGCCCAATGTTCTTCTAAAATGGAAACTATTAAAACTGATGTGACACTGATTGTGGCTTCACAGTATTTGAATAATTTCTTTCTTGATTCTTATGGTATTTTCTTTTTTCCTTTGTTGCCTGCATTTTATGTTAGATATTCCTGAATAGTTTCATTCTGGGGATCTCTTTTAGGTAGTGATGGATAGTTTCTTCATTTCCAGTTTGCTCTCCAATTCTTGGATATCAAGAAATGTTTCCATTATTATTTCTTTAAATATTATGTCTAGGTTCATTCTTTGATCATGACTTTCAGGTAATTCAATAATTCTTAACTTCTCTTTTCTTGATCTGTTTTCTAGGTCGTTTTTTTTTTTTTTCTTTCAATGAGAAACTTTACATTTACCCCTTTTTTCATTCTTCTGACTGATTATTTCTTGACATCTCATGGAATCATCAGCTTTCACTTTTCCAATTTTTATTTTTAAGAATTTTTATTTTTCTTTAGAGAGCTTCTGTCAATCTTTACCCCATTCCCTCTTTAGTCAGTTCTTCTTTTTAAGGTATTATTTTCTTTAATCTTTTTATGCTTCTTTTTAACCAAATTTGACTTTTCAAAATTTCTTTTAAAAAAAGTATTTACCTGATATCCTCTGCCATTTGTATTTGATTTTTGGAAATTATTTTTTAGTTCTCAAGAATTTTCCTTGAGGTTGTATCCACTTGACATTTTTCTTGCAATCTTAGTTTTGGCTGTTTGACTTGTCTTCTGAGTTTGGTAGATGATCTTTCTTATCACCATAGTAGCTTTTAATAATCAAGTTATTTCTTGTTGTTTGCTCATTTTTCCATTCTTTTTCATGATCTGGAATGTTATCTTTGTTAGTCTTTGTTCCCAGATAGGGATTTGGGTAAAGCAGGCTTTCTCTGGCATTAGAATTTTTTTAATTCCTTTTTATAAAGCTATTTTTGGGAGGATTGGAAGCCAAGATGGCATAATTTGGTGAGGTATATATTTACTACTCTCTTAGGGTTCACTTTTGTGTGAACCTTGAAAGGCCCTTTGATCCCTTGTAATTGCAATTGATAATTCTTCTCAGGCTCTTCCTCTCTTGAGATACAACATAATACTTTTTCTTGGGGTTCCTGATCCTTTGAGGGCAGAAGTGATACTGTTACTAAGAGCTTTCACTCCCTCTTTATTGAAAGTCTTCCTCTTTGCACCTGAACTGTGACCCAAAAGTGGGATTGACATGGAATTGCCAAATAGCAGCTGGTTTAGTATCCTGTGCTAGCATAAGTGTACCCTTAAATCTCTTTCTGACAAGTTGTCAGATTTCCTTACTGTGGCTTTCTCACCACTATCTAGTCCCACCATTAGTCTCAGCCTTCTACCTGGAGACACAGATTCCTCTTTCTGATCCCAAGTTTTCATAGGCTGAATAATGTAAATGTTTGTTTGTTTTTCCTTATCTGAGTTACAAATAATTAAATTTAAGAAAAAAATCAGATAAATACTAAAGAATTTACAGTTAGCTAAGTGAACAAGTCTGGCAACTAACATTTTCAAAGTGCCTACTAACATGTCACAGACACTATGGTAGTCATGATCAGTAGTCATCATGACATGGGGAGACAAAAAAAAAAGGTAAAAGAAAACAGACCCTATTCTAAAGCAGTTCACAATCTAATGAAAAAAAAAATAGCTATATAGAAAAATATACAAATAACATCAATATAGGATAAATCAAAAGGGTCTACTCAACAAGAAGCTCAAATCTACTTCATTTTTTTTCTAATAACTTTCAAAACAAAGTAACACAGAGTAGCTAATTATGACCTTTGGGGAGAGTGTGAACAAAAATTTACCTCTGCTTTTTTAGTTAAATATTTATTTAATTAAATTAATGAGGTGACATCAAATGCTGAATTTACATGGAACTAAGGAAAAAATCCTTGGACAGATACTTGATTTCTCATTACTTAAGTAAAAACAAATATTTCAATATTTCAATATTAAATGTCAATATCAAAATTTGATTCAATTAATTGTTTTCCTGGATTCTGAAAATATTTTCTTAGTGTGGTCAGAGGGAGTCAAACCATAATAGGAATGTATTTCAAAACTGTTAGGGAGAAAGAAAAAAAAAAACTTTTCATTACAGACCAATCAGATAGATAGATCTATATACCTGCTCAGCATTCATGTATATTTAAACACACGTGATAGTCTGGTGCGTATCCATGATGGAGGGCAGACCAGGAGGAAGAGACAAAAAGATCCAGATAACAAGCAAAATCCTTCTGAACCACAGACAATGAAACAGCTGAGTTTTAATCTCCCTTTGTGAAGAAACACTTAAATGGAAAGAGACAGTCTAATTAAACCTACAAACAAGCTTTCCTTTTTCAATACCTCTAGTTATATAGTTCCCACAAGCCTGTGTCAAACCAATGTGATAGTGATGAACTCTAAGGAATTTAGTTAGTATTATCTTCAGTCTCATAGATGAAGAATCCTTTATTCTCCACTGTTTGAGCTACTGTCCCTGGTGCTGAAACAATCTGCTAACATAATGTTAATGCAGTAAAATTTCCTTTAAGTTCAAATAAAGTCCTACATTCAATAGTAGAATTGCTGTTGCATATCAATAAATATCAAGATCATAACCCTGTTTGCTACAGAAAGAAAGTTATGGCTCCCCTGACTTCTCTTTGGGGTAACTGATAGTGGATAATAGTTTGATTATTATCATTAATAGACATGGTCTGTGTTATTCCTCGTTCTTTGTCATATGAATCTTAAAATATCTTTCATAGAGTAATAGGATCATAGGTATATACCTGTGATGAGTCTGAGAGGATTTTAGTCCAATTTCCTCCTTACACAGTTGAGGAAAATGAAGTCTGAAGAGAGATATGTCATATTCCCTATCAAGCCTGTGATTTTTAAGTATTAAAAGCAGGATTTTAACCCATTTTTTTCTGACTACCAGTAGCACCATAAAATTTGAAATAACTATCTAGATCTTAAAATAATAAAACACCATTCTATATTCTGAGAGTAAAGAAAAAGACAATAAATTTATGAATAATAACTAAAATAATTAATGCATAAATGAGTAATTTAGGATCATAAATTTCCTTGAAAATACAGTATATAGAAAGGAAAATAACAAACTGAGCTGCTTATTGAAGAAATTTAATGATTCTAGGATTTGTAGCTGTTGAATGATTAATTAACATCAATGGATAAAGCACATAAAAATTCAAGAAATTTTGTGATGAGTTTTATCTGGCATAAGAGAGTTTAGTTGGCTAGAACTAGATTGGATGGCAGGGAGTGATGGCAATTATATTTTTAATAACTTTTTATTGATAGAACCCATGCCAAGGTAACTTTTTACAGCATTATCCCTTGCATTCACTTTTGTTCCGATTTTCCCCTCCCTCCCTCCACCTCCTCCCCCAGATGGCAAGCAGTCCTTTACATGTTGAATAGGTTACAGTATATCCTAGATACAATATATGTGTGCAGAACTGAACAGTTTTCTTGTTGCACAGGGAGAATTGAATTCAGAAGGTATAAATAACCCAGGAAGAAAAACAAAAATCCAAGCAATTTATATTGATTTCCCAGTGTTCTTTCTTTGGGTGTAGCTGCTTCTGTCCATCTTTGATCAATTAAAGCTCTCTTTATCAAAGAGATCCACTTCCATCAGAATACATCCTCAAACAGTATCATTGTTGAGGTATATAATGATCTTCTGGTTCTGCTCATTTCACTTAGCATCAGTTCATGTAAGTCTCGCCAGTCCTCTTTGTATTCATCCTGCTGGTCATTCCTTACAGAACAATAATATTCTATAACATTCATATACCGCAATTTACTCAACCATTCTCCAATTGATGGGCATCCATTCATTTTCCAGTTTCTAGCCACTACAAACAGGGCTGATGGCAATTATATTTGGAAAGGAAACAAATGAATCCCAATCTTGAAAAGCCTTAGATGGCAAAGTAAGGAGTTTGAATTTTATTATTTAAGATATATATGGAGATTCAGAAAACATTTGATACAAAAATAAAAAAAATAAAAGTTTGTCAATATAATTTTGGGACTTGAAAACTTGTGAAGAGATGAGATCATGAAGTACAAAACTGGAGAAAAAATTTAAAAGTGCTTCAAGTCACTTTTTTACAGATTGCAATTTTTGTGTCATCTTCAATTCCTTTAATTTTATTTATTCTCTATATGCAGGGTAAATAAGAGTCAAGGAATCAAATATATGTATATATATATATATGTATGTATATATGCATATATAACCAATTATTAAACATTATCATTGATTTTTCCATATAATTTCCATATGACCCTTTCTTTCTGATCATTACAGTTATATGAGTTTAGGCACTTAACTTCTTTTACCTGGATTATTGGGACAATTTCGCCTTAATCTTCATTCTCTGAATATTTTTTTACTCCAGTCCTTCTACTTCTTAGATGCCAATGTGATATTTCACAAAATAAATTGAATAATGCTAATTTGTTCCCTGCCCTACCAATAATTATTTACTAAACACACACACACTTATTAATAAACTTGATTTTTTTTCTTTTAGCTCTTTAATCAAATGTAAAATCCTCGGTGTTTAAATTTTTTAAGGATCTACTCCTTCTCTACTTTTATAGTCTCCTAACCCTTTACTCAGTTGTTTAGCCACGCTAAAATACTTGCTGTTTGCCTAGACAATGCTATATCTTCCATGTCCTTATTTTTGCTTTAGCTCTCCTGAATGCCTACACATGTACTCTATCTCTACTCAGACACTTGCAATAATAACACCATTATTCTTCAAGATTCATCCCAAGCGACATGTCTTCAGGGATATTTCTATGATCTCTCTCCAATCTAGATGGGAAGATATTCTTACAAACATTTATGAATTTATAGAAGTTTCTCATTCACATGTAATTTTTTAAGAGAAGAGATTGTTTATCTTGTTTTCATATGCCAATGAATTGATATAGTGTGTATATCACAAATGGCTATTACATGACTCCTCATCACCTGTAGTATTAACTATTACATGCGTTATTTCTCAAAATACATCATAACCTATAGCACCCATTCCAACTTTCCAGATTTCTACTATGTCAAGCCTTATATCCACAGCTTCATTATTCTTTAAACAAGACATTTGATCTCTCACATCTATGCATTTTCAATATTTGTTCTCTATGCCATGAATACTGTCCTCCTTCATTTCTACTTCCTGGCTTCATTGATTAACCCTAAGTCATAGCAAATGAATCCACTTTTATAGGAAATCTTGATCTCCCTCAATTGTATTGCCTTCAGTTCACTGATTAATTCCTTTTTGTCATGTATGTAGTTCATCTTATATATTTTTTTGTTATTTCTTTATATCTGCAGTCAGTATTTAGTACAATGACTGAATCAGTAGGTATTTAATAAATTCTTATTGACTGATTAGTTGATAAATTTAATGGATGGGATAAGAAAGAGGAATTAGGTAAAAAGAGATAAAGAGAGGCATGAGAATTAAGATACATTTTGTCATATAAATCATGAGAGGAAATATAAAAGTTTTAAGAAATAAGTGGTCAACAGTATGAAGAGAGAAAGAGATGAATAGAAGACATTGGATTGACAATAGTCAATCATGGGCAGCCTTTTAAATATTCAGTGAAGTATTCCTCTATATACTTATTCTTTCTCAGGTTAATGCCATTTATGTTATGTTTCAGGGGACCCAGTACAATATATACTGTTTCCAGGAATTCAGATGTATTTGTCATTAGTTGTTTCTGGTGGAATTCTAGTAACTCTTTAAAAATTAGCTTGCCAAAATATGCACACATAAATACTTACATATGTATATGTCTGTGTATATACATACATATACATATTTGTATACATACATCTATAAAGATACAGATTGCACACACAAATATATGTATATTTGTGTATATATACATACAATGTACATTATATATACATATGCTTATACACACAAATATACACATTTTAATTTCATTCTTCATTGTTAACATTTTCCATCACTTGTAAATCTATACAACCAGCAAAACAATCAGTGAAATCCTGATTTATAACATTTGCACTTTTTCCAATGTATACTCTTGCTGAAATTTAAACAATTGGTCCTATTGAACTAGGACCAGTTGGCTGCACGTAATCCTGTTCTTATTTTTAACTATTTTGAACTTATTCATTGTTTTGATTTAAATAATGTTTGCTTTATATCCCCAATGCATAGAGATAGGTAATTTAGTAGATAGACCCTTGAGTCAAGGGTCAGAAGCATCCAAAATTCAGTTTGGTCTCAGATATTTACTTGTCCAGGGTCTGATCCTGATTGTTTCAGTTTCCTGAATTGTAAAATGGAGATAAAAAAGGACCCTAATGTCGAAGGTTGATGTGATTATTAAATTAATTATTTGTAAAGCAAAAGATTCAGTACCTGGAATATCATAGACACTTGGAAAATATTTGATTCCCTTTCCACACTTCTCAGCATCTCACATTGTTTGATTAACCAACTGTTTTTGCCATAGCTCTTCCTTTTCTTTAATATTGTAGTAATGAAAGACTACATAAATTTAAAATGTTGATAGGTTTTAGTGGTAAAGATATATTGAGCAGCACATATTGTAAAGAGTAATCAGAGCTGAAAGATCTTTCCCTCATAATTTACATGTTTTGTTTACTACATTTTAAGCTTGTTCTCATTTTATCATCCTATAGCATAATTGTGCATTGAATGGCATTTGATAGACTGTATTTAATTAGATCTTCAGACATATTTCTTGTTCTCCTTAATATACTCATGTTAATATTTTATCTTGCATGAATGGAAACACAAAAATTGCAAGTGTTTCATGTCCCTAGATATATATTTTTTTTCTCATTAATAAAAAAGAAAACGATATAGTTTTAATTTGGTCATTGTAATTTCTTAAATCAATTTAAATTCAATCCTCAATTATTATGCACCACACTACAAAATATTCATTGTATCTGAATGATTTTTTAATCTCCAATTCATAGTTTATTGGATTCTTAAACTACCCAACTTGTTGCAAAGAAAATCTCAACACATTAAATAAAATAGCCGAGTCAATCATGAAATAAATGTAATATAAATAATATAGGCAATTGACTATATTGGAAGTATTTTATATTTTGTAGTTATATAATAAATTATGATTTAGTTTTATTAGAAGTCAATCCTCAATCAGAAGTTAATTTCATAGGAAACCATAACAATATTTTCCTCCTGTATGTGACATAATATTATATTATATCAAAACATTTGCATTGATTTACAACTAAAGCAATATTATGATAATTTAGTACCAGGCCCATAATTAGATGTTTATATGACATTGAAATGTATATAAATGAAGTGATATAGTAAAAAGGATAGCTAATTTTGACCTGGTGATTTGCTTATGTTAAATTTAATGTCAAATAACTCCTTTTTTTTTGTTCCTCCTTTTTTTCTCTCAAATCTTAAGTTTCATGGTCTCCCTAAAGTTCCAGATATATACTAAGGATTATTTGTTTTCAATTTTTGAAGTTTTTGCTTATTGTATTATTGATGGAGATGGCAAAAGTCTAAATTTTAAAGTCCACTTAACTCTATAAGTCCATACAATTTTTTTTTATCCTTTAAACTCGGTGTAGTTCTTTTGAAGTACATTTTATAATGGTTGCAAAATATAAATAGAATTTTGCTAGTTAAGATGTAAAAAGTTTCCTGAAAATATTCAGGTATCAAGCAACAGAATTATTTTCTTCTCTTTCAAAAGAAGTTAGATTTTACTCATCCAGAGAATCTCAAAATTGGAAAGGCCCACAGAGACCATCTATTTCAACATGTGCCAAAATAGGAATCTATCTATGACATATCACAAAAGAATGTCTAATCTTTGTTTGAAGATCTCCAATGAAAGGGAAAATATTTATCCCAAAGGAACTCATTCCAATTTTGATAGTTCCAACTCAATGACCTAAAAATAGGACAAGGATTCTTAGGTTTGAAAAAGTTCTTTCCTTTTAATTATCCTGTGAACTAGATTGTTAAGTATTATGTGTCACTCCTGTTTATAATATAGTGAGACTGAGAATCATTAAAACTAAGTTATTTGGTCATATGAAGATGCATGTTAAATAAAACATGTTGAATGCAAAGCTATTATATTTAATGTCAAGTAACCAGTTACATACTCTCTTCCACCCTATTAGGGATTTTCTTGGTAAAGATATTGAAGGGTTTGGCCATTTTCTTCTCCATCCCATTTTACAAATGAGGAAATCTAAAGGAGGATTAAATAATTCTTTCTCTCCCTTTCTTTCTCCTCTTTCTCCTTCTCCCTCCCTTCTTTCCTCTCTCCCTCCTTCCTTGCCTCTGTGTGTATGTGTGTGTGTGCTTGTGTGATTTTATTGAATTTTTGTTCAAATTGTTATAGCCAATTGAAATGACTTTGGACAACAAAAAGAGTTAAACCAGATAGATTTTGAAACTCAGGTGTTCTATTGAACAGTAATTTTAAGATAATCAAATGTTTCCTTTCTCTTTTGTAGACATTAGGAATAGTGTGAATTGGATAAAATGTGTTTTCTCAACTTTTCTTCTAGCAAATTTCTTCTCTTCCTGTTTATGGTCCTCGAACCTTAACTGTGAGTTATCATCATCCTTTCTCTCAAGGGCCTTGGGTTAACATACAGTTCAGTGAAATACTACATCAAAATGCTTTCTAAGATGGAAAGTTAAAAAAAAATACATTGACAATCCACATACTAAAGTGAATAACAGTTGCTTGATGTCTTTATCACTATATATATATATATATATATATATATATATATATAAACTTTAATACACAAATCAACCTAATAGTATCACAGAGATCAACGCCTTGTTTGATCTTATAGAGGAAGCTAGATGTTGCAGTGGATAGAGTTCTGGGCCTGGAGTTAGGAGGACCTGAGTTTGAGTTTGGCCATAGACACCTCCTTGCTCTATGACTCTGCGGCAACTATTTTAGCACTTTTTACCAAATCAGTTGCCTCATTTGTAAGGTAATAACAATAAAAACATTTATTTCGTAGAGTTATTATAATAGTCAAATGATATTATTTTTATAAAGTACCTATACATTGCCTGGAACTTAAGAGGAACTGGGTACACAGCCTCAGAGAAGTAAAGTCGAGTAATATAAAATCAAACATTAATACAACACTAGAGAAATCATTAAGGGGGAATTTAGTTCATTTCTGAAGACATATCTATGAAATGGATAAAATTCTGGACTTGGAGCCAAAAGCTCTGTATGCTAGTCTTTCCCTGCTACTTAAATTGAGAAACTTATGATATCCTCAACATTCAACAGACTATGTAGCACATACTAGACATTTAAGAAGTGATGATTGAAATGAATCACATTCATATTCCTTGCTTTCTTTTGCTATAAAATTGAAATTTGGAGTGGATCTCCAAAGTCCCCTCTGACTCTATAGCCTGTTATTCTACTTGATCTATGCCCCAAAATAAAGTTCAATTAGCATTTAATCATTTATCTAGTGGAGCTGAAAATCAAGGTTTATTTTTCCTTAATGGCCTTAGGGATGGGTGTGGTATCATTCTCATAATTATTCTGGTAAAACTCTCAAGGTTTATGTGATTTCTATAGGAAAGGCAATAAAACTAGGAAGACTAACTGTTCCAGCCTGGCTAGAAAAGAAATCTCACATTCAATCAATAAACAAACATTTATTAAGTGTTTATTTGATTCAAGTATTGTGGTATACTCTGGGGTTGAAAAAAAATAAAAAAGCACAGACAAGTTCCTTCTGGCAGGAAACTAACCTTTTAATGGCTATAATGGCAGCTATAAACTATGATGCTCATATAGAATAAAGAGAGGCCAAGGTTTAGTTGCTAAGGAAAAGTCAGAAACAAAGTTGAATGGAATATATGAATGGACCAGGTTATGAAAGATGTTGATTTCTGGAAATAAATGTGGCTAACAATTATTTTTATGTAGTACATAGTGGGGAACTAGGTTTTCATATAAATAGTAGCATCATTTAATAATATTAATTTCACCATGGTATTTAGAAGGAATTATAGAGGGAAGAGAGCAGTATAGTAGGTAGTCACTAGGTAACTCTTAGTAATCCAACAATAAAATAATGAAGACTTGGTCTTCATTGAAGAGTGGTAGTCATAAAAATAAAGAGAAAGGAGTAAATAAAAGTAGTCCCTCAAAATAAAAAAAAATCAATATTACAAATTAGTTTTAGGGTCTGAAGAAAGAAGAATCATTCAACATGAATTCAAGATTTCTAGACTGGGATTTATGATATGGAAAGAACATTAAATTCATTCAGGATAGACCCAAGTTTAAATTTTGTCTTAGATTCTTACTAACTCTGCATCTGAACAAACCATTTAATCTTTTTAAGAGTTTTTTTTTCCCACACATCACAAATATGGGTGTAATAGCAGCCACATTACAAAACTGCAGAGATATTTAAACAATAAAGTTGAAGAAGATTAGTGTAATGTTTCAAAAATCTGCAGGTGTGTGTATATATGTATTCACACTCTTTCTCTCTGTGTTTCTCTCTCTCTGTCTCTTTTTTTTCCTTCTCTCTCATCTCTTTATATAGAACCATGTAGACAGAGATAGTGATATATGTCAGTTGCCATCATCTTTTTTGTGATATTAATGCTTCATTGAATTGAATTCAAATGAATAAGGAATATGGCAGCTTGATGTAGTAAGTGTATTTAATTATTGTCCTCAGTTCTTGAAGAATATCAAATGACACCATTCTGTAAGAATCAAATTATAGTGTGTCTGGCAGTGATTGATCAGCCAATATGGTCTCAGAATGCTCTACTGCAGGTTGTGCACAATTGTCCATGTGAACATTATGGATAAATTTTCTATATGCATACACCTCACATTACTTTTAAGCTAATTCAGTTCTGTTTTGCTTATACAGATAGTACTTTCTGAGATTCAGGTCCAACATACTGGGTGGTCATTTTTCAGCATCTCCTAGTAAGTCATCAATTCCAGAGTTCTTAAGACCTTGAGAGTGCTTTTGTATCACTTTTTCTGACCACTATCTGACCATTTGTTTTGTATGAATTCTCAGTAAAATCATCTTTTGGATAAGCGTACATATCAGCATTCAAACAATGTGGTCGGATCTTTGGATTTGCCTTCTCTGAAGTCAAATGCTTGGCAGTTTAGTTTGAGAAAAAAAAAATCAATCAAAATAGTATGTTAGATGGATTCAAACGATTTAATTAGAGGGCTGGTTATAGTATCTTATATGGATTTTCTTCATATCCCTTGAGCTCTGTGATCCTAGGATTTTTGACTTTATAAAATAAGAGAAATAATATTTAGAGTAATTGTGATATATGTGACCTTGAAAGTAATTTAACATTTTTAAGCCTCAGTTTCTTCATCTATAATATTATGTTGGCCCCTGAGTTATGTTTTATTTCTAATGTGATCTTCTGAACATTACTGCAGGATAATTATGATTTATCACAGTATTTTAAGTAAAGCATTTTATAAAATATTACAATATGTCTTACTAACTAGAACTCAATTCAAATAGATGAAATATAGGTTTTTTTAACATATATTAAAGGAATAACCTTATGAAATGATGGTCAAATAATTTGCTATTAACACAAGTACACTTTTGTTCAATGTCTAAATATACCACTCCAATGAATGATATAATCTGGATAAAATAGGGCTGAAAGGTGGTTTGAAAAACCAATCAGGTATTAGCAGGAGTAAGACTGCTACTTCCTCTTTTTGATAAATCCTGGATGAGGTACACATGGAGCAGTCACTCTATTTTTTTTTCTTTTCTAACTTCCCACAATCTTTCTTTCCTAATGCTTTTCTTCATGCTAGAGAACTTCAGCAAAAATATTTCTAATCCCTCAAATTTACTACATTTAGAGTTCTTTAATTTCATTTTCCATCAGGATTTACACTTCTAACCCATCTCATCTACAGACAATACTGGACAAATCCTGTACATTGATATTACTGATAGCTTTTCTACTTCTATGTTCGTGAACTCTGAAAGTCCTTTACATCATTATAATTGGTTATCCTTTCATTTAACCCTCTTGCAAAATCTAACCCTACTTTTGATCCTTATCTTGACCTCCATCTTGATTCATTTCATCCACCTCTCAATTTTTTTCCAGTCCATCATACTTTCATTGACTTCACTATCCTCCCTTCGAGTTGTTAATATTTAGTCATTTCAACTCTTCATTACTCTATTTTGTTTAGCAAAGATAATAACTGGAGAGTTTTGCCATTTCCTTTATTGGGGAAAGCCTCAAAGATGAAATGGATAGTAAATCTGTTAGGGAGGTAAGAATTGCCTGATCATAGTGAGATTTCAGTAGAGATTATATAGCATAAATTATAATGGATAATTATAATTAGCACTGTTTCATGATTTTCTCGAGTTTCATTCATCAGCATATATGTAGAAGTTAAGGCAGTGAATGTTGCAGTTACTCTAGTTGAAATTTGCCCAAGCAAGATTGTCAATTGAATAATGGAACAAGGGCCTGAAGAGAAGTCATTTGAACTGTTTAATTAAGGGGTTAAGAAAGTAAAAAGGCAGTGGACTGTCTGGAGCACTGGGTCTGGAGTCAAGAAGACCAGAGTCCAAATTTGGCTTAAGACACTTACTACCTGTGCAGTCCTGGGCAAGTTACTTAACACTGAAGATTTGGGAAAATTCTCATTAGTGAATTAGACAGAAAAATCATGAAAATATTCTGACTGGGTCCATTACAATTAATGTTATATAATTTTTATTGAGACTGCTCAGTGATGAGGAAAAAATCCCCTCTCCCCAAAGGCTTCACTACCCAATTTGCCACTGAGTCTTTCCCAAATTTTTTTTATGTCTTTAAAAAGGCACTTATGGTTCTTTCCATCCCTTTTATGGAAAAGATTACCTCATACTCTATTGAAAATTAAATTAAGTCCACCCACTGAGCTCTCCCTCTTCTATTCTCTTCTCTTGAAATCACTCAGATGCATTCATTTACTATTTAAATCATCATCCCTCCCTCATCTGATTTAGTGGCCATCTTCTTTGTCAAAAACAAGCTCTTTGACTTGTATGATCATCTCTAGCAAACTACCCCAATATTATATCCCAAATCTTTCATTTATCTTCAGTTTCTCTTGTCTCTTGTTGACTTGCCTACTATTAAATGCCAATGTTTTCCCTATCATCAAAAGAGTTTCACTTGATCAGTCCATCTCTATTAGCTATCATTCTCTTCATTTTCATGGTTAAACTCCTTAAGAAAGCTAGCTATAATCATTGCCTTCCTTTCTTTCCTCATAGAGTCCATTCAAAACTGTATTAGGGGTATTGGTATTGTTGTCCTTATTCAACTAACAACAATGCAATGCTCATTCCAAAGCTACCATTGGTATCATGATCAGCATACAAGGACCTTCTCTGTAGCCTTTAATAGTGTCAATCACGTTCTTCTTATTGTTCATCCTTTTCTAGGTTTTGCTGATACTAGTCTTTCCTAGATTTCCTCTTAACTATAACCCTACCCTCATGCTCATTTGCTATATTTTCATCCAATTTGTGGCAACTAATTATGAATTCTATGGAGGCTCTTCTTGGGCCTCGTTTTTATACATAGTATTTTCCTTGATTAGTTTGTCATCCACCATAGTTTCAGTAATTACTTCTATAAAAATGAATCTCAGATATAATCGTCACCTCCTTTCTGACCTTTGCTCTCACACATCTTAAACTCAATATGTGCAAAACTAAACTCCTTAACTTTTTGTTCAAATCTACTATTCTTTGTACAATTTCTATTGTTGAAGGCACCAGTATTGTTTTATGCATCCAGACTCAAACCCCAAATATCATTTTTGACTACCTATTTGCTCAAATCTCCAATTTGTTATCATGTCTTATTGATTCTACTTTCATAAAACTTTTATATTGCCCCCATTTTAATAGTGGAAATGCCAATGATCTCTTTCTGTATCTTATTACCTCAGGTTTTAGATATTAAAATATTGTTTCCCTTTGATCTTTCTGCCTCAGTTGTTTTCCTACTCCAATCTTTCTTCCCTCATCTCTAAAGCACAATCCAACCATATTATCTCTTACTCAACAAATTACAATGATTCCCTATGCCTCCATAATGGAATATAAAATCTTCCATAACTGAGCCTCTTACTACATTTGTAGTCTACTTACACCTGTTACAATCTGTGATTCAATGACACTGGCCATTTTGTTGGAAGGATTTGTTTTGTTATTGTTATTCCTGCTTTATTTTTAATGCAACTTGCCAGCTACTGACTAAATTTTGATATCCCCCTCTTCCCCTACTGCCTGGCCATCTTCTAATTATTTCTATTTTCTGTCTTTCCTGACTTCCTTAAAATAACAGATGAAGCTTCATCTTCTGCAAGGAGTTATTTCCACTCTTTTTGTTATATCTTAGTTACAACTTAGTTCTAAGTTACATCTAAGTTACATTTTGATATTATCTCCAATTTATTTCACATATATTTTCTCTGTGAGTAGTTATTTGCATGCTTTCTCCCATATTGCTTTGCGAGTTCCTTGAAAATAAGGCTTTTTTCTTTTTCTTTGTTTTCTGAATACTTATCACAATATGGAGCATAACAGATACTTAAAGAATTATTTCATTCTTTTTCTTTAAATCCATAATGCTCAAGATAGTATTCGGAACATAAATGATTCTTTTTTGTTGTTTATTTATTGCTTGACTGCTCTAGTAAATATAGTCTGAAATGAAAATAAGGAGGATGCTATCTAGGGCATGATAGGAGTACTCTGACACAGCCATGTCCCAGATATTTATATAGCCAAAATGTCTTGTTTACCATAGGACAGGTATGGAGTTGTAGAATAGTCTTAAAGGGTAATAGACTGTCATCTCATTAAGGGCAAGAGATTGTCACATTTTTCTTTGCCTCTCACCCAGTTAGTTACTAATAAAATGATTTGCTCACAATTCTTTAAAATATACAGAGTTTACATTTTTCCCAATCATAGAAAATTTCTCCAATGACACTAAATAATAGTCAATTCTTAGAGAATGACCCGTTTGGGGGGGAGGGAGGAAGTATTCTATAAAAGGTCATGAAACTAGGGCATTTCAAAGATTGAATTCAAACTTAGGTACTTCTGACACCATCCTGTACATCCTATAAGGGACTAGACTCACATAATAACTGTTTGTTGCTTTGCAAGTAGTTTTAAAATATACCTACATGTCATCACATTATGCCAGCTGTTTATTCTAATTAATTATGTGTGCTATTAAGTATCAGCCTCTGCAATATAGCAATTAGTTTAGAGGACAGATCTGGGGACATTACTAACATTTACTATGACAGTTTGCTTTTATTACTTGAAGAATAATTTGCCATGTAGTGTAGAGAAGCTATTAGGTAATAGATATGAGCTAACATTAAATGAAAATGGACCTTTGGATGACACCCAGAAAACAGAAGTAGTTATCTCTTGATACTAAATTTTGAATGTGCATATGCAAAAGAAGTAATAAAATAAAATCTCTGGTTAGTCATTTGTAAAACAGAACGATTTGGTGCAACACTATGTGCATTTTCACAGGTCACTATTGCTTGGTTCATTAGTTCCAACCTATCTTGTGAAACTTTCTGAGCAATCTTTATAACAAAACAAATCTTCATAACAAAGCACAATTTCCTCTTTATTTCCTGATTCATCAAAAAAAAAAAATTCAGTGGCTCTGTATTTTAATTGCATGAAAGCCATAGGCTCTTTTTGGTTAGGTTTTATGAACCACCATGTCTTATATTCATTCTATCTAACCTTATTCTCAATCATTCATCTGAATCTTGTTACCATCTTAGTTCACTGTCCATTCAGATTGCACAGATAGCTAGAAAATTTGAAAAATAAAGGTTGTTGTATTAGGCACTTATTAAACTGTTCAAATCTATTTCCATGTGCAAAAAAAAAAAAAAAAAAAAAAAAAAGATGATTGTGTGTGATACCACAATAGATTGCTTAGAGCTTGCATTTAAAAAAATAATAATAATACATCTATTGTATGAATTCCCAAATTGTCCTCCTCTGTGACTTTTATTAAGTCTCCTTTATTATCATATATATATATATAGATAGATATAGATATATAAAGACATATAGATACACACATACATATAATAATTATTCTATAATGATTCTCTTTTAGCATCCACCAAATCACCATTTTGAATATTATTTTATTTCCCCCAACTATTCCGCCCCCATAAAGGAAAAAATATCAATTTCCCATTGTACAAAATAAGCATAGTCAATAAAACAAATCTTTACAAGGCCACGTCTAAAATATATACATCTTGCTCTTGCTTTCAAGTATTCTTCTCAAGTGAGTAACAAGGACATTGGTGCCCTTGATAAGTAATAATTGAATTGATCATAGTTATTGAATATTTCACAGTTGCTTTATACACAAGGACATAGTGTACAAATGGTTCTCATTTCCTTTGTTACTTTACTTGTCACCAGTTATTTTCCAAAGCCAATCAATTTTATTTTAAAAATTAAAAATATCTCTAACACATGAAACGCGGTGCTTATTTTCTAGGGATACAACAACACAGAACGAAATAATCTCTGTCTTCAAGGAAATAACATTATGTGAAGGGAAACAACTTGAATAAATAGAAACATTCAGAGAAAGTCCAAAAGAAATTCCAAGTAGTTGGTAAGACTAATAGTAGTTGGACAAAAAACATTAAAGAAATTTTCAGTCTAAAAGACAATGCTTGAACTGGGCCTTAGGAAAAAAAATGAGGTGAAAGGTCAAAGAGGAATTGAGTGAGTCATATTTTTGTAACCATATTTAAAGGTTCTGAAGTAGGACACACAATCATGTCTTCCTTTCATTTTAATCTCCAACATTTGCTGGCATGGATTTTTTTTTTCCTTAGCTGTCTATCTTTGTAATGTGGACAAACACTTAAATCACCATTTTGCACATAGTCAAAGCTCTAGGGGAAAAAATTGGATTCATTAGACATTATTTCTCAGAAGCCAAACATTAGATGAACTGGAGAAATTTAATTACATGGAGGATTGTTTCTTCTTTTGGCAAAAGATTATGTTATGTTATTTATAAAGAAGGTTTCTGGATTTATCCCTGTTTAGTTGAATGTTAAAGCTCATTCTCAGCAATTTGAAGAAATACTGAGGTTATTTGAAGAATAGTATTTGATGACTTTTCTACTTTCTCTTCCTTTTCTTCCTTCCTTCCTTTTCTTCCTTTTTTCATTTTCTTCTTCCCTTGCTTGTTTTTCTTTCTTCCTTTCTTCCTTCCTTGTTTCCTCCCTTCCTTCCTTTTCTTCCCCTTACCTCCCTCCCTTTCTTCTTTCCTCCTTACCCTCTTCCCTCCCTCCTTCCCTCTCTCCCCTCTTCCTTTTTCCTTTCCTTCCTCCCTTTCTCCCTTCCTTCTTCCCTTCCTCCCCTCCTGCCTTCCTCTCCTCTCCCCTCCTAAGGCCTTAGTATTTTCTGAACTGAGCATTAGAAGGTATTTGCCAGGAAACTGGCTATGTGAGGAAGTTTTTTTATTCCTGGAGTAGATAGGGTACCACTAAATAAAGGATGATACTTTTCATCCCATCTAACACACACACGCACACACACACACACACACACACACACACACACACACATCACGTACTATATTTCCTCATTCCAGATCCCATAAACATCTAGGGCACATTATAAATAAATCACATATTAAGCAAATAGAAAGTAACTTCAAATATTCTCAGCTAAAGGACTGAGACACTTCACATGTGTTTCAGGGGAACTGTGAAGGAAACTAAGGAGTAAAGGAGCAGTGATAAGGACGTAATGTTTCCAGATCTGGGGACAGCTCATGTAAAGACAATTATGTGACTGATGAAATGGTATATCTTAGAGCAAGGGAATGCCATGAACACACTAATATTTAGGTGATAATGTGCTCCACATTTATGGGAAGATACTTCAGTATAATTTTCTTATTGAGCAATTTCAATAAATGTATTTTCTTTAAGACCATTGTGTTCTTTAGTTGACTACAAAAGAGAAACAGAGTCAAGAAGATTGTCTTCCTAGCCATGAACCTTCCAGTAAATTTCCTAGAAGATGCTGATACCAGAGTCAAGATACTCTGGGGGCCAACACTCCCAAAATATTTCAGGAGCCCCTCACTAATATTTCTACATTGCAGTTATGAACAAAGGATTCAATAAGCTTAGAAAAAAGGCTTTAACTGAAATGACTTCTTAAGAAAATGAACAGTGGAACATCTTAACCATACATATAGTTGGGATTCTCTCTTCTGTTAATATACCCAGCTTTTGCAATGAGACTGAACATATATAGATGTCACCAGCATGTCTATGAATATGGATAGTTAGCATGCATGTAATACTACAGAGAGAGAAAGTATGATAAAGTGTAGTAAAGTGGGCTGAAACTGATGCAGGCCAATTCCTGGGAATGTAAGTCTGATGTTAGAATAAAGTTATGGGTTACACTGAAGGTCATTCAACATCTTTTTCATAATAATAATAAAAAAAAGATGACTATTTGGAAGTATATTCTACAAGTGATTCCATAAGAAAACAACAGAGATTCACTTGAGCAGTGATTCCTCACTATTGATAATGCTTTTGGTGCATTATCAAAAATATCTCGTAGAACTGGTGCTCCTTTTGACCTTTTCTACTCAGAGATGAGGTCACCAATCTGATCGAGATTCCTTGGCCAGTCAAGTATTTAAAAAGTAAATAAGAAGATGAATTAAAAGTAAATAAGATGATGAACTGGTGTTGTATTGGCCCTTAGGAATAGTAGTGTAGATCACAAGACAGGACATAAAGAAATATTGTTCCTATTACAACATATTTGTTCCTGAATCAAAGGGCATGGGTTTAAAATTTATGACCTGTGTAACATGGCAGAAATCACTTAACTTCTCTGAACTTCAGTTTTCTCATCTGTAAAGTGAGGGGGTTGTGCTAGATGAAATCTGAGGTAGCTTCCAAATTACATCTATAATCTTATGACAGAAGCCTATAATATAAATTTGAATTTATATTTACTATATGAGACTTTGGTAAAACAATTTCATCCTGTTTATTTGTTTCCTCACTTTAAAAGTGAGGAAGGTTGGATTAGGCCTCTGAGGTCCCATCTCATTAGGATTCCTTGACTCTCAAAACTTTAGGATTGACACTCACTTTAGCAACTTGAAATAATACAATATGGAGATTAAAAAAAAAAAAACCTCTCAAATCTGGCTTTTCATTTTTATTTTTTTTTATTAGAGTTTTATTATTAGAGTTCCCATAGTACAGAGTGAGTGGTCACATGACAAAGAATCTACAAATTGTCCTGCAGTGTGGACTGAATTGAAGGGTAGCAAGCCATGTACATATGAACATAAAGAAAAAGGGAGGAATTTTAAATAATTTGAAACTCACAAAGACTTGGTACTTTATAGTTTTAGGCATTTTGATTACACCATGCCCATTTCTAAAGTATTAGCATATCCCAAAATGCGCTCTCTCTCTCTCTCTCTCTCTCTCTCTCTCTCTCTCTCTCTCTCTCTCTTTCTTTCTCACACACACATATACATGAGCACACATGAGAGACAGAGAGGCAGAGATACAGACAGAAGAGAGACAGATAGAGAAACAGACAGGCAGATGGACAGAGAAAACAGAGAGACAGAGACATATGGACAGAGAGACAGACCTTTTCTGAGTTTTTTTTTACAGAATTCACTCATTAATTTTTTTTCTGACAGGATAGTCTTTACTGGGCCATATTTTTGTGGCTATAATTATGAATTCTAGCATATGATGAGGCTACATTTCTTTTCTAAAGCCCCAAGAAATAAAATATTTCTAAAAACTGAACAGATTCTGAAACAGCCTCTCTTACAAAGTTTTAATCATTTATTTCTGACACTTTTCCCTCTTCCATTTTCCTGTTGAAATACATCAATGTCTTTTTTCCCCCAGTGGATTTTTTTAATGGAAAGTTTTTAATGATTGGCATACAAAGTTGTCCCACTTTTACATTTCTAGACTCATTTTTTTTCTAAAAGAGTATTCATTATTAATCATGGGTGTGCATTAAAATAAAATGCCATTCATCAACCTTATTTGAGAAAGTAGCAACTGTTTGCAGTATGACCTTTTGATACAGTCCTTAAACAGTCATTCAATAGAATAGTTTTATTTTTCTCTAACCATATAGCTGTGGCCAATATGGAGATTGAGAGTTTAAATATATCTCTCCAAAAGTTTTGAAAATGAATTTTACTTTGAGTGAAATATAGATTTCATGGCTATAGACATCTTAGAGAATAATTACTCCATAGAAGCAATCTAAACTCTTTGATAAAACAAAATATATATATATATATATATATATATATATATATATATATATATATTATATATATATATATATATATATATATATATATATATATATATGTTTTTATAGAGAAGGGGTTTTCAGCCAGTCCTGGATCTACTTCTAAACTTCAGCAATTTTTTTTTTAAACTCAGTGTTTTTTTCTGGAATTGTGATAAATGATAATTGTATTGCCAATGCCAGTTTTGTTTCAGAAAACCACATACAAATGTGTTATGTTAATATGTGTGTTCATAATTTCTACAGTCTTTTGAGATCTCATCCCCCCATTTCTTTAAACATTTCCCCATGATGGCCATAGGGAAAGTTGCAAAGTTCCCAATTAAGTTGGATGGAGCCCTTTGAACATCAAAAGATATTGACCAAATACATAACAGCGAGTGTAGCATGATAATTCCAATATACTTCAAATATACTGTTTTCTGTTTAGAAAAACATATGAGCAAAAGCAGACACTTAAGATAAAAAATACACACTGATCACTAAAGTGCATTTATGTGTATATATGCATCGATAGTACATACATCTCTATATAATGTACATGTGTATTCAATTTCTGAAAATTTCATTTTACACACCCAAATGCACACACACATTTATATATAAACATAATCAATAACTTATTCAATCTACATTCTCATCAATAAACTTTTTAAAAAACATTTTTCATAAAACCATAAATCTCAAATCATTCACAATTTATATTGTGCAGAGTAACCTTAATTATAACAAATGTCCTGTTTTTTTTTTTTTTTTTTTTTTTTAAATAACCTTTCTATCCTGGTCCTTTCTCTAAACTAACTAGCTTATCTCTATTATAATAGTATTGGGCTTGATTATTTCAGAGTTCATATTCAGCTCTAAGTTTATTATCCTGTGACCTTTATTCACTCTCTTATTTCATATTTTTCATGTATTTGTATGTATATGGGTGTGTATATATACATCCTTACACATTGATATATATGTATTATTTCATTTCTTATTGCACCATACTATCCAAATTTATTGATTTGACATAATTAAGGAGTAAATAACTTAGCCAGGATCATGCAACTGATAAATTTGTGAGACTAATTTGAAATCATAAAGATGAATCTTTCTGAGTCTAAGTACAACCCCTTATTTTCCATGCTTTTGCAATGATAATTAAAGATCATATGAAATAGCTATATTTATATTTATATCTAATCAATGGTCAGCCAATAATCATTTAATGTATTTACTATATTCCAGACACTATGCTAAATGTTGAATCTATATCATGTATTATTGATATTGACCTTGTTGAGAACTTTCCATTTTCCATTATTATCTTTAGGTTTTGTTACTAGTAAAGGTATCCCTGAATCAGGTTACAAAAATTTATATTAATTTTCATAAAAATGTACAAATTTATATCTCAGTCAGCTGTGTGTCAATTTCTCTATAACCCAAACAACATTGAATTTAAATAACTTCATTTTTTACCAATTTAATGAGTGAAAGTTAATATCACAGAGTTACTTTAGTTTGTATCTATTTGGACAATTTGTCAGATGGTTATTGAAATTTATGTTATTTATTTGAAAGCTGGCTGTTCTTTTCATTTTGCCATTTGGCCATTAAAGAATGCACTTTACTCTCACCAATATTAAAACATTATTTATTTGGACCGCAAGTATTTTAATCAGCTTTTATATAAAATTGATTTTAAGATTTAATTAAATGAAAGTAAGCTGATTCAGTATTTAAAAAATAAACTGACAACTCCATCAAAATTTGTGAATGAATACATCCATGAATGAAGCATTTATGAAGGTTAGCTATGTGCATAGAGTTCTCACTCTCAAGAAGCTCACATTCTAATAGCAGAGAAAGCATACATATGAGTTTTCAGCTACAAATCAGATTGAAAGCCCTATGCTCCTTAGGTAAAGAAGCAAAATGGATAATAATTCACTTTTTAATGTCATTATATTAATAAAATCATATCAGCTTCTGATATATTACATAACAGAAGAGCTTTGGTGAGAAGAATTTTTTTTTTTGATCTTCAGTAGTTGCACTATAATCACTGCAATACATATGTAGACAGTCTATTTCACACAGCATAATGGCTATAAATATTAGGCTAGAAGCATTGCTGTTCCCAAGAAATTTAGATTCAGGCTCTGGACTGGCTCCAACAGGATCTGATTGAATAAATTGGATCAAAGTGGCAGGGTCATGGAAAGTTGACTTCCAAAGCTCAGCTTACATACCTCATCCCATGGAAAACCTCTTTCATGTTTATTTTAAAGGAAATACCCTTTAAAATGATGATAACTAATTTATATACTCAGGTAACTAAACTACAATGTTTATATGAAGAACAAAATGGTCAGGGAAAGCTGAGGGAGGAAGATGGAGCAGATCTGAAACTATAATATAATGGGATAATTATCAAAATTATCTAGTGCTTAGATGAAATTATTAAAATTAATCAATGAAAGAATTGATCATCCCAAATTAAAATAGAAGACAAACAATGGGCTAGGATTTATTAAATGCAAGATTATAAAACTTATGTGATGAAATGATTATTCAATAAAAATTTGGAAAAATTGGATAGCCCAAAGGTCAAAATTAAATTAGTTAAATATCTCGAATAATACATAACAAACATTTCAAATGGGATTTAATATTCTCGCTCTTTCCATTGACTGATTATGGTTTTATATTTATTTTCATTTTCCTGATTTTAGTTTGAATGTTTATAAGATTATAATTTATATATAATAAATGTATAATTATTATATTTATAATATATAGATATTATATATATTAAACATGTTAAATAGATATATTAAATATATAATATTAAAGAAATATAATTTATTTTTCTTAGTACTTCATATTCTTGAAAAGCAAATGTTTAGCACAATTGTGAAGAAGAGAACAATTATTTTCTACTGAACAGAAAGAATAGACATGAAATCCATACTGTTATAGTAACTTCACAACAAAAAACATGTATACGGTGTTTAAAAAGGGGGAAAAAGGAAAATGAAGGGGTGAGCCAAAACTACTTTGCCTGATGCACAATTCTCTGCTGAAGATCACATTTACACTTTGTTTAAATGACATAAAGGTGACACACATGGTTAGGTGACTAGACTGCAATTAAATTTTGTCCAATTTTTTAGAAAAAAATACTTTATGGGATAATATTCGTGTAAGTCTTTCCAGGCCTCCCTGAAATCCTCTGGCTGGTCATTTCTTACAGAACAATAATATTCCATAATATTCATATACCACAATTTATTCAGCCATTTTTCAATTGATGGACATTCATTCAATTTCCAGTTTTAGCCACTAAAAGAAGGGCTGCCACAAACATTTTGGCACATACAGACCCCTTTCCCTTCTTTAAGATCTCTTTGGGATATAAGCACAATAGTAACACTACTGGATCAAAGAGATATGCACAGTTTGATAACTTTTTAAGCATAGTTCCAAATTGCTTTCCAGAATGGTTGGACAATGTATCAGTGTCCCAGTTTTCGTACATCCCCTCCAATATTTGTCATTGTCTTTTCTTGTCATCTTAGCCAATCTGAGAGGTGTGTAATGTTATCTCAGAATTGTTTTAATTTGTATTTCTCTGATCAATAGTGATTTAGAGCAACTATTTCTATGACTAGAAATACCTTTCCTTTCCTTCTCTTTCTTTCTTTCCCCTTCCCTTCTTTATTCCTTTCTCTTTCCTTCCCTTTCTTTCTTCCTTCTGCTCTCATGTCTTTTATCTCCATTCTTTCTCTCCTTTCCTCATTGATTATTCAAGATAATAATCTATTTACAATTCCCTGTTAAAGGACTAGAGGGCCTAAAAAAAATTATCCATTAGCACCTTAGTTTCCTTTTTTTGTAAAATGAGATTGTTCTACTAGATGACTTCCAAGATCCTTCCCAGCTTTTTTCTATGATTTTTTAATGAAATAAGACATGGCCTCTGCCTTCATTGAGATTACTACCTAGTACAGGTATACACACCCACACCCACACACACACACACACACACACATATACACACACACACACACAAATAAATAGAAATTAACTGAGAGTATCTGAACTACATAAAAAAGGCAAGAGATGAATAAGAAAACATTTACTTTAAGCAACCACTTAACTTCAGGGTGTTGTGTAGTTGATAAAATATTATGTATACTGCTGGTGCTTGTATTTTGTCTTATAATTTCAATTACTCAGAACAGTACCTTTCACATTTATTGCTTACTAAAATTTGAATCAACTTGAAATACTTATTATATGCTAAGTACTGTGCGAGATGATTCAGGCTTAAAACTTAAGATTTTAATTACTTAAATATGTTAATTTAATGGATAAAAATAAACAAGTGATTTTTCTATACATTTTCATTGCAGAAGCATTTAAATGTCTGTTAGTTTTTTGTCATTGGGGGGACTCAAATGATTCCAAATGATTAATTTTGCAAATCCAGATCTATTACATGACTATGACTTAGTTGATAAAGACTAAGAATTTCCTGAGGCAAGTAAGTACAATGCTTAAGATTGTAATACCAGAAAAACTGAGGCAAGAGAGAGAGTAGAGGTTTTTGATATTTTAATAGTAGAGAAGTTGGATTGGTGAAGCCATATTAGCCATCCTGGCTTGAATGGGACTCTTGTCTCAAAGCATGCAGCCATGAGCAATTAATTCCAGAGATTTTTATAGGGCTCCAGCAATCAGGGAAACAAAGCCAAGTGGTGGGGGTAGGCAGAGGACTAGTGAGTGGAAATTCCAGTAAGGAGCATAATGTTTTAATTCTCACAGGTTAAGGGTGAAGAAGATGGGTTGAGCAGGAGACAGGAAGTCTGAGGCAGAAGATAATCAAGTATTTGAGATAAGCCATGTGTAGTTTGGAATGCTAGAGTGGCCAGAACTCTGCAGCCCTAATTATCTCAGTCCTAATGGTTAGGAAGGGTTGCCTCCACAGAAACTGAGGCAGAACAATTCAGAAAACTGAGGCAGGGAAAGTGAGGTATTACAATTCAGGGAAACTGAGGCATAATAAGATCATTCTTTCATTTAATAGCCATTGATGAATTTGAAATAAGTTCACCTGGTCTCTCAACACTATGTCACAATACAACACAGTTTCTTATCAAATATGGAAATCATTCCTCACTGTGTAAATATTTTCAATCTGATTATTACATGTCTCTTATTATTTTTTTTTCTATTCCCAAGGAATATGTTGCAGTAGAATCAGTGATTCTACCAAAGAAATAGAGTATAATATTAATCGGAGAAATGCAAATTAAGACAACTCTGAGATACCATTACATACCTCACAGATTGGCTAAGATGACAGGAAAAAATAACAACAAATGCTGGAGAGGATGTGAGAAAACTGGCACACTGATACATTATTGATGGAATTGTAAACAGATCCAGCCATTCTGGAGAGCAATCTGGAACAATGCTCAAAAAGTTATGAAATTGTGCACACCCTTTGATCCAGCAATGTTTCTACTGGGTTTGTATCCCAAAGAGATCTTAAAGGAGGGAGAAGGAAAGCGACCCAAGTCTGCAAAAATGTTTGTGGCAGTCCCTTTTGTAGTAGCAAGAAATTGGAAAGTGAATGGATGCCCATAACTTGGAGAATAGTTGAATAAATTATGGTATATGAGCATTGTGGAACGTTATTGTTCTGTAAGAAATTACCAGGAGGATGATTTCAGAGAGGCCTGGAGAAACATACATGAACTGATGCTCATTGAAGTGAGTAGAACCAGGAAAGCATTGTCCATGACAACAATAAGACTATACAATGACCAATACTGATGGATATGTCTCTCTTCAACAATGAGATGATGCAAACCAGTTCCAATTGTTCAGTGATAGGAACAACAACAACAACAACAACAAAAAAAAACAAACAAACAAACAAACAAACAAAAAAAAACACTGTCAATCAAAGCTCAACTTACAGCTTTGCAAAATGATGAACAATACTATGCAGAAATTAATCTGTTGCTAACCAGGAATCAAAACAGATTCTTTGGACTTGCTATAACTGAACCACAGAAGTAATATCCCATTAGTTTTTGTTTTGTTTTGTTTTGTTTTTTCTATTAACTTCCATCTTACCTTAACTCAAATTTTAATCACAGTACAAGCTCTGAAGAGGTGTTAGATTGCTTCCTCTTGTCTACTTTTAGGGATAAAATCCTTTCCACAATAGCCAATGATTAATATAGTACCCCCCCCACACACACACACACTCTGACTTTATTGGTGACTTGCTAAGTCCACCCCATTTTGATAAAAGGTCATCTATCCAATGACAAATAGAAAGATATATATATACATACATACATATATATGTACATACACACACACACACACACACACACATACTTTTATTGACCCCAAATGGTAACAAGGAATTGGGGATACTTAACTTGGAAGCTGTACCTAAATTGACCTGATTTTCAAGAGCTGATTGTAAAATTTTCAGTCTAACCTTTAGAAATGGGAAATGCTACAATCAAAATTTGGTTCATTGTTTTGGTGATCATCTATATTTAAGAATATAATAGGAAAAGTGGAAATAAATCAGATGAAACTTGGGAGGGGGAAGAATATATAGACCAATGATAAATCATTTTTTATAAATTGCCATTTAATAATATTAATGGAATCATTCACGTGTTTTCACTTCATGAATGCTTTATATGTGATGCATTCAGTTGGACAGAAATGAAAAGATTTCACATTTGACCATCAGCTTTTTATATAGTGACTAATCTAGTTAGGTACTGTGACAATTATCTTGTCACACTGATAATATTATGCAGGATTTAGATGCTGTTCATCACATTTACAAACATTGTGTTTGCCACTATACTATGCTATTTTCCACTGATACGTTAAACTTAAATACCTCTATATTATAAGGTTTCTGAATCAAAAAAGGTGTGTGATAAACTTTGACTACTATGTGAATGTAGCCAAGAGGAACAAGAATTAATGATCCTTTAAAAATATAGAAGGAAGATAGGATGGAGAGGGAGAGGGAGGAGGAGGGGGAGGAACAAAAAAAAAAATAGAGAGACAGAGACAAAGAGAAAATAAGCTCAGTTACCTAAATAGGCTATTGAATTATGAGTTTGTGTTGATTAATTTCTTCTGATATTCATATGTTCATATATTGACTAGAGCAGAGTTTCGATGTATTAAAAATAAAACGAAACACAGAAACATTCAGGACTATAATCTTTTATTTTTCTTACCTTTCTCCTTTCCTGTTCCTTTATCCTTGCCCTTGCCTTTTCCCCTTTCCCTTCTCTCTCTTTCCTTTCTCTTTCCCTTTTTCTCTCTCCCTTTCCCTTTTTCCCTCTCCCATTCCCTTTCCTCTCAGATGATTAGTTGAAGGTTAAATTCAAACCTTTAATTTGATTATCAACACTAATTCTTTCCAAGGTCTTAATATGTGCAATAAGAAATTATTTAAAAAACTTGTCAAAATATGTCCTGGGTGCACAGAGTTTTTGACTTCTAAAATAATAATTTATATTATTAGATCAGAACCAAACCAATTCCCATGAAGTCTTATGGATAGGTAGATACAGATTTTCATGAATTTCTTGCTAATCAGGAAATATAGTACCTAAAATTATATAAGGGAATTTCCCAAGTTTGACAGAATTAGCTCTAACCAACATTCTTCATGTTCTTTTTCAACAGATTATGCTTTGTTCTTGCTGCAGTAATAATCATCTAACATAGAAATTTAATCATGATAATTGAAATATAAAATGCATAATTTCTATAAAGTGATATAATGGAGAAAAGGTTGGGATGGGAGTCTAGAACACTATAAGTCAAATTCAGTCTCACTTAACTGTGTTACTCTGGACAAGTCACTTAATTTATATTTGCCTCAGTTTCCACATCTATAAAACTGAGATAATATTTGTACTTACTTCAAAGGATTATTGTGAATATCCTATGAGATCACATGAGATAATATATGTTAAAAAATTTTATGCAGTTACTGCAACATTAAGTGCTATGTAAGTATTATCTATTACTATCATCATCATATTATCATAAAATGTTAATAATAGATGGAAGAGCTATAAATTATATCATATTTTATATAAATATAATTTAGTTTGATGTTAATAGTTGGGATTAACTTCATGTTACAAACAGTATACTGCAGTTATACAGACACACACAAGCGTGCATGTGCATACACATGCACATGCACACTCTCATCCTTCCCTGTGATTTGTAAAAAAGGAATCCATTGGGAAATCCATAGATATAACATCTGGTAGGGCTTTGCTCAAATTGCAATTCATCTATGTCTGATATGTATGAGTTTAGTAAAAGTCAAATAACAGCTCCTTCTTCTTTAATCTGCATTTCTTGCAAAGATGAAAAATAATTAGATGATATACTTTAGGAGTGGTATTAGTGAACTGAGAATATACATGAGTTTGACAAGGATGGTGAAGGGCAGAAATTAGAAATTTTATCAGACTAAAGAAAAGGAATAAAAATGTTAGATTTCTATTAGAATGTTGGTTCCTGGAGGGTAACGAATATGGTCAGACTTTTGTCTCCGTAGTACTTAGTAAATTCTTCAAAAAATATGTGTTGGTCAATTGGAGAAGCAAAGATTTGGGGGAGGAGAAACCTGTTGCCTTTAAATATTTCAAAACTGGTACATGGAAGAAGCACCAAACTTATTCTTCTTTTCAGTTTGTCTATAAAAAAGGACCTAGGAAATACAAAATGGTAGAAGTGACACACAGAGAAATTTGGGCTTGATATCAGGAGGGAAAAACTAAACTGTCTTGCATTTTGATCCATAGACTAGTAAGATGCTTTAAAAGGTGGCCTTTTCTGACACTTGGTAATTCCCAGTAAAGCGGCATTGGTTTTCTGTTAGCTTAATTGTAGCCAGATTTCCCCTTCTCCATCATTTTGATTAGATAACCTCCAGAGATCCCTCTGAAGATGGAAAATCTGTGATTCATTGATGATTTAAAATTTTAAACCCCAAACAATAAAATACTGATTCCATAGAGAACATGGATTAAAAAAAAAGGTTTGTTTTCCCAGGCCAGAGTTAAAATAAAAGGGAAATAAAAGGGAAAAAGAGAGTTAAGGGAAAAGAGAAAGGAAAGGGAAAAGTATTAATTGAGGTGATTTTCTGGTTCTACATACTCCCATGGTAGCAAAATATAGATATGGATTAAATATTGACATAGATATCTCTATTTGTAAATAGTATATGTATGTATATACACAAAAGAATTCAGAGCATCTATACACTTATATATACATGTACGTGACACATTATAAACATGTATGTACATGTATTTACACATATTACATTTCAGAGTTATGGGTATCGAGGGTCCATGACACTCCTATCCCCAACTTGACATACCAAATAATTTAAAAAGAAATAATAAATTAATCTTTTGAAAAATAACCAAGTCTGACCTCTTATGCAGCATTCCACACCCATATACTGCCATCTCTCCAAAGTAGTATGGAAGAGCTTTCATATCCTTTTCATATATGTAAGGATACTTCTGAGAGTTCCTGGCTTCTGATGCCTTCTTGATTTCTCCTAGACACAGTTGTCTCTGTCTCTTTCTGTCTCTCTGTCTTTCTGCCTCTCTCTGAATCTTTCTCCCCTACCTCCTTCCCCCCTTTGCTCCACACCTTTCCAAGTTCATGACATCAAAGCATTTCTGCTTAATGGAAAAGGTTCTAAGCTAGGTCCCAGTTGAAGTCAGGGGCTCTGTCCCTTCAAATACTAGCAATAACTTTAAGGGAAAAGAGGGAGTTAAGGAGGAATGCCTTCCTCTCTTGTTGGAATCCTTACTAACTGCTAAGTAATTAGAGTTGATCTAATCTTACAAGAAGTTGTTTTGGCCAGAACCTGAAACAAGGTACTAAGTAGAACTAATTAAGACAAGGCTTGTGTTCACACCTTTACTCATTGGAGTCCACAAGTATGCTAGCTTCACAAAGTACACTTTCTACACCTCCCTTAAAGCTCATTGGGCCAGAGAGCACTATGGGAGAAAACCCATAATCCCATTCTCTCAGAAGAGGCAGATAAAAAGCCAGCGATGAGGGATCTATGGCAGAATACATTTTTTCCTCTTGGCTGGCTGATCGCACTGGACTCGAGAGGAACGACTCTGGTGCAGAGAACACTTCGACGGATTTCAGTGGAACTACGCCAGAAGCCCTCTCTCCGTGGCAAGTTGGTGGCTGGGCTCCCCAGAAGGAGATAAGAGAGACCTTCCATCTCTGTCTTGGTTGGAGGCAGAAGAAAGCAGAGGCAGAGGCTGAAGGACAGAACCTTTGGATTTGGAGACATCCGAAGGGCTCCAAGCCTCTAAACCGGCTGTGCTTTGAGAAGAACAAACTCCAACATTTGAACTCTAACACTCTCTTATAATGAGTTTAGAAGAACAAACAAAATATGAATATGGGAAAATGATGCCAGAGAGGGGACAAGATTCTTGTAGTAGTTCCTTAGTACATGACATTTAGGAGGAACTGATGGAAACTCACTCAGGAGGGCACATAATGACAGACTCTGGAAAAGAGAACTGAACTGAATGAGAACTTCAGTCTCATCTGAGTCATGGCCTGGAACAGGCTACTACTTTCTGCTCTGGGAAGCTCTGTGCTATATCACCTGGGATTTCCTCAAGGAGGGATCCCATTTGGAATAGGGGCCTCACCACACTGCTTTAGAATTCTTTATGAGAAGACTGTTAGCTTTTTTCCCTCTTCATGACACCCAGCCTACAAGAAAACAGCCTTGATCATGGCTTATAATCAGACCTGTGTATCTTCCTAGTGACTTCCCATTACTATCAACAACTCAAGAGAAAGCTTATCACAGGATTACTATCTGTGGGTCATGCAGAACTCAGCTTCCATTCCCATCCTTAAGATTGTAGCAAACTCACTGGAAAACAATCACAACACCAGAGATTTCTAAAAAAGGAACCTAAGAGATCAACCATTCCAGTCCTCTCATCTTCTGATCAGCAAATAGAGACCCCGAGAAGGGAACTGGAATTGGGAAAAACCTGAATTCAAATATAGACTTAAATTTCCCTACTTACTTGATGCTGGACAAATCATTTTGAGTGACTCAAAACCATTATTTTCACCTATGAATTGGGAACACCAATGGCTTCCATTTTGTGTGGTTGTTCTTAGGATCAAATGAGACAACACATGTTCAGTTGTTTGTAAACTTTAAGTGTTGTACAAAAGTTACAAAATATTATGACATGAACTCTCTAAATTCACTGAGACGTTAAGTGGAAGACCTGGAATTTGAATTTGAGTCTTCAAGCTTCAAATCTGCCACTCTTTGTTTCCATCTTTCTTCAAATAAAGTAGACATTAAGCTATGTGAGGCTGGGGTCTGTGGTATAGTGAACAGAGTAATTGACAGCATTAAGAACTAGATTTGATTCCCATGATTCCCCAAATTTAAAGCAGTGTAATTCTGGACAAATCGTTTAAATTCTTTGGGTCCTAGTTATCCTATCATTAAAAAAAAAAAAATTGGCTCATTGACATCCAAAGGTTTTTCTTTGATTTTTGTTTTGTTTTGATTTCTAGCTCTACATCTTTGAATTATGTTTGCTTTTGTTTTTCTGTGTTTAGAATTCAGCATACTACCTGTCCTTTCTTCCTCTCCCCCTTCAGTGGGAATATCTACAGATGAGAAACTTCTACCATTAGAAATCAGAAACTTCTCTGCATTTTGTATCTAAGGACATTCCTCTTTGTTTGAGAAGTTAAGTCTAAGGACTGAACCAGTTTCACAAAGGCAGTTTTGGTCAGAGGCAGGATTTGAACCTAGATATTAACTCTGTAATGATTATGCCATGGTGACTTTTTGGAAAATAGAAGATGCTTAACAAGGATAAACCTCTGGGGATTCATTGCTTGATTAAATTCTGATTTATTCCCAATTATTTCCATATTATTGACAAGTCAAATAATGGAGCTTTAAGGCCAGATCTGGGAATCCTATATTCAATAACTGGAAATTAATTATTGAATTCCTATCTTCTTTATCTATTGGGAAATTTAACAAGAGAATATCCATGGGAAGCCATAAAGGGTAGTAAAGCTCCTATTTAGCTTTCATTAGATCTACAACATGTTTTAACCAAACACAACAATTTCATGGAGCCTTCCATAATGAAAATTTATTATTATTTTCAAAGGAGTAAGAGAATAAAAAATGCTTTATTTCCATGTCCATACATTTTTTGGAGGAAAATTGATATTTGGATGTTACTAATAGTAATATAATTTTGTGATTTCTAACATATGCTTGAACATCCTGGAAGATGGCAAATAGCAAATAACACTTGCATACACACACAAATATACACATACATAGATAGATATAGATATATAGAGATGCACATCTACACCCACACGCCTATCTCCTTCAAAATTGTTCTATATTTCATCATTTAATCTAAATGAATTAAAATCTACTCTGATTTTTGAGCAACATATTTGGCTTAATTATGTTTCCAGAAAATGTTTGTATGGGAATTTACTTCTAATATGAGTGCTAATGAGCTGACATACACAAAATAAACACAAATAAAATGGGTGGAAACCAGCTGTGATTTGTTTTATTTTTGTTTTGTTTTTCCTAAATTTCTTGATCTGTTCCTGAAATTTAAGGTCCATAATCTGGAAATGAATGACCCTGCTTATAACGAGATTATAGTGATCCCCAGAGAGTCCAGGTCGAGAGCTCCCAGAAAAAAAATGGCCATGGCCATAAAATTTCTTCAAGACTTCGAGCATGAGAATCACTGCTTTCTAGTTTTCTTCCCTCTTTTATTGCTCCCACCAAATGTCTCACTCCTCTCATAAAAAGTCTGTTTTTTTTTTCTTTCAGCTAAATTTTATTTTTTCAGTGATGTAATTACCATTGGATGAGAAGATGGGTAGCACCAATCCCAAGTACTATAGGGAAAGCAGCAATAAATTGCAATTTGAATTGTTTTTGTGATAAATATGTTCTCCCTTTTTTGTCTTTACTACTAATCCACTGAACTCTAAGAAAGTCTAGTTTGGTCTGTGAAAGGTTGGGAAGTTAAGGTTGCATTTCTCTATGAAAGAAGACATATGCTGTTCCTTCTTAGAAAGCCTGGTGGACTTTAGTGTTGTGAGAAAGATTCTGAATTTAGCAATTTAGGCACTGGCTTCTAGATTATTTTTTTGTATTTGCCCACCATGCCCTTTGGAAAATGATTTAAGCACTCTGGGCCTCAGATTTCTTTATACACAAAATAAACAGACTTAAAGTACTTCCTACCTTGCTAGAAAGTTTTCAGTATTTCTTTCTTATTTAAAGACATTTAACAATTCTAGACTTTAATCAGCCCCTTTAAGAGAAATAAAGTCCCTCAGGTCTTTATTTCCTCTAGGCTTTTCAAGCAAGACTTTCCCAGGAGAAATTATGTATGTTGGTTTGTTTCCCTTTGTTTACTCTTTGAGTATTAAAGATTTCTCCTCATTAAGGATGTTGTTATTTAATTAGTAGTTTTAATAGTTTGAAAGACCTAAATCTATACCTTAATTCAATTCATTTCAAATTAACAACCATCTATTTTGTACTTCTATTTCTGCTAGACCGGGACAAAAAAATTATAGTCCCTGGTCTCTAGGGGTTTATATTCAACTCTGCAGTTTTCATTCCAGTTAATCTTCTAGAGCAGACAGAACAAAAGTAATTATTCCCTCCTCCTCTAGGTGGCTTCCAAATATTAACCTTATAATTCCCCAATTCCAAGAAAGTTAAGTTGAGTTAAGGGGCAAAGTTTATGATAATTGTAATGCCATCTGAACCAGATTAAGTTACAAAAGAATTTCTCAAAGTACCAGAAACAAGAAGATAAATTTATAGGAAAAGTTAGAGAGACCAGGAGCTTCATATTGCTTATTCGCAAGTTTTATGGCTTACAAATAGATTTGAGGGATAGTCTATTCACTATTGTCTCAGGAACTATTATTACTGAGCAACAGATATGTTTATCTGACAGACAGCAAACTTTGTAAAACTATATTATAATATTCCTAAATCCAGGAGATTTTGGAATTATTGATTGTTAAAATAATAGCACTCCTAAGGTCAGAGAGCCTCAGGATTACTGCTATATTTTCCCTAGAAGAAACACATGTGCAAAAAATGTTAATGGCAGCTTTTTTATAGTGTCAAGAAACTGGAAAGAATGGTTGAATATGTTATGGTATATGAACAATATGGAATATTATTGTTCTATTAGAAATGATCAGCGGGAGGATTTCAGAGAGATTTGAAGAGACTTATATGAACTGATGCTAAGTGAAATGAGAAGAAGTTGTACATGGCAACAACAAAATTATACAATGACCAATTCTGATGGATGTGGCTCTCTTCAACAATGAGATGATCCGGGCCAGTGCCAATGACATTGTGATGAAGAGAGCTATTTACACCTAGAGAGAGGATGGTGGGAACTTGAGTGTTACGGGAAACTGAGGACATCTCAGATAATTCCAGACCCAATTTCAGAGATCTGTTCATTATTAGGACTCTGGGAAAGAGAACAAAAGGTTTGCTCTTCTAATAGAAATATATGACTTCCTGAACCTTTACTTAACTTCTTAGAAGAAACTAACCAATTAACGAACTGGAGATATTCTAAGGGGTCTATAAACTGGGTAATTTCTCAATTTGTTGAGGAAGCCTGAGATAAACCAAGTCTCCTTGGTTATTCTAGTTTAATGGATTACTTACCTCTAAACAAATCTCCTCTTTGTGAGGGCATTATATGATTTCTTATAAAATCATTAATTAAGGTAGATTGAATTTATAATTTAGAATCAGTTTACCTAGGAAATTTGGGAAATAGGGTACTCATATTGGATAAAGTAAAACAGTTGTAAAATTTGTGAAACTGACCATCATAGAATTCAGGTCAAAATTTATCAAGTCCATGCTACTTCTAGACATTAAACAAGATAATGAGAATCAATGTAATAGGTTCTTTCTTTGCAGAAAATTTCATACAAATTTGGGAGGGGATCATTTGTGTATTTTCTAGAGAAGATTTTGATTAATTTCAATTAGAACTAGAGGCTTTTTGATTCTGATTGTCAGATGTTGAGGAAAGGAGACAAAGCTCTTCAATTCATGGTCCTAAGTTTATAGGCACCAATCTCAGTGAGTAACTATCATAACTCATGAGAGGAGTTATGAACTTATGAAGGAGAATCAAGAGGAAGGGATCGTGTCATGAATGCTGGCATTCAGAGGCTGCTCCAACTAGTCTCTGCCCACATCAAACTTGGTGTATATTGTTTGATTCTGAGTGATGCATTTCAGGAAGGCCATTCATAAAATAGGAACTATCCTACAACAACATTATGTGATGATCAACTGTAATGGACTTGGTTCTTTTCAACAATGAGGTGATTCAAGGCAATTCCCATAGATGTGTTGTTGGAATCCTTATTAACTGCTAACTAATTAGAGTTGATCTAATCTTACAAGAAGATTTTGGCCAGAACCTGAAACAAGGTACTAAGTAGAACTAATTAATACAAGGCTTGTGTTCACACCTTTACTCATTAGAGTCCACAAGTATGCCAGCTTCACAAAGTACACTTTCTAACTTCAAGGGGGTCCACACCTCCCTTAAAGCTCATTGGGCCAGAGATCACTATGGGAGAAAACCCATAATCCCATCCTCTCAGAAGGGTCAGATAAAAGGCCAGCGATGAGGGATCTATGGCAGAATACATTTTTTCCACTTGGCTGGCTGGTGGCGGACGAAGAGCTTTCAGAGGATAAAGCTATGAGTGAGAGTTCAGTGGACAACCAGATTCATCTTCATCTCACACCACTGTAGTTGGTGGCTGGGCTCCCCAGAAGGAGACAAGAGAGAGACATTCCATCTCTGTGTTGGTTGGAGGCTGAAGAAAGCAGAGGCAGAGGCTGAAGGACAGAACCTTTGGATTTGGAGATATTCGGAGGGCTCTAAGCCTCTAAGCCCTGTGTTTTGAGAAGAACAAGAACTCCAACATTTGAACTCATAACAATGTGTGAAGAACCACTTGCCTCCAGAGAGAATAATATGGAGACTGAGTGTGGATCAAACTATAACATTTCCATGTTTGTGGTTTGTTGCAGGTTTTCTTTTTCTTGTGTGTTATTTTTTCCTTTTATCTAATTTTTCTTGTGCATCATGATGAATATGGAATTATGTTCAGAAGAATTGCATATGTTTAACCTAAATCAGATTGTTTGCTATCTAAGGGAGAGGGCATAAGAGAGGGAGGGAGAAAATTTGAAATACAAAAGAGGAAAGTGAGCAGAGTTGTAAAAGGAGTCACTTTTCAGTTCTGTTATGTGTTGGGTAAGGATTGTGAATGTGCCATCTAGAGAAGAGAAAATTTGTGACTGGAGTTGACATAATAGATATATTTATAGATATATTTTAATGATATAATTAAGACTTGAACTGGACAAAAACTCCCAAGATCCATTCCTTTCCCAAGCTATCCTTTATTATTATAGAGATCATTCTCATTCAGTAGGTTGCTAAAGTCTCATGTGAGCTATATAAATCCTGTCTCTCCTCCTCTATATCCCTTCTCCAAACTTCCTGCCCTCCCCCACTCAATCCCCTGTCAACGCCATCATCTGCCTCAGTATCCCTCCTCAGTTTTCATGAATTATCTCTGCCTTTCTGGGCTTCTGGCTATCATATTCCTGTGTTTAATTAAAGCATGATTGTGTCCTCATTTCCCACTGCCAATTGTTATCTTTCCTGGGGGTATCAAAAAGACTGGGCATGTTTGTGGCCATTTCATAATTTCTTTAAATCACCATCAATTCAGGAACCCTATGAGACAAGTCACTATGCTAGTTCTTTACAGATAAGCAACACAAGCAGTAATCTGTAGTCAAGAATATGGTTTAATAAGATAAGTATGTTTTACAAATAAGAGTGAGATAATTGCAAAGAAGTTCAGCCAAAGTGCTATGATAAATGTGAAGGGGAAGAAATCACTTTCAATTCAATTTATCACCATTTATTAATGTGTTCCTATAGGGTAAACACTGCATTTTTTTAAAAAAAAAAAGCTATTTTCAAGGAGCTTTCATTCTACCAGAAGAACATGATTTATCATTTGTATAAAAAAGTAACTAAAATATTCCTCAAGTTGTTCTAAGAGGAAGAGATTACAGACTTTCTATAGGAGACAAATCAGGCTATAACTATGAAGAAAAAAAGGGACATAGCCAGATCTAAAAGGATGAGATGGAGTAGAATGCTTCCCCCACCCCCCATTTCTAAACACACTATGATTAAAGAAAATAGAAAACTTCAATGATCTTCCTTTCTGACTTTCCCCCTAATTTTCTGTGTAGTACACTCAAAGATAGTTGTTGACAAAGAATATGGACAATATATGGATATGAGTCAATGGAAATGATAACTTATATTTTACACGGATTTTCAATGTAGGCAAAGTACTTTAATCAAAACGTGCCCAAGGAATTTAAATGTTATACCATTTTTTTTTTTTTGATGAGGAAACTGGGTTTGGAAAGTTCTAATTACTTTTCTAAGAGAAAATAAGTCTACAGGTCTGAATGAAGATTAGAATCCAGGTCAATTGCCCCTAGGTAGAGAAGTACAATAGACCAGGTACACTGTCATAGGAGAAGGTCAAGAGGGTATCATTAATGAACACTTATTTAGTTGGGAAAGGTTTTATGTGCTTTATATGGAATATTAGAAAAGAAGGTCAAAATGAACTTCTGTCTTGAGCTTGATCTTCAATATGCCATCTTGGTGCCTATGTAGTGCTATTATTTCATCCATTTATTCCTGATATTTTGATTGCTGCTAGATTAGACAACTTCTGAGGTCCTTTATAATCCTAACAGAGTAGCATTCTATGCATAAAGCACTCTAATTGTAGTATTCATTTAAATAGAAAAGAAACCAAAGTTGCCAAATTAAATAAGTAACACACTTTTGTTATGGGGAAAGAGTTAGAAATAATTGATTTTTTCAGAAGGTAGTTTGAAAATTTCTTTTTATATGTATTATGATTATGGTATCATATCATAATAGCAGGGATTATATACACATGCACATGTTATAGGTCTATTATGCTTGAATTTATGTTGTTAGAATGATTAAATAAGAATTGGCATCGATATAGTTAATACTATGGAAAGAGTGCTCAAATTCAAGTGAGGAATCCTGGTACTTATGGGAGGAGAGCTGGACATTGCCACTTATAATTTGCATGATCTTGGATAATTCATTTAACTTCTTTATTTCAATTTCCTCTTTTCTAAAATGGAGTGTCTGTTATCTTTGTTTTATTTCCCAATTGGTATATGATCCTATAATTGTCTTCTATAATGTGTATTTTCTCAGAGCATTTCAGAATGTAAGCTGTGAATAAAAGGAATGTACTGAGTGGAAGATAATAATACTGTTTGCTAAATTCAAAGCTGGTTGGAGAATCTTAACAAATGAGTGTTGAATGCCAGCTCTGTGCCAACCTGAGGGGGGAAAAAAAGATTTATTGATGGAATGCCATAGGCCTCAGTTCAATTTTGGACAATAAAAGTTAATTAAAGGGGGAGGGGAGGGAATAAGTATTTATGCAACACTATCTATGTAAAGAACTGTGTAGATATGTCATTAGATCCTATTATTAACCATAAGCTAAGTGTTGTTATTGGCACAATTTTATATTTGGATAAACTGAGGCAAATGAAATTAAGTGACAAGTTCAGAGTCACACAGTTGGTAATTGTCTAAGGCAATATTTGTACTGAGGAGGGCAGCTAAGATGCACAGTTGGTAGAGTTCTAGTCCTGGATTTAGAGGGATGAGGTCAAATCTGCTAGCAATATGATCATGATTATCACTTATCCTTGTTTGCCTCATTTTTCTCATCTATAAAATGAGCTGGAAAAGCAAAAGGCAATTATTCCAGAATTTTTGCCAAGAAAAATCCAAATGATGTCACGAAGAGCTGAACATGACTGAAATGTCTGAACAGTAATGACAAGCAAACTTCTTTACTCCAGGATTTACACATTATGCACTGTGTCAGGTAGCTGTCAGGTGCTAAATGAAGAAGTAATTAAGTGCCTACACTGTGTAAGATATTAGGAATTACAATAGGAAAACAAAGGCAATTATGATCCAGACCTTAATCTCTCACAGAACATCTGTATATGGCTATAGATACTTTTTCAAGAGTGGAGAAAGAATACTAGAGGTGTTTTAGGCAGAAGAGATCATTTTTTACCTGGGAAGAGGAGGATGTGAGGTGACATCTTGGATATATTTTGATAGAAGAAAATAACTTCAACAGGAAGAAATAAATGGAAAGAAAAGCTGCTAAAGATGTTAGAGGTAGAGTTGGCAAAGTCATAGAGATGGGGGATAGCAAAAAGTGACATGAGGATTTCCTATAATTTGTTTTACTATCATGTAGCAGATGTGATGCAGATGGGTATGAGATCACATTGGGTAGAAATGTGAAAGGAAAATAGTAAAATCCCATGAATGCCTGGATAAGGAATCTGTGTTTGATTTGGTAAGCAATGGAGTGCCAGTACATGTTTTGGAGTGGAGAAATGATTTCATGAGAGCATCATATTAGAAAGATCAATTAAGTGATGAAATTAGAGGATAGACAGAAGGCAAAAAAAAATAATAATTTAAATCCTTAGGTCAGAAGAGAAGAGCATGAACTAGGATAACTAAAGGCAATATAATATAGTAAATAAGGCTGTGATCTTGAGATAAGAAAGCTACAAGTTTCAATCGCTTCCATAAACACTATTTGTGCTACAATTAATAAGGTACTCCATTTCCTCAGTTGTGAACTAAGAGTTGGAATTTATGGTTGAGTTATGATCCTTAAGATTAAATTAAATAGCAACAGAAAGTAAACAATTTTAGAGCTGTTGGGTATGTAGAAAGGAAGAAGTAAAAGGTGTTGCTGAAATTATAAATCTTGTTACTATAAATCTTATTGATAATTCAAATTTCATAGAGATAGGGCAGTTGTGCTCATCTATGGGCAATTGTCATGTCCATCTATTCAGCTTCATTATCAGTTTTATGACTAGCTTGTGATACTGATGTACTCCTCCAGAAATAGGAAGGAGTTTTGGTTGAGTATTAATAGAGGCCTTTCTAATTTTTCTCCCATGTGGCTTTAACTAATTAATCTGCATCCTCTCAGACTAGAGTTCTACTAACAACTGAATCATCTCATTTAGCCTAGTCCAAATTATTTCATATTAATCAATATGAATAATATCAAATTCTTTTAAATCATATTTTTCTGTCATCTTTTTTCTTTCTGCCTCCATCTGTCTGTCTCTCCCTTTCCATGTCTCTTTTCATGTCTCTGTCTCTCTTTGTCTCTCTCTCTCTTTCTCCCCTCTTCTCTCCTTCTGAAAACCATGGCCATTAGGAAGTGAGATAGATAGAAAAAGTCAATTCTTCCTTATTCTCTACCCAGGTCTATTCAACAACAGCAAAGATAATAAAGCCCAAAGCCTGTACTCATTGGAAATAATTGAGATTTGTTTTATATAATATGAATACATATATGCGTGTATGTGTGTATACATATATATTTATAAATTATGTAAACATTTTGTAGAGATATATCAAATATTTGCTTGCCATGAAAAATTGTTTTTTAAAAATGATACAACTTCATAATGTTCTCCTTTTGTAATATTGATATAGGTTGTGATCATATTTTATGAGTGAATATCTTTATAATCCCCTGCAATTATGTTATTGGCTTTATTACTTTGGGTATTGATGAAAGGCAAATTAATTCCTATACTATGTTCTTGAAGTGCATAGACACTGGTGAATTCTTCCCTACTATGCTTATAAATAACCCTTGGACTGATGAATTTTGCAGGAACTTTTCTGCTCCAGCAACAAGTTGGAAAATCGTTTTAGAATCTTGCTTTTGTTCTTTGAGGTCACAGAAACCTCCAGATAATTTATCTGATCTTCTCTGGACATCTTCTATCTATTTTCTTTATTGTACTAAATCATATTTGTACCATGATGTGAGGGAATACAGATTTAATGCTACCAGCAGAACCTGTACTTCTCCTTTGATTCCCCAAATCTCTGGAGCACATCTTGTGATTGTGCCATTCATCCAGAGAGTGTTCAGCAAATACCAGATGGATTTCTTTCTCTCTTTTCAAAACTACATGATCTAAGTAAATATCGAATCTTTGAAATCTTTATACTGAATTTCCTGGTGATTGGAGCAGAAAATTTGCTCACTCTTTCTCCAAACTTCATACTGGAATATGGAGATATCAATACATTGATTCTATTTTTTAAAAATCCTGAATACTGAACAGACTGTAGAGTAATGTTATCACTTGGGAAATTAAAATCAACCAGCCAACATTTTTAGAACCCTGAAGTGAAGAGAATTATTTTTCTTTTATACACATACACATCTTGGCAATTTGAAAAACAAATGAAAACAAATCAATAAATGAAATGGATTCCAATTGTGATGCTATTGCTGGTACAAAGAAAATTAACACTTAGTAAAAATAAAGAAAGAAACCAGAAGACTAATGAAAGGACTAGATTGTATCCATAGTTACTTAAAATTTCTAATTTAAATCAATTGACTTTTTTAAAGTAAAAACACTGTTTATCATTATTTATAACCTACATAATAACTTAATTATATTTACAAATCGTTCATTCATGCACATACTCATGAATACACACACACACACATACTCTTTTGTAAACTAAGACTTCCACCCCCAAAATAGTGGGGGAGTTTTAAGTATATGTTATACAAAATTATAACAGGGTAAAATAATCTTTTACTTGTCCTAGCTGCTGTTTTGATAATAGAACAATAGCTCAATAGGAATCATTCCATTTTTGTCATTGTATCCTCAGTGCTAAGCACATAATATGATAAGAATAGCAACTAGAACTATGTTTTTAATGATAGGTAAATTCTAGGTTAGAAAGCTCCCTAACACTTGAGGTTAACATCCTCCTTTCAAATTATAGTCTTAGAGAGTGATAAATTAAGCCAGGGATGAGTGTTACTGAGTGTTACAGTCATTATGAGGTAGGTCCTGATATTCCTTTTTTTCAGGTTTACAAATCCATTGTCTATATCCTAGGCCATGCTATTTCTGCTGAAGAGAGTTTATTGGCTTCATATTTCTATTATCTCATTGAAATGTTAAAACTCAATATTCGAGAAAGAGGGCTCAACCTTGTGTTGAATAGAAGACATGTTACTATATTGTCTTGCAAATTTCATCCTTATAAATCCTGGATTTTATATATATATATTACCAAGGAATGTGTGATTTAAGGGCTCCTATTACTTTCTCATTAAATTCTCCCTTGGAGAAAGTAGAAGAACAATATTTTTTATCCCTTTTCTCAATATTCATTTTCTGTGAAACTCATGGAGGAGAGTTTAGACTCACCTCACTCATTTCAAAGATTTCACCTTATGGAGTTTTCCTTTATCTGAAAGTATAACCAAAAAAATAATAATAAAGCATAATTCAACTAAAAAAACTGTTCAACTGCACAATAAGATTTGTATCCCTTATGATTCTTAAACATGCAGTAGTGAGATGGAAGACGATTCTTCTAAAGATTTGCAAATGCATTAGTATAGTGTTACTATAAATGCTCTCCCCAAAGCATCTTTATTGAAATCATGAATAAGTACTTGGGAGGAATCAGGCAAAATGATATGCAGGGGAAAAAAGCAAAACTATTGTATTATAAAAAGTTTTACATTGTATTTTCCCCATCAACTCTCCTATCTGCAATAATCCTAGTACTAGAGAGCTCACAAAGGAAACTATAGAAATAACAAAATTGAAAGGCAAGTGGCAAAAATCGCACATGGATATTTTTCAGTGTAAGTAACAGCAGCAGATCAAATTACTCTATTGGAAAAGAAAACATAACTTAATTTAAGACCATATATTTCCTTTTTAATATGTCTGAACTCAAATGTGATCATTTTTTAAATAAAAGTGATGATTGTTATAAATCTCACAATGCCTTCAGAATGAGGGATCTGTAACTTTGTCTATTTGATCAAATTTGTTGAAGGTGTAATATAAACTCAATTTCCATCAAGCTTGAAAGAAAAAGTTCTCGCTTGAGAGCTAGAGAGATTAAACAAAAAATCTGACTAGGCAAACAGTATTCAGTTCAATCAAAATATATAAATTTCACAATCATTATTTGAGTACCTACTGTTTCATGTATCTACATTTAATAAATTTGTCAAAGTAACAGTTATTCATGTTTAGAAAAATGATAATTTATTCCAAAGGTCCGAATGTAGTTATTTGGAGCATTGCACTTCAGAGTCAGGGGAAATTAAGAAAAATCCTGGCTTTACTATTTACTACCTGAGTTACATTTTATTTTTTTTTATTGAATGTGGAGATTATATGAGATTATCCCCAAGACCCTTTATAATTTTTTTAAGATTAGTTCATGCAATAAGGACTTGTCCAACCAGAAGTAGATTATCTTCCTTGAGTACCTATACAGTGTTATGTGCCATCAGGATGAGGCAGCCTTAGAAAGAATTTAGTGCTTTTCGATATAACTTAGATGTGTAAAAAAAGAACCAGTATGTGGTTCTGTCTTACTCCCAGAAAATATAATCATAGACACAATAGCAACAAAAATCACATATCTTCTATGAGCTTTCATTCTACTGAGATTTGTAGGATAAATTTAGTTTATTTTTAATAGAATGAGTAATGAAATTACAGATATTACTGACAATAATATAGTTTTTACTTGATCCTGCATATTGACATAATCATCTCTGATGTTACTTGCTCTTTGAGAATCACATGTTCTAGACAATTCTCAGATGAAGAAATTGAAACTATTTATAGACATGTGAAAATATGCTCCAAATCATTATTAATCAGAGAAATGCGAATTAAGACAACTCTGAGATACCACTACAAACCTGTCAGATTGGCTAGAATGACAGGGAAAGATAATGGGGAATGTTGGAGGGGATGTGGGAAAACAGGGACACTGATACATTGTTGGTGGAATTGTGAACACATCCAGCCATTCTGGAGAGCAATTTGGAACTAGGCTCAAAAAGTTATCAAACTGTGCATACCCTTTGATCCAGTAGTGTTTCTACTGGGCTTATACCCCAAAGAGATACTAAAGAAAGGAAAGGGACCTGTATGTGCCAAAATGTTTGTGGCAGCCCTGTTTGTAGTGGCTAGAAGCTGGAAAATGAAAGGATATCCATCAATTGGAGAATGGTTGAGTAAATTGTGGTATATGAATGTTATGGAATATTATTGTTCTGTAAGGAATGACCAGCAGGATGAATACAGAGAGGACTGGCGAGACTTACATGAACTGATGCTGAGTGAAATGAGCAGAACCAGGAGATCATTATATACCTCAACAACGATACTGTTTGAGGATGTATTCTGATGGAAGTGGATCTCTTCGATAAAGAGAGCTTTAATTGATCAAAGATGGACAGAAGCAGCTACACCCAGAGAAAGAACACTGGGAAATGAATATAAACTGCTTGCATTTTTGTTTTTCTTCCCGGGTTATTTATACCTTCTGAATTCAATTCTCCCTGTGCAACAAGAAAACTGTTCGGTTCTGCACACATATATTGTATCTAGGATATACTGCAACCCATTCAACATGTAAAGGACTGCTTGCCATCTGGGGGAAGGGATGGAGGGAGGGAGGGGAAAATTGGAACAGAAGTGAATGCAAGGGATAATGCTGTAAAAAATTACTCTGGCATGCGTTCTATCAATAAAAAGTTATTAAAAAAAAGAAAAAAAAAAGAGAGAGAATCACATGTTCTATTAAACACCATGGAATTATTGGCAAATGTCATTAATTCCTGCTATATGTTTATATATAATTAATTATAGGATATTTGCAATAGTATCAAAGGGATATATTTTAAAATAACGTTCTCTGTAGGTCAGAGACCAGAATCATTTTTTTTCTGGTAGCCCTAGTTTCAATAATCCAGTATGAATGTATAAATTTATTTTTAGTGTTATTGTCTCTCTTTTTTTGAAGTTTTTATTTTCAAAACATCTGCCAGAACAATTTTTTCAACACTGATCCTTAAAAAACCTAAAAAAAATTCCCCCCCTTTTCTCCTTTCCCCTAGATGGCATGTAATCCCATATATGTTAAACATGGTAAAATATATGTTAAATCAAACATAGGTATACATATTTATACAATTATCTTGCTGCACAAAACAAAACAAATCATATTAAAAAATTAGAAAGAAAATAAAATTCAAACAAACCAGAACAAAAATAGGGAAGTGCTATGTTATACTGTACCTTCAATTCACACAGACCTCTCTCTGGGTGTAGATGGCTCTCATTTTCAAAACATCATTGGAATAGGCCTGAATCATCTGATTGTTGAAAAGAGCTAGCTAAAGGCAGCTAGGTGGTGCAGTTGGATAGAGCACTAGCAATGAAGTCGGAAGGACTGACTTCAAATCTGGTCTCAGACATGTATAATATTTCCTAGCTGTTTGACTCTGGGCAAGTCACTTAACACCAATTGCCTCAGGGAAAAAAAGAGGAAAGAGCCACATCCATTATATAATTAATCATCATACCTTCTTATTGTTGCCATATACAATGATCTCCTGGTTCTGCTCACTTTGTCCTGTAAACCTAACCTATTCCATTGATTGACTACTCTATTTTTTAGCTACCAAATGGTTTTGATATTGCTGCTTTATAATATTGGTTTAGGTCTGGCACAGCTAGGTCAATTTCATTGGCATTTTTAAATTAATTTCCTTGAAATTCTTGATTTTTTTATTCTTCCATATGAGATTTGTTATTATTTTTTTTCTAGATCTGTAAAATGATTTCTTGGGATTTGGTTAGTATGACAATCATCATCATCATCATCATCATCTATAAATAGATTAATTTAGATAGTATTGTCCTTTTTATTATATTAGCTCAGCCCATCCATGAGCACTTGATATTTTCCAATTGATTAGATTTGATTTGATTTGTGTGGAAAGTGTTTAGTAGCTGTTTTCAATTTCTTGACTTTGTCTTGGAAGAGAGGCTCCCAAATATTTTATATTATTGACAGTTATTTTAAATGGAATTTCTCTTTGTATCTTTTGTTGCTAAACTTTGGTAATATATAAAAATGCTGATGATTTATGTGGATTTATATAGTATTTGGAACTGCTAAAGTTGAAATTTTTTAATTGATTCTCTAAGATTCTCTGTTACAATTATATCATCTACAAAGAGTAATAATTTGGTTTCATCATTACCTCTCTAATTCATTTAATCTCTTTTTCTTCTCTTATTGCCAAAGCTAACATTTCTAAAGCAATATTGAATAGAAATGGTGTTATTGGGGAACCTTGTTTGATCATTGATCTTAATGAGAATCATTCTGTTCAATGGTCTGGGCTCATTAGCCTCTGCTCCTGCCTGATTGAAATAGCTCTTTCCTGAAGTTATCTCAAAATATCTTCTTCTGGAAATTTGTTGCACTCCAAATATATGTGGATTCTGTCACTCCACAACAAGTTCAGAGTCTTAATTTGCTGTGGACATGAAGGGAAGCTTGGAAGAGATCAGATACAGCCATGTCTACTCTCCAATATTTTAGCTCCATCCATGTGTCTTAATTTCAATAGAAAACCTTCACTTCATCTATCCATCTTTACTATAAATTTATATTTTCCTTCTCTTTCATGGATAAACTCCCATTGAAAGTCATCTATTATTGATGCTTTTCCTCTGACTCCTTTTACCCTTTCAGTCTAAATTTCCTTCTTATCCTTCAACTGAAACTGGTCTTCAAGGAATATTAGGGTCTCATGAAAATTTTTCATTACTGGATTTCTTTTAGTAGAAAGCTGGACCTAATGAAAGATAAAATAGGATATTTTTGAAAGCAGTTACCATAATGCCTGACACATGGTAGTTACATAAACTCTTGTTTTATTTTGCTTTCCATCCCCATATTTTTATTATTTTAGCTATTTATTTATATTTTATTTTGAATAAGGAAGGGAGAATATTCATGTTAGAATATCATTAACAAATAATTTGTAGTTATCAGATAATGAAGGTTGGAAATGTGAACTGCTTGATGGTACAATTGAATACAAAAATGCAATAGGAAGAGGAGATGAAAACAAGATGTAGAGAAATTATTCTTTTTTAAAAGAATAATCATCTTTTTGTTAGAGACTGGATTGGGATAGGGAAGGAGGAGGAAGATGAAGGAGATGATATGAAGAAATCCCGAAATGAAGATAAGTCAATCAAATGAAACACATGTCAAATCACATCAATGTTCTTAATCAAGAGACAAACTCTTCAGCTAAAAGAGGGTGAAGAGAGACAAGAGTGGAGTGAGGAGAAAATTTTGAATAGGTTCTTTTGGAAATGAGAGGGAAGGAATTTGGGATTATTAAAAAAATTGATTTATTGCATTAAAGTCCCTGTTGAGATGGGATAAATTAATTTATTATTATTATTATCCCTCCAAGGTGGGAAGCAAAAAAGTAACTGAGGAAGGAGGGAAGGAAGGAAAGGAGGGAAGAAGAAAAGGAGGGAGAGAGTGGTAAAAGGGAGGGAGTGAAGAAGAAAGGAAGCAATAGAGGAAGGATATAAAATATATGTAGACACATATGTAGAGGTGAATAACTATATAAAGGAAAGATAGGTAGGGCAGGGATACATAATAGATTTGAGAAGACAAGTATGAATATAAACACATAGACAAAGACATAATTATAAATTTTACTGTAAATATGTAGACATAGGTGTTTTGCTTTTACCATTTCTTGGATCATTTGTATAAGCATTATATTTTTTCCCTTAAAGTTTTCACAGCTTGTTGTCACAATTTATAGCTACATTAAAGAGATTTATGGCCCAATTCTGTTTGCTAACATTGAATGCTCTCTACAAATTCAAGAGAACACTCAATAGGATTATTTCCAATCACACAATAGATTTTAAAGAAAGACAAACACATTTATTTAAAAGCATGAAGTAATCCAGTGAATTCAGGGGAAAGAGACTTAAAATAACAACACCATGAAACCATCTCCAAACTGTACATATCACTTTTAGTGGATCATTATTCAAAATCAGACAAACTTGGGGAAAAAAAAACTATTTGTTTGAAGATATTCATATATTTAGAAATATAATAATCCAAACATGCAGAATTAGAGAAAAAAAGTTAAACATGTTCATTTTGATCACATATTACATGATATAGTGACAGCTAACTAAGAATCCTGACCCACCCTGATGCTTCCTTCCTTTCTTCCCCTCCCCACCCATGACATTTCTCAGAACGTTCAGCACTTCTCAGTAAATCAAGGTTGAGAGGATGGAAAGTAGGGTTCTAGTTTTTATTTCAGATAATACTTATGGTAATTTGGTGGTCAGTCTAATACCTTTCCTTTCCCACATTTTCCTTCAGAGCCTCTCAAACACTGAGATAGCTCTGGCTCAATCATATGTCAATCTCAAATCAATATGGATATTATTGGAAAGTATAACGCCATGATAAGAAAGTTTATCCTTAGAATTCACAACTTCCCCATTTGCTGCAATTAATGATTCCACATAGGGATGGTGTGGTGCTGGCTGATGGAGAACTTGTGTTTTCTTGATGTTAGTAGTTAGGCCAACATTAGCTCAAGCAGCAGAGGATGAATCCATATGTTGATGCATCTTGACTTCAGAGGCTACGTTGAGTGTACAATCATCTGCAAACAAAAAATTATGCATTCTCTGCACTTTTGTTTTGGCTGGTAGCCTTTTCAAATTGAAGAAGTTCAGCCACTGACTTCAATTCTATGTTTATCCTCATTGAAGTTTTACAGCGTGACTGAAAACATGCTAAAAAGCAAGCGAGCAAGCTCATAACTATTGTCGAACTCAAGCAGCATGTCATCATGAAATTGATGGACCATATGGATGCTTTTCTCTGGGTAACAAATATTGACATGATTTTCCATACAATCTCATGACTGACATTATCAAAGGCCTTGGTCAGAGCTACAAATATTATATATGGACTTCTCTTCTTTTTTTTTGAGTTGTTGGGCACTAACACCATATTGATTATTCCTCAGTACCTTCTGGACTCACGATGGCTCTCAGATAGATGATTTTTTTTTCCAGATATAGGATCGGCCTATAAGAGAGGACTCTGGCAAGAATAGTGCTAGCAATTGAATAAGAGAAAAAAAAAAACTGAAGATCTACAGAGCCATTGAATTAGTATTATTGTTGTATATCTATGAATCTTGGACATAGCAAAAAACTGAATCACTTCCATTTGAATTATCTGAGGAAGATTCTGAAGATCTCCTGACAGGATTATATACTGGACAACGAAGTGCTTTTTTTGCACTGCCAAGAAATCTGACTCTACTGCAGAGTGCAACTCCATTGAGCTGACTACATTGTTCAAATGCCAAATGTACTTTGCCAAAAATTTTATTTTATGGAGAATTCACGCGGGACAAGAGCTCAGAAGGTAATCAGCAAGTGCAATATAAGGACACTTTCATGTTCTCTCTCAAGAATTTTAAAACTGATTTTTGGTATGTGAGACGCTGGCATGGGACCCCCAGCATGGTGTGCCCTCATTAGAGAAGGGTCTCTGCTTTATAATCAAAGCAAAATTGAATTAGCTCAGAAGAAATGTGCTATGTGCAAAGTTAAGAAAATCCATCATAAATGTTCATAGGACTATTTGTGTCTGACCTGTGGCAGAGTATTCCAAGCTCATGTTGGTCTGATTAGCCCCAGCCATGTACCCCATAATTAACTCTTAACTTGGTGTATCATTTGAAAATCAAGAACAACCAACCAACCAACCAACTTATAGAAGAGAGAGGTAGAATGATAAAGACATTTTAGAGCAAGTGGTTAATCAGATTAACCCAGCAAGAAGAGAACACTGAGCGATATCATAAACAGCTAGAAGCATCAAGTGAGTCTAAAATGTACCATAAATATCTCTTAGTGATAGCATTTGAACTATTGATTCATATTGGAATATGAAAAAAATGGAAATACTACCCAGAGATAAAAAAAATTCCATAGTTAAAAACTCCTAAATGCTGTAAAATAAATCTATGTTTACATATATGTATTATATACACATATGATAGATAATAAATTCCTTTAAATTTTTGAAAATAGTAAATTGGATCAATGAGTATAATAATTAGTAACTTGATTATATATTATGCAACATGGTGTATGGCAGTTTATTGAGGATTAACATAGAGAGATATGTAAGAAGCAGATACATACGTATAATCTACAACTTCACCAGTGCTTTCTGATTTTTTATGTTTTATTTCTTTTGTGCCCAGAAAATCACCATCTATTACATCTGTTTCCCATTTTTAAATATATTTTCCATAAAGAACTTGGAAAAACTTAAATTCCATGTGCAAATGAAATAGCAATGATAGTAATAACAAGAGCTTTCATCTTTTCCCAGAGTAAAGTAAAAGGATGATCAATATATATAGAAATATAGTTATGCTGGCAGTGAATTCTATCCATTCCTTCTTGATACCAGTAAAAATTTAATGAAATGGATCACTAATTTAAAAGTTGGATTGAATATCAAAGGAAACCAGTTCTGCATGTACTAAAAAAAAAGAATACTTATTATACAATATACATAACATAAACGTAAGTGTTCATTTATTTTGGCCTCAAATTTTCCTTTTTAATTTAGATAGTTTTATGTGCATATTTTTCCTTATCATGCCTAAATTTTCTTCTTCAGAATGTCTACCCAATTTACTAAGTAACTATAATGTAACCTTTTAATAGCTAACATTTTAGTGTTTACCATATTCCCAGCACCATGGTAAGCGCCATACAGTTATTTTCTAACCTGATGCTGCTATAGTAGCTATTATTGATACAAAGCAAATGTGAGATGTCTGCTATGTAAAAGGAGCTGACATTACATTGGGGGATAAGTCCAGCACATTTAAAGAATGTAAAGAAAATCATAGATTCAAACAGAGAAAAAATTAGTTGAAAATATACAAAATAATCTAGAGGATCCTTTTGGATCGCCAGGACAAGCATCATGTCAGGTAGAGTACCTGGTTGGGTCCTAAAGGAAGGTAATAGTGCCCTCTAAGATCAAGAGGAAGAAATTTCATAAATTTTATAGAGTAGTTGTGACCAGCAATTTTATTATTTGGTGGGGGAAAAAAAATCTACATTATTAGAATTCTTTGAGTTTACCTCTGCTTGAACCCCTATAGTATATTTTATGGAGTTTGTGATTACTTTTTTTCATAGATAGATGTGCCTTCCAGAGCTTAAAGTCTGATAACAAATTCTTCAAAAAATATTTTATGTCAAGACTACATAATATAAATATTTTATAACATATGCTATATGAAACTTGCCCATACATGTATATATTTACTCCCAAGTCATATATAAATGCATATATATGTACACACATATATACATACATGTATGTGTGTGTAGTCTAATAAATACATATCCATAAAAACACTTATACCTACTTATCCCCACACACAAATAGGGTACTCAAAGAATCTTAGCCACAAAAACCTTTTGCTCCCAGAACATATCTCCTCCCTCCTTTCCCTTCTCTCTGTTTCTCTTTGTCTCTGTCTGTCTCTATATCTGTTTCTCTTTCTCTGTCTCTCTCTTTTATCTCTCCCTCTCTCTCTTCCTTTCCTCTTTCTCTCTTCCTCCCTCCTTATCTCTTTCCTCACCAATCTTCCTCTGTCTGTCTTCCAGCTTTCCTCTTCATCCCTGCTCTGTTCTCTCTCTATCAAGTTGCTCAAATGTATGGTTTGAGTATTATTTGTGGTTATTTAATGCTCAGAATAACAGCAATCAGGAAAAGAGAGCGATATTCAGAATGCTTTTACTAGTAATCATAATGTCCCTTTCAGAATAATGGGACACATAATAATGTTTCCAGGGGTGCCACAATCATCCCTAGATAGTGGATGAGACCTTGGAACACTGTCTTAATAGGAGCTCTTTATGTGTTTCATAGAGATGATGTTCTGGGAGGTGTAAGTCTATTATTAACAGCCATTAAAGGATACATTACATCTCAGTCATTTTCCTTGTATTTTTATTTTGTTTATCCCATTTTACTAATGTGAAGGGGAGGGGCAATTGTAGATGATCAGTGACAGAAATTAAAGCATAAAATGAATACAACTCAGCAGTAGCTGCATTTAACATCAAGTAACAAAATTTTCTTTTATGGTACTCCAATTCCACAAATGGATCTTTGATACCATCGAGGTGAGCACTCCTCCTTCCAATAATGCAGACTGCTAACTCTCCATAAGGCTTTGCCATACTATTTAACTCTTTTAAAAAATATATAATCTTATAAATTTTCCCTAATGTTCCATTTAATACATTAGGTGCCTCCCAGGCTCGCATGCTTATGTGTGTGTTTGTGTTTGCATAATGTGTGAATACCAATAGATTATATTGACCAGTAGTTAATTTTATTAATTAACAAATTCATTGAAATTCTGGAATTTCGTCACTTTTGTAACAGTCATTATGCTACTTTTCCCATAGACTCTTTGGCTAATATGTTATAGAATTTCCTTGTCCACCAAATACCTCTTTTATGAACTATTTTCTTCATTGAGTTATATTTTTAATATAGTTGGCTATGCTGGCTCACTAAATGCTTCATGCTCTTACTGTATGTTCTCCCTTTTCTTTGGCAGCTCTCTCTCATTTCTGATCACTCAGCACAGTTTTGCTTTCTTCTAAGATAGCTCTTTGACATGTTCAGGCTAAATAGAACCTTTTCTATATTTCTGATTCATTTTCCCTCTGTAATAAAATAATAAAAAAAAAGAAATATTAAGAAATAAACATAATCATCATTGAAAGTTTACTTTTCTTTCAGTTTTTTCATGTTTTCTTTTCCTTTTTGAAATACTTGATAATTCTTTTTATTTTCATTTTTTATTAAAGGGTTTTTTTTTTTTATTTACAAAGCATATGCATGGGTAACTTTTTCCAACACTGACCCTTGCATAACCTTTTGTTCCAAATTATGACCTCCTTCCCTATACGCCCTATCCTAGATGGCATGTTAAATATGTTGAAATACATCTTAGATCCAATATATGTATACATATTTATGCAGTTTTCTTGTTGCACAAGAAAAAAATCAGATCAAGAAGGAAAAAAAAGAAAAACTGAGAAAGGAAAACAAAATCCAAGCAAATAACAAAAGAGAAAGTGAGAATGCTATTTTGTGGTCCACACGATGTTCCCATGGTTCTCTCTCTGGGTGTAGGTGGCTCTCTTCATCCCTGCACAAGTGGAACTTCTTTGAATCATCTCAATGTTGAAGAGAGTCACATCCATCAGAATTGATCTTTGTACAGTCTTATTGTTGTCATGTACAATGATCTCCTGGTTCCACTCATTTCACTCAATATCATGTCATATAAGTCTCTCCAAGCCTCTCTGAAATCATCCTTTTGGTTGTTTCTCACAGAACAATATTATTCCATAACATTCATACACCATAACTTATTCAAGCATTCTCCAGTTGATGGGCATACACTCAGTTTCAATTTTCTTGCCACTACAAAGAGGTCTGCCACTAACATTTTTGCAAATGTGGGTCCCTTTTCCTCCTTTAAGATCTCTTTGGAATATAATCCCAGTAAAAACACTGCTGGATCAAAGAGTATGCACAGTTTAAGAACTTTTTGAGCATAGTTCCAAATTGCTCTTCAGAATAGTTGGATCAATTTTCATTCCACCAATAATGTATCACTCTCCCAGTTTTCCCACATCCTCTACAAGATTTGTCATTATTGTTTCCTGTCATCTTAGCCAATCTGACAGGTGTGTATTAGTATCCCAGTCTTTTTTTTTTCCTGCCATGCAAGTTTACCATTTTCCCAGCAGTTTCTGTCAAATAGTGAATTCTTATGCCAAAAAGTTGGATCTTTGGGTTTGTCAAACAGTAGATTTCTATAGTTACTGATTATTTTGTCCAGTGAACTTAATTTATTCCACTGATCAATTAGTCTATTTCTTAGCCAGTTCCAAATAGTTTTGGTAACTGCTTCTTTATAATATAGTTTTAGATCTGGTACAGCTAGGCCACCTTCATATGATTTTTTTTTTTTCATTAGTTCCCTTGAAATTCTTGACCTTTTGTTCTTCCAGATGAATTTTGTTGTTATTTTTTCTAGGTCATTAAAATAATTTCTTGGGAGTCTGATTAGTATAGCACTAAATAAGTAGATTAGTTTAGATAGTATTGTCATCTTTATTATATTTGCTTGACCTATCCAAGAGCACTTAATATTTTTCCAATTGTTTAGATCTGATTTTATTTGTGTGGAAAGCATTTTGTAGTTTTGCTCATATATTTCCTGACTTTCCCTTGGCAAATAGATTCCCAAATATTTTATATTATAGATAGTTATTTTAAATGGAATTTCTCTTTGTATCTCTTACTGTTAGATTTTATTAGTGATGTATAAAAACGCTGATGATTTATGTGGATTTATTTTGTATACTACAACTTGCTAAAGTTGTGAATTATTTCTGATAGCTTTTTGGTAGATTGTCTGGGGTTCTCTAAATATATCATCATATCATCTGCAAAAAAAAGTGATAATTTGGTTTCCTCATTATCTACTCTAATTCCTTTAATCTTTTTTCTTCTCTTATTGCCAATGCCAGCATTTCTAATACAATATTGAATAGTAAGGGTGATAGTGGGCAACCTTGTTTCACTGGTGATCTTATTGGGAATGGTTCTAGTTTATCCCCATTACATATGATGCTTGCTAGTGGTTTTAAATAGATGTTACTGATTATTTTAAGGAGAAATCAATTTATTCCTATACTCTCTAGTATTTTTTTTAATAAGAATGGGTGCTGTATTTTATAAAATGCTTTTCCTGCATCAATTGAGATAATCTTTTTTTTTGTTAATTTGTTATTTATAGAGTCAATTATGCTAATAATTTTCCTAACATTGAACCAGCCCTGCATTCCTGGCATAAATTCTACTTGGTCATGTTGTATTATCCTGAGTATGATTATCTGTAATCTCTTTGCTAATATTTTATTTAATTTTTTTGCATTAATATTCATTAGGGAGATGGGCCTATAATATTCTTTCTCTGTTTTCATCCTATCTGATTTAGGTATCAGTACTACGTGTGTGTCATAAAAAGAATTTGGTACAAGTACTTCATTACCTACTTTTTCAAATAGTTTATATAGTTTTGCAGTTAATTGTTCTTTAAATGTTTGGTAGAATTCACATGTAAATCCATCTAGTCCTGGGGATTTTTTCTTAGGGAATGGATTAATACCTTTTCTATTTCTTTTTCTAAAATGGGACTACTTAAGTAATTTATTCCCTCTTTTGTTAATCTGAGCAAGTTATATTTTTGTAGGTATTCCTCTATTCCTCCAACATTTTGGCACATACAGGTCCCTTTCCCTTTTTTAGTATTTCTTTGGGATATAAGCCCAATAGTAGCACTACTGGATCAAAGGGTATGCACAGTTTGATAACTTTTGGGGCATAATTCCAGATTGCTCTCCAGAATGGTTGGATTCATTCACAACTCCATCAACAATGTGCTAGTGCCCCAGTTTTCCTGCATCCCCTCCAACATTCATCATTATTTTTTCCTGTCATCTTAGTGAATCTGACATATGTGTAGTGGTATCTCAGAGTTGTCTTAATTTGCATTTCTCTGACCAGCAGTGATTTGGAACACTCATATGAGTGAAAATAGTTTCAATTTCATCATCTGAACATTGTCTGTTCATATCTTTGATCATTTATCAATTGGAGAATGGCTTGATTTTTTTATAAATTAGAGTCTATTCTCTATATATTTTGGAAATGATGCCTTTATCAGAACCTTTTACTGTAAAAAAAAATGTTTTCCCAGTTTGTTGCTTCCCTTCTAATCTTGTTTGCATTAATTTTGTTTGTACAAAGGCTTTTTTAATTTGATGTAATCAAAATTTCTATTTTGTGATCAATAATGATCTCTAGTTCTTCTTTATTAATTCCTTCCTCCTCCACAAGTCTGGGAGGTAAACTCTCCCATGTTCCTATAATTTATTTATGATCTTGTTCTTTTTGCCTAAATCATGACCCCATTTTGATCTTATCTTGGTACATGGTATTAAGTGTGTGTCTAGTCATTACACTTAAAATACATATATATGCATTCTCTTCTCTCTCCTTCCCTCCCCTGAATTTCCATGTATTTTGAGAACAAGCTCTATTGCTTTTGATTTCTGCTAGACTTTTTCCTTTACTAATTAGAAGATAATATAGTTTTCTTGATTTGGTCCATAGGTAAAAAATCTTATGTTCTAATGCAGAGCAGGGTAAATTCCTATTTTCCCCTTAGAGTTCAGAGATTGACATTTGCTCCTGTGTATAATGCCTATACATTTCATTTTCTTATTTTAAATTCTACATAAAATAGATAATGTTATTATTATATAACTATTATAATCATATGTAATCATTATGTGACATGTTTAAAAGTCTATATAACAAATTATATTCCCCCTGTTCCTAGTAATTTCAGTCAACTTATAGATCTTTGTGCTTGTTCTATTGCTACCTCCGTAATTGCTGATTGTTCTCTTTCTTGAGGTCTAGGAATTGTCTCAATATCCTTAATGTCTATAATGATACCTTGTACACAGTAGGTATATTTTGAGCAGGATGGAATCCTTTTTTTTCACAAAATTTCTTTAATTTGATCATAATATATATTGATTTTTAATTTTTTATTCTGATTCTGATTTCAATATGCAAATCAGTTTCTATAATTCCCAAATTCTTCTGGCATCCACCTGTTAACATATCTTGACTATATTTACACAGTACATTAGAGCATATATGAAAAGAACAATTTACAATATCTGATATATATTAGACTATAAATCTTAAAAGTTTAATAATTTATTAGTGAAATATAGAAATATATTTAATAGGTAATAATATACAAATGTAGATAATATATATTGAGCATATATTAGCATCATATGTATAAGTTTACATAATACACTATAGGTAAATTTTTAAAATATAAATATATAATGTATGTATATATATACATATATATACACACACACACACACATACTTAATCTCACATCAGATTTAAAATCTATATTACTAGAATTCATGTTTCTAGAGTACACTTATAAATTATTAAAATACTCATTTTTATAGAGTTTACTCTATCTTTCATAAAACAAGTATGAAAGTAACTGAAATAGTACAAATTCTAAGTTACTGTAGATCTTAGTGACATTGAACAAATGTCACTTACCTTTGGTGTGGGGATCAGGCATTATAAGTTACATAATTTAAATCAATGCATTATTAAATATCCATGAAAATCAGGAATACTTTTCATTTTTTCATTCCCAAGCAAAATTCCATATATTTTACATTTTTATTCTAAAGGACCTTATTCCAAATATTTTTCCTAATATTACCAAATGAAAATCCAGTGATTTCTAGGTATGAACAAGGGGTAAAGATTATTTTAAATGATTTGTGAATCTCTTTTGAGTAGACCATCGAATTGGAGAATTATTTCCATATGAACGATGCTGATTTTCATCTGGCTGAGGATACATTCATAAAACCTTGCCTGTACAGAAACTACATTAAAGCTATCTTGTGTTTCATGAGCCAAGTTACTTTTGTCAGAGATCTGTGGTCTGAGATAATAAAAATTGTCATTCACTCCAATAATGTATTCTGGCTAAATGGAGAAATGGACTTCAGTAGTGAATAAGTGGCTATTTCAGCTCCCGTTATTCAGTTTAAATCTTGGCCTAAACAGAAACAGTTATAGAGTGTTAGGTCCATTCACATCCTTATCAAAGAAGCAAGAGATTGAATTAGCATAGAGATTGAAATAGCTTACCTTTCTCTCCAAGGTAGCAAATGTAGTTCTTTAGCAAAAACATATAGAATTTTTCCCCCTCATCAGTAGATTGCTACCAATACTTCATAGCAAAACTTGCTTATAGATTACTCTGTGTTCCTCGAAGCATAGACGGAATTCAAAAGGACCATAGAGACATCATGGTAACACCATGGAAAATGTACTGAATTTAGAGTCAAGTTGATCACTGATATTTCTTAGCACTGAAATCTTTATCTCTATCTCTCTGTCTTTCTGTCTCTCACTCTTCCTTCCTTCCTTCTTTCTTTCCCTCCTTCCTTCCAGCCTTCCATTCTTCCCTCCAGCCTTCCATCCTTCCTCTTTCTTTATTTTTTCCTCTTTTTTTATCTTCTTTCTTTTTTCCTCTTTCTCTCCTCTTTATCTCTTTCTTTGTAATATGAACCCATCCCCCACTTGTCATAAGGAACAAATAAGGAAATGTTTATAAAAGTTTCACAGGCCTTAAAAACTTAGTTATATAATTATTAGTATTGTTATCATTATTATTTATTTTATTTACTTCTTATTTATTATTTATTTTATTTTATATATAATATCTTATTTACTTATTTTATTTATTATTATTTAACCCCAAACTCATTTTATAGTTGAGCAAAATGAGAACTTGAGAGAGTCAGAGACCATATCACTTGTATCTCAGTATATTCATCAGCACACAAAAATCAGTAATTAAGATAATTACTAATCTTAGGACCTTTTCATTCACTTTGTTTCTGTGCATATATTTTTTTCATCTATTAAATGAGAAGCTTCTCCTAGATGAGTAATATGCAATTTTTCAGCTGTAAATGTTATGATCTCTTGGAATTTTAAACCAGAAGTTCTTTTGAATTGAGGCTTCTAAGATTATCAGTATGATTTTGGCATTAGAATCTTTTGGTTGGGAGGAACCTCAATGAAAACTAAAATCCTGCATGCTTGAATAGTTAAAACTCTTTGGGGTATCCAAAATACAAAAAAAAAAAAAAAATCATTTTATCCGTTTAAAGACTGAAATGACAGAAAACATCGGAGATCAGTAAATTGTGGTTCATCAATCATTTAATGTGTATATGCTTTTAAAGATTATTTGTCATGTATGGGTTAAATTGAATGAACCCTAAATCTCCTTATGGCACTAAAATCAATGTCTTCATGCTATCGTGTTATCTTATAATTAAGAAATTAGTGATTCTAATGCAGCAGGAACAATTGGAAGGGGGGAAAGGTTAATACATAGCTATTTTCCAATAGATAAGCAGTTAAAAGTTGTGGGAAAAATCTCAAAAGACCTTCGGAATTATTTGCATTCATATCAAAGAAGGCTCCAGATCACTAATGACAAGTGAAATGTAAATCAAAACAATGTTTCATCTCACATTCTGCAAACTGGCAAAGATTACAAAAGACAAGAATAGTCAACATTAGGAAGATATACTCCCTAGTACATTGGTATTAGGCCTATAAATCTGTACAACCATTTCAGAAAACAATATAGAATTATGTACATAAAATAGCTAAAATGTTTTTTGACTAAGAAATCCTACTATTTTAGTTATAGTCGTGGAGGTTATTGATACAGCAAAAAAGCACCCATATATACCAAAATATTTATAGCAGCATATTGTGGGATAATAAATAATTGAAATCAAATTAGATGTCAAAAACCTGGGGAATGGCTAAATACATTTTGGTACATGAATGTAATTGAATAATGTGAAATTGAAAGAAACATAAATAAGATGAATACAGAGAAGCATGCAAATATTTCTATGGTCTGATGAATGAAATAAACATAGCCAAGGAAACATTATACACAATGACTATAACAATGGAAATGAAAATAACTATAAAAGAATCAGAAGTGACTATTGCAAAATTAGAAAAGAAACATGTGGGCAACAAAGAAATAACGAAAACAACTTGACCTGGTCTATTTTAGAGGTAGTAATTCCCGTATATTGTATGTGTTCATATTTTTTGATGCATTATGCATTTTTGTTCACAATTCCTTTTTTTTTTTTTAATGTGATGGCCTAGGAGCATAATAAATGGAGACTGGGAGAAATTTTGATGTTAAAAAAATTAATACTATATATATATATATATATATATATATATATATATATATATAGCAATGTGATGCATAATTTTACTTAATGTGTTGGGACAGAAGAGTGTCAAGAATTAATGGGAAATGAAATAGACTTAATGATGTTATCTTATTGGAGATTTGGCTCTACTATTATTTCTCTTTGATCTTGGATAAATTTCTAGAAAGTCTCTGTGTGGCTTGAAGTCTATGGACCTCAGTTTCTTCCACTGTTAAATAAGAAACTTGCATTTTATGAGTTCTAAGGAGACTTCCAGCTCAAAATATTATAATCATATGAATTTTTAGAAAACAATTTTTTTCAATTATTGAGGATTCTAATATTAACAGTATAGTTTTCAAGTCATAAAATCTCAGTTATCAGGGTTCACATCATTCAAGTTATGCATAGTTGACCAGGAATAATACTTTTTAACAAGCAACATATATCCAAGTGATCAACTTCTATTTAAAGATCTTTAACTATAGGAAATTAATATCCCTTAAGGTTTCTCTTTTAACTGTATCTTGTTCAGTCATTAGAAGGATATCCATCTATATGTCCCTCAAAACAATCCCTTAATGTTTTATTCTAAAAAATATCTACTCCTCTCCTCTTCCCTACCCATCCCCAGCCAAGGATAAACTCTCTCTAGATATCAGTTTGAAATCATTGAATTTCTTGTCAGGTCATTCTGTGGTATAAATAGTCAACTTCAAAGATCAAATATTGAATCTTCTGCCATTTGAATACTTCACAGACAGATCTCTTTCTACTTTTCCCTACTTCTTAGACATTTCTCAACTCCATGAAATCAAAAGTCAAAATATCCTGTCCTCTGCCCCTCAATTGTTCTTTGCACTTGATATTCCACCTCTCATCTCATACATCTCATACTCTTTGTGCTAGCCATGCTTTGAGCTTGAGATTCAATGCACTGCATTCTCATCTCTATCTCTGAAAATTTATTTTCCTTTAAAAAAAAAAAAAGCTCAAAATGTCTCACTTTCCAGGAAGTTTTTTAAGAGCCACTAAGTGCTAGGCTTTCCCAAAAATGTATTTCTTTTTAGTGTTATCTACTTGCATACATATAGACACAAACACACACACACACACACACACACACACACACACACACACACACACATCTCACCTTCTGTCTCTTTATATCTGTACGTGTTTCTCTGTCTCTGTCGTTCTCTGTCTCTATTTCTGTCTCTCCCTTTCTCTCTTTTCCCTTAAATCTACCTACCTTGCTCTAATTTCTCTATTTACCTCCATTCTTATATCAATAATTACCTTTCAGACATCTCAAACCGCATATTCAGTAAATATCTTAAATTCAGCATGTCCAAAATTGAACTTATCTTTCCTCCAACCCCTTCTTCCTCCTAACATGTCAATCACTGCAGACGGGATTACTATTCTCCCAGCCTCTCTGACTTACCTCCCTACATGTCATTTTTGACTCTTCATTAACTCTCTTCACTTAAATTCAACATGTTTCCATGATCTATTGCGTTAACCTTTATATCAATTCTCAAATACATCATTTTGTCTCCTCTTCTTCTGCTTCCACTGTTGTACAGGTCTTTATCACATATGCCTAGAGTGTTACAATAAAAAAGTTTGTCTTTGAGTCTGTATGTCAGTTTTTATAAACTACTATGTACCAGGTACCATTCTAAGTGCTTTGTAAATATTATCTCATTTAATAATCAAAAAAAAGCTGAGAGGTAAAGATGTGAAACTTCATTAGAATCTTCTATCCTTTTATGCTTTAGCCATAGTAAGTTAAGATGTATAGCACTTAGTAGCAGATCCAATAGCTGCCCCTCTCCTCTTATTTTTAAGAAAATTTATTACTAAATTTTCAAATTGGAAGAGGCCTTAGAGGCCATGTAGCTTAAATTTAGCTTCCCAAGACCCTTCAAACATATATATGATACATACCCACCCAATTATAGATTCAAGTTGTCCAGTAAGAGGAAATGTGATACTCCCTCCTTAGGTCACCCATTCTATAACTCTAATTTTTAGGAAGACATAAAGCCTACCTTTTCTTTGAACCTCCCCACCTGTATCTTCTTCAGTTTTCTAAACTACTAAAAAGTAAGAAACATGATCTCTCTTATAATCATGGGATGGTTTTGCGGATCAAATGAGATTTTTAAAATGCTAGCATACTGGCTGCCATATAAGATGTGCTTATTAGCTATTTGTTCCCCTTTCCCTTCTTTCCAAAGACAATGGAAATAAGCTAACTTCCTCCATTTTGACAGAAGACATGTATATACTTGAAGGTAGCTATTAATACCTACTGCCAATTCTTCTCATGTACAAGTCCTTTCACCAATTTTTCTTATGAAATTAATTTAAAGTCCTTTAACATAAATTTGTTTTTCATCATCTTTGTGATCTTAAGCTTACCAGCATCCTCACTAAAATAAGTATCTATATCCTAGGATTGTTATTAAAATTTGGAAGGAATCTGCCAATACAAATACATATGCTGTCTAATGCATTGTCTTTTAACCTGTTTTTAATTTCCCTAATGTGTATAATCTATAATTACCATCTATAATGTTTGTGTCTTTTCCAGACTAACAAACAATTTTGAAATAGTACTGAATATTTTGCTTCTTTGCACTTCATCCTGTACTGTTTCTAGGATTCTGCAGTGTCTGTTTCAAGAATTTATCTTTCTGGTGATGGATTTAAATCTTCTTTGAAATCAATTTATTTCATTGATGTTACCAATAGGTTTCTCTTCTAATTTTTCAGTTAACTAAGCTCATTTATTTCAACAATGAAACTAGAAAGCTTGTTCCATCCTCACTCATCCTTTCATGTTTTCTGCCAGTCAGTGAAAGTAGGTGATAGACCAAAGTGAGATACATCATGGTACTTTCACTTTTTTGTCTTATCAAAAAACGTTCCCTTCTAATTCTGATCTGGACTTCTCAAATGCAAAAAAGGTCTAATGTTCACTGGCTTAGTGCCCAGTAATAAGGAAATCTTAATAGACATATCAGATAATATAACTTACTGAAGTCTACCATTTCAAATTTCTTTCTTTTAAATTCATTCCCTTTCCCTCTTTATTTTTTATTCACATTTCAAAATGATCTAAGTAATTCATATTATGTCTAGTATCAAATATAAATTCTCCTATTTGTGAAAGAAAACTCTCTACCACTTGGATGATCCAAGTTTTAGCGATTTCTCTACTGTCTCCTCTTTCATTGGAAGTCCAACCTAAATGCTTTACTTTCTGTTAAGATTGCATGTCTCTCCATCAGCCACTTGTACAAATATACCTTCATTCCTGAAATGCAACCCTAGCTCCTTTCTTTCATGATCAGAGTAGATTTATTGGTTTATATTAGGTTTGGTCTTTTTTCTTTATCTCTACAAAAATGTAAACTCCTTGAGGCCAGGTACTATTTTGTGTATATCTTTATATCCTCAGAAGTATAGTAGTGCCTAGAAAATTGTAAGATCTTAATAAACTCTTCTTAATTGATTATAAAGTTGTTCACCATGAATTGATAGACCAAAGAATGCAACTAGGTTTTAAATAGTTAAAAGTAATGCTTTGTTAATGAATATTAAATCTATGGGGAAATTTAAAAAAAAATAACATCAACAAAATTAATGTTTAAAAGTGGAAAAATCTTCTTGCAAGTGCAGTGGGTTCAGAAGTAGATCTATGACCAATTGTTATAGATGTTATTTGAAGATTGCTTTAATGCATGATTTTGACTACAGTGCTAATGATGTGTTTTCCAATTCCCACATTCAACAATTCTGTGATTATGCAAAACAAATACAGACCAAAAACATAATCCACTTTAATTGGATGAAAGAATATCCTTTGCTCTGGATCCAATAGACATATTTATTATGTGATTCATTATACTTAAAGTGAATTTGGTTTATTGAAAAGAACATTAACTTTACAGTTAGAAAACTAAAGCTTAAATTCTATTCACTTCTATTAGATCTTTGTAAAATCACTTAAATACTTGATTCTGTTTTTGTTTGTTTGTTTGCTTGTTTTTAATAAAACCAGTGGGAGTTTGGTTAAATTGAACATAAACGGGATTACAGCTTTTGGACACTATGAAGTATGTGATTCACATTTTACAGTTAATGTTTGAAGAAAACAGAAGAAAAGCAGCCAATTAAAACAAATAAACAACATTGAGAACAATTAGTGCTATCTCATAGTGCAATAGGCTGACATAGGATGACTTCATTTATTTACATTTTGCTTTTGCAAAACACTTATATTCTTCTTAGGCTTAGGTTTCCTTATGTGTAAAATTAGGGATTTGGAATTTGTAAACTCTAAATTCTCTTCTAGCTCTAAAGACTATAAAGTATATAAATTTCAGAATACCAGATATGGAATAGACTTTTGACATCAGTCAGTCTTTCAAGAAGCATTCATTAAGAGCTTACCCAGTGTCAGAAATTATGCCATGTTCTTGAAATATCAAGAAAGGTACACATAGTCCACAAGGAGATCACAATATTCTGAGGGAGACACCATAGTAATGCTGATGTAAGGCAGCCTCCAGATCGTGATCAGGGCTTCTAATAGTGACCACCTAGTCAAGCTTGTGTGTGGGGAAAAAAGATGATCCTTCTTGATTACATGTCTGAAAGTAGTTATCCAGACTTTACTTGAAGAGAAGGGGAAATCCACTGCCCCTAAAGCTCCCTCTTCTGTGTTTTTCTTTACATTAAGCTTTGATTTGGCCATTTAAGACATTTGCCTTTGGTATCAGGTTCTTATTCCTGAAACTAAGTAGAAGGACAATCTCTTTTTGGCAATGATACTCCTGAATATAATTCTCGATAAATTTTCTCCCACAGTTTTGGCTCTCACACTTTGATCATTAAATGTAACATATTCTTTCAAAATACCTGAATGATATCTCATATTTTGGGGGAAATAAAAGCCTACGGTATTGGAGTATCCCAACTGTGGTGACATTCATTTATTGTTCTGACATCATCAGTGCCTCATCCCAGAACATAGTAGATATTAAAAAGATTGATTTTGTTGACTGATTGATTGCATAGCCACAATTCTTGAAGAAAACTATATTATTCATAAGAACATTTATCCAGGATTACAAAGCATTCCCTCATGATCTTAGACAGCACCATGAGGGGGTTATTTTCAATTGTCCAATTGGTATTTGATCATTTATAATAACTATTCAGGGAAAAAAATATATTTGCCACTGCTCTTTTTATGGTAACAAAGCACTGGAAAATGAGTAAATGTCAATCAACTGGGGAATGGCTAAATAAGTTGTGGTATATGAAGATAATGGAATATTATTATTCTAGAAACATGATGAATGAGTTGACTTTGGAAAGATTTATACAAATTGATGCTGAGAGAAACAAGCAGAACCAAGAATATATTGTGCACAATAAGAGCAAGAATGTGAGATGATTAACTCTAAAGAGCTATAGTCTTCTCAATGATTCAATACCCCAAGGTAATCCCAGTAGGCTTTGGATAGAAAATGCCATCTACATCCAGGAAAAAAAAAAAAAAAACTATGGAGAGTGAATGTAAATCAACATTTTTTCCTGTGTTTTTTTTTTTTTTTTTTTAAATCTCTCCCATGGTTTTTCCCTTTTGGTCTGATTTTTCCCTCTAAACATGATTCATAATGCAATGCATATTAAAATAAATATAAAATAATATTACATATATGTATATATATAAATATAATAAAATAATAAAATTTACAAATTAAAAAAATTTAAATACCCAAAAATTACCCCCCAAAAAATGCCCAAAAAATGACCCAAAGATTCCTAATATAATGCCTAACAAAAATAACAAAATATTCAGTATCTCCTGTACGAAATATTGGTTATGCCCTGAAATTATGCCAACTCTAGATAAATTGCTTTCCTGCCCTCAATCAATCAAGTGCTATTTGTTAAGTTCCTAATGTATATCAGGCACAGTACTAAATAATGGGAATACAAAAGGAGACAGAAGACAAACTCTCAAATCAATCTAATGATCCATAAGTGGATTTTCTTGGGACACTGGGGAGTTGTTCAGGTAAAGTTTGGATCTTGAAAGTTGCCTAATTTGGTCCGAAAGGATTTAGAAGAAAGACATAGGTTCAATAAATAGCAGGTCATAGTGGCTGTCACATGGAAGATTAATTCGTCTGGTTTACTTTGGCTCCGGGACCAGTATGAGTTATAATGTGTAGAAAAAGTAAAACAATAAAAACTTAATATTGTAAGATTATATATTGAGACCTGGGAGGTACCATAGGGTTCACCTAGACAAAGCTCCTGATTTAAGAGATGACAAAATTGAAACCTGAGAGATCAGATGAATTTTTCTAAGCTACTCAGATAGCAAGTTGTAGAGCAAATTCCTGTCTTCTAATTCCAGACCCAGCACCTTTTATATCTATCATTCTGCCTCTACTTGTCAAACTAGGGGAAAAGTGGGGGAGAGGGAAAATTCCATAACTACTAGATCTGTCCCCAATGGAATGGATTGTATTGGAAACTTATACTTTCTTACTCAATGAAGCACTTCCCAGACTGTATAACCACTTGAATTGAGTATTGTAGTAGGGATTTCTTTTCTGGTATATCACAGATTATATGGCTTTTGAGGGTCTTGATAACACTGAGAATCTATAATTCTAAAAATTTCAGCTTTAGCATATCTAAGACTCTAGTCTTTTATTTTTTTTCACTTCTTTTTTTAAAGCTTGTTATTTTCAAAACATATGCATAAAAGATTTCAACATTCACCCTTGTAAAACCTTCTCTTCAATTTTTTCTCCCTCCCCCCAGCTTCTCACACAGAAGACAACCAATAAAATATATTAAACATGTGCAATTCTTCTAATCATATTTCTACAATTATCATGCAGCACAAGAAACATCTGATCAAAAATAAAAAAAAATAGAAAGAAAACAAAATGCAAGCCAACAACAACAACAATTTGAAATACTAAGGTATGATCCACACTCATTCCCTACAGAGCTCTCTCTGGCTACAAATGACTCACTCCATCACAAGACCATTGCAAGTGGCCTGAATCACTTCACAGTTGGAAAAAAGCCACATCTGTCAGAATAGATCATCATCATATTATTATTTTTTTCTGTGTACACTGTTCTTTTGGTTTTACTCACTTCATTTATCATTTAGTGATATAAGTCTCTTCAGACTTCTCTGAAATCATTCTGCTGATGATTTCTTACAGAACAATAATATTCCAAAATATTCATATGCCATAACTTATTCATCCTTTCTTCAACTGATGGTCATCCACTCAATTTCCACTTCCTTCACCCTACAAAAAGAGCTGCCACAAACAGTTTTGCATATGTGGGTCCTTTCCCCATTTTTATGATCTCCTGCTGGTACAGGTCCGGTAAAGAAACTGCTAGATCAAAGGTATGCATAGTTTGATAGCTCTTTGGATACACTCCCATGTTGGAGTTCAAATGTGGGGTTCTTGTTCTTCTATAAAATATTATAAAAGTTCTCTCTGGGTGCCTTCCCTGGAATCAGGATTTTATTTGCCCCACGTTGGGCGCCAAAATGTTGTGAGCTTTTTCTTCTCAAAACACAGCCAGGTGATAAAAGTTCAGATCTTTTATTATTTCCAATATAGCCTGGTTAGCTTAGAGGCCTATCTCTCTGCTTGGTTCCAAGAGCTCTCTCCAAATGTCTTTAAATCCAAAGGTCTGGTCCTTCAGCCTCTGCCTCTGCTTTCTTCAGCCTCCAGCCAGCTCCAGTCTTCATGTCATTCCGGTGAAATCTCGACTTGTAGCGTCTTCCTCTCAAGAACTCTCTGACTGGCCCATTGGCCTATTTATGCTCCTTCCAGAGAGAGGGATTATGGGTAGTTCTACTTAGTACCTTGTTTCAGGTTCTGCCCAAAACATCTTCTTGTAAGATTAGATCAACTCTAATTAGTTAGCAGTTAGTAAGGATTCCAACACTCCCATATTGCTTTCCAGAATGATTGTTTAAGTTCACAATTCCACCAACAATGTATGCATTAATGTCTCAGTTTTCCCCCATTCCCTCCAGCATTCATCATTTTCTTTTCATTTTAGCCAATCTGAAAGGTGTGTAGTGGTACCTCACAGTTGTCTTAGTTTGAATTCTCTGATCAATAATGATTTAAAGATTTTTTTCTTATAACTACAAATGGTATTAATTTATTTAAGAGAAAATTGTCTGTTCATATCCTGTGGCCATTTATCAAATGAAGAATGGTTTGAATTGTCATAAAATTGAGCCAATTTTCTATATATTTTAGAATTGAGGTTCTCATAAAAACCTTTGGATGCAAATTTTCCCCCCAGTATAATGCTTCCCTTTTAATCTTATCTGCATTGTCTTTGTTTATACAAAACCTTTTTTACTTAATATAATCAAAACTATTCATTTTGCATTCTAAACAAAGCTTTGTTTCATCCCTATTTTGTTGGGAATGGTTCTACTTTGTACCCATTATATATGATGCTTGTTTATGGTTTTATATAGATATTATCTATAATTTTAAGGAAAACTTAATTTATTCCTATACCCTATTATTTTTAATAGGAGTGGGTATTGGATTTTTTCAAATGCTTTTTCTGCATCCATTGAGGTAGTCATATATATGTGTGTGTGTGTGTGTGTGTGTGTGTGTGTGTGTGTGTGTGTATGTGTGTGTGTATATATATGTGTGTGTGTGTGTGTGTATGTGTGTGTGTATATGTGTGTGTGTGTGTGTGTATATATGTGTGTGTGTGTGTATGTATGTGTATATATGTGTGTGCATACATATGTATATATACATACATACACACATATGTATATGTATACACATATATGTATATGTGTATATTTATTTAATTTTAATTCTTGATATACTCAATATTAAATTCCTGATATTAAATCAACCTTTCATTCCTGTTATAAATTTTGCTTGATCATGATGTATTATCCTGGGAATAACATGACATAATCTCTTTGCTAATATTTTATTTAAGATTTTTGTATCAAAATTCACTAGGAAAATTGAGCTATAATTTTGTATCTTTGTTTTGGACTACCTGGTTTATGTAGCAGCACCATATCAATATCATAAAAAGGAATTAGGTAGAACACCTTCTTTCCCTAATTTTCCAAATAGTTTGCATAGTACTGGGATTAATTGTTCTTTGAATATTTGCTAGAATTCTCATGTAAATCCATGTGGTCCTGGAAATGTTTTCTTAGGGAATCAATTAATAATTTCTTCAAATTATTTTTCTAAAACTGAACTGACTTAAAACTTTCTTCTCTGTTAAACAGGTCAATCTATATTTTTCTAAGTATTCATAAATTTCACTTAAATTATTCAGATTTACTGACATGGAGTTGAGCAAAATAGCTCTTAATTATTGTTCTCCCTTTTCATTTTTTATACTAATAATTTGATTTTTTTCTTTTGTTTTCTAATCAAATTAACTAAAGGTTTATCTGTTTTGTTGGTTTATTATAAAATCAACTTTTAATTTTGTTTATTAATTCAATATTTTACTTTCTATTTTATTAATCTCCCCTTTTGTTTTCAGAATTTCAAGTTTTGTAAATAATTGGGGGCTTTTCAATTTGTTTTTTTCCTAGCTCTTTTGAGTTGCATACCTAATTCGATGATCTCTTTATTCCTTGCAAGTAAGCATCTAGAGATATAAAAATTCCACTAAGAACTACTTTGGCTATATCCCATAAATTTTGGTATGTTGTCTCATTATAATTCTCTTGAAGGTATTATCAATTGTGAGTGTTGTTTCACCCTCTCATTCTTTAGGATTAGATTTTCTCATTCCCAATTAATTTTTGATCTATTTTTCCCTGGCCCTTTATTGCATGTAATTTTTATTGCAGCATGACCTGAAGAAAGATGTCTTTACTATTTCTGCCTGTTTGCATTTGATTATGAGGTTTTTGTGCCCTAATATGTGATAAATTTTTCTCCCACATATTCCATTCATAAAATTCTATTCCATAAATGTTCCATATACCTCTGAGAAAATGTATATTTCTTTCTGTCTCCATTCAATAGTTTCTCTAAAGGTCTATCATATCTAACTTTTCTAAAATTTTATTTAGCTCCTTAACTTCTTTCTCATTTATATTTTGTTCAATTTACCTAATTTTGAGAGAGTAAATTTGAATTCCATCATTAGTTTTTTTCTGTCTATTTGTTTTTACAGCTCTCTAAACCTCTCTAGGAACATGGATACTATACCACTTGGTACATGTATTATAATGCTGGAGAAATTGAGCAAGATAGAGATTAGAGAGTATTTAATAATTTATTAAATGGGAGAGATTTACAGGGACGAATGGATCCATGGTTTGGTGCCAGGACTGAATGAGCTATTGCCTCAAAGAATCTTTATAGGGTTACAAGACTGATGACATAATGGGGGAGGTACCTTGATGGAGATTACTTAATGGGGGGAGGAACCTAGGATAAGGATGATATAATGGAGGCAGGCACCTAGGATGACATAATGGAGGAAGGTACTGGAGAGGCTCCTGATATTCTAATGATGTCTAAAATGGATAAAGACCTTTATCCCATCACATTAAGAGGGAATGATTATTGCCTAAGGTCTAAGATATAAGACCTTTATCCTAACATTAAGAGGGAATGGTTATAAGCTGAGGCAAAGTAACTGAATAGGACAAATAGGGAAACTGGGTCAAGACATTGAAAGAGAACTGTGGCACAACAATATGTTCAATATTGATAATTTTTTTTTCATTACCTATGACACAATTTGGGAAGAGAGAGTTTCATTCCTTACCTCTTTTAATGAGCTCTATTTTTGCTTTTGCCTGAACTGAGATCAGGATTGCTAGCTCTGATATTTTTATTTCAGCTAAAGTATGACAGATTCTGCTCTAGCCTTTTCCCTTTACTTTAGATCACTGTGCATTAAATATGTTTCTTATAAACAACATATGGTAGAATTCTGGCTTCTAATCCAATCTGCTATGCACTTCTGTTTTTTTTTTTTTTTTTTTTTTTTTGAGAGGTCATCCCATTCACATTTGCAGTTATAATGACTATTTCTGCATTTCCCACAATCTGATTTTCTCTGTTATATATATATTTTTTCCCTTTTCCCTTTTCCTTCCTCACCAATGTTTTGCTTCATCAATGTTTTGCTTCTAAATACTAACTCCATCAATCGTCCCTCCCCCTTTACAATCCCTTCCCTTTTCTTTTCCTTTTCCCCTTCTACTTCTGTTCTCACTTCTATTACCCCCCTTCTCTTTCTCCTTCCATTTCCCTAGATCATGAGACAATTTTCTATATTAAACTAAATATATCTGATATTTCCTCTTTGAGCCTGATGACATTAATCTTAATCTGATGAGATTAAGGTTCATCCCTTAATTTATTTCCCTCAATTGTAATAGGTCTTTTTTTGTCTTTTCATGGGAGGTAATTTACCCCTTTTTACCTCTTCTTCTCTCTTCTTCCAGTACAATTCTGTTTCAGCCTGTAGCTCCTTTTTATACCATCATAGTAAAGTCAATTTATACCTATACCCTCTAAGTATACTCTAACAAAGATAAAATTCTCAAATATTGTGTCATCTTCCCATATAGAGATGTAAATATTTCAATCTTTAAAAACCATAGTTTTATTTTTTCCTTCCATTTTTACCTCTTTATTTCCCTCCTGAGTTCTGTACTTGAAGATCAGATTTTTCTGTTCAGCTCTGGTCTTTTCATCAAAAAATAAATGAAAATACCATATTGTAAGGGGCCAGAACTCTGGAGAAATATACTTGAGGCAAGGATTTTTACAACAAGGTGTTAACTCAGTGGAATTGATAAGACGATGGTTATCCAGTTTAGCATGTGAGTTCTCTGGTTCAGTATGATTGATTTAATCTTACAACAAATAATGATTCTCTAGTTTTATAATGATTGGCTTATATACTCAATATGATGAATGGATTTAATTGTAAGAGAATATTTAAGAGCTCAGAGTCTCCTCCTGGGTTTCCCTGCACTGTGGTATTGTGCTACTCCTATGCTGGCCTGCAACTCCCTCTCCCCCACTGCCTTACTGAAACATAATCTTCCTGAACTTCTTACAAATATTTTTTTGGCAGGAAATTTCTTACACACCAAATATTTGTGTGTTCTGTCACTCCAAAACCAGTTCAGAGACTTGATCTTGTGTTGATCTGAGGAAGGCTAAGAAGAAAATGATAAAGATTTATCTACTTTCTGCTAACTTGGCTCTATCCCAAATTTATCACTGCTTACAAGTCTAACTTCATTGAAAGTTGTATTTAATTGATATCACTGAGAATTAAAGTAGGAATTGCACCTGGTGTCTTCTTATACTCTGCTAGCATGGAATACTTCATTGTCTTTGCTTGTCTATAACTTGCAGCGATGCTCAATCAATCTTACTTTTTAATTGAAGATCTACATCTTGAGTAATACCTTTGATTTTACAAACAGTTGATAAGAGAAGTCAAGGGATTGATATTTGTTTTCCTCAAGTGTGTGCTCACTGTGATCTTAATCATTTCCCTACTGCGATGGGACCTCTGTGAATTGTCTTCATTTAGAACTTTCCTCTTCCTTTCTTGACAGTATATTATTGAATAGTGCTGGTCCCTTGTTCAGGGTTTTTTGCATTTCCAGTGAGGCGGCTTTTATTTTATTTTTTTCTTAGTGATCCTTAATTATCCTTAGCTATCCTTTATATCTGTTATTACTCTATTATTAGGTTGTATAAATGAATTTGAATCCATCTGCACTTTACCCCTCTTTCCCTGGACATGACTCATGAATCTAATTTTGTCCTTGCCTTTCCTTACTCAGCTTTGAAGATCTAGAATGAATGATGTTTTCATAAAGCCACTCCTGATCTGCCCAGCTGATACATTTCTCTTTAATCTCATTTCCCACAAAAATGGCCATGAATATTTCTATAGTTCCTTTTATTTTATAAATTTTATAAATGGTTACTTTTATGATATAGGTATTGCTAATAGGTTCCCAATTTGCAAATGAGAAAACTAAATATTAAAATGAAGGAATGAGCCCAAGCTCACTAGATTGATAATTTATATACTGAGTTCAAACTCAGATTTCTTTTTTTTTTTCCCCACTTTTCCTCATCTTGTGTTTTTTGCTATACCATACTATATCTTTTTGGAGATGTCCTGTAAATTCCAACAAATTCGGATTAAGATACATGTATATATAAACATTTGTGCACTATTCAAGATAGATACACCTATCATAGTGTGCGCTCTCTCTCTCTCTCTCTCTCTCGATGTGATATGTGTATCTATGTATGCATGTACATACAAACACATGTATATGAATATATAATTGTGTGTATGTGAATGTGGAAAGCCTAAATTTACTCCTGTATGACTGTGAGATTTTTGAAATCAGAGATGATATCTTTTCATTAAAAAAAAAAATCACTTAGGAAAAAGTATGTAACTTGGAAATCTTTTTTTTTTTTTTGAATGATTGTTAAATGGAAAAAAAAAATATGTGAATGTGTTCATACCCAGAGATAATTATTTTTAAGTTATTATAGCATGACGAATCTTAGAGTAAAGAAGTTTGGAATATCTGATCATAAAATTTATGGATGAGGTAAATTAGGCTAACAAATCGGGAAAAACATAATCTATACTGGGTTAAATTGTATACAAGATATTAACATATCTTTACATATATATCAATAAAAACAAAACAAAACAAAACAAAAAACAAAAAAAAAACTGGAGTTTAGTTATGAAACACATTCACACACAGAGATAGAGACAGAGACAGAAGGAAAGGTAGAAAGTGACAGAAACAAGATACAGAGATATTTGTACCTTTTTCCATACATACAATAATGATTTGACAGCATGGTAGGTGTAGGGGAAATTATATTCATTGGGGGTCTCATCATGGTTTGATGAGCATCACAGACAGATTAGATAGATCTTTTAATTCTGAAGTTACCTGATTTAAGGCAGATTCATAATAATAAAATAAGCATTAGCACAGTATTACTTTTTTCCTATATATTTTTTTTTATTTAGAGAAACATGGTATAGTAATTTGTAACCAAACCTGAAGAAGGATGTGGATACTAACCTTTCTTAGATACTAACTAGCTATGTTACACTGTTCAAATTGTTTAATATATTTGAAACTCAGTTTCCTACAATGATGAATTGTATTGAGGATGGAAATGGATTTTCTGGTTTCTGAGATCTTCAGATTTAACCCTATGTAAAGTGAGGAATTAAGGGATTTTGGAAACATGCAAATATCAGAAGCTTTTGAACAACTAAAATTTCTAGGAATTATTTCCTTATATTGATCTTCACATTCCTTTCTTTTTTTTTTTGGGGGGGGGGAGATTAAAATTTATATCATTCTTTTCTGTGGTCCAACAGAATGTCTTATTATTCATTTTGAATTTGAAGTTCCAATACTTGAAAAAAGTCAAAGCCATAAGAATTTTATTTTTCACTATAAAGATTCCAAGTTTCTTCTACAGATCTTTTTATGTCATAATTTTAAGTTCTCAACCATCCTAATTGCCCTCCTAAGGACACTTCCCAGTTTGTCAATATATTTAGAGAACAAGAAACCAGAACTAAATATAGGCTTCCAGACATGCAGGAAAACTTTATTCAAAAGTGGGTGACTGGACAGACACTGAAAATTTGTGATGTTTTTGATACTGAAGATGAAAGGAAATAAGCAGGACAAGTTTACAATCAAATTTTGAATGGTTATAGATCTTGAATATGCATGGATATAAAAGTCTGTGTAACATAATCTTCTCATTGTACAAATAGCACAGCGTGCTCAAATGAGAAACTGACTTCTCCAAGCCTACTACATTAATAATCATTAAGTGCAGGATTTCAGCTCAGGTCCTGTGATTTTAGTATCAATTATTATCTTGCCCTAACACATGACCACCTCCCCCATCTATCTTGATACTAGATAGCAATTGATTAGAGATTCACAGGAATGTCAAAACAAATAAGAATAATTAGGTATAGAAAAAGCAGAATTAGAAATAAACATATTACAGAGTTCTATTCTGGATGACAATTTGAAAAAAAAAAGTCAAATTTGAAGTAAAGTAGTTTTCAGATAATTGTTTTTAATCATATAGAAAAATGTTTTTTAATAATTTCCTCTTTCTTATGTGATTTTTGGGGAACTTGTATGAATACAAAGATGGAGGTACCGTAGTATTTCCTGCAGCAAGGTATTTAAGTAGTGCAATCAGACTGCATGCACTAGTGGAGCATTTTGTTAATTGTTGCAAGGAAATATAGATATTAACAGATGGAGAATTTTCATTCATGTGTCATCAAGTTTGAAAAGCAATATCTACCACAATATGCATATCCTTTATGAGGGAGCATCTATCTTTTTTCTTGAAATCCTACACAAAGGGATGCTCAGCAACTCCCAAAGTAGCCAATTCATTTCTATTGGGGAAAATGTGTTTTCCTTATCAAAGAGCTTCAAGGAAATATTCATGAGTATTTGTTTAGACACAGAGAGAGTCCTTGTTCAAGCATGGATTAGATCAGAGTTACCTTCAGGTCTTGTCCAATTCTAATATTCTGGGCTTCTGTGGGAAGTGGGAATCAGATGACATAGTGGACAGAGTGCCAGGCCTAAAATAGGAAGACTCATCTTCTAAACTTCAAATCCAGCCTCAGATACTTATTAGTGATATGATGCTGGAAACGTTACCTGACTTTTTTCAGTTTTCACATCCATGAAAATGAAAATGAGCTGGAGGAAAAAAATGGAAAACCACTCAATTATCTTTGCCAAGAAAACCCAAATAAAGTCAGAAAGAGAACTCTGAAACAATTGAACCCATATGAACAATAATGACAAAGGTTAAATGAATAACATTTACAGTCTGGGACTCTGCTAAAATCACATCCAGCTGATATGGATATCAACCAACAAAAATTCAGAATCTTAGGCCATTAGTATAAACAAAGTTAAAATCATAAATGACGATCAGCATAGGTCAGAATGCTAAATGAAATTTATAGAAAAATGAACACACTAGCACATTTTTCTCCTTTGTTTAGCAACAGGTAAGCAATTGATTTAATCCAAACCTTAGGAAAACAGACAGGTGAGCATCAGAAAGTTCATAGAATTTAGGAAAAAATGGTACTGGAGCAGAAGTTGCCTCCAAAACATATCAAATATAGTTGCTAGGTACTCAACAATAGTCCAAGTGACTATTTATATTCAGAATTCCCTGGTAAGATATTCCATTTCATCTAGTTATTGATGTGGGCTATTACTTGAAAATTCTGACACTGTTATGAAATCTGATATAGCCTAGGATACAAAACAACAACCACAAAATCATGCCCTGTCCTCAAGGATCTTCTACTCTATTATATAAATTGGTAAATTAAAACTCAGTGACTCAGTCACTGATTCAGCTCCTCTGATGAAACCATTGTTTTTTTTTTTTTTGTTTTTTTGTTTTTGTTGTTGTTGTTGTTGTTGTTGTTATTGTTGTTGTTGTTGTTGTTGTTTCTGGTTTCTCTATAAGAGTTTTTGCTCTGATGTCTTTTTTCTTTCTTTCTTTCCGAATAGAAGTCAGACATTTATGTACATATAACTTTTAGATACATACATATGTTTCTATATATGTACATGTATCAACACATAAATACATGTGTGCATTCCCATAGAAGTTGCTATTAAGTCATTCAGTTGTGTCCAACACTTCATGATTATATTAGAAAATTTGACTAATATTGCCAAGGTAATTCACTGGTAATAGCAAACACCATTTTTCTAGCACCCAAAAGGTGACTCTACAATGGTTAATATTGAAATCACCTTGATTATATACTTTGCAGCCAAAGGTAGAGAATCTACATAGTCAGTTAAAAACAAAACCTGGAGCTGACTGTGGTTCAGATTATGACCTTCTTATTGCAAAATTCAGGCTTGAAGGAAGTGATACAATTAACAGATTGCATAGATATGCCTTAAATAACATCCATTTTGAATATGAAGTGGGAGTGATGACTGGATTTAGAGGATTAGATCTGGTAGAGTATCAGAAGAACAATAGATGGAAATTCACAATGTTCACATAGTAGGCAAGAACAAAAGAAAGCCCTCTCCTTCCCTCCCCCCCCCAAAAAAATTGAGAAAGCAAAATAGCTGTCTATTACAACTTTACAAAAAGCTGGGGAAAGGAGGAAAAAGTATATTCAATTGAATGTAGAATTACAGAGATAACAAAGAGAAATAAGATTTTCTTAAATGAGCAGTGGAAAAAAAAAAGAAATTAATGAAATGTGAAAGACAAAGAGATCTCTCCAGGAAAATTAGATATATGATTTGAATAGTTCATGCAAAAGAAATCAATGTTACAAAAGACAAAAATAGTAGAGATGCAAAAAAGCAAAAGAGATTAAAATGTGGCATGAATATAGAGACAACCTATACAAGAACGACCATAACATCATTAATAATCATGATGATGTAGTTACTGATCTGAAACCAGACATTTTGAAAAATGAGATCAAGTGGGCTTTAGAAAGTTTTGCTAACAATAACTGGGCAAATGATAGGATGCCAGCTTGCCTATTTAAAATTCCAACAGATAATGCCATGTAAATATTATCTTCATTCTACTAGTAAATTTGCAAAATATAACAGTGGATAGTAGATTGAATAGTAGATTGAAGCTTATATCTCAATCCTAAAGTAGAGAAATGCCAAAATACACATATGTGCATACTGTATCACCTCCAAGTTTCATAAAGTTTAATAGATTTTTTGATAAAGTTATTAATATAGCACAATCATTATTTTCCCAGAAAAAAGTTCTTATTTTTAATGTACAAATAAGAATATGACAAGTATCTGTCTGAAGCTTAAATAAAGATCTGTGATCTACACAGAACAAGAACCAGTTGCAGAACAGGAAATTTTTGCACCAATGAAGTTTAAACTCCAGCTATAACTTGTTGAAAAGTTCAAGAGACTTGAAAGAAGTACACAACATTTAAAGACTGCCTATGGTGACAAAGATACCAAGTTTCCCAAAAGAAATTTGAAACCATGTCTTCTTGTTTTTAAGTACAATAATAATTCCTTCAATAGACTATATTGTCTTTACATGGATCTTAGAATATTAAACTCATTTAAATCCATTTTAGATTAAAATTTGAAGGTAAAGAGATTTTAATGAAAAAAAAATTAGCTACTCCAGCTAATAAGTTGTTGTTTTTTAGATAAATTCTGAGAGCAATGAGATGAACCAAATCATTTTCAATGGAGCAGTAATGAACTGAACCAGCTACACCCAACAAAAGAACTCTGGGAGATGACTAAGAACCATTACATTGAATTCCCAATCCCTATTTTTTTGCCTGCCTGCATTTTTTATTTCCTTCACAGGCTAATTGTACAATATTTCAGAGTCCAATTCTTTTTGAACAGCAAAATAACGATTTGGTGATGTATACTTATTTTGTATTTAATTTATAATTTAATATATTTAACACGTATTTGTTATCCTGCCATCTAGGGGAGAGGGTGGAGGGGAAGAAGGGGAAAAAATTGGAACAAAAGGTTTGGCATTTGTCAGTGCTGTAAAATTACCCATGCATATAACTTGTAAATTAAAAAAAAAAAAAACTATTAAAAAAATAAATTCTGAGAATAGATGATATTATCATAAGCAAACACATAATCATACACTAGACTTTCTTTTAGTATTAAATCGTGTCTTAACTATTGGAAAGGAGAGCTGACAAAAATGTTTATCAATGACAAAAATAAGTGACATATGGAGAGTTTTGGGTGGTTTCATTAATTCACCTGCCAAATGAAGCAGCTATATTAAAAATCTAACATGTTTGAAGAGCTATTCTATTTTTATGTTCCTTCATCTCCACTACACTGAAACATGATGACAAGCATTGATGTACAAAAGTACAAAAATAGATGGACATTGGGATCCTGTGAAGAATTGAGTAAAAATTCTAATTGAGTGCAAAATCTAAATATTTTGAGAAATGCATAGATTTGAGTCGTTTGTCTACTGAGGAATTCTTCTGTTTTATCTAATAACAATATAGTCCATAAAAATTATCTCATGCCTCGGTAAAGTTTTTTAAAAGTTTAAAATTCTGCCTATATTCATTCCTTCTGTATCCTAAACTGCGTACTTAAGTGATAGAGCTAAAATCATCTGGTTGGCCAAATAGTTCCTTTTAAAATAACAAAACATTTTGATGGGATAGAGCATTAATCTCAGAATGAAAAGAAAAAAAATATATATACATACATACATACATATATATTTCAAATATTGCCTCCTACATATCCTAGCTGCAAAACTTCACATAAATCATTGAATCTGTCTGAGTCTCAAGCTCCTAAGACATTCAATTATGGTCAAATTTACAAGTTTTATCAGTTCAGGTGGTTTCTACAATTAGGAAATTTAGACCTAGACCCCAAAGTTTAAATACATTTTAAATGATCTATAATATCTTAAGTGGGGTACTGCATCTATAAGTGCTTATGACTCATGTCTCCTCTTCCTGTGAGAATTTTAGTCCTCTTTCTACCACAGATATTAAAGAAAAGAGATCTCAAAAATAGTCCCTTCTATAACATTTTTGTGCATTTTTCCTGTTACTCTAGTGGATAACTCTGACTGTCTATGATCCATTACTCTTGCCCTCAGCTACTTTTCTCATTGTGCATTCCCTCAATGATATTTCTTAAGTACCTTCATGAGGATGGGTCATTACTTGAAAACCACTGAAGCCTATGTATAGGTCTCCATCATATATCATTCAGTCACCCTTGGGATTAATGGATGGAAAAAGCAAAATAATTTCAGACAAAAAAAAATGATAGGTAAAATTCCCTTGAATCTTAATTTCCATTCAATGAACTGTATAAGATTAAATAGTATCCTAATTAGGGCGGTTATTCTATATTAGTGTTATTAACTTTTGATTCTAAAGGATATTTGTTTTCCAATGGTCATATGTCTTTCACTGGGAGTTTTCCAAAGCACATTTATCCTCACTTCTAGTAGAAGTAATGTAAGGGTATAGTTAGAATTAGCACATGTGGAATTTGATGTTCATATGAAAGTATGAATACTCATAGATATCAATTTTATATAAAGCTTTTAACTAATTCAGGAAACTAAACTCATTCGGCAAATTGAGTTGAAATGAACCAATAGAATCTGTGGTGTTAAAGGAAGGTCATGAAAGAATAGTTGACATCTTTTTCCTGTAGTGAACCAAATGGGGGAAAATGGGGAATTGTCTGCCAAGTAATAATACAGAACATAATTCAGATGCCATAAGTCAAAAGTCAGACAAAATATTTCTGTCCCTTTGAGAAAAAAAAATCACTATGTTAGAAACCAAGAACAAAAGTGATAAATTGAAATAGAAGCCAAGAAGCACTATTCTCCATAAATAGTGGTCCCAATGATAAAAGCTGTTATAGGAAGAACAAAGACTCTTTTTTTGTCCAATTTTCTGGTATAGTCACATCTTAAAATAATGAGTAACATTGGATTAAATTTAGGAATACCATCTGAATGAACAGGTAATATACACTTTATTATTCAATCACTATTAGAATTAGAAATTAAATAAAATTCTATTTAAAATTCTCACTATTTAGCCACACACAAATATAAACATTCACCCATAGTCTTTTTTTTTTTTTTTTTTAATTGAATTAATTGCTGTTGGGGGATCTAGTAGAAGACAGTTTTGAAAAGAATGAAAATAACTAGCTAAAATCTAATTTAATAATCTATGAATGTAATTAATTAAATTAACTCTAATATTTTGAATGACTTAAGTATTTTGGAAAGTCAAGATCCAAAATCTGGGAAATACTGAACAAGGTGATTAAAATGAGAATAATTCCATATGAAAAAAAAATTTACTTCTCTTTCTAATTTATACGTACTCTTTATATGTAAGCTATGAAGAAAATTATAAACAAGAATAGCCATTTCCACACACGCTCACCCAGACGCATTCACATGCACACATATGTGTGCACACTAACACTTTTCCCCTCTTCCCCGTCTTTTTGTAGAATAAAAGAAACCGGCTCTCCAATCTTTTAGACCAATGAAAAGAAATACAAGGGGGAAAATAAACATTCATAGACAACATTCTCTCTTTGTGGAAATTAAAGCTTCAGTGGAAGAGTTATTTTCAAATAGCATAGAACTCTTATTCGCAAAGATATTATACATATATATTTGAATATTTACCCACATGTATAGGTGTATATATCCATGTCTATATATTTATATTTACTTATGTTTACATCTATCTACATCTATCAATCTATGTATTTAGCTTGGAATAAACCACAAAGAGGATTAAACAGAAATTGAAAATAGTAGTACCTAATTATACCTACTCATTTAAAAAAAAAAAAGAAAGAAAAACAAGCAAACAAACAATAAAAACAACAACCAAAAAAACCTTTTACTCTTGCCTGAAATTTTTTACCTTTAAAAAGAATAATATTGATGATGCTATATTGCTTTAAGATGTGCAAAGTCTTTTATAAATATTATCTCATTTTATCTCCACAACAACTCTGGAAGGTCAATATTATTATTGTTCCCATTTTACAAATGAAGAAAAAAGTTAAAAGAAGCTAAATTAATTGGTCAGCATCACATTGTTGACTTATTCATGGTCATGCTATGGAGAGATGTCTGAAACTAGATTTTAATTCAGTTCATCTGACATTGTCATACATTATTTTGCTTTTTTTTTTCCTTTAACTGGATTAAAAAAAAGTTTAATTCTTATAGAAAAATAATAATTCATAAGCCATTTAAATATAAGTTTGTTTATATTTAAAATTACTAAGTTACTAAGAGAAAATTTAGGTGTTTAAACTCAAAAGATCAAATCTCAGTTCTTTTTTTTTTCTTATTGCAGACAGTAGGATAGATGATTTTGTATTTAAAGTGAAAGAAGAAAGAACTTTCTGCGTCTTGCATTTCAACTCTATAATGTTTTGTCCAACTGTCAATTTCTCACTTAAAGTAGTTACTATCTATGGATCTGTTGGTTTTTCATAGTCTGGTGCCCTAACATACAGTTTAAAATGGTTCTTTGTTGAAAGTTCAGTATTTATAGATAAATAGGTAAACAGACAGATTTTGATAAATAGATTTTTTGAGAATTATCACCATTGATGGATCTTCATTTGCCCAGGTTTATACAGATAGTACTTTTTTAAGAAAAAAAAATGGAATTGATCAATATATTCATCAATAAACATTTGTGAAATGCCTGCTTTGTCAGATACTGCAGGATGCACTAGGGAAACAGAAAAGGCAAAAGAGTTGGTAAAGATCTCTAGAATATCTTCTTAGGCCATCTCTTTATACACTGGGTCATGGCAACTGCCTCTCATAAATGAGTAGAAGATTGATGAAGATAAAGTGAATAATTATATCTTAAATATCTAAATTTAAGCAACAGTTAAAAATAGAGAAAATATGCATCTCCAGTATTTCATATTGGCTCATAGAGCAGTGATTCTCAACCTATGATGTGTGACATGTTCATCTCTATATATGTATGATTTTATGTATATATACACATATAAAACATAATAAATAGATACTTAAATATATTTATGGGTGTGTACATATGTGTGTATGTGTGTGTACTGATGGATATTTAATTAGAATTGACTTAATTGTCATGTCTTTAATGGATATATTTGAAAACTTTCTCTAAAGGAATCCATGGATTTCTCTATAATACCAGAGAGAGGCATTATATCTCTCTTGCAAAAATAAAATAAAATAAAAGTTAGGAACCTGTTCTTTATTGAGACTCCTTGGAGTGTCACAAACTGGGAATGACACCAGGAATCCATGTGTTCATTTGCTGACAGTCACATTTTCTAAATGTTTGACCCTAGGCAGGTTCTTCATCTGTAAAATAAGGAGTCAAGGTTTATAGTTTCAGAGCTAGGAGGCATCTTCATATTCATCTAGTTCAACAACCCTATTTTCCATATGTGGGACCTTGGAAGGAGAGAACCTAAATCTTTTGCTCCAGGTTATACAATTATGAAGTGATAGTACTGGGTGTTCAACCTAAGCCCCTTCTTTTCTGCTGCAAGATTGAATTTTCCTACCTATATTTCACAGTCTGATTGTGAGGAAAGAGTTGCAGAGAATTAAAACACAAGAGAAACAGTTAACTCATTGGAGAAGCGCTTTGCTTTGTGTATATTTTTAAAAGAAAAAAAAACTTAGAAATTGGAAGATTAGGAGAAATAAAAAGGCAGACATTTCTTAAATCATTTTTCCCTTGGGGGGGGGGGGGAAGAATTCCCTTTTTGTTGTACTTGCTAAGTTGATTTATGATAATTCTGTTTAGAATTTTGAGAAATCCACAAAACAATGGCCTAGTTTACAATGCTACAATTTAGAATTCCAAAGAGCCATTTGATTTTCCTGAAATATAAACAGGTGCAGCCAAGAAAAAGAAAACAGAGCACACGTCAAACTTTTGCTGAACTAATTGTTCAAAGGAGTATTTGGATCGCAAGACACATGGTCTTTAAAATCTATTTAAAGATTGCTTACATGCAGCCTATTCCTTTTTCTTTCTTAATGAGATTTGGCACCTTCCAAGCACATTCATTGGGTAAGCAGCAGCTAGTTCAATGGTTTTTGTCAGAGGAAAATCAAATTGTATTACAGCTTAGCATCTCTCATAGCAACCTCGGAATTGGCATTGGCATGGAACTCAATATCAAAAGAGGTCATTTGTCTAATTCTAATAACCTCTATAGGATCAACACAACTTATAAATATGCAATGAAGAAATGGATCACCTCTTTGAGATGGAGTGTAATGGGAAGCAAAGCATAAGAAAATTCACCCTTGGTAACTATCTACTATATTTAATAGAAATTAGAAAATGTTTCATCTTACTCATTATTATTAAGGAAAGCTCATGATAAAATATCTTCTGATTCCATGTATCTGATTATATTGTGGAACATTTAAGTTCATTATATGCTGATATATAGTAGACTTTTTGTTGTTCCAGTATAAACCCCAAATTAGTATTCAATGAGTACTTAGGAATACGTGATTCAAATAAATGTCTTCCCATTTTTCTCCTTCATATCGCCCTCCCCTCGACCAGGCATAAAGTGGGAGAGAAGTAAAGAAAATATTTAATCTCACTTCTCTGCTTGGGAGGTCAGGTTCCTCACCTCTAAAAATAGGGGGTGGAACAAAATGATCCCTAAATTCTCTCAGCTTGATATTTCATGAACTATGGAGGGAAATTTGGCACAAGTAAACCCACAGTATAATGACTTTATTATCACATCCCAAAAACTTGGAAATAGAATTGTATAAAACAGAAGGTAACTCCAGGCAATACATGATTCTTTCAAATGGTTCAATGGTTCATATCTTAGTCAAGAGAATTGTTCATTTAGAAGTTTTATTCAATGAATAGTGGCTCAAAAGGTCTTATTTTAATTGGACATCCTACTCTGAGAATCACTGAATCATGGAAGGCTTAGAAAAGAACGTTAGAGGTGATCAATACATTGGAGCAAATGCTACATTTGAAGTCAGGGAGGCTTAATTCAAAATATGATTTTGCCACTTCATATGTGTAGCACACATATACATAAGTTATTGAAATCTTCTGTGTCTCAGTTTCCTTTTCTGTAGAATGAAAACTGTTAGATCAGTAAACTTTAGAGACCTTTCCAAATTGAAATTTATAAACTTAAACATCATCTTAATTAATAGCTTTATTTTATACCTTCTATTAGAACTTAACTGGGAAACTTGATGGCACAGTAAATAGAGTAGACATTCAATGTCAGTGTTGTTATGAGTGTCTAATATTGCTACAATGAAGGGGACATCATAGAATATTTCAGATAATTCAGAATGACAATGATTTTTCTTGAAACATTAAAGTTACTTCTCAGGATCTTATCTCAGATTTTGAAAAGATATTGTCTTGCACTTTTAATTGAAATCATGAATTATTTTTTTCTAAGGGAAAAATAACCATATGATGTTTTCTATTTGTTCTTGTGCCCATGTATTGTTTCATTTATTATTACTACATGCCATAGATGGGAACTCTGCTTGCAACAGCACATATCATAAAATTTCCATTATATATTTTGTCCAGGACATTCTTATTTTTTTTCTTTTTTCTTTTTTTTTTTTTTTTGTTTTCTTTCTTTTAATTAAAGCTTTTATTTACAAATCATATGCATGGGTAATTTTTTCAACAGTGACCCTTGTAAAAGCTACCATTCCAAATTTTCTCCTAATCCCCCTGCCTCCTCCCCTAGATGGCAGGTAGTCCAATACATTAAATATGTCAAAATAAATATTAAATCCAATAAATCTATACATATTTATACAGTTATCTTGCTGCACAAGAAAAATCAGATTAAGAAAGAAGACAAAAATACAAAAGAAAACAAAATACAATCAAACAACAACAGAGAGTGAGAAGGCTATGTTGTGGTCCACACTCACTTCCCACGGACTCTCTCGGGGTGTAGATGGCTTTTTTCATCACTGAACAAGTGGAACTAGTTTGAATCATCTCCTTGATGAAGAGAGCCATGCAAGACATTCTTTAAAACCTTCCTGAAAGATTTGGGTACTAAAAGGGAGTGAAATTCTTATAACTTTCTTCCAGCTTCATAGCATTGTTTAGATGGTATTGGATTACCTGGCTATTCCATTAAAGAAATATAACTTGTTTTATGCAACTTTCTGTTCTGTATGTATGTGTTGAAACATATTTTTATGCAGTTTATGAAGTTTCTCTAGTGTAACTTTCTGTTGGTTTTAAAATCTACTTATACACAATGTGAATATGGCATGAAGAAGAAGTGAGTTTCAATCTCTCCTCAGATGCTTACTATCAGTGTAACTCTGGATAAGCATCTCAACTTCGTTGCCTCAATTTCTATAATAAAATGATAATAGTAACATCTGTCTCAAGTTTTTGTTGGTGTTGTTATTATTTTGTTTTGTTTTGTTTTGTTTTTATTTTTTTTTTTTTTAGAAAAAATCAGGTATTGTTAAACTTTAAAGCACTCTAAAATACTATTTAGTGTTCTTTACATGTCTACTTACATAGTTTTTTTTTTTCATAATTCTCAGAATTAGGTTTTTCATGTTTGATACTAATTAGCAATTTCTCTATCCACCTCCAAATGCGACTTTAAAGAGAGATGGTCATTTGTACAAAGATTATGGCAGTAATTTTTGCATGAAAAATGGCTTGTCTTCCTTGCTAAATTGTAATCATCTCTAGAACACTAATATTAGCTTCTTCAATGTAGCACATGGCTTAAATATATAATATACTGAGAAAGACATTTGACCATACATAAAATAATGACTTTTTCATGAAATAAGTGAATGATTAGAATGGAGTCCACCTTTGTTCTTCACAGTTTATGACCTAAGTTATTTTTGTGGAGGTTATTGAGCTCCCTGTAATAGGCCTGACTTCACATAATTTAGGCTTGAAAAGTGATGTCTAATAAGCATTATTTGTCACAGTTGATTCATGAAGGCGGGTGAAGTATTTACTCTACAAATTGTTTTCATTATAAATGCATACGAACTGAAAATTCTCACAAAGGGATTTGGATCCCAAGGTTTATTAAATGCAATGAGTGCATGCAAATAACACATTTCAATATTCTCTCTTGCTAAAAAAAAATGCTGTCATTTATAATATATTGAGGTAAATACTTCTACATGAATTGTAGTATACTTTATATCATTATAGCAAATTTTATGTTTTGCAAATGATATTGACCTTGCTTATGCCTCATCTTGAAGGAAGATGACCATAATTTTTTATAGATTCTCTTATTCCATTAAGCTAACAAGGTTTTGACTGTATGTTCTGTAATCCATTGACTTGGCAACATACCAGCTAAATTGAAGAATCATCACCACTTGGGGCTATTGGATGATGAATCCTTCCACTAGAGTATACCATAATGATCATATAGCAAGTGACACTCTTTATACAAAGAAGGATAATTCAGAATGACAATGATTTTTCTTGAAACATTGAAGTTACTTCTCAGGATCTTATCTCAGATTTTGAAAAGATATTGTCTTGCACTTCTAATGCAAGCTGAAGGCAGAAATCTGTACCAAATATATCTTATAAGGATTTTGAGAAGGGAGGGAGGGAGGGAGAGAGGGAGGCAAAAATAGAGGAAAGAAAGAAAACCTTATACATTGCTTAAGTTTCATAATAAAATACATTCTCTTCTGGACCAAATGGCTCTGTCATGACCTCACTTTGTTGGGAAACAGGACAATGCTAGTTTTTCTAGAAGACTTTTTTTTTTTTGAACTCCTGCCTTATATATTTTGTATGGCACTAAGCAGGTCATTTCACCTACATCCTCATCATATTCCATGCTAATAATATCTAACTCATGGCTTTGATGTGAGAATAAATGTAATAATATATGTACAATGCACCATAAACTTTAAAGGGCTATATAAATATTAGTTATTTCTATTAATTATTACAATTGTTCATCCTAGTTTTGTTTCAAGTTTTATACGCTACTTCTAGTTAGACTTTTTGTAGCCAACTATAGAAATCTAACCTCACTGTCATATGACAGTGTTTTCAAGACATCAGTCATTACAATTAGGAAGGAACATACAAATTCCAAGCTTCGGTGGGGAGTCTGTTGTAAGGGCTAGCAGACACTCTCATCTATCTCCCTCCTTCCCTCCCCAAACATTAATCTATGCATGATAACAAATAATACCTTTCAGGTACGATCATATTAGATGCTACACTACTATAGTAAATAATTGGAATTAGAGGAAGTCTAAATGAGCCTGGAAAATTATATAGTTCAGGTACACAATCAGAAATGCTTTTTTGTTTCAGATTTTACTAACATGCTCCTTTCCCTCTGTCATAATGCTTTCCTATTTGAATCAATAGAAGTATGTGAAGAATTGTCACACAAATAAACAGGGGACAAAAATCACAAAATTCATTTGCATGGCTCCAGTTGGTATAACTAAAGCAATTGGTGGAAGTTCCAAAAAGAAGAAAACTTTTTTTTAATAGGATGGCTTCCTAATAATTTTTTTAAATGCAGTAGACTACTTTGTAAATTGATGGTTTAGCCTAGCTAAATTTTTTAGGAAAAAAAGCTGTGATCAACATAGAAGTGAATTCTTATTCAGGTATGGATTGGGTATTGATGGTCTTTGATGTCCTTTCCAACTGAATTATGAGCATTTTAGTATAGTGAAAATCATTTAAGATATACTCTTTTACATTGTTTAAAAGTAGATTCTGATAGTATTAATACATTATGATAATTTGTGTGTTTTGGGATAATATTTGGAGTTATTTTTCATTGGGATGGCTCTTTTATTTAAAATCAAATTAGAAATAGAATAGCATAAAATCTGTCATGTATAACTAACTTTACTCTTATTGACTCAATAATGTTAATTGACATCCTGAGTTTAGTCTGGGAATTGATCCAGACATGTAAGGAGTTAAAACATATTTACCAGCCATTCAATCTTTAGTTATTAAAACAACAAACAACATCAGCACTAATCACAACTACACCATCTTTGAACAATAAATGATGGAGAAATGTCACAAGAAAATTAATCTTTTGCTCTTTTTAAAGGAAAAGATAATAAAAGTATGTAAACCTTATAAATAAATCATTTTTTTCAAGTGAAAAATAGATTGATAAACTTAGCATATCAAATGAATCTGAATGAATGCAATAACAAGCAGTTTCCAAAGGCTAGAAGAAACCTCAAGAGGTCATTTCTAGTCCATTCTTTTTTCTTCAGGCAAAAGCAAAGTTGGGCTATTAGGATCTATAAACATGATTCCCATAAGACTCAATCATGTTCTGTGTCTAATGGAGAATGCTCTCACAGCTGCTGCATGATATAATCATATTGTATATCTCAGGATGAGACTTGTCTGAAAAGATATGGAAAATAATCTCCCAGTACACCCTGACTGGGTATTTAGTTCCTTAAAAATCAATGTTGACATTTGGTGCCAATCAAGAAATATGGCAAAGAGCTCAAATATGAGCAAAACATTGGGCTGGTTCTTTATTTAGTCCAGGCTTTTTTTTTTTTTCTTTTTCTTTCTCTCCAGGCAAAATCTCCCCTAGGCAAGTAGACAGCACAGTATGTTTGAAGGAATACTAAAAAGTAATTTACCTAAAAAATATTTGTCTATAGACTGAAATCCTAATGATTAGGCTCCCTATTATGAGTGAGTACTGTTTTCCTGTGGGCTGCTAGCAAGATACATGTATGTATGCTAGGAAGAGTGATTTTTTTCTCTGTTTGGTTTCTTTAGGCTAACGTACATTAGGAGAGAGAGTGTGATATCGGAGGAAGAAATGAGATACAGTGAGAGGGGAAGCATTACCCTTGAAATCAGAGAAACTGGCTTTAAAGCTCCCTTGGGTATGGTGTGATCTTGGGAAGGCCACTTGATCTTTCCAGAACTCAGTTTCCTTTTCTGTAAAACAATGGGATGAGATTGTCAGGGATTTTTCAACTTCTTTTGCATCATGAATCCTTTTAGCATTCTGGTGAAATCTATGAATCTTCTCAGAATAATGCTTTTAAATTATTATTATGTTAATTATTGAAGGAAATGCTAAATTCACTTACAGATTAGTGAAAAAATATAATTTTATGCATCATATATTTTCCTTCAAATCTCTTTGTAGTTAAGGATTCCCTAGACTACTTGTTAAGAACTCCCCAAACAGATGGCATCTAGAGGAATAAGAATTCATATAGAACCATATGCCAGATACTATGCTAAGTACTTTACAATTATTATCTTATTGATTCTCATTTATGTTGAGAAAGCTTAATTAAGCACAAATAAGGGACTTGGCCAAGATCACACAGTTAATAAGCATCTGAGTTTGGATTTGTTCTCAGGTCTTCCTGAGCTATGCTTAGACATTATCCACTGGTTTACTCTACTACTTGTAATGTTCTGTTATCCCTTATGGTGATTTATGTATGATTCCACAAATTGTGTTCATGTGTCAGCATCAAGTTCAAATTCTATATTTGAACCAATACTCAAGTGAATTTGAATCAGTTATATACTTGGATTTCAGTTTGTTCGAATATGCAATGAGGGCATGGCACTAACTGGCTTCTGAAGTCTTTTCCAACTCTATAGCTATAATCCCTATGATGTAACAGACAAATCCCATTCATTGTCAAGAGATAGAATAGACTAGGAAACATTCCTTGCTGGAAAGGAAGATTTCAGAAAATCCTTGAAAATCTTATATGAACTGATGCCAAGTGAAATGAGCAGAACCAGCAAAACATTATACACAGCATCAGCAACATTGTATAATGATCAATTATGAATGACTAAACCCTACTCAGAAAGACAATAATCTTAGACAAGTACAATGGACTCATGAGGTCAAATGTTAGCTCTATTTAGCAAAAGAACTGATGGTCTCTGGATGTAGTTAGACGCTTTTATTTAATTACCTTATTTTTTCTCACTTTTTTTTTTTAATCTGTCTTCTTTCACAACTGGGATTGATATGGAAAATTTTTACATGATAGTGTATCTATAAATTATATGAAATTGCCTTACCATCTTCAGAAGAGTGGAGGGAGGAATGGAAGAACAATTTGAAACTCAAAATTCTGTAAAAATGAATGCTAAAAATGACCTTGACACATAAATCAGTAAAAAAAAAAAAAAAATACAATTAAAAAAAAAAAGAGTTGGCATTTGTATAGGTATACCCATTTCCCTACCCACAAATCCACACAGGTTCCCCCAGGCTGTTTTTCTCCTGATAGCACAAGGACCACATATTCAAGCAAAATATAGTGTTACAATGCAAGAGTTTTAGGACTTTCAAATTCACAGTGCATCAAAGTCATTAAATATCGGTTTAAACAAAAACAAACCAACTAACAAACACAAGATTATAGTCTTTATTAGTGGAGGAGGCCTTAAAGTTAATCTTGGGAAGTTTTCTGTTTGTTTGTTTATTTTTTTTATTTTTTATTTTTATTTTGTTGTTGTTTTTGTTGTTTCTTATAGGGGAAGATAGAATGACTTGGAAAAAGGTAGAAAAAACTGAACAGTAGAGAGGCACATGGTCCCTCCTACTTCAAATCTAGTTCCATTAAGGCAATCAATGCAATGTAAATCAACTATTTGTTAAACATGCCAGTCTCTACCCAGATAATGAATTGTTAAGTCTTAACATGGGTTGGTGAAGCATTATGCGGTTATTCAATAAAGATATCATAAATAATAAAAAGGTCCTAAGAAAATATTAATACAAAAATCTCATTTTAGTAAGGAATGACTTTATCCTAAGGTGAACTAATTTGGGCTGAATCCATCATTTCAATGTCCTCCTCTCTAAACTGAAAATGAGTTTTCTTTGTGATTCTACCACTGTGTTTAGTTTTGGACAAACTATTTTAAGAAGGATATTAGTGAAATGAGTGTAATGGAAAACTCTGAGACCATTCCATATACAGATCCACCGGTAGAACTGGTGATGCTGTGGTTAGAAAGCAAAAGGATTGGGTACATTATGATAGCATCATGCCTGAATTGTTCTTCCTTTCTCTCAATATCATCAAATCAATAAAACTTCCAAAGTATTTTTGAGAGCTTCCTTAGTGTCAGTGATTATTTTAAAGGCTGACTATCCAAATCAAAACAGTCTCTGATCTCAAGTGAGTCAAAAGTGCTTTCTGAGTATGGCTGCAATAACGTCCCCTTTCCCTCCCTCCCCACTGAATTCCTATCTTTATCAGTAGATTTTATCATCCTTTTACTCTGATCATTACTTGTCTCTTTCTAATGCTTAATTATTATTATTATTTTTTTTTGAGGAATAGATACCCAGAGGTATTGTATCATAAAAAGAAATTTGGGGTAGTACTGAGGGATATCCATAGTGCGATATTTCTGATTTTCTCCTCAATTCCTGAATGATCAAACTTCTGTCCTTCCATACTGACAAAGATCTAAATACAAATGTACATAAAATTTCACTTTAATGCAATCTGTCTTGACCTTTCTGTAATTTCAAGAAGTTATGTCTTAATTTGGGAGTGGACCTATTTTAGTAGTGTAAGATGATGAAAGATAATAGCCAAGATTATTATGCTTCAGACAAGTGATTTTATATTAGACATAGCAAGAAAGACAAGAACAAATGGTAAGATGAATATAGAAACCTGCTGACCTAGTCATCAACGCAGGGGGAAAGGTGAGTTTCTGGCATTTTTTTTCAAAGCTACAAGTACCAGGTCAACTTTGCCAGTCAATTAATTTCTTTCTTCTTTTCCTCTTTTAAAGTGAAGGAGAACATTGGGAGGAAGAACAAAAGATAAAATAATAATGAGTGAATTATTAAAACACTAAACTAAACTAAAACTGATGCACTAAAAACTAAAAATGATGCATTCAGTTTCTAATTTGGGGAAGAATGGATTTGAGGATGTGACGTTGGGCAGAAAACTGTCTTCAAATTTTTGAAGAAATATCTTTCTTATTTATTATTGTTTTTAAAAATGCCTTTTAAATGGGTAAATTTCCTCTGGCAATTTAGCTCGAAAAGTTGTTCCTACCAGAAGCAATGGGTAGAAGTTAAGCAGAAGAAAAAAAAAATAGACTGAGGTGTTATCTTATTGGAAATGGGATGCAGTGCCTAGAAAGAAGAATTTTCCCTATTAGAAATCTTTGAGCAGAGTCTGGGTTAATTTTTTGGATATGGATAGTATAGATTACTTTCATTTAGGGATTGTTTTATATGCTTATTGAATTCCTTTCCTACCTGAGAGTCTGAGATAGAACTATTAAATATAAGTGAAGGGAAAAAAAAAGGCAAACAAATGAACATGCTACCCAACCTTAAATGTGTATTGATTGTCTTTTATGCTAATATTCTTGGGAACCCAAACATTTCAACTCCCTGTTGAAAAGGAGCACACAACAACTGAGAATGACACAATTAGCAGTTAATTTAAGATAACCAAAATGTATCAGCCCTAGTCAAGTGAACAGTTTTATTTTTTTGTTACTGTTGTAGGGAATTCCAATGTATGAGTCATTTAAAAGCCAATCTGGTTGGTACAGTGCGTGCTGTTTGATTGCTTTCTCCCTGTGCCAGCAAGCACATTTACTCGCTAATGTTTCACATCTGTTCTTTGTAATTTAGTGATTATGGGTAGGCCTCTGTGTCCTGCTTGTTTATTTGAAAAGGGCAATAGGAGGCTTTATTTACATGAGATGCATCTCAAGTTTAGAGATAGTAATGGCTGGAACTCTCTGGGTGTTTGCTATCTCCTCATCATGAGTGGTTCTCAATTAAGGAAGAATAAACATCCCCAAGTCTGTGGCTCAGTGACTGGCAGCTATCGGCTTGGACACAGTGGGCAGGCCTGGTCTCTGGCAAATGTGCCATTCGTCTCCAACTCCTTCCTGCTGTGTGTGTCCTTGTGGATTTCTATCCAAAGGCAGGCCTGGCCAGTTCTGTGAGCTATTGGGCATGGTATAGGAGTAGGCAAATACACATCTTAGCAGGATTGCATAGTCACTCTGTAAGTCATTATCGGAAGTTTCTTGAGTGACTGTTCATTTTCAAATGTTTAGACCTATAAAAATGAGGGCCAATGTAATACGATGGAAGGCATTTTGGCTTTGATGTTAGGAAATAGGTTCAAATCTCAAATAAAAATTACTAGGGAAAGGCAAGGAAAAAAAAAAAAAAACCTGATTTATTAAGTGAAAACGATCAACCAAGACTGTCCAAAACCTTAGAAATACAAGTACAAGCAAAGAATGATAGTCTTTGCCCTTAAGGACCTTCCATTTGAATGGAGGAAGAAAACCTACAAAAGGCAACTGAGGATGACAGTGGAGGAAAGGCAGGGAAGAAACATTTATTAAGCATATATGATGCATGTACCAGGCAAGGGACTAAGCACTTAATAAAAAGCCTGTCTTTAATCCCCCAAATCCTGTGCTATCGGTGATATGATTTTAACAATTGTTGTAGCAAAGAAAACTGAGTCAGACAAGTTAAGTGACTTGCCTGGGGTTATATAGCTAAAAATATCTGATCCTGAATTTGAACTCTCGGGTCTTTTCAAGTTATGATCCAGTTTTATATACAGCACTATCTAGCTACCTAAAAGTAGGAGTCAGGATGTGATGAAAGTACACAGTCCTATACATGGCTTTGAATCTGGAAATTAAGAACAAGCCCAGTAGAGGAATAAAATCTAGTGAGGGTGTCTCCACAAAATGGTTTCCAGAAGTAACTCCAATGGGAGAAGGAGGCTACACAAAAGGACATTTCACCTTGTGTGATTTGCCACATCTCTCTGAGCTTTATTTACTTCATCTAAAGAATCAGAGGTTGGAATAGATGACATTTGAGGTTATTTCCATCTCTTGCTTTATGTATTTTGACCCTCCAATGACGAAAATGTCTTTTTAGTCTCCCAAGCAGAGATTTCAACAGGGTCCTATATCTTTTGAATAAGATTCTAGATGAGGTAAGGTTAGGGAGAGCTTAAAGTAATCTCTATGAAGAAAGGAAAAGTGGAAAGTCCTTTCCTTTACTCTATAATTTCTTGTGGATGAGAAATCCATTCTTGCCTAAAGAAACCAAGAAGAGAAAGTCTAAAAACACAACTCCAATTGCCTCTGGGAATCTCCTTCACAACAAATCAATCAACTAATTAAACACTACAATTCCTACCTCAATTCATATCCTTTATATCTTTCACTCTGGGGAGGGCAAATGAGATTGACATATGTATATATATATATATATATATATATATATATAGAGAGAGAGAGAGAGAGAGAGAGAGAGAGAGAGAGAGAGAGACAGTGAGTGAAGGAAGCCATTGTGTAGATTTGATCATTGCTTTAATACTAGAAAAATTGGAATTAAAGGAGAAGATAACAGCTATAAATTTGATCTCAATATGCACAACAGTGGTGAAAAATGAAAGTTCTACATGTGAAAGGACTATATATTCCAGAACAATTTTAGATCTGACTCCAAGACAACATGCTAGGCAAATGAAAAAGTGGAATGGCAACAGGTTATCATCAGACAAGGAAATTTAATGTTCACAAAAATGGAAGTTGTACATTTTATTGATGTCAAGATCGATTGGATGGAGTATGCCATGGGAAATAAATAAATTGAGCTCTGAAATATTAGAGTGTTTCACAATATCTATATGCATGTTGAAGTCCTTTTGCATGAGGGTCCTAGCTTAGGAAAAGAGAAAAACATTAAGTCAGGCTTTGAATTCATTAAAGAACAAGGGCTATATCTTGGATCATTACACAACAGATCCCATTTGGGAAACTTAAAAATTTTAGACTATCCAGATTCACACAACTTGTGTGTGTCAGAGATGGGACTCAATTGCCAATCTTCCAAGCAATTCTCTCTATTCAATCACAATGCCTCCCTAAATATCTACCTTGTTGGAACATAGTATCACTTGCCTTTCAGTTTAAGGATTTACAATGCTGTCCTGTGAAACCTTCTGAGAATCTGAAAAGGTAGCAGAGCATTCACTGAAAGGTCCCTAAATAAGAGTCTATTTAATGAGGTAATCAATCAATGAACAAAGTATTTATGAATACTGTGATGACCACATATTTAAAATCAGCCAGAGTCAGGATTTCAGGTTAAGGGAAAAATCTTCAGTCTTTATTCTCAGTAGAGGTGAAAAAGGATTGAGATAGCAATATGGGCAGACAGGAAGCCAGCTAGCAGAGGAGGATTGGAGGTGAAGGGCCGTTGCGATAGCAATGCAAACAGCTGTGTCAAGATGCCAGCCAGCAGTCTCTCTTTCTGCTTCACTTTTCATTCCCCTGCCTCCACCCACCAAAAGCTTCATTTCCTGTACAACACATCAGGACTTGCACAAAGAGTGGGCGGGGGCCATTTTTTCTCTGAGTATATATATTAATAGAGTATGATCCAATTACTATTTAGCCTCATGTGCTTGGGACTTCAGTGCATCAACTCAAGCCTCAGCCCATTACAGAATACATAGTAACAATAAAATTTATTAATAATTATCAATGTTTGCTATACAGTTTAAAAGTATCATTATAGACAAAGTAGTATCATACAAAGTAGGAAGGAAGGAAAGTATATTAGCAAAATAATCCCATCAGATTGGACTTGGCAGAGATTTTATTTGTGTCAAAATGAAAATAAATTCATATATTATAAAGAAACAAAACCAGTAAATACTTTTATGCTGTCATGGACTTTGCTGGTCCCCACTCATCATGTGTAGTTCTACATGCAGCTTCCCAAACTGTCCATAGAGGATAGACAAATGTTTTGCCTTTGCCTCTTGTTTTTGTTTGTGTCAGTATTTCCTAGCTCCCCATCCAGCCCTCCAGCTGTCCATCTGTTATCCTTGGCTCATACTACATGACCAGTTTACTCCCTTTATCCTGTCATACATTAATAATATTTTGAGACACTTTTCACTTGCATGTCATCACTAGTTGAATTGTAAGGAAAATATAAACTCATCTGGGTCTTTCCACTCTTCCCTTCATTACCATTATCTCTAATTTTTCAGATGTCCTGGATTTTTTTTTTTTTAAGATTTGTAGGCATATTATCAATGGGAGAGAATTGGTAGCTTTGGTGAAAGAGAATGGCTTCAGATTGTGGAATGTAATTTGTGGTTCCCCAGTCTCTCTTTCCTTAATTGATTTCTGAAAAAGAATCTCCTTATAGAATACAGGATTTGGAGTAATGAAGCCCTGCATTCAATTGCTGCCTATTATTAACTGTGTCTGTGTTATATGGAAGAGGTAAAAATAACTAAAAGGATAGATAAACAGAAAAATTAGTAAATATAAAAAGTCTTGGAGCATAAAAAACTTAGTATGTCTGCATGTTTACATCCATGAATGTATACATTCGTGACCTAGTCAAATGTTTATGAATATAGTTAATATAATTTCCAAGTGCCTTAAGTATGATAAGCAATGAGATTGATATGATGGCGAGTTGTTAACATAGAAGAAGGATTTCCTGGTTTTGAACCTTATCTTTGCTACAAACTAGCTTTTTCATTTGGTAATTCAGTGAACCTTTCTCAGAGTGCATTTGTTCACCTAGAAAATGAAAATAACCATAGGATCTAGTTGAGGTCATTAATTTAAGGATCAAGTAAGAATATCAGAATATACATATTCATATATACACATTCATGTATATGCAAATATAAATATATGCTATGCAAATATGTATATATGTATATGTACATGATGAATGTATGTTTATATAACTCTGAAAATCTTAAAATTCTATATTAGCATTAGCTACTACTATAAAATAATTTTGCCATTTTTAAAAATGGATTTGTGATTTTATGAGTGAATGGAGTTTTTTATGGGGAAAAAAAACTCACAATGCAAGAGACCTTCTCTGCACCTTTTTTTAAAAAAGAAATCTGCCCAACATTTGGTTGCCTGTTCTCCCACTTATTCAGTTATAGGTTCCTTGGGCAGGGACACTAAAATATTTGCATCTTTTAATATTCCCAGCACATAACACAATGCCTGGCACATAGTAAGTGTTTAATAAATATTTATTGGTTACTTGATGTGCCTACAGGTACTGAGATATTAGTTACGTTATCCAGTGTCATTTGGCCAGAATAGTTCCCAAAAAGAAAACTCACCATATTGCTTTTCATAACATTCATTTAATGAATAATTATTGATTTGAGCAAAAATTCTTAGAATTTGGTTTTGAAGACATGATTTTGGACATATTAGGACAAAATCCTAAAGACAAGGGATATGAAACAGTCACATGAATACTCAAAACATTGATGTCTTGTGATGTGTTTTTTTTAAAAGAAAATCCAGACATTTTCTCATATGATGTTGATGTATTATTTATACACACACACACACACTCATACACACATACATATATATATACATATATAATCTCCATACTATCTCGCCTTTGATTTATTTATCAATGACAACTAAAACTTAGTATGTTATATAAGATTATATTTTCTCAAGTCAGAGACAGAATAATGGAATAAAGGCAGATACTCACCTGATCTCTCCACCAAACTCCTATAAAGCCCTTTAAATAATGTAGGCAGGAAAGGTCTGTCATACTTAGGTGACAGAGGGCCATAATCCAATGCAGGCCATGCCAGCACACATCATGCCCTGAAAATCAGGAACAGGCTTTAGGAGCCACTAGAGCAGGAGCAGCAGCAGCTGCTTTCAAAATTCCCAGACTTCAAATAAGTCTGAGTCTTCAAAGACTTACAATTGATCAGAAGGAGATTACAGGGGTCTCCTTACAAATACTTAGACAGGACTCTGTTTTGCCCAAATTAGGATCTGGGTCCTTGGTGGCACTCCCAGGGTTAGGAAGAGCATTAGCACATAATTATCGCCACATCACAACATGAACTCTCCTCATATTTCCAGGGAAGAAAAGAGAGTTTGTGGTCACTCATAGTCAACAGCACATGGCAGAAGAATAGTAAACACACTTCTTAGATCATACAATTTTGGAAGAACTGAAACCATACAGTTCTCTAAAATTATCTCTCAAAACAGCTGCACAAAACCATGAAGCTTGGGCTTAAACAAGGAGTTAAAGGGCAAATAATATGCTGAAGAAAAGAGCAGACAACAGAAAAAAACAAAAACAACAACAGCAACATCTTGACTATAAAAAGTTTACTATGGTGACAAGGAAGATTAAAAAAATATATACTCTGAAAATAATGAAATCAAAGTTCCTACATCCAAAGTTTCCAAGAAAAAACAAACACAAAAGATACATTGGTAAATAAAAGATAAAATGGAAGAGTTCAAAAATGATTTGAAAATCAAATAAGAGTGACGGAGGAAAATTTTCAAAGAGAAATATGAATAATGCAAGAAAATCATGAAAACCCATTCACCAGCTTGGTAAAAGAGACATAAAAATATCTTTAAAGAACAAATTAGACCAAATATTGAGTATAAAAATCAATAAGAAAGAAGAACTGGACAAATGGGAAAGGATAAACAGAAATTGACTGAAAAAAAAAAAACAATTCCTTAAAAAATAGAATTAGGTAAATATAAATTGATGATTTTATCATAAATCAAGAAAAAGTTAAACAAAATCAAAATAATTCTAAAAAGGAGACAATGTGAAATATTTCATTGGTTGAACAACAGATCTGGAAAATAAATCTGGGAGAGATAATTTAAAGTTTATTTAGTCATGATAATTTCTTGAAAGGTAATGTCAATTTTTTATCAAGGAAAAAATTGCCCTGCTATTCTGGAAGCAGAGGGTAAAATAGAAATTGAAAGAAGCCATTGATCAACTCCTCAAAGAGGTTTCAATTTCATTTCCAAAATGAAATCTCCCAGGAATATTTTAGACACATTTCAGAGGTTTAAGGTCATGGAGAAAATATTGCAAGTTTCCAATAAATAAACAAAGTACTGTGGAGCCTCAGTGAGGATAACAAGATTTAGCAGTTTCAATTATGAAGGACTGGAGAGCAAAGAAATATGATATCTCAGAAGGACAAAGGAGTTAGGATTACAACCTAGAATTTCTTACTCAGTTTAGTTGAGTATAATCCTTCAGGAAAAAAAAAGGATATCCAATGAAATAGAAGACTTTCAAGTATTCTTGATGAAAAGATCAATGATGACAAAAAAATAATATTAAAAAACAAGACTCAAGAGAACCATAAAAGGGGAACAAGAAAGGGAAATCAAGGTTAAACTCTCTCAATATATGTGTGTGTGTATTATATAATATATACGATTGTACATAATATTTATAGTATATGCATAATATGTGTACATATAATATATGCATAATGTGTATATATATAACATATGCATAATATGTATATATATATATATTACAGAGAGAGTGTCACAAGTGTGAATTGAATACAAAGGGATGATATAAAAAGTATCAAAAATATGAAAGGAATGTACTGGGAGAAAGGGAAAAGAGAAAAGTAGAATGGGTTAAATTATCTCCCATAAGAGACAAGAAAAAACATTTATATTATAGAGGCAAAAGGAGGAGGTAAGGGGAATGAGTGAATCTTCGTCTTATCAGAATTGACTCAAAGAGGGAATAGCATCCACACGCATTTGGATATAAAAAAGTATTTTTATTCTACAAGAAAGTAAGAATAGAAGGGGAGTTAAAAAAGGGGTAAGTTTACAGAAGGGAGGACATAATGGGTAGTCAGAAGCAAAACATTTTTAAGGAGGGACAGAGTGAAAGGAAAGCAAATAGGATGAAGGAAGCAATAGGATGGAAGGAAAGAGTTAGCAATATTAACTGTAAAAAAAAATGTATTGTTTCTCTGATAAAGGACTCATTTCTCAAACATATAGAGAATTGTTAACTAATAAAAATAAGAGCCATTTCCCAATATATAAATGATAAATGAATTGTTTTCTGATGAATTAATCAAATATGAATATAGCTTTTCAAAGTTCTAATTCATTACTTATTGGAAAAATGCAAATTAAAACCATACAGAGTACTATCTCATACCTGTTAAGCTGGCTAATGGGACAGAAAAAAAAAATTAATATATGAAGGAAGGGGTGTGAGGGAAATGAGATTGTTGGTAAAGCTATGAAGCAATTCACCCATTCCATAGAGGAATTTAAACTATGCTACAAGAGGTATAATCCTTGCACACTCTTTGATCTAGCAATATCACTACTAAGTCTGAATCAAAAAAGCAATTTAAAAATAAATAAATTGTAATTTTTCAGAGGGAGAAAGAAGATATTATTTACATATTTTAATAATTAAGAGGTAGGAAAATGAATTGGCCCTAAAGTCATCAAAGTCTGGGGTCAAATTTTGCCTCACACATATTGACTGTGGTGTTGGGGGTAATTTATTTAATCTCTCAGTTCCTATAACAAATATTCAAAACTATGAGTTGATAAAGTAGTGCTGATATATATACCAATGTATGGAGTGTTTTCATTTCTGGGAGTTACCTGCATTGCCAAAATTATAACTATTGCCATCAAAAATATGTCTGTCTCTTCCTGTCTCTTCCTCTCTGTCTCTGTCTCTCTCTCATTCTCTTCTTCTCCCTCTATGCTCCCTCTCTTTCCCCTGCCTCTCCTCCCTCTCCTCTTTTTCTCTTTCTCCATTTCCCCCTCATGCTTGTCTTCTCCCTCTGTCTTTGCTGCTTATTCTCCATCTCTCTCACTCTCCTTCTTGTAATTATTCATTAACTCATCAATATTACATATATATAGATATAGATGCATATGTGAATACATGCATCAAATCAATATGTCTGGACATAGATCACATAAATCAATAGATGGCCCTTTAATGCCCTTTTCATTTCTAAATCTATGATACTTTAATCTATTTATTTTTTCAAAATCTATCCAGCATGTATCCCTACTATAGGCCAAGATTCAAAGATTAGTGCTTAGAAGACTGTTCTTTCTTAGCCTTAATATCTATGTGCGTTGTTTGATAATTATAGAATGCATTCTTCCTAATCCTCACAACACTAGCTTATATTGCTGTAATAATGAATCAGCTAGGTTATTATATAGAAATAAATCACTATCTTGTCCTTATATTTTTGTTTCTATGAAAAACTTCATGGGTTAGACTGGTGTTAATGTCATTTATTATTATACATGTATAGGTAAATTCATTAATACATCAGTGCAAGAGAGCTAAATCCCTTCTTTTGTCATTTAAGTATTATCCACACAAAAGCACAAAGATATTTAAAGCAAAGTGGACTTTTAAATGGAAACTAGCATATCATCAATTGCTGCCAAAAACCCTACATAGAGTCCTACAGTCCCCCCTACAAGGTTTAAGGGTACGGTTTATTATAGAGTGTCTAATTTAGTATGTATCATTAGTGTTTCTGCTTCCAATTTATGACACTTTTAAGAAGAGGAATGGTGATTCTGGATATTGCATAAGTTGACTCATGCAGTTTCTTTTTAGAACTGTAGATGTGAACCTGTGGCCTGGGAGGATTGGGGCAATTCTCCGAAATTGGTCATAAGGTAGTGAGATGTCAGAGTTCATACTGACCACAAAGTGATAATCAAATTGTTCTGTTCTTTGTCTCTACTCCAGAAATAGCTGCAGTATCAAAGATTCCTATTCCTGTTTGGAGTCGATAAGGATTTTGATTGGGATATATTGAGCTTAATTTGATAATGAAGAAAGAAACAAGAAAACTGTTTGCCATGTAAGTATGAAGCTCTTCCTCCCTCAGATCTAATATTTTACCTAATTTTTTCCTCTTGTAAAATATACTTTTTATGGACTTTGTTTATGAAAAATTAATATATTTTAAAGATTTTCAAATAACCCTAACCCTAACCCTAAATAATTAAAATCCTCTTGTTTCTTTTCTTTTACTGGGACCTGTAGGACTCCTATTAAATGCATTAAATTTTAGAATAAATTTGTATGCTAGTGAATCTCCTTGCTTTATATATTTACTATTCATATATCTTGGATTGGCTAGTCAATCACTGTATTATTTATAAGTAAGCCAAAGTAAGAATATTTGTGAAAGAAAATGTGTCTATAAATATTCTTGAAATAGATTACTATATGTGATTACAATGATGTGCTCTTTTTTAGCTTTCTATCACAGTCTAGTAAGCAATAATTCAGTCTAGAAAGTATACACACTTTGCTGGTTGATCAGTATTAAAAGCACTGAATTTGTTGTCAGAGGATTTGGATTGTGTTACTGACTTGTTCATTTACTATGGGTTTGGTGTTAGGCTCCTGGATCCTTATTTTCCTTACCAGGAAAATGTGGGTATTGGGCTAATGGACTTCTAATGTTTCATCCTTATCTAAAGCTATGATCCTAGAAGTCATAAGCCAGAGAGTTTTGGAACAATTTTGGTAATCCTTTGGAGGTAACATGAAAAGAAAGGGAAAGAGAGAATGACAACGGTAACGTGGAAATGGGAAATGTGACTGATACAAAGGGAATGAAATAGTCAGAAGATATGGTAGAAAATTCAAGACCTGGTCATCAATTAGTTTTGTATTTATGGTTCAAAGGGCAGAACTGTGCTTAAAGAATGAAAAGTCTATGATAACCCTTGGTGTAAGCAGCCCCTTCCAAAGCACTTAAAGCTTCCTGTCCAAAAATAGACATATATCTATATCTATATTTATCTATATATGTTTATATCTATCTATCTATCTATATACATATATATATATATATATATATATATATATATATATATATATATATATATATATATATATATATTCTCACACACACATATACATAGATAAATATATGGACATATGTGTCTGTGTGTTTTGGGTCTACCTCTGGTACACTAGTAATCTTCAAAAAGCTTATAGTTTATGGGAGAAAGAATATTAAAGAAATTAATAATAAAGCATTCTGATGGGAACAACAAGGAGCAATCATGAAAGGCTTTTTTTCAGAGTTTGTGAATAAGATGCAATTTACAACAAAACAGGAATTTTGAGGTGGAAGAAAGAGAGGAAAGAAGGAAAACTTGCTAGGTATAGGAGAGATCCTTAACAAAAACATGGAAGAGAGAGAGAAGGGAGAAAGAATGACAAGTTCATGAAATAGCAAATAGATGAACAGACAGAAACATTTAATGTGAAGGGATATGGTTAAATAAGCCTGAAAAGGTAGGTTTGAATCTGTGATAATGAACATTTTTATATCCCAATGAAATCACCAATTCTGATTCATTATAGTCTGATAAATGCATGAGAGGGGAAATTAGAAAAATTGGGCTTTTGCCTTATGTTGTTTCTTATAGATGTAGTGAAAGTAGAATTCATTAACCTATCAATAACTTAGGGAAAACCCCTATTTCCTGAAGAAAGGTCCCAGAATGATGGATAAAAGAGTCAGTCTTTATGCAATAAAATGTGTTTATTGTAGTTGTGGTTGTAGTTGTTTCAAATCTGGTTTCCATTTGGTGTGGTGGAATGAGTTAGGAAGCAGAAGTCTCCTGTTTAGACCCAGTCTTACATATTGCTTACTTTATACCTCTGCCCAGATTAATTAGGATGAAAGGTGGAAGGGTGTCTAGGGCTCCTTAGAACCATAGAATTGAAATAGTTCATAATCTATTCTCTTTTCTTCTGTTTCTTCTTACCATATTTCAAGGAATCACTGCTGCAACCACTTTCTCATATCAGCCCACTACTACAACTTAATCAGAATCCTTCATCAACTCAGGCTTAACCTTCTAAAGCAGTGGTTCTCAAACTTTTGTTTTCAGTATAAAGATACTTTATTCTACTAAAAATTATTGAGGATCTCTCCAAAGCATTTTTGTTTATCTGGGTTATATTTATAGATATTTATCATATTGGAAATAAAAACTATTTTTGAATTTGTTGACCCTCTAAAAGAGTTTCAGAGATCCCCAGGATTCTCTAAACCATACTTTGAGAAACACTGCTCTACAGCTTTAGATAAGGTTCCTCTAGCTCCAGTCCTTAGCTGGATCCTTTCTTTTTTTCCCCTTTCATCCAGCCATATTATCTTTCCTTTACTCTTAGAGGGAAGGAGGGAGGGAGTGAGGTAGAATAAGAGAGAGGATGGGAAAAAGAGAGGGAAGGAGTGAGGGAAGCAGTAAGGGAGAAAGAGCACTATTATATCCATTGTTTGTATTCATTGTAACAGTGTGTTCTGTCTTATTATGCAGTTATTACAAGAATATTTCTCCCAAAATGTTTCCATTCCTTTAAAATATGAGAAGTGAGAAAGAATTGATGTGTGAAATATCACTTATACTTTCAGATTAAGTAATTGTATTGTTAGTTTCTCTTAACTGCTTTAAAAGGAAACCTCTCACAATCTGAAAGTATTCTGTAAATGCATGTAAAATAAGAACAAAACACAGCAACAAAGTTACAGGTCATAAGAAAAATGACTGGAAATAAAAAGTGTTTGAATTAACCATGATAAGAAATACATCTGGGCATATAATTATATAGGAACTAATAGTGGGGGATTTTTCTCTTACTATTTGGTAATTTTTCCTTTTTAAGCAAAATATAGTGGTACATTGGCCGTATCTGACAATTTATGAAAAAATGTGTGATTTTATGAATTGGGTTATCTTTTCATATTTGTAAAAAAAGAGATTTTTAAATTGCTTGATGATAAATTTGCTTGATTTAGGAAACAAATGTTGGAATTGAATATATCATTTATTTCATGTTGAGAGGAAGGAGTCTAATCACCCTTGATTCTTGTGGCTCTTGTTAGAGTGTCACTTCATAAACCTTCACTTGGATTGAAAACACTATTATATTGCAACTAGACACAAAAAGGGCTGTTGTGATCACATAAAATGTGTCTTAAAAATCTCTACTAGGGGCAGCTAGGTGGTGCAGTGATTAGGGCACCAGCCCTGAAGTCAGGTCACTAAATCCCTATTGCCACAGCAAAAAATAAATAAATATATAGTTTCAAATATAGAAAAGCAAGGAAATCATGTTACGTGATTACATGATTACACGATCCTGGGTACTCATTTAAAAAATAATGCATATGAACAAGTCTTGCCACATCTGAGAATTTCATTATTACAAGGAAGCCCCAAAACCACAAACACCAAAACATATTCAGTGAGTAGCAATGCATCCTTGCTCTTTAGATATTCAAGAGTAATGGTGGAGTAGTTACCTTCTGAAGCACCACATTTTTTAGGAGACAGCTCTAATTGTCCTGATAATTAACCCCTGGATTTCCTTTTTTTTTTTTTTTTTTTTTTGGCTTATGCTGAAATTTTAGTAATTGACATCTATTTCAGCTCTTTTCTAATATTACAAATTAAAAGTTAAATAAAATAACAAGTATCCAATGCAGTGTTAGGGTCAGGGATTCTAATACCTCTAATATAGTTCTGACAACTTTTTTTTTTAATTTGTACTTTCTTAACTATATTTTTTTCTTTTGTTATTTTTAAAAAAAATTGTATTTTTCCCCAATATATGTTGACAATTTTTTGGCACTCACTTTTACAAGATTTTGAGTCTCACATTTTCCCCTCTACTTCACTCCCTTACTTTCTTCCTAAAATAGGTAATTTGATATAGATCATACATGTCCTATCATGTAAAATATATTTCCCTATTAGTCACAGTTGTGAAAGATGAACAGATTAAAAGGGAAAAATAATATAAAAGGTAAAAAAAAGTGGAAATATGTTTTGATTTGTATTCAGGATACATCAAGTCTCTCTTTGTAATTTTTCTTTGTAAATCTTTTGTCCTTGTATTGCATGATTTTGTTTCCGATAAAAGTTGAATCATTCATAAATGATCATCACACAGTGTTGCTGATATTTTATATAGCGATTCCCTATTTTTTCTCATTTCACTTTGCATCAATTCATACAAGTATTTTTCAGCTTTTTTTATTTGCTTGTTTATTATTTCTTATTGCACAAGAGTATTACATTATAATCATGTACTACAGGTTATTCAGCCAATCTCTAATTGATGAGCATTCCTTCAACTTCTAATATTTTGCCATCCCAAAAAAGTTATGCTATAAGTATTTTTGCACAAATAAATCTGCTATCCCTCTTGTCCCTTTTTTTAAAAAAAATCTCTTTGGAATATAGACTTAAAGATATTGGTGTATCAAAGGGTAGGCATAGTTGTTTTTCTCTGGGCTATAATTTCAAATTGATCTCCAGAATGGTTGGATCAGTTCACAACTCCATCAACAGTACGTTAATGTGCCAATTTTTCCCACATTCATTTTTGCATTAATTATTTTTTTTCATTCTTGTCATATTAAACGATCGTATAAGTAGGCGGTAGTACCTCAGAGATGCTTTAATTTGCGTTTCTTTATTATAAGTAAATTAGAGCAGTTTTTCATATGCTTATAGCTAGCCTAGATTTGTTTATCTGCTAATTGCCTGTTCATATCTTTTGACCATTTAACAGTTGGAAATAGCTTGCAATATTACAAATTTGACTCAGTTCTCTTAATATTTTGGAAATTGTGCATTTGTCATAGACACTTCCTATAAAGATTTATTTCCCAGCTTTCTGCTTTTGACTTTGTTCAAAAACTATTTTAAAATTATCTATTTTGCATTTTAGAATGTTTTCCATTTTTTCCTTTGGTCATAAATTGTTGGTCTATATCTGATTTGTGCCTTATTATTCTCCAGTTCCCCAAGCAGTTTTTTTAAGTAAATTCTTATTCCAAAAGCTAGAAATTTTGAATTTATCAAATATATATATGATCATTTTCTACTGTGTCTGATACCTAAATCTATTCTAGAGAGTCACTATTGTATTTCATTGTCAGTATCAGATAGTTTTCATGATTACCTGTTTTATAATATATTAAGTAACATTCTTTTGTATTTTTTCATTAATTTCCTTAATATTATTGAAATTTTTTCCAGAAGAATATTTTTCTAGCTCTATAAATTATTTTTTGTTTCTTGATTGGTGTGACACTGTCAAAATTAATTCATTTATTTAGAGTTGTATTTTATTATCCTAGTTCAGCCTACCCATGAGCAACTGATATTTTTTTCTAATTGTTTAGATATGACTTTATTTATATGAAAACCTTTTTGTGTTTCTCTTTATATAGTTTCTTGGTTTATGTTGACAGATAGACTTTTTAAGTTTTATATTGTTTACAATTATTTTATATGATATTTCTCTTTCTATCTCTTGCTGTTGGACTTTGTTGACCATATAAAGCAATGAATATGATTTTTATGTGAGTTTATTTAATATCTTGCAGTTTTGATAACTTTGTTAATTTCAAGTAGTTATTTAGTTGATTCTACAGGATTCTCTAAGAATGCCATCATATTGTTTACCAGTAGTTCTGTTTCCTGACAGTTAAATATAATTCCTTCAATTTATTTTTCTTCTTTTATTGTTATATTTAATATTTCTAGCAAAATATTTAATAGTAGTGGTGATAGTGAACATCACTGATTTTATTGGAAAGGCTCCCAGTTTATTCCTAATTACATATAATGTTTACTGATGATTTAGATAGATAATGCTTATAATTTTAAGGAATATTTTCCCCTCTGTTCTTTAGTTCACCCAGGGTCATCTTCAGTAATTTTTATTTACATCTTGTTACTGGATCCAAATGGCTCTGGAGAGGAAACTGAGGCAGATGATTTTGCATAGCCTTCCCTCACTCAAATTTAATTCACTGGCATGTCATGGCATTACTTCCCTGATATTATTGCCCTGTTCAGGAACAAAGGACAAACAATAAGAGGAATGGATGCAGAAAAGCTTTTTTCTGCATGTATTGATTTAATCTCCAGGTATCTTTTGTTTTTCAATGAATATGGTTAATTATGTTGATTGTTTTTCTAATATTGAACCAACTTTTCATTCCATGTACAAATTCTATCTGGCCAAATTGTATAATCATTATCATATATCGCCTTAATTACCTTTTTTATTGCAGTAAGTTTGTTTGTTTTAATACACATTGCCTTATGATCATATTGGGAGAGAAAAATCAGAGCAAAAGGAAAAAAAATGTGAGAGAAAAAAAGAAAAAAGTAAAACAGCAAGTGCTGATTTACTTTCATTCTCCTTAGTTTTTTTTTTTTTTTTTTCCCTGAATGAAGCTGGTGTTTCCTTTACAAAGTCTATTGGTATTGCTTTGGATCACTGGGTATCTGAAAAGAAGTCTATCAAGTCTATCATAGTTGATCATCACATATTATTGCTGTTACTGTGTATAATGTATCAATCTATTCCTGGTTCTTCTTGTTTCACTCAGTATCAGTTCATGTAAATCTTTTCAGGCCTTTCTAGAATCATTTTTATGGAACGATAATATTTCATTACCTTCAAATAGCACAATTTGTTCAGTCATTCTCCAATTGATGGACATGCACTCAGTTTCAAATTGTTTGCTACCACAAAAAGAGCTGATATAAACATTTTTGTGCATGGGTCCTTCTCCCTCTTTTATATCATTTCCTTGGGATACAGACCCAGTAATGGCACTGCTAGATCAAAGTATATGCACAGTTTTTGTAGCCCATTGGGCATAATTCTAAATTGCTCTCCAGACTGGTTGGATCGTTACACAACTCAAAAAAACAATGCATTACTGTCCCAGTTTATCCACATGCTCTCCAACATTTATGATTATCTTTTGCTGTCATCTTAGCTAATCTAGAGGAGTGAGATAGTACCTCAGAGTTGTTTTAAGTTGCACTTCTCTAATAAAAAAATAATTCAAATCATTTTTCATATTACTATAGATGGATTTAATTTCATCATTTCAAAACTGTTCATATTCTTTGACAATTTATCAATTGGGGAATGACTTGTATTCTTATAAATTTGACAGAGTTCTTTACATATTTTAGAAATGAGACTTTTATCAGAAATACTGTCTGTAAAGATTTTTCCCTGCTTTGTACTTCCCTTTTTATCTTGTTTTTGTTAGTTATGATTTTTGAAAAAAAAAAACACAATGAAAAAAAACTTTTAAATTTAATTTAACCAAACTTGTCCATTTTCCTTTTATAATGTTCTCTAGTTCTTCCTTAATCATAAATTCCTTCATTTCCAAAGTCCTTACAGTTAAATTATCACTTGTTCTCCTAATTCATTTATGGAATTGTCCTCTATGCCCAAATCATGTATTCATTTTGACCATAGATATGGAGTGTGAGATTCAGGTCTATAGTGAGTTTTTGACATTTCCCAGTTTTTTGAGGAATTTTTCCCAAATTTATAAGCTGGAGTTTGGGGGTTTATCAAATCCTAGATTGTTGTAGACCTTAATTATTGTGTCATACGTGTCTAACCTATCGCACTGTTCCAGCATTATTTCTTAGCCAGTATCAAATAGTTTCAATGAATACTGTTTTATAGTGTAGTTTTAGGTTTGGTACTGCCAAGCCATTATCTTTTTTTTTCACTAATTCCCTTGATATTCTTGACCTTTCTTCCAAATTAATTTTGTTATTTTTTTTCTATAAAATAATGTTTAGGCACTTTTATTGTATGACACTGAATAAGTAGACCAATTTAGACAGAAGTGTCATTTTTAAATATTAGCTCTGTGTAGACATTAACATTTGATATTTTCCCAGTTGTTTGGATCTGATTTTATTGTGTGAGAAGTGTTTTGTAATTGCGTTCATATAGTTTTGGATTTTTCTTGGCAGGTAGAACCCCAGGTATTTTATTTTGTCTACAGTGATTTTCAATGTAATTTTTCTTTCTATCTCTTGTTAAGGAGCTATGTCAGTAATACACAAAAATTCTGATGATTTGTTTGAGTTTATATTATATTGTACATTTTTTAATTAATTGCAGTAAATTTTTGGATGATTTTCTAAAATTTTGTAATTATATCATCATATCATATGTAAACTTTTATTCAACACCTATTTGAATCCCTTTAATTTCTTTTTCTATTCTTATTGCTAAACCAACATTTCTAGTAGAGTATTGAATAACGGTTATGATAAATTTCACTCATGATCTTATTGGGAATGTTGCAATCACTTCGTTAGTATTTTGTTCTACATTTTTGCATCAATGTTCATAAGGGAAATTATAAACAAGTTTCTTTTCCTGATTTAGCATTTTCTGACTTATGAATTATTTTGTCATAAAGAATTTGGTAGAGATTCTTCACCTATTTTTCAAAGTAGTTTATATAATATTGGAATTTTTTTTTATTTTTCTGTGAAATTCACTGGAGAGCCAGTCTTGCCCTAGAGATTATTATTTTTTTAATCTCTGTTTTTCTATTATTCTCTTTTCCTCTTTTTGATTCTTTCTCTATTTCTTTTTCTTTCTTCTTGCCTTCCTTCATTCCCTCCCTCTCTTCCTCCCTTTCCCTTTCTCTCTTTCTCTCTTCCTTCCTTCCTTCCTTCCTTCCTTCCTTCCTTCCTTCCTTCCTTCCTTCCTTCCTTCCTTCCTTCACATGTAGTGGTTTGTATTCATTTCCCAAAGTTCTTTTGCTGGATGTAGCTGGTTCTATTCATTATTGAACAAATGGAACTTATTTGGTTTATCTTATTGTTGAAGAGAACCACATCCATCAAAATTGATCATCATATAGTATTGTTGTTGGAGTATATAATGTTGTCCTGGTTCTGCTCATTTCACTTAGTATCAATTCATCAAGTCTCTCCAGGCCTTTCTGAAATCATCCTTCTGGTCAATTTTTACAAAACAATAATATTCCTTAACATTCACATACCACCATTTATTCAGCCATTTTCTAGTGAATGGACATTCATTCAATTTCCAGTTTCTAGCCACTAGAAAAAGGGCTTCCACAAACATTTTTGTACATATAGATCCCTTTCCCCTCTTTAAGTTGTCTTTGGGATATAAGTCCAGTAGTAGCACTGCTGGATCAAAGGATAAGCACAATTTGATAACTTTGGGGGCATAATTCCAGATTCCTCTCCAGAATGGTTGGATTCATTCACAACCCCACCAACAATTCATCAATGTCCCAGTTTTTCCACATCCCCTCCAATAATCATCATTATTTTTTCCTTTCATCTTAGCCAATCTGACAGGTATGTAGTAGTATCTCAGAGTTTGTCTTAATTTGCATTTCTCTGATCAATAGTGATTTGGAACACTCATATAAGTGGGAATAGTTTCAATTTAATCATCTGAAAATTGTTCATATCCTTTGACCACTTATCAATTGGAGAATGGTTTGATTTCTTACAGAGTCAATTCTCTATATATTTTGGAAATGAGTCCTTTATCAGAACCTTTAACTGTAAAAATGTTTTCCCAGTTTGTTGCTTCCCTTCTAATTTTGTCTACATTAATTTTGTTTGTACAAAGGCTTTTTAATTTGATATAATCAAAATTTTCTATTTTGTGATCAATAATGATCTCTAGTTCTTCTTTGGTCACAAATTTCTTCCTCCTCTACAAGTCTGAGAAGTAAACTATCCAATGTTTCTCTAATATATTTAGGATTTCATTCTTTACATTTAAATCATGGACCCATTTTGATCCTATCTTAGTATATGGTGTTAAGTATGGGTCCATATAGATCCCCTAACTTCATGTAACATTTTTTTTTTCTTTCCCTCTGGAATATAGGAACCTCACAGTCCAGGAATGTGTTTTAATTAGTTAGTCTAATTGATGCTTGTGAGATCACATTTGCTCTTGTGCCAGTAGTTTTGATTTCTCATTTGTTTCTAAATATTAGGCATTTATGCCTAGACATTTGGGACTTTATATTTTCTTATTATTTTTTTTTTCTTGAATTTTGCCCTCTTTGATTTTATGGGTACTTCAGCTGATTGACTTCCCTTTTTTGTAGCTGTGCTTTGTTATACAATCCTAGAAAAGTATACATAGGGAGTATTATCTTTCACAAATCATTTTAGATTGAAATCCTTTTAGTTAGTTTTGGAAGATTCTCAAAATCTACATGCTAATAAGTCTCTGTTAGGTGAACTCCATCTCTTGTGAAGAATATATCATTTTAACTTGTGGCCCTGATAATTAAATTCCATTTTCTGACATTTACTTCTTAACTAACAGAATTTTCAATTCTTTAAGTCAATTCTCATTTCTATGTCATTTAATTTCATTGTACAACACTTGGAAAAACATTCTTTGTCAGTATGGTTTCCAATATGTTTTTCAACATTTCATAATCATTGTGAAATCAATTTAATTTCCTTACATTAGCATTATGTAGGCCCACATGTACTTCCAATTCTGGGTAGTTATATATTTTCATAAATCTTACACTATTCCCTATTATATCTTCGGCAGATGTCCCAAGAAGTCAACAGATTTCTTCCATGTTATTATTAGGGCAAAATATAGTTCCCTCAAAATATAGTTCCCTCAGCATCTTTTGAGAAAGAAATAACCAATTACTATTAATCTTATCATTAGAGTACCTTAACCAGCTGAATGGACTGATTAAGGCGAATCAAATTAGAATAAATATAAGAATTAACAATATAAGAATTAACATTTATGGGACACTTGAATTTCACATCTATTATTGCATTTGAGCTTAACAAGAGATAGTAAATACATGTATTATCCTAATTTAGAAAAGAGAAAATAAACTAACTTAAAGAGTTAAAAGTAATTTGTCCAGCATCACATAAATATTAAGTCAGGATTAGAATTTCAACCCATGTCTTCCTGAATCTGAACCTAATAATCTATCCATTATACTTTACTGATTTTCTCAGAAAAAAAAATGAGCTATTTTAAAGTTTATATAATATTTAAATAAAAAGTATAGTGGAATGGAGGGATAGTGTGTGTAGTTGTGAGTCCTGTCTCTGCCTGTTACAGTTAGACAACAAGCTTTATTGCTCTAATCTTCAGTTATTTTATATACAAACATAAGATGGAATAGAGAAATAAATTTTAATAATTTAAAAAATCCTTTAATCTCTAAATTTAGGTTTTTACATTTTGGACAAAAATATGGGTTTGATGCCCTAATTTATTGTTGAAACTAGGTACGATCAAGTAAGAAGTGGCTACTTATAATTTTATATTTTAATTTTTTTGTCATTTATGGGAATGTTTTACAGAAACATAGAGTGAATGCTTTCAGGGTTATGATGAATCCAATAAACTTAATATTGTTATTCTGTTGGTTTGTACTATTCTGGTACAGATGGAGTTAAATCATTAAGATTTGGATACAGACCATATCTGATGTAATGCTTTTTACTTTTGTCAAAGAATTTTCATAAAAAAGCTATCAATTTGGTTATTTCATTACACTCATAAGTGAAAAGGGAAGGTTATTTTCCTTATTTTCCAGGTGAAAAAAAAAATTAAGGATAAATTGTCATATGCCCAAGGTCACATAGTAGGTAAATTATAAAGCTTAGGAGAGGAATATAGATCTCATAGGGAAAAAAAAAGAGAGAGGAGAAAATAAGCATTTTATATGGAAAATTATGTACAAGGCACATTGCTAAATACTTTCATGAAACTTATGTGATTTGGTCCTCATAACAGGTCCTCAAATTAGGTGCTTTGTTGTCTTCATTTTACAGTTGGAAAAAAAAAAAAAAACTGAAGCAAACAGATTAATTGAATTGCCCATGATTAAACAGCTATTAAGGATCTGAGGTTGGAAATTATGTCTTACTTCCTACACAGTGCTTTTTCTATTGCACCAAAATCTATTTCAATGGAGCTATTCTTTCCCAAATTCTCTCTGGAATAAATATTTCTGCTAGATAGTATTACTTGCCAGATGACAAATGGTTTGATCATAAAGACAGGGTCCCCCACAGTAGAAGGAAGTGTGTAATGTGACAATACAATTTTTTTTCTATCTCATCAGTAGAATGAATAGAACGAGTAGAAGCAGTATAGGCACATATATTCCTCTTGTTCTGTTCATTTGTTTTTAAGATTCAGGAGACAAATAGACAAATGGATACAATACTTCTTTCTGTATTTAAATAAATAAATGAATTAGGAGAGAAGCTTATCTTGTCTTGATTCACTATGAGTACCTTTGGGGTCTTCTAAGAGCACATGACATGATGAGAATATGATGGACTTCAATATTTCTCTATGTAGTTTTGATTTTTTTTAATCTAAAGGAATGGATGCATATTATTTGTTCATTAAATCTAATCTACTAAAGATTATGAGAATTTGGTTTTATATCAATTTAGATATTTTTATTATTTCATTCTGGTTTACTTATTGCATTTTCAATCATTTTTTTTTGTTTTATGTCCATAGTAGGATTTCTTGTCTTCTTCATTATCAACATCATGATTTTCATTGCCATCACTACCACCAGCATCATCGTCGTCATTGTCGTCGTCATCATCATCATCATCATCATCACCATCATCATTACCATCATCATCCTTATCATCATCAACATCATTATCGTCGTCATCATCATCATCATCATCATCATCGTCATCATTGTTATCAACAACAACAGCAGCAGCAGCAGCAACAAACAACAACCAGTAATAACAATTGACATTTTTGTAATTCCAAGATTGCAAAATGCTTCATCAACATTAAACAAATAATTCCAAGAGTTTTGTAACTCAAGAATTATTGGCAATGATTCCCCTATCTTTCTTCTTGGGTGCTCATTTGTGATTCTTTTTCATTACAATTAAATTGCATAATTATTTATACTATTAATTGAACAGTTAATATTCTGAAGCATGTTCCCTTCTTCCTAAATTGGTTTTATTAAATTAAATATGACAAAAGATCAGAGACTTCAGGATTTAGCCAAAAAGATGAGTATATTGTCTGGGAATATCTAAATGATAAAGAAAAAATCCATAAAATAAGCAAAGTATACTCAGGAGAGACAAAATGGAAGATCTTGAACTTTGAGTCAATATATGCCACTAAAAGGAGAGAGATATCCAGAATAGGGAAAAAGGAAATCTGTCAGGATGAATAAAGGGAAACAACAAAAAAATCATATTTAAACTACTATAATTGTATTATATTCATAAAACATTGATTATTTACTAAGTACAAGGCATTATGTTGTGGATATTCAAAACAAAATAAAACACCTGCTCTCAAGAAGTTAGCATTCTATTGGATGGTAATGCTATGTAAAAAAGTAAACAATATATGCAACAAGTACATACAGCATTCATATAACTGAATGAACTATTTCGGGAATTTTGTTGGAATTAGCACTTGGGCTATAGCGTAAAGGGATCTATGAATTGCAAAATGTGGGTAAATGAAAAAAAAAAAAACAACAACTTTGTTTTAGCCATCAAAGATAGCATATTTATTGTGTTTTATTTTTTCTGTAATGTAGTTTTTTTTTAATTTCCAGTATCATTTTGTCTCCAAAATATGGATAGAGATAGTTTTAAACAGATTGTTGTGTTCCAATTTTTTTTCCTTCCTCTGTTATCTCCACTCTTCCCAAGACAGAAAGCACTCTGATATAGGTTAAATATGAATAATTCCTTTAAATAGATTTCCATATTTATCAGATTAAACAGGGTTTTTGGAAAAAGGAAAAAAAACAAACAAAAATCAAAAATATTATGCTTCAATCCATATTCAGTATCCTTAGTTCTTTCTCTGTTTTAAGATGGCATTTTCTAATCCAAGTCTATTGAAATTACTTTGAATCACTGCATTGTTGACAAGACCTAAGTCCATCATACCTGATCGTCACATAATCTTGTAACTTTGTACACTATTCTCTTGATTCTGCTCACTTCACTAAGCATCAGTTCATGAAGATCTTTCCATGTTATGTTATGAAAATTCTTGCTTTATTCCAAAAATTAAAAATTAAATTAAGAAACGGTGAGAAGATAGGAGAGCCCATATTGTATATGAGAAAAAGGAAAAAATCTGGTTTCACTCAAATGTACAATGTATTAGAAAGAGAAATTTGTTGGTCAGTCTGGAAAGAGAAGTTTTAGTCATACTGTGGAAGATTCTAAATACACAAGAGAGGAGCATGAATATAGAATGAGAAAATGGTATGACTAAAATTGTTTTTAGATATATCACATTTGAATATAAGTGGGTGATATCAGAGGGATTAGAAAGTGGTAAGCAAGCCTACCAATTTGGTGACTTTTGCAATATCCTGATCAAGCAATAATAAGAGACTGAGTTAAAGTAGAAGGCAGTTTTAATGAAAATGAGACAAATTATTCAAAGGATCAGTGAAATATTTCCATGGGGTGGCTATACAAATATGAATTAGAGAGAATTTATAGATTGATCCAAGATGTGGAACCTAGATGATTATGATAATAGTGTTCTGGCAGAATAAGCAATTTTAGAAAAAAAAATATATATATAGGCATGGAGATAATGAGTTGCAATGCAACTGTTGAGTTTGAGAAGTCAATGGCCATTGTGGTCAAATAGATTGATGATGCAAGATGAAATTTCTGTATTTGATACTATACTTTGATACTGTATTTGATAAATACCTTCAAAAAGATGAAAATGGAAACTATGGAATATAATGGGATAATAGAACAAAAGAAGAGACTATTAAGAAGGAATAAAAAAGATCTGGGACACATTCATACTTAAATAGAATATGTATGATGATATAACAAAGGAGGTTGGGGATAGTGAAACCAGTAGGAGGATGAAAGGATGACAATTCTAAAACCAGAAAAGACCTCAGAGACTATCTAGTCCTACACTCATTTCATAAATGAGGAAAGTGTGGCATAGGTAGATTGTTATTTCCCTCGTTACATAGTAAAATTTTAATGTCAGAATAATGAGAAAAAAATTAAAATACCCAACAACAAGAAGAGTAAGACAAAAATGAAGTCTGACTCCTAAAGATCTCAATTTGTTTGATTTTGTAAAGTTACTGAAGTGATTTGCCATTTCTTTCTCCAGTTCATTTATAGACAAGGAAACTGAGGCAAATAGTAAAATGACTTGTCCTGGATCACATGGGTGATAAGTGTCTAAGTTGTGATTTTAACTGAGATTTTCCTGACTCTAGCCTCAATGTTCTACCTGCTTGCCGAAAAACTAATTTTAGATTGAATAAATAATTTTAATATTGGAGGAAAGAATTTAATCCTCGATGGCAGTTGAAAGTACAAGGAACTAAGAACAAGGGAGGAAGTGAGAAAGTAAAAGTGAAAACTTCTGAGTTTTCACAACACACACAGATACCTTAGAATTTTGTACTTTTGAATATATCTTTGTTGAACATCAAGGAGAATATTTTAATTTAATGGAAAATTAGGACTTTTTTGTAGAATTTTTGCTATATCTCTATACCAAATGTTCATGTGAACTTTTTGTGCATGACTTATGGTAGAAACTTCTGAGCTCATTTTGGTCTGATCAGCCAAACACAATGTACATTGATCCTGACATAGTGATGTCATCTTGGTCCTCAAGTATGAAGGACAACAACCAGCTCTAGAATTATACTGGAATGATCCTGGGCTAGGTGTTAATATTTGACAGATTTTGAGTCAGATATAAACATTAAGGTCAATCTAGGTTATACCTATTTGAATACAAATAACATTTTAGCATGGAGGAAATGTAGAATTTGTTCAAGGTCACAGTGCAAGATAGTTGTCACTAATGGAAATCTTAAAAGAATGAATTATGTATTATGACTATATTTCTCATTCAAAACTAATTCTAAGTGTGATGAAAACATTTATATTTGGCCAAATTGAAAACCTACTTGATTGATGAAAATCAATTTCCTGTTATATTTTCAAAATACCACCACTATGGCTCATGCAGATATAGAACAAGGTTTATTACTGCTTAAATCCATCACTTACTATCTAAATAAATAAAATTTAAATGATTTTTTTTTATTTTGAAGTAACTTCTATTATACAAAATTGGATAACTTTCACATAAATAGTCTAAATGAATAAAGACTGAGTAAATCAATATCTGACAAGTTTGGTACCTTATCCAAGGTTAAATGTTTATATTTACAACCTAGTAATACTTGGAAAAAAGACTACATGTATTTTCATCTTTATTGATTAATGCTAGGTTTATTATTTTTATTATATGTTTATTATTTATTTGTTTATTATTACATGTTTACTCATTTATATATGGTTTAAAGAATATATTCCTCCCCAATTAAAAAAAATGACTTAGGAAAATTTCTGATATCCATATGTGATTATATTAGGCAAATTTCAAAATGGTTAAAAAGTCATGTTAAGAGGCAAGTTCAGAGTCAAGAGTTAGTTTTTTCCTCATCAGTTAGCTTGTCATTCTGCTGGAAAGAAAAAAAGAAAAATATAGTCTTCTCTTTTATATTCTCATCTAAGGAATCCACAGTTTTCACATTCTGTAAAGAATTAGATGTGGAAGGAGGTTAGCCATGATGATGTAGAGGTTTAACTGTTCCCAAAGAATTAAAAAGAAGCAGTAATAATGCAATTTATTTTGAACTTAATCAGATAGTAACATGTTAAGGTTACAAAAGAGAATTTTGTGAATATGATTTAGCTGACCTAGTAAGATACTTCAAGGCAGCTTGGAAGGAGCATAATCTTAGCAAGCAAGCTACTCGCAATCATGTTGACCAATATCCTCCCAGTAGAGATATTCTAAAACCATGAACACAAGAGCTTTGAGAAAAGGATTCTATTCATTCTATGCCTGCAATCATCTTAAGGGGAGTAAATTATTTTGTAAATACTGTATAGCAATTGTTTCTGCAATTTCTATATACTTAGCTACTGAAAATCCAGAAAAGAAAATCCTTGAAACTGAAATTCTAGATACAGTCAACTAGTTTAAAATCAGAGACTTAGACTATCAATGGAAATAACATTAAAAAAGAGATATTAATTAGTTTGTGTTTATCACATTTGTCCCCAAAACCTTCCATATGTGTTATCAAACAAATATTTTTAGAATGTGAGTACTTTAAGAATAATAATGGTTTATTTTTGTTTTTAAAATTAAAGCTTTATATAGATAGATAAATAGATATCTATCTATCTATCTATCTAGATAGATAGATGGATAACTTTCAACATTCACTCTTTTTTATAGCTTTTTTATTTACAAAATGAGTAATGGGTAATTTTTCAGCATTGACTCTTGCAAAACCTTCTGTTTCAACTTTTCCTCTCCTTCCCCCCATCCCTTCCCCTAGATGGCAGGTAGACCAATAAATAAATATGTTAAAGTATATGTTAAATACAATATATGTATACATATCTAGACAGTTATGTTGCTGGAAAAGAAAAATGGGACTTAGAAATAAAGTAAAAAATAACCTGAGAAGGAAATAAACAGAGGGAGTGGAAATGCTATGTTGTGGTTCACACTCATTTCCCGTAGATCTTTTTGCTGGGTGTAGCTGGTTCTCTTTATTATTGAACAAATGGAATGGATTTCATTCATCTCATTGTTGAAGAGAGCCACATCCATCAGAATTGATCATCATATAGTATTGTTGTTGAAGCATATAGTGATCTCCTGGTCCTGCTCATTTCACTCGGCATCAATTCATGTAAGTCTGTCCAGGCCTTTCTAAAATCATCTGCTAGTCATTTCTTACAGAACAATAATATTCCATAATATTCATATACCACAACTTATTCAGCCATTCTCCAATTGATGGGCATCCACTCAATTTATCTAAGCCTCTTTGGGCCTTTCTGAAATCATCCTGCTTATCATTTCTTATAGAACAATAAGCTTCCATAGCTTCATATACCATAATTTATTCAGCCATTCTCCAACTTATGCACATCCACTCAGTTTCTATTTCCTTGTCATTGGAAACATTTTTGTCTGCACATTTTTGCATATTTGGATCCTTTTCCTTTTTATGATCTCTTTGGGATACAGAATGTATGCACAATTTGATAACTATTTGGTTTAAGTTCAAAATTGTTCTGCAGAATGGTTGGATCAGTTCACAACTCCATTAAAATTAACATTTCCTCCAATATTTATCATTATTTTTTTCCTGTGATCTTGAGCACCTTAGAGATGTGTAGTGGTACATTAGAATTGTCTTAATTTGCATCTCTCTGTTCTATAGTGATTTAGAGCATCTTTTCATATAATTAAAAATAGATTTATTTTGTTCATTTGAAAATTCTCTATTTTTTTCCCAATCCTTTGACTATGCATCTATAGGAGAATGGCTTGTGATCTTATAAATTTGAGTCAATTCTCTGTATATTTTAGAAATGAGAACTTTATCAGAGCCCCTTGATAAAAATTTTCCTATTTTTTTTTCACTTCTAATGATGGATGTATTGGTTTTGTTTATACAAAACCTTTTTAACTTAATCAAAATTATTCATTTTGGATTTCATAATGTTCTCTACTTCTTCTTTGACCATAGAATCCTTTTTTCTTCACAGATCAAGAGGTATACTCTCCCTTGTCCTCTTAATTTGCTTAAGTATTACTCTTTATGTCTAATTCATGAACCCATTTTGACCTTATCTTGATATAGGATGTTTGTTGTCAGTTCAATGGCTAGAGTTTGGAAAACTATGTTCCAATTTACCAGTAATTTTTTGTCAAATGGTGGCATTATCCTCAAAGCTGGAGTGTTCATCAAACACTAGATCATTATAATCATTAACTTCTGTATCTTGTGAATCTAAATTATTCCATTGATCTAATACTCTATTTCTTTGCCACTACGAAATGGTTTTGATTTCCAATGATTTATAATAGTTTTTGGTCTGATACAGTTAGACCAATAATGTTTTATTTTTTTTCATTAATTTCCTTGAAATTCTTGACCTTTTTCTTTTTTTTTTTTAAATGAATTTATTTATTATTTTTCCTAGCTCTGTAAAGTAATTTCTTGGCAGTTTGAGTGGTATGGCACTGAATAAGTAGATTGATTTGCATAGAATTGTCACTTGTATTATATTAGGTCTGCCTATGCATAAACACTTGGTATTCTTCCCAGTTGTTTAGATGTGCCCTTATTTGTGTGAAAAGTGTTTTGTAATTGTGTTCATATTCTTCCTAGTTTATCTTGGCAGGTAGACTCCCAAATATTTTATATTATCTACAGTTATTTGAATTGGAATTTTCTTTGTATCTCTTACTGTTGGGCTTTGTTGATAACATATTGAAATGCTAATGATTTAAGTGAATTTATTTTATATCTTGCAATTTTGCTAAAGTTATTTATCATTTCTAATAGTTTTTAAGTTGATTCTCTAGGATTCTATAAGTATACCATTATATCATCTGAAGAGAATGATAATTTTGTTTCATCAATACTCTTATTACATCAATTTTTTTCTCCCCACTGCTAAAATTATCATTAATATTCAAAATTGTATTTAAAATTCAACAGTGAGAAAATTGTTTTACTTCTCATCTTATTGTCAATGCTTCTAGTTTATACCTATTATACATGTGGCTTTAGATAGATGCTACTGATCATTTTAAAGAAAACTCTTTTTTTCTTATGCTTTCTAGTGTTTTTAATAGAAAAGGGTGTTGGATTTTGTGAAATTCAGAGATCTACTTTTAAACAGATTTAAAAGTCAAGTAACACATTGAAAAAATAAGCAAATAACAGAAAAAAATTCTGACCTTAGAAAGTCATCTTGGGATCAAGGAAGTTCAAACAGACTTAGAAGAAGCTAACAAAGTCAAAGATCATAAATCAAAACTGTCCAAGAAAAATAATTGGTCTCAGTCCATGGAAGAGGTCAAAAAGGATCCTGAAAATCAAGTAAGGAAGGAAGAAGAAAAGTTAGAAAGATATATGAGAATGATGCAAAAAGCAAATGAAGAGAAAAAAATAGGCTTATAAAACAAATTGGACAAATGGGAAAGGAGGCAAAAAAGATCACTGAAGAAAATTATTCCCTAAAAATCAGAATTAAGAAACGAAGCTAATACTTTATGAAAAATGAAGAAACATTATAATAAAACAAAAAAATTAAAAATATGTCATCAGGAAAACAACTGACCTGGAAAAACAGATCCAGGAGAGATAATTGAAGTGGTATTGTTCTACCTATAGGCCATGATAAAAAAAAAAATGAAAAAGAAATATCCTAGACATCCATTTTTTTTAAAATTATCAATGAAAACTCTCCTGATATGCTAGAATCAGAGGATCAAATAGAAATTGAAAGAATCCACCAATCACTCCTGGCAAGAGATAACAAGATGAAAACTCCCAGGGATATTATTATCAAATTCAGGAATGCCAAACTAAGGAGAAAATATTGTAAGCATCCAGAAAGGAAAAAAAAATGAAGTATTGTAGAGCCATTGCCAGGATTACTCAAGATTTAGCAGTTTCAATCTTAAAGGTTTGGAAGGTTTGGAATCTAATATACCAGTGGACAAAGGAGTCAGGAGCACAATCAAGAATCACCTGGAAAACTGAGTGATGAAAATAGATAGCCAATAAAATAGAGGATTTTCAGACATTCCTGATGACAGTAACAAAGCTGAATAGAGAATATGATTTCCAAATGGAAGACTCAAAAGAATCATAAAAAGGAAAATAGCTAAAAATACATCATAAGGTATGAACAATTTTCACATGATAGAATTGAAACTATTTCTACTCATATAAAAGGGTGTTCCAAATCATTATTGATCAGAGAAATGCAAATTAAGACAACTCTGAGATATCACTACACACCTCTCAGATTGACTAAAATGACAGGAAAAGACAATGATAATTGTTGGAGGGGATGTGGGAAAACTGGGACACTAATGCATTGTTGGTGGAATTGTGAACAGATCCAACCACTCTGGAGAACAATCAAACTGTGCATACCCTTTGATCCAGCAATGTTACTATTGGGCTTATATCCCAAAGAGATATTAAAGAAGGTATTGTCACATGTATGTACAAAAATATTTTTGGCAGCTTTTTTTTTTTTGTAGTGACTAGCAACTGGAAATTGAATGGATGCCCATCAATTGGAGAATGGCTGAATAAGTGGTATATGAATTTTATGGAATATTATTGCTCTGTAAGAAATGACCAGTAGGATGAATACAGAGAGGTCTGGAGAGACTTACATGAACTGATGATGCTAAGTGAAATTAGTAGAACCAGGAAATCATTATACACTTCAACAACAATACTATATGAGAATCAGTTCTGATGGAAGTGGCTATCTTTGGCAATGAGAGAATTCAATTCATTTCTAATTGATCAGTGATGAACAGAACCAGTTACAGCTACATCCACTGAAAAAACACTGGGAAATGAATGTGGACTCTTTGCATTTTCCTCCCCACAGGCCATTTTTGTTGTGCAACAAGAGAACTGTATAAATATGTACACATATATTGTATTTAAGATATACTTTAACATGTTTAACAGGTATGAGACTGCCTGTCATCTAGGGGAGGGGGTGGAGGGAAAAAGGGGAAAAGTTAGAAGAGAAGTGATTGAAAGGGTCAATGTTGAAAAATTATCCATGCATATGTTTTGTCAATAAAAAGCTATAAAATAAATAAATCATAATGGATTTAGTGAGGCCAAACTATTTACATCCTACACAGGAAGGTGATACCTGTTACACATAGAATTTCTTTTTTATTATTGGGCATTTAAAAGGATGATTTATAAAGGAAATAGGAGTGAGTTGAATATGAAAGGAAATATCTAAAAAATAAAATTAAGCCATGAGAGTGAAATGTAATTGTGGAAAGGGAAAGAGAGGATGATTTATTTTACATAAGAGACAGTGGATAAAGCTTTTACAGTGGAGTGAAAGAGGGATAGGAAGACTGAGAGAACATTACTATCAACAGAGTTGGTGCAATTACTTACAAAGTCAATTGGATAAAGGAATCTACCTTTCCCTGCAGGACAGTAGGAAAACAAGGGAATTCAAGAAGCAGGGAGAGTGATAAAACAGAAGGCAGATTGGGGGAGGGTTAATCATAAGCAAAACACTTTTGAGGAGGGCTGAAGTGAAAGGAGAGAGAATAGAATAAACAAGGAGAAATAGTAATTGTGAAAAGTATGTTGAAACAAACTTCACTAATAAAAAAACTTCATTTCTCAAACATATAGGGAAGTGAGTCAAAAATACAAAAAATAAAAGCCATTCTCCAGTTGATAACATATAATAAATTATGAACAGTTTTTACATTAAATAATCATATTCATTGCAATATGAAAATATATATACATATATGTGTGTATATACATATATACATAGACATATGTGTGTATGTATATATATGTATATATCATTATTGATTAGGGCAATGATTTTTTTTTTAAATCTGACATATTATCTTATATCGATTGCTTTGACTAAGAAACCAGAAAAGGAAAGTGGAGGGAATGCTAGGAACAAAATTAAAAATTAATATGCTATTGATGGAATTATAAACTGATTCAATTATTCTGTAGAACAATTTAGAATTATTCCCACAGAACAATAAAACAATGTCTGTCCTTTGACCTACCAATACCACTACTGAGCATGTATTCAAAAAGAGATTTTAAAAAAGAAAAAGACAACAGCTCTTTAATCAAGGCAAAAAATTGAAAATTGAGAGGATGAAATGGCTGAACATATTGTGGTATGTGATTGAATAGGTTATTTATTTATTTACATATGCATTTGGGATATATAAATTTTCATTTAATACTGCTTTAACAGCATCCACAAATTTTGGCATACTATCTTACTGTTCTTATTCTCTTTATTTATTTATTTTTTTTGCATTTACCTAATCTCCTTCCTCCACATTTTTTCATTGTGTAGTCATTTTATTTTTCCTTATATATAAAACATTTTTAATTTGTCTTAAAACCTTTTGAGTTCCAGATTTTCTCTTTTCCTCACTCCCCACATCCCTTTACTGAGTATATTCCTGTGGAGTCATCAAATAAAAGTCACATTGTGAAAGAAAAGAGCTTTAAAAGCAGATGAATGAATTGGGCATTCAACTTAAAAAAAAAAAAAAAACAAACAAACTAGGAAAAACAACAATTTAAAGATTCCCAACAATTTAAAGATTTCCCACTAACAAAATCTTGAAAATTAAGAGTTTAATAAAACTGAAATTAAGAGAATTATTGAACCTAATAAATACAAATAAAAATATTTATGAGGAAAATTCAAAAATATATAAACTATTAGTTGATTTGATTTTTTAAAAGAAGAAAACCAGTTATCAGTACCAAATGTAATGCCAGAAAAACTGAGGCAAGATACAGATTAAAAACTTTTTAAAAATATTTTATCTGAGAGGGAGAGATTGTACTCAGAATATTTTGCCCCCAGAGCTGATGTCTCAAAGCATCCTGCAGTGAATGCAAGTTTTCCATGACATATCTACATGTGACTCTAAGTAATCAGGGTAAATAGACAAAGTCAGGGACAGAGTGAGAACACTGAGATCATAGGAATCTCTAGAAAGGGACCATCAATCCGGTTCTGACACATTGGGGATAAGTCCATACATTCTTACAAATTGGACTAAAGGAGATAGTCAAGCTAGAGCCAAGAAGTCTGCAGAGATAGAGGAAGACAATGCCAATTATGTATCTGAGATAGGACATCTGGAGCCTCATCTTTTGGAATGCCAGAGTGGCCACAGCCCCAATTATTTCAGTCCTAATGAACAGAAAAGTAGGGGTTGCAACCAGGGGGATTGAGGCAGAACAATTCAAGGAACTGAGGCAGAAGAAATTAGGGAAACTGAGGCAGGACAATTTAGAGAAACTATGAAAAGGATGAGTTCACCAGAAATTAAAATGAGACTAAAGTGATAATAAAATGCTATTTTGCTCTGTTATATGCCAACAAATCTGACAATCTAAGTGAAATGAATAAAGGAATATTTACAAGTGTGTGTGTATGTGTGTGTGGTCTATCCCAGATTAACAAAAGAAAAAAATAGAATGATTAAACAATTGTCTTCAAAAAAGAAATTGAACAATCAATGAACTCCCTAAGAAAAAGTTTCCAGGACCAGTTAGAACAATTTAACTCTACCAAAACCTTTTTTTTAAAGCATAACTAATCCAATTTTTACCTAAACTATTTGAGAAAACAAGCAAAGAAGAAATGCTAATAAATGCCTTTTCTGTCACAAACATGATTTAAAATCTATACCAGGGTCCTTTTTGTAGTGGCTAGAAACTGGAAATTAAATGGATGCCCACCAATTGGAGAATGGCTAAATAAATTGTGTTATATGAATGTTATGGAATATTATTGTTCTTTAAGAAATGGCTAGCAGAATGAATATATAGAGGCTTGAAGAGACTTGCATGAACTGATGCTAAGTGAAATGAGCAGGACCAGAAGATCATTATAAACTTCAACAACAATACTATATGATGATCAACATTGATGGACATGGCTATCTTCATCAATGAGAGGATCCAAATCAGTTCTAATTGATCATTAATGAACACAACCAGCTATATCCAGAGAAAAAACTATGGGAAATAAGTGTGAACCACAACAAAGCACTTACACTCTTTCTGTTCTTTCTTTCTGTTATTGTTTGCTTGCATTTTTGCTTTATCTTCTCAGATCTTTTTAAATCTGATCTTTCTTGAATAGAAGATAACTACATAAATAAGTATACATATATTGTATTTAACATATAAGTTTTTAATCTGTATCTTGCCTCAGTTTTTCTGGCATTACATTTGGTACTGATAACTGGTTTTCTTCTTTAAAAAAATCAAATCAACTAATAGTTTATATATTTTTGAATTTTCCCCATAAATGTTTTTATTTTTATTTATTAGGTTCAATAATTCTCTTAATTTCAGTTTTATTAAAGTCTTATTTTTCAAGATTTTCTTATTGGGAAATCTTTAAATTGTTGGGAATCTTTAAATTGTTGTTTTTCCTAGTTTTTTTTTTTTTTTAAGTTGAATGCCCAATTCATTGATCTGCTTTTAAAGCTCTTTTCTTTCACAATATGACTTATTTGATGACTGTTAACATGTTAACATGTATGGGATTGTCACCGTCTAGGGAAAGGGATGTAAGGAAGGAGGGGAAAAGTTCAAACAGAGGTTTTTGCAAGGGTCAATGTTGAAAAATTACCCATGCATGTGTTTTGTATATAAAAAGCTATAATAAAAAAATGTAAAAAAAAAAAAAAAAGAAAAAGAAAACAAAACTGAAAGAAAATGGATCACAGTCCATCATATAACTTTTGATAAAGTTATCCCATCTTTCTTTTTTAGCACCTACTCAACCAACCAACCAATAAGTCATTTAATAAATGATTTTTATATGAACGGCAAAAAAAATAAAAATAAAACTATGCCAGGGAGAACAAAAACTACACACCAATTCATTTAATTAATGAGCATGAAAAAATGAAATACTAGCAAAATTATAGCAATACATCACAACAATCATACACTATGATCAGGTGTGACTTACACTGTGAATTCAGCGCTGAACAGAAAGTGATATAGGAAACAAGTAAATTGCTAAGAGATCATATAGAACCATATCACACTATTCTTAAATGATTTAAAGGAAATATAAATATCAAAAAGATCTAATTGAGGTCATCCACAGCAGAAATATTTAGCAAAATAGACAAAACAAAACTTAAAATTGTAGTGGCAGTTCTCACTAAAGAAAGAAAATGGAAAATAAGTTATTGAAAATAAAACTCCATATATAACCGTAGAATCCAAAAGGAGAGAAGAAAATAATAAAACAATGATACTAGGATATAAAGTGATGTACTTACCAGTAAAAAATATTGATCATGAATGCTAAATACAGAGATAAAACTTAAGGCTTATAGGTCTCTGGGGGAGAACATGAAAAGAAAGAGGATGATTCAAAAAGTTTGATATGAGGAGAAAAATCATTCCAAGCATGGAAGGTGGTCTATGATAATTCATTGACTCATTTCAAATCTGTAGGTATACACTCAGGGAGTCATGAGGTTGAGGGTAACTGAATTTTGTTAGTGAAGCTGTGGGGAAATTTTTAACAAATAGTAAATACTTTCCAGTTGATAGACAGGAATTTTCAGCTGTCTATATAATGGTCATCTTCAGCAGGGAGAGGAAGATTGAAGAGTCTAGTAATGAAAGGCAACTTGATTTTTTAATCTATCTGACTTATATAATGTCTCACACAATCCCATTTAATTGTCAACTGATGAACAGGAAACAGAAATGTCTGACCAATGTATATAATCTTATTGTCAAATTGCTTTTTTCCTGGAACAGGCTTAAAGATGGATTTGGGTATGAATAGCCCTCCATTTGATTATGTGGCCTGCTGTATATGAACTCAGATTAGAAAGCTACAGTCTGATTAATTGAGACAGATATGGCTTTAATTATCTTGTAACTCATCAGTGAACTATGATAAAAATGCCAAGTAGATCGATGAGTTCCTTCATAAAATATGGGTTAAATTCTCCATCCCATCAGTGGTGAGTGTGTGCAATAAAGGCAGTACAAATCATAGACAAAAGATAATGAAAAGTATATATTTATTATAATCAGGCATATTTAGAAGAATAAGTCTGAGAAAGAAGAATATTAATAGTTGATTTTAATATTTTAAAAAGGAATGATGTAAGCAAGAATATTATAAAACATAGTAGAAGGAAGAATAGCCTGAATTCAAATCCACTCTCTGCCACATTAATGATACAATGGGGTGTACTGGAAAGAATATTGAGATTGAAGTTGGAAAACCTAAGCTCAAGATTAAGTCTTTTACTTTTAGTTGGTGTCACCTTGAACAAGTTGGTAAATTTCTCTGGACTATATTTAATTATAAAATAAAATAAAATGGTGAGCCTAAATGAGTTCAATATTTTTTTAATCCAAATTTAATTTCTTATAATCTTTTATTTGTGCCTTTGGATGGAAGTCTAAAAAAGTCAAATTGAGAGTTAATGTGTACAAACTTCACAAAAATCATGAATTGAATGAGGTATATAGGAGATAATCACTGAGTCAACATGCATTTATTTTCATGATTTTCTATGTTCTTCTTGCCATAATCTATTTAAGTAGCACTTGAATAACTACTTTTCAGACATGATGTAGAAGAGACTCCTATTTTATGAGGTACCTGTCAATGAGTCCATCAAGCATTTGTTATAAGCATTTACTAAGCACTTACTAGATGTTTTGTTTCATGCTTTAAATTCAACAGAGATTCAGTGTTGGTGTTTTTAGAAGGAAATTGACAGTGATAGATTCCTGGAGTTGTAATCTGGGGTGATAGAAAAACTGAATTCTTTTCAAGGATATATAGAAGGTGAAATGCAGTCATGTGTTTTGTAGATATGATCGTGGAATCACTTATTAAACTTTTAAAGATCATGGAAAACTAGTGGGTTTCACAACGTATTCAACTCTTCATCAGTACTTTCTATGGGTATGTGAGCTTTCTATAGGTGTGTGGATTACATTCATAAGTTCAGAGACCAACATATATATGTGTGTGTGTGTAATAATAATAATAATTATTATTATTATTATTACTTATTATTATTCTATCCAAGAGAACACTTTCCTCCATGTTTCTTTGTGGTGATTTTCTTCTTTTAAATATAATCATTCTCTCTGCGAGAGAAGGTTTCTTAAGGAGATTTTTCTGGAGGCAGCCTTAGTTTCAGTTAAGAGTAAATAATCACCCAAAATGCAGCCAGGTGATAAAAGTTCAGATCTTTTATTGTCTCCAATATAGCCCGGTTAGCTTAGAGGCCTATTTCTCTGCTTGGTTCCAAGAGCTCTTGCTGCTTTGTCCTTTGCTTCTGGCTCTGCTTTCTTCAGCCTCCAGAGCCAGCAGAAAGTTGAATCTGTCTTGCCTCTGAGAGAGCCTTCTCAATCATCAGCTGAACTCTCGACTTGTAGCTTCTTCCTCTGAAACCTCTTCTGACTGGCCCTTTGAAACTCTATTTATTAAAGAGAGGAATTGTGGGATGTGAGAGACAGGGATTATGGGTTTCTCCCATAGTGCTCTCTGGCCCTAAGAGCTTCAAGGGAGGTGTGAATTCACAAAGTTACAAAGTTTACTTTGTAAATCTCCCATACTTGTGAATTCCAATGAGTAAAGGTGTAAACACAATCATTGTATTAATTAGTTCTACTTAGTACCTTGTTTCAGGTTCTGGCCCAAAACATCTTCTAGTAAAATCAGATCAATAATCTATCAACTCTAATGAGTTAGCAATTTGTAAAGATTCCAACATTTCTTAACATGAAGTATTTACAAATTAATTTTGGAGGTATTCTCCATTATTCTTTTTTTTTTCTTTTTTTTTTTTTCTTTTTTCTTTTTTTTTTTTTTTTTAGTAACTCTTCTCTTATACTAACCATACATCTCTTGTTTAGTAATCTTTGAGTGTGATTCCTCTTAACACATTTTTTTTATTTATCATATTCCTCAGGCTAATCCTGTCCTTCTTTCATATTTATGCTGCCCTAGTTGCAACTCAACTTTTGTTTTCCAATTATTGTGAAGTCCAAAGACTCTTGGCCATAAAATATCCATTAGAACAAAAAAAAAAAACAAAAACAAAAACAAAAACAAAAACATATTATTCAATTGATTAATTAATCTGCAAGGTGTCATCATGTCTACTATGTGGCAAGGACTGAGTAAGACTGAAGCTTTCTTTTCAAGCTTTGCATTTTTACAATGTAGCCAAGAAGAACTTACCTATTCACACCTTAAATATGAGTTGAATAAAAATAAAAATGTATAAAATATTTCACTACAAAATATTTTGTGATAGATAATGGTTGTTGAAAAAAATCAGGAATGTTTTGTTTCAGGGAATAACTTGGACTTAATAAAACACATTTACAATGCTCTATTCTAGTTTTTAATAAAATTAGTTTAATATAGCATAACAAAAAATCCCATGGGAAAACTGTTTAATAAATGTTCATCAAATGAATACTCAAGTGATACCAAGTTATGTATTCGTATACCATATAAATGTCCTAGGCAATTAAAGGTCTTCTAGGCTTTTCAACTAATAATGTATACAGATCTTTCTATGGAAAAAAAGTACAGTACAAAACAAACCATCATACTAATATCACCAAGGTGATACCTTCTGAAAGCACAATGTGAGGGGGGAAAAAAAGAACATTTAAAAAACACCTTTAGGAAGAATCAATATTTCAAAGGGAGGCTTTATTTAAATTTAAACAATTCTTATATGTAGGATCACATGAAATATATGACACAAGAGTGAAAAGGAAATATCCTCAAGCATTGATGACCTTAGATTTTTTTAAGAAGAAACATATTTTTATCTTAAATCTGTTGCTGTAGTTCATTAACTTTTAATAACTAATTCCCAAAAAGGAAAACATACATATACACCTAGAAATATTCATGTATACACATATGCATGTGTATGCATATATATGTATATTTTTGTATGTAGGTTTACCTCTATGCATGTATTGTCTCCCTAAGCTACAATCGTGATTCTTTTGTAGTCACACTAAAAATTGGTGCTTAATGAATATGTGTGTGAGTGTGTGTGTGTGTGTGTGTGTGTGTGTGTGTATTGGGGGAAAAATAGTACACATATTTCAAAATTAAATGATAGAGAAAAAATTCTATAGACAAGTGAATTTGAATTTTCTTGGGAAAATTCTATGATGTTTCAATAATGACTTTATAAGTAAATAGTCAATCATTATATATATGTGTGTGTGTGTGTGTGTGCATATATAAAAATGTATATATGTACTAAGGACCCCCTATGTGTGAGGTATTGCATTAAATACTCAAGATAATGAAAAGAAGCAAAAGACAGTCTTAGTCCTTAAAATGCTCACAATTTTAATGAGGGAGACCAGAAATAAGCAAATATATAAAAACAAGCTACATTTAAGGTAAATGAGATATAATTAAGGGAGAAAAAGGACAAGAATTAATATGAATTGGCAATACTTTTTGTAAAAAAAATGGAGTTTTATTTGAAATTTAAAGGAAGTCAGCAGATAAAGTTGAGGAGGGGGAGTATTAAAGGCATGGGGGGCATGGAAGTTGCTAAGAACTGAGAAATGGAATATTTTGCCTTTGACAGAGCAACAAATTTACTGTACAGAAGAGTGTGTGACAAAGAAATGTAAGAAGATTAAAAACTTAGGAGGGAGCTAGGTTGTAGAGGATTTTAAGACCAGATTTTATTTATTTATTTGTTTATTTTTGTATTTGATACTAAGGGAATAAAGTCATTGCAGTTACTTGACTAGAACTGTGACATTGTCAGACCTGTATTTTAGGGGAAAACAACAAAAAGTCCAACAATGACAAGAAAAAGACAACACTTGAACAGAGACTTCATTCAGATGGACTAACCTATGGAAAGAAGCAGTAGTAGGCTATTATAATTGTTCAGGCTTAGGGTATTGATGGCCTGCACAAGATTAGTATCTTTATCAGAAGTGAGAAAAGAACATAATTGAGAGACATTGTGAAAGTGAAAATAAGCAGGTTTTGACAACATATTCTATATGGGGAGTATGCATGACCATATGACACCTGGATCTTGAGCCTGACCGATTAGAAGGATAGTATTATACTGTAGGATAGGTAAAGTCCTTAGTTTTATAAATGCTAAATTTAAGATATCTACTGAATATCCAAGGAACAATTGATGATTACAGAAAACTATTATGACTTCAGAAACAATTATTAAACCATTAACACTTCCTCCAAATTTTGGATGACTACTAAAGTAGGTGATGAAGGGAGTCAACAACAATTGTTGACGTCAAAGAATCATAATTGATATTTTACTGTTATGTCACAGTATCTCCAAAGAATACCTCTCTGATCAGGTCACAGCTGATCCTGTTCTATTTAACATTTATGTGATAACTAAGACACAAAGAACATGTTATTTGCATGTGACTGAAAGCTAAAAGAGACAGCAAACATGCCTCATGAGATAATCAAGATCAAAATGGATCTTTATAAGTGGGCACTGAACCATATGTCATAATAAGAGATTGAAAAGAAAAAAAAATAAGTCATATACTTAGATACAAAAAAGTCCACTTAAATACAAAGATTTTGGTTAAATGGTTAGTTCAAACATTAAAAAAATATATTGACATTTTAGGAGACTGAAAATTCAATATGATTGAGCAATGTTATATATAAAATATCTACTGCTATTATATTTGACATTAAGATAAAAACAGCTCTCTGCCACCAAAATGAGAGCTGCTATCAACATTTTAGAAGATATTTTAGAAAACCATGAAAAGATATGCATGAAATAATGTAGAAAAAATAAGATAAATCACTAGAACATAGAAGGATGGATGAAGAGATAGATATAGATAGATGAATAATATAGATAGTATATTGATTAGATAACACATAGCAAAGCTTCTTAAGCTGTTGGTCATGAAATCATATAGGGTCATGCGACCAAATGTGGGGGTCATTAAAGTATGATATTTATCAGTAATATTTGATTTGTGTATCTATTTTATTTATTTATGTACATGGGGTCACAGTGAAAAAGGATAATGAATGGCAAAAGTTTCTCTCTCTCTCTCTCTCTCTCTCTCTCTCTCTCTCTCTCTAAATTTCGTTTCATTTGACATTCTTTAGGGAGTGAGTTGCTTAGGACATTTCTAACTTCCAGCTCCAAGAGAGAATCACAATTTAAAAAGAAGAGATGTTACATTTTTATATATAAAAAGATTCTCCCAAAAGGTTATGAAACATTCTTCAAAAGTTCATATAGAAACCAGGGCAATTTTAAGAAAAAAATGTGGAAAAAACATAATCCACAATTTGTGGAAATCTCTTTTCTGGAGAATCAAAATGTTTCTCTTTAAAAAGTGAACTTTTTTGGGTTCACTGACTGTATGTAGAGCTGATGTTTAACTCTTGATTTAGGCATTGTCTTTATTCCAAAGACTCTTCTAGAACACAAAGTGCAAGATGAGAAGATTTCCACATTTTAAAGTTTATAAGATTTTTCTTGGTCAAAGATTAATTTGAGGGACCAAGCCCAAGACCAAAATGTATTTTACATTAGGTAAGGCAATTTATTAGATTTATTTGCTTAACCATATACTTATTAAAATAAGATAAAGAGAAATTTTAAAAAATCCCGTTTCATGTGACTTACTTTTTATTGGATTATACAAACATGTCAAGTGAGTAGATAAATGACAATTTAAGGAGGGAAATTTGAAAGTGCTGAAAAGTAAAGAGTTTTAGAATGACTTTCCATGAGAGGTAACATGTCTACTGAACCTTTAATCTGGGGATGTTAAGAATTGAGATTGGAGGAAGGAAGACAAGGCAAAAATATGGCATGGAATAGCAGTCAATTAATAAACATCTTCAATGCATAATATATAGCAAGAATTGTACAAAGTAATAGGAGTACTAAAAGAGTCAAAACACAGTCACATTCTTCAAGAGACATGAACTCTAACATATCACATTGAGATGCATGAATAACTTATATGGTGATTTGGTCAGAACACTGAATTTACAAACATATCAACAGGAAATGTGTGTCTGGAAAGATAGGCTGGGATCATACTGTTTGGGGAAAAATCTAAATTCAATAATAATGAGTTTTTACTTTAGCTTAGAAGTGATGAGGAAAATTATATCTGACTTTGTTTAAAGGAAAATTAGAAAATGTTCAGTCAGACCTGTTATTCTGCCTTTCTTTTCTGAAATATCTATTTTGTCTATGAAACCTGCTCTTTTTTTTTTTTTTTTTTGGTTTTACTTTGCTCTCCAAAACACAAATTATCTCTTCCTCCATAATTTTTTTTATATGAAACTGGCATTATTTATCTCCCAGACATAGTTATTATTACATTTTTACAAAGGAAAATCACCCCAACAATGCCTAATTTTTAAAATGGCTAATTTAAAAAAATCAAATGTAGAAAAATGTTCTTATATTAAGAAAGCCATTATTCAACAATTTTATTTTATTCAATCATCTCTCAATTGCTTATAATAATACGGATCCTTTCTACGTGATCCCATGAAAAGAACAGAATATTGGAATATAGTCCAAATCCATTTGCTAATGAAGATGCAAAATCTAGGAATGAAAGTAGAAGTCATGTGGCCAACTTCCAAAATCCAGCTTCTGAACTTAGAATACACTATTTCACACACACATACATACACACACACACACACACACACACACACACACACATACACACAAATTGCTGGGAAAATGGAAAAATAATATGTCAGAAACTCAGCATAGTTTCTCATGCTCCATCTCATACTCTATAACAAAATAAGGTCAGAACGGGTACATGATTTGACCTAAAGGGTGTCACCATAAGCAAATTAGGAAAATAAGGGATGATTTACCTATCAGATCTCTGGAAAAGAGAGAAATTTATAACCAAAGAAGAACCAGAGAACATTATGAAAGGCAAAATGGACAACTTTGATTACATTAAATTTAAGTTTTATACAAACAAAACCACCACACATAAGGTCAAAGGGGAAATGGAAAGCTGGGGGAAAATTTATAGCCACTTTTTTCTGATAAAGGTCTTATTTCTAAAATATATAAAGAACTATGTCACATTTATCAAAATACAAGTCATTCCCCAAATGATAAATGGTTAAAGGATATGAACAAGACAATTTTCAGATGAAGAAATTAAAGCCATCTATAGTCATGCAAAAATGCTCTAAATCACTGTTGATTAGAGAAATGCAAATTAAACATGCACATTAAAGGTATCACCTCAAACCTTTTAGACTGGTTAATATGATAGGAAAACATCATGATACATGTTGGAGGGGATGTGGGAAGACTGGGACACTAATGCTCTGTTGCTGGAGTTGTGAAATGATCCAATCAATCTGGAGAGCAATATGGAACTATGTCCCAAGGGCTAACAAAATGTACATATCTATTGACATAGCAGTACTACTACTGGTCTGTGTCCCAAAGAAATTATAAAGGAGGAAAAAGGACACACATGCACAGTTTGAAGCAGCTGTTTTTGTCATGGCAAAGAACAAGAAAATACCCATCAATGGGAAAATGACTGAAAAAATTGTGTTATATGAAGATAACAGGATATTACTTTTTTATTAAAAATGATGAACAAAATAATTTTTAGAAAGGCCTGGATTTAAATGAAGTAATGGTGAATGAAACAAGCAGAACTAGGAATACAGTGTATATAGTAACAGAAAGGATGTACAATGGTCAATTATAAAAGGCTTGGTTCTTCTCAATGTTTCAGTGATCCAAGGCAATCCAAATAAATTATGGACAGAAAATGCTATCTGTATCCAACAAAAAAAACTAAGGAGATTAAATGTAATTCAATACATGCCTTGTTAACGTCTTTTCTTTTTTTGTTTTTGGTTTTTTTTTTTCCTCTTTCTTGGTTTCCCCTTCTGTTCTGGTTTTTCTTCCTCAAATATGATTCATAAATAAATGTATATTAAAAATAAAATTAATTTAATTGTAAAAAGAAGCCACTTGATCCCAAATTCTTATTTTAGAGATGGAGAAATACAACTCATGAAAATTTACTAAAATCACTTTCCTAAAAAGTCGGAGAGGTGAGATAAAAATCCAGGGCATCTGACTATATCACCGTGCCTCAAAAAATAAATATTATCTAATAGGCCACAAAACCTATCAGGGACTCAAGTCAAATTAGGAAAATAGATCTCCAGTTTTAAAGCCATTTTCAGCTAAAAGTTCTTAGCTTTGTAAAACTTCAGATAATACAAAATTTATTGAAATTACAATAGTTATAAAATCAATTTGCACTAAAGTTTAAACATGTTTTTAATTATGATAGTCATTTATATATAAATTGTATAATTCACAGGTTTGAAATCATTCTTCCTGAAAATTTTTGGCTCTCAATTTTATTTATTTTTATTATATTGTTGTTGATAATGATGGATATAATTATGATGATGGAGGTGATAATGGAGTTCATGTTGATGATTTTTGTTGTTTTTGAAAATTTGTATATTTATGGGGCACTTTTCAAGGAGTATTAACTGATTTCCAAATAATTAATTAAAGTTGCAAATCAGTTCATATGCATGATATAATATGAAACACACAACCCTTGAAAGTAAGTGTTACTGACATTGTTTTTCACATTTTACAACTGAGAAAGTAGAGGATAAGAATCATTATATTACCAGCACCACACAGCTAATGGCTGTCAAAGATGGGTTTTAAGCCTGTGTGTTCTTAGATGTTTTTATCATCTATCTAAGTCTTCATATAAAATGGCATTTTCTAAAACTGCATAGATTTAAAAGTTGATGAATATTAAAATGAATAAAAAGTTTAACATATAAATTTCCATAAAACTTATATTTGTATTTATTGGGTGGAGGTAATAACTTAAAAAAATATTTGAATCGCCATCTGATTTCACTTCTCTTAAGTATCTGTCTCAAGTGACATACTCAGATATCTATGTACTTGGCAATTTATAATATTTCAAAATTCCTTGTGGCAGTGAAAGTTTACATAATTTGTCCAAGGTCTCATAACCAACATATGTCTGCATTAGGACTTTATCTAGTTTTTTATTGATTCCAAGCATGAATCATGTCATTCCAACATTTCCTCATATAGATCTATATCTATCTACACATGTTTATCCATCTTCATCTATATCTATACCTATATATTTAGATAGAACTAGATATAATCATGCTCTGAATTTCTTGCTAATTTATCAGGCTACAGTGGTAAAATGTCAAAGTAGGAATTAGTTTGCCCTAACAATTTTAATTTACACACACACACATGTGCACACACATACATATTATATACACAGTATACCTAATATTTACTTTTCTGCTGTGTTGATATGCAAAGATCATTTTTAAAAATATTCAAATTAGAAATTTCTAATTTCTTTCTTGTTTCTGGTTCTCTCACTTAGCAAATTCAATAACTTCAGTGTTTATAATAGACAAATTAATATTGTCCTTTTTTGCTATTGAAGGTGAGTATTTAGAGTTTTAAATGCTCTGATTTATAGTACACTTTTCTCCCAAATTCAGATGTTTTATTTTGAAAATGGATAACATTTCCAAAATTGTGGTGTGCAAGATAGATGCATAAATTACAATTCATTTAAATTCAATACTTACAAAAAATCATACAACATGAGTAATTTTATCTTCTTGAATTTCCTTTTGAGCTTTCCTGATCAAACCCTATAAAGCTGGCTGGTCAAATCAATCGCTTTGCAGCAGAAACATGGTAGGATTCAGATGAAACAGATTTGCAAGGAAAATTGTTTCCAAGGTAGTATACAAATAAAACATTTTTGATGGAATCAAAATGGGGGATTCCTAAAGATATACAGATAGCACCCAGAAAAAATTAGTATTCTATCTATAGATTTATTCTTTCTTCAGAAATGACATTTTTGACCATTTATATGGTCGGATTTTTTTTTTTTTTTAGTTTGTTAGTCTAGAAAATTGAGGTAAGGATATTTTCTCTTAAAAAAAAATAAATTTTTAGCTTGGTTTTGCAATGCATAAGCTAAGAGAATTGCTTGAAAGCGCTGACAGGCTTATTGACTTTCCCAGGGTTATTCAGCTAATAAATGTCAGCATAAGTATTTGTACCAGCATCCTCCTGTCTGTCTTCCTCTCTTTTCACTATGTTATATATTTTTAATGCAATGAATATATTAATGATAGAAATGTACCTTTATGTTAGTTCCTGCAACTTTTGAATATACTTTAAAATAGTTATTATATACATTTTCCCCTATTTTTATTAACTCTTGACATTCAGCTTTTGTAGTAGCAAGAAACTGGAAACTGGATTCTGGAGAGTAATTTGGAACTATGCTCAAAAAATTATCAAACTTTGCATAACCTTTGACCCAGGAGTGTTTCTACTGGGCTTATATCTCAAAGATATCTTAAAGGAGGAAAAGGGACTCACATGTAGTGAGCTTTTTCTTCTCAAAACACACCAGGTGATAAAAGTTCAGTTTCCAATATAGCCCGGTTAGCTTAGAGGCCTATCTCTCTGCTTGGTTCCAAGAGCTCTCTCCAAATGTCTTTAAATCCAAAGGTCTGGTCCTTCAGCCTCTGCCTCTGCTTTCTTCAGCCTCCCCAGCTCCAGTCTTCATGTCATTCCGGTGAAATCTCGACTTGTAGCGTCTTCCTTTCTCAAGAACTTCGACTGGCCCATTTGCCTATTTATGCTCCTTCCAGAGAGAGGGATTATGGGTAGTTCTACTTAGTACCTTGTTTCAGGTTCTGCCCAAAACATCTTCTTGTAAGATTAGATCAACTCTAATTACTTAGCAGTTAGTAAGGATTCCAACATCTCCCCCTTTCTTTTGTTTTAAAACATAGGGGGTTTCTGAGGGGGTACACATAAATCCATCAATATGGGCCAGAACTTTGTAACAGATATACATGGTATACATAAATCCATCAATATGGGAGGCATTATACATAATTTACATAAGTACATAGCAATATAACACAGGCTAGTAGTAATGTAACAACATGAATCAACCTAAAAATTTACACATGTCCATAAGTCCTAGAAACAGTCCAATAGGATTCCATTGTCCATTAGTTCATGTGCCAGGAATCCAATAGTTCCTGTAAGCCCTGAAGTACTGCAAAAGTCTCATCAACAATTTTTCATCTCAGGGAACCCAATGATTCTTGCTGGTTTTTCAAGAAGTAAAACAGTTTCATCTTGTGTTAGGAAATCCAATGATTCTTGAAGCTTTTAAAAGTCTTTTTAACAGTTTCATAGTCAGCCATCTGATTCTTTCTCCATCTGTGGAAATATAAGCAGATCCTCTTCCCCAAGCAGTTAATCTAATTCCCTTCTATTTACCAAATTTGGGATTTCTCCTCATCATCTGGTAATTACATTGGAGTCATTTGCATTGGATATTGTCTTGTTGTCTTAAAAGGCCTGTATTCTTCCCAACTGTAATCCTGATTGCTTTTCTGTTGGTTGATGACATTAGAGTTCTGAATTTCTAAAGTCTCTCTGGGTGTAACCTCAGCTGCTATCATGCCCCACCTGTCCTTTGATTGATACTTTGGAGCTGGGCCTTGCCTCTCATTCCTCTGGGTCAATATACATTTAGAAGCCCAGTGAAAGCCTCGGTTACATTTTGGACATGGGGTTTTGGGTTTTCTCTCACCCTGTCTTCTCATTGTGTCTCTGTATCTACAATGAGCTCTCAAATGGCCAACTTTTCCGCACTTAAAACATCGACGAGTTTCTCTAGAATTCCTCTGCCAAGAAAGACCTTGTCTTTCCATGTTCATCATAGTCTGGGCATAATAAGCATTTGGGCCCACTGTGGCACAGCGTCTTATGATTTCCTCTAAAGGAGCATCTTTGTATAGCCCCCATATAATTCTTTTGCAAACCTCATTGGCATTTTCCTTAGCCAAATGTCTAGTCATTATTTCTGTTGCTGCATTGTCTCCAATGGTTCTTATTACAGCTGTTTGCAGATGTCCCACAAAATCTGCAAAAGGTTCATTGGGACCTTGCTCTATTTTTGTGAAAGCATTATTTCCATCTTTCTGTCCAGGGAGAGAATTCCAAGCTTTTATTGCAGCCTTAGAAATTTGCTCATACACTGTTATGGGATAATAAATCTGTTCTGAACTCTCTGCATACTGACCTTCACCAGCTAGTTGGTCAAAAGCAACTTGTACAATAGCTCCTGTTTGCCTATTGCGTTGGGCTTGAATCCTACATAATTCATGAAACTCTGAAAGCCACAATAAATTTTGTCCCGGTTCAAGACATGTTTTAGCGATGGATTTCCAGTCATTCGGGGTTAAAATTTCATAAGACAAATTATCTAGTAACATCTTCACATAAGATGATGTAGCCCCATAAAGAGTGCAACCCTTTTTCAAATCTTTAATTTTTCCCAAATTAAAAGGAGTGTATTTTCTCTCTTTTTGACCTGAAGAGTCAATCTTTTCAATCACAGGATATGCATTTATAAAATCAGATATATCTTCTCCTTCATTTTTTGCTTTAATTAATGCTTTTTCTAATCTTGTCAAATTCTGCTTTACAGGAGAAGCTGACTGTGTTTCTGTCTCTCTCCCTCCCCCTTGTTCCACCCATGAAGAGTTAATTGCGGGGGGAGGGTCATGAGATGTGGAATCACCTAATTCCTCCTGCTGTGAAGTATCATACTCAGAATTGTAATTAACTCCATTCTCATCTGATTTGTCCTCCTTTTCACCTAGTAAAGTTGGCAATTCTCCCTCCTGTACTTTCCTTTTCATCATTCTATCACTTAAATAACTTCTTATAGCCAATTGTATTACATTATATGTATTAATTATTGAGTTAGGCCCATTTTTATCATAGAATTGACAAAGATCCTCTCCAACCAATTTCCATTCATTTAGATCTAATTCCTTATCAAGAGAGAAACAAGGACATATGTCCTTTACAGTTTGTAAAAGTTCAGTGATTTGCTGTAAACTTATAATTAAACCTTGGCTTTCCATAATTTTGACAATGCTCTCTAAACATTTTCCTTGAACAGAAACAGGCTGTTTTCTAAATATCTGTCCCATCTTAGCTGAAATTCTACTTTAACTCTTCTAACAAAATTTCTTTGTTGCACTCACCCTAATTTCTGGGTTGAAGTCTTTTCCACTGGATCAGGATCAGAGGCTTTTCCACTGGATCAGGATCGGAGCTTTTCCACTGAAATCCACTGAGGGGGTCTGTTAGCCCCACGTTCAGGGCGCCAAAATGTAGTGAGCTTTTTCTTCTCAAAACACACCAGGTGATAAAAGTTCAGTTTCCAATATAGCCCGGTTAGCTTAGAGGCCTATCTCTCTGCTTGGTTCCAAAAGCTCTCTCCAAATGTCTTTAAATCCAAAGGTCTGGTCCTTCAGCCTCTGCCTCTGCTTTCTTCAGCCTCCCCAGCTCCAGTCTTCATGTCATTCCGGTGAAATCTCGACTTGTAGCGTCTTCCTTTCTCAAGAACTTCGACTGGCCCATTTGCCTATTTATGCTCCTTCCAGAGAGAGGGATTATGGGTAGTTCTACTTAGTACCTTGTTTCAGGTTCTGCCCAAAACATCTTCTTGTAAGATTAGATCAACTCTAATTACTTAGCAGTTAGTAAGGATTCCAACACTCACATGTGCAAAAATGTTTGTGGTAGCCCTTTTTGGAGTGGCTAGAAACTGGAAACTGAATTCTCCATCAATTGGAGAATGGCAGAGTAAATTTTGGTATATGAATGTTATGGAATATTATTGTTCTGTAAGAAATGACAAACAGGATGATTTCAGAGAGTCCTGGAGAGACTTACATGAACTGATGTTGAGTGAAATAAGCAGAACCAGGAAATTATTATACACAGCAACAACAAGCTTATACTATGATCAGTTCTGATGGACATGGCTCTCTTCAATAATGAGATGATTCAAACCAGTTCCAATTTTTCAGTGATGAAGAGAGCCATCTACACCAACAGAGGACTGTGGGAAGTGAGTGTGTTTCAAACATAGCATTTTCAGTCTTTTTTGTTGTTGAACTTTTAAATTTATTATTCTTTTTATTATTGATCTCTTTTTGGTATTTGCTGAGAACTTGAATGTCTGTCACACAAGTCATTTGGATTAATTCACAACTCTCCCCTCACAAAAGGGCATAATCATGTCATCTATCATTTCACAATCTATCCAAATTGGGTTATGTTGCTCTGTTCTAATTTTTGCTAAATTATTAAATATATGATAAGGTCATTTTAGATTGTTTTTTCTCATATTATAGTGATATGGGATATTTTTTCATATGATTGTTAGGACTTTGCAATTTTTCTTTTGAGAATAGTTAGTTCATATTTTTGGCATTTATCTATTGGTGAATGCTTCTCCCTACATATTTCCAATTTTTTACACTTTTTACTTTAATATTACATTTCAATTTCAAAACTTATTGATATATTTTCCCCAGATTCTAAGGAAGAAAGAAAGGAAAGAAAAAAAAAAAGGAGTAAGGAAAAGAAAGAATCAAAAAATCAAGGAAAGATGAAAGAGAGACAGGGAAAAAATAGGAACAAGTTATGTACTTAAAAATTATTACATATCAAACATGACATAAAAACAGAGAGGATGGATCCTGTTCTTAAGAAATTCATATTCTAGTTGGGACAGACAGCTCTCAAGAAAGCCCAGTTTATCTCACCGTGAAGTATTTAATTAAAGAAGAAAATACTACATAATGAGAACAATTACATATTTCTAGACTATGAAGCAATAGATGCAATTATGAATAACTTGAAAATATCCTTCCAACTAAGATATAATAAATATATATGAAACTTCATCAAAGTATCAGAAGCTTCCAACTTTCAGCTCTATATCTGTCCATTCTTCAATCCAAATAACATTTTCAATTTCTCATTAATATATCTTCCTTTGCTGAAATTTCTTAGTTTGACAGATTTCTTGGTATAAAATTTGGAAAAATGCTTTCTACTTATGGCTTCAATTTTAACTTCTTTTGGGGTGAATTCACCATTTTCATTTTTGATACTATGAATTTTTTTTTAAATCAAATTAACCAATGCTTTATTTAATTGTTTTCTGTTTTGCAAGCTCCTAGTTTATTTAGTGGTTCAATAGCTTTCTTATGTTTTATTTCATTAATCTTTCCTTTGATTTCATCATTTCCTTTTGCTATTTTTAATTTACTAATTTAAATGTATTTAAATTGTTGTTAAATTGGAGGTTTTTCACTTTGTTCTTTTTCTAGTTTTATTGTTGTTGCTGCGTTTCCAATTAATTGTTATGGTCATTCTCCATTTTCTTGACACAGGCATTTAAATATAATTTTTACCCTAAATACTACTTTGTCTTCATCTTACAAAATCTGTGATGTTTTCTCATGGTTGTCATTCTCTTTAAGGAAATTGTCATTTCCATTTCTTTTCTGACCTACATAATTCTTTATTAAATAAGATTATTTAGTTTCCAATTAATTTTAATCTGTGCTTCCACAATTCTTTATTAAATATCATTTTTATTGTATTAAATCCTGAAGAGGATACATTTAACATTTTTGTTTTTCTGCATTTCATGATGAGGTATTTTTTTCCCTTCATACATGAGCAATCTTTTTATAAAAGTGCCATAAACAACTGAGAAAAAGCTATACTCCTTTCTCTTTCCACTCAATTTTCTCCAGAGGTCTAGCATATATAACCTTTCTAAGATTCTTTTTGTAACTTTTACTTCTATTTTATTTATTTTTCTTTGTTTTATATAGTTCTGAGAGGGAAAAGAGGAGAACATTGCCATTATAATAAATTCACTATCCATTTTTCCTGTCATTTCTTTAATTTTTCCTTTAACAATTTGATTGGTATGCCATTTGGTGCATATATGATTAGTAATTATATTACTTCATTATCAATTAATCCTCATACCAATGTATTTCCTTGATTATGCCTTTTAATTAGGTCTACTTTTTTGCTGTTTTTTTATTCAAAGTTCATGATTGATACCCTGCACTCTAAATATTTCACTTCAAATGAAGCATTTGATTTTATTCCTGCCCCTTATTTTAATTCTGAGGAAGAAACTGTGTTTCATATGTGTTTCTTCCAATTAACTTGTTTTTGGATTCTATTTTCAATTTATTCTATTATCTGCTTTTGATTTCTGGGTGAATTGGTCTTATTCAAATCCATAGTTATGATTATTATTTATGTATTTCCTTCCATCCTATTTACTTCTGTTTATTCATATTTTTGGATTTTGTTTTCTATCCATTCTACCATCTGTTTCTTGTTTCTGGGTTAATTGATGTTATTCAAATGCATAATTATGATTACTAACTATATATTTCTTTCCATCTTATTTGTTTCTGTTTCCCTTTTTCTCCCCATCTTTCCTCTGAAGTCTGTTTTGCTTCTAAACACTGCCTTTTATTTTCCCTCTCTATCATCTCCCTTCTCTTTTCAGTCCCATATCCTGCTGTCTTGTTAGTAAAAATAAACACACACACACACACACACACACACACACACACACGTATATATACATGTGTGTGTGATATATATATATATATATATATATATATATATATATTTCTATGAATCAATTTATTTATTATTATTTTATTTTATTTTATTTTTGCTGAGGCAATTGGGGTTAAGTGACTTGCCCAGGGTAAAACAGCTGGAAGTGTTAAGTGTCTGAGACCACTTTTAAACTCAGTTCCTCCTGACTTCAGGGCTCGTGCTCTATCTCCACTGTGCCACTTAACTGCCCCTCCGGTGAATCAATTTAGATGTGATTGAGGTTAAAGTATTGTCAACCCTCATTTTTTTTCTTTGCCTTATAAAAGTTCCTTCTTGTGTACTTCTTTAAAGTGAAATAATTTTCCCTATTCTTATTCTCTTTTCCCAATTACCTTTGGTATCCCTCTTTTTATGAGTCCATTTTTTTTACATCATTCCAATATAATTCATTCCAACATCCTCACCCTTGACAATGAAAAAGTTCTTTTAGGATGCATATAATACTGCCCCATATACAATTTAACTTTATTTAATCCCTAATTTCTCTTTCATACTTACCTTTTTATTCTTCTCTTGAATTACTTATTTGAATGTTAATTTTTCTAATTAACTCTTTAGTTCTTTGTTCCCCTCAGAAGTATAATTTTCTTTCAATTACATGTAAAGATAGTTTTCAACATCCATTCTTATAAAATTTTGAATTCAAAATTATTTCTCTCTCCTTCCCTTATCTCTCCCATCTCAGTGACAATAACAATCTAATACAGGTCATACATGTACAATCATTTTAAGCTTATTTTGTTTTTAGTCATTTTGCAAAAGAAAAATTTAGAACAAAAAGAAAAAAAAAACATGAGAAAGAAAAAGCAAGCAAGCAAACAAAAAAAAGTGACAATAGAATGCTTGATCCACATTCAGTCTCCATAGTTCTTTCTTTAGATGTGATGGCATTTTTCATCCATAGCTATTGAAATTGTCTTGGATCACTGTCTGAGAAGAGCTAAGTCTATCATAGTCAATCATGACATAATCTTATTGTTACTGTCATTCTTCTTGTTCTGTCCACATTACTTATCATCAGTTTATGTAAATCTTTCCAGGCTTTCCTAAAAAAAAAAAAAAATCACCCTACTCATCACTTCTTATACAAAGAAATCCGTACATTCATATGCCACAATTTATTCAACTATTTTCCAATAGATGGACGTCCACTCAATTTCAATATATTGCCATTCCAAAAATAAGCTCATTCTTTTCAAAAGGAATGCTTGAAATTCCTGCTTCACTAAATATACATTTCTTCCTTGAAGGGTTATGCTCAGTTTTTCTTGGTGCCTTATTACAACTCTTTTGCCTTCCCTGTGGCATATCACTACCAAAACCCTCTGATCATTTTGGATGGTTACTGCTAAATCTTGAGTTATCCTGACTATGACTCTATAGTATTTGATTGGTTTCTTTCTGGATGTGCTTGTATTTGTTATAATTATTTATTATTAGTTTGGGGACCTCTGGAATTTTGCTATACTATTCCTGGGAATTTTCATTTTGGTATACCTTTGTAAGGAAGTCATCAATTGATGCTTTCTGTTTCTTTTAAATCTCTGGTTCTAGACTATAAGGGCAATTTCCCCTAACTTCTTGAAACATGATATCTAGGCTTTCTGTGATCATGACTTTCAGTTAATATAACAATTCTTAAATTATTTGTCTTCAATCTCTCTTCTAGATGACTGATTTTTAAATATTCCATAGATTTTTTATTCTTTTTTTATATTCTATAGACAGATTGGTTTTCATTACCCAATTTTCATTTTTAACAATTATATTGCTTACTGTGCTTTTATAGTTCTTTTGTAATTTGGATAAATCTATTTTTAATGAGTTCTTTTCATCACTGAATTTTTATATTTTGCCAAATTCTGATTTTAAGAGTTTTTTTCCAGAAATTGCCTCTATGCATGTATGACCAGGGTTTAATTTTTTTCCCCATAATGTTATTTCTTTGCTTTAATTTCTTGACCTGTTTTGTCACCCATCGTTCTTATTTGATAGTGAAAAAAAATTCATTCTTTCAGAAATTGTGGGGGCTTTTGAGAGGGAACTTTATGACTAATTTACATTTTTCCCTTTTGTTTTTTTGGGGGTATAGTAGTTTTTAGATTATTGTCATCTGAGTTGGTGCTTTGATCTTTCCTGTAATTATGGTAACTATTTAGGTTCAGACACTTTTTGATTGTTTGCTCATTTTTCCCACCTTATTTTTTATTTGCAATTTCATGTTACCATTCAGCTCTATTTCCAGTGTGTGTGCATGTGCGTTTGTGTGTGTGTGTGTATGTGTGTGTGTGTGTGTGTATGTGTGTGTGTGTGTGTGTGTGTGTGTAAACAGTGTCTGAAGCGTCAAGCTTTTTCACATTATTTTTGCAGAGCTAGTTCTTGGGATCTGGAAATTTTAGGTAGTTCCCAGATGGTGTGATCTGGTAAGAGAAGTGATCATTGCTCTCTTGAAATATGCTCTGGTTCTTGCCTAAGAAGAAACTCTCCTCCCTTGGAAGGGATACTCTTCTGAGGGTTTCTGATTCCTTGATCCCAAAAGTAATATTAACCTTAAGAATTCCTAGTCCTTCTTGACTAAATATATTCTTCTTTGCCTTTCAAATATGACCCATAAGAGAGATATTAATGGTGTTGCCATCTAGTCCTGAATGAAGAGCTACTACAGGTCTATGCTGTAATCTCTTTCTGACTGCTCACAAGGTTCCCTTACTAGCTTTTATTTTAGACCTTCTGAAGTTGCTGCTGCTTCTGTCACCAATATGTAGTCTCACCACTGGATTTTCATATACATGGATTTTGTAATACTCTTTTCCACTGTGTTACAAATCTACTTTTTGGGCATACTATGTTGTGGGCTGGAAGAATATTTAATTTTGGTATTTTGTTGGCTTTGCCACTCCGGAATTTGATATATTATTTTGAAGTTGTATGAAAGAGAATGTTGGTACAGTTGGCTGAGTGCCTTTTCTATTTCCTTTCATAATTCCATATCCAGTAATTTTCCTAAAAAAAAAATAAAAAAGTGATCCTTCAGAAAGTATGGTATGAGAATGCAATTAAGCAATTTCATTATAATAGCTGTTGTAAATGAAGCCAGAAGGAATCCACAATGAACAGGCTATAGTATTGATATGGCAGTATTGCTTTATCAAATTATTTATAATTAGGATAGATGGAAATGGTTATTTGGCTTCTTAGGTTCTTGAGATCTCAGAATCTGTTAAGCTTCATTTAAAATCTGGAAACCTAATTTTTTTTAAATACAGCAAATCTTTATTTCCTAAAGCATTACTTGTCAATTTAATTTGACACATTTAGCTAACTCAGCTTATTTAATACAACTAAACAGTATGGAAAAGATTTTTGACATCACTGGAAAGGCAAAATTCAAATTGTGACAATTATACAATAAGGATGAATGTCTTAAAATTTTGTGAGTTAGTAAGTCAGTAAACTATTTAGAATTTTAAAGTAGTAATTTAAAAAAATGTTCAAGGCTGTTTTTTTAATCATTCTAAGAACATAAAATTTAAGAATAATTTGAAGAACATAAATTGTTAGTGCAATTAATTTAGAATTGGGAAGATAATTTATTACCATAAATACAAACATTTTATATCTATAATTTTTGAAGGAGGAATCTTTCCTTTCAGTATTATTCATTTAGGGCAATTTTATCAGAAATTTCCCATCTTACTATTAAGGAAAAGATTGGTTACACACACACACACACACACACACACACACACACACACGCACACACACGTATGTATATCTTTATTTTGAAATTAAGTAGTTTATAAACTTTTAAATTAATGTGGAAACCCAATTTTAAAAATTGGGCAAAAAAGGCAAAGAAAGATTTGCTGAATCAAACCACTTACATTGACAATAAATCCATTTTGGTCTAAGAAAATTGTGAAATATCTAAAGTATTAATATTCAAGATATCTGAAAGAGGGAAACATAAAAATATAGGGAAGAAAAGAGACCTACATCCAAAGATATAGTGGATATAATTAATACTGCTAATGGCATATCTACATTGTTATCTCTTCAAAAAATGTAATTATAAATTTCTTCTGCCAATTAACATAAGGGAAAAGCAGACTTTTAAAAATATTTCCAAAGTAAATATCTTTATAATAGATAATGTGTTGCAACAAAGATGAATTTCATAAGAACATACTATTTGTCAGCTAGTGTGTTGAGTTCTGAAGATCAAAATTTTAAAAGAAAGGGTCATAGAGATACATTCTAGGTTTAAGTTCACTGTACATATTACTAATAATGATTTAAATGTAAGATTTAAAACAAATTATACCATGCAAAAACTGTAACAACTGTTAAATTAAATGGGTTATTCATTAAGTAAAAGCAAAGGATAACCAATGGTGACACTGGTTTTAGAATGTGTATCAATAGAATTCTGAAAAATAAAGCCAAACATTTCCAGTGTTTTATGCTTAGATGCTCTTTTGAGAATTTATAGAGACATCTGTAAGAATCTGATTGCATTCAAATGATAAAACATTTATTCTGAAGTGCCTAATAGTTGAATGCAAGATATTATACTAGTATTGATTATGTCATGATAGATATTAAACATTAAGTGAACTCAAAGGTTTCAAATTAATAGACATTTTACTTTGTCATGAATATCTAAATTTAATTATTTTATCCCATTTGCAAAATATATATATATATAAATCTGATTTTGAATATGTTACTAAAATCTAAGTTTCAGTTTCTTCATCTGTATAGTAAGATTGGCATAGTACTTGGCTCCAAAGATTGTTGGGAGAATCAAGTGAAATTATGCACATGAAAGTTAATGCAACCTTAAAAACTGTACAAATATTAGTCCTTTTATGCCTATAGTAACCCATATTTTAAAATTTCTGTTAGTTTAGCAAAATATTTATAAAATTCAGTTGATTTTCAAAAATACTATGAATATGACTCATGAAACAATATGTGATAAATTATATAAATTTAAGTCTTTTTTTTTTTTTTTACTCCAGATCTAGCATTTTATTTATTATAAAATTCTTCCAGGATTAAAAAAAAAATCACAGGATTATAAAGGATGAAATGTAAACTGTAATTTGTATTATATAAAACTCATACTGATGAAAACACAGATAGGTCTGTAATCTGCCTTCCCTTCATACAATTTTCATCAATGATATTATGTTCTATTTTTATATCGATTATACTTGATTATACTAGATTTTCAGTGTACATTTATTAGTATGTCTGCTTTTGGCTCACATAAAATTTATAAAATCCTGATAAATAGCCAGCATATTTATACTTTGGGTAAATGGGCCTATTGCTTGGTTGTGCGTGGAATAACCAGCCATTTGGCATTTCTTCAGATAAAACAAGTCTTGATGAATATTCTTTGCAGCACAGTGTCATTAGAATGGGAATGAAGGAAATTTGCCTGGCCTACTTGTTGGACATCATTCTACCTTCCATTTGAGGTCCTAGGAAAAAGTTAGACATCACTAAGTCGAGATAAAATATAAGTTTTACCAAAAAAAAAATGTATCAGTGGTTCAGTTATTGTTGATGACATTTTTAATTATAGGGAAAAAATAGCTTCAGGAACATATAGCCAATATTTTAAAGCAAAAAGATTCTATCATTAAGTCCATATTGCATTCATCATGATGTCTCTTCCAAGTTTAGGTATCCCTCCTCAAACCCCTTATAGTTTTTCCTAGCCCTGGACTCTCATTTGGGAACATGTACTTCATTTTTGCTTGAAATTTACAATTATTCAGAAATAGAGAATTAGTAGGTTTAACTGCTAATGTGAATGGGATGAATTCTCCCAAAAAAAGAAATGGATGGCAAAATGGATTAAAAGCCAGAATCATACAATATGTTGTTTACAAGAAACACATTTAAAGCAGAGTGATACATATAGAATAAAGATAAAAGGATGGAACTGAATCTAGTTTGCCTCAATTGAACTTAAAAAGCAGGAATAGGAATCCTAATCTCATATCAGGCAAAAGCAAAAATAGATCTAATTTAAAAAGGTAAAGAAGTAAACTATGCTTTTCTAAAGTGAATCATGGATAATGAAGTAATTCCAATACTAAATATATGTACATCAAGTGGTATAGTATTCAAATATCTAAAGGAGTTAAGCTACAAGAAGAAATAGACAACAAAATTATACCAGTGAAGGATTTCAATCTTGCTCTATCAGAACTAGATAAGATGAACAACAAAACAAACAAAAAAAGAAGTTAATGAGGGGATTAGCATTTTTAGAAAAGTTATGAAGGATAGACATTTGGAGAAAACTGACAGGGAGAGAAAGGATTTTTTTTTTTAGCAGTACATGAAACCTAACAAAAACTGTCTCTGTGGAAGGGTATAAAAATCCCAAAATCAAATGCAGAAATAGTAACATGTAGTAAAATAGTATATTCATTTTTTTCATATCATCATGCAATGAAAATTACATGTAACAAAGGGCCAGCAAAAAATATATCAAAAATAAATCGGAAACTAACATAATATTAAAGAATAAGTGGGTGAAAAATAAATCATAGCTAATTTCATCCAAGAGAATGAGAATAATGGGACTACATAACAAAATTTATGGGTGGCATCTAAAGCAGTTCTTAGTGGAAAATGTATATCTCTAGATGCTTACAAGAATAAAAAAAGAGAAAGAGAAGATCAATGATTTGGGCATACAACTAAAAGAGCTAGAAAAAGAACAAGTTAAAAAATCCCAATTAAACACAAAATTTGACATTCTAAAAATAAGAGGTTAATAAAATTGAAAGTAAGAAAACTTTTGAACTCACAAGCAAAACTAAAAGTTGGTTTTATTAAAAACAACAAAGGTAAAACTTTAGTTATTTCAATTAATAAAAAGGAAAGAAGAAAATCAAATTGCTACTATTAAAAATTAGAGGATGAACCTTCCAGGAATGAAAAGAAAATGAGGGACTTCAGGAGGTTGAGCCAAGATAAAGGAGAACTTATGTGAGTCTTTGTGACCTTCTCTGACCTTCTCTCAAACCAATAGCAGATTAAGTCTCCAAACTGGTTTTGGAGTCAAAGAATCCACAAATATTTGGAGTACAGCACATTTACCTTTGTGCTGGCTGGGTTGAAGGACAAACCTTTGGATTTGGAGACATTCAGAGGGAGCTCTTGGAACCAAGCAGAGAGATAGGCCTCTAAGCTAACCGGGCTCTATTGGAGGCAATAAAAGATCTGAACCTTTATCACCTGGCTGCGTTTTGAGGTGATTATTACTTTCAACTGTAACTAAGGCTGCCTCCAGAAAACCTCCCCTGAGAAACCTGCTTTTTCCCAGAGAAGAACCATTATTATATTTAAAAGAAGAAAATCACCACAGCAAAACTATACTAGTGGGGGAATCTCAACCTTGTTCTATCAGATAAATCAATACCAAAAAATAAATAAGAAAGAAGTTAAAGAGGTAAACAACATGTTAGAAAAGTTAGGTATGTTAGGTCTTTGGAGAAAATTGAATGGAGAGAGAAAGAAGTTTTTTTCTCAGTGGTTCATGGAAATTTTACAAAAAGTGACTATGTGTTAGGGAATAAAAAAACATCAAAATCAAATGTAGAAAGGCAGAAACAATGAATGCATGTATTTCAGATCATAAGGTAAATAAAAATTAAATTCAATAAAAGGCCAGTGAAAGTAGAAGAAAAAATAATTAGAAACTAAAATAATTTCATCCTTGAGCAGGACCAGGAGACCATTATATACCTCAACAACGATATAGATATAGATATATATATATATATATATATCTGGAGCCTTTTTTTGATTCTTTTGTTTTTATCACTCCTCAACTCATCATATTTAGGATTCCTTTTGAATATATATTTCTACATGCTATATACATGCTTACCCTCTAGGATGGTGCACTTTTTTTTTTTTTATTTTGGATTTGTATCTTTAATACTTGCTGCAGTACCTGTCAAATAGAAAGACTGAACAAAAGCTTTTGAAATTACTTTAACTGACCACTTTCATGGATTATTATTTTTGAATTATGCATTTATTGTGTCATATTTTCCATTTTGGACAATCACAAAATATAAAAAAGAATACCTTTCTAAAATGTTCTATCATTTTGGATCCTAATTTATGTCCCAAATATTCCCATTTTGAAAACACACAAAGTACTAACAAAGTGTCCTTCTAACGGCTCTATCTTCTTAGTTGTTTTTCTTCTCCTTTAGTTAGTTTCACCTATGAACAGAAACATAAAACAGAATTGAAAAGTGTCTTGTAGACCAGCTAGTCTAATATTTTTGATTTTATACTATACATAACTAAGGGCAGGGATGTGACTAGAATAAAGTAACTGGCAAGACCAGAACTCGATGTTCCTAAATGCAACATACTTTCACTTATATCATATTGCCAGAATAGAATCTCAATTGATTACTTACACATTATTGAAAATGTCAGAATATATATGTTGTGTCAACTGGAGAGGAAGAGACCAGAACTGGCATGTTAGTTGATTTTAAGAATTTGAAGAACTCTCCTATGCAAAAGTGATTCAAATTATTCTGTTTAATCAAGGCACTAAATGGGTTGGAAAAATTTAGAAAAAAATATTTTAGCCTTGATATAATGATGGAAAAAAAACAACAAAAACATTCTGTCTTACAAATATAGTACTTCTAAATTGAGTCATTGAGAGATAGTTGTTTTCTTCCAAATTTAAGGTTTTCAATGTCAGCTTAGATCATCACTTGACAAGTTGAAGGGATTGTTTTTCTGTTATGCACTGAATGAGATGGTCACTATGAAAACTTCTACCTCTGACATTCTCATGCTTCAAAAATAAATATTACCTAATGACAAGGGATTCCAAACAATGTAGTCTGAGTTGCTCATAGGGTCTTCCATCATTATTCATGGAAAAAAATATAAGAGAAGTATAAGAGAGGGAAAACAGGGGAAAGCAAATGGGCATCTTGGAAAAGGATTAAGCTTTAATAAGTTAGACTTCTTGTTGTGAGGAATCATAGAAAATAAAATGGAGTTCCTGAGAGGGAAGATTTATCATTATTAATATAAAGCATTTTAACCTATTCACTTTTGTTTTTATCCTTATGTTTATTTGGGTTTATCAAAACCCAATTACCTTTCTACATTTACGGATTTAAATTCTAAAACTTTCAAAATATTCAAAATAAAAACAAAACTCTGATTCTAGAAATAGTTGCAACCATTGATTCTCTTCTTTCATCCAATCCTATTTTCTCTTCTAAAAAAGAAACTCTAAAATCCCAAGGTCCACTTAGAGAAGTTTTATAAGTCTAACATTCTCAGCCATAAAACAATATTTTCATACCCTCCTTACAGTTTTTTTTTTTGCTTCTACACAACACAAATCAGTACAGTCTGCATTTGTCAGATTAATTGTTGCTAAGCAATGTGAGATGGGCCACAGGAGAAAGCATTAGAAGCAAAATGAAAATAGAAAACTAAAATGGCCCATTGGTGTAGCCAAGGAAATGATTATAGTGTGGAGAAAACAAATTCTCAAGTGTTAAGCCAGTATTTAGGAGTCATCATTGTGGGGAGGAAAAAAGATGAATTATATCATCTCCATAAACAGAGACATGTTCTTGGTGTGGAGCCTCTCTAAGGCTCTCACTCCAAATGATATAACTTTTCTTTCACTCCTTTTCTCCTTTTGACTTGTAGTCATTCAACCTACAGGGAGCTTTCCAAAAGTAATAATGACTCCCATGTATCTGAGATATGGTGTTTTCCTCAGAATTATGATCATAACAGCCACATGAATAAGACAATATTAATATTTGTCTCAATATAGTTTATAATTCAAGACACTGAGTTTCTAAGAAGGTGATAGGAATCAAATTAATTAACATATATGAGGCACAAGCATATGCAATTTCTGGGGATAAAAAAGACATTGAAAAAATCCCTTTCCTATAGCAATGTTACATTCTCCTGGAGGAATTACAGGTAAACAGATAAGTAAATACACAATAGACTTAACTCAACAAAAAATAATTTTAACATAAGTTACTAGCAACTAGAGGGATATGTTAATGAATTATCACTTAGGCTTAGGAAATAGCACATAGGAAATAGGAAATACCAGATCCAGATCTTATTATTGGAAATTTCAATATATTTTTTCCACTTGATCATTTTGCTTCCACATGTTGCTTAAAAGCCCAAACTCAGTCCCTTGCTCTGCAGATACCATGTGACTTTTGCTCTTAATGTGAATAGTCAGAGAGGACACATTCAATTCACTTCATGTAATCAATAAAAAATTGATTAGCAAACATTTAAATAAGCAGCTAATATGTTCCAGTGTGCTGGACATACAAAAAGAAACAGTAATTGGAGAAAAACAAAGTTTCCATTACCTGAAGAAGCTATGATACAACTTGATAAATCCAAACTCTATCATCTCCATCTAATAAGCTATTGTTTCTTCCTTCCCTTGATTTATAGAATATGAAGGATCCATTACTAAGATTTTCTTCTGCTTATGCCTTTAATTCCAAAACCTTTCTCATCTCTCTGAGCTCATTGAACTAGACAGCACCCTCTTTCATTTATTTACTTTTCTTCTCTACCAATTCATTTATATCTCCTTGATCAAATGCTAATGTCACCTTCAACACTGCTATGGTTGATGTCATATATTTTCTACATGTATTAGTGACTGGGATATTAGCTACACATTCTGCAGTTTCCCACATCAGTGTATGCATGACCACAATTTTGTAAGAATTCTCAGGAGGTGAAATGGTCAAGTCTACTGTGCTTGGAGGCAAGGGATCCATAACCCAGACAGGAACAGATTTCATCTCTCCAGGAGATATCTCAGTAGTTCCAGCTGCATACAACTCTATTCTCCCCAATTGTAATCCCTTTCTCCTATCATATTGCTCTTGGGCTCTTTGATCATATAATCCTTTTCCCCTATCTGATTGCTTCTTGACTGATTGATCATGTTGGAGTACTGAAATTCTAAAAACTCTCTGGGTATAACATTGGCTGCCATCATGTATCAAGTGTGTTTTTTTTTTTTTTTTTTTTGGTTGTTGTTGTTTTTGTTTTTGTTTTTGTTTTTTTTTTCCTAGGGCCCTGGAGGTGGGCCCCACTTCCCATTTCCCTGAGTCATTCTACATTCTGATACCCAATGAATGTCTCTGTTGCATTTTGAACATAGGGTTTTGGGTCTAGTTCTCCTACCCATCTTCTCTGCCAACATTGAGTTTTCATTTCAGATGCCCTACTTTAGCACATTGAAAGCATTGATGAGTCTCTCTGAAAGTCCCTTGCCAAAGGGACTATGTCTTCCCATGTTCTGATCTTGAAAAGTCTGCATCAATTTGAACAGGTCATAAATGTGCTCTCTTAGAAAACATTCCTAAGAAAATGAATTTCTACATACTATGAACAAAATGTGGTAACTAGATATAAAAAAGTAAATTATATTTAAAATTAATGGTGGACAATACAATGATCTTGGGAGTCTATCTCCCCAGATTAACCTGAGCATGATATGGACACAATTACAAAACATTTTTCATAGAAATAAAGATAGATCTGAATAATCGGGGAAAAGATCAATAGTTCATTGATCAGTCTAGCCCATACAATAAAAAGGAACATTTGAACTAATTCAATTTACTAATCAAACTACATACACATAAACACACACAAACTGCTTTTATATATGTGTATATGTACACTACATATGTACACACACATGCATATGTGCAGTATATAATATACATATATGTATATGCAATATAATATATACATATACATATGTTGTGTATAATAAATTCAATTTCATATATAAGCATATACATATTATATGAATATGTACAGATATGCATCCAGACATACATATCTAAATCCATTTCTATTTTTGTTATGTTATGATTAATTTATTTGATTTTTAATATAACTATATTTTGCATAAAAAGAAAGACCTGCTTTGTATGAAATAAGCATGGTCACATGCACATGTATACACACACACACACACACACACAAACATATTGGTGAAAATATGTCTTCTTCATTTCTAGTCTGCTATCTCTCTAGTAAAAGCCTGATTGTTACTGGTTGCATGGATCATTAACTGGTCATTGAATTGATGATAGTTCCCCAGTGTTTGGAGTTTTCTTTTGCATTTTTCTGTTCAATATAGAAATGGTTTTCTTTATTTTCTAACTTCATTTATAGTACTTCATGAACTTTCCTGTTTTCTTCTCTTTCAGCTCAGTAGTAGTCCAGAATAAAGATTGATTCAGCTATTCTCTAACTGATGAATATCTATACTTTATCATTTGTTCTTCAACAAATGTGGTTGTGAATATTTTGTAGATATGAAGCAATTTGGTGAATAAACTATAATACCTGGAATTATCTTGAGTTCAAATCTGACCTCAGATACTTTCTAGCACGTTGACTGTGGCAGAGATGTTTAAGGATAATATTCTGTAGGCCTCATTCCTCAGGCCTTAGTTTCCCTCCATATCCATGGGGTAATTACAGTACAGTGAATTATTATGTATACTTGTTTTGGAACTGCTGAATAACCCTAAGAACAAATATAGTTAAAAGAACAATGTCCTAGGTGGATTCTGGCCAAATCCACTAAAGACACACTATTTCTATACTGGAACTAGCCACTTCAGGAATAAAACTTCAATCGTGACAGATTGTGGCAGGACTGGTCCCCCTTCTGTACTCACTCAAAAAAAGTGATGCCAGTATTATTGGTCTTTAGTCACATTTGTTCCCTGGGCTATTTAAGTCATGATAAATCAATACTCAAATTGGAATCTCATCCATGGAGAGGATGCTCTGCCAGGGATCCTCCTGGTGGGGATGTGCAGGGCTGTAATCTGAGCCCTTGTAAAACCTTATGTTCCAAATTTTCCATTCTTCCCCCCATCCCCTCTCCTAAATGGCAGGTAGTCCAATACATGTTAAACATGTTAAAATAGATGTTAAAAGCAATTTATGTATACATATGTAGGCAGTTATCTTGCTGCACAAGAAAAATTGGATCTACCAAAAACAAACAAACAAACACTTAGAAGGAAAACAAAAATACAAGCAAAGAATAACACAAAGAGTGAAAATGCTATGCTGTGCTCCACACTCAGTTCCCATAGTCCTCTCTCTGGGTGTAGATGGCTCTCTTCATTGCTGAACAATTAGAACTGGTTTGAATCATTTCATTGTTGAAGAGAGGCACATCCATCAAAATTGAACATCATATAGTCTTGTTGTCATGTATAATGATCTCCTGGTTCTGCCCATTTCACTTAGCATCCGTTTATATAAATTTCTCCAGGCCTTCCTGAATTCATCCTGCTGGTCATTTCTTACAGAACAATAATATTCCATAAAATTCATATACCATAATTTATTCAGCCATTCTCTAATTAATTGGCATCCATTCAGTTTCCAGTTCTACAAAAAAGGGCTGACACAAACATTTTTGCACATGTGGGTTCCTTTCCCTCCTTTAAGATTTCTTTGGGATTTCTATCTCAATAGAAATAATGCTGGGATGAACAGTATGCACAGTTTAATAACTTTTTGAGCATAGATTCAAATTGCTCTCCAGAAAGGTTGGATTCTCAGTTACACCAGTAATGTATTAGTGTCCCAGTTTTCCAACATCCCCTTCAACAATCTTCATAATCTTTTCCTGTCATCTTAGACAATCTGAGAGGTGTGAGGTGGAATCTCAGAGTTGTCTTAATTTGCATTCTCTGATTAATAGTGATTTGAATCACCTTTTCATATGACTAGAAATAGTTTCAATTTCTTCATCTGAAAATTATCTGGTCATATCCTTTGACCATTTATCAATTGGAGAATGGCTTGATTTTTTACAAATTTGAGCCAATTCTCTATATGTTTTTGAAATGAGGCTTTTATCAGAATTTTTGATTATACAAATGTTTTCCCACTTTATTGCTTCCCTTCTAATCTTATCTGCATTACTTTTTTTGTACAAAAAATTTTAACTTAATATAATCAAAACTATTTTGCGATTAATAATCATCTCTAATTCTTCTTTGGTCACAAATTCCTTCCTCCTCCACAGGTCTGAGAGGTAAACTATCCTATGCTCTTCTAATTTATTTATAATTTCATTCTTTATGTTTAGATCATGAACTCATTTTGACTTTGTCTTGGTATATGGTGTTAAGTGTGGGTCAGTGCCTACTTTCTGCCATACTATTTTCCAATTTTCCCAACAGTTTTTGTCAAATAGTGAATTCTTATCCTAAAAGCTGGGATCTTTGGGTTTATCAAATACTAGATTGCTCTTGTTATTGATTATTTTGTCCTATAAACCTAATCCATTCCACCTATCAACTATTCTATTTCTTAGCCAATACCAAATGGTTTTGGTGACTGCTGGTTTATAATATAATTTTAGATCAGGTACAGCTAGGTTACCTTCATTTGATTTTTTTTTCATTGAAATTCTTGACCTTTTGTTCTTTCAGATGAATTTTGTTGTTATTTTTTTCACTAAAATAATTTCTTAGTATTTTGAGTGTTACAGCACTGAACAAATAGATTAGTTTAGGTAGCATTGTCATCTTTATAGTACTTGTTCAACCTATCTAAGAGCATTTGATATTTTTCCAATTGTTTAGATCTGACATTATTTGTATAAAAAGTGTTTTGTAGTTTTGCTCATATAGTTCCTGACTTTGCCTTAGATTCCCAAATATTTCATACTATTGACAGTAGTTTTAAATGGAATTTCTCTTTGTATCTCTTGCTGTTGGATTTTGTTAGTAAAGTATAAAAATGCTGATGATTTATGTGGATTTATTTTATTCTTATTGTTTTGAGTTTTGAAGCTCATTAATTGTTGTCCTTTGTTCTCAAAATGACATCACACTGTTAGAGTCGAGTCACAGTGTGTATGACTATGGCTGATCAGAACAATTTGAACTTGGAATGCTCTGCCAGAGATTGGACACAAATAGCCCATATCTACATTTGGTGGTGAACTTTTTAATTTTGTGCTTCTCATGTTTCCTTTTGACTAATTCAGTTCTGCTTTGCTCATAGAGCATAGCATATTCTCTGATGAGGGTTCACCAAACTGGATATCCTGTGCCAATGTCTCTCATATTATACAATCAATTCTAAAGTTCCTATGCAATTTAGCTTAAAAGTGTCCTTGTATTGTTTTATTTTTTTTTCCTGAAGGCCTTGTGAATACTTGCTCTGTTTGATTTCATACACACACACACACACACACACACACACACACACACACATACACACACATATATATATACATACACACACACACACACACACACACACATATATATGTGTATGTATATATTTAGCTAATGTACATTTGGCATTCAAACAAAATGGCCAGCCCAATGTAACTTCTCTCTTCAGTAGAGTTGGAATGCTTGATAGTTTTGTTGAAGAAAGGACCTCAGCATCTGGTATCTTATCCTGGCAGTGATCTTCAGAATCTTCCTAAGACAATTCAATTGGAATATATTCAGTTTCCTGGCATGGCGCTGGTAGACTGTCCAAGTTTCACAGGCATGCAACTACGAGATCAGCATGAAGACTCTGTAAACCTTCACTTTTATAGCCAGTCTATTACCTCTCATCTCCTACACTGGGAGCTTCCCAAATACTGAGCTAGCTCAGCAATGTGTATGTCACTCTCATTATCAATGTAGACATCCCTGAAAATCTGCTACCAAGGTAAGTCAAATTAACCACAGCATTCAAAACTTCAATACTGTACTGAATCAAATGGTATAACTCATTATTCAGATATGTAAAAACTGGCTTCTTAAGTATTGTTACAATGTTCCTCATAGGAACGAAATTAGAAAAATATTTTAAAATGTAAACTTTATAGATTTCAGTTATTATAAAGTGTAATATAAGATTTCAAACTGGCACTCTTGATTGCAAGTGACATTCTTGAGTGAGATGGTGCATTGTAAAGGATGTTGCATTGGAAATCAGAAATTCCTCAGTTCCAGTCTTGCATCAGATACTCCATAGCTTTAGGATCATTTGTTCTAATTTCCTTATCTGCAAAATTGAATAATAATTTTATCTATCTCCCAGGATTGTTGTGGGGATAAAATAACATTTGAAAGGTGTCTAAGAAACTTCAAAACTTTGTGTAAATGTTTCCTCTTACTTTGAGCTATTACATTCCCTTTTTCATGGGCCTGCTTATTCTGGTGGCTAGAAAAATTCTGATATTTTCCCTGAACCTCAGTTTCCTTACCTTTAAATTTGAAATAATAACACCCACCATATATTTTGCCGAATTATTCTGAGGATTAAATGGAATAATCTTTTAAATGAGCTTGTCACAATTAAATACCTTATATTTGCAAAAAAATTCATTTAAATATTATCAGACATTGGTCTGGGAATTTATTTAGAGTCATGCGCTATTTGTCTTTTGTGCACCTGGAATGAGGGAAGGATGGAATTTATTTATTTAGTTTGTTTGTTTTGTTTTTTCTTTGGTCTAGATGTAGAATTTCCATAGTCTAAGGAAATACTAGTATTATAATTGTGCTATATGAAAATAACCTGAATCTTAGCAAGTTTTAAGAAGGCTGAAAAATCAATCAAGTTGCTCATTTTAACACAGTAATTATATATAAGAGCCAGGATTTGATGCAAGGTTTTCTAGATTTTTCCCTGTATATTCTACATAGCTTCTCATCCCAGAAATGCATCTACCCTCTCAACCTTAGAATTGATTGTTTCATAAAGCCAAAGATAGTAAGAAGTATGAAAGCCAGGCCTGGAGCCATGAGGCAAAAGAACTCATCTGCTGGTATTTGGATAGTTTCAAATGAGATTAAACTGATGTCTGACTGCAATAGCAGCTTTATTCCTTATTATATTATGCTTCTCTAACCCTTATAAAGTCATTTCAAATAACTTGGGTTTTAACTAGCACAATGAGTCTGGTCTTTTGTCAAATAAAATACTTTAGCACAATTGGGTTTGTAAAAATCATTCAGATAAGCCTCTTGACATCGAGCTGCTTAGCTGGATATTTTTAGGAGTTGAAAATAGCTTAGCATAGTATTGCTTTAATACTTTGCATGAGGCCATGTTCAGGGATGAAAAGAGCCATGAGCCATTTTGCAGAGATGGGAAAATCCTGGTCTTTCTTGTTTTTCAAGAATGTATACAATCAATAAAGTTTCATCTTTGTTCATCATTGTACTTGATCTTTAGTTTGTCAAATTGGATCCAACCAGAAACAAAGTATTGAACCCAAAATAAGACAAGAAATGAGGTTTTTATTCTTGCCAACTTGTGCATAGAAGATATATGGACACTCCACTTTGGGGAATTTATATTATATAATATAGAATATGTATGTTTATTTATACATATAAGCCCATACATATATAACATAATATCAGCCGGTGTCTGGGTCTGTGTATCTGTGTGTCTATTTGTGGATAAACATGTATTCCATCTTTGGTAGAGTCATTTGTCATATTGTTGTAGAGATCAAAGGAGAGGATGTTGTTTCTGGAAACATGAAATCCTGAGTTCAAAACCAAACATAGAGAATTTTTGGGTTTGTAACTGGAGAAATCACTTATCACTATATATCTCAGTTTTTTCAATTGTAAAATTGAAATAATAATAATACCCTTACAGGACTCTTGTGAAGATCTAGTGAAGCAATATTTCTAAAGTGCTAATGACAGTGCTTGGAGTTGTTAATTAACCATGGAATAATTGCATTTTTGAAATCTAAGGAATCTTTGAATTAAGCAATTGTCCTTCATTTTATAAAATAGGATAATGAAAGCTAGGCTTTGCAGGAATCAGGCTGAGTTGGTGGTTCTCTTTCTCTCTCTCTTTCTTTCTGAATGTCACTCTCCTCTTTCTCCCTTTCTTCTTATCTCCCTCCCTTCCTTTGATATACTATATAGTTATCTAGTATATACTACAAATGGGCAATAAATGGAGTATTAAATTAAATTAATTATATTTCTGATTAAAAATGACATTTTTCTAAAATTATTTCATTACCATTTAAAAGCAAGTGCATACAAGAGCTAGGAAGATAAATTCCATTTAAAATTACTATAGACAAAATAAAGTACTTGGGAGTCTACCTGCCAAGAGAAATCCAAGAACCATGTGAATACAATTACAAAACACTTCTCACACAACTAAAATTAGACCTAAGCAACTGGAAACATATCAATTGTTCCTAGCTAGGGTGAAGTAATATAATAAAAATGATGGTTCTGCCTAAATTGATCTACTTATTTATGCCATACCAATCAAACTGCCAAAACAATATTTTAAAAAACTAGAAAAAATAATAACAAAATTCATCTGGAAGAACAAAAATTCAAGAACATCAAAGGGATTAATGAAAAAAAAATTACAGCAGGTGACTTGGCCATATCAAACTTAAAATTATGTTATAAAGCAGCGGTGATCAAAACCCATTTGGTCCTGGCTAAGAGATAGTGTAGTAGATCACTGGAATAGATTAAATATGCATGACACAATAATCAAGACTTATAGCAATCTAGTATTTGATAAGCCCCCAAACTCCAGCCTTTGAAATAAGAACTCACTATTTGACAAAGATTGCTGGGAAAACTGGAAAATAATATGTCAGAAAATTGCCATAGACCTACATTTAACACTCCAAAACAAAATAATTTCAAAATGGAAATATGAATTAAGCATAAAGGATAACACCATAAGCAAATTAGGAGAACAAGGGATAATTTAGCTATCAGATCTTTGGAGAACACAAGAATTTAGGACCAAAGAAGTATTAGAGAACATTATGAAAGGCAAAATGGACAACTTAATATTATATTAAATTGATTAGTTTTTGCAGAAACAAAACCATCAAAAACAAGATTAAAAAGGACATGCAAAGTTGGGAAAAAATCTTCATGGCCAGTATTTCAGATAAGGTTTTGTTAGAATCATAAGCTGTTAAGTCATTAGAATTGATAGAGACAATAATTATCTAATTTAGCATGGTAGCTACCAAATTCTCTAGCTAACTAATGTATTTAAGTACTCAATGGAGTTCACACTTTTGGGAGATTCACAAATCAGAAACCCATAATCCTACTCTCAGATCCCATAATCCCACTCTCTCAGAGGAGGAGTCAACCTTTGGGAGAGCATATATAAGAAGCTCTTGAAGCTTCAGTCAGTTAGTTAGTTTGGAAGATTGACAGAGAGGGGAGCCCTCTGGGACAGACACAGAGGCACTCTGGGACAGACACAGAGCACTCTGGAAGATACAGAAGCCCACAAGCCCAATCTCAGAGGCAGAGTCAGATTCATTTCATTTTCCACCTTTGTGCTGGCTGGAGGCTGAAGGACAAACATTTGGATTTGGAAACATTCGGAGGGAGATCTTGGAACCAAGTAGAGAGATAGGCCACCAAGAAAACTAAACAGGCTATTTTGGAGGAAGCAATAAATGATCTGAACTTTTAACACCTGGCTGCCTTTGGGGTGATTATTAATCTGAACTGATACTAAGACTGCCTCCAGAAAATCTCTCCAAGAAACCTGCTCAGAGAGAACCATTATATTTTAAAGAAAAGAACACCACAAAGTTTCATCTCTAATATATATATAGAACTGTGTCAAATTTATAAGAATGCAAGTCATTCCCCAAATGATAAGTGGTCAAAGGGTATGAACAGATAATCTTCAGATGATGAAATTAAATCAATTTATAGTTGGATGAAAAAAGAATGTTCTAAATTACATTGATTAGTTGAAATGAAAATTAAAACAACTCAACTCTAATGTACCAACAACTAATGTACCACTCCTCTCAGACTGACTAAGATTACAAGAAAAGATAATGAGAAATGTTGGAGAGGATATGGGAAAACTGAGACACTAATGCATTGTTGGTGGAGTTATGAAAAAATCCATTCAGGAGAACAGTCTGGTACTATGACCAAAGGGCTTTAAAGCTATAAATACCCTATGATCCAGCAGTGCCATTACCTCTGTTTACATTCACTCTGATGTGATTATATATATATATATATATATACACACACACATATATACATATACATATATATATTTAAAAGACAATAAGAGCTGGAAAAATGATTGGGTTAACAGAGACAAATTAGATCTCATTAAAAGCACAAAAGACCTATTAGAGAAGAGGGAAAGAAATCAGGGACATGAACATTGTCTGAAGTTTAATCTCTTTAATTTAAGCTAATAGAGGGATTAACATACACACTTATCTTATCCTATGGAGAAGTAAGAAAATAGAGAGGCTACATAGAAAGGAAGGAAGAAATTGTACCAAAAAAAAGATTCTAGAAGGGGAAGGTGCGATAGAAAGGATAAAAGGGTAAGGAAAGGGGTAGTCAGAATTAAAACACTGGTGAGAAGGGACAGGGTAGAAAAAGAAGTATAAACAGGAGAGAAATTAGGATAGAGTGAAAGACACAGTTGATTATCATAACTGTGGATATAAATATGATGAATTCTTCCATAATATGGAAGTAGACAGAGTGGATTAAAATCCAGAGTCCAACAATACTTTTTTTTTTTTTTTTTTTTTTTTAAACAAGGAACATGTTTGACACAGAGATACACAGAGAGCAAGAATAAAAGGTTGGAGCAGAATATATTATGCTTCAGCTGAAACAGAACAAGCATGGACAGCAATCCTGATCTCAGACAAAGCAAAAGCCTAAATAGATCTAATTAAAAGAGATGAGAAAATAACATCTTGTTAAAATGTACCATGCACAATTAAATACTAAAAACTTAAATTTAAAAAAGTACTAAAACTAAACATATGTGAATCAAGTGGCTTGGAGCCCAAATTGTTAGCGATATTAAGTCAGGAAAATGTTAAGATGCTAGAAAAGATGTTAAAACAGAAAAAAAAAAAAAATATATATATATATATATATATATATATATATATATATATATATATATATATATATATATATATATATATATATACATACTAGTATTGTACCTCAATCTCCTTCTCTTAGAATTAGATAAATCTAATCAAAAAATTAACAAGAAAAAAATTAGGGAGGTTAGGGAATCTTAGAAAACTTAAATATGAGATAGCACTGAAGAAAAAAAAAAACTGAATGGGGATAGAAAGTAAAATGCATTTTTTTTTTTAGCTCTACATGGCACCTATGCAAAAGCTGACCACAAATTTGGGCACAAATATCTCACAATGAAATACAAAAAGACATAAATAGTCTTTATTTTCAGATGATAGAATAAAAATTACATTCAATAAAAGGCCACAGAATTAGGCAATCTAATTTTAAAGAATCTGTGGATCAAACAAAAAATCATAGAAATGATCAATTATTTCATCAATGAGAATGACAATAATAAAACAGCATATGAAACTTATAGGATACAACCAAAGTAATTCTTAGAGGAAAAATGACTCATAGGTTAATATATAAAAAATGAATCTACACAAATAATAATTTAAAAATATTGGTGAGGATTGTAATCATATTTTGTTTACAATGAAAACTTTCATTATGTTAAATGTTTTTGCCCCCAGAAAAATAAAAAAAAAAAATGAAAATGGGAATGCTATTGCATTTTGCTTTAGTTAAGACTTTAGTGAAGAGGACATATCACCACTGTATTTGAAAGAAATGAGATTCAGTGATGCTAATAAAATTTTCAGAAACCTGCAAGATGTGACAAGTCACTTTTGTAAATTAACAGAGGTGAGAGACATTATGTTAACTTAAATTTTCATTTATTATGCCTATAAATATTGTTTTTAAGACATCTGTAATACAGCTTCAGGTATTATAAATCCTGAACATAAACTGAGGAGTCATTTGTGTTTCTCTAATAATGTTTAAAAATGTGATTTAGACTCTTTATAACATTCATTATCAAAAATTATGTTCTGATTTCCAGGGTCTAAGAAACCAAGATAGAAATATGTTACTCTATGTGCTTTCTCCAGAGATTCTGAAAAAAAAAAATTAAATTTTTAAATTAGTTTTAGAAAGGCAAAATCCTATATCCTTACTTTTCAAAATAAAAATGCAATTAAGGCACAGAGCTAAATCAATAACAATTAGGTACTTCCTACATACGTGATATTGTGGTGGGCATTGAAGTTTGAAATTCAAAGGTTCAGTCAACATTTCATTATGATAAATTTACATTCTATTGATACTCTGTGCATGTTTACTATCTTAAGCTGAAATATAATGTTAATTGTTAATGAATAAAATTTGAGGGAAAAGAGCTAAATACAAGTTATTACTTGCAGTTATAACAGACATTGTTGTCATGAAGAAGATGGTGTTTGAGTAGCATTTTATAGGAAGATAGGAATTCTATGAGTCTGAATTAAGGAGGATGACAAAAGAGGCATTAAAGGAAATGTTAGGCATGGGATATGAACTGCAATGTGAAAACGATGGCAGAAAAAGACAATTTCATTAAATTACAGAGTGAAATAGAAGAGACTATATTCAACAAATACAGAGAGAATACAGATTATGAAAAGTTTTAAAAGCTAGAGGAATTTATATTTCTTTCTAAAAGCAAAATAAACCCACTGGGGTTAGTTAAAGAGAGTAGTCAGATGATCAGAGATATGTCCAAGTAAAATTTCTAGGGCAACAGTCTAACTCAGATGGGAGTGCTGAGAAATGATATTGGGAATGTATCAATAATCAAGATAAGCAATGTTGAAGGTTTGAACAAAGGATAGGTATGTAGGTGGAGAGACTATCAGACATGAAAGGTATTTGGAGAGAGAAATAACAAAATTTGAGGTGTCATTGTCTTTTTTTTTTAATTTTACAATATTGAATAGTAATAGTGATAGTGGGCAACCTTATTTCACCCCTGATATTATTGTGAATGGTTCCAGTTTATCCAATGACAGATGCTGCTGCTACTGGTTTTAAATAGATTCTACAGACTATGTTAAGGAAAAGTCCATTTATTCCTATACTCACTAGTGTTTTTAATAGGAAAGGATGTTGGATTTTTTCAAGTGCCTTTTCTGTATCTTTTGAGATAATCACATTTTTTAATTAATTTGGTTATTGATATAGTTGATTGTGCTAATAGTTTTTCCTAATATTGAATCAGTCTTGCACTTCTGGTGTAAATCCTACTTGGTCATGGTGTATTAGTCTAGGGATGATTATCTGTAATCTCTTTGCTACTATTTTATTTAAGATTTTTGCTTCAATATTCATTAGGGAGATTGGTCTATGATTTGCTTTCTCTGTTTTCATGATACCTGGTTTAGGTATCAGTACCATGTCTGTGTCATAAAAAAAAAAAATGGTGAGAGTCCTTCATTCCTTATTTTTTCAAATGCTTTATATAGTATTGGAATTAATTGCTCTTTAAATGTTTGGTAGAATTGATCTTGTCCTCAGGATTTTTTTCTAAGTGAGTCATTTAATAGATTGTTCTATTATGCTCAAAAATTTATCAAACTGTGCATTCCCTTTGACCCAGCAATGCTACTACTAGGCTTATATCCCAAAGAGATTTTAAAGAAGGGAAAGAGACCTGTATGTGCAGGCTATTTGTGGCAGCCCTCTTTGTAGTTGCCAGAAACTGGGAACTCAGTGGATGCCCATCAATTGGAGAATGGCTGAATAAATTGTGGTATATGAATATTATGGAATATTATTGTTCTGTAAGAAATGACCAACAGGATGAATACAGAGAGGCTTGGAGAGATCTACATGAACTGATGCTGAGTGAAATGAGAAGGATCAGGAGATCATTGTATTCTGATGGACATGGCCCTCTTCAATAATGAAATGAACCAAATCAGTTCCAATAGAGCAGTAATGAACTGAAACAGCTACACCCAGCAAAAGAACTCTGGGAGATGACTATGAACGGCTACATAGAATTCCCAACCTCTCTATTTTTGTCTGCCTGCATTTTTGATTTCCTTCACAGGCTAATTGTACACTATTTCAAAGTCTGATTCTTTTTGTACAGCAAAATAATTGTTTGGACTTGTGTGTGTGTGTGTGTGTGTGTGTATGTGTAGTATTTAATTTATGCTATAACATATTTAACATGTATTAGTCAACTTACCATTTGGAGGAGGGGGTAAGGGAAAGGAGGGGGAAAGTTGCAACAAAAGGTTTTGCAATTGTCAATGCTGAAAAATTACTCATGCATATATCTTGTAAATGAAAAGTTATAATAAAAAAAATTAGCTTGTTTTATTTCTTTTCCTAAAATGGGACTATTTAAGTAATTTATTTACTCTTCTGTTAATCTGGACAATCTATATTTTTGTAGGTATACCTCCGTTTTACATAGGTGGTCAAATTTGTTGACATAAGGTTGGGCAAAGCCACTCATAATTATTGCTTTAATTTCCTCTTCATTAATGGAAATTTCTCCCTTTTCATTTTTGAGACTAATAATTTGTTTTTTTCTCTTTCCTTTTTCTAATCAAATTAACTAAAGTTTATCTATTTTGTTTTTTTTTTTTTCATAAAACCAATGCTTAGTTTTATTATTAAACAGTTTTTTTTTTTTACTTTCAATTTTATAAATTCTTCCTTTTATTTTTAAAATTTCAAGTGTGGTATATGATTGGGGCATTTTAATTTGCTTTTTTTCCTAGATTTTTTAGTTGCAAATCCAATTCACTTATCATCTTTTACTCTGTTTTATACAAATAAATTTCCCCTAATTACTACTTTGAAGCATCCCACAGATTTTGGTATGTTGCCTCATTATTGTCATTCTCTTGGATAAAATTATTAATTATGTCTATTGTGTCTACCCTAACCATTCATTCTTTATTTAGTTTCCAATTAGTTTTTGGTCTACTTTCGCCTGGCCTTTTATTGAATGTAATTATTAGTGCACTGTGATCTGAAAAAAAATGCAATGATTATTTCTGCCTTTCTTCATTTGATTTTGAAGTCTTTATGCCCTAATATATGGTGACTTTTTGTACAGGTTCCATGAACTGCTGAGAAGAAAGTGTACTCCTCTCTGTCACCATTCAATTTTCTCCAAATATCTATCATACCTAACTTTTCTAGTATTCTATTTACTTCTTTAACTTCTTTCTTATTTAATTTGTGATTTCAATTTATCTAGTTCTGACAGAGCAAGGTTGAAATCTCCTACTACTATAGTTTTGCAATCATTTCTTCTTTCAGCTCTCTTACTTCTCCTCTAGAATTTGGCTAGATATATGTTCAGTATTGATATTGTTTCAATATGTATGGTACCCTTTAACAAGATATAGTTTCCTTGCTTATTCCTTTTACTTAGATCCATTTTTGCTTTTGTTTGATCTGAGATCAGGATGGCTACTGCTGCTTTTTTTTTTTTTTTTACTTCACCTGAACATTATAGATTATGCACCAGATTTTTACCTTAATTCTGTATGTATCTTGGTCCTTCTCATTAGTTTATGCAAATCTTTCCCCATTTTTCTAAAATAGTTTAGTTCACTATTTCTTATAGCACAGTAGTGTTCCCTCATAATCATATACCAAAACTTGTTCAGCTACTCCCCAGTTTACAGCCATGTAATTTTTAGTTCTTTGTCACCATGAAGAGAGCTGCTATGAACATTTTAAAACATGTTCTTCTTTCCCCTATTTATTATTGGAAACAAACCAAGTGGTGGTATTGCTCAGTCAAAGCATATACATAGTTTAATAAATCTTTAATCATAATTCCAGATTGCTCTTCCAAATGGCTAGGTCAATCCCCAATTCTATCAACAATGAATTAGTGTCCCTTTTCCCCCCATATCTCCTCCAACATTTGTTGTTTTCCCTTTCCATTATGTTAGCCAGGTAAGTGTAAAATAATGTCTTTAGGTTGTTTAATTTTACATTTCTCTGAAGCATTTTCCTTCTTTTAAATATAAGGAAACAGAAATCTGATAAAGAAAGGTCAATTATCTTATGTTTTATGTTAATACAGTGATAGAACTTTCATGAATAATCACAAAGCAGATAGAGAAATAATGTGGAAGTAAGCCTTGTGAATATAAAAATGTTAATTTTCTACAGGAAGTTTTGAAACTTATTCTGGAGAGAATTTGGCTTTAATATCTCCCAGAAACAGGCACAGAAAGTGTCCTATTTGATTAAGTAAGGAAAATCTCAATAATGAAATATATCAGGGGGATGATTGAATTGGAGCCATGAGATGTAGATTAAAGACCTGATTTACCAATTATTAGATCTGTTCATTTATAATGTGTATGTCAATTCTTTGAGTTTCAGTTTTCTAATTCAAAGTCAAATAGGTTTCTTTAAATTAGGGAAGCTCAAAGAAGGGAACAATGGTTTGTTTTATATAGAGTTTATGCAAGCATAATGTTCAGAGAATTCCATATTATCCCAGTTAGAAATGATCTATGTGTGTATGTGTATATACATGCACACATATACGTATATACATATATAAATATACATATACACATATAATTGAACATTAATTTGAAAATATTAAGAATGAAATCACATGATTGTTTACTGACTTAAGAAACCCTATGTCTTAGGAAAGAGTTTTAATATCACCTGGTAGATCCACAAAATTCATCAAAAATACAAATGAGTAATAGTGAAATGCATCAGGGAAAATTTGAATTAATTTTATCTCTCTTTCCACTTTTGAACCATTTTATACAGCAAAGATTCATTATATTCCATCGTTCACTAGGGGAATAAGGTCACATGTAAATTTGTATTTATATTTTCTAAGAGGAAGAAAAACACTAAAAAAAAATCAGTCCTATATATATATACATATATATATTTGAAATTCAAGTAGGAACATTAGTGAATGTTAGCTACTGTGTTACTTTTTCAAATGAATTCATGCCATTTAAAACCATGTGATTTTCTTTCTATTTCCCTAGTTAATATATCATATGAAAGAATAACTAAAAATATTACCAAGAACATATACTAGAATGTCTAATGCACAAATATTTTCAAACAGAAGAATAACCCTTATCTGGACTATTAGAATTCATCATATTTGTTTCAGGCTCTTCATTTTTTTCATATAAGTGACATGCTCTTAAACCAACACAATATTTCCAATTTATGAATGCATTATTTTAGTAACCACTCATTATGATAAACTATCAGATATTTATAGGCATGTATTAAAAGATGTGTACAGGGAGAATAAATTGTGCCCTTTACAAACATGGTAATATCCATCTGCAATATTTTCCATACATCACCATTAATAAAGAGAACATTAAAAATGCATTTCCTTGTGGAATTTTTTTTCAAGTTGCTGTCAAATGCCAGCTTCCTGATGTTCAATTCTTCAAGTGGCACATTAAAATATTTTGACTTTAGAATATAAGCAAAAAACCTTGCTGGAAATGATTATATATTTCATTTTTATAATGAATCAACTTAAGTATTAAGGGGTGGGGGGGAATAGGAAAGACAAATAAACAGCACCACCCTGGATTCAGCACTCTGCATTTTCCTTGATTTGACATAATTTTTTGAATTATCCACTTTAATTTGACTATTATTTTAGATATTTCAGGTTATTTCTTAGATAATTCACAAAGGAAAATAAAAGATAACAATGGACAGAAAGATTGCAGGTTTTGTAGGGAGAAAAATAGATAATTGAAGTCAGTAGAGAAAATGATTTAACAAGATATAATAATTTATGTTCATTTATAATGTAAGAAACTCTAAAATCAGACTTCCCCACTTCCAGAATGGTGAAGATATATGATATATTTTTAGAGGGGAAAAAATATCAGATAATATTCTACCATACCATGTCCACTAGTCCACAAATGAAACAGTTTCAATGTTTCTGTCTAAGATGTTCTTCTTCATGTCCAGGGTCAGTGTACATTAGAAGATAAAGAACTTAAAATAAATCAAACAGATCTACATTTGACTCCCATTTTGAAATTTATCTACTGTAATACCCATGGAAAATTTCATTAAGTTTTCTGAGAATTAGTTTCTCATCTTAAAAAAAAAAATGTCTGTCTTAAAAAAAAAAAAAAAAATCTGTCAATAATTATAGTATCTACCTGACAGAGTTTTCATAAAACTTAAAGGCAATGATGTAAATGAGGTTTCTATAGAACTTCAAACTATTTAGAAATGATAGTTAATTAGAATAATATAAAAATATTCTAAGCCATTGTTGATGAGAGAATGCAAATTAAGTCATTCTTGAGATACCATTCTATAATGACCAGTTTGGCTAAAATGATTGAAGGGAAAGATGACAAATTTTGCATAACCCAAAGAGTTATTAACTGCCTATGTTCTTTGATTGAACAATATTACTAACAGATATATTTCCAAATGAAAAAGGTGAGAGGAAAAGGAAAAGAACCTATATATGTAGAGGTCTGAAACCATGAAAAGGTGTACTTGAATCAGACAACAGAGCACTTAAGGCTAATTACCTATGCAATGTGAGACAATGAATCCATTAGCATATGTTTTAGATAAATTTCTCCACTGTTTGGTGTTTACTGAATGTTTGGTGTTAAGATAATTGTAGACAAGAATTTGAGGGCGGGGTGAGAGAGGAGCCAGAGAGAGTTATTTTACAGCAGGACAAGGAGGAGCGAAATTGGTGACTTTGGACTGGAGAATGCAGGATACATCTTTGGCAAGCCTCCTGGCAGTTTGCCTTCTTTTTTCACTTCTCCCCCTAAAGACCAAGGACTGTTACTTATACTGACTCTGGCTGATCCTGAGGCCTGCAGGGAGCTAGCCCAGACTTTACATATATACTCTAAATTATTTATAGCAGCTGTCCTTTGTGGTGGCAAAGAACTGGAAATTGTAAGTATAGTCATGAATTAGGGAATGGCTAAACAAGTTGTATATATAATTATGATGGAACAATGATGAATTCATTGATTATAAAAAAAGATGGATAGAGTTGAATGAAATAGTGAAGAACAAGATGAGTAGAATCAAACACTTTGTATATAAAAACAGACTATTGTTATAAAAAAATTTTGTTATTGTCATTTTCATTATCATCAATATCTAAATTAACTGGGAAGTATCTGTTAATAGGATGTATATAGTATTTATGCATCCAGAAAAAGAACTGATAAATAGAAATATGTATAGGATGATTTCATATATGTATATTTATGTTTGTCTGTGAATATGCTCACTTGAATCTGATGGTAGCTGTTTCTGGAATGGAAGAAGAAAAAAAAAAGAAAGAAATGAAATATACATGAAAAGTTTATTATATATTTCAAAATAGTGGCAAGTTGTGCATAACAGATTTAAAGTTCCATATGCAATCATCTTTCCCCCTACAATGTTATGGAAATTTTTCTTTTACTTATTAAATTAAGAACAAAATAAAGAGTAAAAAAAAATAAATAAATAATAGCTATGTGTGATTACTACTACTTCTTTTCCTTCTCCTTCTCTTCTAACTTTTTTTTCTATTATTTTAGTCACATTAGACTCTCTGACATGAAGGGGAAAAAAACTGGAAGCAACACAATTCTGGGTAAAGTGATTTGTCCATTAAATGTCTGAGCTATTAAGTGTCTGGGGAAAATTAGTCTTCCTGAATCCAGGACCAGCATTTTGTCTATTGCTGTCCACTGCTATTATCTCTGCCAATACACAAGCATGTTTTTTTTTTTTTTCTTCAATCCTATTTCTTACTTTCTCCACTGCAAGTTTCTTCTTAGAACTGAATTGTTTCCAGTTTTCAGTAAAGAGATGAAGGACAAATGAAGCAAGTTCTAGAAGCATTTTAAAATTACATAAGCTTTTCTCCATTCACTAAGAGGAATGACAATGTTATGCTGTGATCCACATCCAGTTACCATAGCCCTCTCTCTGGGTGCAGATGGCTCTCTTCATCACAAGATATTGGAAGTGACCTCAACCTTCTCATTGTTGAAAAGAGCCATGTCCATCAGAATTAATCATTTTATAAGCCTATCGCTGTGTACGATGATCTCTTGATTTTTCTCATTTGCTCAACATCAGTTCATATAAGTCTCTGCAGGCTTCTTGAAATATCCCTGCTAATCATTACTTATAGAACAATAATATTCCATAATATTCAAATACCATAACTTATTCAGCCATTCTCCAACTGATGGACATCCATTCAGTTTCCAGTTTCTTGCCACTATGCAAACGGCTGCTACAAATATTTTTGCACATGTGGGTCCCTTTCCTTCCTTTAAGATCTCTTTGGGATATAGTCCTACTAGAAATACTGCTGGATCAAAGGGTATACACAGTTTGATACTTTTTGAGCATAGTTCCAAACTGCTCTCCAGAATTGATGAATCCGTTCACAATTCCACCAACAATGTATTAGTGTCCCAGTTTTCCCACATTCCCTCCAACATTTGTCATTACCTTTTCCTGTCCTCTTAGCCAATTTGAGAAGTGTGTAGTGGTATCTAAATGTTGTTTTAATTTGGATTTCTCTGATCAACAGTAATTTAGAGCATCTTTTCATATGATTAGAAATGGTTTTAATTTTTTTTTTCATATGAAAATTGTCTATTCATATCCTTTGACCATTTCTCAATTGGAGAATGACTTGAATTTTTATAAATTTGAGTCAATTCTCTATATATTTACAAAATGAGTCTTTATCAGAACCCTTAAATGTAAATATATTTTTCCAATGTATTGCTTCCCTTTTGATCTTTTCTGCATTCATTTTGTTTGTACAAAAACCTTTTTTTTTATTTTTGATTATTAATTTATTTAACCTTTGAACAATTCATTTTCCCCATCAAGGAGAGAGTAATTAATCACTTGAGTAAGATGTTGGAAAAGATATTTTAAGTCCACTTTTTTTTTATAAAAAAATTACTTAATATACTCAAAATTATCAATTTGGTGTTCAATTGTGACTTCTTGTTCTTTGGACATGAATTCTTTCATTTTCCACAGATCTGAGAAGTAAATTATCTTATGTTCCTACTCTTGTTGTTGTTGTTTGCTTACATTTTATTTTCTCTGTCATTTTTTCCCTTTTTGATCTGATTTGTCTTTGGATTTGTCAAACACTTGATTATTATAGTTATTGACTATTTTGTTCTATGACCTTAACCTATTGCATTGATCTACTATTCTATTTCTTAGCCACTACTAAATGGTTTTGATGACCATTGCACAGCTAGACCACTTTAATGAGCATTTTTTTCCATTAATGTCCTTGAAACTCTTGACCTTTCATTCTTCCAGATGAAGTTTGTTATTATTTTTTCTAGATCTGTAAAATAATTTCTTGGAAATTTGATTGGTATGGCATTAAATAAGAAATAGATTCCCAAATATTTTATACTATCTGGCAGTTATTTTGAATGGAATTTCTTTTTGTATCTTTTGCTGCTTGTTCCATTGTAGGAACTCTTCTAGATAAAAAGAAAGACTGCTAATTATCTCTCAATCATCCCAAGTTACACTAGCATATCAGAGTTTTCAGATCAATTGGGTTGTTTTAATTCTAAGCTCCCATGAAAGGGACAAGAGTATTGGGGAACAAAATTTTTAAATTGCCCAAGAATTTAATAAAAACAGGTCATACATAGATTAAAATTTTGGACTTGAAATCAGGAAGACTTAAGTGTAAATACTACCTCTGATAATTAATGATAAAATAACCCAGCTGTCTCATTTTACTCAACTATATGATGAAAAAAATAATTCTCAGAGTTCTTGGGAGAATCACCTTAAATAATATGAGTAAAAAAGTTGTTCCCGACATACAGTAGTCACCTAATAAATGCTTTTTGCCATACCTCCCCCTATCACCCTATAAGATCCTAAAAGACAATAGAAGTATTTTTTTTCTCTGAATTCATCTTCCTGAGCACTTTTCACAGTGGTCTCTCAACATAGCAAATGCATAATTAATATTCGAAAATAAAAAAACAAATTAATAAAATATATTCCATTTGTACCTACAAATAGTCCCCAGACATCTGAACATGATTTTTTTTTTGTTGTTTTTCTTGTTCAGTTTCCTTGGCACTTATAATGGGATTTTGCTTTTGATTTTGGAACCCGTGCTTCTTTGAATTTCTGAGAACTGGCCACATATGGCATTTCATATCCCTCAAATTCAAAGCAAAAACCCTGAGGTACCTGACTCAAACAGCTGGCTGCTGAAGCAGACCTGGAATGTCCTCTATTACTAAGCTTATATGTGAAAATCAAAGTGTTTTTACTAATGCTTTATTTACAACAATCTTCTGGAACTAACTTGGCCTAGAGATAAATGAAAACTAAAGCAAGTAAGTATGAAATATACAATGTTATGATTTACAACAGATAAGATTCACAATCCCCAATTTCTAGTCCCTGTCAATAGATGCTGTTGGCCTATTGGCTCTTAGAGAGTGTAATTCATCATTGTCATACTTTTACCCTTACATTTCTACTCAGGGTTATAGAATCTCAACATCTCAGACTGGTGAGTCTGACCCAGGCTGAAACAATACTTATTGAAATAATATAACTTCCAAGGAGACAGCTTAAAATAAAAAAATAATAATAATAAAAAAAAATTCAGAAGTAAGCCTATTATCTTCCAAGTCATACTACCTCATTTTGGTCAATTTTAATTAGTAATAATGTTATTCTCCTTAAATTTTAAGTAGGTAATATTTGTTCCACTTATTATCCAAGGGGTATGTTTAAATAAAGAAGTGCAATTTGAAGAGTAGAGGAGCAATAAGAGACTAATCCTGCTCCATTAGTCTCTAAATTCTAGAATACTTCCATATATTTAAATATATTTTATACATGTAGCTTATCCATATCTTCTAACTGTATAATACTCTTTGAAGGAAAGGACTTTTCATTCTTATTTATGCCTCCCCTATATCAAATATGTTACCTGTTATAGATTGACTTATAAAAATGTGTTGACATTTGTAGATTAGGGGTTAAATTCTTTCTCGACTACTTAATAAATTTGTGGCCTTGGACAAATTATTTAACATCATGGACTTTCTGTTAATCTGTAAAATCAATCATTCAATCAGTAAGCATCTATTATAGGCTAGTAGATTATTTAATCCTTATAGAAACTCTTAGGTATAAATTATATGATTTTATGTATAATGTCATTGAAAGATTGTCTAAAGCTTTTTTTTTTAATCCATCATAGGGACTTCTATCTATCTACCCATCCACCTAAGCACACATTATCTCTCTGCTTTCTCTGTCTCTGTCTCTTTCTGTTTCTCTGCCTCTCTCTCTCTCTCTCTCTCTCTCTCTCTCTCTCTCTCTCTCTCTCTCTCTATTTCATTCTCTCTCTCTTTGACTCTCTGTTTCTGTATGCTGTCTCTCTCAAATATACATGTTTAGATGTAGATATTTCATAAACACCAATATGACAGATAGATGACACATTTGAGATAGAACATAAGGCCTGGAGTCAGGAAGAAGTGAGCCACATTTGGTTCTAGATATGTACTAGCTGTTTGACTCTAGGTAAGACACATATCCCTGCTTATCTCAGTTTTCCTTTTTGTAAAAATGTTCTGGAGAAAGAAATGATAAACCATTTCATTTTATTTTGCAAAATATGCCTAAAAGGACTTACAAAGAGTCAGACATGACTGAAATAACTGAATAACATAAAAATATCTAAATCTACAATTTATGTGTACATACTAATTTGAGGTCTTCTCCATTTATAATTTATAATTCAAATTTCCTGAAGGCAGGAACCATTTTTTTTCTTATCTTTGTATCAATAATGCTTAGCATTGTGTCTGAAACCATGTAAAAACCTGTAATGTATTTATTGATTCATTTGTTTATTCATTTATTTAAACACTTATTTATGCATTCATTCATTTATTCATTCTTATACTTATTTATTCACAATGTATAGGTTTAATTCCTTGACCCTAGAAAATGAAGTTATTTGCACAGGTTTATATATCCAGGGGCAGAATCTTAATCCAGATTCCCCCAAATCAAAATCCCCATCTTTTGGTAAGGTACCAGATCAGCTTAGACAATAAAGATAAAATTAAGTGAATCTTTTCCACAAGGAGAAATTCTGTCTGGGATTCAAACATTTGTAAATTTAAGTTGTGATTTGAAATAGATGAAAAGTAACTGTAAGGTAATTTCAACATTAACACCTTTGAGGATTAAGGGAAAAAGCCACATGTGGAAATTGAAGTAAATGTCAGCTGAGTAACCAACAATTTTGAGAAATATTGATTAGAAAAGAAATATTTAGGTGTGAAAAAGACATACAAAGAGATAAATATAAAGAGAAAAGATGTACTGTGCTATATATGATGAAGAGCAAGAAAATTGGTTATACTATTTGCATATTGTATGAAAGGAAACAAGTTGAGATAATGGCATTTTTAGCCCCTCTCTACAAGAGAGAATACGAGGCATTTAATATTTTCTTTTCCAATCAGACATCACGTGTCATTTGGAATAATGCATTCAGTTTGGGGCATTTTCATTTTCAGAGGGAAAATGTATACAAATAATTTTATAAAAAAGATGTAAATAAGGAAGTGAAAGTACTAACTTTACATCATATGAATATTGATCAAAAATCATTCCACCTGGGCCATAGTAAGCAACTGATGAATTGTTTGACTTGTTGACAATAGAGGTCTCAGCAATGCATAAACTACCTCTGTTAAAGTCCTTGAAAAATGAAGAAAAAACAAAAATCAGTTAGACTTAGGTTTACATGACAAATGCAGAATTGGGATGAATGAAAGAAGGTTGCAGAGGGGTAATTTTTACATGAAAAACATCCTTCCTTATAGAGTTATTCAAAAAAGAAGGAGGAGGAGGAAGAGGAGGACAAAGAGGGAGGAAGAGGAGGAGAAGAAGAAGAGAAGAAGAGAAGAAGAAGAAGAAGAAGAAGAAGAAGAAGAAGAAGAAGAAGAAGAAGAAGAAGAAGAAGAAGAAGAAGAAGAAGAAATAATAGACTGTCTTAGGAAATAAAGGATTCTCTCTCACTGAACATCTTCCAGAAGATGTTAAATGAAGAAATGTTGGGTAAAACATTGAAAAATTTCTACATCATGTAATCATCAGACTAGATTGCCACCAGGACTTTCATATCTAAGTTATTGAAATTCTGTAATTTTTGCTTTGACATAACATATTTTAGAGAATATAAAACAGAAAGTTTTTACTTTCTGCAGGACTTTCATCCAGCACGAGCAAGTTGGACTGACCTGTCATATGTCCAAATAATACAACTTTACATGAATTTCAGTTGTTTTTTGTTTTAGTGGAGATCTCATTCAAATGAAATTATGTTTCCAACAAAGTTTCCATGTGTCAGATGAGGAGAGATGCAAGAGGTTCAATTTAAGGATGTCAAAAACCATAATGTTCTATCTTTTATTACCTCTCATGGGGTTTCCTGGGAAGATCTAGCTCATATGAAGTTCCCATTCTGTTCTGTTCTTTTTTTTTTTTTTTTTTTTTACTAGCCTTGTCAGCAGTAAGATAACAATGACTGAGTGCTGGAGTTCTTGTAATAGTTCTCTCTGCGAGAAAGCAGGTTTCTCAGGGGAGGTTTTCTGGAGGCAACCTTAGTTGTAGTTGAAAGTAATAATCATCTCAAAATGCAGCCAGGCAATAAAAGTTCAGATCTTTTATTGTCTCCAGTATAGCCTGATTAGTTTAGAAGCCTATCTCTCTGCTTGATTTAAGAGCTCTTGCAGCTTTGTCCTTTGCTTCTGTCTCGGCTTTCTTCAGCCTCAAGAGCCAGCACCAAGTTGAATCTGTCTTGCCTCCGAGAGGGGGCTTCTGCTTTCAATCTCTCAGAGTGCTCTGTGTCTGTCCCAGCATACTCCTCTCCAATCTAATTCAGCTGAACTCCCTTGACTGGGCTTATATATGATTCTTCTGAGAGAATAAACCCTGAAATCTCCCAAACATGTGAACTCCAATGAGTAAAGTTGTGAACACAAGCATTGTATCAATTAGTTTTACTTAGTACCTTGTTTCAGGTTCTGGCCCAAAACATCTCCTTGTAAGATCAGATCAATAATCTATCAACTCTAATGAGTTAGCAGTTTGTAAAGATTCCAACAACTGAGATAAAGAACCAGTTTATTACACTATTGTGTACCCTTTAAAAGATCCAAGGGAGCTCATAGCCATGGTTCCTATATGCAAGAAAGTGTTCTGTTCTACTAAGTACCCCTCATTTCCCCAAGCACTCTATATTTTCTAAGGCTTAAGTGTCATCCTGGATTTCATATTCCCTGCAAATTGGGAAAAGTACTCAATATCACTGAGGAATCCAACCACCCACTCCTTTTAAATTTAAGCGAAATGGGGCATTTTCATTGTTGATGGTTTATGTGTATAGGATGTTGAATTCAGCAACATGTGAAAGGGAAAAAAATGTTTAAAAAATAGTGAATTTGGGGGCAGCTCAGTGGTGCAGTGGATAGAGCACCAGTCCTGAAATCAGGAGGATCTGACCTCAGATACTTAAAACTTCTTAGCTATGTGACCTTGGGCAAGTCACTTAACCCCAATTGCCTCACCCAAAAAAAACCAAAAACAACAACAACAACACCAAAAAAATAAATAAAAATAATAATAAAATAAAAACAAAACAAAATATGAATTTGAAATACCCATAGTAGCATTTATAATAATAATAAAGAAATTTTAAAAAATGTTCCTGCAGCCTAGTCATTGACAAGGATAATTTTCTCATTCATTATATGTGGAGTTAAGAAAGACCTAATGACATAATAAAAACAACAGAAAATAAAATTTAGAAATAAAAATTATATTTCATGATAAAGATAATCTTCATTGTTATGAGTTCAAATGCATCCTTCTCAAAAGTATGATTTTAGTGATCTCAGGAGTAGATTTCTGTTGTTTCTGTGTGACTACATCAATTTGCTGTTAAATGGGTATCTAGCAAGATCCTTTTCCCATGGACTTATGATTATCATACATACTGTAGCTGATCAAGAATCTCTCATTTTCCACTATAGGTTTTCATTCTTTCATTCATCTGTAATATTTTGAAAAATTTGAATGGGAATGATTATGAAAATTAAGATACTTGAGACTTTAAGCTTTGATAGCCATACTGAAATTTTTCCTTTGCATTCCTTTTTTTTTTTTAAATCTTGCCCCTACTTTGACTTTAGAATATCTGAAATCCACTCTTAGATTTCCCTTGAATACCTCATCTTTCTGTTGATTAAACTTTAAAGCAGGTCTTAAACATTTTCATCCTTTTTACCCAAGAAAAGTTTGCATGACCCTATCTTAAATCTGAGGCAAAGTGTTTCTAGAAATATTTGTGTATCACAGTGCAAAATGTGTGTGTTGTATGTTTAGAATTAAGACTGCAGTGAAGTCGCAGCGTGAAGCAACATGGGCAAGAACTGCCAGGAAAAAAAAAAAAAAACAAACTTTAGATTCATTATGGTTGATTTTCAATAAATGTTTAGTGGCTGTGTTCAGAAATATTTTACTATTGCCAAATTTTTCATCATTCTTGGTTAGTTATATTATTCTATATGGGGTCACAAGCCGCAGTTTAAGTTTTTTTTTTTTTTTAATCATACAGTCTATGTTTTGTTCTGCTTCAGAAATTCTTTTGAAATCTCCAACAAGATTTTTTCCCCATGAAGCAGCATTATTGTGCTCACTGTACTATCATCGAGTCACATAGAATAAGCAAACATAAAATGTGGATCATTGTAGAATGTACATACATTGATTTCATCTGAGATCTGCTGAGAATATTGATATAAAGTGTAAATAGTTGCTATTATAATAGATTTGATATACACGTACAATTTTCAGAAAGAAAAAAAAATCTAAAAAGAGAAATTAATACAAAAGTTTACATTGTGTTTAGTATATTTTCCCACAGAGCTAAATGATGTCTCAGCTGTAACATTCATATAGAACAAGAATACATTTTCTTTTTTGGCTTTTTTTATTCAAGATAAGCACTTTTGCAGGGTTTCTTCAGTGTGTTGTTTATGGACTCATCTGTATTGTTTTGTGACTCATGTTCAAGTTGCTGAAATCAAACAGGGACGAAATAAATTGCTTTCCTTCTAAACAACTTCCACAGTGTGCCTAGATCTTCATTTAAAGATGTATTGTCATATTTTGCTTATCTCAGTAACTCTTATTTAATTCTGGGAAAATGTCATGAAACTTCCTGCAGTGCTATGGTTTTACATAGATAAAATTAGCTAAAATTGAAGTTTAAGTTTAGTTGAGAGTCAGAAGGAATTGAATTGAATTTATAAAGGAGTGCTACAGAATATCTAACCCAACTTGCTTACACTATAGATGAAGTTGCTCAGGAAAAAAAGACAAGAAAAAAGTCTAAAATCCTGAAAATAACAATTAATAAAGCTAAACTTCTATCAATTATCTATCTTTACTTTGAAGATTGCATTCAGTTTAAGTATATATATATATACATATATATATATATATATATGTGTGTGTGTGTGTGTGTGTGTGTATATATATATATATATATGTTTAAGATATATCTTAAAGATATATCTAGACAATTAGTATTTGTCTATAGTATTCTTTTTCTCATGCCTTTTCTATATATCCAGGATTAATGACATTACCTGGATGATTAACACATACATGTATATGTGTTTATAAAGATTTTAATATAATTGGTTTCCTTTGTAAAGGAATTTAATCAAATATTTTTTCCTAATTTTATAAAATTTCTCAGACTACCAAAGCAATCATACACACATAAACACACATACACACACACACACACACACACACACACACATTGAGAGAGGTAAGTTGCTTCTTCTATATGTTCTTCATTTTGTTTATTGTTTTCTTTAAAAAAGCTTTTTAATTTCAAAACATATGTGTGGGTAATTTGACAACATTGACCCTTGTATAGCCTTGTATAGCCTTGTGTTTGTTTTTCTCCTCCTTCCCCCCAACTCCTTCCCCTATATGGCAAGCAATCCAATATATGTTAAATATAGCATATTTATATAAAAATAACATGTTAAACATGTTAAACCCAATATATATGAAATATATTTATATATTTATCTTGTTGCATAAGAAAAATGAGATCAAAAAAGAAAGAAAATGAGCAAGAAAACAAAATGCAAGCAAACGACAACAAAAAGAGTGAGAATGTTATGTTGTGATACATATTTAGTTCCTAGTCCTCTCTCTGGATGTAGATGGCTTTCTTCATCACAAGATCATTGGAACTAGTATCAATCATCTGACAGTTAGAAAGAGTCACATTTATCAGAATTGGATCATTGTATAATATTGATGTTGCCATGAACAATGATCACTGGTTCTGCTCATTTCACTTAGCATCAGTTCATGTAAGTCTCCCCAGGCTTTTCTAAAATCATCCTGTGATGATTTCTTATAGAACAATAATATTCCATAAACTTATTCACTCATTTCCAACTGATGGACATCCACTCAGGTTCCAAGCAATCCAGTGCTTGCCACTATGAAAAGGGCTTCTAGAAATGTTTTTTTTTTTTTTTTCATATGTGGGTCCAATACAAACACTGCTGGGTCAAAGGATATGCACAGTTTAATAACTTTTTGAACATACTTCCAAAGTGCTCTCCAGAATGGCTGGAACTATTCACACCTCCACTTATAATGTATTAGTCACTTTGCTTATTCTAAAACAAACAAACAAACAAACAAAAAACAACAATAATGAAATTTGGCCAATCAAGAAGCATCTATTGAGCTACTATTGTATGAGAATCACTATATAAATATTGAAGAATTTTTAATAGACAAATACAGGAAAGAAATAAAAATGCAAAAATACAGTTTCTGATTTCAAAGAGTTCACATTCTTTTCTCATCCCTTTCCATAATTGTGTTTCTTTGGTACCTATATAAACTTATCTAAATGATACTTCTCTTTGAAAATGCAGCTCATGACCCAGATGTATCTTCAACTTCCTTGGAAGGGTTTTTCCATTTTTTCCCATAAGTTGACCCTAAAGAATTGAATTAAGATCTTAGAAATCTCACTCTATGGCTGTTTAATTTGTACATATCCCAATAAGATATGTATTCTTTCCATAAACCATCCCTGATATTAATACTCCTCCTCTTCCTCTTTTCTTTAATTCCTTCCCTTCCCCTCCATCCTCTAGTGATATATTTATTTCCTTTGACATTTTGTGTTATTTCTCAATTTAAAACTATGCATAGAGTGCTGTTTAATTATAAAGAAATAGGCAAATATTAGCTTCAGATTACATTTGGAGTAATTATTTGACAAAGATGTGACATTATAAACCATTTTAGTTTGCTTCCATGGATAAGACTATTTACAGAAGTTATTTGTCAAGTTCTATTTTATTCAGTATGTAATCTGTTTTGATTTTGTCTTGAGCAAAATTCCCTTAATGACAAAAAAATACAGCTATTGTATATGATTGCCCTACAAATAGTTGTGATTTTTTAATTGAACATCATATAATTTGTATCAACCCTCTGCATAGCTGCTAGACTTGACCTTCTTGTCATAACAAAAAAATTTATAAAGGATAATGTAGATGTAATAATGCTTGGATCAAAATCCTAGGCAATGCTTCCCTACTTTATGACATATAAAGTATCTTTGCAGTTAAAACCAAAGAATTATTTAGTGGTCATCTAGTTCAACCTAATTATTTGATGAATGAAACATCTGTCATATTTGAGATGATGAATATTTCATGGACTCTGAAGAAGAAATAATACAAGCAAGATTCTTAGAAAGAGGAGGGAGAGATATAAGAAAATAGAAAACAATTTCAACCCAAAGTACTGACATAAATAAAACTACAATCAGTATTAATAAAAATATAGATCCATATAATTAGAGAGATTCAATTTTCCCTGCTTATATAATATATATATAATGCTATAAAATATCATGAATCTCAAATCAAAGCTACAATTGTGATATGACAGCAATCAAATTACTAATAAGATATTTAATTATGTACAACAATAAAATTCATATGGAAGAACCAAAAATAAAGAATATAAAAGGAAATAATGAAAATATTAAGAATAACAAACCCTAGAATTGCAAGATTTCCATTTATTTTACAAAGCAATAATAATCAAAGAAGTTGGGAAGAAGATAGTCTTATGACTGTTTTACAATATTTATGAAGATAAACACCCAAGCTTTTAAGTATAAAAATCCACGCTTCAAAAAATTAGAGAAAGTGGAAAAGTTTACATGCCATGATTGTAGTTGTAGTAATAATTATTATACAGATATTATATAAGTGAGATCATTTTTTTTTGTTAAGATATATACTGGACCTTTGATCTCATTGTAATAAGGAAAGCTTGGGTAAGAAAATTCTCCATAACAATTCAAAAAATTGGCTCTCTAAGGGATGCTGAGAATATTGAGAATATTGAGCATTTAAGTGATTTGCCCGGGGATTCTCCACCGAAAATATTATAGTAAGGGCTTAAAGTGAGTAGGAAGCCAACATGGCAGAGAAAAGGCAAGGACTAACCTAAACTCTTCCAATTTCTTTTCCAAACACTTTTAAAAGAATATCTGAAAATGAATCATAACTGTTGGAACTCGCAAAAGAATGAAATAAAACAATTTTCCAGCCAAAGTGTGTCAGCAAGAAAAGTTTGTTGTACCAGGGTAAGAGTGCAGTGCAGATCAGCATAGGCAATGCCCACAGCTGCAACCCTGAGGGAAATTGAATTAGCAGTAAGGAACTTAAGAAACTCCCAGTCAACAGATAGGAATTGGGTTGGCAAACTAATCAGAAGGGAATTGCTGGAGTCTCTTTGTTAGCACTGGGTACAATACTCCATTGCATTTCCCATATATCAATCTAGGTCACAACCCTGGCTGTCAATCTGAGAGTGAGGAGGAATATGAGCACACCAGAGCTTTCTACCCCAAGAGAACTGCCACCATTTGGGAGCAAAAAAGAGCACTTATGAACATTGAAAAAACATAACAGAGGAAAAGTGAGTAGTAAACACACTTCTTATAGCATTTTGGGAGAACTGAAAACTTACAGATCACTAGAAATATCTCTGAAAATAGCTGCACAAAACACCTAAAGATCAGATCACTGCACCCTCCATCCTGGAAGCAGAAACAAATTTTAGCTAAGAATTAAAATTCAAGAAATAGGCTTAGAAATGAGGGGAACATACAAAAAAAAAGACTTTAAAAGTTATTATAGTGAAAATGAAGAGTGAAACACAAACTGAAAAGAAAATAACAAATTTAAAGCTGCTACAACAAAAGACTCAAAGAAAAATGTTATTTGGGCTCCAGACCAAAAAGAATTTCAGGAAGCTCTTAAAAAGAATTTAGAAATCAAATAAAATAAATATAGAGATTTTGGGAAAGAAATGAGAACAAGGCAAATAAATAATTAATGAAAAGTAAATAACTTGATAAAGAAGATACAAAACTATTGCAGAAAAATAATACCTTCAAAAACAGAATAAACCAAATAGTAAGAGATGCAAAAAAAAAAAAAAATCAATCCATTGGTTTATCAACCTTTGATAGTGGCTTCTCCTAATTATGCTAAAGATAAATGTCAAGAACCCCGACTTTCACTCCATTTTTGATGTGTAGGCAAGATGTAGGATGTGCCTATAGGATAGAGTTCAGTTTCCAGCCTAATGGCTGAAGAATCCATTCTGGCCCCTGTTCACACAACTCTTACTTTTCTGTGTGCATCCCAACACTCTGTTCCTCTGCACCATCAGTGTGGATGCACCTGCTTGGTACTGGAGCTCAGAATGAGAGCCTAGCAACCCACTCTTTAGGTTGTGGAAAGCCACAATTCCTCCTAGGTCTTGTATATACATTCACCCTGCTGGCCAGAGTTAAGACTGGCAGGACAAGCGGTGCCCACAGAGAATTATATACATGATTTTAGCCATTTCTATCTGCTAGTGAAGGTGACACTACAAAAAGTAGCTGAACTCTAGTCACAGAAATATATACATATATAGGATGCTGCATAGAAATATATATATATATAGAGAGAGAGAGAGGATGCTGCATTCTCCTATGATAGGCAGCTTTTCCTTGGTATCTACTAATCCCAACTAATCTTTCTCAAAAGACTCTTCAGCATTTGTTAGGACACAATTGATCTTCTTCCTGTATTTTTACTAGAGTCCAATGTGTTGGTTGTGATCCTTTCTTTTCACTTCAGGGTCTCTGCCATCTTGTGGAATTGTCAAACAGACTGTTAACCAGAATTATTCTTATTTCTCAACTGTTGTACTCCCAGCAGAGGTCATCTTCAGACTACATAAATATGAACCAAAAAATTTGAGACATTTGTTGAGTTCAATATTTGTACTCCTAACTCTGGAATTATGATGCTCCTATCCGAAGAATTCCAACTTTGTCCTATGTTCAGCCTTTATATACCCTACGAACTGATCTTCTACCAAACAGGATCCTAGACAGGGCATGGAATTATTTTCATCCTAAATCCTTTTTATAAAATTTCCATTGACTACATTTTAGTGAACTGGAAAGACCACAGAGCTACAAAGAAGGGAAAACATTTTGAGGAGCAATAATCAAGCTCAGAACAAAATCCCATATTTTTGCTTATTAGTTTCGAAGAAAATATCTTCTTAAGTTTTCCTTTTTCTTTGCTTGCTTGTCTATACTCCTGTGTTCTATGTCTTTGTTGAAAGAAAGAATAAGACATTCAGCAAACTCAAAGCAGGTAGTTGAAAAAATTCAGACGACAGGGGTCCATGGAGCTGATGAATAAAATTTTAGCAATATGTTTTAGAGAGAGGGAATAAAGGATCCCTTGAGTGGGGAATTCAGAGTCCACATTCAAATGCGGGAAACCATATATTAAAAGGATGTAGAACAGTATAAAGATGGAGGGAATATAATTGAAAAAGAAGTCCAGAGAGTTTGGAGTGAAGCTGGCCAAAAAAAAAAAAAAAAGGGTGAATAGAACTAGACCTGGTACTTTCCGTGAAAGAAAAGCACCAGAAAGAACTCAAACCAGAGGAAGGAACTATAGTGACAAGTGACTATGTAGAATGAGAATTAGAGAGAAAGAAGACCAGAGACCAGAAAGGAATGCTTTTTTGGGCATGATATTTATTTCAAAACAAACAATGATTGAGGGAGAGGATCACTCATTTTGCATTGTTTACATATTCAAATTCGATGCAACTAAAACTAGACATTTTCCTACCTAAACTGTCATTACCCCCACTCTTTTAGATGAACATATAGGTTTTTTAGCTTTAACTTAAATGTAGATATATATAGTAATCTCTTATTTCACTTCATCAGAATTTATCAAATATTGAAGCCTTTAAAATCATTTTATTTTATTATTTAAATTAACACATTAATTATCCCACCCAATCCTGGTTACATCATCTTCACCTTTAATAAACACATCATTTATTCTTAAACATTTTTTTTAAATGATGAACAAGACAAATTCAGAGTCATTTGTTGCATCAATAGAAAATAACAGGTTTGAAACAGATCCATCAATACTCTTGGAATCTGTCCTTTCAAAAATCACCTGTTAATACACCATGTTATATCTAATTTTCCATCTTATGCACAAATATAATAAGAGAGGCTGTCAAATATTGTGCTGTGATTAAATCTTTATAAGTCTGCAAAATTTCCTCAATTTACTAGGTTAGTAATTGTGTAGATAAATTAAATGAGGTTAATCCATTATGATTTCTTCTTGGCAAAGCTATCTCCTAATGTTCCTTCTACTTCCTTGCTAATGGTTAACAAATCATTTTTTTTTATTTAAAAATTTTCCTGTGATTAACAGCAATCTTATTGGTCTGCAGTTCATAGAATTCATGTTTTATTGTTGTTGTTGCTTTGTTTTGTTTTGTTTTGTTTTGTTTTTTACAAATTCACACAGACTGATTCTCAGTAAAGACAATGAGCATTTTTAGTACTATATTGCTAGTAAGGGGTAGAACTGAGACATCTATCCAAATGTCCTGGCTATAGACCCTGTCCTTTCTGCTTCTCTATACTATGGACCTCACCTAGCAATGAGATTTGATTGATGAGGAAGTTGGTGAAGTAGTGGATGGAGTGCTGAGACAGGAATTAGGAAGATAAGTTCAAATATGGCATCCGATACTTACTAGCTCTATGATCCTGAGCATTGAACTCTCCTCTTTGCCTCAGTTTCCTCATCTAATAATTTCCCCAAGTTCATAGATAAAAATAATAAATACTCCAAACACCCAAAGTTATGATGAGGATTAAATGAAATCACATTTTATAGTGTTTAGTATAGTGCCTGGCATGCAGCAGGCACTATAAAAAATGCTATTCTCTCCTCTATGACACTTAGTTGATTCATGTATCCTATATCCATCCACAATTTTTTTTGTTTGAATTTAAAGTTAATTTGTGATTATCATACCAATAATATTACCAATCTTAGAATAATCTGTATGCTACATATTTATTATATATTATACTGTTCAATCATTTAAGTTGTGCCTAATCCTTTGTGACTCATTTGGGTTTTTCTTGACAAAGATACTAGAAGATTTGCCATTTGCTTGTCCAGTTCTTTTTACAGAAACTGATGCACACAAGATTAAGTACATCTAGATCTCACATTTAATAAGTGTGCAAGGCCACATTTAAACAAATAAAGATGAGCCTTCCTGATTTGTGGGCCAACATTCTCCCTGATTAAACATAAGCCAATCATTTTTGAGATAATTATCCAATGAATTCCAAAAAAAAAAAAAAAAGTTTTTTTTTTCTTTTTCTGATTTCTCTGAGGAAGATGAAATAGTAGAATGAATCTACTGATTTATGGGGTCACTAGTGGTAAGGGAAGAAGTCACAATTACATTTGGGCGAATGGATGAATTTGCTTTGATCACAAATCTAAATGAAATAATACTTACCACTAACAACCTTCACATGGAGAAAAGAGGAAAAAAAAAAAAAACTAGACAAAGATGGCTAAAGTCATTTAGTACTTGGCCATGGCATTTTACACCATTAACAAAATACTCACGAATTTTCCAGTTTCAGGAAGAAGGGGGAGAGAGAGATAGACAGACAGACAGACAGACAGACAGATAGAGATATAGACAGATGGGCAGAGAATGGAGGGAGGGAGAAAGAGAAAAAGAATAAGTATGATGTGATGATGATACTGGCAATGACAATTCTTAAGAAAACTATCCCAACCAGATGATTGTAAAGTTTTAAAAACTGAAATTACTCCAATTCAGAAAAAAATAATAGCAGAAAAATAATATCTATAAAGCTGAAATGGAATGGGAATATTCTAAAATATTCTTTAATTAAACTCAGAAGATTACAGTTATTGTGAAAAGAACACAAAGAGGAAAATGTACATCATTTGGCTTCAAAATAGCCTGATTAGGTACTCTTCTGCAGGCGTATATGTATTTTAGGCAAATTGGAAAGATAGCTTGACAGAAGCATGACAGAAGGGCTAGAATACTCAATCTGGAGTCAAGAAAGCTAAGGTTCACATAACATTCATGTTATTTACAAACTATGTTGCCCTGAGCAATGGAACTTTGCTCTTTAAATCCTGATTTTCTCTTCTAAAAATGTGATAATTAATAAATAGAATACAAACTAAATAGCATGATCATGACTAGAAATGTGAAAATATATTAAAGTTTAACCTTTGAATTAACAATTTCTTGTTGCTGCAATTTAATATTTTCTGTTTATGATAATTCTTTATTTTCCTTTTTATACTGATTAAAAGCATTTGCTTTTTCTTCCTCCTATATTCCTCTTCCAGAGGAAAAACAAACAAACAAACAAAAAACTACCAAATTTAAAGAAAAATTTCTAAAACTATACATATCCAGGCAAAATAAAGTCCCCAGTATTCTCAAAAATCAGTTGGTATTTTTCTGCATGTGAAATTCATGACCTCTCTGCAGAATTCTATTTCACTGAGTCACTGGACTCACAGTTGTGCATTGCTTTGATCAGAATTCTTAGTTATCTCATAGTTGTTCAATTGACAATGTGCAAAGAATTTTTCTGTCTGTTTGATGAATCTTTCATCAGTTTATATAACATACAAATCTGTTTTGGGATTTGTTATTGTTTTTTAGTCATATGAGTCATGTCTGATTCTCTGTACCCTTATTTGGGATTTTCTTGGTAAAGATGATGGAATGTTTACCATTTCTTTCCCCAACTAATTTTGCAAATAAGGAAACTGAGGCAAAAAGGATTAATTGACTTAGGGTCACACAGCTAGTAAATATGTGAGGCTGGATTTGAACTAGTGTGTCTCTGACTCTAGGCCTACCATTCTATCTAATATAGACAACACTATTACACCAACTAGCTTGGATTTAGTTCCCTGTCAATTCATATTCATAGCCATAATATGCTATGTATGTACATCCATGTGTATATGGATGTTGATATATCTATTTATTTATATCAATCTAACTGTATGTATGTATTTCTATTTAAGGAGAGAGAAAGATATATATATGTGTGTGTGTGTGTGTGTGTGTGTGTGTATGTATGTATCTCTGTGTACACACGCACATACATACCTAAATATATACTTTTTGTTTTGCTGTACTATTTTTGGTGACATAAAACCAATGGAAAACAAAAATATGTCCATTAATTGGTAAATGACTATTGAAATCATAGTATATGGTTAAAAATAATATTTTTTTATTTAACAAGAGTAATGAAAGACCACAATTTCAGAGAATTCTTCATCTTTTAAATACATTTCATATAAAAATACATCTGTGATGAGTCAGAATGCTCTTATTCTTTTATGTTTACTATTCTATCTAAAGATATATTAACTTAAAAATGATGGAATGTAGGTATTGGGAAAGGATACCATCTTATAGGGGCTCAATGAAAGTACTTTTATGATGTCTAATATCACACAGCAGTGCAAGATGATATATACCTTATATTGTTTCAATGTGGTTTTGCTTTATTTTGTTAATTCTCTATATTATAAAAGTTATCCCATATAATTTGTAAAATATGAAATATAATAAGAAAACATTTACTTAAAATGTTATTCTCAAAACTATCTACTTTTGGAAAGTTATGTTTGTTTCAAACTTTCTTCACTAGTATATTCTTGATTGAATTTATTGATAGTTTTTATTGTTGTTCTTAAAGTGGCAGCAGTATTTCCATCCAAAAAAAAAAATAGAAAACACATTTGTTGTGCTGTTAAACATCTCCTCTGTAACTTGTAGTAGAAGAGAACTACCAAGTATGATATAAGACATTATTTGACTTCTTAAGGGTCACAAAGTTAGCATGTCTCATAACCAGAACTTGAAACCACATCATCACAAGTTATTTTTTATTCATTATATCCCATTTATTCATGTTTAATTTTACTTATAACAGGGAGACAAAGTCTATTGGAAGGATTGAAATCTTCTACTAAATTATCAGCTAAGAGGAAAGAAAAAAAGATTTTTGTTTGTTGTTGCTAAACAACGAGGCAATTTAAAATATATTTTATTTTCACCCATTACCAAGAGAGTATGAAGAAAATAAGTTTATATGTCAAAAAAAATAAAGCATGGAATTCTCTTTAGAAGTATGTAATTTTTATCCAAACGAAGGAAATATTTGAGTCAATCATGAAAGAAATAATTAGAAAATAACTATGCTCTTTACAATTCATTTTTGTAAAAAATGGAATTTGGAAAAATTCTGTAATTTTCTTTTTTGGTAGACTCTGAACATATGTCTAATATAATTTGTAAGTGATCAAGGGGATTTGTGGTGTGCTTATTGAACTATTTACACTTAGATGTAAAACCAGTTTACTATGAGAGAAATAAGAACAGCAAAGAAATCTCACAAAATAAGGAAAGCAATAACAAATAAACAAGTTTTGGTACATGAATATGAAAACTATTGAACTAGAAGAAATGATGAAATGGTTATGTTTAAAAATATATACATATATACATAAAATATATGTGTACAAACATATGAGCATGTATAGATGTGTATACTTACATAATATATGCATATATTCTTATACATTCATAAATGTGAAAGACTTAGCTGCTCTGGTAAAAGCAATGCCCCAAAGCAATTGGTGTAGGACCAGAGAGAGAGAGAGACAAAGAGAGACAGAGATAGAAAAAGAGAGAGAAAGAGAAACTGATTAATTCTGAATGTAGATTGAAAATATTTTAAAAACATTTTTCTTTGTTTTATTTTTCAGCATCACATATATATGAATATGTTTTGCATGACTTCATATGTATAATAGGTATCATATTGCATTCCTTTTCAAAGAGGGGGTGGGAGAGAGAGAGGGAGAAAACTGGAACAAACATTTTTTTAAAGATTATAAATAATACATGCAATTAGAATAATTTAATGAAAAAAAATTATACACACACATACACATATAATATCTTTCTTTTGCTATCCATGAACCATTTATTTATTGGATTTTCAAGGTATGCATTTTGAGCAGTTAGATGTGCATGAATGCATGTATGTATGTCTTAGATACAAAAAGTCTATAAGATTAATGGGTTAAATCTATGGCTTTATAAGTTGCTTATTTGCATTTTAATTGTAAATAGCAATTTGATTCTCATGAATTTTTTTTTTCATTTTCAGTTATCAACATTGCTCATTTTCCCTTCAGCAGTTTTGTTCTATCACTGTTCTTGTCATGAACTCTTTATTCCTTATTATTTTATTTTGTTTATGATAAATCCATTTTTATCTGAGTCATATATGCATTTGTACCTTGAGCTGTTATTTGGAATAAAAGGTAGATGTATAATTAATTTTGGCAACATAGCTTTTCATTTTTTTCAACATAATTTGTTTTATTAAATGATGAGCCACATGGTGCAGTTATTAGAGGACAGAGCCTGAAATCAAGAAGATTTGAATTCTAATCTTGACTCAGAAAGTAATTGTGTGATGCTGAACAAGTCATTTAATCCCTATTTGTTGCATGTTTTTAATCCATACAGTGGGGATGTGCTGGAGAAAGAAATGGCAAACTACTTTATTATCTTTGCCAACAAAATATTATGGACAAAGTCCATGGAGTCACATAGTGAGATATGACTGAATAATAATAATAAGAGCCTTGCCTGTATGATGTATTCCTGGTTTTACTTGTTTCACTCAGCTTCATTTCATGTAAATCTTTGAAGGCCTTTCTAAAATCAGCTAGTTCATTATTGTTTAGAAAACAATAATATTCCATTATCATTATTTAGCAGAATTTATGATGGGCATCCACTCATTGTCCATTTCTTGGGAAATAATAGAAAGCTTATCACAGAGAGCTGCCATGAACATTTTTTAAACATATTGGCTCTTTTCCCTCCTTTATGCTTTCCGTGGGATACAGACTCTGCAGTGGTATTGCTGAAGCAAATGATATGCACAATTTTATAGGCCTTTGGACATATGTACATCATTTTTTTCAATTTTTGAGGTTCTGTATTTAACCTGTGCAAACCTATTTGAATGAAGACCATTTAGTATCTTCACTAGATATGTAATACTGCTTGATCCCACTAACTTCCATCATATTTTACATTTTTATTTGAGATACTTGTCTTTTGGTCCCCCCAGATAAATTTCATTGCTATTTTCCTAACAATATAAAATAATTTTGATCCTTTACTTATAAAATCCTTCAGTAATGTTTTAGAAAATAAGTAAAGTCATTTATGTAATGGTGTAATTTTTATTATATGGGCCAAGCCCACCCACAAACTCTTAATAGTTCTGTATTTAGATATGATTTTATTTTTGTAAACATGGTTTTGTAGTTATGATTATATAATTACTGCACATATGGGTAGATGTATCCCCAAACTACTTTTTATATTTTCCGTGTATTTTGAATGCATTTTTTCTATCTGTGATTTTGGGGTGTTAATATATAGAAAAGCTAATGATTACCTTTTATTTATATCATAAAACTTTACTAAATACATATTAAGTTTAGTTTGGTATTTAGGGTTCCTTAGATTAATATAGAATCTACCAACAGTAATAATTTTGCTACTTTTCTATTTAATCTTATTGCCCCAATTTCATTTTCTCTTATTCTTGGTATATATATGTACATACATATTAGAAGACAAATAGAATTACTAATCTAGGAATAATTAATATCCTGAAGCTTGATCTTATTGGAAAGAACTCCATTCTTTATTAAATATAGTGCTTATTCTTGTTTTTATTTCATATTTAGGAAAAAAACATATTTATCACTTTTTGGGAAGAAAAAGATGTACTGACATTTGTCAACATATTTTTCTTTTTATGTCTTATTACTAAAATATTTTATATTTTTTATGAAATGATTTAATGCATTTATGCATTTATGGTTGCTTCATTTTATAGATTAGAAAATAGCATCAGAACTTTATTACTTTTCTAAGATCACAATAGTATTAAGAGAATGAAGTGGAGAATCCTAAACAGATTTCTCATTTTCACCTCATGCTCCACCAAAGAAGCAGTATACTACAATAGAAAGGAAGGTGACTTTGTGTTTAAATAGTATAAAGGTATGGATCTTACCTGTTATACTTTTAATTCTGTGATAATGAATTTTTTCCTTAACTTCTCTGAGAATTTCTTTACATGTAGAAAATGGGGATGATTATAATATCTGAATTAATTCTATACAGATTTGTCATGAGGACCAATGAGTCATTGCCTTTAAAAGTCTCTGAATCTTTGAAGAATGATATACACCTGACAATTCAATGATGACAATATAATATGAGTCTATTGTTAGAATTATTATTATGGTCACCATCAGCACCACAGACAGGGACAGCTATATCTGTTGTTAGACCAGACTTGTGAAAAGGCTGGCAATGCCATTACTGGACTCTACCATGACTAGGTTTTTTGTTTTTGTTTTAGGAATTTATCCCTTTATCTTGGTTATCCTATATGTCCTTTCTGAGTGATTTAGCTAGATAGACTTAGAAGGTCAGTGGAAAGAACTACTCATTGTTTTGTTTTGTTAAATGTTCCTACCTTAAATGTGAGGTTTGTCTTGTGATATCTGTGAATAAAAAAGGATAAATATTCATTCAGAGCAGAGTCTATCATATCAGTTCTTCCACATACAGCTTTGTAAAACATCACTTATTCTGAAATTATGTCCATTTTTCTAAAGGTAATTTTTGAGAAACATATGTAAGCCATATGCTAAGATACACATATGTTTATGTATATAAAATATCAAAAAAACAAAACAAAACAAAAAAAAAAAACTAAGTCTCAATTAGTTATAGAATGAAAGTGTGGATTTTTCTGAGATCACAAAATTAATATTGGTAGTTATAGCAAGATTTAAAATCTTGGCCTCTTGAAGCAGAATTTATTCTGGTCCTAGTATAGTCATTCTTGAATGCTTGAGCATCCCATTATAAATTCTCTGAGATCCATTGTGCATATTATAGAAGTATTTGATAGGCATTTGTGAGTTTAGTTGATGACATTTTTATGAAGCTAATTAATCCATGGATGATGAAAAAAAATCTTTTACTTTTCAGAGGTAATGCAGTGTGTGTGTGTGTGTGTGTGTGTGTGTGTGTGTATTTGTGTGTGTGTGGTGTGTTTTGCAGGAATGGCAATTTATAGGTTATTGAAAGTGAATATTTGACTTTATTAGCCCACTCATGCCAGGATAATTTTAATGTGCTTGAGCAATCTCTATTTTTTTGTGAAGAATAAAGTGCTATGTCTTGCATGTTTTGGATACTCAAGCAAAATTGTCTATTATTAGCTGAAAAGGGCTAAGGAGAGCCATCCCCTCTCATAGCTTCTGCTTTAGTTGCTATATTTAATTCAAATATTGATTCAGTTAACTGAATACTATTCAGCAATCTTCCTTAAAATTTTCTTTTCAATAACTACTTACTGAGTGCTAACTATTTGACTGGCACTATTTTAGATAAAGGAATGGGGGAAATCAAAACAGTCCTCCAAAGGATTGTTTATTCTACTAAAAGAAATAAAATCTTTATAATAGCTGGAAGTAAATGAAAGAGAGGAAGAGAAGGAGAACAGACAGACTGACAGAGAGAACAGAGACACAGAGAGACAAAGACAGAGAAACAGTGACAGACAGACAGAAAGCCAGATAGAGACAGAGAAAAAAACAGAGAGAGATAGAAAGAGAAAAAGAGAAAGTCAGAGACAAAGACAGATATAAGAAACGAAATGCAAAGTAATTTTAGGGAATCATCAGAGCAGAATCAGTAATGTCTTACTGTAGAAAAATCTCACCTGAATTGTGATTTGAAGGAAATGAGCTGTTTGTTACAAGGAAGTTTGGTTGAGGAGGAAGGACATTCCAGGCATACAGGAAAGGTGGTGCAAAGGGATAGACAATGAAGAGAGATTATTCTACTCAGAGAATGCAAGGAGGTGCCAATCCACATACTTGCTGTGGTGGATGCATGACAAAATGCATTGTGTTCAGTTCAGAACAAATGGTTAAAGTTATGTTGATTTCCTCCCAACTTGCCCATAGCCCCTCAAAAAGATGCCTCTCTCATGATGACTTGGCTTCCTTACTTCCACAATATCTCAATTTTAAAGACAAAATTGTCACAAGAGTAGCAAGAAAGGAAGAACTTTTGACTACAGAAAGCTACTATGGTGACAGGGAAAATCAAAACATCGACTCAGCAAAAGACAAAATGCCTACCTACAAAAGCTCAGAATAAAAATAAATTGGTCTTAAACCCAAAAAAACTATCTTGGAAGAGCTCAAAAAGAACTTTAAAAGTCAAATAAGAGAGGTAGAAGAAAAATAGGGAAAAGAAAGTTAATGTCTTGGAAGAGGAAGGACAACTATTGACTGAAGAAAATTCCCTAAAAAATACAATTAGCCAAATGCAAAAAACAAAACAAAGCAAAAACAACAACAACAACAACAACAACAACAACAACAACAACAACAACAACAACAACAACAACAACAAAAAAAAAAAAAACACTTAAAAATGGCACATTTAAAAGTAGAATTAGCCAAATGGAAAAGCAGTTTAAAAAGCTCATTGAAGAAAATCATTCCTTTAAAAAATGAACTAGGTAAATAAATTTGAGAGAAAGATTTTTAAAACTATAGGGCTACATGAAATCAATGCAGACTTCTTGAAAGAAATTATCCATGAAAACTGTCCTGACATTCTAGAACCAAAGGGTAAAATAATCATTAAAAGAAACCATTGATCACACTCTAAAAGAGATATGAAAATGCAAATCTAAAGGAATATTACAATTAAAATTATAGAATTTTCAGGTCAAAGAGAAAATATTGCAAATAACCTGAAAGAAACAATTCAAATATTGAGAAATCACAGTCAGGATTACACAAGACTTAGCAACTTCTACATTAAAGGATCAGAGGGTTTGGAATATGGTATTCTGGAAGGTAAAGGAGCTTGAATTGCAACAAAGAATTATCTATCCTGCAAAACTGAGCATAATCTTTCAGTGAAAAAAAAAAGAATGCTCAATGAAATAGGGGACTTCCAAACATTTCTCATGAACATACCAGAAGTAAATTGAAAATCTGATCTTCAAATCCAATACACAAGAGAAGCATAAAAATATAAACACTAGAGGGGAAAATGTGTTATTTGAAATTTATACTATTTTCATTCCTATATCAGAAAATGACACTTGTAAACTTTTGAAAACTCGTAACTTTTATTAGGGCAGTTAGAAGAATGGATAAACATAGAGAACATGTGGGTATAAGTTGACTTTGATGTGGTGATGTAAAAAAAAAAAAATTAAAGGATTGAAAAGAGTTTGAATCATGAAAAGAGGAAAGTGAAGGTAAAATGGGATGACTTGGATCACATGAAGAAGCACACAATACCTATGGCAGTAGAGAGAGAAAAAGAAAAGTGTTGAACATTATTTGAACCCTAATGACATCACATTTGGCTTAAAGAGGGAATTACATAGACACCTTGCTGGGTGTAGAAATGTATTGAACTCGATAGGAAAGTAGGAAAACAAGGGGAAAGAAAATAGAAAGATAATACAACAATGGGCAAATTGGAGGAGGCTGTGTTCAGAAGCAAAACATTATTGAGGAGTGAGAGAGGAGAGAGAGAGAGAGAGAGAGAGGAGTTCAAATCTGCTCTAAGACACTTAACACTTCCTAGCTATGTGACCCTAGACAAGTCACTTAACCCCAATTGCCTCAGGAGAAAAAAAAAAAAAAAAGAGTGACAGAGGGAAAGAGAGAGAGAAAAAAAAAAAGGCATAACAGGGAAAATTAGGGTATAGGGAAATACACAGCAGGTAATCACAATTGTGAATATAAATGGGATATAATCTTGCATAAAATGTAAATGATTAGTAGAATGAAAAACCAGAATCTTAAAATATGTTTTTAAAGGTTTTTTTTTTTTTTTAATTTTCAAAACATATGCACAGCATTGATAATTTTCAACATTCACTCTTACAAAATCTTGTTTCAAAATTGTTCTCCTCTCTTCCCCCCTACTCCTCCTCTAGATGGCAAGTAATACAAATAATGTTAAACGTGCAATTCTTCTATACATATTTCCACAATTCTCAAGCTGCCAAAGAAAAATCAGCTCATAAAGGAAAAAAAAAAAAGAGAGAAAGAAAACAAAATTCAATCAAACAACAAAAATAGTGAAAATACTATGTTGTGATCCACGTTCAGCCCCACAGTTCTCTCTCTGGGTGCAGATGTCTCTCTTCATCACAAGACCACTAGAATTGGCCTGAATCACTGAGATAATATTTTTTTTTTACTTTTTCTTTTGTTATTTTCAAAATATATGCATGGATAATCTTTTAATATTGACTCTTGCAAAACTTGCATTCCAAATTGCCCACTCTTCTCATCCCCTACCCTAAATGAAAGTAATCCAATATATGATAAATACATTGAATCCAATATATGTATACATATTTATACAATTATCTTGTTGCACAAAAAAAAAAAAATCAAATAAAAAAAATGAGAAAGAAAACAAAATACAAGCAAACAACCACAAAAAGAGCAAAAATGCTATGTTGTGATCCAAACTCATTTCCCACAGTTCTCTCTCTATGTATAGGTGGCTCTTTTTATCACAAGATCATTGAAACTAATCTCAATCTTCTCATCACTGAAAAGAGCCACTTCCATCAGAATTGATCATCGTATAATCTTATTGTTGAGTACAATGATCTCCTGATTCTTCTCATTCACTCAACCTCAGTACTCATAAGTTTCTCTAGGTCTCTCTGAAATCATTCTCCTGATCATTTCTTATAGAACAATAATATTCCACAGCATTCATATACTATAACATATTCAACCATTCTACAAACTGATGGGGGTTTCCAGTTTCTTGCCACAAATATTTCTGCACATGTAGGTCCCTTTGCTTCTGTTAAGATCTCTTTTGGATATAGGCCTAGTAGAAACACTGCTGGATCAAAAAGTATGCACAGTTTGATAACTTTTTGAGCATAGTTCCAGATTGTTCTCCAGAATGGTTGGATCCATTCACAACTCCATCAAGAATGTATCCTCATTTTCCCATATCCCCTCCTGTAAAGGGCTGAAATTCTGAGAAAGGTATACTTGAATCAGACAATGGAGCATTTAAAGCTAATTACCTATTTGGTGTGAGACAATAACTCTAATAGCATATGTTTTTTTTTTTTTTTTTAAATGGCTCTTCTCACTGTTTGATGCTTACTCAATGTTTGGTTTTAAGATAATCATAGATAAGGATTAGAAGGTGGGGTAGGATTAACCAGAGTCAGTTTGCAGCAGCAGGAGGAGAGAAATTGATGACTTTGGACCTGAAAATCCAGGAGCCTCATGACAGTTTGTCTGTCTCCTTCACTTCTTCCCCTAAAGATCAAGGATTTTTACTTATCCTTACTCTGGCTGATCGTGAGGCCTCCAGGGAGCTAGCTCGGACTTAACAGCCTCCAATATTTGTCATTATCTTTTCCTGTCATCTTAGCCCATCTAAGAAGTATGTAGTGGTGTTTCAGAGTTGTCTTAATTTGCATTTCTCTGATTAATAGTGATTTAGAGCACCTTTTCATATGACTAGAAGTGGTTTTAATTTCTTCATCTGAAAATTGTCTGTTCAAATCCTTTGAACATTTCTCAAATGAAGAATTGTTATGGGCCAGAACTGTGAACTTGAAACAAGGATTCTTAGAAGGTGCTAAGTCAGTGGAATTGATAAAGACAATGATTATCTAGTTTAACATGATGCTTAATAGTTCTTTAGTCCAGTACATGTACTTAGTACTTAAAATAGTTCCACAAGAGTCACATCTATGATAATGGAGTATATAACAGCCAGAAAGGACTGGATGAGATTCATTTTCCATCTTCTGTCAGGCTCCTGGTGGCTTTCCTGAGGGACTGAGAGACAGCTTCATTCCATCTTCTGGCCTGGCCTCCTGCACTTCTCCATTGAAACCAAAGGCCCCTAAGAAAGCTAACTGAAGCCCCAGGATAGGAGACAAGACTTTGAAGGAGACAATACAAGATTTAGACTTTAATACCTGACTATTCTTATGGTGAATACCAAGCTGAAAAGAAGGTTGCTCCCAAGACCTCCAGGAAAAAACCAAAACAAGAACATTACAAAGAATGGCTTAAATTCTTCTAAATTTAAATCAATTCTCTATATATTTTAGAAATGAGGCCTTTATCAGAACCTTTAAATCTAACAATGTTTTCCCAGTTTATTGCTTTCCTTCTAAACTGGTCCACATTAATTTTAGTTGTACAAAAAGCTTTTAATCAAAATATCTATTTGGTGATCGGTAATATGCTCCAGTCCTTTGATAACAAATTTCTTCATTCTCTACATATCTGAGAGATAAACTATCCTTTGTTCTTCTAATTTGCTTATAATTTGTTTATTTCTAAATCATGAACCCATTTCCACCTTAGCTTGGTATAAGTTGTTAGTTGTGGTTCATTGCCTAGTTTCTACTGTATTAGGTTCCAATTTTCCCAGCAGTTTTTATCAGTGAGTTTTTATCCCCAAACCTCGGGTCATTGGGTCGGTCAAACAATAGATTACTATAATCATTGATTATTTTGTCCTATAAAACTAACCTATTCCACTGATCAAGTACTCCATTTCTTAGCCAGCAACAAATGGTTTTGATGACTGCTGCTTTGTAATATAGTTTTAGGTCTAGCACAGCTAAGCCATCTGCATTTTGTTTTCATTAATTACCTTTGATTTCTTGAATTTTTTTTTCCAGATGACTTTGATATTTTTCTAGATCTGTAAAATAATTTCTTGGGAGTATGATTAATGTGACACTAAGTAGTATTGTCATTTTTATTATATTTGTTCAGCCTACCCATGAACATTTGAAATTGTTTCAGTTGATTAGATCTGCTTTTATTTGTGTGGAAAGTGTTTTCTAATTTTGTTCATGTAATTCCTGACTTTGCCTTGGCAGATAAACTCGGAACTATTTTATATTTTTTATTGTTATTTAAAATAGAATTTCTCTTTGTATTTCTTAGTATTAGACTTTTTTAGTAATATATAAAAATATTGATGATTTATGTGTATTTATTTTGCATCCTTCAACTTTACTAAAGTTGTGGATGGTTTCTATTAGTTTTTCAGTTGATTCTCTAGGGTTCTCTAAGTATACCGTCATATAATCTGCAAAGAGTGATAATTTGGTCTCCTCATTATGTACCCTAATTCCTTTAATCTCTTTTTCTTCTCTTATTGCCAAAACCAATATTTCTAATAAAATATTGAATCGTAATAGTGATAGTAGCCAATATTGTTTTACTCCTAAACTTACTGGGAATGGTTCTAATTTGTCCCCAATACATATGATGCTTGCTGGTGGTTTTAAATGGATGCTACTGATCATTTTAAGGAAAACTACATTTATTCACATACTTTCTAGTGTTTCTAATAGGATTTTGTCAAATGCGTTTTTTTCTGCAACTACTGAGATAATCTTATGATTTTTGTTACTTTGGTTATCAATATAGTCAATTATGCTAATAGTTTTCCTAATATTGAACCATCCTTGAAGTCCTGGTCTTAATCCAACATGGTCATGGTCTATTATCCTGGGGATGACTTTCTATAATCTTGCTAATATTTTAGTCAATATTTTTGCATCATCATTCATTAGAGAAAATGGTCTATAAATTTCCTTCTCTGTTTTCACCCTACTTGCTTTAGATATCAGCATATATCTGTGTCATAAAAGGAATTTCCTGGGACTTCTTCTTTCTCTATTTTTTTAAATACTTCACATAGTATTGCAATTACTCCTACTTTAAATTGTTGGTAGAATTAACATGTAAATCCATCTGGCCCTGAAGGTTTTTTCAGAGGGAATTTATTAATAGTTTGTTCTATTTTTCCTCCTAAAATGGGACTATTTAAGTAATGCATTTCATCTTCTGTTAATCTTGGCAATCTATATTTTGTAAGTAATCATCCATTTCACATAGACTATCATAGTTATTGATATACAGTTGGCACAATAGTTCGTAATTATTGCTTTAATTTCTTCTTCATAGGTAGAAAGCTCTCCCTTTTTCATTTTTGATAATAATAACTTGTTTTTCTACTTTTATTTTTCTAATCAAATTAATTAAAACTTTCTCTATTTTTCTTCACAAAATGAATTCTTACTTTGTTTTATAATTTAACAGTTTTCTTATTTTCAATTTTATTAATCTACTCTATTATTTTCAGAATTTCAAATTTGGTATTTAATTGGGGGTTTTTAATTTGTATTTTTTCTGGCTTTTTTAGTTGCAAGCCTAATCTTTTTTAGTATACACACACACACACACACACACACACACACACACACACACACACATGCATATATCTATTTAATAAAACATGAATTAAATCAATTAATAATTGTTAATTATTATTAGTAAAGATCTCTATTTTATGCAAGTAAGTATTTAGAGAAATAAAACTTCCTCTAAGAACTATTTTGGCTGCATCCCATAAATGTTTATATGTTGTCTCATTATTGTCTTTCTCTTTCTCTTGAATGAAATTATTTAAACCAGATTAAAAACCAGAATCTTGTAATATATTGTTTGCAAAAGAACACTTTTGAAGCCAAGAAACATACATAGAGTAATAGTAAAAGGCTGAATCAGAATATATTATGCTTCATCTGAAGAAAAAAAAAAGGAAGTGTAGCAATCCTAATCTCAAAGAAAAAACAAAAACATATTTTTTGTTCTAATTAACAGTTCTAATTAAAATTGATAAGGAAGAAAGCTGCATTTAGCAAAAGGGTACCATAGAACTGAACTAATAGCAATATTAAAACTATATGCACCAAGTACTACAACATTCATATTATTATTATTATTTATATATTTTATTTTTCAAATACATAAAGTTTGTAATCATTTTTGTGAGACTGTATTGCAGATTTTTTTCACTCTTTCCCTCACTTGCCCCCTCTACAAGACAGCAAGCAATTTAATATAGATTAAACATATGCAATAATTTAAAATATTTTCAACTTGTCACATTGTATATAAAACAAAATCAGACCAAATGAATAGAACAAAACAAAACAAACAAACAAACAAACAAACAAAAAAAGACAAACCAACAAAGAAACGAATATACTATGCTTTGATCCATTAAGTCTCCATAGTTCCTGCTCTGCATGTGGATGATATTTTCCATTTCCAAATCTATTAGAAATTTCCTGAATCACCATATTGTTGAGAAGGATCAAATCCATCATAGTTGATAATTGAATTTTATACAAAATTTTTTTTGTATATAATCACTTCACTCAGTATCATATCATGTAAGTCATTACAGGCTTTTCCTGAAATCAGCCTGCTCATTTCATATACAATAATATTCCATTGCATTAATACACTATAAATTATTCAGCTATTCCCCAAGTGATGAATATCCACTGATTTTCCAGTTCCTAGTCACCATAAAAAGGGAGAGAATCCAAATACTTAAAGAATTGGGGATTTACTGAAAGAAATAGACATCCAAGCTGACTAATGGAAGAGTTCTCAGGATTGGATAAATTTAATCACAAAATAAGAAAGAAGCCCAGGAAATGAATAGAATTTCATAATATAAATATGATAGAATATTCTGGGGGAAAATTAAATGGTATTAGAAGGGAATGCGCATTTTCTCAGTGGTAAATAGCACCTACACTTACATACAGACACACACACATTATGTATTAGGACATAAAAATCTCCCAGTCAAATGCAGAAAAGTCAGATACATTAAAGGTTCCCTTGTAAGAGTGTAATGAAATAAAAATGACATTCAATGAATGGTCTTGGAATGATCAATTACTAATTAGAAGTTAAATAATGTAACTCTAAATCATGAGTGGGTAAAACATCAAATTATTGAAACAATCAGTAATTTCATCCAAAAGAATAATAATAATGAGATAACATCCTAAAAGTTATGGAATTCAGTCAAAACAGACCTTAAGGGAAATTTTACATCTTTGAATTCTTACAGGACTAAAATAGCAAAAGCAGAAATGAATGCATTTGGCACACACTTAAAAAAAAAAAAAAGAACAAATTAAAAATATCTAATGAAATACAAAATTAGAAATTCTTAAAATTAAATGAGAGATTAATGAAATTTGAAAAAAGAAAATTATTCAACTAATAAAATAAAACTAAAGGCTGCTTTTATGGAAAAAAATAAAATAAAATAGATAAATCTTTGGGTAAATTGATTTTAAAAAGAAAGAAGAAACCCAACTTACCAGCATGAAAAATGAAAAGGGGAAATTCACTACTGATGAAGAAATTAAACCAACAATTGGAGGCTATTTTACCCACCTGTGTGTGAATAAACTTGACAATCAAGTTGAAATGGATGAATATTTACAAAAAATATGTAAATTTCTCAGGCTAACAGAAGGGGAAGCAAAATATTTAACTACTTTTTGGGGAAAAAGGAATTTAAACAAGTCATCAATGAAGTAGCTTAGAAAAAATTCTCCAGGGCTACTTGAATTCACAAATAATATTAAACAAACATTTCAAGAACAGTTAATTCCTATAATATCTAAGTTATAAAGATCTCAAACAGAGAAACAATATTATACACCGATTTTCCTAGTGAATATTGATGAAGAAAAGTTAAATGCAATATTACCAAAGTGATTACAGCAATTTATCACCAGGATAATATTCTATGATCAGGGAGATTTATACCAGGAATGCAAAGCTGATTATGACAATTTGAAAAGACTCATGATGGAAAATAATATCCACCTCCAGAGAAAGCACTTTGAAGTATGAATGCAGAGCAAAACATAATATGTTAACTTTGTTTTATTTCTTTCTTATGTGTTTTTTTTCCTTTTGCTCAAATTATTCTTTCACAACCTAACTGAAAATGAGACATGTTTAAAATGATTATACATATATAACCTATATCAAATTGATTGCAATTTTGAGGAGAAGGGAGGAGTTGGAGGGAGAATATGGAATTCAAAATCTTATAAAAGTAAATGTCAAAAACTAATTATACACACACATACACACACACATATCTATCTATATCTATATCTATATCTATATCTATATCTATATCTATATCTATATCTATATCTATATCTATATCTATATCTATATCTATATCTATCTATATATATCTATCTATCTATCTATATATATATATAGATAGATATATATATATATATATTACTGAGGCAATTGGGTTAAGTGACTTGCCCAGGGTCACACAACCAGGAACTGTTAAGTGTCTGAGGCTAGATTTGGAGCTCAGGTCCTCCTGACTTCAGGGCTAATGCTCTATTTACTATACTAACTAGCTACCCCATAAAACATATTTTTTTAAAGCTGATAGGATATTGAACAACAGTGAGTCCAGACCCTCACATTATAAAAGAAGAAAAATAAAAAGCAAAGACACTGCTTCACCACTGTTACATAAGCACTAAGTGTAAGACCCAACATTCAAGCTGAAGTACAAGGTTTAAAACTACCTTTCCATTTCTCTGTACAGATTCAAAAATAAAAAAAAAAATGGCCTCAACAACCTTCTGTATTTAATTAAACTGTCAAAATTTCAAAATGAATGCATTTCTATAATCCAGTGATTTTCTTGAATTATTGAAGGAATTGAGTCCTTTACAAAATAAGTTTCAATAGTACAAAAGCTAAGGAATAGAATTAGACCACCAGTCTCCTACCTGCATTTTTGCTTATTTTCACACAGAAAACAATTTAATGAGTTTTAGAAAATGTCCTGTTTAAAAGATTTTGTATGCTGACTTTGAGAGAAAAGCTCTTATAATGAATAGAGTCTGCATTTCAGTCAGAAAGACTAGCTTCAATTTATAATTCACACTTGGTTTATTACCATAAGAAGTTATTTGACATCTAAAGATCCAAAAGAGTTCTCAGCCAATAAATGGTACAATAATACCAGTCTTGATTACTGAATGAAGTTATCTCATTGGTAGCTACCAAAACTCAAAAAAAAAAAAAAAAAAAAAAAAAGAAAAAGAAAAAGAAAAAGAAAGGAAAAAAAAAAAAAAAAGAAAAGAAGAGAAAATCACAAAAATAAGGGGGAAAAAAATCCTAACAAGTAAATAGGCCATTTTTGCCCTCTTAAAAAAAAAAACCTAAGAAATATATGGACAATCTTTCCCTCTAGTTAGAAAACCCCAAATCTTTACAACATTCACTAATGTGAAGTCCAGGAAATTGTGGGGATAGTTCTGACCTACTGTATAAATTCCCAGGATTAGATAAGACAGTTTTCAGTAAAAAACCAATGCTAAAAAAAGTTATTTGACAATAGAAGAAAGTTTGCCTTAAAGTGATTATTATATTCATTTGTGGCAAAAGTTAGTAGTTAGTGAAGGAGAGGCAAGACTCATTTCAAGCCAGACATTTTTTCCCAGATGGTCTATCAATATCCAATGGGATCAAATACATGGAAAGCTTTTTTTTTTTTTTTTTCATAATTGGTTATACTCAATGCAGATTTAAAACATAAATTTAGAAAGGAAGCATATTCAAAGAGAATAAAAAATAGTAATTCTCTAGGCAAGTCCTTCCTTTCAGAAATTTTAAAAATGAAGTTCATAGCAAATAAGTGATTTTTCCTTGGTCACATAAGTGACAAGTAGGAAACAGAATTCATGATTCTAGAATCCCAGTGGAGAACTTGTTTCCTATATTATATATTCTTACTTCTGAGAGGTAAAAGTCATAATTCTATGTAATGTTCTTCTTTAAATTATAATCTTCTCTGGGATCAGGTTTCTTAGGGGGCTTCTGGGAGCCGTCTTCTTTTCAATTCACCCCAAATGCAGCCAGGAGTTAAAGTCTAAATCCTTTACTGTTTCTTTTCTTGGGTCCAGTTAGCTTTCTTAGAGGCCTATCTCTCTCCTTGGTTCCAAGAGCTCCTGCTGCTAATCCTTTGCCTCTGCCAGCTTCAGTCTCTAGATCTCTCTAAATCTCTCTAGAAGCACAAAGGTGGAAAATGGAATGAATCTGTTTCTGCCTCTGAGAGTGGGCTTGTGTGTCTGGCCCTGAGAGCTTCTTGCTTATATGCTGTACACTGAGTACACACCAATCATTATATCACTGGGAAACCATTATTTGTTGTAGAATTAAATCAATTCTAAACTAGATTTAAACATTGTCTCCTCAATTCTACTTAATACCTTGTTTCAAGTTCTGGCCCATAACATCTCCTGGTAGGATCAGATCAATTATACTGAATCATGCTAAATTAAATAATTATTATCTCTATCAATTCCACTGTCTTAGTACCTTATAAGAATCTTAACAATTCTAGAAGTACAATGTTCAATAATTTCACTGATTTTCAAGATTATTCCCCCATTTTATGAGAGATCTCTTGTAACAAAGTTTTTTTTTTAATCAAGTAAAATAAGCAATGCAATCATTTTTAAAAAGTTTGCTATATTTCTCATTTATACTACTGTCAAATTGAAGTATTTTTTTTAAAATTAGTAAAAATATTTTTCTATCTCCCATTTTTGATCTATTTAAGAAAAATAGAAAAAAAGGTATTTCTCTGAAAAAATATACATTGTGTACCAAAGTCCCCTCACTGATAATAAATATGAATGCATATGGATATAAGTATTTATATGTGTTTATGTATATGCATATATTGTATACTATTGGTGTAGCACTGATATTCCTGGAAATCATTGATGTTGTATATAGAGCTCTATGAGTCTTACATGTGGACATGAAAAGTAAAAGCTATAATAGTTTAAGGAGTCAATAAGAGAGTACGGAAAGGGAAAAAAAGATGAGGACCTATCTAAAGAGCTTTTGAAAAGGCAGTTAGCTGATATCCTTTGCTATAAGAAGAGGATAAGAAAAGTACCATGAATTCTCAAAGAAGAGCAAGTAGCAAGAAAGAACGACCAAACAACAGCGTCAGATTTAGTACAGAAGTCATAAAAGATGAAAACTAAAAAATATATGAACATATATGATCATTTTTTTCTGTCAAGAAGAAGCTGGTAACTTATGAGAAAGTATTTTTCAGGTTTCTGAGGTAGGGAATCATATATGAAGAACCTAAGGAGTGAGGAAGGAAGAAAGGATGAAGAATAAAGCAATTTTTTTTTTATCTTGGAGTTCTGTTGAGAAAAAGAAGAGAGATAGAGGATAATAACCTGAGGGGGGAAAAAAAGACTAATTCATAAGCTGTTGTTCTTTAGGTGGCTTGGAAGAATAGTGAATGTTGAGGCAGTCTCAAAGACAGCGGTAAGAACCACAGATAGAACTCAAAGTTTATCTAGAGGGAAAGTCACTGAATGTGTGTGTGTGAGTGTGTGTGTGTGTGTGTGTAAATGCTTTACAGTTGTTTCTCCATATATGCATATGCACACATATGAAATATATTACTTATGCATTTCGCTCTACACACAAACACATATGAAATATATTACATATTTAATGTAATCAAAGTTGTCCGTTTTGCCCCTCATAATGTTCTATAGTTCTGTGTTCATAAATTCCTCCCTTCTCCAAAGATCTGATAACTAGATTACCTCTTACTAGTCTAATTTGGTTATGGTTTGTACCAATTTTGACCTTATTTTGATATGGGGTGTGGAGAAGTAGGTCTATGCTGAATCTCTGACATTATTTTCCCATTTTCTCAACAATTTATGTCAAATAATGAGTGGCATTCTTTCTTAATCACAAATTGAACATTTATTCCTCCTACATTTCAATATTCTGTCCTTTTGTCTCTCCTCATCTTGGAATAAATTTCACTTTATCCTTTGCATTAATTGTGACTCATAATACACACTGATTACTGCACCATTCATCATCAAAATGATGAAGAGTTCTCAGATATATCCCCTATGTATTTTCCCTACACACCCTAATTTTGACCCTTTATTGAACTTATCAAATCCCATACTATTCTCTCATTTTAAATATTTTACTCCCTTGTCATTCCAACAAAAACTTTTCCCAAAACTTTCCCAGTTCTTGATGACTTCCTAAATACTTGTGTTTCATTTCCATTCTTTGTCTGATGAATTCACTTAGAAGTCAAATGAGCATATGAATCTGTTCTGCTATTTTTTTTTATTCTTCAACTAGGTCATCACTATATCAAGGTAATCATTTTTCCCTTTCATTAATGGATTTTGAACCCACTTTATTCAGAAGCTCTTCCATAATTTTTTTTTCTTCCCATGAACTTTTACCTTCCAACACTCTCTCAGCTGATAATCTCATTTTCAGGGGTCTATAATGTAATCATCTGAACACCACAAATAAAAAGGAATTAGGAGACATAGTGAATAGAGTGACTGACTTGAATCAACCAACCAATAAATTAATTTCTGAAGTAATTATTATGTGCCAGGAAGTGTACTATAGTCATTTAATGACTTGGATATAGTAAAGTCTGAATTCAAATTCTGTCAATATGTTTCCTAATTAAATAACTAGAAGTCATTTACCCTTTTAATATCTGTTTTACTCATTGTAAAAGAGGGATTATGGAAGCTGGATGGTAGAATTTTCTAAGTTGAAACCTAGAGTCTCTTGATGGCTGTGTAATTTTGGTTAAGTCACTTCATTCTGTATACCTCAGTTTTCTCATTTGTAAAATGAGCTGGAGAAGAAAATAGTAAATCATTTCAGTATCTTTGCAAAGAAATCAGAAAAAGAAATTATGAAGAATCAGATATGACTAAAACTATGAGTACTATACAACAACAACAACAAAAAAAGCAGGGATAGTATCATGAAAAAATACATTTAAAGCAATGTATAGATCTTGGAGTTCTCTTGTTCTTTCTCTGTGTCATTTTTTCTCTATTCTGTCCTATTTTTATTGTTGCTGCTCTTTTTTTCTTTTATAATCATCATTATCATCATTATTTTTGACATATCTGATTTTATCTATGCAAAAAAGGAGATTTTTAGCCTATATCTCTTGAGTATAGTTAGCAATCTTTGCAGTGAAATGACTTGCTTCATATTGACTGCTAATAATATTGAGATTAAATTAAATCTGTTTTTCTTTTTCATCTTAGGAAAAGTAAATTTTCAAAGAATCATAGTTCATCACAATCATTAATGAAATTTTAGTAACTATGTTTACCATACCAATGACAAACTTACACAAGATTTCTTTGACTTAATGCTTTTGTCCTGCCCAGTGAAAAATGTTTCTTTCCCTTTAGGATAATCTTAGCCTTCTCACAGAGAGTGATATGTTGACATATATGACAAGCCATACTGACAGGACCAGATGCATTATTCAAAATGTACTCTTATTTCCCCATGCAACAAAGAGATATCATCCAGTAGAAGCTGTAGAGAAGAATTCTAAAAATTCTACAATGTTTTCTGACAGTCTACAGATCTGGGCCACTATAATGGACATAGTCGATGATTTAACAGTGTCACTGATAAAAGTGTGTGTGTGTGTGTGTGTGTGTGTGTGTGCTCAATTAAAAGAAAAAGAAATCCACAAAGATGGAAACACACCCACACACACACACACACATACATCCAAATCTCTATCCCATGGGAGATTTCTTATTGAGTTTTCCCATGGAATTTGTCAAATCAGCAGAATTTCCTAGTATAATTAAATATGAAATAATCATGAAGGAAATATTTCATATATAAACACACAGATACACACACACACATATATATGTGTGTGTGTGTGTATCTGTGTGTTTATATGCACAATATATACATATTTACATATATTTATATGCAATATATATTTAGGAATGCAAAAAAATAAAGAATATTCATGATAAGAAATGTCAGTCTCTATACACTGAAACTTGCTTTTCCAAACTACACTCTAAACTCTCAATCAGTTCTTTATGATTTCATCATATAATCATAGATCATTTGTATAGCCTGCAATCTGCCATTTATCAGTATTCAATAATAGGAGGAGTATAGCATTGATAGTAAGTATATCTGTATTGTAATCTCGATCTGAGACTGTTTATTTGCCAATTCCAAGGGAACAATGTTGAAAATTGCTATCTATCCACCTTCAAAGAAACAACTGATGCAACATTGAGAATGTATTGAAGCATTTTAAAATTTTATTTAAGGTATATTTTCTTTTGCAACATATATGAAAACATTTGTATCACATCCAATGTATATCAAATATTATATTTATTGCCTTCATAAAGGATGGAGGTATGGAGAGAGGGAAAATATTTGAAATTCAGAATTTTAACCCATTGTCTGATTACCATGCACATGCTAACTATTCTCTTTCATTCTCAATTCCATAATCTTTTAAATAATTCTGAAAATTATAGTTTTAGAACTTAGAGAACTCAAAATGCATATGCTCTAAACCCTCCATTTTACAGATGGAGAAACTGAGTGTCAGATAAATTTTGTGATTTTCCTAATTAATACTTATAAGCTTCAGAGATATTATTTGAATTAATGCTTTCTGACATCTGGGACAATGCACTTTCTGTACCATTTTAATTTAAAATTATTAATACAGTTTCAATGCCTATTAATACTTATTTATTTGCTTATTAAAAATATTTATTCTCTCCCTCCAGCATTTCTCCTACTCATTGAGAAAATAAGTAATGTGACACTCATTATATGTGTTACAGTATTCAACTTGCAAGGAAAAAAATAAAAACAAAATTTAGAATATGCTTCAATTTGCATTTAGTTTGCTACAAATATAGTAGATATCTGATGGCAGAGTTCTTAACCAACTAAATGAAAACTTAACCAAAAGTTCTGAAGAGGTTTTCAATTTTCAGATTCCAAAGTCCTCTATACCATCTTCTTTTCTCACTTATAGATCATTAATATTACCAGATTCTCAATTTTCAAAGCATTAAGACACTGAAAGAAATTATTTTAGAAGGTTTAAAGTCAGAAGAAGAAGGAGAAGAAGAAGAAGAAGGAGGAGGAGGAGGAGGAGGAGGGAAAGGGGAAGGGGAAGGGGAAGTAAAAAAATAAGAATGAAGGAGAAGAAGAGGGAAGAAGAAAGAAGAAAAAGAACAACAAGAACAAGATGAACAACAAGAAGAAGAAGAAGAACAAGAAGAAAGATGGAGTACACAAACAAAAAAAAAAGAGAGAGAGATACTCACTGAGAGAGGATATTTTGGGATAAGTCACTATAGCATAAGCAGATACAGAATTAGTACCTGGACCATTGTGTGGCATCAATCAAGGTTCCTTGAGATAACCATCAATTAGTACTAAAGCACATCAACGGGATTCTGGTATTCCAGACTGGTACAATTCTACTATGAACTGTTATCCTACTAATACTTCATTGGCTTCTAGAATTTGAAAACTGGAAGGAATTTCAATAATCTTCTTATTTGAATTTTCATTTCACAAATTCAAGAAGGAAAGTACAGGGAGAGAAGATTACATTTCTATCACTCATTAAAATTTATATTTAATTATAAAATTATTATTTATAATTTACATATAATTATATTTATAATTAAATTAATTTGTAGTTAATAATATTTCTAATTAAGTATAAAAATTAATATTAAAATAATTAAATATTATGAGTAAGCAAACATTTTTTTCCATATACATACACACACACATATATATATACTACATATGTATACATTTATATGCACACATATACACACACAATATTTTGCATTACCTCACCAAAAGGCTTATTCAAAATTATGTCAATAATTAGGGACAGATCTAGTAGTAGATGAAAGATTTTTTTTATTCTTTGGCCACCATTGTTTCCATTACTAGCCATTGTGACTCCTGTATCAATACCACTGGCCTGTTGTTAGAGCAGGTCTCTAATTAAAGCCACAATACAATTGATTGTCTTTTTTTTTCCCCTGAGGCAATTAGGGTTAAGTGACTTGCCTAAGGTCACATAGCTAGGAAGTATTGACTTCAGGTCTGGTGCTCTATCCATTGTGCCATCTAACTGTTCCAATTGGAATTCCTTTTAAAAAATATTAGTCTGAGGATTCTGAAATGTGTAGTTCTGTAAATAGATCAAATTTTCTACACATCAGCACTCTGTTCCTCATGGTAGTGGTACGTTGCACATTCATGTCTTAATACCCTTAGTTTTCTTAATATTCAACTCAAGTTCCAATTTCTACCAGTAGGTTTTTCCAATCTTCCCAATGACTACCAATTCTCTTCCTCAATTATCTCGATTCTATTTTATCTATCACTACTTATACAACAGTTTTCTCTTGTGAGCTATTTCAGGGCTGGAGACTGTTTCATGTTTGCTTTTAGCATTTGAATGACTAGTTCTTATATTCTGGAACATCATATTCATGAAATAAATATATATCTTGATTGCAGGATTAATGGATTGATTATTACATTTTCCCATAGAATTCTCTGGATATTTCAAAGAAGTCAGATATATTTCAAAGGTGTTTTATGATTTATTTTACTTGAAGATTTCTGCCTATTGTATAATAAGCACTTAGATCTTGCCTATTTATTTAATGACTGACCAATGACAAAAACAAAACAAAACAAAACAAAAAAAAATTAATGTGAAATTTTGAAGCTGTATTTTTGGAAGAGACATAAGAAAAAATAGGGATGGTGTATAGCTTGTGATTTTAAAAAGAGGATATTTGAGACAGTATGTCCACAGATAAGTCTCAAGAATAAGAATTTATTTATCCTAGTACCATGTCTCCCACACTATTCAAATCCTCCTCACCACATAAAAAGATCAATCCTTTTGGGAAAAAAAAAGTCTACAAATTCTATCAATACAAATTGTTTGGGGGTTTGCTTTTTTTCTTAAGTAATTCTTATTACTATTAATTAATTCTTATAATTCTAATTAAGTAAAAAAAATCACTTCTGATATATTTTGTTCAGTTTTCCAAGATATTTTTTTCTGAAACCCTATTCATGGGCATCATCTTTGCAAAAATCTGAGATGCTAAAATCTAGAAAAGTAAGAATTTTCACTGTCATATACAAGTTGTGCTGAACCTGTAGCTTCAAACGAGTTGAGTCTTTGATGTATTTTTAAACTTAAAGCAATTTTAGGTATTTGGATCAAAGCAGCAACTAAATGTAAAAAGGAGGGAGAAACTCTAATCAAGGCTAGAATATTGAATACAAATTGAAGTGTTGGTGGGCAAAAGGGATTCAAGTTCTTTGAATGAAAGGACTTTTTTGGATATTTTGCCCCAAGTATTCTCAATTTCTCTGTTGGTGCTTAGCACATAGTTGATGTTCAATAAGTGCTCATTTGATTGAATTGCTTTTTTTTATTTATTGACTTTTTAGATTAAATAATTTATTTTCAGTTTCCTTTGGAGGTTGAGATAACAATAGCCATAAAATTTGATGTTTTATTGATATAGGGGAAATAACATGTTAGTTTTAAACCTCTGTGTCAGTGACAACGAGCACTTTATCTTCAATTGATTGGCTTGGAGTCTTATGTAAACTAGTGAGAGTTAATTTATTTGTCCAAGTCATTGACCCAGTATGAGTCAGAGGCAAATATTGTTTCCAGATCATCCTGACTTCAAGTCAATAGATTAAGACTAGTTTTTCACATTTGGAGTAAATGCAAGTTTCTTAACAACTTGATCAAAATCCTTTCTTTAAAGAGAGCTAATTGGATTAGTAATGAATTACATGATGAATTAACAGATCAATGAAAGTACCTTTCTACTTTGCCTAGGTTCAACATAATGTTCACTGCTCTGGTTTTGAGTTTCAGAAAAGAGTTTTCTAAATGAAACCTTGTTTATGTTTTCCCTCTCTAGTCATTTTATCTTTGTATTTAAGTCATAGATATATCTGTGGCTAAAACAGATTTTAGTGTTTTGTTTATTGACCATGATCTTGAAGGAAGGCCTCTATGGTTTTCTTTCAACCTCTGAGACCTTTGACTGGTTGCCTTAAACATTTTCTAAACATTTAAGAAAAACAGAACAGAACAAAACATTAAGCCACTTATGTGTATTTCTGAGAAAGAAGTTATATATATTGTTGGACCTTTGATTATTGGATGATCACTAATAAAGCTATTAATAACAGAGACGATAATGAGTGTATGTATAAAGATAATGCTCCTGATTCAAATGTACATTTCTTTAGCTACAATTTATAAAGTGACAATAAAATGTTAGATTGAGTTAGACACTAAACCACAGAGACAAAAAATGACAGTTTTTGCCTTCACAGAGCTTATATTTTATAATTAGGAATAAAATATGAATACTTATCAACACATTTTAAAACATGAAAGGTAAATATAAGTAGCTTTTTGGGGGAGGGATAAAATAAGAAAAAAAATGATTATTTAGGCTCTCATGTAATAACTGACAATTTACCTAAGGCTTAAGTAGAACAAGGGAGGAGAAGGAAAATAGTAAGGAAGGTGAGAACTCAAAAAATGAGAATAACCTACAGTAAGGCTCAAAGGTGAGAATTGAAATGAAAAAAAAATGTTGTTATTCCTCATATTTTATATCATTTCAACATAAAATATGAGGAAAAACAACATGTTATTTTTTTTCTTGCAAATGTGATATTTTTAATTTTTCTTCCTTCATCTTTCAATTAGTTCTTCTTATGAAAAATGAGACTCCTATTTTTTTTTAATACTAATGACATTTATTTCTACATCACTCACACCAGCATGAGGAACATGAATCTTCTATTTAATGAATGCTATTGGCTCCCCTTCCCTCATTTCCCCTTCTTTTCCTTCCCTCTCCTCCCCTCCCTTCTTTTTCCCTCTTCTCCCCTAATTTTTCCTCCTCTCCCTTTTCCTCTCTCTTCCCCTCTTCCCCTCCTTTCTTCCTTTTGCTCTCCTTGATCTCTTGGCTCAGAAGAACATGTTTCTTTTGAAGCTTTGACTACTATAATTACAATCTTTGAGTTCACTTTTCCTGGAAATCCTATTTTTTTTTCCCTTCACATAATAAAGACATTGGCAACTGCCAGCAATGTTGTATTGTGAGTGACTGATACTTCACTTTAATAAGATTCTCAGAGGCTTATTCTATAAGATGTCCAGATTCTCAACAACCGCATCTCTTCTTGCTAAAAAATTGTCTTGTATGCCAAATGCCTTGTAGCGATGAGACAACTTTTCTGTTGACAAAACTACTCTTATTAAAAATAAACAAAGTTTAAGAAGAAAAATGATTGAGTATCTTTTGAAATATAAAACCATTCTTCATTGAGAAACTAATAATTAATCCTACATCTTGAGTCAAATTCCCACCCCACACACCCATGAAAGGTTCAAAGCCCCCTTGTTTTATTATAGATTTTAGCCTTAAAAAGTGATATTTAAAAAGTCACTCTAAGACTATTCTTCAGATTCGTAAGGCTCAACCATTCCATTAAAGCAATCTATGATGGCTGTCCCCGATAAGGAATTTTTAATCTACATTATTTACCCAATTATTTTTCTGCTTCCACTTATGTAAATTTTCACAACTTCCCCCCCTTCTACTAGGCATTCTCCTTCAGTTCTTGTTCATTCCACTTATTTCACAGTGTATAAAATCATGTGCTCAGGTCTATCTTTTCAAAGAATTTTCTATGATATGTACGAAAATAAAACTAAAGGACAAATAAATATATAAAACTCAGGGCACTTTAAGTATTGGATAATTTAAAATTCAAGTCAACCCAATAATTGTTTATTAAGTTATAGTGATATACAAATCAGTGTATCAGGTTAGGCTCTGGCATTGCAAAAACAGTCTTGATAGTATTCCTTTCCTCAGGTAGCTAACATAGTATAATAGAGACATGATATTGAGAATAAAATACTTACATAATACATACCAAATGATAGAAAGACAATGATTTTTTAAAGAATTCAAAACAAATCAGAGAGGTGTCATGAAGGGAAGGAGCCTTAGAGTCTGAGATAAAAAATCATTGCAGATGTTGGGTATCACTTGGGAGATAAAGATATATAGAATGGAATGTCATCTCTTGGAAATGACTAAAAATCAAATGTAATTTGAATACTAAATATATAAATAAAAATACAGAAGGTTTTAATGATATATTTTTTTTTTTACTTTTTCAAAACAAATTTTTATTATAGCTTTTTATTTACAAGTTGTTAAGAGTTCAAATGTTGGAGTTTGTTCTTCTCAGAGCACAGCCGGTTTAGAGGCTTGGAGCCCTTCGGATGTCTCCAAATCCAAAGGTTCTGTCCTTCAGCCTCTGACTCTGCTTTCTTCTGCCTCCAACCAAGACAGAGATGGAAGGTCTCTCTTATCTCCTTCTGGGGAGCCCAGCCACCAACTTGCCGCGGAGAGAGGGCTTCTGGCGTAGCTCCACTGAAATCCGACAAAAGTGTTCTCTGCACCAGAGTCGTTCCTCTCGAGTCCAGCGCGATCAGCCAGCCAAGAGGAAAAAATGTATTCTGCCATAGATCATGCTAGCTCTCACTTATTACCCAGGCGACATAAATATAATATCTGATTCAGCCTATTCAGTAGGTGTGGTACAAAGAATTGCCACAGCCCAAATAAAATTTGCAGCTTCTAATATATATCAGCTCTTTAAGGAACTTCAAGAGCAAGTGAGAAAGCATCCAGGAAAGATTTATATCCTGCATGTCCATTCACATAGTGGACTTCCAGGTCCTATTTTTGATGGAAATTCAAAGGCAGATAACCTTTTAACTATGTTGGCCAGTACGCCTTTATTTCAGGAGGCCCAGGAATCCCATTCTAAATACCATCAGGCTGCTCGAGCTTTGCGTTTACAGTTTGGGATTACAAGAGAAGAAGCTAGGAGCATAGTAAAAAGCTGTACAGCTTGCCTTCCCTTCCACACTCCTACACTGCCTCCAGGGAAGAACCCTCGTGGTTTGAGACCCAATGAAATCTGGCAAATGGATGTGACCCATTATAAATCTTTTGGTCGTCTGTCTTTTATCCATGTTGTAGTAGACACCTTTTCAGGATTCACTTTTGCCATACCAGCAGCAAAAGAGACAGCCCGAGTGGTCACTGAATTCCTCATTCAAGCATTCGCAATTATGGGTTTTCTCCCATAGTGCTCTCTGGCCCAATGACTTTAAGGGAGGTGTGAACTCCCTTGAAGTTAGAAAGTGTACTTTGTGAAGCTAGCATACTTGTGGACTCCAATGAGTAAAGGTGTGAACACAAGCCTTGTCTTAATTAGTTCTACTTAGTACCTTGTTTCAGGTTCTGGCCAAAACATCTTCTTGTAAGATTAGATCAACTCTAATTACTTAGCAGTTAGTAAGGATTCCAACACAAGTTATATGCATAGGTAATTTTATAGCATTGACAATTGCCAAATCTTTTGCTCCAATTTTTCTCCTCCTTCTCCCCATCCCCTCCCCTTGATGGCAGGTTGACCAATACATGTTAACTATGTTAAAGCATATATGTCCAAACCGTTATTTTGCTGTACAAAAAGAATCAGACTTTGAAATAGTGTACTATTAGCCTGTGAAGGAAATCAAAAATGCAGGCAGACAAAAATAGAGTGATTGGAAATTCTGTGTAATGGTTCATAGTCATTTCCCAGAGTTCTTTCGCTGTGTGTAGCTGGTTCAGTTCATTATTGCTCTATTGGAATTGATTTGGTTCATCTCATTACTGAAGATGGTCAATCAGAATTGATCATCATATAGTATTGTTGTTGAAGTATATAATGATCTTCTGGTCCTGCTCATTTCACTCAGCATCAGTTTGTGTAAGTCTCTCCAGGCCTTTCTGAAATCCTCCTGCTGGTCATTTCTTACCGAACAATAATATTCATAATATTCATATCCCACAATTTATTCAGCCATTCTCCAATTGATGGGCATCCACTCCATTTCCAGTTTCTGGCCACTACAAAGACACCTGCCACAAACATTCTTGTATATACAGGTCCCTTTCCCTTTTTTAAGATTTCTTTGTGTTATAAGCCCAGTAGAAATACTGCTGGATTAAAGGGTATGCACAGTTTGATAACTTTTTGAGCATAGTTCCAAATTGAGCTCCAGAATGGCTGGATGTATTCACAGTTCCACCAACAATGTATTAGTGTCCCTGTTTTCCCACATCCCTTCCAACACTCCACATTTCTAATGATATTATTGCAGGACTATGCAGTTTATCTTAGGAACCATTAAAAACCATGTTTGACATGATGTCTAATATTCTATTTTAAAGGCTCAAGAAAAATAGAGAGAAAAGAGAAACAGAGACATGGAGACACAGATAGATGGAAATAAATAATGGTGAAAGACAGAAATATGAGAGAAACAGAGACTTATCTTCTGAAACCATTCCATATAGAATTCATGCTCCTACTTTAGGTAGAGTTGATTATCTTTAAAACTAATTTATTCTATCAGTTTGTGTCCTATTTTATCCAATGTCATCTTATAATAAATTCAAGTTGCTGGTGCTAAAGAGGATTAAATAGAATGCATTAAAGCCAGTAAAAGTTATGACAGCCTTGTTAATTGACTTATCCCAAAGGAATAATAAAATGGTCATTGAGTCATAGAATTATAAAAAAAACTTAAATTTGGAAGAGACATTAAAGGTCAGCTCATCGAACTTTCTACTTTATAGATGTTGAATTTTGCTCTCTGGCAAGAACTTGCTACTTTATTCTTATAATTAGTCCCTTGTTAATTAATTAATGTAACTATCTTTATGTATCATAAATAATGTTAGCAGTGTATTTTTTTCTTGGCGATATTTTAATAACATAATTTTATAATTTGTTTGAGAAATCTAAAAAAAAAAGCAACCATTTACTTTTATTTTTCTTGGAATATTGCTACACTATTGTCAAAAGATTTAATTGTCGCAAGTAATTTAAGATTTTTAAATGAACATGAGTTTATATTGTCTTTCCTTAAAAAAAAAAAAAAGATATTCCTCAAAAAAAAAAAAAAAAAAAAATAGAAATTCTTGGTGAATCCATGTGTGTGTGTGTGTGTGTGTGTATAGAATACTGGTGGAAAAAAAGACATTAGTACATTAGTACCATTTCTTGGATTGCTGAAATAAAATATCTGTGAATTTTGTTACAGAAAACAATTAGAAAAACAAAACACAAAGTTATTTGCTATAAGAATATGGTATTTTAATCATATATATGTGTGTGTGTGTTTATATTTATAGCTAAGCTATATATCTCACACACTGCTTGTTATCTTTGAAGTTTTTAAAGAAATCACTTTGAGCATGAAGCTAGCACCAGTTTCCAATAACACTAAGTTTCAGTAACATAGCAATCATCAAGTCTGACCAATCAATATATGAATAAATTGCAATCTGGAATCTCAAAAAGACATTCAATAAGGTTAAACCACAACTTCCAGAGAGCAATTCTCACTTCAGGATAATTGTTAGAAAGTGTTTTTTTTTTTTTTTTTTTTTTTTTTTTTTTTTTTTTTTATGTTTCTTAAACACAGCTCAAATTTTTCATTATACAATTCTTAAGTGTTGATCCTGTTTCTGGTCTCTTGAGATAAAAACAAATCAAGCCTTCCATTGCATGTTACAACAGTGAAAATATTTGGAAAGAGAAAGTTTCTCATTTTGAGGCTAAAATACAGTGTTAAAATTTCTCAATTGTTTACATAATTTATATTGCAGTATTGAATTCCTTCTATGAAAGAAAATTAAGTTCATGATATGAAGTCTTTAATGAGGGAGATGATCTATAAATAATAAAAAAGTAGCAGTTTTTTGGTATATTTGGTGATACTTTACTATTATTATTTTTTTTTATATTTTGGAAACAAGAGTAACTATAATAGCATATTAAGCCATAAGTTTGTCAAATAATTATTCATAATGAAATATCAGAATCTCAGCATCACCAAGATCACCATTCGTACCTAATTTGTAATCTGAGAGCAGCCTATTCCTCATTTGTTTGGCTCTCATTATTTCCTCATAGCAAGAATATTTTTTTTTCCTTTTTGCTACTTCAGTTATTTTACTTTTCTCTCAAAAAGCATTTTCCCATCAAAGTAAGATTTACTATTACATTTTCAAAACTAAAAAGGGAAAAAAAGATAAAAAAATAGTAGCTATTCTTTGTCTGTTTTTTATCTTCCCCTTGCTACCCAGGACTAAAAATGAAGGTTTTCATCTAATAGCAAAGCAGAATTTATCTTCACAGTTGTTGTTATTGCATGAATCTTTGAATAATGCATATTTATAGACAATCCAGGAAAGAATGCTTTCTCTCCCAAAGGCATCCATTTTCTAACTTTAGTATCAGTTACATTATATATGAAACCATATTTTAAGTATCTTAGATAAAATAATTTCCTTAGTGTAGTAATGTGTTTCATATTTTTTATTAAAATGGTATAACAGTGCTCTTTTTCAGATGTTTCCATTTAGATATTGTCTTCATGTTTTTTGTGCTATGGGAAAGTAATGATGTCAACTGAAATTGTTATCAGGAAACACAGGCCCTAGTCCTAGCTGTCACCAAAGTACTTGCTGGTTTAGGTTGATGTCTTTTCTCCTTTTTAAAGGGCAATAGTGGAGACATGTGGGAATGATATCATGAATTACCGACTTCATTAGGAGGCTATAAGGGCAAGAGAAGGTGCTGCTCAAAATGGCAGCTTGAAGACACATCACTTATAGCAATTACCTTGTTATAATACACAAAGAACACTATTAACATAAAGGTAAGAACAGTACAGATGAATGACCAAGTAAAACACAAGAAAAATTCATTCTCAGAGCCCGGGAAGGAGAGAGAAGATATTAGAGAAAACATATGTGATGAGACACTTCTATAGAACCTTGAATGAATTACCCAATGATAGGACATTTGTAGGCCAGTATGTATGACATGTAAGACACTGTGCTACTAACTGGGAATATAAAAAAGGGAGGGAGATATTATTCCTGAGATTAATGAACTTACATTCTAGGAACCTTTAGGAGATAGAAATAAGGAAAATGAAGAACTTGTGGTAGTTTGGGAACAAGGATGGGAAGGCATAATCTGACCATAGCGTAAGATCACAGAGCGAAGTCCATTGAATTGTAGAGTAAAAGTTATTGAATAATTTAATATAATATTAGAATAATGAATTTGAATCAGTTTGTTGAAGGTCTTAAATTAGAAGGTAAGAAGTTCAAACTTTATGCATATGGGGAGAATTAGAGCTGGAATTAGAACTTTGATGTCATCAAGTCTACTCCTTTGATGACAAAGAAACAGATACATGTTGTTCAGTTGTGTCAAATCTGATACTGTGTGACCCCAAATGGAATTTCCTTGCAACACATATTGGAGTGGTTTCTTATTTCCTTCTCCAGCTCATTTTAATGATGAGGAAACTGAAGCAAATATGGTGAAGTAACTTACTTACCCAAAGTCACACTACAAGTACGAGTTTGAGGCCAGATTTGAAGTCAGAAATATAAATATTCCTGACACTAGGACCACATTCTGTCCACTGTGCCACCTAGTTACCCCTAAAAAGAGGTCTAGAGAAGTCATATTACTTATACAAGGTTCCAAAATTCAAACTCAGGACCTGTGACTCCAAATTCAAGGCTCTTTTCATGACAGCATAGGTTTTCTCAATTGCAATGATGAGTGCCTGAAGGACTTTCTTAAATAATGACCATAGGAAATGGTGAGTCCTCTCCCCTTCTCAGGTTGTTTGAAATTCATAAGTTATGCATCATTACAGAGAAACACATTTAGATAACAAGTTAATATGTTTATTCTTTTGTTAATACTAGGTCAAATTATTTTAAGAGAAAGTTAAGTAATGTATTTGGATAAACAGGGTTGTTCTCTCTAGTGTAGTAAGCAGGAACCATTAAGAACATAGCTACAAAATAAGCATCCACTTGCAATACTACACTAATTTAGCACACACACACACACACACACACACACACACACACACACAACAAAAACAAACAAAAAAATTATGTGAACATCCACACATGAAAAAGTAAACGTCAGAGCATAAAACGTAACTAAGGTTAATGACTTTTCATGTATTGAGCTTCTTCCCTCCCTCCCTCCCCCACCTCTCTCTCTCTCTCTCTCTTTCTTCCTCTCTTTCCATCTCTCTCTCTCTTTCCCTTTCTCTCTCTCTCTGTCTGTCTGTCTCTCTCTGTGTATTTCTCTCTTTCTCTGTCTCTCTCTCTCTCTCTGTGTCTCTGGTCTTTCTGTGTCTCTCTGTGTCTCTCTGTGTCTCTCTCTGTGTGTCTCTCTGTCTCTCTGTCTCTCTCTCTCTCTCTCTTTCCTGAAATTGAGTCACAATTTTCCACCCATTCAGCCTACAGAGAACAAAAGAGTAGCAGGACCTTACCCACAATTTTTCATCAATAGGGTCTTCCTGTCTTGTATAAACTCTACTCAGATCTATCTTGTAACATGGCAAATACCTTTATCCTTTTAGGTCCTATGAGAAAGCCAATTTAATGGAACCCACAAATGCATATTTATCTTTCATTTGGATAATTTACTCTGCATATGTCATCTTGGAGAGCATCTGAAAAGAATACTGTTCATAAATGCTGAAGCAGAGAGTGGGACAGATAATGACACCACTATTTCATTCGTAAAGTGAACTCTCAAATAATAAAAACATCTACCATATAAGGAAGGTCATCTTCTTCTTTGTCTTAGAGAGCAGCTTAGAGCACTGAGATTTAAAATGTTTTGTCTAGGATTCCACTGGCATAAAATGTCACTGGTGAAATTTGAACTTGATTTCTTGGCTGCAAGGCCAGCTCTCTGCCCATTATAGCCGCCATGCCTGTCATATATTCTGATAATTTTGAATAGGTGCTTTTGTTAGTGGCTCCATGGAGGGCTATAGTTTCAAAATCATTCATACCTCTATTCAGGAGCTTCTTTCTAAAGCTAAAGAGACTCATAAATGGGAGCAGTATTATGTGGATTTGAGGCCTACTTATACTGAATTTCATGATATCCCCATAATATGTGGTGTCATTTTTTGGCTATCAAAGCAGAATTTTTTGAAAATGTTCTTGAAACAAGGTACTTCCCAGGCTCTAGAGTTCAAAGCCTTCAAGTGCTTGTAAATATGAGAGTCTGGAGGCCTCTGTGTGGATTGTGTAACCAAGCATACTAGCTAAGATGATAGGTCTAAAATTGCAAGAGATGGTTTTTGTTTTCTTTATTTTATATAAGAACAAATTAGAGTTCAGAAGGACCAACAGAGTCAGGATCAGAGAATCGTAGCTTTGCAGTTGGAAAAGATTTTAAGTGACACTTAATCACAGTTCCTTATTTTATTTGTGTCTAAATTGTGGTCTAAAGAAGTAAAATGCCTCAAATTCTCTATATTATAGCCTTTTTTTACCATAAAATATTGCCACCTAGTGTAAGTGTGTTTATATTCATAGACACAGGAACAAATATTATGCCACTCACACATATTTATTTATTTATTTTTGGATGTGCTTTATATATCTTGTATACTCTTATCTTGATTACAACCTTGAAAGATAGGCACTATTATTTTTCCCATATAAATGGGGAAACTAAGGCAGAAGTCAAATTACTTGCCCATGATTATAGAGCTATTAAGTTACAAGAAATCATATTGAATCTCAGGTATTCTTGCCTCAAGATCTTGTGATGTACTTTTCCAAAATAGTTTAAAGTTTTCAAATTAAATAAAAAAAAAAAAAAAAAAAAAACGAGGTCTAATAGTTCTCTGAGATAGGTGTTGCTTTCCCATCTTACAGAAAAAAAAGGAGCAAAAAACAGCCTCAGTGAGGAAAAAAAGTCTCAGCCAAATTCCTTACATCCAGTAAGTACTAACCTAGATCCTAGGAGCCACATAATGGCTTTCTTTGCTTTCCTTCACATTTCCTAATATTTGAGGATACTGTGCTACTTGGTTCTCACATCTTTGAGATTTTATTTAAGCTCTTAGTTATCATTTTTAAAATTTATAAATTTATAATGTGAGTGAGCATATAATTAATATTTATTTAGACTTTATGAATTGTACAATATTATAGTGACCCAGTAACAGTTACACAATGACTAGAGTACATTTTAAGGTGTTATCCCCTCTGGTGATCATTCACTTGTACACACACACACATTCTTACATGACTAATTTATGTAATACCTGTGTGCTGCTTAGTATGGATAAGTTAACTTTTTAAAAAATCCATTATGTACTTCAAAATTAGTTCCTTAATTGTATTATCACTAGAGAAGAATTGGCTACGTTTCCATATAAAATATACATGGATTTGACTTTTCTCATTAATACTTGATGCTACATGGTTTAATATTGAATAAAAGCAGCACCCTGAGGTGATTAGGGAAAGAACAATTTATAAATGTAGATTTAAGCAGAGAATGATAAAGGATGCCTGGTGTGATAGTATTTTTTTAGGTGACAGTGACTTATTGTACTCTCTCTGATTTTTTTTCCTGTTATTGTTTTTTATGTGAAGCAGATTTAGATTAGATGTCAGATAAGATATCCTTACACTTAGAGTTGTCCTAAAATGAAACGGAATGACTTGGTACGTGATAGATTTCATCAAATCAGACTTTGAGCAAAAGCTGCATGACCAGTTGCTGAATATTAAATTAAAACAAATTCAATAAGCACTTATTAAGCTCCTCCCATGTACCAGGTATTATACTAGGTATTTGGATGTTAAGATAAAAAGAAAGTGTTCCTATTCTTCTTGAATTTATACTTCATTAAGGTAGGTAGGAAGGAGTAATATATTATAGAGAAGATTTACATTCAGGTAGGTTTGACTAGCTGGAGTTTGAGGTCGCTTATAATTCTGACTCATTGTGTTAAATAGAAATAAAAATTTTTTTAACAGAATGGAGATAGTCATATTTATTATTTTTCATCAGTATCTTCTTGAATAGTTCATTGATTTAAAAATAGAATTAAAATTTACTTACATTCTGAAAGCTTTCCAATCTGTGCAGAAAAAAAAATAAATAAAGCTCTACCCATGGATTCTAGTTCTCTAAACAAGTATTGACATAATCTCATGTGGGTTTCTAGATATAATTCTATACCATGGTTTTGTTTTGGCTGGAGATTTAGTAGAACATAAACTATATTAGCTTCTCATAGTTTAGGTTTCCTCAGTGGGGACTGGTTCTGTTTTGTTTGAGTGTTTTAGAATGTGGCCACTCAGTAACTTATCTTGCCTGCTTTGACATATACGTGGGAAGGAATGATTTGGAACATCAATTTATATGAAAAAGTAATAATGTCACGCATTTCCTGGCATTGGGAAACTACAACTTACATTTATTATATATGAGATCAGATAATATTATGTCTCTATAGAATATTGACAGTCAGTGAGGGAAAAGCAAAGATGTGGTAGAATGTTTTTAAATGAATCCTCTCGACTAGATGGGAATTTTTGAGTTTTTTTTTTTTTTTTTTTTTTTTTTTGATGAATAGGATGCTAATCTGCTTTAACAGTCCTGATGGAACTGATTAGCATTATTTTAACCAAGGGCTGCTGAATAACCCACACTTCCCAATAATACATTGGTCTATCCAAAATATTAAGAGAAATATTAAAATGGAAGTCTTCATATTATTGGATAGATGATAGATGGAGAATTCATGGGAGGGGAATCTAATAATAGGCTATGTAGTTAAAGAGATTAACCATTTATAAACAAGTATAGATTCATGGAAACCTAAGAGAAAAATGGATATTACAATGAATCTTCTCTAAGGATGTCCCGTTTTCAATCAGCAAACATTTTTTTAAGCTCTATTATGTAGCAGGTATGGTGTTATGCAGTGGAGAACTACACATAGAAATATGGAATAGACATCCTCTCAATGAACTTAGAGTTTATTGAGGGAATAAATGAACTAATTTTTATGTGTTTGGTATGACTGGACATCAATACACAGAAGCAGGAATTCCCTAAATAGAAAAGACAGTTGTACCCATGTAGATGAATGGGTATATATGGATGTATCTCTCCTTATGAAGGGAGATACTGTGAAGAGAGAACAGAGTCCAGGTCCAGATGTAGAGATACACCAGTAATTGGATGATAGAATCTGTCCCATTCTCTTATCTTTTTTCGTCATGCCTTCTCCAGCCTTTGATACATAATCACTCTTTCTTCCTTAATAACACTCATCATTTTGGGATTTTGGGACACTCTTCTTTCCTGCTTCTCCTCTTACCTAATTGACCATTCTTTCTCTTTTTTTTTCTGGAATACTTTTCTAGATCATACCCTCTAAATAGTGGTTTCATTCAGAATTCTGTCTCGGTCAATCTTTTCTCATTATACTATTTCAATTGGAGATCTCATCGTCTCCCAGAATTTAATAACCATCTTTACCCTGAGGACTCTAACATCATCCAATCTTGACTGAATTTTTTTGTCAACCTCTCCTTTTGCCTTTGAGACATATCCAGCAGGAGTTCAGAAGACAGATCAAACTCAACATGATGAAAACTAAAACCATTTTTCTTCTTAAACTCTCACTTGCCTTCTCTATTATTATTCCCAATACAAGAGCATCCTCATACTTTGAATCCCTCAGTGTCACCATTTACGAAGTGGAAATGCTTTCTCGCAATCTCTTCCCTCACACTTATTCAATCTATGGACAAGGTTTGTTTATTTCACCTTTGAAGCATTTCCCCCAAAATGCCCTCCTTTCTCTTCTGACATGGCTAATACTCTAATGCAGGGCTTCATCATCTCAAACCTTGATTACTATAATAGCCTACTAGTGAGTGTGTCTACTTCAAATATCTTCCTGCTCCAATCAGTCTTCCATTAAAAATCACCAAAGTGATTTTTCTAAAGTATAGGTGAAGGGCTCATCATGTCACAGTCCTACTCAATAAACTCAGGTGGTTCCATTATGCCTTCAGAACTAAATACAAAATGTTCTGTTTGGCATTTGAATTCCTTTGTAACCTATCCTTCTTCTACCTTTCCAGTATTCTTATCCCCTACTCCCTGTTATATATATATATTTTTTTAATTCAGTAACACTTTCCTCCCAGCTATTCCATGAAAAATTCACTGAATCTCTTGATTTCTGGCTTTTTTTCTGACTATTCCTCAAGCCATCTATACTCTCACTCCTCTATCTTTCCTGCTGACTTCCAAAACTCCTTTTAAGTCCCAACGAAAATATATATTTTTAAGACTTCCCTATCTTCTCTTAATCTTATGACTTTATTATATATATATATGATATAATCATTGGATTGGTAAATATTAAGAGGCAGGGATAGTTTTTGCCTTTATTTGTAATGACACAACACAATTCTCTACCAATAATAGGTATATAATGAATGCTTATTGATTGATTCAGAAAAGATAACTGAGGAAGCACAGTAATGCAGGTAGAAGCAAAAAAAAAAAAAAAGTTGCTTCCCCCAAAAGTGTGGAATATATGTTTCTAAGGGATGCTGGTGATAGTATTTTGTTATTTTAAAGTTTTATATCATAACTAAAATATTTCCACAGCCCAAACATGAAAGTGAAATTTTGTTTTTTTGAGGTTTTGAATGACAAGGAAAGAAGCTATGTCAATCCTTTACTACTTAGGATCAAGTTTTAAATAAAACAACCAAGTGTATCTTTTTTATTTTGTCAATATAAACAATATATACTCTTTCTGGGGTGCAAAGAGTAGAACAAGTGATGCAATTATCACAGACTTCTCCATTTATGTAAATTGATCATTTTCTCTAGATAGTTTTAGTTTTTAGGTTTTAGTTTTAGTTTTTTTTTTTTTTTTAGTTTAGTTTAGTTTAAAAAAAACTAAAAATGTTTTAATTTTCTTATTCTTTCTCCTATTTCTTTTGTTAGACTGTAGAACACCTTTATCTGAAATTTTAAATGCTATTTTGTTTTTTGTGTAGTGTAGAATACCAATAGTATCCTTCCTTATTTTATTACTGAAAAAGTCAACTCTCTCAAATTCATCCAATTAGTGTCTTCTTTTAGCCACAATATGTTTTGAAGTTCTTTGTGAAATGGAGTGTGTGTGTGTGTGTGTGTGTGTGTGTGTGTGTGTGTGCATGTGTGTGTGGTAATAGGGTTTTGCTTCTCGAACTTCAAAATATGTTTACTTTGGGGCAGTTAAGTAGTAACTGTAATATATATATATATATTTACCAGGTATAAGGAGGATCTCTTAACCTTAGTATTTATTTCCTGAAGCAAAATGCAGCCCAAATAAAACTTTTGGTTGAGATTTCATTGTATTCCATAGATAGGTCTAAATGAGGTGGACACTTGAAGTTTACCAGTAGAGAATCAAATGATTTTTGAGGAGAAAATTGAAGTGTTCAATGGAGTGTAAAATTGAAAGAGCCTGGTTTCAACAGGGGGCTTGCCTCAGGCTTTGTAAAATATCAAAGGACCTCAAATACCTCCCAGGTTGAGTGAAATTTATAGTCTTTCTTTGGCAAATACATAAGAAACAATCCCTAAAGCAATATTTCCCAAATTACTTAAAGTATTTTTATCCCATCTTGTCAATTTCTTAAACTCCATTATCAGTTTGCAATAAGGGATTCCAAAATACAAATACTAAACTTGAGATTTTCTTCTTTGGATCTTGTTTTGCAATATGCCCCATTGCTTGTTAAATCTCATTACTTGAAGGGTAAGTCCATTAATTTGAGCCTGAATCTTCAACTATGAAAAGGGAACATTTAAAGTGTCTACAGTATTGCCTTCACCAAGATGTTGTTAAAATTAGATGACAAATTTTCATGCCTTTTTTATGTGTACACAATTTATATGACACTATGGTAGGCACTGAAGATAAATAAATAAATAAGTAAAAACATTTTTATTAGACTTTAGTAGCTTAAATTTTATAAAAAGATAATAAAAATATTAGAAATTTATAAAATTTGAGAATTGGAGGCCACCTAATCCAACCAACATATGAAAGGAAACTCCAGTGTAAAATGCAGGGTAAATATTTTGCTAAAAGAAAACATTTTCTACTTTGAAGAAGCTTCCAATATCATAAAACATAGAGAGAGCCATAAATGAAAAAAAAAAATACTTCATGGAAGGGACCAAATGTGGTTATTGGAAAGAGATTCAGACACAAACTTATTTTTTCCCTGAGACAATTGTGGGTAAATGACTTGCCCTGGGTCACACAGAAAGGAAGTTTAAATGTCTGAGGCCAAATTTGAACTCAGTTCCTGCTGACTTTAGGTCACATATTCTATCCACTGCACCAACTAGCTGCCCCAGACACAAATTTATGAGATATTCAAGGCAAGGTATCTTTTATCTAAATGAGGTGAAGAAAAAAGAAGAAGGAAGAAGTAGTAGAAGAAGAACAACAAGAACAAGAAGAATAAGAAAAAGAAGGAAAGGAAGAGGAAGTGGAAGTAGAAGAAGAGGAAGAAGGAGGAAAATGAAGTAATTTGTTGTGTTTTGTTTTGTCATGGAACATGGAAGGCTTAAAAAGTTTACAAGATGAAAAAGTTGGAGGACACTTTAAAATCATTCAAATTTGAAAGAAAAAAAAAATTAAATAAACATGCAAAATAGTTGAAAAGCCGATTTAAGATTGTTTTCTGTTTCCCCACTGAGTAATGCTCTCCACCCACAAAATTCTTTTTTTATTAATAGATTCAGAATTTATGTGTAATTATATGTTTATATATTTTCTTCTTAATCCAAATATAAGCTCTTAAAGTCAAGATTTTTTTTGCAATTTTACTTTTCTATCTCAAGTGTCTAGACACTGACATGTAGTAGATCCTTAATTTTGATTGAACATTTAAGATGTCTGTAATTTCATCAAGGTAGCTACTCCCTTGACCTCTTCAAATCACAACCACTCAGTGTATTAGGTGCTTTTGTAGAGTAGCTGTGGTTCCCATGAAAAAATAGTCCATTTTTATTCAAACTGGTGGAAATTTTGTATGAATCTAGATATTTTTGACTTTGAAGACATGAATACCTCCTCCCCCTTTCTTCCCTCCCCCCACCCCAGTGATTCCAACTGGAAGCTTTCATCCATTATGGTTCGTTGCCATTATTTTTGTGACAGGAGGATTATATGTAAATTACAATATATCAGTAGGAACTTGGTGAAGAAATTGCACTAAATTTATGGAAACTAAATAAATATATTTTATAATACTTATTACTTGTTGCTTGTCTTTCATTCTTCAAGAGAACTATGATTTTATAGGCAAAGTGATCTCTGACTTATAAGTTAATTGTATTTAAGTGAGGTAGAGTTGAAGCAAAGTCACCAGCCTCACTCTTTCCTCCAGAGTCATCTGGGTCCAGTAAGATATACATCAAGAAAACTGGAAATGGTCCTGGTTGTATTGAGATACCTTGGAAGTTTTAAACTAAAGTCTTTTCTAAATCTCAATTTGTTTCAATAGATTAAGGGTAGGCAAAAAATGAGAAAAATGTCCTCCCTCCTTCCTTTCCTTCCTTCCTTCCTCCCTTCCTCCCTTCCTTCCTTCCATCCTTCCTTCTTACCTTCCTTCTTTCCCTCTTTCTTTTCTTCCCACCTTCCTTCCTTCCTTCTTTTCTTCCTTCCTTCTTCTCTCCCTTCTTTCTTATCTCCCTTCCTTCCTTCCTTTCTTTCTTCCCTCTTTCTTTCCTTCCCTCTTTCTTTTCTTTCCTCTTTCCTTCCTTCCTTCCTTCCTTCATTCATTCCTTTCTTTCCTCCTTCCTACTTCTCTCACTTCTTTCTTCTCTCCCTTCTTTCCTTCATCCATTCCTTCCTTCCCTCCTTCCTACCTTTTCCCTTCTTTCTTCTCACTTTTCTTTCCTTCCTTCCTTCCTTCCTTCCTTCCTTCCTTCCTTCCTTCTTTCCTTCATTTTGTATTTGCCTATCTTTCTGCTTGTCGTCCTTATTTCTTAAACTTATGAAGCTATCTTGGTGTATATAGGTTAGATGATTTTTAAGAACCATACTTTGAACCCAAATCATTCTGCCTCTCATTAATTGGCCAACAATAGGTCCCTTATTGGTCGTTGTCTGGGCTCTCATGGCTCAAAGTGGGTGTAAATAACACATCTTTGTATTTTGTTTAAAAATCCTGAGAGTCTTTCCTTCCCAAGTTTATTTTTTATTAGATAAGAGTTTTTGCCTTATTTCTTACCTGACCTTAAACACTGGAATATTACTAATTTTACTTTAATATATAAGTTCACAATAATTAGTGAAAACTTCACAAAAGCCTTTATAAGCTTTTCTTTTCAGTGTTGATATGCAGTATCAAAAAATGTCCTTTTGGTGATTAATTATAATGTATTCATAAAAGAAAATGCCTTTGTGTATAATCATGCACTTCTTCAAGGTAGGTGTTGATAAGCACAACATCTTTGACACGTTGACATTCACTTCATATTCTCAGCATGTTCAATTAACTTCATAACATCTGACAAAGACAGTTTTCAAAGTTGAGTTAAGTTAATAATCATAAAGTTGTATTCGGAACACACTCTCTTCTATGTAGCCCTAATGGCTGGCATGATGAACAAGCATAGTGTTGAAACCTGAGCTATTTCTGAGACACTTGTGAGAGCCATCATGAGAAGATATTTTCCCTACTTAAAATATGGTAATATTGTCTCTAATGGACATTTTATGAGGTGGAGTCTCATCATTTAGCAGCCTTGTAGTCCATGATAGCCTTCCTAATTAGTTGTTAATGGGGGCAGCATAATGGAGATGAAGCTTAGAGACCGAGGCAAAGTCAGAAGGAAAGTGTTCTGGATTTTAAGTAGAAGAAAAGAATTGAGAATTTTCAAACAGTTTATGAATGAGGCTTTTATTCTTTTTTAAATAATAAATGGTGGAGCATTTATGATTTTTACACTTTTACTTTGTTATTTCTCTATTTCCTACTAAACAAGACAAATGATCATGTATGACTAAATTTTATACTTGCATATATGTTCTTTTTTTTTTTTTCCATGAGAAGTTGAATTGAATGGACACTTAGTAAAATTAAAATAGAAATTCTGACTTAAATGAAAAAAGGTGTTCATCTGGAATGGGAACTAAGATAGAAATAATTCATGGAAATGTAGGAATGTGTGGCATTTGAAATTACAAGAATAAAATTGAATTGTGTCCATAATTCCAATCTTGGTGATTGTGGTCAATTTCTTTTCACTATCTGAGTCTCAGTTTTCACATCTCTAAAATGAATGGACTATACTAGATAATCACTGAGGTCCATCCCAGGTTTATTTTCCTGGACCAGTTATTCATCTTGCACAATATTTCCTTATTTACAACATGGCTTGTTTAGTATAATATCTGGTAAATTTTCTAGTGCAGTTTTTTTTTAATAATTTATTAACTCTTTACCAATGCTTCTGTAAGAAATCAACAAGCATCCGATAAGCTCCTGCTATTTTGAAGAAATTATGCTTGGACAAAACCATAAAAATAAATAAATTCCCAAACCCTCCAGTCCACTGAGAGAGCAATGTAAACACATTTTGAAAAAATATATAATGAATAGGAGGGGAGAACATACAAACAAGTAAGTTCAGGCAGGAGTTACTAGTCTAGTTGAGATGAAATAAAGACCTGTGGAAGGGTAATATTTATTTCAGTTGATAAAGTCAGTTAAAATAAGTAATGTGGTACCATTAAATTTGACATGATTTGGCAAATATTAAATAGTAGGACATGAGAGTGAGTGTGAGAGTGTGAGAGATAGGAACAAAGAGAAAGAGACAGAATGAAAGAGAAAGATAATAATCAGACCAAAGGTAATGATCATTGCTAGATTTTTTAGATGTTGTAATGTGCCCAGGTATCCTTAATGAGCATTTTTCTATTTTTTTGCTTTCTGATAGAACTTCAATTATCTTTCAAAAGTTCCTAGAGTCCCTCTTTCACTTTATACACGCTAGTGAATTTTCTACAAATTTAAGCATTTTTCTGGTGAATGCAATCATTAAAAAAACTCAACCAATTGTGTCCTGCAGATCACTAGATCATTATCTTCAATACTGGTGGGAATACATTTTAGCCAAAATCATTTCACTTCTCTTAAATCTCTATTGGGTTGCCCTACAAAGACCTAATGATGTCAGGATCCCCAAAATAACATCTAGATACTATACTTATCTTAAAAAAAAAAACCTTTGATATTATCATAAATATATATATTATTGAAACACTACTCACATGACCACCAATAATATATATATTTATGATATATATATTATTGAAACACTACTCACATGACCACCAACAAAAACAAAACAATCAGATATAATGAAATTTGCTAAAATGTCACTTTATCTCTGAAAAAAATTGAATTGTCCAAAGTTTGGTCAATGAAAAGGAGAGATCATAAATTGATTTCTTGGACTCTGGATACTTTTATAAATGTAATGTGAATAGCAGAGACCACAGTGAACTTTTTATACCTTCACAGCATTCATCAAATCAATGAGACTATTTTTGTTTGTTTTTGTTTCAGTTCTTTTTATTTTTAATTATTTTTATTCTGCTCATTAAATGTTTCCCAATTATATTTTACAACATTACAATTATTATTTCTTTATTTTAAATTTCAAATTTTCTCCTTTATTCTCATTCTTCACCAAAACTTGAGAAGGCAAGTAATTAGATTTTTATTATACATATGAACTCATGCCACACATATCCCCCCATTAGAGATGTTGCAAAAATAAAATACAGAGAAAAATTTTAAAATGAAGTAATTTTTAAAATATTTCATTCTGAAATCAGAGTTCATCAGTTTCCTCTTTAGAGCTAGATATAATTTTTCATTATGGGTTCCTTGAAATTTTTATGGAATTATTGTCTTGATTAGAGTTGAGGTTTTCATGGTTGATCATCATTGATATATTGCTGTTCTTATTATTGCTTAAGATACAGTGTTCTCCTGGATCAACTCACTTCACTTTGCATAAATTCATATGAGATTTTGCAGATTTTTTGAAACTATACTACTCATTAATTCTTACATAATAATAGTGTTCCATCAAAATAGTATACCACAATTTATTCAGTCATTCAGTCAGCCCACTATTGATGGGCCTTCCCCTTTTTGCAATTCTTTGCTAGCATAAAAACAACTCTTATATATAGATATATAGATCTAAATCTAGATGTATAGATATTTCTATATCTAGATATTTATATATCTCTGATAGATATGTTTATACAAATGGATCCTACTTTTTTCACCTCTTTGGGATATAAACTGACAAGTATTACTGATTCGAAGAATATACATACTTTTACAATGCTTGATCATAATTCCAAATTGCTCAACAGAATACTTTACAACTCCATCAAATTATATTAGTGTCTCAATGTTTCCACTTTCTCTCCAACATTTATCATTTTTTTCCCTGAAATTTTAGCCAATCAGATAAGTGAGCAGTGGTATCTCATAGTTGCTTACTTTGCATTTCTCTAATAAGCAGTTATTTTGTAAATTTTTATTACAATTTTTTTATTGAGAGAACATATGCATGGGTAACTTTTTACAATATTATCCCTTACACTCACTTCTGACTTTTCCCTTCCCTCCCTCCACCCCCGCCCCTAGATGGCAGGCAGTCTTATACACATTAAATATGTTATAGTATATCCTAGATACAATATATGTGTGCAGAACCATATACTGCTCTTGTTGCACAAGAAGAATTGAATTCAGAAGGTAAAAATTACCTGGGAAGAAAAAACAAAAATGCAAGTAGTCCACATTCATTTCCTAGTGTTTCTTCTCTGGGTGTAGCTGATTCTGTCCATCATTGATCAGTTGGAACTGAATTAGATTTTCTATTTTTTGAAGATATCTACTTCCATCAAAATACATCCTCATACAGTATTGTTGTTGAACAATGATATATAACATGATGATCTCCTGGTTCTGCTCATTTCACTCAGCATATTTTGAGAATTTTTAGAGTGGTTATAGGTGGATTTGTTTTCTTTTGAAAAATACCTGTTCAAAGCTATGAAGCAACTCCCTAAGAAAAAATCTCCAGGGCCAGATGGATTTACATGTGGATTCTACTAAACATTTAAAGAACAATTAACTACAATTTATATAAACTATTTGAAAACATAGGGAAAGAAGGACTTCTACCAGATTCCTATTATGACACAGATAATGGTGTTGATACTTAAGCCAGATAGGATGAAAACAGAGAAAGAAAATTATATACTAGTTTCCCTAATAAATATTGATGCAAAAATCTTAAATAAAATATTAACAAAGAGATTACAGAAAGTCATACCCAGGAAAATACACTATGACAAGTGGGATTTATATCAGGAATGCAGGAATGATTCAAAATTAGGAAAACTTAACATAATTGACTCTATCATTTGCCAAAATTAAAAAAAAAGCATGTGATTATCTCAATAAATGCAAAAAAAACATTTGATTAAATCCAACATCCATTTCTCTTAAAAACACTAGAGAGTATAGAAATCAATGGACTTTTCCTTAAAATGAGGAGTAGCCTCTATTGAAAACCATCAGCAAGCATCATATGTAATGGCACTAACTAGAACCATTCCCAATAAGATCATGGGTGAAACAAGGTTGCCCACTATTGCCATTACTATTCAATATTGTATTAGAAATGCTAGCTTTGGCAATAAGAGAAGATTATCAAGAAAAACTATCAAGTGCTCATGCATAGGCTGAGCAAATATATTAAAAATGAAAGTACTAGCTAAATTAATCTACTTATTTAGTGTCATACCAGTCAAACTCCCAAGAAATTATTTTAGGTTAAGAGAAAATAACAACAAAGGAAAAACAAGGTTCTAGAAGAATTTATTTCAAGATAATTAATGAAAAAAAAAAGACAATGAAGATATCCTAGCTTTGCCAGACCTAAAATTATTTTATAAAGCAACAACTATCAATACATTTGGTACTGACTAAGAAATAGAGCAATCAGCGGAATAGATTAGGTTCACAGGACAAAATAGTCAATAACTATAGCAATCTAATGTTTGACAAATGCAAAGACTCTAGCTTTTTGAAGAAGACCTCACTATTTCACAAAAACTGCTGGGGAAATTGGAAACTAATATGGCAGAAACAAAGTATTGACCCGAACCTAACATCATATACCAAGATAATGTTGAAATGGATTTGTAATTTCGACATAAGCAAATTAGAAGAACATAGGATGATTTACTTCTCAGGTCAGTGGAGAAGGAAGGAATTTGTGACTAAGGAAGAAATGGAACTCATAATTGAACACCAGATACATAATTTTGATTATATTAAGCTAAAAAGTTTTTGTACAAACAAAGCCAATGTAGACAAGATTAGAAAAGAAGCAAAAAAAAAAAAAAAAAAAAGAAACTTTTTTTTTTTTTTTTTTTTTTACATTTAAGGGTTCTAATAATGGCCTCTTTCCTAAAATACACAGAGAATTGACTTAAATGTATAAGAATTCAGGTCATTCTCCAATTGAGCAATAGTCAAAGACAATTCTCGGATGAAGAAATTAAAACCATTTTTAGTCATATGAAAAGATGCTCTAAATCACTATTGATCAGAAAAATGCAAATTAAGACAACTTTGAGATACCACTACATGCCTCCAAGATTAGCTAAAATGGAAGGGAAAGATAATGAAAAATGTAGGAGGGTATGTGGGAAAACTGGGACACTAATACATTGTTGGTGGAATTGTGAATGTATCAAGTTTTTCTGGAGAGCAATGTGGAACAATGCTCAAAAATTATCAAACTGTTTATATCCTTTGATCCATCAATGTTTCTACTGAACCTACATCTCAAAGAGATATTAAAGGAGGATAAGGGACCCATATGTATAAAAATGTTTGTGACAGCCCTTTTTGTAATGGCAAGAAACTGGAAACTGAATGGATCCCCATCAGTTAAAAAATGGCTGAATAAATCATGGTATATGAATGCTATGGAATATTATTGTTCTATAAGAAATGATCAGGAGAATGATTTTAGACAGGCCTGGAGAGACTTACAAGAACTGATGCTAATTGAAACTAGCAGGACCAGGAGATCTTGTGCAGGACAACAGGAAGATTATATCACAATCAATTCTAATGAATGTGACTTTTCAACAATGAGATGACTGAGGGCAGTTTCAATGATTTTGTGATAAAAAGAGCCATCTACACCCAGAGAGTGGACTGTAGGAATTGAGTGTGGATCACAACATAACATTTTCACTCTTTTTGTTGTTGTTCATTTGCATTTTGTTTTCTTATTCCTTTTCTCCTTTTTATCTGATATTTCTTGTGCAGCAAAATATTTGCATAATATATGTTCATGTAATTTTTTTAAAAGATAGATTTTATGCCAGTATAACTATGTATGTTACTCCCTCTTTGAGATAATTCTGTTGAATGATTTGCTAATTCCTCCCTATCACTCCTTTACCCCTGCTATAAAGCTTCTTTTTGTCTGTTTTATGTAACAATTTACCTCATTCTATCTCTCCCTTTTCCTTTCTCCCAATATACTGATGTTCCTTCACATTTAACTCAGATCTTTGAGTTAGATAAACTCTTTTTAATGGCCCTAATAATGAGAAAGTTTTTTTATGAGTTAAAAGAATCACCTTCCCATGTAAGGAGGTAAACAGTTTAATTTTATTAATTTCCTCATGATTTTTCTTCTGTTTACCTTTTAAAAATTGGTCTTGCATTAGGAAGTCAGATTTTCTTTTTCAGATCTGATCTTTTCATCAAGAAAGCTTTATATTTCTGTATTTCATTGAATGCTCATTTTTTAACCTAAAGAATTTTTCTCAATTTTTTTGGGTGGGAAATTCTTGGCTGTAATCCTATCCTATGGGATATCATATTCTAAGCCTGCTGATCCTTAAATAGAGAAAGTTTAAATATTGTGTTATCTGGACTGTAATTCTGTGAAACTTGAATTGTTTTTTTCTGGATGTTTGCAATATTTTTTTCCTGGTGTGAGAGATCTGGAATTTAGCTAAAATATTCTAAAGTTTTCTTTTAGGATCTCTGTTAAGAGATGATTGGTAGATTTTTTTCTACTTCTATTTTATTTCTGGTTCTAGAATATGTTTTCCTTGAGAATTTTTGGAAAGATGATGGCTAGGAACTTTTTTAATCATGGCTTTAGGAAGTTCAAGATACATGGATAGATAGATAAATAGAAAGATAATCATAGATGGATAGAGAGAGAGATTTTTTTTTAATCTCTCCTAGATCTATTTTCCAGGTCAATTGTTTTTCCAAAGTTATATTTCACATTGTCTTTTTTTATTCTTTCATTTTTATTGTTTTTTTTTTTATTTCTCATGAAGTCATTTTGCTCAATTCTAAATTACAAGGAATTATTTTCTTCAGAGGAATTTTATATCTTCTTTTACATTAGCCAATTTTACTTTTTTAAAAAGTTTATTTTTCCTTTGTTGTTATTCCTCTTTTTTTCAATTTGATCAATTCTGCTTTCTAAAGCATTATTTTTTTTTGTTTCTAAATTTATTTATTTTTAATTTATGGAATAAAACTGTCATTTCCATAATGTAGTACAACAAGAAGATGACCTCACAAGAAACTTCAAACTCAACATGTACAATTTCCTATTCTTTTTATATATACAGAAAAGTTATCATATAAATTTCTCCTCTCTTTTTTTTTCTTCCATCCCCTGAATCCTAGAGATGGCTACCATTACACACAAATAGATTATATAAGATTTATGGATATATGTAAAATATTTGTATTTATGTATATGTGTATGTATATGTATATATATAAAACATATGTGCATATATATGTAAAACTCTTCTGGCATATATCTATTTGTCACTTTTTCTCTGGATGCAAATAACTTCTTTCTAGTTTAAAAAATAACAACACATAAGCAGAGATCATGTATTATTGATATATTTTTTCTATTATAAGAAAACATGTCCCTTTTCCTAAATGATACTTATTAATAGACATATAAAAAATGCACCTCTACAATGTTGTAAAATTGTACCTCTTTAAAAGCAAAGAATCTAGTTTTAAACCCTTTAAAAATAATTAAAGCATTATTTTCTTCATTGGCTTTTTATACCTCCTTTACCATTTGCCCTAACATGTTTTTAAGGTAATTTCCCCAATAAGTTTGTGTGTCTCATTTACCAAGCTGTTGACTCATTTTTTAAATTATTATTTTCTTATATAGCTCTCATTTCTCTTCCCACTTTTTCCTCTTTCTTTTCAAAATCCTTTTGGAGCTCTTCCATGTTCTGAGATAAATTTACATTTTTCTTGAAGGCTTTGGAAAGTTTTGGAAACTTTCACTTTGTTATTCTCTACTGAAGATGTATTTTGATTTTCCTTGTCATCACATAAGTTTCTGTGGTCAGAAGTTTCTCTTTTTTGCTCATTTCCTAGTCAGTCATTTGGTATTTGCCTCTTTGAAAATGTAGGGCTCTTCTTCCATAATGAACGACTCACTATCCTAACTTTCAGGACTTTGTGCAGCTGTTTTTGGAGATACTTTTAGCAGCATGTGTATCTTCAGTCCTCCCAAGGTAACATGATTAAAGAAAGGTATGTTTACTGTTCTCCTGGCATTTGTTCTGATCTGTGATTGATCACAAACATTATTTTCTGGCTTGTAACTTTGAAAAGGCTCTCCATTCCACACTACAACTACAAGATTTGGTATGCTAATGCTCCTCCTTATCCTGGTACAGCCACCTAGGAATGCAACCTGGATCTGAGTATAGACAAAGGAAGAACCCTATTTCAGTTCTGGTAAAGAAAACCTTATAATCTCTTTCTGACTGATTGTGTGATGACCCCTTAAAGTCTGGCCTGAGAGATCTGTAACCAGCCATGCTAATGATGATTCAGAAATTCTCAAAACTTGTTCATTATTTTCTGGGTCCGGGGCCACTAGCACATTCTGCATTGGACTGTACTCACTCTTAAGCAGGTCCAACAGATTTTTCCTGCTGATTTTCTTAGTTCTTTTTGGCATCTATGGACTGAAAGATCTGGAAATCACTATGGTTACCATAGATTTAGTCATCTGAGTTCTGCTCATTTTCTGAAATTATATTCTTCATTCTACTTTCACTCTTGTAGAAAAGATCTTTTTTGTTCAATTCTAAGTTATCTAGGGTTTGAAATTTGTTAGACTCCTTTTTTGTGGTTTCTGCTGCCCTCGATTTTTTAGAATTATTATTTAAAGGTATTTGGAGGAATTTGGAGGAAAAACAGAGTAGTCCCTACCTCAATTCTGGATTTTTACCTCTACTGCCCCAGTTATGGGACTCTGGAATTTTACTGTTACATTCCTGAGAGTATTCATTTTAGGATCTCTTTAAACTACTGATTGGTATATCCATTCAATTTCAATTTTAACATCTTATTCTAGGATATCAGAGAAGTTTTCCTTGATAATTTCTTGAAATAGTACATCTATTTTTTTTCTTTGAACATGGCTGGAAAGTAATTCAATAATTCTCAGATTATCCCTCCTTGATCTATTTTCCAAATAAGTTTTTTTTTCCCAAATAAATATTTCACATTTTCTTCTTTTTTGAGTATAATGTGTAATGTTTCTTGGGTTCTCATGGAGCCATTAGTTTTCAATTACCTTATTCTAATTTTAAGCAATTATTTTAATCAATTAAATCTAGACCTTTTTACCATTTGGTTATTTGTACTTTTTAATAAATTATTATTCAGTTCTTTTTTATATTTATTTTTTCATTATGTAAGATCTGTATTTGAAGGCATTATTTTCAGTATAATTGTTTTAGCAAATGGGCAAAACCAGTTTGAAGGTAACTGAGAGGTCTGAAATCCATTCCCAAGTAAATAGAATATCTGCCTCAAGAATGTGTAGACTCCTCTCAGTAGAAGGGGTAGATTGGAATGATTAATTCCAATGTCATGTAGTGTGATGACCGCATATTTTAAAATCAGCCGGAGTCAAGAATTCAGATTAAGGGAAAAATCTTCAATCTTTATTCTTTTCGAGATGAAGGGGAATTGCGATAGCAATATGGGCAGCTGTGACAGGAAGTCAACCAGCAGAGGTGAAGGGGGATCATGATAGCAATGTGAGCAGATGCTACAAGAAACCAACCATCAGTTCCTCCCTCCTCTCTTCCTGCCCCTCAGCCTCCACCCACCAAAATTGTCATTTTCTATACAACACATCAGGACTTGCATAAAGAGTGGGTGGGGGCCATTCTTTCTCCAAGCATATATATATTAACAGAGTATGATCCAATTACTATTTAGCCTCACGTGCTTGGGACCTCAATGCATCAACCTGAGCTTCAGCCCATTACAAGTAGGCATCTAAAGTAGGTATTTTAGAGTGCTTAGAGTTTAGTTAGACAACAAAGATACCAACATCACCCAGTGTATGTCAAACCATCACTTTGATTTTTGTCTTACCACTGGACTTTGATGATTCTGGTAAGGAGAATAAGGCTGTGTACTTTGTACAAGTCTGTCTCATTTAAATCCAATTCATGCACAAATTAAAAAAAAAAACAACTCTGATGTCATTAGTCCTTTTCAAAAATGAAATACAAACAACATTTGTTTAAGAAAAATCAACTTTGAAATCAGGAATATTTTAGTTCAAATCTTGCAAATCAAATAGTAACTCATTTTCCAACATGTGTCCAGAATGTGAGGATCATAGAAAAGAAATGAACCTTCATAAATATCTATGATGAAAAATAGTATACCAAATAAATGAAAATTATTAAATCAGAAAAGCATCAATGAAAGATATCTGAGAAACCAGTTGCTCCAGCTATTTAATGGAAGTTTGACTTCCAATGAATGCTTGGTTTCCAAGTACTCCACAATTTGGATCCACTCTTTATATCCAACCTTAGCTTTTTCTTCTGTGCTACATATTAGGAAGATAAAATTACCTCCACATTATCTCTAATATTCCTTTCCTCACCCTAATTCTTATGATCATTGGATAGTTCATCCCCTTTTTGTCTCAATGAATTTCTTTCTAATTTGTTATTTTTAATTTTATAAATATATATAATTTTTTGGCAAGATAGTTAAAGTTAAGTACCTTGCCCAAGTTCACACAACAGTAAATGTTAAGTGTCTAAGGCTGAATTTAAATCCAGATTATCCAGGGTTTGTACCTTTCAGTGCAATTTTCATGTTATATTATGAAATTAAATTTGTGCTTGTTTCTTATTTCCCCACTAAATTCTAAGTCGAAAACAAAGATAATTCCTTTTCTAAGTTTTGTTAACTCAGTGAAATTGATGAAATGATGGTTCCCTAGTTCATATATATACTTAGTACTTAGCATGGTAATGTCATGGTTCTCTAATTCACACATATTCCATATGCTGCAATGATGTAATTGTACTAACATATATAAGGGCTGAGAAGGACTGGAACTGGGCTATTCTATTTGTGACCATCCTGGCCAAAGAGAGGTGGCTCTCCTGCCTCCTCCACTAAGACCAAGGACTTGCTTTGGTCCCGAGATCCTCCAGAAAGCTAGCCTGGATACAGAAGAAAAATACCAGGAGTGAAAGGTATTCTTAAGTGGAATAAGCTACCTTAGAAAAGGATGGGTTAATTTCCATGGAAGACTTCAAGCCAAAGTGGAGTGCATATTTCTTGACACTGTCTGTAAGGGAGTCCTTTTAGAGAATGACAGAATTAAAGTCCTCCAAAGCCCATTCTAAGTCAGGAACTCAAAATTTATTTGTTTCTGATGATTGAAAATATTTATATATTTAACAGCCATATCAAAAGTGTCATTTCTTTGACAAAGGATTTTGCTTATTGTATGTATAGACGATTTGATTGCTTATTTTCCATTCCAAGACATACTGCATATTCTGCTAATGCTAAAGAAAAGAGCAGAGTTTCAAAACTGTGGAATTGTGTGGCATTTCATATACCTTGACATAATTCCAAGGCTTTCTAGCCCACAAATTTGAGAAATATTATACAACATAGCATTGACTATCATAGGACACGTTTTACTCTTCCATATAGAGTCTTTTCTTCTTATTTTTTTTTTTCCTTCTCAATCCTTGAAACAAACAACATCTGAGTTGCAGTTGTATCTTAGACATGTGGCTAAACCGGAAAAGTCAAATTCTGAATTTGCTCATTGGTAATATTGAAAGAGTGCCATGGAAATGTATATCTCACCATCATGTAATGAGGCAAATTCTTTGTGAATAATAAAGTTCTATTAAATTGGAAGTGATTATTGCTATCACCAAAAAAAATTCAAGCCTAGGGTTATGCAACTTGGTACTATCAACCTTCTACAGAGGGGAAATGCATTTGTACAAGGAAAAAAAAAGATTAACATTTTTCCATATGCACATTGGTGGAAAATGGTCATAATTGTTCTTTTGGCTAAAACACCTTCTCTTACATGCCAAAAATAATTAAACTCTTAATTCAGTTAACACACTAATTAACACTTGGAACACTATTAACAGAGTTTGCAGTAATATTCATTAAGGTAAATTCCAGAGCTTAGTACTGTGGGAAATGATAACTTAACTATTAAATTCCTATTCTGGGATAGGTTTGATAAGGAAGTTTTTGAAAGAGCTGAAGTTTGGTCTTGCCATATAACTCTTTTCTATTTCTTTAAAGCAATCAGCAAATATCAGAGTTATCTAATCAATCTTGATCTGAACAATAGTACTCTCTATGGTTTGCCTACCCTTATGGCTTTGGTCCCACAAAGTACCTGCCCTTTATAAGATTTCTCAGTTTCTGATTATTTCCTGTGGTGCCAAATACTGATCTTTGAGCATATTTACTCATGGCACTATCTTACTCTCTTAAATAAGACTGAAGAATCCAGTGTTCTATTGATGTTGTGGAATTGTCGTGCTTTAGGTATTTCTAGGACAAAAGCCACAAGGGCAAGTATATACTATAGAAAGGCCTCTTATTCAGAATTAGATTGCTCGAGATCCCACTGGGATCTCTCCAAAACTTTGAAATGTTTGTGTTTCCTACTTTAGAGCAGGAAGAAGGTGAGTAAATTTTCATAGTTTGCAGATAGTGGGGCCAGGGGGATAGGGTCACTGAAGAGCCTAAATTCATTATGAAATGTTTGGCAACATCATTACTAACTGAAGATTTCAGTGAAACACTCTTGTTACTAGATAATAGAATAGAAAGGCAATTAGCATTTTAAGCATCTGTTATATTCTAAGTACTAATATAAAGGTAAATGTCATTATTATCCCTATTTTACACAGGAAGAAACTGAGATTGACAGAAGTTACTTAGTCCTTGGGTACAAACATGTGAATTCAGGTTTTCCTGACTCTAGGCATAGTGTTCCATTGAGGGCGACATTAAGTTGCCTGCCCCAGTATACAAGGTTTATTTATTCACTTATTCATAAATCCCTTTGTTTGTTTGCTTGTTTATTTGTTTAGTTATTTATAGGTTATACATGTACATTCGTTTCAACATATTTCCAGCTAAATCATGTTGGGGAAAAATATAAGAACAAAAGGGGAAACAACATCAGAACAAAAATACACAAACACAAAAAGTAAAAATAACATACTTTGATTTACATTCAGTCTCCATAGTTCTTTCTCTGGATGCTGATGACATTTTTTTTAAATCACAAGTCTATTGGAATTGCTTTGAATCACTGAATTGCTGAAATCCATAGTAGATCTTTATACATTCTTGCTGTGTACAATGTTTTGCTGATTCTGGTCTCTTTGCTCAGCATCATTTCATGTAAGTTTATCCATGTTTTCCTAAAAATCAGTCTGTTCATCGTTTCCTATAGAACAATAGTATGGCATCACATATTTATATTATACCTTATATAATCAAACCCCAATTGATGAGCATCCACTCATTTTCCAATTCTTTGCCACTACAAAAAGAGCTGCTACAAATTTTTTTTTTTTTTGCACATGTGGGTCCTTTCCCCTTTTTTAATGTTTTATTTGGGATACAGACCCATCATTAGCACTGTTGGATGAAAGGGAATGCAAAGTTTTATCGCCTCTTAAACATAGTTCCACATTTCTCTCCAGAATACTTGGATCAATTCATAGTTTCACCAATGATGCATCAATGTCCCATATTCCTTCCAATATTTATCTTTATCTTTTCCTGTTTTCCTACCCCATCTGATAAGTAGGAGTTTTTTTTTAATATGCATTTCTATAATCAACAGTGATTTAGAGCACTTTTTCACATGACTATATATGGCTTTCATTTCTTTATCTGAAAATTGTCTTTCCATATCCTTTTACTTTTTGTCATTTGGATAATGACTTATATTCTTATAAATTTGACAGTTGTCCACATATTTTAGAAGTGAGACTTTTTTTCAGAAATATTGGCTGTAAAAATTATTTCCTGACTTTCTATTTCCCTTCCAATCATGGTTGCACTGGTTTTCACAGAGTTTTTTAAAAAGTAAATTATATATTCTACTCTTCATGAATAAATAATCTGAAAACAATTTTTCAGGTCCATATTATTAAGCCCTGATGATACAGTTACATACAAGCTAGACATGTTGATGTTCATAGTTTCTTACTTAGATGAAATATTTTGTTGCATTTATGAACTATTATTTATTTAGCCTTTACCCAGTATAGAGGCATCTACTTTGTTTCCATTTGTTTAAGTCATTAAAATGCCACAATAAATGTTTTAATTTATATATCACTTTCTTCCTCCTTATCTTTCATTTCTGTGTAATATATATCTATCACAGAGGTGTCTAGGTCAATAGGTCTGTGTATTTTAGTCATTTTCTTAGTATGATTGTATGTTGCTTTCTAGAAAAAAGAAGGATAAGTTCATAGACTGACCAAAATTGCTCCTGTTTTTCCACAAACCTGCTAATCTTGAAACTTTTTCATCTTGTTGAGAATAGTGTGACATTTCAGAGTTGTTTTAATCTGTAGTTCTATTATTATTAATGATTTGCAAACATCTTTCAAATGGTTATTTATAGTATCTTTTGTGACATGGTTCTTTATATCATTTGACTTACTTTTGCATCTTCAAGCCTCTAAAAGGTCATGCAAATAACATCTAGCAAATCTAAAAATTAAAACAGGAACATCTTGCTTCTGACTTCAATCCATGTTTATTGCACCACTTCATTTACTCCCACACTAGTCTTCCTTCAAGTTAAAAGAAGGGTATAAACCCTACTTGGGAACAACATCCACATGGGTTCATTTGTTACAAAATACAACCCACAACACCATGTCAGACATATCTGTATCTATTTTTCCCCTGAATTTGCCCTTGTTTCTTTGATTCAACCTTTAAATCAAGTCTCTACCCTTGATGGCAATTTGTTCAAATGAATTTTAGTTGTGTTTTTAACTTACTTAAAATAATTACTCATATAGCATACTTACATAGTCAATTAGCTCTCAGCATACTTCTCAGCATGTTATATTGGTCCTTTACAAAGCGAACTCCTTAGGGTGCTAGTTTCATATCAATAGGTTTTGCAAATGTAGACACCCACTTTAGTGACCAATCTGCATAATTCAGTGGCTCTCTTTTATGTGCACTTTTGAACGGGCCATAGACTTTACAAGATCAGCTATGGCAGATTTGGGGATTCAGTGGCAAACTTTCAGAGCCAAAAGACATGCTTGAAGGATCTGTCAAATATTTTGTTGGAGTACAATCATTTCATATCATATGCTTAATGACATGATTAGATTATGAAGTGTACTCTATGCAGACAATGGTTGTTTAAAAGATATTAAACCATGATGCTAATTAGTGATTCATTATCAATGGAATAATAAAAAAGGATGAAAATGATCTCCCTAGAGAATGAAATATTGGAAAGCAGGAAACCAAGTATTGAGAAAATTCATAAATTGTAGGTTAGTAATTGAGAAAGCACAGAGGCTATGTTTATAGAAAACTTAACTGTTGGATAAAGTTTAGAATTTAATTGAATTATCCATTTTTATCAGTACTGTCATAAACAAATGGTTTGACATATTTTAAACATGGGAGGAATATAATACATATATAGATATAGATATATGTGTATGTATAAGTATGTTTGTGTACATAGATAAATTATTGCAAATATATGTGTGTGTGTGTGTGTGTGTGTGTGTGTGTGTGTGTATATATATATATATATATATATATATATATATATATATATACTAAATTGAGTATTTTGAGAACTCATTAAAATGTAGCCTGAAATTCTCCTCATGTCCATTACCTTACTATAGATTTTGTGTTATAGTCCAACTCCTCCAGTTTTAGCTCCTTTGTCTCTGGTTGTCTATGGATATATAGATACTAATTACCCATTAGCTTCCATAGAGGATAAAAAAAAATCTCAAGACATTAGCCATCTTTTATTATGGTAGCCACCAAAACAATGGGAAAAATTAAAAAAAATTCTAAAGGAATAATATGTAATTCATTTACTTGATGACAGTCAGATCATTGCACTTCAAATCATTGTACATTGCACTGGGTACAACAGAAAAGTTCCCTGCAAGGCAGGGAATCTCTAATTTTGTCTTTGTGTCTATTAAGGAAGAGGTCTCTATAATATGTAAGAGACAGCCTTTTTTGCATGATGTCAGCTAATTAATTGTTCTCACTAAATCGTCTCTACCATCAATATCTATGCTCTTCTAGATAGCTAACAAAGCTCCTTCCATCAAGTACAGAACTCAGCCCTATCATGACTAAAATTCTCTAATGATTCATCTACCTCTACTATATAAAGCCAGTACCTCTGTTTGATTTCTGAAGCTCTTCTAAGTGATTCTCACTTTGTCTTTCTAGCCTTCATATTCATTAGTCCCCTCATGTCCTCTATAATTTAATTGAATTTTTCTGCTTGCTGTTCTTCTTAGAAGACATTCTATATCTCTATATGTCTATGCATGCTGTCTCCTGAAGCTGATTTGCCATCACCTGCTGTTTCAGAATTCATAGAATCTTTTATGAGTCAAGCAAAATATCCTCTCTGACAAGAAGTCCAGAACCCAGGAAGTCAGAGGACCCAAGACTAGATCTTCCCACTCATGCTTATTCCTTTGTCTCTTTGGGAACATTCATTTAATAAAATAAGAACCAAACCTAAGAATACCTCCAAAGACTAGACTGCCTCAACTTCTAAGGCATTTTTTTCATCCATAAGGCCAAAAAAAAAAAAAAAATAGTGATAGTAGTTAATTCTTAAAACATGGAAACAAAAAATAAATAAAACAAAACAAACACGTAAATAAAAATGTTAAAAAATAGAAATTGCATATAAAAATTAAATTGTAGCACATCCTTTAAATCATTATTCCCATGGTTTAATAAACATTTGATAAATTCAGATACTGTTAATAGAAATATATATATAAAAAACAAGTATCATATTTACAACAATAGTCTCCAGATTTTAATGATATGAGTCATTTGAAATTATCTAGCCCTCAATGGAGAACCTCATTTTATATTGTTTTCTTATGTGAAATCTTTATAATCTTAAGGAATGTGTGTATTTTTAAAAAAGGAAAAGAGAAAAACATTTAGTATAAAGTAGAAATGGAAAACTTTTTGAACTTAAAATATTTTTTTTCTTTCTATCATTAAGCTATTTATTAATGTTAATTCAGCTCTTTCTGTATGTGTGTGCGTGCTTGTGCATGTGCGTGGGTGTGTGTATATATGTTTGTGTATGTGTGTGTGTACTTAGCTCCTCAAATCTGTTTATTTTTTAGGTAAATTAGGAGGTTGCTTGAATAATCCTGAGATTGCTTCCAGCAATAAATCTGTGATTTTATGATTCCAATTCCCCAAAATATATCAGAACTTTCCTCCAAAATACTCACTGGCAATACACATTCCATTTGGGGAAGGCAATATGTATACAAAACATATCATTTCATTCATTCAAAACTGTGAGTAGGTTCATTAGAGAGAGGGGATGCCAGCAGTTTGGGGAATCAAGAGCAGATTCAGTTGGCACTTGAAGTGCAGAAGTGAGAAAAGAAATTCAAGAGACAGAGTTGAAAGAAAGGGGAATATTGGACATTGCTGAACCATCGGGGGCCAGAAGATTATTTCACTCAAAAATTGCAAATATTTATTTTATAGGAAAGCTTGAAGAAGTTAAGAAGCTTGACAAAGGGAATTTCTAATGGGCAGAATGAATCAAGAAAAGGCAACTGGAGCTTCTTGCTATATATTCTTAACTCAGTCTCTTGAAACCACTATATCCCTTTTAAGTTTCTGTTCAAATGCTCCTTCCAAGAAGAAATTTTACTAATCCTACACCTAAACTACTTTGCACCTAAATATCATGTATTTTACGTGTGTTTCTTTGTGTTCATGTTTTTTCTCATATGATGATAAGCTTATTTTTAAATATTATTTATTTAACATTCTTTATTTTTATTGATTTTTAGATTCTCTCCCTCTCTCTCACTCCTCTCTTACCCATTAAAAAGACAAGAATTATACTGATTATAGATGTGAATCATGGGAAATATATTTTCATATTCATTATGCTGCAACAAAACAAGAACAATAAAGTGAAAAATAAATTATACTTTAATCTTTGGGTAGCATTTTTCCACATAAGTCCTTTAGAATAAGTTCTTATATCATAGTATTGATCAGAATATCTAAGTCTTTTACATTTAAACTTCATACCATATTGCTGTTATTGTGTACAATATTCTCCTACTTCTTTACCTTGCATGGATTTATATTTTCCCAAGTTTTTATGAAATGTTCCTGCTCATCAGCATTCCTTATTATGCAGGAATAGTCTATCCCAATCATATCCCACAACTTGTTCAGCCATTGCCCAATTAATGACCATTTTCTCAATTTCCAAAATATAAGTTTGATCAAGACATGGTTGTTTGATTGTAATCTTTCTATTATTGGTACCTCCTATAGTGCCTGGAACAAAGTAGACCTATAAATGGTTATAGAAGCTTTGATTTACATCTATAAGGACAGTTGTTATTGTTATTATTGCTCCATCATTTTGATCTGACTCTTTTAGAATCCTCAGTAGAGATTGTTTTAGCAACACTGCAAGTATTTGCCATTTCCTTTTCCAGTTTATTTTATACATAAGTAAAATGAGTTAAGGAAGGTTAAGCCCAGGGTCACACAGTTCATAAATATCTGAGAACAGATTTGAACTCAGGTTTTCCTGACTTGAGAAACAGCACTCTATCTGCTTCACCACCTTGCTGCCATGTGAGGGACCTTAGAAATGATCAGATCCAACTGTTGCATTTTATGGATAATGAAATTGAGACCTAATACATCAACAACTTATTGAAGGTCGAATATACTGTTTGCAACCATGAAGTCTTAATCTAAATGGTAAAGACAAAGTATATAGAATCTATAAATCGTGTATTCTTTAGGACTAAATGGCCTAATCAGGAATCGAGAGCTCAATTTTGGTATCATTAGTACCAATGGAATTATCAAGTTGAAGGCTGTAAAAATTGTAAATACCAAGTCTGGAGCTAAAGAACAATCCATTTTAGAATTGTTGGTCTTGCACAAATGCAGTAGGAAATATCTATTTACATTAAAGAGCTCTTATTTTCAAATCTTCAAATAAAGTGCTAGCAAAGCTTAGTTACATGTTTGTCAAATTGTGAAAAGAATTCCAATGAGAAATCTTGTTTTAAATGGTCTCTAGATGGAAACCCTAGTTGGAAACAAAGGAATAAAATACCAACTTTGTTCTCCAGAATTTCCCATTCTCAAGAGGGAAGTACATGCCTCTACCTGTCTACCTATATGCATGCATGAACACATACATTCATCCATGCATATATACACACTTACTTACACAGTTTATGTCACTCAGCCAGCATTTAATGAACACTTACTATTGCCAGGAATTATTCTAGTTCTGAAGGATAGAAAGAAGGGGAAAAAATATTCCCAAGGAGCTCATGTTCTAATGGATAAGACAAGCCTATACATGGAAACATGTAAACACAATTTGTATCAATCAATCGGCATTTAATGTGTCAGGCACTATTCTAAGTGTTAGGGCAAAAATAGCAAAAAGGAAAACTTTGTCTACAAGAAATGAATATTATTCCAGAGAAATTAAACTGGTGCACAATTAGAATGATGCATTTTACTATTAAGAAGAAAGAACACACTTTTAGGGAGATTAATAAAGACTTCTTATAGGAGATGTTATAAAATTTGATTCTTGAAGGAAACGGGGCATTGTTACAGCTGGAAGTGAGGAAGAGCATCCTAAAGAAGAGGCTGAGCTTGTACAAAAGAACCAGGGCAGGAGATGGAATTTTGTATAACAAAGACTTGTAAGTGGACCTATTTGACTTTTGTGCAGAGTGAATGGTGGGAAATAATGGAAAAGAAGTCTGGAAAGATGAGTTCAAGGCAAATTATGATTGACTTTAAATGCAAAATGGAAACCTAGAAATGGAGTATTATATTTTTCCATTAATCAATAAAATGAATTAATGATATTATATTGATTAATGGAGATAATATACCTTTAATAAAATGAATGTTTAACTGAATATTTGTACACATATTGCTCAGCCCAGTAAAAGTCATCTCTCATATTATATTCATATAATAAAAACTATGCTACAGAAAACATATATAATATACATATAGACCAATAGATAGATAGATAGATAAATAGATAGTACCTGTTATTTTAAAATAATATTGTTGGTGTTCAATAGCTTTAGTTTACCTTACTCTGATACCTTATTTGACATGTTTTTAGCAAAGATAGTAAAATTGTTTGCCATTTTTTCTCCAATTCATTTTAAAATGAGGAAACTGAAGTAAACAGGGTAAAGTGACTTGCCCAGGGTCACAGAGCTAGTAAGAATTTGATATAGGCTAAATTTTCAATTGTTTTTATATGAGAAACATGGAAATATATTAGAAGGCTGACAGCTGGAATCAGAAAAGAATTAGGATCAAATTCCACTCTGACATTTACAGGACTTGTTATAGGAAGAGTGGCAAGTTCTACAAAATGAACACAACCGAACTAGAGTCAAATGCCTGTGGATTGTGTCAAAATGTCTAACTGATGCAATGTACTTTTTAAATCTTAAAACCCACTATAAATACCAGTTGTCCTTCTCAGTCATTATTATCTTATTCATTTGTTTCAGATTAAATAGTGCTCAAATAAAAATGGTCCTAAGCCAAATTATTATGTTATTGCTATCTACTTGTACTCCTAGGTTCTACTGGATGCTGCATAGGTCAAGTAAATACTTGCTTTTTTATAGGTGAATAAAACTATTAAGCTCTAAATGCATTACTTTTTGTTGCCATTATTATCACTGTTTGGCATCTCCTGATTTCTTTTGTATATTTTACTAATTAATATAAATACCCACATAAATGCATCTGTATTTCTCCATTGGATTATAACCTTCTTGAGGACAAATACCCTTTTGCTTTCCTCTCTTTCCCCAGAATATAGCATAGTTCCTGGCACATATGAAATATTTAGTAAGTGCTATTTTTCATGAAAAATGTTTAACTTTCAATAATAGATTTTGATAAACTTCATGATCTTATAACAACATGATGACATAACCCCCCAATTCTGTTAGATAATTAAATGGGATGGAAGATTTGATATCAAATTCAGTAGTCCAACAATCTTTCTATTATCTATCTCTCTACCTACCTACCTATATATATATATTTTTACTATCAGTGCCCTGCTTTAGTTAAGGCCATGTGATAACAATGTGTCTTCCTGAGCACTAAGAATACATGGCTTATAATTGTATAGCAAATGAGTATTTTAACAAATATCCCTCATTTAAAGCAACAAGAGCAAACAACAACATAGCCTTGCCTAGTAGGAGGCATCTCTTGAGCCCTCTTCTGATGCTTTTTTTCCCCTTTGATGGATGATATTTTAAGCCTTTCAAAAGGGATGGGGGGTGAAAGAGATACTGCACTTTCCCCATATCGCTCTACTTCCCTCAGCAAATTCTTCTTCTTGATGTAGGATCGATCTGAGGCTGAGGTGATGGGGCAGAAGGTGATAGATTGAATGAGAGAATTTTCAAGTAGTTGCCTGCTTCTTCAGTATACTTTTTCCTGAGGCTTAATATGTTAGCATAACAAAATAAATCTCTGTCAGGTCCTGAGGGTGGCAAAAGTTTTGCCTAATGACTTTCTGAGCTTCCCAATGAGAATAAGGAGTCTGTCTTGGTGTTTACACCAGGTTCTATACCCTGTAGAACAAGAATTGTTTAGGAGGATCTCCATTTAAAAAAAAATGGAGAAAAAATAGCATCTTTGATTAGAGCAAAGAGAAAGAAACTAAAGAGTGAATCACAAAATTAAGGATTTGGAAGACTATTCAGTAGCTATCAAGGCCCAAATTGGGGATCTGACACATATCCCCAAATAACGGCCATTGCTACACACTTGATAAGGGGTCACTAAGTCTTAGCCTAAACTTCTCCAAGGAAAGACCAACCTCTTCTGAGACATATAATTATGTCATCAATGTCAATTATTTTTGTCCTTAGTTTTCTTTGTTAATCAAGTTGAAAGCCAAAATGAAGAATTTCCCTTTTCACACATCCAAGACTATAATGATCAAGTGACTTATTGCTGAACTGATAGTGACACATGCCACCTGTGGCTTGGAGTGATCACATTTGAAAGATATTAGATGTACATTGTTTTACATGCTTAAATATCGCTTTAGTTTGCCTAACTCCACTCTTTTTGTTACAACAGAGATTTATATTGTGCAGCATGAAAAAGCCATTGTGATATGATGACAATTTAAAAAAAAGGATAATAAAGTAGTAAAATTAAAAATAAAGTAATAAGATTCTGAAAGAAAATGTATTAATTAGTGCATAATTGAATTTTCCAGTTTGTTTTTTTTGTCCATCGGGGGTAACATTTATTTCATTTTATTTCTTAAGGATCATTTGTACTTTACATTTTGATGCAAAACTTGAAGTCAGTCATTCTATCTTCTTTCCATTGGGAATTTCCCTACAATCCTAGATAACAGACTCAAAGATGGAAAGGGCTTTAGATACCATCTAGGTAAACCCTTTCTTATGAGAACTGAGAAAACGAAAGTGTTGACATGTTAAATTAGCCACCACTCCCTACCTAAGCCCTAACATATATTAGTAGTAGGAGGAGGAGTAATGATAAAAATTATTAGCATTATTATATACATAGTCCTAATTATATGCCACAGACTGTACTAAGTACTTTATAATTATTACCTCCTTTAATACCACAACACTCTTGTATTTTTTTTTTTCATTTTCATTTTTATCATTTTTTTTTTTCATGCAAGGAAACAGGTGACATGCTATGACTTGCTCTGGATTGCATAGCTAGAAATTGTTTAAGTAAAGATTTGAACTCATTTATCTACATGTTTATGTGTATATATGTGTGTGTGTATATATGCATATATGTATATATGTGTTTATGTATAATATGCTCATACATATATATATATACATATATATGCATATAAAATCTGATAAATGGTAAATCTCTTGAAGGTATAAGAGCTTTCTTCTTCTTCTTCTTCTTCTTCTTCTTCTTCTTCTTCTTCTTCTTCTTCTTCTTCTTCTTCTTCTTCTTCTTCTTCTTCTTCTTCTTCTTTTTTGCATCCCCAGTGTTCAGCTAAGTGTTTTACCAATAGTAGATGCTTAAAAGATGCTTGTTGATTTATTGATTGGCTTTTTCCATGTTACACAGATAATGAGTGTTAGAACAAGGATGCAAACCCCTATCTTCCAAGTCTAGTTCTAACCTTCTGGTCAAACTGTTTCCCCAATGTTTTCATAAAAATCATAAATATCACACCAGTTACTTTTTTTTATGCATTGCCAACTCTTCAAGTTGATTTTTATGCTCTGATAAGTCATCAAATAACATTTATGCAGAAAATCATCAAATAGGAAGAAAACACATTGAATAATCCCCAAAATGCTTTCATTCTACTGGGGAAATTTTGTACACATTTATGAATAAACCAATTAAGGACTTGCAAAAATTTGTCAAATAAACATAATAGGTTTTTTTTTTTTTTCAGAGAGTCACTGGCTGCTGTGGAAAAAAAAAAAAAGAATGGCCTCATATAAGAGGTAGTTTTTGAGCTATGTTTTAAGTGGAAGGAGAGACTGCAAGAGGCAGAGATAAGGGTGGAATACATTGTAAGCATAGGAACCATGCTTATGGAAACATATAGAAAGTGGAGAGCAGTGGATGACACATCCTACATGACAGTTAAAAAGACCCTATCTTGGCTAGACTATAAGAAGTATAAGAGAGAGTAAGGGAAGTTCAAATTAGTTTGGGCTAAGTTTTAAACGGCCAAGAGATGAACTTGTATTTGATCCTAGAGAGAGTTGGTGATAGTTATTTGGTATTTTTTTCTCACTTGAGAAATTATGTGAAGAGGGAATGGAGAGACTTGAAAGTTCAGAATCAGAAGCAGTTTTCATATTTGTAAAGTGGGAGTAGTAAAATTGTTTTCTAGTACTTATTGTGATGTTCAACGGATTTGCTTGTTAAACAATTTGCAAATACTAGCATTGGATTTAAATATGATCAGGATGTTCGATCTGGAAGCAACAATTGAATCTATCCCCCAGTTTATGCAGGTGAATGAAATGAGGCAAAAAGAAATTTAGTAACTTGGCCAGGAGCAAATAGTTAGTGTCTGAGACAGGATTATAAGGGAGATCATCCTGACTCTAGTCCGATGTTGTTCAAAAAGAAGGAGGTAAATAATAAGGGTTTATTTAGTAGTGGAAGTCTGTCTAACTGGAAACTATGGAACATGTTGAATTCCATTGCAGATCCCTACTAGCTATTTAACTTAATTCACTTATCTCCTTGGAATCTATTTCCTATCTTTATCATAAACTGAAAATGGTTGCACCCCCTCCCTCATGGTATAGTAATGAGGAAGGTACTTTGTGGCTGCTAATGAATTTCACAGCATTCAGTTTTCAATCTATAGAATTCACATATCACAGGTAAATACAGATTTTATTACTTCCATCACTTCACATCTTTCAGGAAGGTGCCTTTAAAGCAAGGTTATTACTTACAATAATCTCAGCAGCATCTACCTTCCTGTCTCAAGGGCTACTACAGGACATCATGAATCTGCTCTTTTGGCTTCTTAACCTTCACCAGTTCCCTTTCATGCCATTAATCATGTGGTACTACCAGAATGAATCTGATCTGGTGTAGACATTAGATCGGACACTCTTGACTAATCTGATTAGTCATCCATTCTTTCAGCTGCTCATTCAATTGCACTGGGCATCCATATTTGTGAGACAATTTCCCAGGAAGAATTTTTTTTCTTCAGGGCAGGAGGGGAATCTCCCTCAGAAAATTTTGAAAATAGGACTTTTTTTTTTGAGCTGACAGAAAGAAGATTATAGTGTTCAAAATTATGTTGACCTATTACCCATTGTTCCTTGCTGTATATATCAAAGCCAAGATGCACCATTAGAGAAGGTGCCCGAATGTTCATAGGGACTATTTGTATCTGGCCTGAGGCAGAGAATTCTGAGCTCATATTGATCTGACTAGCCACAGTTGGACACACTGTAACTCCACTCTAACACAGTAATTTCATTTTGGTCCTCCTTGAGAATGAAGGACAACCACATATCAAGCAAGGTTGGGGGAGATTCTGATAGAGAAGGAGACATCAGGTCTAACTGTTCTTATATTACTTACTCTTTTGTCATCTATTCCTACCTGTCAAGTTCCTGAAAGGGACAGAGATTCAAGAGCTCAATCTCTTTTGCTTAGGTGGAGTATCTGGATTGCCTTAATAGTACCAATAAATGTTGCCCTCACCCTGAAATCATTTGTGATCCATCTGTTGCTACCATGAAATACCAATTCTTTTTGTCCTCCATTTTCTTTGTTAATCAAGTTGAAAGCCAAAATGAAGAATTTTCTTTTCAACACATACAGCTTCTCAAAATCCCTGTTGAAAAAGATCTGATGTCAGGGGAAAATATTTTTAATAATTTGGAAGTTTGGTGTGCTGGATTTTCAGAAGAATATTGATAAACTGCATAATCTCAATAGAATAGCAAGGATGCTGATGTACTTTGAGATGAAGCAATACAAGAATTCATTAGAGAAGCAGTTGTATTTAGCCAAAAGAAAGAATGGTAAAGGAGAGAATGATTTGTGTCTTCAGTGATCTGAAGAACTATCACATTAAAGAGGAATATATATTTTTTTTTTTCTTTCTTTTTTTCCTCTTTGTTCTTTGGGGGCAAGATAAGGAGAAATGGGTGAAAGATACAGAGCCAATATTAGGCTTGATGTAAGGCAAAACTCCAAATAATGAAAACTGTCCAAAAGTGGAATTGATGGGATCCTGGGTCACTAGGTGGAGTTGACAGAGAAAGTCTAGAGTCCTGATAAGATTATTCCCTGAGGTAAGTAGTGAAGGGCACTGATGGTTATCAGTTCAACCTTACAATTTCACTCTTTATAGAAGTGTTGGGTAAACCCATCTTAACATACCCAATCAGAAAGCCAAATTTTGTAAAATCCCTGACATTAATTTCCCCTGTCCATGATCTATGCCATTTTTGAATCACTTTTAGATTATATGCCACTGCCTTCTGCCTCATGAAGTCTTTCCTCTCATAGTCTTCCATATGCCTCATGGTATAACTGTTAAAATCCCTTTCCTTGCTAACTATATACTCTCCCAAATCTGTTTTTATATTTACCACTCCTGTGGTACCTCTCTTAATTTTGTCTGTAACTTCTTAGTATAAATAAATAAATGTCCCTTTTGGAAAAGAGAAAGGCCATTGTGATTTACTCATATGATCAAACTCCAACATTGCCCACATGCATCTCATCATTTGGTGCTAATTTCCAGATTTCAATTGGATCAGAATGACCTGCCTTAGGAAGCAGTGTTTTCCTTTGCTATAAGGCTCCAAGGAAAGGGTAGAAGGCTACTTGTCAGATGTATTTTCACCAGATTTGTTTCTCAGGTGAAGATAAAGAGTACAGATACAGATATAAGTAGGAATAGTTGAGAATGCAGTACTGTTAAAATCTGAAATAAGACTTTTTTTTTAATTTTATTACTGACCTTCAGAAATGGTTGAATCATGTGAAATCATTTAATTACTCTGAATTTCTTCAGTTATTTTTGACAACCAATTTTTATACTTCAAAATAACTTCCCAATTTCATAAAATCACAAGATCTCTCTGTATTTAGGGACCTCAGAATTTATTTTTTATTTTTTATTTTTTTAAATTTTCATAATGTTGAACTTTCACCCTTGCCAAACTTTCTATTCTAATTTCTCTCATTTCCCTGTCTCCTTGTCTAGATGTCAAGTAATCCAATATATGCAATTCTTCTATCTTTATTTCCATATTTATCATGCTACACAAGAAAAATCAGATTAAAAAAAAGGAAAAAATGAGAAAGAAAACAAAATACAAGCAAACAACAAAACAATGAAAATGCTATATTGTGATCCACATTTGGGCCCCACAGTCCTCCCTCTGGATGCAAAAGGCTCTCTCTATCACAAGTCTATTGGAAATGGCCTGAATTACCTCATTGTTGAAAATTCTGTCAGAATTGATCATGATACAATCTTGCTTTTGCTAAATACATTGTTCTCCTGGTTTGACTTGCTTCACTTAGCATCAGTTCATGTAAATCTCTCTAGGCCTCTCTGAAATCTTCATTCTAATTGTTTCTTATAGAAGAATGATATTCCATCACATTCACATACCACAATTTATTCAGTCATTCTCCAACTGTGAGCATCCACTCAGTTTCCGGTTCCTTGTTACTATAAAAAGGGCTGTCACAAATATTTTTTGTACATGTGGATCCTTTCCCCCTTTTTATGATTTCTTTGGGCTACATGCTCAGTAGAGACACTACTGGATCAAAGCATATGCACAGTTTGATAGCCTTTAGGGCAAAGTCTAAATTGCTTTCCAGAATGGTTTGATCACAGCACAATTCCACCAACAATGTATTAAGTGTCCCAGTTTTCCCACACCCCCTCCAACATTTTTCATTATCTTTTCCTGTCATTTTATGTTGGAATCCTTATTAACTGCTAACTAATTAGAGTTGATCTAATCTTACAAGAAGATGTTTTGGGCAGAAACTGAAACAAGGTACTAAATAGAACTAATTAATACAGGGCTTGTGTTCACACCTTTACTCATTGGAGTTCAGTGAGTTCACACCTCCCTTGAAGCTCTTTGGGAGCATAAATAGAGCTTCAATGGGCCAGTCAAGGAAGTTCTTCAGAGTGAAGATGCTACAAGTGGAGGTTTCACCGGAATGACATGAAGAGTTGGAGCTGGCTGGAGGCTGAAGAAAGCAGAGGCAGAGTCTGAAGGACCAGACCTTTGGATTTGGCAACATTTGGAGAGAGCTCTTAGAACCAAGCAGAGAGATAGGCCTCTAAGCTAACTGGGCTATATTGGAGATAATAAAAGATCTGAACTTTTATCACCTGGCTGTGTCTTGAGAAGAAAAAGCTCACCACATTTTGGCGCCCGAACAGGGACTGATTCAGATCCATCTGAACCAGATCACAACAATTTTAGCCAATCTGAGAGCTGTGTGGTTATAAACCAGAGCTTTCTTAATTTGCATTTCTCTGATCAATAGTGCTTTAGAGAATTTTTTTTTTAATATGGCTATCAATGATTTTAATCTCTTCATCTGAAAATAGTCTGTTCACATCCTTTGGCCATTTATCAATTGGAAGATGGCTTCAATTTTTATAAATTTGAGTCAAGTCTTTCTCTATATTTTATAAATGGGCCATAGTCTTGTTAGCTATAAAATGAAAAAGATGTTCTATTACAGGACTTCTTAAACTTTTTCCACTTATGACTCCTTTCTGCCTGAGAAATTTATATGTGATCTTATACATTTAAAGATATATAAAATAGGTATGAAAATGAAATATTCAATGATAATAAATTATAATTTCAAGACTCCCTACATTTAATTCTGAAACTCCATATGGAGCCACAAAGCAAAGTTTAAGAAGGTGAGACTTATAAGAACCTTGTAGTTCTTCCTTATTAACTTTCTCACACCAAACCTCTTAGTAATGTACTATTAGCCAATCTGTGTAACTTAAAAGTTGCATGATATTATAGTGGCACATTTTTCAGATGAGAAAATGTGTCTCCTAAGTAATATCTCTTAGCAAGTCAGCATTAACTAGACCTTAGGACTCTCAAGGGGTTAGCTTCACTCTCCTGGCTAAGAAATGGCTCTACTTGATAATTCCATCTGTATAACCCTTGATAGTAAACTCTGAGCAGAATTTTTTCTTTCCCCTCATATCTGAGCGAACTGTCATCTTTAGGAGGAAAAGAGAATGTATTATTACAAAGAGAGTGTGGCAAACATAGAATCACTTATTCAAGGTGACAATGGAAACTGCAAAATGGGATTTGCCTCTGCAATCATATTTTGCTTTTGAACTACATAAAGAGAGGGATTGTATTTACCAAAAGTTAGTGGCAAGCTCAAAGTTCAATTTAAAAGAGATAAATAGAAGTAAATGTAGAGAAGTAGGCTTATTTTCTCTCTATATAGGAATGGGGGTGTGCTTGTAAAGCTGCAGGTTGTACTGTGCTTGGAGCTGATTACTAGGCTGCAGGAGTTAACAAGATAAAAAAGTACAAGTGGGGGTGATACAGGGGTTTGTAATCTCATAGAGGTCAAATCAGATTTGGCTATTGGTTCCCTAGGCTGGGCTATTTCTCAAAATAAACTCAGGGTAAAAGGAAGTAGTTTGGAGTGGAAGCTCACCGGGTATTCTTTAGTTCTTGGCCAGCATGAGTCAGTGCAAGTCAGTTCTGTTGGATAGTTGGAATTATAGAGGGAGTTCCAAGTTTAACAAGTTAACATTGTAAAGGACTTCTGGTATGTCAAACTTAAAAACTTAAAAAAAAATGCTCAATCTGTCTCCTGAATTGCTGAATCCCAGGTCATTTCAAAGTAGTCAGTAAGGTCATAGTAAGGGAGCTCAAGAAAATCAAGATGATTAGCCAAGTCATTAATCATTCTATTTCCATATTAGCAAATAGCTTGACTTTCTGACTGCTATCTATAATCAGCCTCTTTCTGTCCCTTGAGTACTAGTACATATTAAATCCATTGGAAATGACTAAATAAAGATTTTCTTTTCCTGATAACAATATTTCTGACTAGTAAAACAAGTAAAACAATGGAACCCAAGTCTGTAGCCTCCCACTTCCCTTTACATTTTCTTTCTTTTGTAATCATTCAGGGCAAGGAGTACATTAGTCAGAATTTTTCATGGATTTATATTTTTTTTCCAATTTAGAAAAAAAAAAGGAACTAATACAAGAGCAGTTCTTGGAATGATCTTTGTAATCTTGAATTAATCTTTGAATTAAAATTGGATTAATCTTTGAACAATGGTTTCAGGTAGATTGTGGGGGACTTGAGGAAATAGGAAGAGAGAAGAGCAGGATGTGGTGATCTTTTGGGACATCAATGTGGCTGTGGAAGCTACTGACCAGGAAACCTGATGTTTTTTCAGTGCCCTTAAAAATAATCTCTACATGAAGAAAACCGTGTACAATTTTGGTGGGAAAAGGTTGTCAGGCATGCATCAGTGCAATGGGCCAGAACTCTGTACTTGAAACAAGGATTGTTATAAGGTGCTAAGTGGGATTGATAAGACAATGGTTAACTAGTTTAGCATGATGATTAATAGTTCTCTTGTTCAGTATAATTGATTTAATCTTACAACAAATAATGGTTCCCTAGTGATAGAATGATTGGTTTATACTTAGTATACTGCATATAAACTGAGACAAACTCAGCCAGGACAGACTAGGAGGGACTTGGAGACATCCTACAAGAAGAGAGAGGACTGGAGGCAGGAGCTCAAGCCATAAAAGAGACATTCATTTCATCTCTCACCTTTGTGGTGGCTAGAGGCTGGAGCATAAGCCCTCAGACTCAGGGAGGCTTTAAGACAGAGACCATTTTGGTGGTCCTCCTGCCTCCCCCACAGAAACCAAGACACATTCCAGAGGACATCCAGAAAGCTAGCCCAGGCCCCAGGCAAGGAGATAAGACTGTGAAGGAGACAATAAAGACTTTGGACTTTATCCCTGGCTATTCTCATGGGGATTACTCTGCTGAAAAGAAGGCTGATCCAGAGACTTCCAGAAAACCAATGAGAACATTACACATTAGTAACAAGAATACTGAGAGAAAAATAGAGAAGAAAATAAAAGCAATCTCTTCACTGACTGTAGTTTACTTTTACTTGATTGTGTGTGTGTGTGTGTGTGTGTGTGTGTGTGTTTTCCTTTGGATGACCACATTTGACCAATTTTCACATTAATTTTACATATATAGATATTACTTTTTAGTTTTCTCACATTTTTTGTGATAAAGGGATGTAGGAAGCAATTGGGCCTCTCAACTGAGCATGGGGTGACTTCTTTGAATAGATAGGTAAATAGAGGGCAACTCACTGTTTGAGAGGTAAGCTCTTTTAACAGGTTAAGCTCTTTTAACAAACAACCTTTATTCATTCACCCATTCATTCATTTGTTTGATTGATTGTTTTGGAGTTCAATCTAAGAAAGACAAACAGGTTGTATCTATAGATTTTTATTCCTCCTAAGTAGATGGACTTGTATAGATGGGAGCACAATTCAAACCAAGCTTAAGGTGGCAAGAAGGAACAAGGGTTATAAAGACAAAAATTATAGTGTGTATGTGTGGGAGTGTAATCACATAATGCTTTTATCAAGTCTTCTTTGGGCTGGGTTGATGTCAGAACTGGAAGTTGAGATCAACCAGTCCTAATAGGTTATCTCACATAACAGGGGAATTTCTGGGTTCAGCATGTCAGTAACACAAGAAACTTCCAATACACCCAGCAAAGACTGTTTAGTTTTACCTGATCCCTTGACTGTCAGTCTTTGTCTGCATGGTAAAGGAGCTTGAGCAAATTAAGGTTATTAATAAAGTCATTAAACATTCCATTTTCACAGGGCATAGGAATGAACAATTTCATAAGAAAAGTATCATTACAAAACCAGTCCCTAATACATAAATTTGCTTCATAGTTATGTCATGTAATCATCTTTTCTCCCTCACACCTTTTCTTCCTTGCTTCATGCCCTTTTTTCCTGGTGATATCCTTCCTTTCCTCATCATATCTCACCCTCCCTTCTCTTCTTTGCTCCTTTCTTTTCTTCACTTCTTCATTCTCTCTTTAATTCTCCTTCCTCATGCATTTCTTTTTCTTTTCCTTTATCTTTTTTTTTCATTTTTTTCACATGCTTTCATTTCAACTCTGTCCCATTCCAAGAGCTGTATTTAAATGAAATAAAAACAAAAAAGGAACATGATTAATTAAAGAAAGGAAAAGTGAATAGATATTATTTTACATATTCTATGTGACTGGTATCACTTTTTTCTGAAGAACAGAAAGAGCAGGGCACATTATTCTAGTAAATATGATTTAAAAATTAAACTTAAGCAAGTTGACTCACTGTTCACAATTTGTCAGAGATAAAGGATTCACTTGAATTAAACTATTCAACAATCAAATCTTTTCTCCATATGAAATTGTTATATATCAAGAAATATCAGCTCTTAAGAAATTGTATTTTAGCCTTAAGACAATTTATTTCAAAGGCATATTTCAAAAACCTTGCCAAAAAGCCTAAGGCTTTTGATCATTTTTTCATCTTTTTGTCCTTGGATAATATGGATCATCCCTTGTTTAGAAATGACCAATGAATCTATTTGTAGAATCCTCAGATGGAACCTTATGACATCACCATGTCATTCATTGGTTCATTAATTAATATACTAAGGACTATATACTATACATACTATATTTTGACTCCTGTCAAATATTATAGACTTTTGGTGGAATATATTATCTCTAGATATATAGATACTTATATCTCCCAATATAAGTAAGTATGACAAAATGCTAAATATATACCAAGGAAATATATGAAGGGCCCTGGAAACTAGAATGGTAAAAAATAAGGTTCATGCTTTTCCCCTTAAATCAAAGAGGAAAATTCTATAATGGCATGCTTATCTATGTGTTTGATCCCCAGAGAGATCCTAGGAGGCAACATAATAGCATTTATTTCTCCAAAAAAAGAGTTTACTGAAGCTTTTAAACATGATAGTCTTTCAAATCCTATATTTACTGTTTGTATTTTCCCAGACTAATCTCATACTTTCAATATTCAATTTCTTTTTCTCTACCTTTTGGCTCACCTGACTTCCTTCAAGTCTCAACAAGTTTTATATTCTACAGGAAGCATTTACCAAGTACTCTAAATTCTAGTACTATCACTCTTTGGAGATGATATGATCATATACTTATAGAACCTGGAAGAATCAACCAAAAAACTAGCAACTTTAGCAAAGTTACAGAATATACAAACCCAAATATATTATCAATATTTCAGTGTCCTACCAACAAAACCAACAAAAAAGAAAGAAATAGAAAGATAAATTCCATTTAAATACTGCCAAAAATCCATTTCTACCAAGACAGTATGAAATACATGAAAATCTACCTGCAAAGACGCAGAAACTAAATGAACACAATTATTTTTCACAGAAATGAAAACTAAATTTAAAGAAATGGAGAGATAGTTATTTTTTTCATAGGTAGACTGAATGAATATAATAAAAATGCCAAGACTTTACTACTTAAATTACAGATACTATACTGCTCAAACAAGCAAAGAATTATTTTATAGACTAAGAAAAAAAAAATTACTTGAAAATAAAAGGGCAAGAATCCCAGAAAGGAAAAAAAAATGAAAATAAAAAGTGAATGAAAGAAGCCTAGAAAGACTAGATTTCAGACAATATTAAAACATTATCAAAAAAAGTCTGTCCAAATTTACAATACACATAAAATAAAAAATTTAAAAAGCAAGCTATTTGGCAAAAAGAAACTCATCATTCAAAAGAAACTACTTTTAAAAATGGAATGTGCTATGACAGAATCAAGCTAGAGCCACATCTCAAATTGTATAAGAAAATAATCTCAAAATGAATAAGATTTTTAGACATATATAGTTAAGGGGAGACTTCATGAGTAAAGATGAGATACAGAATATCCCAGGAGATAAAAGTGATTATTTTTGAGTATATGAAATTAAAAGAGATTTTGCACAAATTAAACAAAATGCAATCAAAATTACAAAGAAAACAGGAGATGGGGCACAGTACAGCAAAATTCTCTGATGAATATATAATTTTTTTTTCAAATATATTTGGAAATGATACAAATTTATAGTATAATACATCTCCCAATTGATAAAATACTCAAAACATGACCAGGCAGTTTTCAGGAAAAAAAATCTAAGTTTTTTTTATGAAAATGTGTTCTAAATCACTAATAATTTGAGAAAAGCAAATTAAATAATTAAAGTACTATCTCATATCTATCAGATTGTGAATTATAAATGTTAGGATTTTAATTGGCAGTGTCTGCATTATCATCATTATGGCTGTTTTAATTAGGAGATTTTATTTAAAAAATATTTATAATTTGTAATTATATAGTACATTTTATTAATAGTGAAATTTAGTCAACAAGTATATTTGCATGTTTATAGATATATGTATATTTGTGTGTATATTGACACATGCATGCATATAGTATTTATATAATCTTTATACATATACATACATGGGCATTATATTGTGTAGATAAGTGCATGTTTATGTACATAAATATTCAACAAAGCATACTTGCACACACATGTATACACAAACATAAAAATAACAATTTACAAAAAAAAATACATTTCTATTTCTCTAGACATCTAATAAATCATTAAAATGATTCAAGCAAAAGGAAACTGTATTCTAAGTTGTCATATCAATAGCAAATCTTTTATTTTAGCATTTTGTCTTTGGGTTTAGCATCTATCTCAGGGAACATCTGGTGAGGGATGGACAAGCTCATTCAAATTGAACTAATTTTGAGCTAAGAACTAACTGTCCTAGATATCTGTCCTGTTCATAACTATAATTTATTTGATGTTTGAGAAAACTCATTTAAATTTTTTTAATTTGTTTTCTATTTTCTTACACCTCTCTGCTGTGGTCTCACTGGGAACCCAAATCAACTTTGTTGAAATATTAAGAAAAAAGCTTTTATCACTGCTTTTCAGGCCTAGCTTGAAGCAGGAATTACTGACAAATCACACAAGGGAGCTTGGTACAGCCTTTGTAACTTGGGATAGGAGAGTGAAAATGATTTGTTTGAACATCGAAACATTTAAAGTTTGTTTAGCCCTAGTAGAGATGTCTATGGAGATAAAAACTGCATGAACTGGCAAATTGAGAACCAAGGTCTCAAAGGAATCAATGAATTGCTATCTTTTCATCTCCATTAAAATAGTCCTCTTCCCCCTCAATTTTCTAAGCTGAAGAGCAGAGATCATAGGACTGAGTAATATTCCAATGCCTTTAAATAATTGGGAAATTAGTTAATAAATGACTTGGAATTAAAGCTCTGTAAAGATATTGAGTTTTTTTATTTATTAGCTGTTTTTAATTTCCCTAGTTTTACATCTATGTTAACTTTTTACATAATTATTTCTTTATTAATCACACAGGAAGAGAAAAATCAGAACAAAAGAGAAAACCCATGAAAGAGAAAAAAATACATAGAAAAGAAAGAAGTAAACACAGTCTGTGATGATTTACATTCAATCTCCATAGTTCTCTTTCTGGATGCATGTAGTATTTTTTATCCAAAGTTTGTTGGGATTGCCTTGAATCACTGAACCACTGAAAAGAAACAAGTCTTTCATAGTTGATGATCGTATAATCTTGCTATTACTATGTATAATGTATTCCTGATTCTGCTTGTTTCACTCAGCATAAGTTTATGTAAATGTTTTCAGGCTTTTAATATTCTATTACTTTCATGTACCACAACTTATTCTGCCATTCCCCAATTAATGGACATCTATTAATTTTCAAATTCTTTGCCCCCAACAAAAATCATCCTTTATGCCCAAATCATATATCCATTTTGACCATATTTGGATATGCAGTGTGAGATGTATGTCTATAATGAGTTTCTGATGTTTCCCAGCAATTCTGTGAAATAGTCAATTCATACTTCTGATGTTAGATTTTAGGAGTTCATCAAATACTCAGTTACTATAGTCATTGATTATGGATTTGTGTGAATCTAATCTATTCCACTGATCCACCACTTTATTTCTTAGCCAGTATTAAATGGGTTTCATGACTATTGCTTTGTAATAGATGTTTAGGTCTGGTACTGCCAAATAGGAGTATTTCATCAAAATTTATTGAAATTATCATATGATTTTTGTTGCTTTTGTTACTGATATGGTCAATTATGGCAATAGTTTTCCTGATACTAAACCAGCCCTGCATTTCTGGTATAAATCTCACTTAGTCACAGTGTAGTATTCTGCTAAGAAGTGTTATAATCTCTTTGCTATTTTATTTATTTATTTATTTTTGCAGCAATATTCATTAAGGAGATTTGTCTATAATTTTCTTTCTCTTTTTTGACTCTTCCTGGGTTAGGTATCAGTGCTATATTTGTATCTTAGAAGGAATTTAGCAGAATTTCTTTACCTATTTTTAAAATAGTTTATACAAGTATTGAAATGATTTTTTTTTTAAGTCTTCAGTAGAATTCACTTGTAAATCCATCTGACCCTAAAGATTTTTTCTTAGGATGTTCATTCATGGCATGTTCAATATCTTTTTTCTAAAATGTGACTATTTAAATAATTTGCTTCCTCTTCTTTTAATCTGGTCAATTTATATTTTTTGTAACTATTCATCTATTTCAATTGGATTGTAAGAGTTGCTGGAATAGAGGTGGACAAAATACCTCCTGATTATTGCTAGTTTCTTTTTTTCTTAATTGTTAAGTTCACCGTTTTCATTTTCCCAGCTGATAATTTTATTTCTTTCCCTTTTCTAATTAAAGTAACCAAATGTTTATCTTTTTTTCATATAGCCGATTCTTAGTTTTATTAATTAATTAAATAAAATTCTGTTTCGATTTTATTGATTTTCCCTTTGAGTTTCAGAATTTCTAATTTTTATTATTTTTATTTGTATGACCAATTCACTGTTCTTTTCTTTCTTTTACTTATGTAACTATTTAGAGATATACACATTTCCCTACAAACTGTTTTGGCTGCACCCCATAGGTTTTAGTCAATTGTCTCATTGTCACTCTCTTGGATGAAATTATGATTGTTCTGTGATTTGCTGTTTGGGCCACTCATTATTTAGAATTAGATTATTTAATTTCTAAATTAGTTTTTGTTCATCTTTTCCTGACTCTTTATCTCTTTATTATATTCTCTCTCTCTCTCTCTCTCTCTCTCTCTCTCTCTCTCTCTCTATATATATATATATATATAATATATATATATATATATATATATTTGTGTCATGGTCTGAAAAGGAAGTATTTACAGTCTCTGCTTTTTTGCATTTGATTGTGAGATTTTTGTGCCACTGAATACATATTGAATTTGTGGGTAGGTATCATGTACTGCTGAGAAAAAAAGATGTATTCCAGTCTGTTTCTACTCATTTTTTTCCAGCTATCAAATATATTTAATTTTTCTAGGATTCTCTTAATCTTGCTAGTTTCATTATTGTTTATTTGGTATATAGATTTGTCTTACTCTGAGATGGGAAGATAGAGATCCCTCACTAATATAGTTTTGCTCTTTCTATAACTGATTTAATATCTTCTCTAAGAATTTGTGTGCTTTACCACTTGGTGCATATACATGTAGCATCATTACTATTTAATTGTTTATGGTACCTTTAATAAGATGTATTTTCCATCCTTTTTCCTTTTTTAATTTGATCTAATTTTACTTTAGTTATATCTGAGGTTAGAATTGCTACCCCTGATTTTTTTTTTTTTTTTTTTACTTCTGCTGAAGCATAATAAAATTTGTTCATGACTTTTATGTTTACTCTAAATTGTCTGTATCACATGTATTTCTTGAAAACAACACATTATAAGATTTTTTTTTTCTTTGCTTTGTTTTTTTAAATTTGCTCTGCTATTTGCTTCCATATTATGGAAGAGTCCATCCAATTCAAATTCAGTTATGGTTACCAACTCTGTGTTTCACTTCACCTTATTTTCTTCCCTGTATATACTTTTGTTGTTTCTATCTTGTCTCTCCTTAGTTGTATTTTTTTTTCCTAAAATACCCTGCCCTCTATCTTCCCTACTTTCTATCACCCATTATTACTTCTCTTAGTCCTTTCTCTTAGTGTTTCTGCTCTTTCTTCTATCCAGTGCCTCCCTTTTTTTTCCTCTTTCTCCTCTTACTTCCTTATAGGGTAAGATCAGTTTCTATAACCTACTAAATAATGAAGTTATTCCCTTTTTGAGTCACAACTGATAAATAAAGCTTCAGACAATGTTCATCCTCCTACATTTGTAACAAATGTATTGTAACAAATCTTTCATACCTCTTTATGTGATCTAACTTATCCCATATGCTTCCACTTTCCACTTCTCCTGATACAATTTTCAAATTTTTGGATTAGATCTCTTCCCCACCTCACCCCTCCCACCCCCATCCCCCCCCAAAAAAAAAAAAAGAAATCATTGTAAGTCTCTTACTTTGGTGACTATCCCTCTCCTTCCATGAAAGTCTCACTAGATAGTTAATTCTTGATTGTAACCCTTCACCTTCTGGAATATGGTATTCTATGCCCTCTGAACTTTTGTTGTAGATGTTGCCAGATACTGGGTAATCTTGACTGTTGCAACTTGAATTGCTTTTGTCTTGCAGCTTACAGTATTTTGTCCTTCAGATTACAGTTCTAGAGTTTCACAACAATGTTCCTTGGGGTTTTCTTTGTGAAATCTCTTTCTGGAGGTGATCAATGTATTCTTTCAATGACTATTTGAAATTTTCTTTAGTTCTAGTATATCAGGGAAGTTTTCCTTGATAATATCTTGAAGAATGCTATCCAAGCTCTTTTTTGATCATGGCCTTCAGGTAGACTAATAATTTTTCATTTTTTTTTTCTCTGACTCTATTTTCCAGATTGTTTGTTTTTCTAATGATGTATTTTACATTTTCTTCCATTTTTTCATTCCTTTTAAGTTTTTTGACTAATTCTTGTTGTCTCACACAATCATTAGCTTCCATTTGCCCCATCTTAGTTTTCAATTAGTGATTTTCTTCAGTTAGCTTTTGTATCTCTTTTTCTATTTGATTAATTCTACTTTTCAAGAAGTTGTTTTCCTCAGTGGATTTTTTTTTTTAATTTGACCAATTATATTTTTTAATGATGCCCTCTGAGTTCTTCTTTTATCCTCCATCATGCCTCCTGAGTTCTTCTTTTATCCTCCATCATGCCCCTTTTATCCTCCATCATGCCCCCTCACTCCCGCTTAGAGGGTACCATAATGTAGCGTGTAGCACAGGGGATCACCTTCACTACAGTAGCAATCTCAATAGGGCTTATTTTCAGGGTAGGGCTTATTTTAGAGGAATCTTACACAGTAAGAGGAGGGCTTATTTTTGGGATAGGTTTTATTATCAGGGAAACCCGGTAGGTGAAATAGATTATCTAAATCCCCACCCATCCCTTATCAGCTAATCTCCTTTTAATCTACTCAACCTTCATCTGTCTCCCCCCTCCTTTTTTTTTTTTCATTTTGTAAGAAAAGAAACAAAAACAGATTATTTAAGTAAGGTATCCTGACAAATTGTTCTGTGGATCTAGACTATAATTGAAGAAAACATTCTAAATGCCTTAAAATATTATGTAAATGTTACTACTGTTATTACTGTTATTACTACTACTACTACTACTACTATTGTTGTTGCTGCTGCTGTTGCTCCTCTTGCTATTGTTGTTGCTACTGCTTTGCTGCTGCTGCTGCTGCTGCTGCTACCATTATTTCTACTACTAGTACTATTATTGGTAGTAGTAGCTATGGCACTACAACTTCTAATCTATTAGAGATGAGACATAGAAAATGATCCCAATCCAAATTTAATAAAAATAAGGTATATCTTTTTGGGAAAAGAATAAGCTTCACTGTGCAAAGAGTGTGAACAAGTCAAGTCAGATCTCTAGACTTCATACCCTTTAAAAATTAGAGACTTGAGATTGGGAGTGTATATCTGGGGGAAAGATAGTTTGCTTGTGCCCTTCTTCCTTTCTACACAACCCACAATTTAGATTCATATTTTCAGTGATTGCTAAGCTATTTTTGGTCAGTTTTGTCATGTGGGTGGAATATGACTTTTTTCTGAGTGTCAGGGGTATTAACATTATTGGAAAAACTATAGAAAGAAGAATCGGGGCATGGTTAATTTAAGTTTTTGCTCTTCAATACAAATCAGTGAATTGGCATTTCTGTTAGGTGTATGTAGAATAGCAAGACACAGAGTGCATTTGGTATTACTTGTATTACTTAGATAATTCAATATACTCTCATGGTTTTATGAAATCATAGGAAAAAAAAAAACTAAATTCACTAAAATGATAGGTACACACATGAATGCCATAAGTGTTTTAAGCAATTGAAATGAAAAATCAACAGTTAAACTGTTTATTTCCTCAAGAAATACATGTGTTATTTAGGTAAATACATGTCTATAAATAAGTAAATATATTTAGTTATATGTATATATATGAACATAATATGAGTATAGTATGTATACATGTATATAGATTAATACCTACACAAATATATTATGTTGTTTAAGATACACACACACACACACACACACACATATATATATGCACACACAATGTACATTCACACATACATACATATATTTGCCCATTTGGATCTCAGTGGTGATTAAAGCTTGAAATTAAAAAAGATCCCTAGTGAAGAAATCAGAAAAGCCATCTTATAGTAGACAACAGTTGAGTTAAAGTTTCAAGAGAGATAGGAAATCTGAGATTCACCATAAAGAATGGTATTTAAGGCAAGGATTTGCAAAGTCTCTGAAAAGGCATGGAGATAATTAAGCCTGCTTATTTAGAAATAGACTATATTAGACAAGGAATTTGTAATCAGAAACAAGAGGAAGTGAAAATGATTTCATGGTTACTTGAAATAGTCTGTGTAAATGGGTAGCAGGAATAGGATGAGAAATGATTTGAGGCTGTAACTGCCAAGACTTGGCAACTAAATGGAAATTGGAATGGAAAGAGTTGAGAATGATTCCAACTATGAATATTGTGAAATAATAGTGTCATTGACAGTAACATGGAAATGAGAAAAAGGGAATTGTTTAAATGGAAGAAATCATTTTAAATCTGATTTTTTCTACATAAACTATGTATTTGTTTGAAGTTTTTAAATCATTATTTGAGGTTCATTTTAGTTATCTTTAGACTTTAATAGTGATCTGGATGCCTAAATGACCAACTAGATATTTTTAAATTTAATTAACCTCTATTTTAGAGAATTAATTCCATTTTTTTTCTGTAAATAATTTTGGTTCAAAATGTAGAAATTATGATTGACATTTAGAATAAAAACAAATGTCTTAATGCTTGAAGTTAGTATGCCCTATTGATCCCTTAATTAACTAAAGACTAAAATTTTTATTTCTTTGTGTTGTCTGTCTGATGGTGGTATTATCTAATCCTCTATAAGAGGGTAATTTACTAAAGTAAAGCACACTAGTTTCAACAATGCCAGTTGATCCTTTCAGCTACTAACTTTATGAATCATTGACTTATTATTTTTTCTGTGTGCTGAATATATGTTCTACAGCCGTGACATGTGCATAGGAGTTCTCTTCTACTTTAGTGCTTCTAGCATATAGTGTCATCTATTAAGTACCCTCCTTTAATATTTTATAAACTCTGTATGCTAGCATCTAGTTCAGTTCAACATAGATTAGACTACGGCTAAATGATACCATGGTTAGAGCACTAGGTATAAATCAGGGAGAAACGTTCAAATTCAGTCTCAGACACTGCCTTGCTCTGTGATCATTGAAATTAGTCATTAAATCTCTCTGCATCAGTTTGTCAACTCTAACATGAGGACAATTATGACACCTATGATAAGGATCAAATGAGAATGTATTTGTAAAGCTTTTTAAGCACAATGCATGGCTCATCAGAGGTATTATATAATATGCTAGATTTGATGATGATGGTGATAACAATGACAATGGAGGAAGAAGTGTATATCCTACATATGAAACAAATACAATCCCTGTTCTCTAATAGATTCTATTCTAAAACTTGATATTTTGCATTCATGGCCTGTGATTTGCATACACGTCTCTCTCAGCACTACTTGAAAGCTATGTATTAGTTGACACAATCCAAAAAGTATCATGGCTTCCAAATATAGGTGGTTTGAAATCCCACTATTCTCTTTCTCATCACATCCTTTGTACCATTGTGTTCAATACTGGATATGTTTTTTTTAAAGAAATACACCAAAAATCTAGAAAAGAATATTAAAGACAATGAAGGGCTTTTGTTATTTACCATAAGAAAACTGAGAGAAGCAAAGATGAATTTGTTGTTGTTGTTGTTGTTGTTGTTGTTTTATTATTATTATTATTACTATTTGGTAAAAGTGATATAGAATTGTTTAGGTAGAAGACTATATAATTGAAGAATATCTTCAGTTAGAATATATTCAATAAAATATTCAATTAGAAAGAATTATTTTTTTTAAAGTTCACTCTCTAAAAGAAGTTTATCTCCTTAGTATCAGAGAGAAGGACTAAGAAGAAAGTTACAAAAAGGACAACATAGGATTGAATTCATGAAAATTTCCTAAACAAAAAGATTTCTCCCTCTGAGCTTCTTTGGAGGAAATTCTTGTGAATTTGGATATGTAGATATGACATTATGGATTGAGTTATATATTATAGAGACAAATTTATATCACATAACAATACATTAAATTATATATGCAAATATATATATATATAATTATGTCATATAATAATACATAACACACATACAATGTATTTATTATAAATACATAATAATGCATGATAGCATGTATATGAGCACACATATATATACAATTATAACATAAGCTAATAATAAATAATAGCACATTATATAATTGGTTGGTCATCTGTTGTCTTTCATTCTCATTGAGAACCAAGATGATATCATTATGTTAGTCAAGTTATAGCATGTCTAACTATGGTTGATCAGAGCACTATAAGCTTGGGAATGCTTTGCACAGACTAGACAAAAATAGTCGCCATGGGCATTTGGGGTGGCTTCTCTACCTTGACACCTGTCATGTTTGTCCTGAATTAATTCAATTCTGCTTTGCTCATAGAGTGCAACACCTTCTTTAATGAGAGCATGTCTCATTATCATGAGATTAAATATCATGATTGATATTTTTCCTTCATTATCGAAGAGAACCATGGCATCAGGGAGATGATGCCATGGTATATAAGTGAATCGAATCTAAGTGATGGAGGGCTATGCGAGATCACCTATCTTACTTTTCTCTCCAGAGCCATATGAGTCCAGTGGCAAAATATAGTTCTGATGGACTTGGATGAAATGGGAAACCTTGGCCTTTTTTAAACTAAGGTCTTCAACAGGTCTTTTTGACTGAGATTAGGCCCATCCAGTGATTAAGGCTAGTAGTGATGGAGGACCTCTTTATTCACAAAGGCCAAGAAAAAAAAAAAAAACTAAATAAATGAATCTGAGAAAAGAAGACCCTCAGGGTTCCTGGCCAAAGTAAACATTATTATTATTTACATTCATTCTGCTAATAATTGTGCCCATCTAGCATAAGAAAAAAATGAGACACAAAGAAATGAATTACTCAATATAATAGAAGTAAAATTGGAGTTCAATCCCCCTTTTTAGTGTGATAAATTCAGTGTTTTTCCCCCCACTACAACATAGAACAGCTGTTAGATTAAAAATGAAATACACCATCTCAGTACTTGAATAATTTTTATTTTTATTTCAGTTTGAGACACCCATTAGAACTTAATAAGAAAAAATGTCAGAGTACTAATTTCCTTAGCAGTACTATTTAAGTGGTGGAATGAAAATTTGTAGAACACTGAACATTTTCCCCTCAAGGTGTGCTTACCTTTTCAGATGATTTGTTAGGTATGAAATATGCAAATAGTATACAAAGCTGGTGTCCTTTGCAGACAGAAAAATAACCATTTACTAGGTCTGAAAATGTATTAAATGGTCAGAGAAATTTTAAGAGAATATTAGTTTGATGTTCCTGTCTTCTCTAGACATAACAAGACTTGTGTCTCTTAATGGATTATTTTTTTTCTAAATTGATAATAGACAATTATGCATGATTTGTGTTTTAAAATGAAATATTTCATAAAATGGTAGATGCAATATAGTTTGTTCTCAGGTCATGGCAGGTTTCCTCATTTTTTAAATAAATTGCTATTAAAGGGATTTGCATATTTCTCACAAATGAGAATTGTTGTACTCAGTTAATGTAGAAATATATTAAAATTTCTGTCATGTAAAAAACATATAAATGAATGTTATTACAATTTGTCTAAACCATTAGTTGGCCTACTTATGTGGCTAAACAGTGAAGATAGATTTTCAGAATATGTGATTTTCTTTGAGAATTTCACTCACATATTTGGGAAAATAAAATCAGATAAATTAGTTTCTGGAGAATTATTATGGGAGTTTATTTAAGACATCCACGTAGATCAAAATCTAGTTTGTTTATTCATATATGCAGTATTTTTTCCTACTTTAAGTTGTTGGTTGTCAATTTAAGGGTCTCCTCTCCCTAATAGATTTTTTTTTAAAACTACAATGAAATGAATGTCACCACTCTTACCATAAATAATGTGCCAAACTAATCTATTCATTATTCCTGTAAATCACCAAATAAAAAACTATACTCACAACTATGAAGTTCCAATATACTTTATCTACAACTATTAGAATGTAAGCTTCCCTGAGAGCAGGGAGTATTTGTATTCCCAGTGTCTTAGTTCTTGGTACAATTAATTTATACATGTTTTCATTCATCCCCTGTGTAAAGTTTTCAATTTATTCCTTTAGAAAAGAAAAAAAAAAAAACATAGTGTATGGGGCAGTTCTAGGTAGATAGTATTGAGTAAAGGGATTATTTAATAACCAATCCTAATAATGATTCAAATCTAAAGCCTCAATTTTGAAGCCATCACAAGCAGCATTGAAAAAGTGAGTAGCAGAAATGACAGTTCCTCTCTCTTCTCACTTCACTTGGTCAGACAACAAGTATAATCTCATAACTGTGTCATTTTAGGAAGGGAATGTGTAAAGAATGGAAACCAAAGACATGGATTGGCCACAGATGCTATAGTATAAGAAAGACTGAATGGACTTTGGGATGTTTAGCCTGGAAAAGAGACTTTAGAAGGGTAGCATAGGAATCATAACTGTGGGTATTGGCTTTATATATTTAAATAGTTTTCATGAGAAAGAGAGGTTTAAATTTTCTACTTGTCCTCAGAGAAAAGAAACAAGAGAAATAAATGCAAATTGGGAAGAGGGAAGTTAAAGTTTTATATAAGGGCAAAAATATTATGATTAGAGTTCTGGAGGGAAGATATTAAGTAGGTTAGAAAACTCAAGCTTTCTATATTTCCTCCACAAACAAAATAAAATTGCACCTCAGAGTGAACACAGACCATGAAAAACAAAGAAAATGGGTCAGAATAAGGATCTATCTTAAACAACCAAGAACATTTGAAAAAAGATCATGGCTTTCTGTGATCTCCTCTGACATTCTCTCAAACTAATTCCAATTTCCCCATCTTCTCCCCACCCCCTACCCTATATAAGTCATGAAATATATGTTAAACTTGTTAAATATATATGTTAAATCCAATATGTGTATACATATTATAGAATTATCTTACTGCACAAGAAAAATCAGATAAAAAAAAAGGAAAAAGAAAACAAAATGCAAGCAAACAACAACAGAAAGAATGAAAATGCTATGTTGGTGTTTGCCTTCAGTTCTCACAGTCCTCTTTCTGGGTGTAGATGGCTGTCTTCACAAGATTTTTGGAACTGGCCTCAATCATCTCATTATTGGAAAGAGTCATGTCCAAAAAATTGATCTTTGTATACTATTAATGTTGTCATGAACAATGATCTCCTGATTCTGCTCATTTCACTTAGCATAAATTCATGCAAGTCTCTCCAGGATTCTCTTAAATCATCCTATTGTTTCTTATAGAACAATAATATTTCATAACATTCATATACCACAATTTATTCAGCCATTCTTCAATTGATGGGCATCCATTCAATTTCCAGTTTCTAGCCACTACAAAAAGGGCTGTCAGAAACATTTTTTATACTTATGTCTGTTTACCTCCTTTAAGATCACTTTGGGATATAAACCCAGTAGAAAAACTGCTGGATCAAAGGGCATGCACAATTTGATAACTTTTTGAGCATAGTTCTGAATTGCTCTATAGAATTTCTGGATCAGAATGCAGGTGTCCTAGTTTTCCCACCTTCTCTCCAACATTCATCATTATTTTTCCTGTCATTTTTGCCAATCTGAGAGGTGTATAGCAATATCTCAGAGTTGTCTTTGCATTTCTCTGATCAATAGTGACTTAGAGCATCTTTAAATATGATTGGAAATGGTTTTAATTTCTTCATCTGAAAATTGTCTATTCATATCCTTTGACCATTTATCAATTGGAGAATGGCTTAAATTCTTATAAATTTGGGTCAGTTCTCTACATATTTTAGAAATGAGGTCATTATTAGAACTGACAAATATAATAATGTTTTTTTTTTCCAATTTAATGCTTCCCTTATAATCTTGTGTTCATAAGTTATGTTTGTACAAAACTTTTTAGCTTAATATTATCAAAATTCTCTATTTGGTGTTCAATTATGAGTATTAGTTCTTTTTTTGATCACAAATTCCTTCCTTCTCCATAGGTCTGAGAGGTAAACTATCCTATGTGCTTCTAATTTGGCTATAATATCACTCTTTATGTCTAAATCATGAACCCATTTTTACTTTATCTTGATATATGGTGTTAGATGTGGGTCAATGACCACTTTCTACAATTTCCAATTTTCCCAATAACTTTTGTTAAATAGTGAGCTCTTGTTCCAAACTGGGATCTGTGGGATTGCCAAATACTAGATAGTTAAAATTTCTATTTTGTCTAGCAAACCTATCCTATTTCACTGATTGATGACTCTAATTTTTAGCCAATCCCAAATGCTTTTGATGAAAGCTGCTTCATAATATAATCTTAGGTCTGGCACAGATAGGCTATCTTCATTGTCATTTTTTTTTTCATCAAGTCCCTAGAAATTCCTGATCTTTTATTCTTCCAGATGAACTTCATTATTATTTTTTCTATATCTGTAGAATAGTTTCTTGGGAGTTTGATTGGCATGTCACTAAGTAAATAAATTTAGGTAGTATTGTCACTTTTTTATTATATTGACTTGACCTATCCATGAGCACTTGATATTTTCCCAACTGATTAGATCTGATTTTATTTGTGTGTAAAGTGTTCTGTAGTTGTGTTTATACAGTGCCTGACTTTCTCTTGGTAGACAAATTCCCAGACATTTTATAGTATCAACAGTTATTTTGAATGGAATTTCTCTTTCTATCTCTTGCTACAGGACTTTGTTGGTAATATATGGTAATATTCAGAATGCTGAAAACAGATACTTAAGACTCAGTGTGATTGATGAGCTAATGATTCTCTAGCTAAGTACATACTTAGTGTGATACTTAAGGTGATGTAATGATGTAATACTCTACAGCTGTCCCATCCTCAGTATGGTGTAGTGATGTATTTAAAGGCTGAGGGGGGGACACAGAAGTCTCTCAGCCACAGACACAAGAGAAGACCCCAGATTCCAGATTCCATTTTTGACCAGCCACATGACCCTCCTGCCTCCTTCACTAAGACCAGGACTCAGGGTAGTATATAAAAATGCTGATGATTTATATAGATTTATTTTGTGTCCTGCAACTTTGATAAAGTTATAAATTGTTTCTAATAGTTTTTTTTTTAATTTGATTCTCTATGGTTCTCTAAGTATGCCATCAAATCATGTGCAAAGATTAATAATTTGATTTCCTCATTATCTATTCTAATTAAAGGAATTAAAATGATTTTTTTTTTATCTTTTTGTTTTCTTCTCTTATTAAGAAAGCTAACATTTCTAATACAATATTGAACAGTAAAGGTCAAACCTTGTTTGACCATTGATCTTATTGAGAATGGTTCTATTTTGTCTGCATTACATATGGTGTTTGCTAATGGTTTTCAATAGATGCTACTCATCATTTTAAGGAAAAGTCCATTCATTCCTATACTTTCTAATGTTTTAATAGGAATGGGTGATGGATTTAATTAAATAGCTTTTCTGGGATTGTTGAGATTATCATTTTTTTTTTTTGTTAATTTTGTTATTGACATAGTCAATTATGCTAATAGTTTTACTAACATTGAATTAGCCTTTCATTTCTAGTATAAATCCTACTTGGTCATAATGGATTATCCTGGGGATGACTTACTGTAATCTCTTTGCTAATATTTTATTTAAGATTTTTGTATCAATATTCATTAGGGAAATGGGTGTATAATTATCTTTCTCTGTTTTCATCCTTCCTGGTTTAGTTATCAATTCCATGTCTGTGTCATAAAAGGAATTTGGTAGGACTCCTTCTTTCCCTATTTATTCAAATATTTTAGGTAGTATTGGAATTAATTATTCTTTAAATGTTTGGGTGAATTCACATGTAAAGCCATCTGGCCTTGGAGAGTTTTTTTTTTTTTCTCAGAGAGTTGATTAATAGCTTGTTGTATTTCTTTTTCTAAAATGGGACTATTTAAGTAATTTGTTTCCTTTTCTGTTAATCTGGGTAATCTATATTTTTGTAGACATTCTTCTATTTCACTTAGATTATCAAATTTATTGACATATAATTGGGCAAAATAACTCATAACAATTGTTCTAATTTCCTCTTTGTCGGTGGAAAATCCTTCCTTTTCAGTTTTGAGACTAACAATTTGATATTCTTCTTTCCTTGTTTTAATCAAATTAACTAAAGGTCTGTCTATTTTGTTGTTGTTTTTCATAAAGCCAACTTAGTTTTATTTATTAGTTCAATAGTTTTCTTATGTTCAATTTTATTAATCACCCCTTTTATTTTCTGAATTTCAAATTTGATATTTAATTGAGGGTTCTTGATTTGTTATTTTTCTAGCTTTTTTAGTTGTAAGCCTAATTCATTTATCTTCTCTTTCTCTGTTTTGTGCAAATATGCCTTTGGAGATATAAAATTTCCCCTATGAACATTTTGGCTGCATCCCAAAGATTTTGATATGTTGTTGTCTCATTGTTGTAGTTCACTTGGATGCAGTTATCGATTATGTCTATGCTATGTTCTTTCACCCATTCATTCTTTAGGATTAGATTATTTAGTTTCCAATTACTTTTTGATCTATTTTCCCCTCGCCTTTAATTACATGTAATTTTTATTGCATCATGATTTTTTTTTAATGCATTTACTATTTCTGCCTTCTGCATTTTATTTTGAGTTTTTATTCCCTCATACATTGTTAATTTTTGTATGGGGTCCATGAAACTGCTGAGAAAAAAAGTATACTCTTTGCTGGCTCCATTCATTTTTTTCCCAAAAATCTTGTATACTTAACTTTTCTAAATTTCCATTTACTTCCTTAACTTCTTTCTTATTTATTTTATGCTTCTATTTATTTAGTTCTGAGAAAGCAAGTTTGAGATCCCCCACAGTTTATCTATCTATTTCTTCTTTCAGATCTCTTAACTTCTTCTCTAGGAATTTGGATACTATAACACTTAGTGCATATATGTTTAGTATTGATATTGCTTCATTGTCTATGGTACCCATTAGCCAGATATAGTTTCCTTCTTTTTCTTTTTTAATTAGATCCATTTTTGCTTTCCTTTGATCTGAGATCAGTATCACTACCCCCTGCTTTTTTTTTGTTTGTTTGTTTGTTTTTACTTCACCTCAACCATAATAGATTCTGCTCTAGCCTTTTACCTTTACTTGGTATGTGTCACTCTCCTTAAAATGTGTTTCTTGTAAGCAATATATTGTGGGATTCTGACTTTTAATCCAATCTGCAATCTGTTTCCATTTTATGGGAGAGTTCATCCCATTCACATTCACAGTTAAAATGACTAATTCTGTATTTCCTACCATCTTATTTTGTTTGTGCTACACTTTTCTCTTTCCTTTCCCTCCTTGCCAGTATTTTGCTTCTGACTACCACGTCCCTCAAATATCAATTCCCCTTTAAAAGTCCCTCCTCATTTGTATACCTTTCACCTATTACTTCTGTTTTCCTTTCTATTAGTCTACTTTCTTTTTTCTTTTACACTCCCACTTCCATATATGGTGAGACTAGTTTCTCTGTGAAACCAAATATATCTGGTATTTTCTCTTTGAGCCAAATCTGTTGAGAGTAAGATTCACACAATGTTCATCCCCCTCCCTTCTTTTTTTTAATTTTAATAGGTCTTCTTTGCCTCTTTGTGAGATGTAATTTCCCTTATTTTACTTCCTTTTTCTACATTTCCCAGTACAATCCCTTTTCCATTTCTAGTATCTTTTTCATATTATCACAATAAAATCAAATTATACCCACACTCTCTAAGTATATGCATAACAGAAACATTATTTGCAATGGTGATTTCCTTTTTACCTTTTAGATTTTTCTTGAGTTCTGTATTTGGAGATCATTTTTTTTTCAGCTCTGGTATTTTCATCAAAAAATAAATGAAATTCACCTGTATCACTGAATGTTCATCTTCTTCCTTGAAAGATAATACTCTATTTAGCTGCATAGTTTACTCTTGGTTGTAATCTAAGTTCAGATTCCTTCTATCCTTTAAGGTGGAAATTGCTAGATTCTGAATAATCTTGACTGTCTCTCCATGATATTTGAATTGTTTCTTTCTGACTGCCTGCAATATTTTTTCCTTGATCTGATAATTCTGAAATTTAGCTACTATATTCCTTGTAATTTTCATTTTGGTGTCTCTTTCAGGAGGTGATCGGTGAATTCTTTCAAAAGTACTTTACCTTTTGATTTTAGGCCATCAATGCAGTTTTCTTTGATATTTTGATATTTCATACTTTCTTCTATTGTTTTTGTTTTTGTTTTTGTTTTTTATTGGTTGTTGTTGTTGTTTTGTTCTGTTTTGTTTTGTTTTGTTTGAGTGATTCTTGAAGTCTTATTGAGTCATTCACTTCCATTTGTTTAAATATAATTTTTAGTGTAGTATTTTCTTCAGTTACTTTTTTAGCTCATTTTTATATTTGGCCAATTGAATTGTTTTGTTCATTGCATTTTTTCCATTTCACAAATTCTGTTTTTCAACTGATTTGTATCTTTTTCATGTCCTTTTTTTTTTCTTTTATAACTTAAAAGAGTTATAAGCTTTTTCCATTTCATCAAATCTATTTTAAGGAGTTTTCTTCAGATAATTTCTGTTTTTCATTTTTCATCCCCTTTTCCTTTCCCCATTTTTCTTCTCTTTTTTAACATCTTTTTTGAAATCTTCCTTGTGAAATGGAGATCGGCTCATGCCTACCTTTAGTGCTTCATCTGGAGTTGATTTTCCCTTAGGAACCTCAGAGTTTGAGGTCTGTTCTTCTCTCTCTCCATAAAAGATTTCTATGGTGAGAATTCTTTTTTTGGTCTTTTTTAAGTGTTTGAGGTCTGCTATTAACACAAAGGTGTGATAGCTGCTTTAGTTTTGAGTGGAGCAGTTCTGCTGACTCTTGGTGCTGGGTAATCAAGGCCAGGTCTTGAGTTCTTCCAGAGATCAGCTGTTTGCAATGTGCCTTTTGTGGCAAATCTTCTAAACCAACCACTTGAACCAGAAAAGAGTAGCCTAGGAGCTTCACAGAAAATTGTCTGGTGCAGATATCACAATGCTCTGGCTCCCCACCACAACTTCTTGCTCCAAGTTCCCTACTCTGAGGCCTGGGGTCTACAGACTGTCCCCCTGCTCAATTGAAAAAGACCTGTTCTGAAGTTCTTCCAAATTATATTCTTCTGTAAATGTGTTGTACTTCTAATATTTATGGGTTCTATCACTTTAAAACCAGTTCAAAGGCTTAATCTGCTGTTGCTTTGAGAGAAAGGTCATAGGTGGTTTTAGAAAGCTGTCTGTTCTCAACCATCATGAGTCCACCCCCTTCACTTATATTCTAAAGGAATCATAAGCTATTGTTGTATAAAATTGATGAATTTCATAGTTTAATAATTTCTTGCCTGGTAGTAGACATCAATGACAGCTTCTTGAAAGGTTTGAGCTAAAAGAAAATTGTTTTTATGAGTTTATGTCCCTGAGGTCCACAGAATTCATTAGTAAAAAATCTATTTAAAACAAATGTAAAATAATAGCTTGTTTTTTTTTTTAAATTTAATCATAAACTCAAAACATTTCCTTTTATTATACTCCAGAGTATATACTTATTCAGCACTTTTATGGAGCCAATAAATAAATAGATAGATAGGTAGAAAGAAAGATAGAAAAATAGATACATGCATGGAAGAATAGATGTTTATATATATATATATATATATATATATATATATATATATATATATATATACACACACACACACACACATATATATAATCTTTTAAAAATTAAAATATATTTTTTCTCTGAAGGCAAAAAATTATTTTCTATCAAAAAATAGCATATGTAGATGACATCAGAAATATGTCATTATCCACTGATAAATTTTCTCTGTCTACAGTTATAAAATAGCTATCCGTAATTCAAGTGATTTTCTATTCCATTATATTTTTCTTTATGAAAAATTTGGCATTTAGTGAAAACTTTTATCCTCCATAATATTTTCATAACTCAAGGCTATTAAACCTCAAACTACTATAAGTTCTCATTATAATATAGCAATTCCCAGGAAATTCTATATGCCATTTTCTAAATGGTGTATTTTATTATAAGATAGATTCTTGGGGAAATAAAAGATATAACTTGACTTTTCTTATATATAAAATGTGAAAACATGATGTGCCATTGAGTAGATATAGATGATACAGTCTTGGAATTCAGTGATGGTCTAGTGGACTCCACTGCCACATCTATATGTTTTTACATTACTAATAGTTTGATCTCTGCTCAATTTCACAGCCAAATTTCTAGAACAAAGACCATATATATTTATTACTCTCATCTCTTTTCCTACTATTGTATTCTTGATCTTGTGAATATACTAGATTAAAACAGTTTTCTCCAAGTCACTAATGATCTCTATATTACTATATTCAACTGCTCTTAGTATTTATTATCCTGAAAATCTCTACAGTATTTGATAGTGTTTAAGACCCCTACTCTCTCTATTATGCATCATCTCTCTCTCTTTTAGACTTTTGCCATAATGCTCTTTCTTTATTATCCTCTTATATCTCTTATACCTGCCTTATTTTTTCTCCTTTTCTGAAAAATTTTCTATATATTTTGTGATAGAATTGCTATAGAACAAAGTTCATTTCTGAATCCCTCTATCTCTTCCTCCATATTTAACCTCTTGCCAAATCTTTTGTATTTTCTTCTAAAGCATCTGTCATATCCTTGCTTCTTCACTGAAATGATGCTTCATTAATCCATATCCTCATCTCTGACATCATATCTATGTTTGTATCTCTAGAATTTTCAATGTTATTGACTATTCTTATAGTTCATGACACATGATGCTCTTTGTGCCATCCCCATGCTTTAATAGAGGTTATCTCCCATGCTTGAGATATTATTCCATCTCATTTCTACTTCTTAGAATCTTTGTAATTCTTCAATGTTTAATTCAAGCACTCTTTCTTGTAGGAGGTCTCTTGATCACCCACTTGATAAAACCCCATTCAAATTCCCTTGTATATATAAGTCACATATCCTAATAGGTGGAGAAGCAGTCCTGAAAATTACAATTCTGTTTCTAAGAAATCTGACATTTGTGTTTCCTAGTGGTATATAAAAAAGCCTATTCAGATGGAAGTTAATACATCAAGTTAAATCAAAGACTATCATTTTAAATACATATGTATTTCAAAAGAAGCATGATTTTATTACTATATTATTAGCTTTGCTGAATTAAAATAACAATGCATTCTTGCTGGGACTATGGGTCCCTTTAATAGCACTTATGATGAAATATATTCAAAAACTGGTAGCTCACTTCCTCCTGATGTGTCCCTTATCATCAAGTAAGAGAAGTTGTCCTTCCTGTTCACTTGTTTTCTATTTTTTCCTCTTGTAGTTTTTCTGTTTTGTTCTGATCTTTCTCTCCCAATATAATTCATGAAGAAATGTGTATTTTAAAAGTTAACATGCTTGCATAACCAGAAAATTAAAAAAAAAAAAAGAAACAATAAATAAAAAAAATAAGATAGGCTATCCTCTGGACACTTTATGTCTTGCTTGGCTTAAACTCCAAATATTCCAAATAGGAAAGACTGGGCAAAATTTTCTTGTCAGGACATACACTATCAAGAATCTAGTCACTTTTTTTTCTTACTATGTAATATGAGATAATGACTTTAAAACAGAATACTTCTGGAAAAGTGCAATTCATTTCCCAAGGCCAAATTAATACAAAGGCCAAAATGAACAATTTGTTTTTGTTCCCATCACACTTCCCTTATTTATTTTCTGGGCCTATTGAGACACTATATTTCAGTTGAAGGAAACTGACTCAAGAGTCAAAGAAGTCTTTCCTACTTCTGACACTTTTTCCCTGCTTGACTTTAGTAGAGACTCTTGATGTTCCTGGAGTTACATTTCCTTATTTACAAATGAGAGTTTTGAACTGAATGGTCTTGATATTCCTTTCAGTTCTACATCGACATCTACATATAACTCCTATTGTAATAATCTTGGGCATATTACAAAGAAAAAATTTCCTCATGAAACAAAGTTCTCTCTCTCTCTCTCTCTCTCTTCTCTCTCTCTCTCTCTTTCTCTCTCTCTCTCTCTCTCTCTCTCTCTCTCTCTCTCTCTCTCTCTTTCTCTCTCTCTCTTTCTCTCTCTCTCTTTCTCTCTCTCTCTCCTTTCTTTTCTCTCTCTCTCTCTCTCTCTCTCTCTCTCTCTCTCTCTCTCTCTCTTACACACTCATACTACATCTGTGGGTATATAAAGAAAGAGAGAGAGAGAGAGATACAAAGAGGAAGAGAGAAATCCCCACAGACACTAAACATATGGATATAGATAAATATATTATCTGTATATATAAAGATAAACCCCAGAATTTTTTTTTCTTCATCAATGAAATGGCCAGTGATCCCTTAGAGAGTTAGATGTAAATATTCTCATTGTGTGAAAAAAAAAATAGACAGTATACTCTATTATATCATTTTAGTGGGTTATATGGAATCCTAGAAATCTAGCCCTAAATAATTCTCAATAATCTATGTTATACAGTGCATCTCTAAAAGAATCTTTTTTTTTCATGTTTTTCCCCATTTATATGTTATTTGGAAAAGTTTTACACACTGGAACTGCATTTGATACTTCAGAAGATGATGTCTCTGTTCTTCTATAGGTCATAAACTCTAAGCAGTGTCTTATTTGCTTTTAGGGAATCTGTATCCCTTAGCTTCCTACTAGGAAAATTTATGTTGTGAATTTCTTTTCAGTCATTTATTCCACATTTAGCCTTCCTTTTGCTCTCTGAGAGGTTTTAATGGTACCATCATCAACTACAGAATTATCTGCTTTTACATAGCAGGGAACTTGAAAGTATATGGATTTCCCAGAAACAAATACAGAAAAGTGAGATAGTTGGGTGCCTCTTTGCCTGGACAAATCACCTTTTGAGGAAGAAGAAAAACAATGATAAAATAAGTTCTTGAGGAAAACTTGGTAACAAAGTGGATGGAGTAGAAAACTCATATTCATGAATACCCAGGGTCAAGTCCATTATCAGGTATCTACTACTTACATGGCCTTTGTAGATCTCAATTTCCCTATATGTACAATGGAGAACCACCCTTGAAGTCTTACTTTGATGGTAACAAAATAATATCTGTAAAGCAATTTGCAAACTTTAAAGAATACATTAGTAAATATGCATTTATTAGGTGTACCAGGCACACAAATTTACTACATTTATCATCATTTTCACCATCATCTTCAACCTACAAAATTGATATATTCTTCATGCTATGGGAGAATGAAAATAAAAATTTGTAAGTCATTACCAAGAATCAGACTTAGAAGAGGTTATAAAAAAAGCCATAAATGCTGAATCCACACTAAGAGAAGAGCAGCAAGGATTGTCAGGATGCTAAGCCAGGGTCATTAAAAATTTTACTAAATTACAACTAAGTTAGTAGAGAGCTCCTACCTGTGAGCAAAACTATTTAAACCTCCTTGACATGCAATAGCAGCTTTTAAAAAGCAAACAAGTATCTTTGAAGTTCCCTTACATGGAACACTCAAACACTTGATTGGAAAAATACACAAACAACAACAAATAGCAAAATGAATAACAAAACAAACAAAAAATTATGCAAAGTAAAAAAAAAAAAAAAGTCAACAATTAGAATCCCTGAATCATAAACATCTGAGCTAAAAGATAACACAGTCCCACTATTATGGGCCAGAACTTGAAACAAGGTGCTAAGTCCCTGGAAATGATAGAAACAATGCTTATGTATTTAGTTCACACCTTTAAGACAGTTCACATATTAGAGTTCACACTTTTAAGAGATGATATATAAGGAGGAGCTCCCACAAGCCAACTAGAGACTGCAGGAGATTCACAAGTCAAGGAGATTCACAAGTCGCGCAGAACAAGGGAAGACAGAAGCCAACTAGAGACTTTGGGTGATTCAAAAGTCACAGAGAGCCCACAATCCCACTCTTGGAGGAGGAGTCAGATTCATTCCAACTTCAACCTTTGTGCTGGCTGGAGATATTGGGAGTGAGGGGCTGAAGCTGGCAGAGGCAGAGGCAAAGAACTAGCATCAAGGACTCTTGGAACCAAAGAGAGAGATAGGCCTCTAAGAAAGCTAACCAGGGTATTTTGAAGGAGACAATAAAGGATCTGGACTTTAACAGCTGGCTGCATTTGAGGTGATCATTACTCTGAACTGAAAGGAAGGGTGCCTCCAGAAGCTCCCCAGGAAACCTGCTTCCAGAGAACAATATAATTTAGAAAAGAGAACACTACATCCCACCAATGAACAATGAACTATACTGAATAGTCATTCATTATTACTAGATTTGCAAAGATAGGGTTTTATACTTCAGTCACAGACAGCCCATTGCACTTGATGTAACATTAATCCTAATGAAATTTCCCATTACACCAACTCTAAATAATTCTTTTGGCAACACCTGCCAATTGCTCCTGGTTTTTCTTATACACTCAAGCAGAAGCATTTCAAATGTCCCTCTTAAAGTTTCTTTTAATATGTATAGTAAGTCACTCCTCCATTGAAGTAAACAGTTTTCCCCCATTAATTTGAATGAGTTTATAGTTATTTATTTTGGTAAATATTCATTAATTTACTTGAATATATGTGGGGAATAAAAAAAAAATTTATTGGGCATTATTTTTTGCTGGTCGTCATTCAGTATAGTTTACTCTGTACATGCTTTTATTCATTAATGAGACACAGCCAAAGTGTGAAATGTTATAAACAATAATAGAATCTTAGAGTTGGAAGAGGACTCAGAGACCACCCATGAAAAAAACTGAAGCTAAAAAGGAATGTCTTCTAGAATTAATATGACAAGTGGTTAATTAGTTTCTGCCTGCTGACTTCAAACAAGAGTCATATCCATTGGATTTGTAACGCACTTAATTGTTAAAAATGCACAGGGTTGTATAACTAGAACCAGACAAGATTTTAGAAGTTATCAACTTCAATTCTTACTTTTAAAAAATAAGGAAATTACTCCAAGAGAAATTAATTAAGTGACACACTTTGAAATCTATGGGTTTTAAGTGACATTGATAAGGTGTAGATTTAGGGAACCAAAATGAAATTAGGGTTTCTGGTGGTCAGGGAGTTAAATGATAAGGTCTAGTGGTAGGTTTGGTGTTCAAAGAACCAAATGGAGAGGTTTGGCTCCCCTGCAACCCCTTGGGATTCAGCACAAGGATAGGGAGTTTTGGGGACTCCCTTCTGGCAGACGGAGGTTCTCTGTAAAAAAAATTCACAGACCTGAAAACCTAGATTGATAAAAGAGGTTTATTATGGGGATTGGAAGTAAGGTTAAAAATCCTGACAGAGAGGCATAAAGTCTGGATAGGAAATAGGTGAAGATAAAGAAAGGATGGCACTGAAAAAAGGGTTCCAGTGGACAGAGGCCCTTGGCATCCCAAGCATGGCATAGCATGGCATATTGGGAATCTCTGCAAAGAGAGAGTTTTAGTTTGGCTCTTATAATGGGAAGTTTGGCTACAAGCTGAAGGAGCCTCATGGGTGGAGTCCCAATTTGGGTTTCAGCTTGAGCTGGAATTTGAATTGAATTGATTTGAATTCAAATGAGTTGAAATGAATTCAATAAGTTTCAGAATGGAACCAACCCCACCTCTTAACAAGGAAGAAACTGTTTGTCCCTTGGGACCAGACAGGGTCCCTCACTGAGGCAGAGTTGAAGGAGATTTTTTCCTTTAAGGATTTTTAGAGTTTTGGAGTCCTCTCTTCACCATAACTACAATGTAAACATAGATTCCTAGACACGAATTCATAACTTTCCCCATCATATCACTTGGTAAGCCTATATTTTCTACTTGCAAATTGATGGTTCTCAAAAACAATGAAGTATTTTAGATTCAAAGCATTGTGTCATATCATTGATTCAAGTAGTTTTAATTAACTGTCTACTATTTCCAGTTTTTCTGCTAGTTTCTGGAGTTAAAGAAACAAGTAAATAATCTCTGGCCTGAAGGAACTTGCCTTTAGTTATATTAGAATGTTATTTTCATTTTGAAGAGAAAGAGAGGAAAATAGAAGGGGGAAGAAAGGAGAGAAGAGAGTAGAGGAGATAATAGAGGAGGAAGCTTTAGGGGAGAGACAGACAGATACACACACACACACACACACACACACACACACACACACTGCTTCTTTTTCCTGTGTACAAAAATTCTAGTTCAGGTTGAAATCTGTTGTGATATACATGTTTTCATTCCTAATTGAACCCTGCCAATGTTTGATTAAAGTGTTCATCCCTGATGGAAAGGCTGCTCTCCAAAGTCCTGGATTCTTTTCGAGTTGGCTAAGAGAGAGCGTGGCCTGGGCAGCCATTCAGTGTCAAGGAAAGCTCTTGCCGTCTGCTTCTGTTTCACAAACCCATGTCTAATTGAATGTTTATGCTCTCTGGTGGGGAGCTTTTCCTTTTAATTTAGGCTAATTCACAAAGAAATGCAAATTTGAATGTAAATAGAAGATACTGTTTGCTAAAATAAGCATCCTCCAATTCTTTCTCCTTCCTTCCTTACCTGCTCCTTCCTTCCCTCTCTCCCTCCCTCCCTCTTATCCATTTTCCTTCTATACTTCTGATTGTTCCTTCTTTCCTTGCATATTGCTCTCTTTTCTTTTTCTCTGTCTTTGTCTGTCTTCTTTTTCTGACTCTCCATCTGTTTCTCTGTCTCTGTCTCTCTGTGTGTCTCTCTGACTCTTTCTCTGTCTCTCTCTGTCTCCCTCTGTTTCTCTCTCTCTCCCTCTCCCTCTCTCTCTCTCTCTCTCTCTCTCTCTCTCTCTCTCTCTCTCTCTCTCTCTCTCTCTCTCTCTCTCTTTCTCTGTGTTTCCCCCCCAACACCTTTCTAAAATTTCTTACCTTACATCCCTGTAATTCCTTAAGATTGCTAAAAATCAAGCCTTGAAATACTGATAAGAAGATCTGGGATGAATCCTAACACTACCATTTACTCCATTTGTGACCTTGGGGAAAACATATTACTACTCTGAGCCTCACTTTACCTTTTTGACAAATGAATAGATTAGAATGAGAATTAAGATGATATTTATAGGTTTTTTTTAACTAAAAGTGTACAATGTAATTGAATGACACATTTTGCATCCAGTTCTCACAATAACTTTATGAAGTATATGATTTTATTTCTGATTTATACAAGGAAACAGCCTGAAAAGGATTTAGTGCCTTCCACAGAGTCATGCTGCTAGCAAGTTTTTTGGGGAATTTTTATATCTCTATAGGTAATCACACTATTACTGAATTTTCATTTTTAACTACTCACTCATTTTCCAAATAAGGAAACCTTTATTCATAAAACTTTATACTAAGTCATAAGCATGGGATTTGCCCAAGTCTTTATCATTTTTTTTTTCATAATTTCACCATACTATAAAGAAATTGATAATCAGTCAACACCAATTATTAAGTACTTCTTGAGACAGGGTGTTCAATGTTGGTGATATAAAGCCAAAAAATAAGCAAACAAACAAACAAACAAAAACAAAAACAAAAAACATTGTCATTGTTCTCAAGGAATACATTGTTATCTAGGAGACTATATATAAACAAATATGTACAAACAATAGGCATTGAATGGATGGGAAAATATTCTCAGAATGAAAGCATTTACAGTGTGTCCATGGGGATCAAGAACAGAAGAATTTTGGCAAAAAGATTTGAGCTGAATCTTGAGGGAAGCCAATAAATGGAAGTAAGAAGAATGGTTATATTTCAGGTATGGAAATCATGTGAAAAAGTACAGATTCTGTGTTGATCCTTTGTTGAGTATGTGGGAGTGGGGAAGAAAGTATAAGAAAATTGGTAAGGTAGGAAAGGACCATGTAACAAATGTTTTTATGGTTGATATTAGACATAGTAGGAGTCACTAGAAGAAGATCACTTTATAAGATTTGTTTACACTTTTTAAGAATTATTTACAACAGTGAAAAAAGGCCAATAGAAGGTTATTAGATAAGTTAAGCATGAAACAATGATGTTCTGGAATGTCATTTTATACCTGACTTCTCTTCAATACTTCATGATCCTAGGAAATTAATTTTTTACAAGATAGCATCAATTCTGAAATTGAAATATCCTTTGTTCTAATTTTTTTAGGTTTTTTTAAGAATAGCTTTTTATTTTATTTGAATTTACACATGCAAAGATAGTGTTCAGCAATCATCCTTGCAAAACCTTATGTTCCAAATATTTCTCCATCTCTTCCCCCCACCTTGCTTTCCTAGACAATGAGTAATCCAATATATGTTAAACATGTTAAACATAAATATCTCTTGTTCTCATAGATTTTGATTTTTTTCTCTCAAAACATATGCAACTTTTTATCTTATTCATCACCAGCTAAAATAATAATTTCTTTCCTTAAATATTTTGAAACCATTTTATCTATGTCCTTTATTCTCCTCCTACTTTACAAATTATTATATTTATGCTATTCTTATACTCTACTAAATTATATCTTCTTTGAATGAAGAGACTATCTTTTTTTAAAGTTACTGAATCCCTAGAAATACATAAGAGAAACTTAATAATCCCCTTGATTAGTATGTTTTGTTTTCTTTTGTTTTGTTTTAAACTATTTCCAGCCCTTAATCTTAATCTCAGGGGAGATTAGATAAATTGATGAAGTCTATTGGGATAGCACATGACATACAACTGTGATTTAAATTTATGGGCTCTGATAGTCTGGTGAAACAGTGATTGTTGAGACTGGAGAAGAAAAGTTACAATAGGATATGATGGCTTTCATCATGGATGTGGCAGATTGTCATGTGAAAGAGACAATAAAATAGAGGTGAGATGTATTTTCTTTAGTTTCAGGAAATAAACCCAGAAAAAAAAAAACATAGAAGTTTCAAAGAGGATAGTTTTTTGCTTGATATTAGAGAAGGGGGATTCATAATCATTTTAATCTCTCCATAGTGGAATGGGATTCATAATCATTTTAATTTTTCCATAGTGGAATGGGCTATATTTTATTGAATTCTCCCTCACTGAAGATATCCTAACAATATTTTGACCAATCTTCATTCATGACGCAAAAGTGTTTATTTTATCTCCTTTATTTTGGTGGGGTGAGATAGAGTCAAACAAATGGTTAACTACTTGATTGATGAATTCACTCTAAACTTTAATTTATGTAATTTTCCATTTCTATGATTCTGGACATTTTATGTTTAAAATACTTTGATGTTTTGATCTTCACTTTCAGAGCAAGTTCTTGTTGATTAATTACTTAAATTAAAAAGAATCAATTTAATACGTTAAACCTTGGGATATATCTTCTCTTCTTATCATGTAAACTGTACAATGTATTTGTGCATGTCTCTCTGTGTATATGTGAAACCAGAAATGAGATAAAACAACACCTTTCAATTCAAATGGGTTTCTAATTCAGTGGAGAATGACAGACAGAGAAGGAGAAAAAAGAGAAGGAGAAGGAGAAGAAAAAGGAGGAGGAGGAGGAGGAAGAGGAGGAGGAGGGAGGAACAAGGAGGAGGAGGAGAAGGAGGAGAAAGACTTTGAGGAAGGAGGACAAAGAGGAAGGAGGATGAAGAGGAAGGAGAAGGAATGGAGAAGGAAGAAGGAAGGGGGGAAAGGAGGGAGGAAGGAAGGAAGAAAAGAAGGATTTGAAAGAAATATATTACAATAAACTTTTCGGATGTTTTGTGAAGATGAATTACTTTTCATTTCCCCATATGGTTAAATCACTGGAAGCAAGAATTTGTGCAGAAGGATAAAGAAGCTAGGGAAATGACAGGTAAGCCAGGGACTATTTGTTGCTATTAACTATGATCTTCCCTGCTAATCATCCTGAAGAACAAAAAAAGAATGGCCAATGATAAGAAAAGAAAATATATGGTGATCTCAGAACCTCAAAACAATCAAATGTCAGTGATAGAAAAGACACTAGTAAATATGTGGGTATATATGAGTACATTTGTGTATTTTTATATATGTTTCTAAATATAGGTGGATATATATAGGTATGTGTATGTGTGTGTGTGTATGCATGTGTATTTGTGTACAATGCATATACATAGATACATATCCATATACACCCATATATTTATTATGAATACAATCAGATGCTACCTAGGTGTTTAACCTTGAACAAATCACATAACTTGTTTGCCTCAATTTCCTCATATGTAAAAATGTGGGTAATAATAGTATGTCTCTCAAGGTTGTTGCAAAGATCAAATAAGACAAAAATTATAAAGTGCTAAGCAGAGTTCTTAGCACATGGTATTGTATAAATATTAGCTTATCAAAAGCTACCGAATTCCCTACTTTTTGCCACAGGTAGCAACAGAAGTTAAATATCAATTAGGGTCTTTTGAATTCTACCTTACCACATAAAACTCCCTAATGTACTAGTGATTTAAATTTACTGTTTGGAAACCCTGTCAGTGAAAATATCATATACAATAAAATATCAGAATTTGGTGACTCATTATGAATTTCAGAAAGGGCAATTTCATTAGTTTTAGCATAATAAAAAGGGGGAAATGTTTATCATGAAAAAACATAACATTTTGTAGGAAAAAACACATGATTTGGAGATGGTAGTATCATTATGAAAGCATAATGAAAAAGAAATGATGTCCAAAGGGAAATATAAAAACAGCTGCATTATATGTCAATGAAGCTGGAAACGTTATGCAATAGAGGGATACCTCAAACCTAGAAATAGTTCAAAGGAACTTGACAAAGAACATGAGTTAATTACAAATTAACGCACACCAATATCTCACTTGGTGTCCATAAACAATAATTGTTATTTAGTAATATTTAAGTGTCCAAATATTTGTAACATCATTGTTAGTTTTCTCTTTCTCGAGCTCATTTTACGGAGGAGGAAACTGAGGTAAACAAGGTTAAGTGACTTGCTCAGGGATACCTAGCCAGTAAATGTCTGAGGTCAGATTTGGAGTCAGGAAGGTGAATCTTTCTGACTGCAATCCCAACATTCTATTTCACCATGTAGCTGTAGATTGTAATAACAAACATTGGCTTATAGTCACTATTGTCTTGGAAGAAGGAATTCACTATATCACCAGATTGTCATATACTTAAACATATTAAATCTCAAAGAAATTTATGAACCTCTTAAAATCCCTGCATAGATAACTTGTGACAATTACTTTATTCTAGATTAATTTATCAAAGCATCAAAATTAAAGAATCTTGAGTGTCCAATTTTGCTACCATCTGATATGTACTTATTCATTATATGCTCCTTGAAAGCTGAACTTCCATTTTTTAGTCATTCCCTTTCTGTAATTTTCTCTCTAAAATGTAATGTTCTCTGCTGAGGTTTTCTTGGGGTCTCTGGAGGCAGCCTTTGTTTCAGTTCAGTAATCATCACACGAGTAGCCAGGGGTTACAGTCCAAATCCTTTATTGACTCTTTCAAATTTTTGTCTCCTTCACTTGGGGCTTGGTTAGTTTTCTTAGAGGTCTATCTCTCTTCTTGGTTTCCAATAGCTTGAATTCCTGCCTCCTTCTCTGCCATCTGAATCTCTCCAAATCAAAAAGTTTGTGTTTCAGCCTGAAGCAACCACAAAGGTGGAAGATGGAATGAATCTGTCTTAGCCTCCGAGAGCTTCTAGTGCGCTTGTCCTTTCTGGCCCTGAGAGCTTCTAGTTTATATGACCCACACTGAGTATATACTAATCATTATATCACTAAGAAATCATTATTTGTTGTAGGATTAAATCAATGCTAAACTAGATTTAACCATTGTCTCCTCAATTCCACTTAGTATGTTGTTTCAAATTCTGGCCCATAACATCTCCTTGTGGGATTAAATTAATCATATTGAACCATGCTAAATTAGATAACTATTGTCTCTATCAATTCCACTTAGTATCTTGTAAGAATCCTTTGTTTCAAGTTCAGAGTTCTGGCCCATAACACCTTTTCACCAGTTACTAGAACAGATTCTCTCTCCATAGTAGACAGATAGTATCCAATTAATTAATTAATTAATTGATAATTCATTCTAGGAAGTATATGAAGATGTATAAGTAACTACATAAGAAATATAAAATATCCAATATGTGGTCATCCCAGTTTATTGTGTAATGTGGTAAGTCCCGGTTTATTCTTAGAAAGTGGAATTTGTTAGATTTTTTTCTTCTTATCAAATTAAAATGTGTTTTTTACTTACTCTTGTGGCAAAATATAACTTCAAATTTCAATTTGTATCCTATTTGTTGATTTCCATAGACTTATAAATTTAGATATCAAAAAGATCCTAGAGAACAGTTAATCCTAACTTTTCATTTAAGAAAACTGAGAGCTACAAAAAAACTTATCAAATTGTGCATACTCAGCAAGTGTTTTTATTGATCTATATCCCAAAAAGATCATAAAGAAGGGAAAGGGACACACATATGCAAAAATGTTTCTGACAGTCCTTTTTGTACTGGTGAGGAACTGGAAACTGAGTGGATACCTATCAACCAGAGAAAGACTGACTAAATTGCAGTATATGAATGTTATGGAATATTATTGTTCTGTAAGAAATGACTATATTAGTGAAGCCTGGAGAGATTTATATGAACTGATGCTAAGTGAAATGACAGAATCAGGAGATCATTGTATATGGCAACATCAAGATTATACAGTGATCAATTTTGATGGAAGTGGCTCTTTCTAACAATGAGATGATTGAGGCCAGTTCCAATGATCTCGTGATGAAGAGAGCCATCTGCACCCAGCAAGAAGACTGTGGGAACTGAGTGTGGATAACAACAAAATGTTCTCACTTTTTTTTATTGTTCATTTATATTTTGTTTTCTTACTCATTTTCTTTCCTTTTTGATCTAATTTTTCTTGTGCATCAAATAAGTGTATAAATATGTTTACATATATTGGATTCAACATATATTTTAACATGTATAACATGTATTGATTGCTTGCCATCAAGGGAAGATGATGGGGGAAATGGGGAAAATTTGGAACACAAGGCTATGCAAGCATCAATGTTGAAAAATTATCTGGGTATATGGTTTGAAAATAAAAAGCTTTATTTCTTTTTTTTAAAAAAGGACAAAAAACCCCACAGAAAACAGAGCTAGTGAGGTTTTTGAATAGTACGAGGTTAGAGAGGCTCTAATAACACTTAGAGATAATATTTGAACTCAGATCCTATAATTCCAAATCTGTGTCTTTTCTGTAACACTGAATTGTTTTCTCTTCACCAGATTTTATAAGAAATGTTTGAAAGTTTATTTTAAAATGTAAAAATCCATGATTTCATTTCTTCTCTAAACTCCAAATGTGAGGAATTTGGTCATAAAGCAAATATACCATTGATCTGTGATGTATAACTTGTAGAGATTTTCTGAATCATCAGTCATTCTGAGGCTTGCTCAGAATCTTTTAGGAATTATCCATCAGAGATCAGACTTTAAGCCATATAGTCTCTTAAGTTTTATATTGAAGATCTATGGACTAATACTAAAGTAAAAATACATGTTTTATATTTTACTATATTTTACATGTATTGGGCTACCTGTCATCTAGTGAAGGGGTTGAGGGAAGGAGGGGAAAATTTGGAACAAAAGGTTTTGTAAATGTAAATGTTGAAAAATTACCCATGCGTATGTTTGTAAATAAAAAGCTTTAATAAAAAAAAATAAATGCATATTTTTGAGTTATTTGGTCATTAATTTGTTTTATCATTGTTTATTGGGACTGAGAATTAGATAGATGTTATTTTGTTCATTTATTGATCAATTGATCCATTTATTCAATAAACAAAGACCAATCATTATCCATTATACATTATCCATTATCCATTATCATTCATTATCCATTCATCCATTTGCCTATTATGGGCAAAACATATGTGTTAGAGGTCAACATTTCCCAAACGTTTATACTTTTTTATTGAACTGCTTCCAGGAGAAACCTAGTCAATCTCTGGATGAAGAGCTGAAACACAAAACCCTATAAACAGAAAAAAAAAAAAATTAGTTCTAAAGAAGAATGAGTTCCCCAAGCTTCCTATGACTTCAGATGAATTCACAGAAGATTTTAGCAGCTGGATTTCTTATTTTGTAGTAGGAGTTCTACAAGTGGGACTCATCCCAGTCAATTTTGACCAAATAGAAACCACAGTCCCCTGTAGTGAGCTTCCTACCTATTTGAACAGTTGGAAACAATTGAATTTGTCATTTATGGTAAACAAAGCCAAAATGAAAAGTTTTCTTATATTAGAAGCCTATCCCCTACAAAATTCAGCTTTAACTTTCATGATAAAGCAAGTGACCTAGTTCCCAACTTCAAGAAAGAAACAATAGCCATAGAATGGAACATAATTAATATTTATTAATATGCTACTCAACTTCAACTGAGATGCTGCAAATAGTTTTTTTTGAAACTACATAATAAAAATTCATGCATTTAGTTCATAGTGTCACTGTGACATAGTTGTTAAAGAACGTATTATTTTGTTGAAAAAGCTCCGTAGGCTCATAAGCTATATATTTGGCTCAATCAAGATCACATAGCTAGCAAATCATGGTTTATTCCCAAGTTGATTCATTTAAAATCCATATCCCTTTAAACTGCATGATAGGGCCAATAGGATCATCTAGTGGGAGGCTGTGGTGAGCTTTTTCTTATAGCCCGGTTAGCTTAGAGGCCTATCTCTCTGCTTGGTTCCAAGAGCTCTCTCCAAATGTCTTTAAATCCAAAGGTCTGGTCCTTCAGCCTCTGCCTCTGGTTTCTTCAGCCTCCAGCCAGCTCCAGTCTTCATGTCATTCCAGTGAAATCTCGACTTGTAGCGTCTTCCTCTCTCCAGGACTCTCCGACTGGCCCATTGGCCTATTTATGCTCCTTCCAGAGAGAGGGATTATGGGTAGTTCTACTTAGTACCTTGTTTCAGGTTCTGCCCAAAACATCTTCTTGTAAGATTAGATCAACTCTAATTACTTAGCAGTTAGTAAGGATTCCAACATCTCCCCCTTTCTTTTGTTTTAAAACATAGGAGGTTTCTGAGGGGGTACACATAAATCCATCAATATGGGCCAGAACTTTGTAACAGATATACATGGTATACATAAATCCATCAATATGGGAGGCATTATACATAATTTACATGAGCACATAGCAATATAACACAGGCTAGTGGTAATGTAACAAATAACATGAATCAACATGAAAATGTTGTGATCTTTTTCTTCTCAAAACACAGCCAGGTGATAAAAGTTCAGATCTTTTATTATCCCAATATAGCCCGGTTAGCTTAGAGGCCTATCTCTCTGCTTGGTTCCAAGAGCTCTTCACAATTCCACCAACAATGTATTGGTGTTCCAGTTTTCCCATAATCCCATCCAACATTCATCATTATTTTTTCCTGTCATCTTAGCCAATCTGAAAGGTGTGTAGTGGTATTTAACCAACTAGGCTAATATATTTTTATTTATTTACACATTTACATGTTGTTTTCTTCAGTAGACTATAAATTCCTTAAGGATGAAGACTCTTCATTTAAGTCTTAACTAAAATCCATTCTCTTACTGGAAATCTTCCACAGCCCCTCTTAATTCCAGTGCCCACCTTAATGCTCTCTAAACATTTTCCTTGAACAGAAACAGACTGTTTTCTAAATATCTGTCCCATCTTAGCTGAAATTCTACTTTAACTCTTCTAACAAAATTTCTTTGTTGCACTCACCCTAATTTCTGGGTTGAAGTTTTTTCCACTGGATCAGGATCAGAGGCTTTTCCACTTGAATCAGGACCGGAGCTTTTCCACTGAAATCCACTGAGGGGTCTGTTTGTCCCACGTTCAGGGCGCCAAAATGTGGTGAGCTTTTTCTTCTCAAAAAGCAGCCAGGTAATAAAAGTTCAGATCTTTTATTATCCCAATATAGCCCGGTTAGCTTAGAGGCCTATCTCTCTGCTTGGTTCCAAGAGCTCTCTCCGAATGTCACCAAATCCAAAGGTCTGGTCCTTCAGCCTCTGCCTCTGCTTTCTTCAGCCTCCAGCCAGCTCCAGTCTTCATGTCATTCCGGTGAAAATCCCCCAAAGTGCTCTGTGTCTGTTTCTTTTATACAAGAGGGAGGAATTGTGGGATACGAGAGAGAGGGATTATGGGTTTTCTCCCATAGTGCTCTCTGGCCCAAAGAACTTCAAGGGAGGTGTGAACTCATTGAACTCCAATGAGTAAAGGTGTGGACACAAGCCTTGTATTAATTCTACTTAGTACCTTGTTTCAGGTTCTGCCCAAAACATCTTCTTGTAAGATTAGATCAACTCTAATTACTTAGCAGTTAGTAAGGATTCCAACAGGAGGCTCCATTTATGTTTATGATTTGTTATGCATGGTTAAAGATGAAGGTCCCAGTGGTGTGTTCTTCCATACCTGGGTGTGGTTGTGAGCTCTAGGTATGGACCTATGGACTATTTATATGGAAAATGAATGACAGTCATGAACCTGGTTTCATTGGTTTCTAGGTAAAGAACCAATCATATAGGTTGATAATCCAATAGGGGTACAATATTGTTGCCCTACTGCTTCCACTAACCCCCTTATTTATCACTCTGTCATAACTAAGAACTACAAGACTTTACCTTGCATCACTCCAATGCAAATCAAGCACTTTAATTAAGCTAAGCTCTCTAAAAGCCTGGGCAGCAGCTCTAGGAACTCCTCTGCAGTAGAGTATCAGAACTAGTGCTTCATAATGATGGAGCTTGCTGCTGATCAGTATTTCATATCAACTAAGTGATGTCTGGCTTGCGAAATCATTGGGTATTCATAGCTGATCATGATATAGAATCTTACAATTGTCCCATTTTCTGTAGATGATTATGGTGTCTTTTCATATCCTCTTATGTTCTAGTGATTCAGATGAGAAATGCCTCTTCAGTAGCAACTGACTCTTAGAGTAGAGAAACCCTAAACTTAAGTAGAGAAACCCTAAAATACCCATTTCTATCAGACTGAACACAAACAGTATTTAATTCCTTTATAGTCCTCAACAGTTCCTCAATTTATGTTTTCTCACTTCTAAATTTCACAATCCTGAAAAAGGTTACATGTAAATGTGTCACTGACATCTTTACTTCAGTCATTGATCTTTGCTCTGAGCTTCTTACCAAAAAAAGTCAGTATATTGATTGGCTGTTTTTCTCAAGAACTTAAAAAAAATGTTTTGAATTGTATTCTTAGAGAAATGTGTTTATTTTTTCTTCCACTTTCAGCATCCAATCTATGTCCTTGATAATTTTGAAATTCTGAAGTAGAAATATAGATTGCCACTAAAAAACAAAGGGATTCTCTAATGTGGTACCTTAATAACCTATGGAATTTGGGATACAGTGGATCTCTTTCAAATCTAAGCCCAATGAACTCTTGTAACTCTGACTTGAGATAGTCTCTTTAATTTTCTCTTCATATGTCAAAAGACTGGAAAGTACTAGCTGCTCCTTTCTAGTTGTCAATCTATTAGAATAGCACTTAGTAGTTCAATTACATTTCAGGTGTAATACTTTAGGAGTCAAGAATTTAAATAACTTTAATGTTCTGACAATGATACTCCAGTGCAACAAAATGTTTAGTGATTCCATTGCCTGCAAAAGAGGTGTCAAACTAGAGATCTACCAACCCCAAGGAAAAATATTAAAATGAAATTTGGAAAAGACTAATGAAATAAATAAAAATACAAACCAGGAGAAGTACTGGCAGTATTCAGATGCCAACAGATGCCAAGGACTACTTGGAATGTCAGGAAATGTTTGTAACAGAAAGATGTGAGGGGAACCCCAGGAAATCAGAAGCAGGCTTTGAGAGATCAATGGTTGTAGCAGAACAGCAATGGTCTAATGGTCTCAGCTCACAGGTATATAGGGGATTATTAATTAGAGGGAGATTTCAAGGGCCTTTTTGTTAGCACTGAGGCAGGAATCTGTTGTTGTGTCACAGATGCAGATTGCAGTGCTTGCCCTAGAAGGGCAAGATCCTAGCAGGATCTCTGAAAACAGCTACATTAAAGACCTGAAGCTTGAGATATTGTACCTTTCACACTGGAAACAGACCCCTATTTTTAACAAGTGTTTAAACTTTCATAATATGTTAGAAAAAAGAGCAGACAACAGAAAAAAAAATTCTAAACATAGAAAGTAACTATGGTGACAAATAAGATCAAAATAAACACTCAGAAGTAATTAACAAAGTTAAAGCTCCTACATGCAATGCTTCTAAGAAAAGTGAAAAGGACTTTTAAGACCATGTAAGAAGGCAAAATTTAAAAATGAAAAATAGAAAACAATTGAAATGTTTATTTCATTAGAAAAAATAACTGATTTAGAAAATATATCCAGAAGTGATCATTAAAAGAAAATGGTCTACCTGAAAGCATGATCAAAAAAAGAATATAAATGGGGCAGCTAGGTGGTACAGTAGATAGAGCACCAGGCCTAAAGTCAAGAGGACCTGAGTTCAAATCTAATTTCAGACACTTAACACTAAATAGCTGTGTGACCTTGGGCAAATCATTTAACTAAGCCCAGTTGCCTCAGGGGGAAAAAAAAGAGCATAGAAAACATCTTTCAAGAAATTATCAAGGGAAACTTCCCTGATGTTCCAGAACCAGAGGATAAAATAGAAGTTGAACGATCTGCAATCACCTCCTGAAAGAGATCCAAAAGTGAAAATTCCCAAAAATATTGTAACCAAATTCTGGGAGTCTCAGATCAAGGAGAGCATATAGGAACCATCCAGGAAGAAATAATTCAAATATAGTGAAGCCACAGTCAGAAAAATACAAGATTTAACACCTTCTATGTGAAAGGTGGTCATGGAATTTGATTTTTTTCATAGAGCAAAGGAGTTAGGATTATATCCAGTAATCAACTACTCAGCAAAACTAAATATAATTCATTGGGAGAAAAGTGTATATTCAATGAAATAAAAGATTTTCAAGTATGCATGATAAAAATTAGAGCTGAATAAAAATATGACTTTCAAATATAGGATTCAGGAGAAGCATAAGAAGCTAATCAGGAAAGGGAAATTTTTAGGGACTTATTAAGATTTATATGTTTATATTCCTACAGAAGAGGATAATACTTGTAATTTAGAACTTTCTCATTAGGACAGCAAGGAATGTGTGTGTGTATATATATGTATATATATTATATATATGAGAGAGAAATGACACAGTTGTGATTTGAATATAAAGGGATAATATCAAAAAAGGGGAGGGTGAGAAACATGTACTGGGAAAAAGTGAAAGGGAGAAATGGAATGTTATAAAATAACTGCCATAAAAGAGGCAAGAAAAAAGCTTTTGCAGTGAAAAGTAAAGGAAGGAGAGTCCTTATTATCATCAGAACTGTTTCAAAGACAAAAATAGCATGCATATTCAATATGGTATAGAAATCTATATTTCTATAGTAGGAAGAGAAGGGGATATGAAAAGAAGATATGGTAATATAATAGAGAGCATATTGGGGAAGGGAGTAGTTTTAAGGGAAAAAATAACACTTTTGGGGAGGGAAAGGGAAAAAGGAGAGAGAAAACAGAATATATAGGTGAAATACAGTTAGCAATACTTAATTGTAAAGAGCACTTTGAATCAAGTGTCTCTGATAAGGGCTCTTACATTTCTCATACATAAAAGTAACTTGAGTAAAATTTATTTGAAAAAAAAAAAATCATTCACCAGTTGATATATAATGAAAAGAAATAATATAAATCCAAAAGGTTATATAATCATGCATATCCTTTGACCTAGCAAAAACACTGCCTATGAATAAATAAAAAAATAATAAAGAAAAGAAAAGGATATATATGTGCAAAAATCTTTATAGCATTTCTTTTCTCAGGGTAAAGAATGTGAAATTGTGTGGATGTCTATCAATTGGAGAATGGTTGAATTAATTGTATTATGTCATTCTGATGGGATGCTATTGATGTATAAGAAATGATGAGCAGGATGCTTTCAGAACCCCCTACAAAGTCCTCCATGAGTTCTTGCAAAAATAACATGTGCTGTGTTCAAAAAAAAAAAAAAAAAAAAACAATGTTTGGAGATGATTAGCTATGAATGACTGTTGTTCTCAGCAATATAATGATCCAAAATGACTTTGAAAAACTTGTGATGAAAAATTCTATGCTTACCTAGAGAAAGAACTGATTTTATCTAAAGTACAGATTGAAGTATATGTTTTAAAACTTTATTTTTCTTAAATTTTTTTTGGAGTGCATCAATATTTTCTTTTGCAACATGACTTCTAGAAAAATGTTTTGCCTAACTTTCCATATTCCTTCTCAATAGGGAGTGGAGATGAAGGAAGCAAGAGAATCTGGCACTCAAAATTTTAAAACATTGTTTTATATATAACTGGGAAAATAAATATTAAAAATAGGATAAAAACAAAATAAAAAAATAACTTTTCAAAATGATCAACATTATCCATTTTATCACCCATAATATTATTTCTTGTTTGCTCATAAATTCTTCCTTACCCATACATCTGACAGGATCTATGCTCCCATGCTCCCAAAATTTGTTTATGGTCTCATCTTTTATGTCTAAATCATGTGCCTATTTTGGATCTTATCTTGGTATATGGTGTCAATTGGTAGTCAGTACCCAATTTCTGAACTTCTTTCCAGTTTGCTCAGAAATAGGAATTTTGTTCTCCTTAAAAGTTGGCTTTTGGAGTTCACCAAATGCTGAATTATTATATTCATTTACTACAGTTTATTTTCTACCCAATCTATTTTACTATATTTCTTGGTCAGTACTAGATTGTTTTGATGGTTATTGTTTAATAATATGATTTGAGATCTGGCATGCCTTCACAACCTTTTTTTTTCACATTTTTCAATGAATATTTCTGGTATTTTTTGCCTTTTGTTCTTCAAGATGAATTTTGTTACTACTTATTTTCTAGCTCTATAAACTTATTTTTGGTATCTCAAATCGTATGGCAATAAACAGAATTATCTTTTTTATTACATTGTCTGAGTCTACTAACAAACAGTTAATATTTTTCAGTTGTCTAGATCTGATTGTATTTGTATGAAAAGGTGTTTTGTCATTATGTTCATATAGTTTCTGGTTAGATTTCAAAATATTTCATATCATCTACAATTATTTCATTTGGAATTTTATAATGTCTGGACTAGCACTCTGGAGGATATTGGGATCAGCCTGAGTCCTTGGTCTTAGTGGAGGAGTGCAGGATGTAGGAGAGCCATGAAGATGGTCAAAGATGTAGTCCAGAGTCTGGAATCTAGAGTCTAGAGTCTTCTCTGTGTCTGTGGTTGAGAGGATCCTCTTTCTAACTGAGAGCTGTGGCTAAGAGGTGTGGCTGAGAGTCTTCTGTGTTTGAGACTCTCTTAAATAACTTTGTATGATTACATCACTACATCACACTGAGCACCCACAACCATTATATCACCATTATACCACACTTATAAGCACTATGCTGACCTAGATTCAAGTATACCTTTTCAGAGTTCCAGCTCTCTAAAGAATTTCTCTTTAAACCTTTTGTTACTACACTTTGCTGGCAAAATATAGAAGTGTTGTTTATTTCTTTGGTTTATTTTATATCATATTGCTAAAATTTTCATTTTTTTTCTTGATTTTTTAGGATTCTCCTAGTTTGTCATTATATAATTGGTAAAGGATAATAGATTTCTTTTTCTCATTGCCTATTCTAATCCTTTCAATGCATTTTTCTTCTCATTGGCACATCTATCATTTTAAAAATAATATTACATAATAGTGGTGAGAATGATCATATTTATTTCTGATCTTTCGGGAAAGAGTTCTATCCCTTCCCCTTTATACATATTTGCTGGTGACTTTAGAAAAATGCTAATCATTTTACAAAGAGGTCCATTTTATCCTATTCAGTATGTATTTTTAATAAGAATAAGTGTTTCATTTTTAAACATTTTTGCATCCTTTGAGATAATATATGATTTCTATTAGTTTTTTAATTGATAAGATCAATTGAACTGATAGTTTTGTCTAATACTGGGCCAACCCTATATTCCTGATATAAATCTTACTTGGTCATAATGAATTATCTTTATGATATGTATTGTTATCACTTTGCTATTATTTTTTTTCATAATATTTAGTTAGGGAAATTAGTCTATATTTTTAAATTTCTGTTTTCACTCTTCCTGACTTAAGCATCAACACATATTTGGCAGTCATTTATGATTTTCTAAGTCAGCATGTAGTCAGTTGGGATCCCTTTCTATTTGAATTTTATACCATTGGCTACCACACTAAAATGATAAGTTGTGAATTTGACATTGAAGACTATTATTATTCTGATGTCAATGTATTTTTTCCTTCTCTTTTTACTTCTTTGATAATTTACTTCAAATATTTGTTATCATAACCAAACTGTCTTATACACAAGTCTTTAGCCTGGGTTATATTTTTAAAATCTTAGTGTTCTGTATCCCATATCACTAGAAGATACTTCCTACATACTTCTTGGCACTTAAATCCAATCTTTCCTCTGGACTTAAATCTGATACCATGTTCTTCCAGCCCTTTCTAAACAAGCCAGCCCCTCATACCTTCTGCTCAAAAAATCCATTTTCTCCTCAATTTTTCTGAGAAAGTCTTTTGAAGTTTTCTTCTTTGTCCCTACATTATTATGTGGTGGTCGATACATATTTGTGTATATCATATCACTTTTATTCAAATTTAAGTTGGTATAAAGACATTTAATTATCATTTTGCAGAAATTATTCCATGGGTCACCAATGATTAGAATAATTTGCTAAAATTGGAAGCCAAGGAAAGATATAATCATAATTATTTATCCACTGCATTCAGGAAAGTCTGCTGGGTATTAAAAGGGAAGTAAAGAAAAAAAAAATGTCTTTCCTTTGGAAGTTAGAGAAGGTCATTATTTTTTTTTCTCCTGGAACACAAGCCTTCCTGTTGGGTTGACCTCTAGCCTTTCTTTTATTTGAATTTCTATTATCCTGTTTTTGACAATGTTTCTATTCTATGTACTAGCTCTATTGATTTCTCGATAATTTAACGTGAGACTCAGTCAGGATCAAACATATAGGTAAAAACATCTTCATTCTGAGCTATTTAAAAATACTGATCAGCCCTTGAAAATATGTTCAGAGCCATAAGGACAAAGGGAGTATTCTAACAGAAAAAGAGGGGAAATGAATCACTATTGAACTATACCAGCTAAGCAACTGTGTAGAACTGGGAACTGTACATGACTTGGTTTATTTTGACTATTTCCTCAATGAAGTTTTTAGCTTAGTTATTATTTCTACACTTTAATCTTTGGGAATATTATTCATTAGATTTCTAAGGATGTGATAAATATCCCATATGCATTCACTAAAGGCCTAATCAATTTGTACTGACCTACTTTTGAGAGTCGGTATGGGAGTTGTGGATTTGGATTCAATCTCAGGTCCAAAGCAAACAATAACTGATTCAACATTTCATAGAAATGAGCAAATGTTGAACAATTAACTACTTCATTTTTGATATTTCTAAAGAGTAGTTGCTAATATTTTTATGACCTATCATTAGAAAGCCTTTGCTAATCTTATGGAGATATTTTGTTTTGTTTTGTTTTGTTTTTTTTCATTTTGAAGCAGAATAATTATTATATTAGAATGAGATATTTCCTATGCACAAACTTCTTTCATTAAAAGAAATCTATGGCATGTAACTTATTGTTTTAGAAATTATGGTCAGATAACTAATGAGTAAATGTGTGTGTGTGTGTGTGTGTGTGTGAACATAAACCCAGGTCATTTTGACTTGAAGAGATCTCTCTAGAAATATGTTATGCTACTATTCTATTAGACATTAACTTTTTATTGTCCTGATAACAATTTTGTTTTTATTGCTTTAAAAAGCATGTATATAAATACTTAGACAATTGAGATGTAATAGAGTACTCCCTTTTTTCCCCCAATGAATCTATTAGCAAGTTCTATTACCTTTGTTAATACTGACAAGGTAAATATCCAGTGGAATTCAAATTTTCGCCATATAAGAATTAAGTACATTAATTCTTACCTCCTGTCTTTTTTCTTCTTGTAACCCATATTGCATACTTAAAACAATATTAAGTTCCCTAATGCCATTGAGTAATTAAACATTCTCAAGCTTAGATAAGGAAAAGATCTGAAACCTCCTCAGACACTATTAAAAATGGTTTATTGAGAATGTTCAGTGTTCTCTCACCAAACTATTTTTTTCAATTTTATTAGACATGTTAAAAGACTGTTAATCAACATAGTTTCACTTATTTTCTGTTTTAACTTTTTTTAACCATTACAGTATAGTTTTGTTAATTGACTTTTATATAACATCAATTTATTTAATATTGATTCCAGTGTTTTTTACTGAAATTTTAGCATTTTATTTTTCAGATTAATTTTTTTAGACTGGTTAATTCCATAAGGTATCTCCTAATAATGAATACATTAATAAAAGTCAATTATTAATCATTTACTAACATATAAACATGATAATATACTTAGAGAATCTTAAAAAAATAGACAAATGCCTACTTGAAATAAGTAACAGCTTTAGCAAAGATGCAGCTCATAAAAAAAGCTCACACAGATAATCACCATTTCTATACATTACTGACAAAGCCTAGCAACAAGAAATATAAATATAAATCTATAGTGTCTGGACTAGCTTTCTAAAGGAATTCTGGATGGGCCTTGGTTTTTAGATGGAAAAGTGAAGGCAGGAGAGCCACCATGAGCCTGATCAAATATGGATTCTTGAACCTGGAGTCTCTGGTCTCTTCTGTGTCTGTGTCTGAGACTCCTCTGTTACAAGTCTTCTCAGCCCTTAAATATCTCATTATGGTTACATTACTACAGTAACTGAGCATATGATAACAGTAGAACCATTACATCACCATATCACACTAAGTATATGCCAACTAAAGTGATTACATAATTATATCACATTAAATATATGTTTAACTAGATCTCATCAATCACACTGAGTAGGTGCTTAACTATAAACACTCTGCTCTTCTAGATTCAGAGTTCTGGCCCCCTACATCTCCTGCTTTTTTTTTGTTTGTTTGTTTTAGAACACAGGTGGTCACACCCTCCCTGACTTCTCAGGAAGAGAAGTAGGCACGAAAGGGAAATGGTGAGTCAAACCAGATGTTGTTAGCAAGTTTCCTCTGGGTTTAAGGGTCTTAATTGAAACATAAATCCATAAGCAGGGGAGCTATTACACAAGCACATAGTAATATAACACAAGCTAGTAGTGATGTAACAAACAACATGAATCAACATGAGGAATTATACATGTCCATAAATCCTCAAAGGAGGGCATATAAATAACAATCATATATACACCTCCTTCAGCAACCAAGAAATAGTCCAAAACCAATCTATTGTCCATTACTTCATGTGTCAGGGAATCAATCAATGATTCCTGCAGATTTCAAAGTCCTGCAACGCTCTCATCATGTGTCAAAGAAGTCAATGATTCCTGCAGATTTTAGAGTCCTGCATTATTCTTACCACATCTCAGAAAAAAATAATGATTCCTGCTGGTTTTGAAGTCCTGCACAGTTTTATCAACAATTTTTGATATTCATGAGTCAATTGCCATAACTGCCATGCTCTTTCAGCGATTCCATCAGTGATGGAATCATCCAATGTTTCTTGCAACTTCTCCTTTGTTTCAAGATTCTTCTTTTTTTTCCCTTGCTCTCCAATGGACAAGACAAATATGGCTTATTGGCACCCATCTGATTCCTTCTCCATCTGTAGATATACAAGCAAACCCTTTCCCCCAAGCAGTTAACTTATCTGGTCCCTTCCAGTCACTACTTTCTGGATCTCTCCACATTTCCTGGTGATTATCTAAAGACAGTGGAGCTGCTCACACTGGACACTGCCCTTTCCAGGGGGTTATAAAACCTGTCTGCTGGAGCAAGTGTATCTTTACCAAAAATCAAGAAGTTAATTGTATAAAGAGCTAAATTTAGAAGTTCTCTAGGGTTACCTGCGGCTCCCCCTTTGTTTTGCTTTTGGAGGAGCATCTTAATGTCTTTGTTTCTCCTTTCTACTATTGCCTGTCCTTGAGGATTAAAGGTATGCCAGTGGTGTGTAAAATATGATACTGTGCACAAAAGTGGGCAAAATGTTTAGAAGTATATGCAGGGCCATTATCTGTTTTTATTGCTTATGGCACACCCATAATTGCAAATGCTCATACAAGGAATTCAGTGACCACTCAGGCTGTCTCTTTTGCTTCTGATATTGCAGAAGTAAAGTTACTACAACATGGATAAAAGACAGATGACCAAAAGATTTATAATGGCTCACATCCACTTGCAAAATTTCATTGGGCCTAAATCTATGAGGGTTCTTCCTTGGAGGTAGCATAGGAGCATGGAAAAGAAGACAGGCTGTACAGGCTTTTACTATGTTCCTAGCTTCCTCTCTTGTTATTCCAAATTGTAAACATAAAACTTGAGCAGCCTGATGATATTTAGAATGAGATTCTTGGGCTGCCTGGAATAAAAGGGTATTGAATAACATAGTTAAAAGGCAATCTGCCTTTGAATTTCCAACAAAGCTTTCTTCTCTATTAACCTAACTATGCATGCTACATACTTCCCTCAGGGTAGGGGAGGCTTTTTTCTTTGTTTCTATTCCATTTCGGCTGAAAAAATGAAAGTGACTACGTCAGCCCTTACCAAAGTTTCCTGCTTGTCTACTTTTATACTCACCCTATTTCCAGGTCACAGTTCTCCACTGAGCTTATAATTGCATCAATTGAACAGCTGAGTGTAGGTCTTTACATCCAGAGCCTCAAAATGTAGTGTGTTTCTTTAGTGCCCCACGTTTAGGGCAACAAAATGTAATGTCCATACTAGCTTTCTGTAGGATCTGCAAGGGCCTTGGTCTTTAGGTGGAGAAGTGAAAGCAGGAGGGCCACCATGAGGCTGGACAAATATGGAGTCTTGAGCCTGGAGTCTCAGGTCTCTTCTGATTCCATGTCTGAGACGCCTCTGTACCTGTGTCTGAGATTCCTTCCAAGTCCTCTCAGCCATTAAATACCTCAGTAGGATTAAATCACTACAGCAACTGAGCATGTGACAACTATAAATCATTACATTACCATATCATACTAAGTATATGCCAACTAGAATTATTACATCATTACATCACATTAAGTATATGTTTAAGTAAAGAACCATTATCACATCAATCACACTGAATAGGTGCTTAACTATAAGCCCCCTGCTGTCCTTGATTCGAGTATACCTTTCCAGAGTTCCATTCCTCTACATAAATTCTATTTAACATAACTGTAGAGAAAATAAAATATCTGGGTATCTACCTGAGAAGAAAAACCCAGGAACTATATAAACACAATTATAAAATACTTCTCACACAAACAAAATCAGATCTAAACAAATGGAAAAATATTAATTGCTCATGGCTAGGCTGAGCCAATATAATAAAAATGACAATTTTACCTAAAATGGTCTACTTGTTCAGTGCCATACCAATCAAACTACCAAAAAGTATTTTATAAAGCTGGAAAAAATAATAACAAAATTCACCTGGAACAACATAAGGTCAACAATATCAAGGGAATTAATGAAAAAAAAAATACAAATGATGGTGGCTTAGCAGTACCACACCTAAAATTATCTTATAAAACAGCACTCAGCAAATCGTACTTGCTAAGAAACAGAAAGGTGGATAAATGGATTAGGTTAGATACAAATGACACAATAATCAATACCTGCATTAATATAGTATTTGATAAACTCCCAAACTCTATCTTCTTGACATTTGACAAAACATGCTGGAAAAACTGGAAAATAATGTCAGAAGCTTGGCGTAGACTTACATCTCACAACCCATACCAAAATCAAGTGAAAATGGGTACATAATTTGGGCATGAAGAGTGATACCATAAACAAAGGAGGAGAGCAAGAACTAGGTTATCTATCAGATCTTTGGAGAAGGGAAGAATGTATGACCAAAAAAGAATTAGAGAGCATTATGAGATGCATATTCAACAATTTTGATTACATTAAACACACACAAAAAAAGTTTTTGCACAAGCAAAACAAATAGAAACAAGATTAAAAGAGAAGTACAAAGTTTGGTAAAATTGTTTATAACCAGTGTTTCTGATAAAGGTCTCATTTAAAAAATATATAAAGAACTGCATCAAATCTATAAGAATACAAGTTATTTCCCAATTAATACATAGTCAAATGATATGAACAGACAATTTTTAGATTATAAAATTATATATATGTACATATATATGTGTGTATATATATATATCATCATATAAAATGCTTTACATCATTATTGAATAGAGAAATGCAAATTAAAACAACTCTGAGGCACCATCTCACACCTCTCAGATTACCTAAGATGGCTGGAAAAATAATGATAAATGTTGGAGGATATATGGGAAAATTGGGACACTAATGCTTTGTTGGTAAAGTTGTGAAATGATCCAACCATTCTGGAGAACAATTTGGAACTATGCCCCAAAAGGCACATAGCCTTTGACCCAACAGCCTCTCTGCCTGAGAAGTCAAGGAGGACCATGCTAGCTTTCTGAAGGTCCTCCGGACAGCTTTGGTTTCAGCAGGATAGTCACCATGAGGATGGACATGAATAGAGTCTCAAGACTTTATTGTCTCCTTCACAGTCTGTGTCTGTCATGGTCTGTCTCAGTCTCAGTCTGACCCAGTCTCAGTCTGACTCAGTCTCCTCTAGCAGTCTGATAGTCTGCAAGTCTCAACCAGTCTCAGTCTGAGACTGACTTTGTCCCTAGTTCTCTCAGCCTTTAAATACCCTATGACAATTACATCAACTATAGAACTATTATATCACCATACTAAGCACTAAGTATATGTAAACTAGAGAACCATTATCTCATCAATTCCACTGAGTAAACACCTTGTTGTAAGTATCCTTGTTTCAAGTATACTTCTCCAGAGTCCCAGCCCTCTACACAGCAGTGCCACTACTGTGTCTATATCCAAAGGAAATCATAAAGGAGGGTTCTTCACCCTGAGAAAAGGTATGTGCAAAAATGTTTATGACAGCTATTTTTGTAGTAGCAAAGAATTGGAAATGAATAGATGGCCATTAATTGGAGAATGGCTGAATTAGTTATGCTTTATGAAGTTAATAGATTATTTTGTACTATAAAAATGATAAACAAGTTGAATTTTGAAAGATCTGGAAAGGTTTACATGAACTGATGATGAGTGAAACAAGCAGAACCAGGAATACATTGTACACAGAAACAGCAAATATGTGTGATGATCAATTATGAAAGACTTGCTTCTCAGTGATTAAATGATCCAAGGCAATCTCAAAAAATCTTTGGATAGAAAAATGTCATCTGCATCCAGAAAAAAAATGATGGAGAATGAATGTAAATCAACACATGATATATTCACTTATTGTTTTCTCTCACATGATTTTTACTCTTGTTATGATTTTTCTCTCAAAACATGATTCATAAAGCAGTGTGTAATTTAATAGATAAATAAGTAAAATTAAATTTAAATATAAAGAAAAATATCTCAACATTTTGTTGAATAGAAGGCATTTGTCCCAGAGAAGAGAAGGCTTGCTTCCATCTTCATTTATTTGAAGGGCTATTATTTTAAAGAAGTTCCCAATTTATTATATTTGGACCCAGATGGTTTAGCTGAAAGCAGCAGTCAAGAGAGATAAGCAAATTTTAGCATTTTTTTTCCTTCACAAAATGAAAACTTCCTAACAATTAGAATTTTCTGAAATGGAAATAGTCTCTTCTATGTTTCTGCCTAAATGGAGACTTTGGAAAAAAAAAAACTATCAAAAATCCAAATGCTGGTGATCCTATGGAAGCAAATATAGATCAAGAATAGATTTTGCTAGATGCTTTCATATGTGAATTTATATGATTCTTTGGAGCCCTTATACTTCAATGGGAAATCTTTGATAGTGCCTTCATTGAGGGGAAACAGTGTAGTAATGGACTTAGAGAATTTAATGTGCACTCACAGCATTGAGAATTGAATGTGCACTCACAGTATTTAAATTCAATGTCCTCTGTTTCACACATTATTTCTGTGAATTTGAACATATCGGTTATTTTACTAAACATCAGTTTCCTCTTCTGGAAAATGAAGAAGTTGTACTAAATGAAATCTAGGACCCTTCTGCAGTTATAAATTTTTTGTTGTTCAGTAATTTTCAGTGCTATTAGACTCTTTCTGACCCAATTTGGGGTTTTCTTGGCACAGATACTATAGTAATTTGCATTTCCTTCTCCATTTCATTTTGCAGATGAGGAAACTGAAATAAACAGGGTGAAATGACTTATCCAGGTTTACAAAACTAGGGTATATCTGAGGTGAGATTTGAATTCAAGATGAATCTTTCTGACTTCAGGCCTAAACAGTGTAACAGTATCTTTTTAACTGACCTCCATGGTGTATTTTACATTCCAATTAAAATTCTTTTATACAAAACCTTCTCCAATTATTCTAATTTTAGTACCTTCCCCTTCTTAATTATTTCACATTTATCCCTTCTAAAATTTGTTCTGTGTATCTAGCTAGTTTAGCTAGTTTGCTATTTGCCTGTTATTTGCTCCACCAGTTTGTGATTTCTTTCAGAGCAGGTTGCCTCTTTTTATATCTCCAGTGCTTAGCACAGTGCCTCTTACATAGCCGGTGCTTAATAAATGCTTATTGATTTATTGATTCCATGACCACCGTCCCATTATGAGGTTTCTGAAGAAGGTTGTAGAAAAGGTTGAATGGGAAGAAAGGAAATGAAAAATTGTTTCAAAACTTTGAAGTTTTTCTTTCTATTTATAGCCTAATTCTTTTTAAGATTTCTAAACTGATAAGCTATTATTTTATTTCACATTTTGCTATAATGGAGAAGTTTTGATTTATAGCTGTGAATGTCTCTTAAAAACATGTTGTGATGAGGGTATGCTGTACTGTAAAAAGTACTGTTCCCCAACTCATCCCAAATGATTGGCTATGTTCAATAAAAGTTTTTGAAAGAATATGAGGAGAGGCTCTTAATGATTTAAGTCCATTCCCTGTTGAAAATGTCAAATAGAATGAAAATTATTTGGATTAGAATAAATTTAAGGCTTTTCTTTTTTTCTAGTTGCAACAACTGGGTAAATCCAAGGTTGAGAAATTAGGCTGGGTTATTCCCATCACCTCAGAAACAACCCTAGGAATGACTTTTGTTTTATTTTGTTGAATGCAGAAATTGCAACAGATGAGTTTCCTAAAACATTTTTAGAAAACAAAGATAATAAAACAATCCTAAACTCTGACGATTGCAGTAAAGGAAATGAAACCTACATTCAAAAAGTAAACCATAAGCTGAAGTAAGAAAAAAGTTTATTTCCTTCCAAGAATCAGGAATGTTATTTTTCTTCCACCCAAAGGACAAGACAGTGGACTAAGGAGCTATTTATATATTTAACCAGGAATAATTGCAGTAATACACCTAATCAGATTCTGTATTTAACCTGCCCAGAAGTCCCCAAAGTCTCACCACATGTTTTATTTATTTGCTAGCTGAATGAATGTGTGATTAGAATGAATTAGGTAGATGATGGGAGGAAAGGAATGCCAATAATGTCATCTTCAACACTAGCTACTTTTGCTCTTTCAAACGAATCTAACATTATAATTTTGACCTGAAAGGAGGATATTCTAGGACGTATATTCAGAATAAGCAAGAAATAGAAGACCATGTATTATGATTATTTGTTGAAATAACCAGGGACATATTAGCATGTGGTAGATAAGACTTAAAGGCTAACTTCAAAAAATTCCCTAAAATTGTACTGTGACAAAGATATTATGACTCCTTCTTTGTTCAGAACTTTGACCCAGAAAAAAAAGATTTTTTTTTTAAATTTAAGAATGAAAGAGAAGAAAATTTATATTTAATTTTTAAATTTCTGAACACTTATATTGGAACGATCCACCATGCCTTTTGGATCCCTTATATTTCTAAGCCAAAGTATCAATCTCTGATATAGTGTTTTAACCTAGAAGTCATCGTTATTATTCTAAAAGGCATCTAATTATAAGCATAAAGTACCTTCTAATTGTTAAGTATAGTAAAGAGAAAGATGCATTTAGAGATTAAGAACCAGGGTTTTTATTTCAACTATCTTGACTGATGGTATTTGTCCCCATGAGAAACTCACTTGAATGCTGGGGGCCTAAGATTTCTCATTTGTTAAATGAAAGAATTTTATTAGATTCCAAAAGAAATCTAAGGTCTGGGAAACTTCCTGACACTTGGAACTGTCCAAAAATGAGACAACCTGCTTAGATGAAAGTTCCTATTGGATATTCCCAAGACAAAACTAAGTACATTTTTTTGGAAGTGGAACACTGATAACTTTTTAATCTGTTATGGGTTCAATTAGATGGGATCTAAATTATCTTAATATTAAGAAATTTAGAAAAATAAGTATAATTTAACTTATTCTGTTATAAATTGCTCATAAAGAAAAGATGACAAATAAAAATCATTTATTACTAGTCTAGTATTGTAGCTATAACATCCTCTTCCCATGTTTTTACTGAACTTCTATCCAGTAAGTTTCACAAAAGAATAGCTCAAGAGATAGTCACTGACCCAGGACCATCTGGACAATCATTTCTGCCCAGATTATGACATCTGGCTTTAATAGCTGCCAAGCATACTGTATGTAGCTATGGGGATGGGCTGAGAATATAGTCTAAGATATAGAAAATCTCAATGATCAAACTTATTGAGCCATGAGGAGCATACAGACATTTTTTAAAAAATAATTTAGGTAAACAGATGGAATACTGAGATTCTAAATTATCTTAGTTTGGAATTGTCAAGCTGTCTACACTGAGACTATATTAGTTGATCAAAATACTAAACCAAAAGTATATGTGAGAACTGACTAATGTATAATAATTAGTTAATATTTGATGTGATAAGTATTTCTTTGTGTATTACTTAAACACTGTAAAGTATGACCAGAAAAAAAAAATAGATTACTTGTTTTCACAAAATTGCATCTCTCCACAAAGGATACAAATGGAGTCTGTATTTTTTATCTTGTTATTTACTAGAAAATAATTATTGTATACTATGCATAATTCAACATGATTTTGAAATTGAATAAATTTAAATATGTATGCTTGTATATACACACACACCTACATATATTTTATCTCTCTCTCAGGATATGTGTCTGTGTCTGTCTCTGTGTGTGTGTGTGTGTGTGTGTGTGTGTGTGTGTGTATGAAATGTGTATTGATATTTCTGGCCATGTGAATTATTTAAATCAAACTTTTTTTTTTTTTGCCACTCACACTTGTTTTCACTTTCCTTAATCCAATAATTCTGAAATTTAGTTGCTATAAAGATTGGAGATTTCATTTTTTGATCTCTTTCAGGAGGTGATCATTGAATACTTTCAATGGTTAATTGTAGAGGGTCACAGTTGGGGGGGGAAATCTGGGTAAGGTATAAGACCCTTCACCAGAGAGGGAACCTGCTAACAATGTCTGGTTTGGCTCACCATCTCCCCTAAAGGTTCTCTGCCTTCCTGAGAAGTCAAAAGGTGGTGACAACCTGTGTTGTTATTCAAGCAGAATTATAACAAGTGACAAGGAGTCATTTACATACAATAGCAAGTTTTTTGTGTGATCCCACATGGGCAGTATATAGTTACCTTATGTGCAGTATTTTTAATTATGTAAGTGTATTAGGGTATATAAGGCTGAGAGAATTTGGAATAAACGGACTCCATATTTTGACCATCCATCTCCTCTTCTGTCCTCATCACTCCTCTTCTGAGACCAAGGACTCAGGCTGGCACCAAGGTCCTCCAGAGAGCTAGTCTGGACAAAACAGTTACTTTACCTTCTGAAGGCTCTAGGTTATCAGCCAGTTTTCCTTGATGATTTCCTGAAACAAGTCTAGGCTCTTTTTTTCATCATAGATTTAAGAAGTCCAATAATCCTTAGATTGTCTCTCATATTTATTTTCCAGGTCAGTTGTTTTTCCTAGGAGGTATTTTATATTTTCTTCATTTTTTTCTTTTTTTCTTTTTTTTTTTTTTTTTTGTTTTGTTTTGTTTGACTGATTCTTAAAATCTTATTGAGTCATTCACCTCCATTTGTTCAATGCTAATTTTTAGTGTACTATTTTCTTTAGTTACATTTTTAGCTCCTTTTGTATTTGGCCAATTGAATTGTCTTCTTCATTGCATTATTTTTTTCCATTTCACAAGTTCTGCTTTTCAATGAACTGATATCTTTTTCATATCTATATTGTAAGAAATTATGTTTTTATTAATTGGACAGTAGTTTAAATTCTCATATATTTGAGTCAATTCTCTATATCATTTAGAAATTAGGCCTTTATCAGAACCCTTAAATGTAAAACTTTTTTCCCAATGTATTCCTTCCCTTCTAATCTTGTCTGCATTAGTTTTGTTTGTCCAAAAGTTTTTTTTAGTTTAATATAATCAAAACTATATGGTATTCAATTATGAGTTCCAGTTCTTCTTTGGTCACATTTTTTTTCCTTCTCCATAGATCTGAGAAATAAACTATCTTATGTTCTTGTAATTTGCTGATAATATCACTTTTTATGTCTAAATCATGGACCCATTTCTACCTTATCTTGATATATGGTGTTAGGTGTGGGTCAGTGCCTCGTGTCTGCCCTACTAGTTTCAAATTTTCCCAGCAGTTTTTTGTCAAATAGTGAATTCTTATCCCCAAATCTGTGATCTTTGGGTTTGTCAAACACTAGATTGCTATAATTATTGATGATTTTATCCTGTCAACTGAATCTATTCCACTGATCTACTATTCTGTTTCTTAGAAAGTACTAAATGGTTTTGATGACCACTGCTTGATAATATAGTTTTAGATCTGGCACAGCTAGGCCTCCTTCATTGGCATTTTTTTCATTAATTTCCTTAAAATTCATGACCTTTTGTTTTCCCAGATGAACTTTGTTATTATTTTTTTCTATATCTGTAAAATAAAATAATTTCTTAGAAGTTTAATTGGTATAGCATTAAATAAATAGATTAATTTAGGTAGTGTTGTTCTTTTTGTTATATTCACTAAGCTTACCAATGAGCACTTGATATTTTTCAAATTGTTTAGATCTGACTTTATTTGGTGGAAAGTATTTGTTATTGTATCCATATAGTTCCTGACTTTCCCTTGACAGGTAGACTCCCAAATATTTTATATTATTAACCTTTATTTTAAATGGAATTTCTCTTTGTTTCTCTTGATGCTGAACTTTTTTGGTAATATACAAAAATGCTGATGATTTATGTAGATATATTTTGTATTCTGCAACTTTACTAAAGTTGTACATTGTTTCTACTAGTTTTTTAGTCGATTTATTGGGGTTATCTAAGAACATAATTATACCATCTGCAAAGAGAGATAATTTGGTTTTCTCATTACCTACTCTTTTTTCTTTAATCCCTTTTTCTTCTCTTATTGCCAAAGGTAACATGTCTAATAAAATATCGAATAGTAATGGTGACAGTGGGCAACATTATTTCACATCTGATCTTACTGAGAATGGTTTTAGTTTATTCCCATTACATGTAATGCTTGTAAATAGATACTACTGATTATTTTAAGGAAAAATCCATTTAGTCTTGTACTCTCTAGTATTTTTAAGAGGAATAGGTTTTGAATTTTATCAAATTATTTTTCTACATCTATTAAGATAATCATATGGTTTTTGTTAATTTGATTATTGATATAGTCAATTATGACAACAGTTTTCCAGCCCTGCATTCCTGGTAAAATTCCTACTTGGTCATAGTATATTATCCTGGGGAGGACTTTTTGTAATCTCTGTTTATATTTCATTAAATATTTTTGCATCAATATCCATTAGGGAAATTGGCCTATAATTTTCTTTCTGTGTTTTGAACCTACCTGGTTTAGATATCATCACCATATCTATATCATAAAAGAAATTTGGTAGAAGTCTTTCTTTCCCTATTTTTTCAAATAGTTTACATAATATTAGAGTTAATTGTTCTTTAAATGTTTGGTAGAATTCACATGTAAATCTATCTGGCCCAGGGGATTTTTTCTTAGAGAGTTAATTAATAGTTTGTTCTATTTCTTTTTCTAAAATGGGACTATTTAAATAATTTATTTCCTCATTTGTTAACCTGAGCAATCTATATTGTTGTATATATTCCTCCATTTTTCTTATATTGTCAAATTTATTGACTATAGTTGGACAAAATATCTCCTAATATTCTCTCTAATTTTCTCTTTATTAGTGGAAAGTTCTCTCTATTCATTTGTAAACATAACAGTTTGATTGTCTTCTTTCCTTTTTCTAAACAAATTACCTTAAGGTTTATCTTTTTTTTTTCATAAAATCAACTCTTAGTTTTATTAATTCAATATTTTTCTTACTTTCAATTTTGTTAATCTTTTCTTTTATTTTCAGAATTTCAAATTTGGTATTTAAGTGAGGATTTTTAAGTTGTTCTTTTTCTTTTTCTTTTTCTTTTTTTTTTTTTTTTTTTAGTTGTAAGCTCAATTCATTGATCTTCTCTTTCTCTATTTTATGAAAGTAAGTATCTAGAGATATAAAATTTCCCCTTGTAACTTCTTTGGCTGCATCTCACATATTCTGTTATGTTGTCTCATTATGGTCATTCTCTTGGATGAAGTTACTGATTGTCCATGATTTGTTGTTTCACCCATTCATTCTCTAGGGTTAGATTATTTAGATTGCTAAATTGTTGGTCTGTTTCCACTGACATTTTATTGCATGTAATTTTTATTGCATCATGATTTTAAAAATGAATTTGCTATTTCTGCATTTACTATTTCTACTAATACATAGTCAATTTTTTTATAGGTTCCATGGACTGCTGAAAACATGTATATTGCTTTCTAACTCCATTTACTTTTCTCCAAAGATTTACTATATCTAACTTTTCTAAAATTCTGTTTACCTCCTTACCTTGCATATATCTTTCTTATTTATTTTGTAGTTCAATTTATCTAGATCTGAGAGAGCAAGGTTGAGATTCCCCAGTAGTATAGTTTTGCTGTCTGTTTCTTCTTGCTGCTCTTTTAACTTCTCCTCTAGGAATCTGGATGTTATAACACTTGGTGCGTATATGTTTAGTATTGATATTGCTTCATTATCTATGGTACACTTTAGCAAGACATAGTTTCCTTCTTTATCTCTTAATTAGATCTATTTTTGATTTTGCTTTATCTAAGTCTTGTTTTTTTTACTTCATCTGAAGAACAATAAATTCTACTCCAGCCTTTTATCTGTATGCTGTATGTATCACTATGCTTTAAATGTATTTATTGTAAACAACATGTGGGATTCTGCCTTTTAATTCAAATCTGCTGTCCACACTGTTTTCTGAGAGAGTTCATCCCATTAATATTCACGGTTAAAATGACTAATCAGTATTTTGTGCCATCTTATTTATTTTGTTATGTTTTTCTCTTTCCTTTCCTCCTTCCCTCCTCCCCAGAATTTTGCTTCTGACCACAGCCTCCCTCATACAGTCCTCCCCTTTTAGAGCCCCTCCTCCTCTATAACATCTTTCCCCTACTACTTGTATTTCCCCTTCTATTAGCCTCCCCTTTTTTTTCCCCTTTCCTCTTCTACTTCCCTATGAGACAAGTTTTTCTATGAAACAAAGTATGGTTGATATTCTCTCTTTGAGCCAAGTCTGATGAGAGTAAGATTCACACAATGCTCACCCTCCTCCCTTCTTTCTCTCAGTTATAATAGGTTTTCTTTGCCTCTTCATGAGATGTAAGTTTCCTTATTTATTTCCATATTTCTCTTTTTCAGTAAAATTCCCTCCCTACCTCTTGTTACTTTTTCATAGTATCATACTAAAAATCAAACTATAACCAAACCCTCTAAGGATACCCATAACAGAAATATAATTCTCAAGAGTTCTTTCCTTTTTGACTTTTTGATGCTTCTCTTGAATTCTATATTTGGAGATCAAATTTTTTGTTCAACTCAAGTGTTTTCATCTTAAAAGATGAAATTCCCCTGTACCATTGAATGTCCATCTTCTTCCCAAATCATTTTAGCTGGATAGTTTATTCTTGAATGCAGTCCCTGTTCCTTTGCCTTTCAGAATATCTCTTTGATTCTTTAAGGTGAAAGTTGCTAGGTCCTTAGCAGGTAATCTTGTTTGTGGTCCCCCAGTATTTAAATCATTTTTGGATGGTTGCAATATTTTCCCTTGGTATGATAGTTCTGAAATTTAGTCATGGTATTTGTTAGCATTTTTAATTTGGGATCTCTTTCAGCAGGTGATTGGTGAATTCTTTCAATGGCTATGTTACCTTCTGACTCTAGAATATTAGGGCAGTTTTCTTTTATGAATCCCTTAAGGATAATGTTTAGGCTCTTTTTTCATCATGGCTTTCAGGAAATCCAATAATCCTTAGATTGTCTCTTCTAGATCTGTTTTCCAGATCAGTTTTTTCCTATGAGGGAATTCATATTTTATGCTATTTGAATTTTATTAGTTATTTTTGACTGTTTCTTTAAGTCTTATTGAGTATTTCTTCTATTATAATTTTTGTGTATTATTTTCTTCAGTTACCTGTTTTAGCACCTTTTGCATTTGATCATTTGAACTGGTCTATTCATTCATTTTTTTTTCCATTTTACAAATTCTGGTTTTCAATAAATTGGTATCTTTTTCATATCTATTTCTTAAGGAGTTATATGCTTTTTTTTTCCATTTCACCAAATCTATTTGTCGAGAGGTATATGTTTTTCCCATTTCATCAAATATATCTTTTAAGGGGTTTTCTTCAGATATATTCTGTTTTTCCTTTTTCATGCCCTCTTGCAAAGATCTTATTTTCTTTCCCCATTTTTCTTCTAACTCTTTTTTTTTAAGATCCTTTTTGAGATCTTCCAAGAAAGTTTTCTGAAATGGGGACCAGCTCACATCTCCCTTTGGAACTTCATTTGGAGTTGATCTGTCTTTGGGAACTCAGGGTTTGAGGTCTGTTCGCTCTCACCATAAAAGTTGTCTATGGTTAGATTTCTTTTTGCTTTTTTTATTGATTTTTAAAGGGTTGAGATCTGTTAGTAAGGCAAAGGAGTGACAGATTTAGTTTGCCTTGGGGCCGGTGTTTCTGTTTGACTTCTTTTGTTGAGTAATTGAGGCCAGCTGCTACATTCTTCCACAGTTAAGTGGTTAACAATTTGCTTTCTGTATTGGCTTTTGAGTGTCTTGCAGCAAATCTAATAAGCCAACTACCTGCAACCAGGGCCGAGTAGCCTAAGAAACTCACAGAAGGTTCTCCAATCACTGGACACAGTATAGCTCTGGCTCCCAGCCCCAGCTCCTTTCCTTGGCTCCCTGTGCTGCAGTCTGGGCTTGACAGTTCTGTTTCCCTTCCCCAAATAGACCTGTTGTGAAGTTCTTCCAAGGTATGTTCTTTTAAAGATGTGTTATACTCCAAATATTTGTGGGTTCTGTCTTTTTGAAACCAGTTTAGAGGCTTAATCTGCTTTTGGTTTAAGAGAAAGGTCAGAGGAGATCACAGAAAGTCATGTCTATTCTTTATCATCTTGCTCTGCTAGACATTTTCTTCAGATAATTACTCTTTTTTTTTTTCCTTTTCCATGCCGTTTTGCAAAGATCTCATTTCCTTTCCCCATTTTTTCTTCTAACTCTCTTTTAAGATTCTTTTTGAAACCTTCCAAGAAAACCTTGTGAAATGAAGACAAGCTCATATCTCCCTTTGGGTTTTCATCTAGAGTTGATTTGCCTTTAGGAATCTCAGCATTTGAGATCTGTTCTCTCTCCAAAAATATTGTCTATGGTCAGAGTTCTTTTTGCTTTTTTGCTCTTTTTTTTAAGTATTGAGTTCTGCTCTTAAGGTAAAGGGGTGACAGATGCTTTGGCTTGCCCTATAGCCAGTATTTCTGAGTGAGTTCTGGTGCTGAAGCCAGGTTCTGAGTTCTTCAAGGACTCTCTGGATTACAATTTGCTTTTTGCATTTGCTTTTGAGTGTTTTACATAAAATCTGCTTTAAGCCATTCACTTACAACCAGGACAGAATAGTCTAAAAGATTTACAGAAGGTTCCCTGATTCATGGAAGCAGCAAAGCTCTGGCTCCCAGTCCCAGCTCCTTTCCCCAGCTTTCTATGCTGTAGTCTGGGCTTGGCAGTCTGTTCCCACACATTGTCTATAGTTGACATGAAAACTATCTATATAAATATTTAATGCTTCAGTCTTTTGAACCTGTATTTGTGATGTTTAAGTTAATTCTGCTTTTTTAGTTGCTTTATGATCTGTGTTTGTTTTCTTTGGAAAGGGAAGATTAATTTGAAATATTTATCAGTTTTATCAGTTAATAATTTATCAGTTAATAATTAAAACAAAATTTATGTTTGCTAGAGTGAATTACTATCTTGAATTCAGAAAATAATTTAATAGTAATCCATGTACACATCTCCATGTGTATATAAGTACATATGTATATGTATATCTCGCCACCCTTTTTCCTTTCCACAATGAAAATTCTTCCTTTTATGTTTCTTTTGTATGAGAAAATGTATCCCATTTTTACCTGCCAACTCCTATTTTTTCCCTCAGATTTTCACAATACAACATTTATTCCTCTGCCTAGAATTCATTCCCTCTACAATCTGTATTCCAAGTAACTTTCCTGTGTACTAATTATTATTCTACCCTTTTCTATATGCTTCATTTTAATCCAACTAGCCCATATTTCTGCTTTAGATCTTATTCACAAATTGGACTACCTGAAAATCATGATTAGCAAAATATAAATTAAAGGAATCTGCCAATCATTTCATAAAAGAAATTTCAAAGTGAATAGTCCAAGGAATTTTATAACCAAATTCTAGAGTTCCTAGGTCAAGGAGAAAATCTTACATGCAGTCAGAAAAAAAAATAATTTAAAATGGAGACATAAGTCCCATAGAAATAGATAAATAAATTTTTAAAAATCTGCATCCAGAACTGTGGAATTAAAATGTAAATCAATACATGTTATATTCACTTCTTTTTTTTTTTCCTGTTTTTTCCTCTCGTGTTTTTTTTTCTTTTGTTCTGATTTTTTTTTTCTCCCAACAAAATGCATAAAGAAATGTGGAGTAAAATAAGTGTGTGTGTGTGTGTGTGTGTGTGTGTGTGTGTGTGTGTGTGTAACCCTAAAAAATTGAAAAAAAATTAAAATGAATTTTAGACATACCCAGAATCGCAAAAATTTAGCAGCTTTCACATCAAAATAATAGAAGACTTACACTGTGGTGTTCTGGAAGTTGAAAGAGCTAGGGTTACAACCAAGAATAATCCACATAGTAAAATTGAGTATAATCCTTCAGCAGAAAAAATGGATATTTAATGAAATAAAGAACTTCTAAGCTTTTCTAATGAAAAGATTCAAACTGAATAGAAAATTTTGACATTCAAGAAGACTCAAGAGAAACATAAAAAGGCAGAGATGAAAAAGTCATCGCAAGCATATTAATGAAGTTAAACTGTTTACATTCCTATATGGGGAGAAGATACATGTATCTTTGCAGAATTGGGGCAGTTAGAACCAATACATATAGACAAAGAACACAGATGTGAATTAATCATGTGGGAATGATTTCTAAAACATGAACTGATAAAGGAGACTGCATACACAGAGAGAAATGGGAAATGACAGGTAGAATGGAATACATTTTCTCACACAAAAGAAACACACAAGGAAGAATTTTTATTGTGGAGGGGGAAAAGAGCAGGCTATGCATATGTTTATGTATATGTGTATGTATGTTTATGTACACATAAAAGTGTGTTTACATGTAAATATATATATGCAAACACACACACACACACACACACACACACACACACACAGACTCACACGGAAACTCATTCGGGTATAAGAATTTATTTTAACCAATAAAATAAAAGATATGAGAGCAAGGATAACAAAAGAGAGGTAGGATTAGGGGAGGCAGACTTTTGATGTAGGGCAGGATAAAAAGAGAAAGATGATGATAAACAGAAAGAAATAAGATGTGGTAAAATACATAGTATCCAAAAATACATGTTAATGAGAATGAACTCATCCATTAAAAGCAAGCAAATAGCAGAATGGATTAGATACTAGAATCCAACTGTATCATGTTTAGAAAAGACACGCAGAAAATTGCAATAAAGGTCTGGGGCAGACTTTATTGCTTCAGCTGAAGTTAAAAAATACAGGAGTTGTAATCATGATCTGATATAAAGCAAAAACAAAAATAAACTTAATTAAAAGAGATAATCAGGAAAACTATATTTTGCTGAAAGATATTATAAACTATGAAGTAGTACAAAAAATAAGAATACATTTCTCTGATAAAGAAATAATTTCTCAAACATAGGGAACTGGAAAAAATTAATAAAAATAAAAGCTGTTCCACAATTGTTAGTTTATCAAAAGAGATGACGATCTAGTTTTCAAAAGAGCCCAAAGCCATTTATAATTATATGAGATATGTTGTAAGACACTATTTATTAGAGAAATGCAATTTAAAATAATTGTGAGATACCATTTCATACCCCTCAGAAAAGATGGATTCTTGAGGAGCTGAGGAAAAACAGATACACCACAAACTTGTCTTGGTAGACTTACAAATTGGTCCAATATTTTCTCAGAATAATGTTTAACTATAACAAAAGAAGTATAAAACTGTGCTTACCTTTGACTATACTATGTGCCCCAAAGACATCACAGAAAAAGGAAAAGAACATATATATACAAAAAATATTTAGAGTAACTATTTTTGTACTAGCAAATAATTGAAAATTGAGGGAATACTGATCAATTGGGGAATTGCAAAATAAATTGTGGCATATAAATTTTATGGGATACTATTTTTTTATAAGAAGTAATGAAGGAGGTGATTTCAGGAAAACAGCAACAACAAAAATAGCAATTGTGAGCACACCTATATAGATTAGTGCAAATTGAAGTGAGAAAAATTAGGAGATAATTGTGAACAACATGTTTTATTATGATAGATGTGAAAGGATTGATTCTTTTAATCAATAATAATGATCCAAAAGAATTCCAAAAAGAAGTCTTGATTTAAATATATATATATATATATTATTCACCTCCAGAGTTAATGGAACAATTCTGAGTGCAAACTGAAATGTAATTATCTCACTTTTCTCCTTATTTTTGTAATATGCTTAATATGGAACTATATTTTGCATGTTTTCGTATGTATAATTGATATCATTTTCTTTACTTACCCCAGTGTGGAGAAGGGTCTGGAAGGGAATGATGGAGACAATTTGAACTCAAAATTTAAAAAGGAAAATAATTTTAAAAATAAATAAATAGTATTTTAGAAGAGTAAATACTGTGGGTGAGTTATGTTTAGAATATACTTTCCTATTACTTCTTCTTCCTGATTTCTCTGGATTTCTTTAGCACTAAGCTCAAGTTTCACCTAGTTAAACACACATCTTTTGTTCTGCAGGAAGACTTCCCCTTTCTTCTCAGATTCCCTTTAAGATTATTATCTATTGCGGGAGTGATCCTGAGCAAGTCACTTAACCCAATTGCATAAGGATAAAAAAAAGATTATTCTCTCTCTCTCTCTCTCTCTCTCTCTCTCTCTCTCTCTCTCTCTCTCTGTGTGTGTGTGTGTGTGTGTGTCTGTCTGTCTCTCTCTCTCTGTCTGTCTGTCTCTCTCTGTCTCTCTGTGTGTGTATCCTGTAAATTGCTTTCTATTTATTTTGTTTGTAGCATATTTGCTCATATTTATTTGCTATAGCTCTTCAAGAGCAGGAACTGTCTTCTTCCTTTCTTTGTATCCTTCATGCTTAGCATGTAAAAGCTTACTAAAATTCATAAGCCTGCCTGCCTAAGTTATTTACATGTTGGTTCTCCAACTAGAATATAAGTTATTGGGGACAGGTACCATGTTTCTGTCTTTTTGTAACCCAAGTATTTATTAAATTATAAATAAATATATGTATATAAAATCTTTTTTTTCAGAATAAAGAGAATCTTGTACATAGTGACAACAATATTGTTTTAAGAACAACTCTGAGTGACTAAGTCATTTTGCCTATTATAAATCCCCAGTATTTATAAAAGTGCCTTTTATACAATAACTGTCATAAAGCCAGTTTGTTGACTGCCTGATTAATTATTACACCTTAGTTTTAGAATATCAGTAAAAGGACAACCAACCAATGGGTAGTAAAGAGAAGATAACGAGTCTGAAGTTATAGGAGATGATGTTATCAAAGCATGGGCTACAAACTGATGTCAACTTGGAACTTTAAATTATAGTCTCCTCTTCCTTCAGCTATTTAGCCATCCCAAGACTATAGGCAGAGTATAATACCCCTGTTATCCAACTCTAAGGGATAGCTCTAGGAGAATGGCAATTCTTCTATGCTCGAAGAGCATACTGTGCATGCTCTTTAATCTAGCAAAATCACTCCTGGGTCTCAATCCCAAAGTGATCATGAAAAAAGGAAAAAAAAAAGATCTGTGCAAAAATAGAGTGGCTCTTTTTGTGGTAGCAAAGAAATGGAAATTGAATGGATTGAGGAATAACTTATGATATATGAATGTAAGGGGAAATTATCTTTCTATAATAATTGGTGAGCAGGCTGATTTCAGAAAATCCTGGAAAGATTTACATGAACTCATGCTGAGTCAAGTGAGCAGAACCAGGGGAACTCTATACATAGTAACAGCAAGATTATGTGATGGTTAACTATAACACTTAGCTCTTTTCAGCAATGTGATGATCTGAGAAATTCCAACAGACTGATCTGAGATCAACAGATCTGAGAAATTCCCATTCACATCCAGAAAAAGAACTATGGAGACTGAATGTAGATCAAAGCATGGTATTATCCTTTATTGTTTACTTGCTTTTTCTTTCTCGTTTTTTTTTTTTTCCTTCCTTTTTTTTGGGGGGGTGTCTGATTTTTCTTGCATGACATGAAGGACACAGAACTATGCATGGAAGGATAGTACAAAAATCATATTTCTTGCTGTCTTGAGGAGGGGGTAGAAAAATTTGGAACACAAAATATTTCAGAATTCATTTTTGAGAACTATTCTTATATATTTGTATAAATGAAATATTATTGAGAAAATAAAAATAAAAGAGAATTGCAGTTCTTTAAGGCAAGGGTCCTTTATGTCTTTGTGTCTCCATCTTGTGGCTTAGTGCTAGGAATCATATTGGCAGTTACCAAAGCCTTTAAAAAAAATTGAGTAGATTCATGGATTGCTCATCTGCCTTCAAGACATGAATATGTCCCTGAGAAGTTGTATAAAAATCAAATGGTATTTGACATTCCTTAGTAGGGAAGCTGGTTTTCTCAGAAACCTTGAGTAAATCAGAACAGTCTTTTCAAATGTCAGTTACCACCCTCTAATTTCACATGAATTCACCAGACACATTGCTCCAATCATTGAGGCAGCCATGCTTATAAGCAAAAGAAAACTATTTAATAGCTGGTGAGATCTTGCTGGTGTTTGCCCTACTGCTACAAATGGCCTCTAATCAAAACGGGATTTTGAAATCCTTTGTTTGAAAATTGTTTAAGTGATCAAATGAAACCTTTTGGCTTAAGTGTCTATCCTGCAAACTTACCCATATATAAGACCCTATTAAAAAAAAAAAACACAGGAAATTGTCCAAGCCTTCTAAAAAGCACATCAGCAGGACTTGCTAACAGCAGGCTGGTTGGAAAATGAGTGGCGTAAAAGCAATTGATTATTTTGCATGCAGCTATCAAAATTGATAATAAATGTGGAGAGCTTAGAAAATCCTTAGGTATTTAGCAGATGTACTAGATATCTGGTCAGTGACCCGGTCACTAGTCTCAGTAGCTTATATACAACTTACTATTTCCAGGTTATTAGAAGATAACTTGATATAAATTTAATCAGGAAATTCACTTCATTTCATAGATGCAGAAAGCAAGATCCTACACACACATACATACACACTCATGCATACACACACAAACATGCACACATATATCTATAGATATAAAATATATCTATATAAAGGGTGATCTATATTCAGATCGATAGACAGATATATAGACAGACAGATGGAGAGATTTCCCACTCAAGGTGTTTTGAGGAAGTAATTCAGTATGTATATGGAATCCTATAATACATTGCAGAAGACTGTCAAGAGTTATAGGATGTGAAGCTATAGATGGATGCTGATCTAATATGTTGTATGGGACATGCAAATTTATGGGAAAACAGATACATTTAAGTATTTCAGGAAATTTTCCTCTTTATATTTAATGGCACTTAAAAATGTCTTCATAAAATCTTTGCTTGTGGAGCTAGAATAAAAATTGTATGTGTTTATTGCCAATAACCACTCCTGTTGTTTTGATTTTTCCATATAAAAGAAGAGCAGGATTTTTGTAACAATCTGGGTTTATGTCTCAGATTGGTTTTCTCTATAATTAATTGGACTCCTGTATTTCCAATGCCTAACATAATGCCCATAGTAGCCACTTAATTATTTAATGTTTATTTTGGTATATAAAATCAGTATGAAGTCTTCTGAAACACCTTTCTCATGTTATTTTCCATACACTGCTCAACATTTCAGAAAAAAAAATTGATTCTAATTACAGTATAATACGAGACAATGAACAAATGCTTACTATGTGCAATGTTTTATGCCTTGCTGGAGTGCTGGAGATACAAAAAAAAAAAAAGAAAGAAATTCAGTTTCTGTCCTCAAAGTATTAGTAATATAATGGAGTAAGTCAACAGGCAGAAATGATGCTGTAAAGCAGGAGTGAGGTAGGGGTAGGAAGCTATGGGGGCATAACCCTAACCCAGCATTGTTTCATAACATTAAATTGGATTTAAAATCTAGGTATCAGTCTTTTATAAAGGAAAACTTTGGGAAGAGTTTAATATTTCATCTCTTAACCTTCTGATCAGAGGGGAAGAGAAGACTGAGGGAATTGGAAAGGCATGTTTATTCCAAGCTAACAGAAAATTTATTTGCCATTTCAAAAATGTTATACCCAGTCAAAATGGGTAAGTAGAGGAAGCCACTGCAACTGGCATGCTCTCTCTTCCTCATCCTTGTCTCTTTGCATCCCCAGCTTTTTTTTTCCAGTTTGACATCTGGTATATATACCAAATTATGTCCAATTCTCACCCAACCCCAAATTATTACTGATTTCCTTTGCTAACTACCCACAATATTTCATATTTAACTTGTATATATCTATATTTGTGCACACATATGTTGTATTTCTACAAGCTTAGTGGAATATAAGATTCCAGAGGGCAGGGATTTTCTTTCTTCCTTTTTCACCTTTTCAAATATGTGCATTGTTTCTTAAATCCTTATGGAATTGAATTTCAAAAATTTTAATACATGCCAATATATTTTCATTTGATTATTCACATAAGCTAATTTTGCTTTGTTTTTTTTATTTTTTTTTATTTTTTAATTGAGAAAAATCAATGTGATATGAGTATAGAGTGTTCCAGTAAGTTGGGAAATATTTATTAGAAACAAGACAATTTTAAAACTGAAAAGGAGTAAGAAAATCATCTGAAATGATATGTATTAATGCAATTTTGAAAATTATCACATGAAATAGGAGTGGGAGCAAGAAACTTGGAGTCGTGGGTAAGGGAAGGATGGCAGGAAAGAGGGAGAATAGAAGAATAAGTTAGACACAGAAAAATAAATAGCTGTTCAAGTCACCATGTACACAAGTGATATTTAATGTTTCTTTCATGAGCATAGAAGACCCATCATTCTTGAGGACTGAATGCATGAGGAATTTCTGAAGGACTCTCTACAGTAAAATAAAAATCATCATCCTTCATGGATGAAGCACATTACTTATCATATAGGGATTCAATTTATTGAATTATTAATTTGAATTTAAATTGAACTATTGAAATTCTTTCATTCTTTTCTGTCAGTAAGGAATGACAAAGACAGCTAAAATCATTTGTTAGAATAGGGGGAATCATTATTATCATCCTGTAAATGTACAAATTTTTGCTTTTTTTAATTAAAGTAAAATACTCTTCTGAATAATAGAATTTAACTTTATCAATTGAGGTAGTGTGGCTTATGGATTGAGGGTTGGGTTTAGGGCAAAGTTGAAGTACAGCTGCTGCTGCTGCTGATGAAGATGACAATAATTACTATAGTGCTTTAAAGTTTTCAGAGTGCTTTCCAAATATTATTTGTTGTTATTCTTACAATCTGGGGAAGGAGATGCTTAATTAGCCACATTTTACAGATCAGGAAACTGAGGCAACAAAGTGATATTTAAATGGTAATAAAGCTAATTATTATTTTTTAAAAAATAACTTTTTTATTGACAGAACCCATGCCAAGGTAACTTTTTACAACATTATCCCTTTCACTTTCTTCTGTTCTGATTTTTCCCTTCTCTCTCTCCACCCCCTCCCCCATATGGCAAGCAGTTCTATACATGTTAAATAGGTTGCAGTATATCCTAGATACAATATATGTGTGCAGAACTGAACAGTTCTCTTGTTGCACAGGGAGAATTGGATTCAGAAGGTATAAATAATCCGGGAAGAAAAACAAAAAAATATAAGCAGTTTATATTCATTTCCCAGTGTCCTTTCTTTGGGTGTAACTAATTCTGTCCATCCTTGATCAATTGAAACTGAGTTAGATCTCTTTGTCGAAGGAATCCACTTCCATCAGAATACATCCTCATACAGTATCGTTATTGAGGTATATACAGGTCCCTTTCACTTCAATGAAATTAATTATTGTCTTGGGTTATCATTCTGACTCTAGATTTACTATTTTTAGTATTCTATGTGTTGTGTCGCCTATTTTACTTAGTAATAGTAATGTGACCCTGAACAAATGCTGTAAATTTATTATGACTTGTATGACTGCCTCAGTTATATATTCATTAAAAAATTTGTCTATATTGAAAGAAAGCTTTCTTTTTAGATGTAGCCAGCACTGATTATATCACAGGTCTTAAAATCATAGGTTGGTAATTGGAATAGTTACACTCTATGTTCTTAAGATTCCCAAATGTTAAATGAATTGTTTATGATCACACAGTGTCTGTAGAGGGCTTTAAAGTTGTCATCTTTTGCACCCACAATCTCACAGTCTCTTCCCCATATCATCAGACTCTGAAATAAGATTGCAGATTGATCTCTACTGGAGAGAAGCCAGTGAGTTATACATATCCCCATTTCATGAACCAATCAAATCTGAGGGAGGTTAGATAACTTTCCCAATAGTACATCGCTAATAAGGTGCAGACCAAAGCATAGAGCACAGACGTTATCAGTAGCTTGCCTTGTACCACACTCTGACTACTATCACACAAGAATAGACCAGAGCTCTGAGAAAATGATAACAAAATATTCATGTTGTTATTGCTATCAGGCTCCTGATAAGTGAGAAACCGAAAATTGAACTTGGTATATATTCAGAAAAAAGAAATATCCTACATTGTCTGTGACTATCAATTTCAAGAAAATATATTTTACCTTAACTGAAGCTATACAGAGAAATATGGCATTAATTTTGGCTGATTCTACTTTGTGTACAATTGGCCTCAAATTTTTGTAAACAAAGAAATCCAATATTCCTTTGATCCTTTTACTGTTTAAAGCTAGTATCCATGTTACTCTTGTCTCTTTCACCTATTTCTTATTCATGTTTAACACCTTGCCCTCTTCAACTGTTCAACATATACTTCCCCCAGTCCCAATGAGTTCAATACCTGTTGCTTTGACGAGATTCAGGCTTCATTCACTATTGTCATAGGCTCCAAATCGATATCCTTATAACTAGTTTTTCTCCGTGATCATCTTCCCCACACAACACTGCCCCACAAAACTTTTTAACTATAAAACAAATAATACTCCTCTGCCGAAAAAAATACATTGGCTTTTGATTATCATATGAAGTTAGGTCTCTTATTATGGGCCAGAACTTAAAATAAGGTGCTAAGTCAGTGGAATTGATAGAGACAATGATTATTTAGAATGGTGTTTAACAGGTCTCTAGTTCAGTACATATATAGTTCTACAAGATTCAAACCTTTAAGAAAGCATATATAAGCTAAGAGTCTCACCCAGGATTCATTCAGGGAGATTTAGAAGCCAGAGCTCAAGCTCTTGGAACCAAGACTACAGAAGGCCTCTAAGAAAGCTAACCGGGCTGCAGGAAAGGAGACAAGACTTGGAAAGAGACAATAAAGGACTTGGAATTTAATACCTGACTGCATTTGGGGTAATTACTGAACTGAAACTAAGGCTGCCTCCAGAGACCCCAAGGGAACCCCAACAAGAGAAAATAACATTTTAAAGGAGAATATTACAGGTCTCTACAGACAATTATCTATATTCTATAGTTTACAAGTGTTTTCAAGTGTTATACCAATTTCCCCTTCATTTATTCTATATTTTAGGCACAGTAGAACACTTCTCATAATTTAATTTTGTCCATTATTTATTCATAATCATATACCAATTATTAGCAAATGCTCTATAGAAATCAGCAAATTCAATTCAATTTTCAGATGAGGGAAACTAAAACCCCAGAGAGGTGTGGTTATTCCTTTATATAAATTATTGCTTAGTGAGTAGAGTTGATTGTATTAAAATAACTTTAATTGTTAATAGATTGTTTGATTATTAGTATTAAGGATTAAAAGACTAACAGATCTTCTTACTTTCCACAAGTATCTTACTTTCTATTGATAGTAAAACAAAACATACTCCAATAAATTTAAGATAAGACACAATAGGAATAAAGATAAAGTTCGTCATAAGAGAAAATTAACTAGGAAAGATGATCACTTTGAATCAAGGAAATTAATGATTACCATATTTACATGGTGCCATTTGAGCTAAGTCTTGAAAAAAAAGATCTGTGATATGAACAGGTAGTTTTCAAAATGAGAAGTCAAAATTATGAAAAGGCACATAGAAAATAAAAGAGATCTGAATCCCTAATGATATGTTTATGAATATTAATGTCTATGTAGTTGTGGGTGTGTGTATATGTATATATGAATACACATATATGTATATATGTACAGAGAGATGCTATCTTTTAAATTATAAGTACTATAAATATATTATATATTTTATTATAGCTGTCTTTTGGAGAGTGGGAGAAGGAGGCAGATATACTAAAAAAGTACACAGAAGAGAACAAAAGAAAACCTATAAGGAAGAAAAATATAAAAACTCCATGACTACAAAAACATTGTACGTTTATTATATAGATTTTCTTGAAATTGAAATTTTTTTCTTTATATTAAATCCTTATATTCTTCTGTGTACCTGACAACTTAACAGAATGGAATCGAATTTATAAAAATGCAAATCATTCCCTAATTGAAAAATGGCCAAAGGATATAAACAGGCAATTTTCAGGCAAATAAATCAAACAAACCTCTATTTATATGAAAAATGCTCTAAATCATTACTGATTAGAGAAAGGCAAATTAAGACAACTTTGAGATTCCATCTCATACCTAGTAGATTGCCTAATATGTTAAAAAAGGAAGATAATAAATATTGAAGGAGACATGGGACAAAGGGGAAACTAATGCATGGTTGGTGGAGCTGTGAAATGATCTAACAATTCTGGAGAGCAATTTGAAACTATGACTAGAAGATTATAAAATGTGCAAAACCTTTGATCCAGTAATACCACTAATAGGTCTATATCCCAAAGACATAACAAAGCAGGAAAAGACCTATTTGTACAAGAATATTTATAGAAGTTCTTTATTTGTTTTGAATAAGAACTGGAAATTGAAGGGCTGCCCATCAAAATGAGAATGGTTAAACAAAATGTGTTATATCTTTGTGATGAAATATTATTACCTGATAAGTGACAAGTAGGATGATTTCAGAATAATAATAAAAATTTTTTTTAAAAGACTAACTTGAACTGATAAAAATTAAAATAAACCAAACGAAGGCAACATTATACACAATAACAACAATACTATACAGAAGAAGTATGAATAATTCAACTATTCTTAGCAGTAATATAATCCAAATAATTCTATACTATATAACCCCAGCAAAAGAGTTGATGTTGTTTGAATATAAATTAAAATAAGGTTTTTTTTAGTTTCTTTTTTTTTTAATTTCATCAGACATTTTTTGTACAAGTTCACTGATACAGAAATGTATAACCTATATTTGCTTACTATCTCAGAAAGGAAGGGCAAAAAGAGTGGGGCCTGGATAGAATATGGAAGTAAAATAAAATAAAAGTTAACAAGTTGTTTTAACATGTATTTGCGGGGAAAATCCTTGAAAGATGTATAAACTAATATGAAGTAAGTTGAACCAGAATATTGTAAAAGTAATAGCAATATTATAACAGTCTTAGCTGCTCTGATCAATGCGATCATCCAAGACAGTACTAAAAGATCCAAGATGAAAAATATTCACTCCATAGAAATAACTAATGAAATATGGGTGAATACTGAAATAAAGGTTCATTATTTGTTTTTGTTTTTACTTTCTTTATATTTATTAAAACATTGGTAATAGTACTAATAAAATATTTTGCTAAAATTACATGTATAAAAAATTTCACAGGAGGGTAAGAATTTTGACCTAAAACAATTAAATGGATATTTAAAATGCATAAATATATTATTTTAAAAAGAAGTCACTTTTAGTTTTAAAAGTCTAATTCATACAGCAATTTCTAGTGTTCTCTCTTTGAACCTCCTCCTAGGAATTAATTTAATTTCCTTTCCTAGTTGTATTTCATATCAATGTACTATCCCTACCACCAAACCAATGTACTGTTCCTTATGCAGAAATTGAAAAGGTATATTTTTTTCAATGCTTCCCTAGTTAACTAATGACACCACTCTTCCATCTAGATTATTTATCTATTATGACCTTATCTTGATATATTGTTTTCAGTGTTGGTCTATGCCAAGTTGCTTCCAAAATGCTTTTTAGTTTTCCCAAGAATTTTTGCCAAATGTCAAATTCTTGCCCCCCCAATTGTAGCTCTTTGGATTTATCCAATAGTAATTTAAAACTTTGTATTATGTGTATAATCGTTTCCATTAATTCACATTATATTTCTTAAGAAGTATCAGATAGTCTCGTAATATAGTTTCAAATTTGGTATTTAGGTTTCCTTCCTTAATTTTTTAAAGTTATCTTTTTGATATTCTGGATCATATATATATATATATATTTTTTTTTCAGATGAATTTTGTTTGTGATTTTTCTAGTTAGATAAAATAATTATTTGGAGTTTTCTATGGAACTAAATAAGAAAATTAAATTTGATAGAATTTTTATTTTCAATTAATTGACTTGGTCTACCAATCAGCAATTAATATTTCCAATTGTTTAGATCCATTTTTATTCATGTGAAAAGTGTTATACACACACACACACACACACACACACACACACACACACACACACACATATATATTTCTGTTCATATATTACCTTGGTTGTTTTTGCAATTGATTCCCAAATATGTTATATTTATACTATCTGCAGTTATATTGAATGAATTTTCTCTTCTGATATCTCTGCTGGGATTTGTCAGTAATAAATAGAAATGTTCATGATCACTTTTGTAGGTTTATTGTATATCTTACAGCTTTGATGGAGTTATTTATTTCTTTTTTTATTTTTTTTAATTCTCTAAATTATATCATCTATATATGATAGTAGTTTTGTTTCTGTATTGCCTATTTTTATTCATTTGATTTCTTTTTTTCTTGTCCTTGCTATTGTTAGCAATTCTAGTCCAATGATGGATAATAGTAGTGAAAATGAATATTTTTGCTTCACCCTTGGCCTTATGGGGAAAGACTCCAATTCATCCCTTTAACAACTAAAATAATTTAAGGTTCTGTTATGTGTGTTTTTAACAGAACTGAGTGTTGTTTTTTGTCAGAGGATTTTCTAAATCATTTTATGTAAGCATATGCTTTTTTATTATTTTTTGTTGTTGTTATGGTCATTTGTTGTGGTAGTTTTCATTATGTTTAACCAGACCTGAATTCTTAGAATAAGTCCCACCTAGTCATAGTCTCTGCTCTTTGTAACATAGTGTGGTAATATTCTTGCAGGTATATAACATTTTTGCATGAATATTTATAAAGGAAATTGGTCATTCATTAATAAGATTTTTTGTTTTGGTGATTTTGCTGTTTTTGTTCTTCTTGATTAGCTATCAAAATGATAATTGTCAGAAAAAAAATTGTGTGGGATTCCAATACATAGATAAATAGATAGACAGAAATTATTTACAATTTTTGGTATTACTTATTCTTTTAATATAAATTCATTGGACAATGAAGTTGTTTTTTTTTCCTTGAGAAAAATTATTAAATATACCATTTTTTCTTTGATTAATCTATTTTATATTCTTGTTTTCTTTCATTTTATTTATGTTGTCATATAATATCATATAATAATTGCCATAATTAGACAAAATTTTGTCTAATAATTGTTTTGATTTCGTATTGATAGATGTTACATTCATCCATTTGATTTTTGATAGTGGGTATTTGCTGTTCTCTTTTTTAATCAAATTAATGAAGTTTTTAATCTATTTTTTCATAAAGTTGACTCCTACTTTTTTATTATTTTTTTAATTTTGATTTTATTAATCTATCATTTTATGTTAAAATGTTAATTATTATGTAATTGAGGATTTTTAATGTTATTAAAATTTTTAGTTACATTTTGAATTCAGTGATCTGCTATTTCTCGTTTACTAATTAGATAGAAACAGAGAGAGAGAGAGAGATAGAAACATATTTGCTCTTTGACCAGCTCATTTTGACTTCTCCCTCTCCTTTTCCCTCCTTCCCTCTCTCCCATCTGCTTTCTCTCTCTCTCTCTCTCTCTCTCTCTCTCTCTCTCTCTCTCTTCCTCTCTCCCTCCCTTATTTAAAGTCTGTTTTGCTTCTTCTGAAACTTCTTTATTTTATGTTCCCTCCTTTTTATCACCTCGGCTTACTTTTCCCTATCTCTTTCCCATCCTATTTTCTATTCAGGGTTTCTGTTAGCAATTAAGTCTCTGTCCTTGTCTCTGTCTTTTTGTCTCTGTTTCTCTCTTTGTCTCTCTCTGTGAGTCTCTGTTTCTCTATCTTTCTCTCTCCTCCCTCTTTGAACCAATTTAGATGTGATTGAGGTTCATTCAATGTCTGCCTCCTGCCCCATTATTCCCCCCACCCCATCCAAGGTAAAAGCATGGTATATTCCTTACACAGCTTTTTAATGTAAAATATTTTCCCCTGTTCTTTCTCTCCTATTCTGTTGCAATTCATGTATCATTCTTTCTCATCTATCCAGTTTTACAGCACCCCAAAATAATTAACTCGTTTCGATTCACTTTCTATATAAAATTATTTTACCTTTATATATGATATACATATAGATATTAGAAGTTATATGTATCCTCTTCCAGTAGAGAAGTATATATAGTCTAAACTTCTAAAACACCTTTTAATTTCACATTTATGTTTAGGTTCTTTTTTATGATTCTCTTGAAATTTTTATTTGAAAGCCAACTTTCCTATTCAGCTCTTGTCTTTTAATTAGCGATATTTAAATGTCCTATAATTCAACAAACAACTATTCAAAGAGAGTTATATATAATTGCATGATTATGGTTTTATTTCCAGGGTTTTTTTTTTTTTTTAATTTTCCAGAACATTATGTTTCAAACCCTCTTCTTCATTATCATGGTAGCTACTTAATCTTGAGTCAATCTGACTATGGCTCCACAGAATTTGAATTGTTTCTTTTTTCCAATATTTTTAATTGGACCTGGGAGCTCTTGGATTTGGCTATAATATTCCTGGGAGTTTTCATTTGGGAATCTCTTTCAACTGTTAATTGGTAAATTCATTCAATTCAATTTTACCTACTGATTCTAGAATATAGAGGCAGGGTTTTTATTTTTATTTTTTTTATTTTGATCATTATTTGTAAATGCAATGGCAGAAACAATGACTGTAAAAATGTACCCTTGGCTCTTAAATTTATTTCTATTGGTTTTGTTTGTGCAAAAAATAAAATAAAATAAAAAAACGTAGTAAAAATTTTCCATTTTGCAATTCATGATGTTCTTTAATTCTTCTTTGGTCATAAATTCCTCCCTTCTCAAAGAGCTAATAGGTAAACTATCCCTAGTTCTCCTAATTTGCTAATGGTATTGCCAACTATGCCCAAATTATGTATCCATTCTGACATTATATTGGTATGAATTGTGGAAGGTAGGTCTATGCCTAATTTCTGACATTATTTTCCAGTTTTCCCAGAAATTTCTGTGCAATATCGACTTCTTATCCCAGAATCTGGAGTTGGAGGTTCATCAAATACTAGATTACTATAGTCATTGATTGCTGAGTCATGTATTCTACCTATTCCACTGATCCACCACTCTATTTCTTAGGCCGTACTAAATCATTTTGATGACTGCTACTTTAAAGTGAAATTTTAGGCTGGGAACTGCTAGGCCAGCTGTCATTCTTTGTATTTTTTTCCCATTAATTCCCTTGATATTCTTGACCTTTTCTTCTTTCGGATGAATTTTGTTATCATTTTTTTCTAGTTCGATAATTTTTTTTGGCATTTTGATTGGCTATGGCTATTAACAAGTAAATTAATTTAGACAAAATTGTCATTTTTATTATATTAGCTTGACCTAGCCATGAAGAATTGACATTTCTCCTATTATTTAAATATGACATTATTTGTGTGAAAAGTGTTTTGTAATTGTGTTCATATAGTTCCTGGATTTATCTTGGCAGGTAGTCCCCCAAGTACTTTGTTTTGTCTACAACCATTTTAGATGGAATTTCTCTTTCTGTCTCTTGCTGCTGGCCTTTGACAATAATATATAGAAATGCTGATGATCTGTGTGGGTTTATTTCATATCCTATAACTTTGATAAAATTGTTAATTGTTTCAAGTAAGTTTTTGTATAATTTTCTAATTATCTTCCTTTATATGTTTTTCAAATTAGTTGTTTCTCCAGAGAAATATTTTATTTTTTTCATTTTTTAATTATTTTGACTTTGTTTCATTGTTTCTTATATCATGAATTATTAAGACTGCTTTTGTCCAATTCTATTCTTTAAGGAATTATTTTCTTTTTAATATTTCCCAATTACATGTAAAGATAGTTTTCAACATTTACTTTTGCAAGATTTTGCGTTCCAAATTTCTCCCCCCATTACCAGAAATTATGCTGGCTGGAAAAGTGAACTGTGAACTGAATTGGTGAAGGAGGTATTCATTTTGAAAGAGTATTGGGTTTTTAGAAATACTGAATTAAGCTGAACTGAGTGGATCAAAGGCTGTAGCAGAATTTTATTGCTCTTTGGGCCTAGTTCCAAATTGCTCTCCAGAATGGCTGGAACAATTCAAACTCCATCAACAATGCATTGGCATTCTAGATTTCTCACATCCCTTCCAACATTTAGCATTAACATTAATAATGAATTTTTTTAGTGACCTTTTAGACTTCTTTTTTTATTCATTCAATTTTGTCTAAGACATTTTTTCTTCAATATTTTTCATCACTTTTACCATGCTGTGAATTATTTTCATAATTGTTTCCTTCATTTTCATTGTAACGTCCATAGTTTTCCTCCATAATTCTTATGTGACTTTGAATATTATGTTTTAACTATTCCTGGAATTTTGGTGGACTTGTGTCCAATTCATGTTTCCCTTTTGAGTCTTTGCTTCTGGTTATTTGATTTCATTGTTTTCTTCTGAGGTTGTATCTTTATCTTCCTGTCACCATAGCCATCTATTATCTTCAGCTTCATTCTGTTATTTGCTATTTTCTTCCCTCACCTTTTTTTTTTTTTTTTTTTTTTTTTGCTTTGAACACTATGTTAAAGTTGCTTTTTGTTCCTGACTTCAAGATGGGGGAAATGTTTCAGTCCTCAGGTTCTTTCACACTTCCTTTTAGAACTATTTTTCAGTATCTAGAAACTTCTAAGGTAGTGTGTATGATCTGTGGAGAAATGTTTGAATTATTTAGATCTGGTGACCTCTGAAACCTCAAATTAATTTTCAGATGTATTAATTTCCATATGTATTAATTAATTTTCATATGTATTAATTTCCATATATATTACATATATATATATGTAATTTTTTACATATCAATGTAATTTTTACATATCAATGTTTTGATTCAACAAAAATCTTGAGAGAACTTTAGTAAATAAAGTAGACATAGAGTTTAATACTCCTTCACTGTTCTTTTGGTAGTACTCTGTTCTTTAGCCTCAAAGAGTTTACAATTATAATTACAACTGCTGCTACTTTTCTAGATCTCTGATCTCTTGTAATCTAATAAATAATTCTCCTCAAAATTCCCTTTCATTTTAAACCAACATTTTCTTTTCCTTCCTTAAATTATTACACAGAAGTGGGTATAAGCAATGTAATTACGAAAGAGCACATTCATTTTCTTGATCTCTGGCTTCAGAAGGGCTCCCCTGACAACTTCCCTCAATTTCTAAATGGAAACAATTCTATATCTCAAATCTTAAATTTGTTTATTAGTCTAATATTTTTTGATTCACAACTTATTTTAATTCCTAAATAGCATTAACCACTACATTTCAAATTTGATTTCTCCCAGGATTTCAATTTCTACATTTTCCTATTGTTCTGGAAGCCAACTTTAACCTATCCTGGGCTTGTAGACTTCCAGAGTTCAAATTTCCAGGACCAGAATTCTTTTCTTAAATCTGTAACTAAAAAGAGAAAAAAATGAAATAAACCAAAAGACCCAAGCTTATTACTGACATCCTTATAATCTGTGGTGATGAAGAAGTTGCCTCAAACTCTTTCCACACTTACTATGCTTTATCTGGGAAGTAAGATGATTTTTAACTCATGGATGAGGCCAGAAAAAAAGTTGAGAACTGCATTCCATAAGCGGTGAAGATATAGACAAATTTGTTTATGTAGCCAATGGAAAGGGAATACTATTAATTACATGATAAACCAAAACAGATTGTCCATGCATGTGCTAGTCCTTTTATTTCCCAAAGCAATAGCCCTATTATATCCCACATAAGTGCCTCCAATTTATATATTCTAGGTATTTGTGAAAGCCTTGTTGAATACATGGAAGTTTTCCACATTTTTATGTTCTCATGTGCATGGAGCACATAGAAGAATTGAGCATATTTAAAATATATCGGCTTATTTGAAGTCTAAGGAAAGTGGTGGGAGTAAGAAAGGGAGAAAAAATTGGAACACAAGGTTTTGCAAGGTTTGTTGAAAACTATACATACATTTTGAAAATTAAAAAAAAAGTTATACATTGAAAAATAGAAATAAAAAAGAAATAGAGGAATTAAAAAAAAATCTGTTGATGTGGCCTAAAATCTAATAACTTTCTTGACTGTTGCATCACATTTTTGATTCACATAGATCCTGTGGCTCATGAAAATATCATTTGTTTTGAAATATATTAATTTCCCCCTTGATATTTACATATCTATATCTATGTCTACCTATATCTATTAATATTTCTTTCTTGAGGGAATTGTAGTATCTGCATAACTTAGACATATATTTTTATAGTCCTTCATCAAAGTATAGTTAGAACATATGTGTTTTTAGATTTTTTTTTGCCCAAAATAAGCAAATTTTTTCTTTTTTACTTCCCCCACCTTTTTTTCTGTGCATTTGTAAGGACCAAAAAAAAAAATTCAACTCCAATTTAATTAGAGATACCACTGAAGGAATACCCTTCTCTTTGTGTGATTAGGGAACATGCAATTTCTTGTTTTTGAAGACAAGAGCTAAGCAAAACATCATGTGAAAAGTGGGTGAAAATGTGAAGGAATTTTTGAGAGTAATGCTAGTTAGACACTAGATGACCTCATTTCTAAAAGAAATGAAAGTGACTGAGAATTCCAGAGGGATGAATAAGGAGAGTCATTCAGTGTATATATAGAAGCAGGTGAGATATGATTGACAATATAGAAGGGTCTTCCATTTGAAATAGTTGGGGACTTTATGAAAGTGGAAGTTCAAAATAAGGAAGCTTAAGAATTCCATTTCCAGCAGGGACAGAAACTGTACCATCACAATTTCTAAGAAACATATTTCTAGGCTAAACTAAATGCCAGTATGTATATCAGTAGGAGCTGGATGAGCTTTCTTAGTTGTGTGTCTGTTTTTCTAGCTACTTATTCTACATTGATGAGTGACTCAATATAAATTCAATCCCAGATTTAAAAATGCAAATAATAGCATTATTTTTAGTTAGTAATAAATCTTAGAATAGTAAGAAGTCTCTGTTCTTCACTAGGAAAGAGATCAAATAAGAATGTAAGGTAACCAGTTTGAAATGGGATTGAATTATTTTTTGAGAAATAATTACTATTATGGGTGCTTTATGAGGGTAAACAAATTCCATACTTCATGTCAGACGTGGGAGCACAAGAGTATAGCTTGATTTCATAAGGGAAAAGTCCAATAGATGCAGTACTATCTGCTTCCTCTTCTCCCATATGTAGTCTCTAATTCTTCATCTGACCACTTGAATATGACATAAAAATATGCATTCTCCAACTATTGTGTTAATAATTAGTCCTAAAGACTAAGCACATTTTTAAAATAAATATTGTTGGAAAGTACTTTAGAACTTTTCTACAGATAATAATCATTCAGTATGAATACAAAAATCTAAATATCACAAGCATTAGCAGGGAGATTTCAAGAGCCTTTGAACTGATGTTTTCTCCAACCATATTGACTTTTCTCTAACTGGGTGATATAATGAACTTTTATTTCTTTGTTGAGGTAAAGAAGAAACATTTCTCACATATTCTAGAACACTTAGTTTTTTTTTTTTTTTTTTTAAAGGACATATATGTTGGAACCCTTCCCAATCTTGAGCACAGACTTACATTAACACTTTATATGAATATTTCTATCAAATATACTAAAAGACCAGTGTTACCATGATGGCAATATTTTCTGCATGATTTCCTTCCTCCTATAATTGTTTGAATTCTTAAACTCCAATCCAGCTTCTCCCATAAGATTGTCAAAGAGAGTTCCCACAAAGATAATGATAAATCATCCTCACTTTCTTAAGATATAAGTGGTATTCAAAAAGAACTCACAGCCTAAGCATTGGTTTTCTTTTACTTTTATCACATGATTCACCAAATTTTCTTTTATACTAATGCATTTCTTTGAAAAAACTAAGACCTATTCACAAACATACAATAAAGATAGGTTGTAGAATTAATTAAGTAAAAAAGCAGAGGAAATAATTATGAACTCAGACAGAATTAAAGATAAAATAGATTTAATCAAAAGAGAAAAAAAAAGGAAAATCAGCCATATTTTTTCCACTCTCCCCTTTTGTTTCTGTGCATTTGTAAGGAAAATATATATATATATATATATATATATAATATATATATATATATATGTATATATATACATATATATAATATATATATATATCACATTAATCAATATCATTTTAGGCTACTTAAGGTATCTAGATAATACAAGATTGGAATATTTCAGTGGTATAAGAAATGATGAATCAGTGAATTGAGAAAAAATATGGAAAGATTTGGACTTATGAAGGAAGATGCTAATCATATACAGAAAAAAAAAGGTTACTTGGAAATTAGAATAGTATAGTCTTATATATGTGTGTATGAATGTATATCTATCTATCTATGATTATTAATATCTAAGATGAAAGCTTCAACATATACTAGTGTATAAAACCCTTGACAGCATCAACAGGAGTATACAGATTATTGATCTACAATTTTAATAAACTTATGATGGAAAGTTCCATCTACATCCAGAGAGAGAATTATGGAGACTAAATGTGAATCAAAGCATAATATTTTCAAATTTTTGCTGCTGTTGTTTGCTTGATTTTGTTTTGTTTCTTTTCTTGTGCTTTTTATCCCTTTTGATCTTATTTTTCTTGCACATAAAGACAAATATGGAAATATGTTTAGATAGGTTTCAGGGAGAGGGATAAAAATTTGAAAAACAAAGTTTTGCAAAACTAGCTTTTGAAAACTGTTTTTGCATATGTTTGGAAAAAATAAAATATTAAAAAGCAAAACAAAATAAAAACAAACTCCTGTGCTAATTTACTATAGACAAATATTCTAACTCTGTTGGAGGCTTTTTTTAAATCTGGAAAACAGGTGTCATGTTAGTAATTTAAAGCTGAAGAGAACTTTAGAGGTAATTGAAATCAGATTTCTCTTTTACATGTGAATAAAATGAGTCACAGGGAGATGAGATGATTTTTCCAAGGTTATAAAGCTAGTCATTAAGTGTCAGAAACATAATTTGCACTCATGTATGTGGAAACAAATCGAGCACAATAATTGTACTTCATGCCTCACAGGGCTGTGGTGAACCTTACAAGGGCTGCTATGTAATTGTCCAGCAAATCATCAAAGCAGCTATAATGAATGTTGCAAATTATCTCCAAGGCCATATTTTTATTTACAATGAGGATATGTATGTGACTCTATAATACTGAGGATAAATATAAGATCCAGGAGTCATGTAATTCACAGCAGTTATTCTGTAAAGGATCTAAGGTTTTAGTGAATGGTAAGCTAAAAATAAGTTATTGGTCAAATACCCTGGCCATAAAAAAGCTTGTGGCCTCAAGGGCTTCATGAGGAAGTTCTCAAGGCATTGAAAGAAATGGTAGGTGCCAATACCACTGTCATTAAATTTGTCAGACCATAATGGATGACTGGGTTTGATTCTAGACACTGATTTTTTAAAAAGACATTGATAAGCTAAAAAGAGTCAAGAATAGGGTAAACAGGATAATTGTATTTGGTTAAAGGTTTAATCAGAAAAAAATAAACAAATAGTAGAGAATGGATGACTAAACAATTTAAGGGCATTTAGAGAAGGGATCACATTTTTTTTTCTGTTCTGGCCAAGAAGGCAGAAACAGAAACCAAGCTATTATGCTTAATATCAGAGAAAAAGAAAAATATCTACAAATAAAAATTTCCTAACAATTCAAGCTTTTCCAAGTCAAATGTTTTTGTTTGTTTGTTTGTTTGTTTTTTGTTTTGTTTTGGTTGTTATTGTTGTTGTTGTTGTTGTTGTTGTTGTTGTTGTTGTTGTTGTTTTACCAAAAAAATGTGGAGTTCAATTTTTGGAGGTCATTTAAAAAAAATTTAATAGTATTTTTTTTTCCAATTACATGCAAAGGCAATTCTCAATATTCATTCTTGTTATTGGGTTACATTTTTTCTCTCTTTCCTCCCTCTGGCAACAAGAAATTTATATAGAATATACATGCATATTCATCTTAACCATATTCCATATTAGTCATTTTATGAAAGAAAAATAAGAACAAAAGGAAAAATATAAGACAAAAAAAGCAAACAAAAACAGGTAAAAATAATATGCTTTGTTCCACATTCAATCTCCATGTTTCTCTCTCTGGATATTTATGGCATTTCCCAAATATAACAAATTATCTTTGATCACTCTATTGCTGAGAAGAGCTACGTCTATCATAATTGATCATTGCATGATCTTGATATTTCTGTTTATAATGTTTTCCTGGTTCTTCTCTATTGCTCAACTCATTATGTCATCTAACTTGTTTCAGTAATCATACAAAAAAAAAAAAAAACTATTAAACCATGGATACTGAATATGAACAGAAGCATAGTAGTTTCATTTTTCTATTGTTGTATTATTTGCTTTTTCTTTCTCATGTTTTTCCCCTGATTTTTCTTGGACAACATGACAGGATGTTTTAAAGTATTTTACATGTTTAGCACATGATTTGGTTGTTAGTTATCTTGAGAAAGGGAGAGAGAAAAAATTTAAACACAAAATCTTGCAAAAGTGATTATGTTTGGAGAAATGAAATACTGAGGGAAAAATTATAGAAGAGAATTGCAGTTCTTTATGGTAAGAGTTATGGTTTTATGTCTCCATCTTGTAAGTCAGTGATAAATATCAGATAAACAGTTGGTAAAAAGCATCCTCCTTCCAAATAATACCCTCTGTACTACTCACTTGGTCATACTTCCAGGCCTCCAGGCCTCTTGTAGCTTCAATCTATCTATTGTAACAGCATCATACCTTAGGTCAGTTCTCATCATTAGGAACTCCTCAACTCGCCAACACTCATTAAGCTTAAATTTACTTCTTTGTTGATACTTCTACTATTCCTAATTAAACACAACAGATCTAACATTACCAAGGGTGAGCTGATCAGATGCTTGAAGATATAGTTTATACTGCACCAACCAAATTTACCACACACATAGATAATTTATTCTTATTGTCTCTGATATTTATTCATCCCCCTTTCTTTCAAATCAAATGATATATTTGCAATGTACTTAGGATGGTATTTAGCTCGCAGTAAGTGTTTTATAAATATGTTATCCTCTTCTTCCATTCACTTCAGTTGTTTCTCATGCTGCATGATCCCTTCACTATCTTGGTCTCCCTCCTTGAGATATTCTTCAGATTATCAAAGTCTTTTAAATTCAAATTTATTGGGAGTAGGAATTCAAATTCAATTTCAAATTCAAAATTCAATTCAAAAATGAACATCCTGAAATGCACAAACCAGTGGGAAAACATGTCTTGTTTCAGGCATAGCAAAGGGACACAGTGTAACTACTCATAGTGACATCAAAAATTGAAAAATTTGAAAAGATAGTCTGGAGCCAGACTATGAAGGGGTTTACATTTTTTTTGTTTGATCCCCATAACTCAGGAAATAGTTAGGATTTTTTGAATGAAGGTAAGGGTAGCACAGTCATACTTGTTCTTTAGAAAGTTAACTTTGATAGCTGAGTAGACAGTGGACAAGGGTAGAAAAAAAAACTTAAGGCATGGAACCCAATGAGCAGGCTATTGCAATACTCTAGGCATGAGATGTTGAGTGCCTGAAATAAGGAAGGGGTAATACAAGGAATGAGAAGAGAGTATATATGTGAGACATTGCAAAGATAGAAGTGACCAAAAATGGTAAATATTTGATTATGCTGAGAGAGATTAATGTATAAAAATTATAATGTATTTATGAGTCAGGGTGCTTGAGAATGTTGAGGGTACTCTCATTATATAGAGTGTTTTGCACAGGGGACAATATGGAAAAATATTCAGTTTGTCTATGTTCAATTTAAGTTTTGTTGAAAAGGTAGATGTGAGAGATGAAAACTAATAAGCTAATAAATAAAAGTAAGAGTTGATTTTATGGAAAAAATAGATAAATCTTTGGTTAATTTGATCCAAAAAAGGAAAGAAAAAAGTCAACAGCATCAAAAATTGTAATGGGCTGAGGCTTGAGTTGATGCACTGAGGTCCCAAGCATGTGAGGCTAAATAGTAATTGGACTATACTCTATTAATATATATGCCTGGAGAAAGAATGGCCCTGTCCACTCTTTGTGCAAATTCTGATGTGTTGTATAGGAAATGACGTTTTTGGTGGGTGGAGGCAGGAGGGTGGAAAGGGAAGTGGAAAAAGAGACTGATGGCTGGCATCTTGTCACAGCTGCTCATATTGCTATCGCAATGGTCCTTCACCTCCAATCCCCCTCTGCTAGCTGGCTTCCTGTTGCAGCTGCCCATATTGCTATCGCAATCCTTCTTCACCTCTACTGAGAATAAAGATTGAACATTTTTCCCATAACCTGAATTCCTGACTCCAGCTGATTTTAAATATGCGGTCACCACAAAAAATGAAAAGGATGAACTTACCACCAATGAAAAAGAAATTAAAGCAACAATTAGGAGCTATTTTGCCCAGCTATATGGTAGCAAATCTGAGAATCTAACCAAAATGGATGAATATTTAGTCAAATTTCTCAAATTGACAGAAGAGGAAATGAATAACGTTACACTATAAATGTTATAATACGTTGTTAATTTATCACATTAACAGAAGAGGAAATCAATTAATTAATCACATTAGAAAAAGAAATTGAAGAAATCATTAATGAACTCGTTAAGAAAAAAAATGTCCAAGGGCAGAAGGATTCACTAGTGAATTCTATCAAACATTTAAAGAACAATTAATTCCAATACTATATAAACTATTTGGAAAAAAAAAAAAAAGTAAAGCCAAAATCCTTCTATGACCCAAATTTACAAAATTGCAGACCAATCTTCCCAATGATTATTGATGCAAAAATTTTAAATAAAATATTAGCAAAAAGCAGGTGTTACACATTGAAAGCATGAAAATGTTAAAGCTACATAGTAGATATGAAAGGTATATACAGAAAGACATCAATTGAGTTCATGAAGGCTGATAAGACCACTAAACAAAATAGTATAAAAGGAGAAGGGAACTTTATTATTCAGCTCTAGACTTTTTTTCTTTATTGTTTCATGATTTTATGATTATACAAATATATTAACCTTTTAAATGTGTCATGTTGGAAGAGAAAAATCAGAATAAAAGGGAAAAACCATGAGAGAAAAGAACAGAGGAGAAAAAAAAAAGTGAACAAAGTATGTGTTGATTTACATTCAATCTCCATAATTCTTTTTCTGGATGCAAATGGTATTTTCTAGCTAAAATTTATTGAGATTCCCTTGGATTACTGAACCACTGATAAGAACCAGGTATTTCATAGCTGATCATCATACAATCTTGCTATTAATGTGTACAACAAATTCCTAATTCTGCTTGCTTTGCTCAGCATCAGTTCATGTAAATCTTTCCAGACCTTTTTAAAATCAGTTGTTTATCATTTTTATAGAACAACAATATTCCATTATCTTACTAGACTACAATTTACTTAGGCATTCTCAAATTGATGGGTAGCTATTTGTTTTTTTTAATTCTTTGTCATCACAAAAAGGACTGCTACAAACATTTTTTAAATAACTTTTTTATTGACTGAATCCATGTCAAGGTAAGTTTTTTTTTACATTATCCCTTGTACTCACTTCTGTTACAATTTTTTCCCTCCCTCCCTCCACCCCTTTCCCCAGATGGCAAGCAGTCCTATACAAGTTAAATATGTCACAGTGTATCCTAGATACAATATATGTGTGCAGAACTGAACAGTTCTCTTGTTGCACAGGGAGAATTGGATTCAGAAGGTATGAGTAACCAGGGAAGAAAACTTGTACTAGGATAGAACATCATGACACAATCATCATCCCTAAGGTTAAAAAAAAAAAAAAAGATGAAGATACATCGAAGAGGATTGAAAAGGGTCTAACATGTCTGGATGCAGTGTCATAAAAATCTAGAGAACAAAGTGTTAAGTAGAGGGTCATCAATGAACTATGGAACAATACAAAGGATGAGAACTTTTAAAAAGTCCATTTGGTTTTATCAGTTAATAGGTCATTGGCAACTTTGCAGAAAACCCCTTCAATTCAATGATGACAAAAACTTTCAAAGTTTTTCAAAGATTTCAAAGATTTCAAAAGAACTAAAAAAAAAAAAATAGGTGGAGAGTAAATGCAAGCACCTGTTGTACACAGCTTCTGGGGAATCTTAGTCATGAGAGGTGAAGATATTGAATGAATATGAAATGCACAGATGATTTATTGTTTTTGTTTGTTTGTTTGTTTGTTTTTTTTAGGATGGAGAAACCTATACATTTATATATAAAATAGGAAAGCATAGAGTAGACTGGGAGAGACTGAAGATTAGTGAAAGATGAGAGATCACAGATTGGCAATGTGATAGAAAAAAATGGGATAAAATAGGATCATGTAAAGTTTTTCATTGGCAGGGAGAAAAGAACTGCCACAAATAAGTTTATACATATGGATCATTTTCTTTTTCTGGAAATATTTTTGTATTCATGCCCAATGCTGATATTTTAGGTCAAAGGATATGCATCATTTTATAACTCTTTGGGCATATTTTGTGTTTTTTGATCACTTTATCAGTTTGGGCATAACTCCATTGTTTATAAATATGAATCAGTTTCCTTATATCATTGGGAAATGCCTTATCAGAGAAATTTGCTTCAAAATTCTTGGGGTTCTTTTGCAATTCTTACTGTCAAACTCCCATTTATTCTATTTTCTCTCTCTTTTTACCTGTCCCTCCTCAAAAGTGTTTTTATACTGACCACTACCTTCCCTGTTATTTATCCCCTCTTCCCATATCATATCATCCTCCTAATTTCCTGCAGGGTAAAGATGAATTTCTATGCCCATATTGACTATATGTATTATTTCCTCTTTGACCCAATTCTAATGAAAATAGAGTTCACTCACTCTCCCACTTTCCCTCCTCTTCTTCTACACTACATTTTTTTTAATTGCCTCTTTTTTATGGTGAATAATTTATACTGTTCTAATTCTCCCTTTCTAATTCACTCAGCCCATTCCTCTCTTAGCCATTAATTTTACTTTTTTTTACAAAATATTATATCTTCATATTCAATTCAGATTTGTGCACTCTGTCTACATATATGAATTCTAATTGTTATATTGAGAAAGTTCTAATTAGTTACAAGAACCATCCATCCACATAGGAATGTAAACAAATAAAGCTTATTTAATCCATCATGGTATCACTTTTTTGATTACCTTGAACTTGTTAAAACACATTTATTTTAATGTATAGGATAGCATTTAGATTCATTATATTGCTTATCAGTCAGCAGAACAAGCTAGGTGAGAAACCATTGGTGAAAATAGTTGTATACTTTAACAGCAACATTGTGTGATGATCAACTATGAAAGTCTTGGTTCTCCTCAGTAGTTCAGTGATCCAAAGCAATCCATGGAAAATGAGTTGTCTACTTATTTTTGTAGCTTATATCTCAGCTTTTAATTCTGTTAAAGCAGGGCTCTGTTTTCAGAGTGGAGGTGCACTGTCGCAAGATGATTTCAAAGATCCTTTTATGCACCTGGCTACAGGTACTCTTCTCTACCCTGGACTTGTTAAATATCTTCAGCCCTCTCTCCCTATAATATCTAGTGTGCTAAAGCACCAGATACCATCCTCACTGCTAGCCAAGTAATTTCCTGTAAGCTGAGGTCTATGGAAGTTGCTACCACCACCATCAGTGCCCAAGGCCACTCTTGTTTGCTAGTTTCCCAAGACCCCCCTCGCTCTATTGACAAATCTTTCCTGTCAACTTTCCAAGTCATTTTTGACGTCTCTGAGCTGAGAGGTCTAGTATCCCCAAGTGTTGCTCTTAATTCTGAGGGGTACATCCCAGTTCCTGCTTTCCTGGTTCAGAGATAAGACTTGGGCCTAAGGTTCTGATGATGTACTTTGTACTGGGATTGCACATTGACTCCCATCCTGTTTCCATAGACCTTTCAAGTCATTTGATGTCTGTGGGGTGAGAGGTCTAGAAACTGTTAGTACTGTTCCTGATTCAGAGATCATAATTTAAAGTAATTTGGAGTGGTTCGAAGAGAGGTCACTAGTCCTTGCCTTTTCTCTGCCATCTTTCTCTGCCCTCCATTTTCACTGATTCCTACAACTCCTGTTCAGAAAATGGAGAAAGGAAATTTGTTTGAACTTTTAGTGAGCTTTCTACTATTAGGCCAAAGAAATGTTTTCCTTACTTTAATAATGATTACTACTACTACTACTATTACTACTACTATTACTACTACTACTACTACTACTACTACTACTACTACTACTACTACTACTACTACTACAACATTACCAGATCTCTTATTTCTTTGTTGCTTTGATATGTTTTCACTTTTTGTCTCTCTCAGTATGGGAATTTTCTCCACAAATATAGATGAACAATTTATTTCTGTTTTGTAATCTTAAAGCAATATTCTTAAAGTTTGTGTATTGCTGTGTGTGTGTGTGTGTGTGTGTGTGTGTGTGTAATTTACTCTTAGAAAGCCTATAGAATCCTTTTCTTTAAAGGAAAGAGGTAAATTATATGGGATCACAGGGAAATACATTTTATTGAAGTGTAGTCATTAAAAGGTGTTTGTGTACACACAAATATGCACATATGCATAAGCATATGTGTATCTATATAGACAGATAGAGGATAGATAGAAAGATGTCAAGTTAAGATTCCATTTTATATTATTTCAAGGATTATTAAGAAATCAAGGAACTTTTCTACCAAAACAAAGCAAGGGATATGAGATAACTGAGCCTAGATGCATCTTGTTTGGTAATTACCATTACTATTCTGTTTTTTGTTTTTTTGTTTTTTTTTTGAAAAAAAATTAACATGAAATAGCATTTTATGAATGTGAGCTATTATTATTAAATTAGGGTGTCTGATTTTTTTTTGCATACTATATCCATCTATATTGAGTAACTCCTATCCACACAGATGATCAAGTTTTGACTGCAGCTTTGCTCTGGGTAACTGTTAATGAAGTCCAATGTGTTTCACCTGTAAGACCTATTAAGAGCTTAGTCTAAGGTAATACAACTCACAGCATGAGACCCATACTAATTATCATTATTACTCACTACTTTTCACTCACAGGGCGTTTGTCTGAAGAACATTAGTGCCTTTAGGAACTTTGAACGTCAGCTAAGCAGTAAACTTCACAGCACTGCTGTGAAATAGGTCAATTTGCATTCATTAGAGAATCCCACTAACTCCTATTTTTCTATCTCTATCAGATAAAAATCAACCGAACAGATGGAAACATTATTGTGTTTCAGTGATTGGCTGTGGGCTCTGTTCCATAGCACCCTTGGCTGAATAAAAGGTCATAAGATCATAGATCTAGAAATGGAAGAGACCTCAAAAATCAATTATTTTATCTCCCTCATACTACATTTGGGGAAATGAAGATCTAGCATGGTTAAGTGGCATGTCCTAAAATAGCCAAATTATTGGTATCATTTGAATTCAGTTCTTCTAATCCCATGGCTAAGGCCCTTTCTGCATTTGCCTCATTGTTTTAATAAAGAATGAACTGAAGGGATGTTGTCAGAATCCCTCAGATTACTAATGTAAAGTAATGGCTTTTAGAAGGCTTATATTGCTGAGAAAAATCTGGAGCTAGAGTCAATGATTGAATAAATTGAAAGAAAATACTTGTTGAATGCTTACTACATACATTGCCTATGTACTAAGTGCTATGTGATAGGAGTATAACTTTTTTTAATAGGGAGTGAAGGACTAATCCCTAACTTTAAGAAATTGACTTTTTTGGCATAAAGTTAAAAGAAATCTAAAACTCCTGATGTTCAGTCCTGAATTTTTCCTATCATTCCATTATGGCTCCATATCATTTGGGGAAACAAGAGGGGAGAATGGGGAAAAAAAACATTGTATATGGGTTTCATTAAATGGGATTTTAGGGTTATACTTCATAATTTACATAAAATTCACATGTAATTATTATTTTTTCAAGGAAGGCAGTTGAAGTAGACTATTGCAATGCGACTTCACCATTAGGTAAATTGTCATAGGTAATTTTCATTAGGTAAATTACCTAATTGTCATTAGGTAAACTACATAGGAAATGGATTTTTAATTAAAACATTTTGATTTTTTCAAACAAAATTGTTGATGTATTTAAATTTCTAAACTTTACTCCTTTTATAATGATGTCTCTATTAAACAAAGTTATCATAATAAAGGAAAAAGTCTGTTGTTGTTGAATTAAAGAAAGTCTAGTATTAGATTCCATATCTAACTCATAGCCCTGCAAATCACATTAGAGTTCTGAGTCTAATTTCCTCCCAGGAATCTTATGAAAATCAAAAGTAATACCACTTATAAAATAGACTGTAAAACTGAAAGCACTATAATGTCTATTTGTAATATTTAAATGATGAAATATAGATCATAGATGGTGGGCTTAAAGAGTACAAAATTGTTCTGTGAAGATTGATATTCCTTGATCAAAGATCAAAATCCTTCAAAGCCCTGGTTTTAATCATTTTTTTTCAAATGAAGCCTACAAAACACTGTCTCCAGTTTCTGTGTTATGGAGTAATTCCTGCTTACTTTGGTTTACTTTAACACATGTTGATACTTTTCCACAAAAATTTAATGATTACTTTTAAATTTAAATCAAACATATTTGCTAATTTATTTATTGATATATAAGGTTATAAAGAAAAGTCATCAATCTATAAATTATTTCTTACAGCTAAAAAACACTTAAAAGCTTAGGAATAAATTATGAAATGGTATGTATCTATTACCATAAGACAAATAAACTAGAATCCTTTCCAATAAAAGTTGGGTGAATCAAAGATGTTCATAGTAACTTTGTATGTAGGACTTGTTAAAGTGCTGAGAGTAGCAATATGAGAAGAAAATGAAATTGGGGGAAAGCATACATAAAGGTGATTTAATTTTGTACTGAAAGAACCATAAGTAATCAGTTAAAATGTAATAGAAAAAGAAAATTTAAAATAAAAAAAAAACCTCGTGAGATATAAAATCGCCATTGTTCATTCATTTTTCAGTGATTTTCATCTCTTCATGACTCCATATATATATATATATATATATATATATATTTTTTTTTTTTTGCAAAGATAGTGTAGTGGTTTGCATTTATTCCCAAGGTCATTGTTACAGATGAAAAAACTGAGCAAACTGAGTTGTGTATTACCCAAAGTCACACAGCTTATCATTGTTTTACGATAGATTTGAATTCATAAAGTGGAATTTTATTACAAGCCTAGCCATCTGAATAATGTGTTACCTAGCTGCCCCTGTGTGCCACCATATAAATCATTGGTATGTTTATTTAATACTCTCCTCCCCTCAAAAAAAAAAAAAAACAGTAAGAGATAGAAAGATAAAGTTCACTTGATATTATTATAGAACATATAAAATACTTAGAAAGTATTACCAAGAATCACAAAAGAATTACATAAACACAACAATAATAATATGTTTATAAAAATGCAGAACTAACTAATTGAATATGATATGCATTGCCCTTAGGTAGCATGATTCCACAAATTGTGAAATTGTACAACCACCTTAATTTATTTATACAATGCCATCTTAATATAACTACCGAAATACTACTTTATAGACACAGAAAAATATCAAAAACATTTTAAAATTAGCATCATGTGTGAAATAATTAAAATAAATGGGAATTAAGAGAGTATAGCAACATCAAATATTAAACTTTAAAAAAGCAATAATTAAAAAGAGACTTGGTACTATCTAAATGAATGTAAAAATATTGATCATTAGGAGATGAGGTACACAAAATACAGAAGCAAATATAGCCAGTACTTTTTAATTTAAGAAACACACATTATTTTTGGAGAACTTATGAATGGGAACATCCATTGTGGAAAACAATTTGGAACTATATTCAAATTTATCAATAATTATGTGTCCTCTGAATCAGCTATACCAGGACTAAACCTATATCCAAAAGAGATCAAAGTAAAAATGAAAAACATTTATGCACAAAAATATTTGTCATAGTTCTTCTTGGAAGCAAAAGCAAAAACAAACAAAAAACCTGAAAACTAAGAGAATACCCATCAACTGATGAAAGGCCAAATGATGTATGGTATAGAATGTAATATATTTATACTATCCTATATAAATTGAGCAAAGATACTTTCAGTGCAACACCAGAAATCTGGGAAGAATTGATGCAGAGAAGTAATGAGAACCTGAAGAATAACATATAGAAAGCAACAACATTGTAAAGAAAAATAAATTTGAAAGATTTTGGAATAATAGTCAACACAATAACCTTTTATGGTTCCAGAGGACTGATGAAAAGTCTGATCTATTTCTTCACTAAGAGGTGATGGATTTAGAGTTGAAAATGAGACATTAACTTTTATTTTGCTAGGAATGCTCTTCCTCCTCATCTCTAGTGTCCACTTTCTCAGGCTTCCTTCAAGTCCCAACTGAAATCCTACCCATTTGCAAAAAACTTTCACCAACACAGTTTAATTTCATTGCCTTTGTTCTGCTGATTAATTTTTATTTATCTCCTATATAACCTTTTTTGTAGGTACTAGTTTGACGGTTGTTACACCCACTAAATATTAGCTCTTAGAAAGTAGATACTACCTTTTGCTTTTTTTTTTTTTATTCCTAGGTTATGCACAGTTTCTACCACATTGTGATTTCTCAATAAGTTATTATTGATTGAAAGCATACACGGATAGAGTAAAGTGATTTTGCTTAACTATTTATAACTGTTGTAAGGAATTTTGTCTTTTATATATTGTTTTCAGTGAATGGGAAGAGAGAGAGAAAAAATTTATTTAAAATATGGAGGGACAAGAGCTGCTGCAAATAAGGAGTTTTATACCACATTCTCAAATGCAGCTATACTTTTTTTTATTTTTACTAATTGATTTACTTAATTATAAAATACCTCAAATGGTGGTGTGTAAAAGCTTGCATTATGAAAACAAAATACATCAATAGCATTTTAAAGCATGTTGATTAATTATAAATGAAAATCTTAAAATGCATTGGAAATTTTAAATGTATTAAAAGTACAATTACAATGCATAATTGATAATAGGTTTGTCTTGATGTTTTATTCTTTTTAAAAACACTAATTTTCTGAGATTAAATAGCTTTGTCACATGCCCATGTTATGGAAATCCAAAACCTAAAGCCTATAAGTACAAGAATTATAAACGAAAAAGCAATCAAATTAATTAAGATATTCCAATAGAAATGTGCAGACTACATAAAACATTTCTAAATGGTAGCAAGAAAATTATATTTGAAGAGCCATTCAGTTTAATATTATTAGTCAAACATCCAGTATTAATATAACATTGTCAAGCACTGAAAATTGCTTAAAGTTCCATTAACAATTTTCAATATGACTATTTGAGGGTTGCCTAGCTCCAACTGAAAAGTTAATTTCTTTCTCATTGTTAACATTCCTAGCAAACTGTTAATAAATATTTTCAAATATTGATGAATATTAATTCTAATATTAATTGTAATAAACAATAAAAAGCACCTATTTTGTCATAGACACTCTAAGTGCTAGCTTTCAGAAAAAGAAAAGAAAATGTTGGCCAATTAGTTTAACTCATGTAAAAGAAAAATCCCCTATTCAAACACAAGAAGCAGTTGTCCTTCAGTTTCCAGCTAAGATGTCCATCTCATAAAAGATCATGGATTTATATTTGGAATAAGTCCACCAGAACACAACATATTTAATAGTATCAGATATAGCAAATGAGGCTTAATATTTGGAAGGGAATAACTCCTTTGAATATATAGGCATAAGTGGCTCTAATAAAGGGAATGAGCATAACTGATCCAAAATCATCCTCAACTCAATGATAAATAGAATCCAAACTTCTAGAAAGAAAATCCAAATTGACTTAATATCTATCTATAGTGTTTAACAAAGACCTTTGCATATTAAAATATGTAATAATAATCTTAATAACTAATAATGGTGCAATTCAGTTGATTTTTTTCTTTATTAAAGTTTCTTATTTTTCAAAACATATGCATGGATAATTCTTCAACATTTGCAAAACCTTGTGTTCCAGTTTTCCTACCCTTCCCCACCCCTTCCCTAGATGACAAGTAGTTCAATATATGTTAAACCTGGTAGAAATATATGTTAAATCCAATATATGCCTACATATTTATACAATTTTCTTGCTGCACAATAAAGATCAAATCAAATCAATTAAAACAGTGAATTCTTATCCCAAAAACTGGGATCTTTGGGTTTGTCAAACACTAAATTATGAGTTGATTATGGTTTAGCCTAAATTTGGGTTTGAAACTGAAGAGTTTTCAAAGGAATAGAGTCTTGAATTTATCTTGGAGTGAAGTAAAAGACAAAGATAAATAAACAAGAATGAGAAATGAGGATAAAAATGCTTCTGTAAGGCATATTAGAGGGCATTAAACAGATGGTATCGACTAGAATGGAGGGACTACAGTGAACAATAAAAAAAAAATGTTGGGAGTTCAAATTTTGGGAGAATTGATGAAGGCCACAAGCAGAAAAATGAAATTTGTTCTAAAGAGCAACTGAATATATAGGAGAGACCTTAAAATGCTTTGTAACACTTGGTGATTTATGTCATTATGACAACGTCTCATTGTAGAGAGCAGGGTTTCATGATGTTCAGAAATATCATATTGCCCCTATAAGATATACTTTCCCAAAGAACAACATCTGTCACAAATTTATATTTCTAATCCTAAAACATGATGTAGTACTGAGATTATGTAGTAATAGATGCTTAATAAATACTTGCTGATTGATAGAGAAGACATATAGCAAACAATGATGTACTTAGGTTATAATATCTATATCTGAAAAAAGAGTGATCCAAATAATATGCCCTCCAAAGAACAGGAGTATTTGTGAGATCATACTATTTGGTGCAACACATTCTGTAATGTAGCTTACATTGACTTAAGGATCATCTTTATTTATCTCAGACTTGCATGTGCTTTACTTATACCATTAGATTTCAGCTTCTTTGAGGTTAGAATTTGTCTTGCTTGATTGCATTTCTATCTCCAGAAATGAGTGTAGATCCAGGTGCATAGTAAACAATTAATAAATGGTAATTTATGTGCTCGATCTAATTTATCTTTTAAGCTACCTACTTAAGTGTCCAGACCTTAACTTTCTCCTGTCTTCTGATTTTCCATCATCAACTGTCTATTGAAAATTTCAAACTGGATATTATTTAAATATCTCAAGATCAACATGTCATCCCTCTACTCAAGAAATAACAATTATTCTGTGTTTTTATCAGAATCAAATATTACTTCTTTATACTTTGTAAATTACTTCAACATGGTCCCTGCTTACCTTGGTGAACTTAGTATACAAATACCTTTCCTTCCTGTAAATTACAGTTTTTCAAAATTGGTCTTCTGATTTTTCACATAAAATAATGTATACCTCATTGGTGTTCCTAGATATGGCTTCTCAACCATACTAAAATGTACTTCTAATTTTTTTTTCTTGCTTCTTAGAAAAACTTGTTTCCAATCAAACTTTGTAAAAGGAAAACTTTATACAAGAAACCTTTCTGTTGTCACTCGATATATACCATATGATCAAAGTATTTCAGAAGCTTTTGTGCCATTGTAAACTATTAATGATTAACACACACATATGCACACACACAAATATATATGCATCTTGAAATATATGCATATGTACATGTGTATTTATGACTATCTGCATAATTATGTAAAATATATATATATACAAAATGTTTCAAAATTCTTTAAAAAATTCAACTATTACAGTTATATGCATACATCTATTCATAAATATATGCATCCATGTGTAGAAATATATGGATGTGTGTGTTTCTTGTGTGTGATACACCCACATAAACACATGATTTCTCTTCCAATACAGTATAAGCTCATTATTGGAAGGAACACCTTTATTTTTAACCTTTACCCTTCTCCAAAGATCTGATAGGTAAATTATCTCTCGTTCTTCTAATTTGTTTATAGTATCATCCTTTATGACCAAAATATGTATCCCACTTGATTTTATTTTGGTATGAGGTTTGAAATATAGGCCTATGTCAATTCTCTGACATTTTCCAGTTTTCCCAGGAATTTTTGTCAAAAGTTAAGCTGTTTGTTGTTATTCCCCAGAGTTTGGGGGTTTATTAAATATTAGATTGCTATAGGTCTTAATTTTTGCATCATATGTATCTAATCCATTGAACTGATCCATCACTCTATTTCTTAGAAAATACCAAAATGTTTTTGATGACTAGTGCTTTATAATATAGTTTAAGGTTTGGTACTGCTAAGCCTGTATTGTTTTTCATTAATTCCCTTGATATTCTTGACCTTTGGTTCTTTCAGATGAATTTTGTTATTATTTTTTTTCTAATTCTATAAAATAATGTTTTAGAAGTTTGATTCATATGACATTTAACACATAGACCAATTTAGGCAGGATTGTCTTTTTTATTGCATTATCTCAGCCTCTCTATAAACAATTGATAATTTCCCAATTGTTTAGATTTGATTTTGTGTGAGAAGTGTTTTCTAATTATGTTCATATAGTTATTGGCTTTGTCTTGCTAGGTAGACCCCACAAATATTTTGTCTTCAGTAATTTTAAATGGAATTTCTCTTTCTATTTCTTGCTGGTGCGCTTTGGCAGTAATATATAAAAATGCTGATGATTTCCATGGGTTTATTTTATATCCTGCAACTTTGCTAACTGTGAATTGCTTCCAATTCCAATGGCTATTAGGATGATTTTCTCCTCATATAATCTGCAAAGAGTGATAGTTTTATTTTCTCATTGCCCACTTTGAGTCCTGTATTTTTCTTTACTTATTGCTAGAGCCAACATTGCTAGTACAATGTTGAATAATAGCGGAGATAGTGGTGATAATGGGCAGCCTTGTTTTACCCCTGATGTTTTTGGGCAAGTGTCCAGCTTCTCTCCATTACAAATAATACCTGCTGTAGGTTTTGGATACATACTGCTTTTTATTTTAAGGAAAACTCTTTTTATCCCTATGCTCTCTAGTGTTTTTAATAGGAATGTGTGTTATAATTTGTCAAAAGTTTTTTTTTTCCTGCATTTATTGAAATTATCATAAGATTACTGTTGGTTTTGTTATTGATATGGTCAATTATGGTAATAGTTTTCCTGGTTTTATATCAGCATTGCATTTCTGGTATAAATCCCACTTGGTCATACTATATTATCCTGCAATAAATCTCTATATTCGCTTTGCTAAAATTTTATTTAAATTTTTTGCATGGGAGAGGGTGAAACTGGAAACTGATTGGATGACCATCAATTGGAGAATGACTGAATAAATTAGGGTTAATGCATGTGATGGAATATTATTGTTCTTTAAGAAATGATTAGCAAGATTTCAGAGAAGTCTAGAGAGACTTACATGAACTTATGCTAAGTGAAATGAGCAGTACCAGAAGATCATTGTACAATGGAACCACATCATTATACAATGATCAATTCTGATGGGCATAACTCTTTTCAACAAGGAGATGATTCAGGCCAATATCAATGGTCTTGTGATGAAGAGAGCCATCTGCACCCAAAGAGAGGACTGTGGGAACTGACTGTCTATGACAACATCGTATTTTCACTCTTATTGTTGGTGGTTTGCTTGCAATTTGTTTTCTTTCTCATTTTTTTTTTCATTTTTTAAATCTGATATTTCTTGTGCAGCATGATAATTGTGGGAATATGTATAGAAATATTGTTCCTGTTTAACATAGATTGGATTACTTGCTTTCTAGGTAAGGAAGGGGAAAAATTGGAACACAAGGTTTTGCAAGTATGATAGTTGATAATTATTGATACATATATTTTGAAAACAAAAAGCTTTAATAAAAAATTACATCACTGTCAATCAGGGAGATCAGTCTGTAATATTCTTCCTCTCTTTTGGTTCTTCCAGGTTCAGGTATCAGGAACATATTTGTGCCATAGAATGAATTTGGCAATACTCCTTCTTTTCCTATTTTCCCAGATACTATATATAGTATTGGAATTAATTTTCCTTTAAATATTTGGTAGAATTGATTTGTGAGTCCATGTGACCTTGGAGAATTTTTCCTTAGGGAGTTCATTAATGACATGTTTAACTTGTTTTTTTTTTCTAAAATGGGAATATTTAAGTAATTTATTTCCTCTTCTGATAAAATGAGAAATTTATATTTTCGTCAATACTCATCCATTTTAGTTAGATTGTCAGACTTCCTGCCATATTCCTACAGTTGGACAAAATACTTTTTAATTTCTTTATCATTGTTGGTAACTTCACTCTTCATTTCTGATGCTGGTTATCTTTTTCTTTCCCTTTTCTTGTCAAATTAACCAAAGATTTATATATTTTGTTAGTTTTTTTTTTCATAAAACCAATTTTAGTTGCAATTACTAGTTCAATAGTTGTTTTATTATTATTTTTAATTTCAATTTTATTAATGCCTCTTTTGAGTTTCAGAATTTCTGATTTGATATGTAATTGGGAGTTTTAGTTTGTTCTTTTTCTAGGTTTTTTAGTTGTAGGCTTAGTTCATTGATCTCCTCTTTTTCTATTTCATAGTAATTTAGAGATATAAAGTTTCCCTAAGAACTGCTTTGGCTGCATCCCACAGATTTTATTATACTAGCTCATTATTGTCATTTTCTTGGATGAAAGTATTGATTGTTTTTGTGATTTGTTGTTGGACCCACACATATTTTTAAGAATTAGATTATTTGATTTCCAATTGCTTTTTAGTCTATTTTGCTTGCCTCTTTATTGAATATAATTTTATTGCATTGTAGTCTGAAAAGAAAATATTTAGTATTTCTGCCTTACTGCATTTAATTTTAACGTTGTATGTCTTAATACACAATCATTTTTTGAGTAGGTGCCATGTACTACTGAGAAAAAAGTGTATTCCTTTCTGTGCCTATTCAATTTTCTCTAGAGAACTACCATATCTAAGTCTTGTAGATAAACCTCCCCAATTTCTTTCTTGTTTACTTGTGATTAGATTTGTCTGATTCTGAGAGGAGAAAGTTGAGGTCCTCCATCAGTATAGTTTTGCTGTCTTTCTTCTTGTAACTGGCTTAAATCTTCTCTAGAAATTTGGCAACTCTACTACTTTGTACAGATAAATATAGTATTATTAGTACTTCATTATTTATGGTACCCTTTATCAAGATATACTTTCCTTCCTTTTCTTTTTTAAATAATAGGTCTTACTGTTTTATTTTTGTTTAATCTAAAATCAGAATTACTACCCCTGCTTTTTTTAGTCACTTCAGCTGAAACAACAAATTTTGTTCTCTTCTTTTATTTTTACTTGGTATGTGTCTCTCTAAGTCAAATATGTTGCTGCTAAACAACACATTTTAGGTTTCTGTTTTACAATCCACTCTGCTACTCACCTTCATTTTATGGGTGACTTTATCCCATTCATATTCACAGCTATGATTATCAGATCTATTTCCCTCTTAGCTATTTCCCCCTCTGTATATATTTTTGTTCTTTCTTTCCACCTTGTTTTTGAAGTATTTTTTAACCCATCCCATACACTATCTTATTATATATCATTTCCCGCCCCCTTCTCTTAGTAATGTTTTTTAACTCACCTACTGCCCTATCTTCTATCATGTCTTCCCCTATTCCCTTATTTTTTGCCTAGTTTTTTTTTTCTGCCCTTTTTTCTATCCTACCCTTTCTTTTTTTTTCTCTTTCTCTTTTTAATTATTTATAGGGTTAGATAAATTTCTATGCCCAACTGAATGTTTGTTATTCCCTCTTAAAGCCAGAAATTATGAGATAATGTTTGAGACAATGCTCATTCCTCTTCCTTCTTTTCTTCCATCATAATAGGTCTTTTGCATCTCTATATGTGATCTAATTTGTCACATTATACCTCTCCTTTCCTCTTTTTTCTAGTATAGACATTTTTCTACCATTTAATGCCTTTTTTTTAATATCCTCACAACACAGTTTATTCACAACCATACTCTCCATCCATGTGATGCCCTTCTGTTTGTCACAGGATCAAATACAAGTCTCAAAAGTTATAGATGTCATTTTCTCATCTAGGGATGTACACAGTTTAACCTACAAATAATAGATATTTTTTCCTCAGTTTGTCTTTCTAAGCTTCTCTTTAGTCTGATATTTGTAGATTAAAATTTCTTTTTAGTTCTTTTTTTTTCCAGTAAAAATCATGGAAAGTCTCTTAATTCATTGCCTCTCTTGAATGTTGATGCCGAGTCTTGTAGTTAATTATTGGGTATAACCCTATGTCCTTTGCCTTCCAGAATATGATTTTCCAGGCCCACTGATTTGACATTGACCCTTGCATAGCCTTGTGTTTCAAATTTTCTCCTCCTTCCCCTCACTCTCTCCTCTAGAAGGAAAGCAATTCAATATATGATAAACATTGTAATGGGCTGAAACTGAGCAGAGGCACTGAGGTTTGGACAAGCAAGCACTTAAGGCTAATTACCAATTGGACAATACTCTATTAGCATTTGCTTAGAAAATGGCCTGTCCCACCATTTTGTGCTGGCTCAATCTGTTGGCCTATAGAGAGATTTGGAGGAGGGAAAAAACGATGGAGTAAGAAAGCCCGAGTGATTCCTGGCTGGATTTGTGTGGCCATTCCTCTCACATTCACAAAGAATAAAGATCAAGGACTTTTGCTTATGCTGATTCTAAAGTATCCTGGGTGTTAATGTGGTCATCACAAAATATGTTAAAATATATGTTAAATCCAATATGGATAAACATAAGTATACAAATCTCTTGCTGCACAAGAGAAATGAGATTAAAAAAAAAGAAAGTAAATGAGTAAGAAAACAAAATTCAAGTGAACAACAAAAAGAGTGGGAATGTTTTGTTATGCTACATATTCAGATCCTATAGTCCTTTCTCTGGAAGATAGCTCTCTCCATCACAAGATTATTGGAACTGGCATCAATCATTTCATTGATGGAAAGAGTCATGTTCATCAGAATTGATCATCATATAATATTGATATTGTTGTATACAATAATCTCCTGTTTCTGCTCATTTCACTTAGCATCAGTTCTGGAAGTCTCTCCAGGTCTTTCTAAAATCATCCTCCTCATCATTTCTTATAGAACAATAACACTCCATAATATTCATATATCCTAACTTATTCAGCCATTCTCCAACTAATGGGCATTGACTCAGTTTCCCATTTCTTGCCACTTTCACACTTTACCTCCTCACCAGTATTTTTATTCTACCATCTTCCCTACTGTCCTCTCTTGTATCAGTCCCTACTTCCTGACCATTTAATCTCCTTCCTTCCTACTGTTCTGTCCAATAATATAGTTTTTTTTATAGTAAGCTGTATATATTATGCCCTCTTTGATCCAATAGAGATGAGATTAAGTTTCAAATGATCATTTCCAACTCACCTTACTCTCCTTCACTGTAAGAAATCTTTATTGCCTCTTCATGTGAACTAATTTACACTTTTTGACCTCTCCCTTCCTTCTGTATCCAGTATTCTCCCCTTTCTCATTGTTTATTTTTTTTAATTTTATTCCATCACTTTACCCATACATTTTGGTTGATTATTTTTGATGTATTATACATTTATTAGCTTTCATTTACCCAATTCTAAATTTTAAAGATGTTGATTTCTTCAATTGGATCTTGTATTTTCTTTTTTGGTCATTTGTGCTTTTTAAGGAATTATTTTCTTCAGTGGATTCTTATATCCCCTTTTCTATTTGGCCAATTCTACTTTTAAAGTCGTTTTGAAAGCTGTTAACTCTTTTTTTTCCCACAGTTTTCTTGCATCAGTCTCATTTCTTTCCCAAGTATTTCTTTTACTTTCTGCTGAAGGATATGGGTGTCTGTCAGTTTACCTAGTGCTGAGTTGGCATCTTCATGTTGGCATCTGATAGGTGTTGAAGCAAGGAAGACTGTTTTTTCCCCTGTTGTTACTTTGGAGCACAGGGTGGTCTGGTCTCTAGATTATATCTGTTTGTCTGGGGCTGTGGTGAGGCACATGAACATCTGGTCTCCAAAGGATGACCAGTTTCACCTTTTCTCCTTGCTACTTCTACCACTCTAGGATTTGTATTGGTGTATTATTCTATGGGTGCCCAGAACTGTAGAACATGAAGGATTTAATGGAACATCAAATATTCCATGTGAAATTCCATGTGAACATGGAAGGATTTCAACAATTCACTGCTTACTCTGCTGTCATGAATTCCCAAGGAGATTACAGTATAATGGTGGGAGACAATAACAAAAGAAGGCTAATGAGTAGGGCCTTAGAAAAGATATAGAGATACTACAAGTGGGAACATCTTGTGCTATGGAGAAGAGATTTTTATTTATTTATTTATGTACTTTTAAATTTTATTTCATAATAATTTTTTATTGACAGAACCCATGCCAGGGTAATTTTTTTTTACATTATCCCTTGCACTCGCTTTGTTCCGATTTTCCCCCTCCCTCCCTCCACCCCCTCCCCTAGATGGCAAGCAGTCCTATATATGTTAAATATGTTGCAATATATCCTAGATACAATATATGTTTGCAGAACCGAACAGTTCTCTTGTTGCACAGGGAGAATTGGATTCAGAAAGTAAAAATAATCCGAGAAGAAAACAAAAATGCAAATATTTTACATTCATTTCCTAGTGTTCTTCCTTTGGGTGTAGCTGCTTCTGTCCATCATTTATCAATTGAAACTGAGATAGGTCTCTTTGTCAAAGAAATCCACTTCCATCAGAATACATCCTCGTACAGTATCATTGTCGAATTATATAATGATTTCCTGGTTCTGTTCATTTCACTTAGCATCAGTTCATGTAAGTCTCTCCAAGACTCTCTGCATTCATCCTGCTGGTCATTTCTTACAGAACAATAATATTCCATAACATTCATATACCACAATTTACCCAGCATTCTCCAATTGATGGGCATTCATTCAATTTCCAGTTTCTAGCCACTACAAACAGGGCTGCCACAAACATTTTGGCACATACAGTTCCCTTTCCCTTCTTTAGTATTTCTTTGGGATATAAGCCCAGAAGCAACACTGCTGGATCAAAGGGTATGCACAGTTTGATAACTTATTGGGCATAATTCCAGATTGCTCTCCAGAATGGTTGGATTCGTTCACAACTCCACCAACAATGCATCAGTGTCTCAGTTTTCCTGCATCCCCTCCAACATTCAACATTATTTTTTTCCTGTCATCTTAGCCAATCTGACAAGTGTGTAGTGATATCTCAGAGTTGTCTTAATTTGCATTTCTCTGATCAATAGTGATTTAGAACACTCTTTCATATGAGTGGTAATAGTTTCAATTTCATCATCTGAAAATTGTCTGTTCATATCCTTTGACCATTTTTGAACTGGAGAATGGCTTGATTTCTTACAAATTTGAGTCAATTCTCTATATATTTTGGAAATGAGGCCTTTATCAGAACCTTTTACTGTGAAGATGTTTTTCCAGTTTGTTGCTTCCCTTCTAATCTTGTTTGTATTAGTTTTGTTTGTACAAAGGCTTTTTAATGTGATATAATCATTTTTTTAAAATTTTTTGATCAGTAATGGTCTTTAGTTCATCTTTGGTCACAAATTTCTTTTTCCTCATGGAGAAGAAATTAAAAAGAGTAGCAGATGCAAAGTTAAATCTTTTTGACATTCTTGAAGAACACTTTTCTCCAACATCCAGCTCTTATTACCATGTTTTAATACATCCCAGTAACCATAAATATTAAAAATGTTACCATTACAATTAACTCAAAGTTAGTGAAAAATACTTTGCTTAAAAAATATTAAATGTGGGCAATAGGAAAATTTTGAGCAACCACTGAATCCAGATTTTCAAGCTAACAAAACTATTTCTGTTTTTTGACAGCCATAATAATTGTAGAGTTATTCATTCTTTCCTTCTTCACTTCTTTCCTTTCTTCATTTCTTCCTTCCTTCTTCCTTTTTTTCCTGAATCAAGTTTAAATTTGCACCTTTCAAACTTTGATTTCTTTTGCTTCTCCTTTGTCAGGATATTTAAAATAATTATAATGCCATTTTCTCACAATAGCCTTGATACTACTTGAAAATAACTAATGGAGCTCTTCCTGATCAGGCTAATTGTGAGCATTTTATTAATTAAAATCAAATAATTTATTCTCAGTTTGCCTCAATTCCCCCCTTTGAAATAAAAATAACAATGGCACTTCCCTCTCAGAATTGTACAGACAAAATCTTGAGATATTTGTAAAGCACTTGCCAAAGCTGAAGTATTATAAAAATGCAAGCTTGTTGTGAGCTTTTTCTTCTCAAAACGCAGCCAGGTGATAAAAGTTCAGATCTTTTATTATTTCCAATATAGCCCGGTTAGCTTAGAGGCCTATCTCTCTGCTTGGTTCCAAGAGCTCTCTCCAAATGTCTTTAAATCCAAAGGTCTGGTCCTTCAGCCTCTGCCTCTGCTTTTCTTCAGCCTCCAGCCAGCTCCAGTCTTCATGTCATTCCGGTGAAATCTCGACTTGTAGCGTCTTCCTCTCTCGAACCTCTTCGACTGGCCCATTGGCCTATTTACGCTCCTTCCAGAGAGAGGGATTATGGGTTTTCTCCCATAGTGCTCTCTGGCCCAATGACTTCAAGGGAGGTGTGAACTCATTGAACTCCAATGAGCAAAGGTGTGAACACAAGCCTTGTATTGATTAGTTCTACTTAGTACCTTGTTTCAGGTTCTGCCCAAAACATCTTCTTGTAAGATTAGATCAACTCTAATTAGTTAGCAGTTAGTAAGGATTCCAACATCTCCCCCTTTCTTTTGTTTTAAAACATAGGGGGTTTCTGAGGGGGTACACATAAATCCATCAATATGGGCCAGAACTTTGTAACAGATATACATGGTATACATAAATCCATCAATATGGGAGGCATTATACATAATTTACATAAGTACATAGCAATATAACACAGGCTAGTAGTAATGTAACAACATGAATCAACCTAAAAATTTACACATGTCCATAAGTCCTAGAAACAGTCCAATAGGATTCCATTGTCCATTAGTTCATGTGCCAGGAATCCAAAGTGTTGTGAGCTTTTTCTTCTCAAAACGCAGCCAGGTGATAAAAGTTCAGATCTTTTATTATTTCCAATATAGCCCGGTTAGCTTAGAGGCCTATCTCTCTGCTTGGTTCCAAGAGCTCTCTCCAAATGTCTTTAAATCCAAAGGTCTGGTCCTTCAGCCTCTGCCTCTGCTTTTCTTCAGCCTCCAGCCAGCTCCAGTCTTCATGTCATTCCGGTGAAATCTCGACTTGTAGCGTCTTCCTCTCTCGAACCTCTTCGACTGGCCCATTGGCCTATTTACGCTCCTTCCAGAGAGAGGGATTATGGGTTTTCTCCCATAGTGCTCTCTGGCCCAATGACTTCAAGGGAGGTGTGAACTCATTGAACTCCAATGAGCAAAGGTGTGAACACAAGCCTTGTATTGATTAGTTCTACTTAGTACCTTGTTTCAGGTTCTGCCCAAAACATCTTCTTGTAAGATTAGATCAACTCTAATTAGTTAGCAGTTAGTAAGGATTCCAACACAAGCTAATATTCATAACAGTCATCATCATCATCATCATTCATGGACTCAGCCTTCTTTCTCTTACTCTCCTTTAGACATTCTTCACCTTAACAGAAATATTCTCAAAATGTGCTCATTAAAACCAAATCCACTATCCCATATATTTTCTTCTCTAAAAAAAGTCATTCTTTCTTTATTCCTAAAAGAAATATGCCATTCAATTGGGGGGAGGATTATTTCATTTTTTTTTTGATCACCAGTTCATATGGTTGATTCTGAACTTGCAATTCACTAAAACTCCCAGTGTTTTTTCGTAAAAAAGTATTGTCTAATGGCTTCACTAACAAAAAATTGAGAAAAAAAGTTCTATTAAAACTTCAAGAATTCTCAAAGAATTTTAGTTCCAATTAAAAAGGAGAATCATTTTTGGCAAATTGATTGTATTTATGTAGCATGACTTGAATAGGGTACCATGAGATACTTGTGTAACATGATCACTGAGTTAATTCAGCAGGAACATTGGCAGAAATTCCTCTGAGCAATGTGACAGATCACTTTTGCTTAGATTTGCATAAGCCAAAACTCTTTTTTTGCAGATTTTTCTAATGTAAAATAGTTTTATAACTTGAAAAGGCATTTCCAACTGGCAGAAATTCCTTTTCCTGATGACTGATTAGTCAAACAGTGTTAACCTAACTGATACATTTTATTCTCATTCACTCTCTTTGTGTATGTCTCTCTCTGTTTCTTTCTCCCTTTCTATCTGTCTCTGTGTCTCTTGCCTGTCTTGTCTCTGTGTCTCTCTATATCTCTGTCTCTGTGTGTGTCTGTATCTGTCTTTAAAAAAAAAGACATTCCTGTTTGCAATTATATGGACACCCAATTCTATATACTTCATTGTTTCTTGCATTCTAATGATAAAATAAATAGTCTATAAAACATAATTTAAAGAATGGAGTTTTCAATGTGTGTTCACTCAGCAGGAAAAAGTAATGAAGAGATACTCATGCTTGAAATATGCAGAAAATAATTTTAGGGAGTTATTGTAGCATGCTGAGTCTTTGAAGGCCTCTCAGACTTCAAACTGATATTCTAACGATTTATAATATTCAGGTCTTTGAAGTAGCCATTCAGGGTACAACTCATTATGCAAAAGAGAACCAGGTTTTCTCCAAAGTCATACATTAATGCCTAGTGTCATAAACACCTCTTTTCACAACTTCCCAGCTATTCATTGAGATTTTAACTAATGTAATTGACTTTAACATGTAAAGATTAAAACCTAGATTTTTCATTGGGTTTTTTCCATATTGTTTTTGCCAATGAAACAAATTTTTATGATTAGATTATTTTTGAGGAGGAGTAATCAACATATCATTGATTAAAGCTTTTTGTATTTCTCAGATTCAACAAAAAGAAGGTTGGCCATAAAAATGACTAGTAACATATGATTCTTAAATATTTAAGAAATAATTTTCCAACAATTCTGTTCAAGATAAAACATTGCTGACTTCATAAAAAACTTATATATATTAACCATTCTGGACAGCAATTTGGAAATACATGTCAAGGGCAATCAAACTGGACATACCTTTTGATCCAGCAATATTCTACTGGGCGTATATCCCAAAGAAATAAAAAAGGGAAAAGGATGCACATGTGCAAAAACGTTTAAAGCAGCTTTTTTTTTTCTTTGTAGTGGCAAAGAATTATAAACTGAGTGAATGCCTATTAATAGGAAAACAGCTAAGTTCTGACATATGAATGTTGTGGAATATTATTGTTCTAAGAGAAACCATCAGCAGATTGATTTTAGAAAGGCCCAGAGAGACTTATGATGCTGTGAACTGAAGCTAAGCAAAGTGATTAGAATGAAAAGAACAGTGTACACAGCAACTATAAGATTATGTGACGACCAATTCTGATGGACATGGCTCTTTTCAACAATGAGGTGATTCAGGCCAATTCCAATAGACTTCTGAAGAAGAGAGTCATCTGCACCCAGAGAGAAAACTATGGGGACTGAATGTGGATCACAACATAGTATTTTTACTTTTCATTGTTGTTATTGTTTGCTTGATTGTGTTTTTTTCTTTCTCATTTTTTTTTCTTTTTGATCTGATTTTTTCTTATGCAGGATGATAAATATAGAAGTATGTATAGAGGAATTGTTTATGTTTAACTTGTATTGGATTTTTTGCTGTTTAGGAGAAGGAGAAGGGAGGGAAAATTCCTAACACAAAGTTGAAAATTAACTGCATGTATTTTGAAAAATAAAAAGTTGTTATTATTTTTAAAAACCTATGGGTATTTGGTTGTTTTTAAAAGAAAAGCAACAAAGGAAAACAAGATTATCATTCTATGAAAAATCAGAGCACTGAATTAAGTAGTCAAACCTTAAAAATTTAAAAATTGTTGTGGGACTAACAATTTTTAATTTTTTAACCATACATATCTCTATTCTTCTTAATGGTATTGTGATTGTTGATTTTTTTTAAATGAGATACTATCAATAATGTGCTTTTCAAATCTCAAAGAATTTCTTATGTTATTATTGTCACCATCATTATCATTATGAAGAATATCTTAGAAATAAAGTTGTTAAAGTTCTTTTGAAATTCCTCTGAAATGTTTCAATAAAATTAGTTATCAATAAAATGTCAGTAAAAAAAAAGATTTAATAATTTACTCCCTTTGTGGAATTACAGATCCATTATTGTGAGTTTTTTTAGGGAAATAACATTAAAAGTGGCAGAATGAGGCATTACTTGCTGAAAGGAATAGGTTAACTGAGCTCAGACAACTGCAATTCCATAAAGGCATATGAAATGATATAAGATGGATTATGTAAGCTAATATATATATGTGTGTGTGTGTGTGTGTGTGTGTGTGTGTGTGTGTATGAAAAATATTTTAGAAAAATAAAACATGAAGTACATTAACACACTATGTTCCAGGGATGTTTATACACTTCAACACACTTTAGATAGTGTGTATGAGTGTTTCCCTCTAGTTATGCATTTTGAGACTTTTCCATTCCTACTCAAGCCTTGACTTTTTGTCCAAAGTAGGCCATAAATGTGCCGGAGCAGCTTAATGAAAGAAATAATTAATTTGAACTCTTAAAGTATTCCTGTCAGTATTAATTTATTTGCTATAATCCTATCAAAGTTCTGTATATAAGGCCCAAAAGCTCTGAGCTGCAAATTCTAAGTTTACTTGCTTGACTATAGGAAGTTAACGCCCTCCAACTTTGTTTTTCCACTTCATGGTGGTAGATGTGAAAACTATTTCTTCCTCTCTAACGTAAGGAGAAGCCTGTTCCTTTTGTGAGGAGATCTCCTTTACTTCATCTAACTTGTGACTCTGCTGACATATTATTTTGCTTATTTTATTTTAGGCATCATATGTCAGATAATGGAACTATTCTATATTTGGTATACCTGTTCTTGATTGTCTAGACCTTTAGACCTATAAAAATAGTTCCCTGGAAGGAGAAAAAAGCTCAGATCATAAGGCCAATCTGAAGTCCACTTAATTAGAGGGAATCTTGTACATTTTAATAAAGTGTCATAGGCTCACTTTTCAATCTCTTTTATTGTAGGTGGAATATTTAATCCCAAAATCTCTCAGCAATCTTGGAGGTTTCCCATATATCTCTGTACATCAAATGAATGAGTGGAGCATTTGAGCCAATAGTTAGCCATCACTTTCAATATTTAGTTAGCTGAACCTATACAAAGTTGCATGTAATTTGTAACTTTTTTTTAACATTTGTTGAGTGCAAATCCCCATTCATAAAGAATTACAGTCATTTATCTCAACTAAATTCAAAGAGATAAGTAGTTTTCCCTTCCCAGAGTTATTATGTCATCAGAACATTATTGGTGTTCTGAACATTTATTTTTAGCTTTTTATTTTCAAAATAGATATATGGATATTTTTTTACTTTCACTCCTACAAAACTCTATGTTCTAATTTTCCCTTCCTTTCTTCCACCCCTTCCCCTAGATGGCAGATAATCCAATATATGTTAAACATGAGCAATTCCTCTATACATATTTCTATAAATATCATTCTGCATGGGAAAAATCAGATCAACAAAGAAAAAAAAATGTGAAAGAAAAAAAAACTGTAAACAAACAACAACAAAGAGAGTGAAAATGCTATGTTGTGATCCACATTCAATTCCCACTGTCCTCTCTCTAGGTGAAGATGACTTTCTTCATCACAAAATCATTGGAACTAGTCTGAATCACCTCATTGTTGACAAGAGCCATGACCATCAGAAATGATCATGATATAATCTTCCTGTTGCCAAATATAATGAGCAGTTCCTGGTTCTGCTCATTTCACTTAGCATCAATTCCTGTAAGTCTCTCCAAGCTTCTCTGAAATCATCCTGCTAATAATTTCTTACACAAAAATAATATTCCATAACTTTCACATACCATAACTTGTTCAGCTAGTCTCCAATTGATGGTAATTCCCTGTTTCCAGTTTCTTGCCACTACAAAAAAGGCCACCACAAACTTTTTGCATGTGTGGATCATTTTCCTTCTTTTATGATGTCTTTGGAATATAAGCCCAATAGAAAAACTGCTAGATCAAAGGGTATGAACAGTTTGATAGCCCTTTGGGCATAGGTCCCAATTGCTCTCCAGAATGGTTAAATTAGGTCACAACTCCACCAACAATGTATTAGTGTCCCAGTTTTCCCACATCCCCTTCAACATTTGTCATTATCTTTTCCTGTCATTTTAGTTAACCTGAGAGGTGTGTAGTAGTACCTCAGAGTTGTCTTAATTTGCATTTCTCTGAACAATAATAATTTAGAGCACCTTTTTATATTATTAAAAATAGTTTTAATTTCTTCATCTGAAAATTTTCTGTTCATATTCTTTCACCATTTATTAATTGGATAACAATGTGAATTCTTAAAAATTTAAGTCAATTCTCTATGTATTTTATCAGAACCCTTGAATATAATTTTCTCCTGGTTTATTGATTCTCTTATAAATTTGTCTGCATTGGTTTTGTTTGTACATAAACTTTTAAAATTAATATAATTAAAATTATCCATTTTACATTTAATAATTACACAAAATTTTTGTCACAAATTCCTTCCTTCTGATAGTTAGGCTATCCTTTGTCATCCTAATTTGCTAATGATATTACTCTTTATGTTTAAATCATGAACCCACTTCAATCTCAACTTGGTATATGGTGTTAGGTGTCTTCTTTCTGCTACACTAATTTCAAATTTAACCAGCAGTTTTTGTCAAATAGTGAGTTATCATCCCCAAATCTGGGGATTTGAGTTTTCCAAACATTAGATTACTATAGTTATTGATTATTTTGTCCTATGAACCTAACCTATTCCACTGATCAACTGGTTCATTTCTTAACCAGTACCAAATGGTTTTGATGACCATGGCTTTATAATATACTTTTAGGTTTGGTAAAACTAGGCCACCTTCATATGTTTGTTTGTTTGTTTGTTTGTTTGTTTGTTTTCATTAATTCCCTTGAGATTCTTGACCTTTTTTTTTTTTTTTGAGATGATTTTTGTTATTATTTTTTTCTAGCTCTAGTGATTTCTTGGAATTTTGATTGGTATGGCACTGATTAAGTAGATTAATTTCTTGTCATTTTATTATGTTACCTCAGCCTACCCATGAGCACTTAATATTTTTTCCAGGAGATTAGATCTGAATTTATTTGTGTGGCATATGTTTTGTAGTTGTGGTCATATACTTCTTGACTTTGCCTTGGCAGATAGACTCCCAATATTTTCTTCTCTTGAGAGTTATTTTAAATGGAATTTTTCTTTGTATTTCTAGCTGCTGGACTTTATTGGTAATATATAAAAATGCTGATGATTGATGTGGACTTATTTTGTATCTTGCAACTTGCTAAAGTTGTGAATTGTTTCTAGTAGTTTTTAGTTGATTCTTTAGGGTTCTCTAATTATACTATCATATCATCTGCAAAGAGTGATAATTTGGTTTTCTCATGACCTACTTGAATTCTTTTAATCTCTTTTTCTTCTCATATTGCCAAAGCTATCATTTCTAATACAATAGTGAATAATAAAGATGATAGTGGGCAGCCTTGTTTCACTCCTGACTTTATGGAGAATGGTTATAATTTATCCCCATTACATTTGATGCTTACTGATGGCTTTAAATACATGTTAGTGATCATTTTAAGGAAAAGTCCATTTATTCCTACACTCTCTAGTGTTTTTAATAGGAACAGGTGTTTATATGCTTTTTTTTCATCTATTGATATAACCATATAGTATTTGTTAGTTTGGTTATTGATATTATCAATTATGCCATTGGCTTTCCTAATATTAAACCAGTCCTGCCTTCCTGGTATAAATATTTCATGGTCATGGTGTATTATCCTGGGGATGATTTACTGAAATCTCTTTGCTAATATTTTATTTAAGATTTTTGCATGGGTATTCATTTTCTTTCTATATTTTTCTTTCTTCTTTGGCCTTACTTAGTTTAGTTATTAACACCATGTGTGTTTTATTAAAAAAGAATTTTATTAGGATTTCTTCTTTCCCTATTTTACAAAAGATTTTGCATAATATTAGAATTAATTGTTCTTAAATGTTTGGTAGAATTCACGTGTAAATCTATCTGGCCATGGAGGTTTTTTCCTTAATGAGCTAAAAACTTGTTCAATTTCTTTTTTTTTTCTAAAATGGGACTATTTAAGTAGTTTGTTTCCTTTTCTGCTAATCCACGCAGTTTATATTTTTGTATGTATTCTTACAATTCTCAGAGATTATCATAGGATTCTAGATTTTAACCCAGTCTGCTACTTGCTTCCATTTTATGGGAGAGCTCATCCCATTCACATTCACAGTTAAAAGGAATAATTCTATATTTCCTGCCATCTTATTTTTCTCAATATGTTTTTTTTTCCTTCCTTTTCCTTCCTTTCCTTTCCCTCTTTACCTCCTCCCCAGTATTTAGCTTCTGACCATCACCTTCCTCAAACAGTCCTTCCCCTTTTCTTTTATCTTCCCCCTACTACTCTTGTTTTCCCTTCTATTATTCCCTTTTAAATATTATTTTCTTGAAAATCATATCCATGTGAACTAGTTCATTCTCACAGAGGTGTTGTTAGGGAATAAATCAAACACTTTTATAAGCAACATGAAATAAGCTTCTGTATTCTTCTGAATTCACATTTAAATGATATATTTATAAATGCTAGCTATGACAATTAGAAGAAAATGAAAGAATAAAAGTAAGTAATAAGGAAAATCTATCATTTTTTTACAGATGATATAGCAGTATACTTATAGAATCCTACAGAATCAACTAAAATAGTTGAATTAATTAATAACTTTAGTAAAATTGCAGAATATTAAATAAATCCACATAAATAATTTTCATATATTACCCAAAGATCAGTAGAGATATTAAAAAATCCAAATGACTGTTAACAATATAATATACTTAAGAATCTACCAGCCAAGACAAATTCAGAGACTAAATAAACAGAATTAAAAATGCTTTTTTCACAAACAGGACTAGATCTAAACACTTGGAGAAACATTAATTACTCATAGGAAGACAATACAATGGAACAAGATCTGTTTGTAAATAAATATGCATATCAGTTCTTTTTGTTGTGGTAAATCTTTGGAAGTTAAGGGGATGCCCTCTCAATTGTGAAATGGCTAAACACTGTTTAAATTGTTTCATCAGTTGTGATGGAAAATTATCATGTAATTAGAAATGATGAGTAGAAAAAGTTTCAGAAAAATCTAAGAAGTTTTATCTGAACTAATGTAAAGGGAATTGAATAGAACCAGAATATACAGCAATTGTAATTTTATTATGATTGGGGGCAGCTAGGTGGCACAGTGGATAAGAGTACCAGCCCGGAAGTCAGGAGAACCTAAGTTCAAATGTGGCCTCAGAAACTTAAGACTTCTTAGCTGTGTGATCACCGGCAATTCACTTAATCCCAATTGCCTCAGCAAAAAAAAAAAAAAAAAAAAAAAAAAAAAAAGATTATAAAAGATTTAGCTACTTTAATCAAGACAAAAAATTGACATAATTCCAAAACACACACAATTAAAAAAAATACTATCAGTTTCCAAAAAGGGAACTAATGACCCCTGATTAAAAATTGAAGTGTAAATTTTCACATTGTTTTGTTTTGTTTTGTTTTTCTTTTTGCAACATAGCCAATATAAAAATGCATTTTGCATGTCTTTCACATGCATAATTAATTTTATATTGCTTTCTGAAAGTATAGAAAAGGGACAAAAGGAAAAGATAAAATTTGAAACCCAAAATTAAAAAAAATAAAATAATGCTAAAAAAAAAAACATAATTAGGAAATATTTATGTAATAAGGATGAAAAAAATGCCATTTTGCCAATGTCTAAAAATACATTTTACATATAAACTCTATAAGGTTTCTACCTTAGTAATGACTATTTTCAACTAATAATACAGATTGATGATGTTTTGGGAGAGAAGTTGATGTTGAAAAGAAATACCCAAACTCATTTTTTGACCCAAAACTTTCCAGGAATGAAATAGGTTATCTTTTAAATACAAAATTATACTAGTGTTTTTGTAGAGCAGTGATTTGTGAAATCTAACTCTGGGAAAATAAAACAATAATTTTGGAAAATGCAAATAAAAAATGTCCATGAGTAGGTGTTAGCGGGCTGCAGCATGTAACTATTATGGCATAAGGAAGAAAAAATATGCATTATAAAACCTGTATTAAGACAGCATAAGCCAGGAATAGAAGATGGATTTGGAAATGTGGCTAAATCTAGCCATTAATGAAAATAGGTGAAAACAAAGTTCCATGAATAACCTCATAATATCAGTAGAAATGATGGAATATTTCACCATATTGGGTACAACTTCAGTGATAATATTTTTTTGTTGTTGTTTCCTTTAAAATTTATATATTTTATTTTACACATTTAAAAACATTCTGAGAAAGGATCGACAGGTTTACCTAAATTTGCAAAGATGTTCATGACACATGGTCAAAAGTCTTGCTTTGAGTTTAGAATTCGGCAGGATGTCACACATATTGTGTTTGGCCTGTATCTCCAGAGAATGATGACCAACCTGAAATGTATGAAAATCTAAAAGTTCTTTGTAAAGTAAAGGTCCAAACCCAAACCAATGTTAGACACAATTGGTGCAGAATGAGTTTTTATTGATTTATCTTTGAACTTTGAAGTGTGTTCCTCAAACAATTCCTGTATACAGGAACGCTGATGTATAGATTTCTTTCATTATTCAATTGTCAGGTTGAATCAGAGTCACAGTGACTCCCTCAAATAATTTTGTGTTTTCACTGTTTGGACCAATAGGAAGAACAATGAATTTTTCTTTTTGTAAAACAAACAAACAAACATTAATTTTGTTTATTTTGTTATAGCTTTTGATTTACAAGATATATGCATGGATAATTTTTCAGCATTGATCCTTGCAAAACCTTCTTTTCCAACTTTTCCCCTCCTTCCCTACACCCCTTCCCCTACATGGCAGGTAGACCAATACATGTTAAATATGTTAAAGTATATGTTAAAAACAATATATGTATACATATCCAAAACAGTTATTTTGCTGCACAAGAAAAATTGGACTTAGAAATAAGGTAAAATTAACCTGAGAAGGAAATCAAAAATGCAAGTGGACAAAAACAGAGGGAATGGAAATGCTATGTTGTGATTCACAATCATTTTCCAGAGTTCTTTTGCTGGTTCTCTTCGTTATTGAACAAATGGAACAGATCTAGTTCATGTCATTGTTGAAGAGAGCTACATCCATCAGAATTGATTATCATATAATATTGTTGAAGTATATAATGATCTCCTGGTCCTACTCATTTCACTCAGCATGAGTTCATGTATGTCTCTCCAGGCCTTTCTGAAATCATCCTGCTGGTCATTTCTTACCAAACAATAATATTCCATAACATTCATATACCACAATGTATTCAGCCATTCTCCAATTGGATGTTCAGTGATAATCTTAAAGGAAAACATGGGTCAACACACAAGTTGAACAGGGAAAAATGACTTTCCATTTTAAATTTTGGAAGAGACTTACATAAATCCTTTTGAAGATTTGCTCATTAAAATTGTTTCAAATGATTTCTTGTCATCAAGTCTCTTACCATCAGTGTGTTCATTAAATATGTATATTTTACCTGATATCTTAGGCTAACATTAATCTGAATTTATTTAACATTGGATATCTACAGTGAGCTAAGATTTTCCATGATAATTTGTTAGAAGTGAAGAATTGGAAATCCATGCTTCTAATAAGGATTGGAATAGATGACTCATAACCTTTCATCTAACTCAGATGTTTTTATTCAGTCATGTCATAGACAGTATCTTTAGAGATGATGCTTATCTCTTACATTTTACACAAATGCAAATATGTTTGTGAATATTTTTCTGGATAATCTCTTTCCCCCCGTGATTCCCTCTACATACAGATTTGAGACAAATTACAGGAAAAAAAATGTGTGTGTGTGTGTGTGTGTGTGTATGTATATATATATACATACATACATACATATTAATGACTGCTACAGACTAAGCTGAATGCAGTTCTTATGCCTGGATAAGAAATTGGAAGCACAGTACTTCCTATTATTAGTAATATTGCTAAATTTGGTATAATCTTATGGATAAGAATAGAATGTTGATGCATGTGACCATTATGAAAAGGTAGTTATCTAGAAATGAAATAGCTTTAAAGTTTGGCATCTTCAACTGGGAATGTTCTATGAATAAAGATCTTTTAAGAAGATCAACAATGATGATAATAGCCAAATGAATATAGTCTACTAAAGTTCACAAACTACTTTTTTAAAAAATGAATATGTTATCACATTTCATCCTTAGAACTCTTTGGGAATAGGTGCTATAGGTATTATTCCCATTTTATAGATGAGAAAAATGAGACAGAGAATTTCAATGATACTTTCTTGGTTCTATAGCTAGCTGAATGTCATGGGCAGTATTTAAGTCTGGGTCTTGTTGGACTCCATAATAATCTCTTTTTCTATTCTACACAGGTGATACTGCATTAGTTGTTGTCATTGAGAAAATGACAGAATCTTGTAGGCACAAATAGTTTTCAGTGATGGTGTTATGTAAGATCATATAGAAAAAAAAAACTGTGAATTTCTTAGCTTATAACAATAGATACAGCATTTATAGCACATCTTGTTTGTCTTCTATTGTGTCCCTAATGCTTCCTTATTCAAATAGGTGGCTTCTGTGTTAGGAAAATAATCTAGCAACATCTACATTGTTGTAAAACATTTAAGAATTGGCCAAGAATACATCTATGTCAATTAACATATATAACTAAATTTTCTCATTCACTCATGTGCTTGAATCTTTGTTTTCTTATCTAGTTTAGGTTCAACTTAAAGAAAGTGTGACTTTTTACTAACCTTTCTAACAGGGAAAAATTAAAGACAAACAATATATTATTAATCATAACAAGAGTAGTCAAGAAAATAATTTGTATTGTTCAGATTCAAAACCATGTGTCTCATTTGGTTTAATAGTTGATTATCCCTCTCTCAAAAGTGAAAACTTTTTTTTTTCTTTTTTTTCCTTTAAATTTAATTTTATTATGATTTTAAGAAGCACCAAATAAAAATTCCCAAAGAAAAATCAACCCAATACATGGATATTTCCATACAAAAAGTAGAAAACAAACAAAAAAAATCTGAAAGCATTAATCTCTAGTCTATGTCATTTTCTTTGTCAAAAATATGTATTAATTTCAATTTCTTACTTTTAAGAAATATTTCACATCTATTTTCTTCTGAAGTAGATTCTGTGCTTATGTATTTCTTTTTCCCTCCTCAGAAACGAAGAAGGCAAGAAATATGATATTAATTATACATGTGAGATGATGCAAAACATATTTCCATATCTGTCATATCCCCAAAAAAATAAACTGATAAAATGTTGCTTCAATATTCATCCAAAATTCTTCAGTTTTCACTAGGAAAAAGTATAGCCTTTTTTTTTTCATCATGATTCCTGTGGAATTGTCTTGAATCATTGTATTGATCAGAATAGTCAAGGTTTTTTAGTTGATCATCATTATAATATTGCTATTTCTATGGAAAATGTTATCTTCATTCTTTTCACTTCATCTCATTTCTCGTTTACATCAATTCATATAGGTCTTGTAATTTTTATGAGACCACTCATCATATTTTATAGAATAATAGTATTCCATCACAATCATATTCCACAACAACAGCTGTTCTTCAATTGATGTGTATTTCCTCAATTTCCAGTTCTTTGCCATCACAAAAGAACTGACGTTTTATATTTGCTGTTAAATATTTAATATAGACCCCTTTCTTTTTTCTTTAATTTTTGGAGGACATACCTAATTAATAATGGTATTGCTGGTTAAAGAGAATGCACATATTTATCACACTTTTGATACATTTCCAAATTGTTTTACAGAATAATTGAAACAATCCATAACCCTTATTTCCTTTAGCATGGCTCTTTTCCGGTAGGAGTGAGGTGATAACTCAATTGTTTTAATTTACATTCCTCTAATCAAAAAATGATTTAGTACTTTATTGTCCCAAATTGTCACACACACACACACACACACACACACACACACACACATGCAGAGTCTTTGATTTCTTCTTGTGAAATCTCCTACTCATAGCTTTTGGCAATTTATCAATTGGAAAATGGAGCTTTTATTTTATTTTTTTTAATTTGATGTAGTTGTTAAACAATTAAGAAAGTATGCCCTTATTAAATTAACTCTCATTTTTTCATTCACTTTATGTAATACATTTTAGCAAAATGCATTGATTATCTTAATTAAATCTACTTTTACTTTTTGTTTTGTTTGATACAATGATTACTACTCCATGATATTTGTTATTTTTGATGAAGTATAATAGATTCTGTATCTTTTGGCTCCAATTTTATCTACTACATTTATATATGTATATGTGTGTGTATGTATGTATATAGTTTCTTTGTTTGTTTGTTTTCTGGTTTCTAACCCATGAATTCACCTCATTCACATTGACAGTTATGATTGCTAATTGTATATTTTTCTCCTAATATTTTCCTTTGTTTAACTTTCTCTCTTTCATTTTATCCTGCTGCTTTACAAAAGCCTGTTTTGCTTCTGGTTGTTGCCTGTCTTTTACACCACTATAGCTTTTATCCCTTTTCTTTCCCATTTCCCTACCGTGGAAGATAGTTCTTATGCCTGAGTGTATATGTATACATTCTTTACATTTTGAATCAATTCTAATGAAAGTGAGGTTCAAGCATTGCCTCTGTTTTTTTCCCATTCTCCCCTCTGCTACAGAAATACTTCCTTGTGTGTGTGTGTGTGTGTGTGTGTGTGTGTGTGTGTGTGTGTTGTGAAAACAATTCCCATTATAACTATTCCTTCTCCCTTCTTCTTTGGCATCCCTCTTTCTTGATCCAATTTTTTAAGACATCATCCCAACATAACTGACTCATTTTCATGTCCTCACCAGCATAGAAGATAATATTCTTCATCATTGGTTCTCTGGAATTGTGACTGAATATTGTGTTAACTAAAATTAATAATAATTTTAAAATCAATTAAACATAGAAGTACAGTATACTTTTTTTTATTCTGTTCATTTCACTCTATCCATTTAAATTTCCTTTGTTTTTTTTTCTTTAACAACTTATTACAGCACAATAATTATATCCACATTTCATTATCTATTCAAACATTTTCCAATTGATGTACAACTTATAGATTTTTTCCATTACAAAAAATAAAGTGGTATTAATGTTTGCACAATTGAGTCCATTGTGCTCTTTCTTGATCTCTTTGTGGATATCAAGCCTTGCTCAATTTAGAGAAAGTATTACCAGGTTATCAAAAATGGACTATATCTTCAGTATATCAAATCTCAAAGAAAATCTACTCAAATCGAAGAGGATAAAAACCTACACTATTAGAAGGTTTCTCTCCACTCATTACTGGAATCATAAAACCTTAAAGCATTGAATTGACATATTAAGTTGACAATTTTTTTATAATTTATATTTCTCTTATTAAAAAGAAATGGTTATTCCATATTCTAAGGTCTTTAATTCTTGTCTTAGAGAAATATTGCTTTGATTGCATTCTTTGTTGTTGTATCATGTTGTCATTAATTATCTAATTAAAAAAAAAAAACAATAAAAGGAAAATCAAGTTATTATCTCACTTCATTATGCTTCCCATGCCATTGAAAATCATCTTACTAATCCATTAATTTAAACCCAAAGACACTAATACATTATTGGTGGAATTATGAATATTATATCCATTAATCTTTTAATAAGCTTGTGAAGAAGATATTATTATATTATTATTATCTCAATTTCTTAGGGGGGGTGAGTTTAGAGGATTTAAATGACTTTACTAGAATTGTAGATTTCTTAACTTAGGTTTTCCTAACTCTATATTCAAATCTTTCTCTACTATGCCTCCTTGATGCCTGTGGTACAATGTGAACCTCTATAATTAGGTACACATCTCAATAGAGTACTATCTTTCTTTTTTAGTAATTTTAAATCTATTGTTTCTTGAAATTTTTATGACAGATTTTGTAAAGCACACATATTTAGTATTTTTCTTCAATATATGTATCATATTATTATGTCACAATAAATTATGTCACAATAAAAACTATTTTATGAGTCAACATCATTTTTAGAAAGGGAGGGGTTATAATAATCTGAGCTTTGAGAAATCTTTGTTGCCTGATTAGGATAAAGTAGGTCAATGATAATCCTGTAGGTTGCCTTATCTTTCTTGTTGATATTAAATAAGAACAGTAAAACTGTTATTAAATTCATTATTTTCCCTCAATTCATACTTTCCTTAAACTCCAGAGAAGTGCAAAAGAGAAGACAATACACATCTAAATTTCTTATTCATGCTGAAAAAGTAATTTATCAGCATAAATTACTTCATTTCAAAAAAAGAGGATTTGGTGATAGACATCTGTACAGACTCTCTTTGTTTCCATGTTTTTTTTTTTTTATTCCATTGTGTTTTCTGAAGTAGAAACTTTATTTCAAATAAGGTTGTATAGCTATTCCATTAGACTCAGAAGCACTAAAAACAGGGATAACATTTGTGATGTTTACATTATCTCTATTCTTTAGAATTCCAAAGATGTTACAGTTATGAGAAGCAAATGATAACATGCTTTCCCTTAAGTCAATATATCCATTAGTCTAGTTAACTGTGTGTGACGTTTTCAAGGGGAAATGTTTTTTATGCTTGTGGGGAGTGATGAAGAGTTCCATTTTCCCCTCACATCATTTTGTTGTGTGCATTTTCCATTTCATTCTTTGATGTACAAGGCACTGAAAGGAAAATTAAAATAATACTCAAAGAAGTAATTTCTCTCTCTCTTTCTCTCTTTGTCTCTCTCTTTCTGTGTGTCTCATTCTCTGTCCCTCTGTCTGTCTTGTCTCTGTTTCGATCTCTCTCTTCCCTTCTCTCTCCCCAATTCTTTCTTTCTCTCTTCTGTCCTCCCTCAATCTACATATATATATGTGTATATATGCAAAAATACACACATATCTACACATATAAATGCAAATCTATATCTATACATATGCATGTGTATATATTATTTATTTGTATGTATTTACATGTGTTTACATGTATACCTTCCTTCTTTCCTTCTTTCCCTCCTTCCTTCTTTTCTTTACTTTTCCTTTCTTTCTTTCTCCTCCTGAGTCTAGTAAAGTTAAATTTGTTGTCCAGCAGAGGATATACCAACTGTGGACACAGTCTCACTGGATGGGGTAGCCTATTCTCACATTCTTAGAAAGTCTGACCTAAGGCACCATGAGAGCTTCAGTCAAAATTGACTCTACCATAAATAGATGCATGTGAATTTACACCTCTGTTTGGAATTAAAACAAAATAAGAAATTAAGTTCTTATTGTGCATCACAGGTTAGCAGATAGCATCCAAGCATAGGGAAACACTCAGCAAAGTGAAATGAGTAAAGTAAAATCAAATCTTTTCCCACAAAATCAAATAAAAACCCTACTGAAAAACCCAACCAAAAAAAAAAATCTTACCTGGTTCAGAATTCTAGCTCTGACACTTGGTTTCATATTAGTCAATTCACTTTACTTTTGTGTGACTTAGATTCTACCTCTAATATGAAAGAGATGCATTAAATGCCTTATCAGACACTTTCATTTATATAATTATGGTTATAAGATTATCCCAATACATGATACAGGCCCTTTATTATTATTTTTCTCAAAGCACTAGGTGTTCTTAACCAAATTTTCTGCAACTGAACACCCAGTAGTGGAATAAGAAAAGGTTATTTAACAAACTATATCTATGATTTTACCAGTGTGGCTTGCCTTCTCTATAACATAAATCAACACACACACACACACACACACACACACACACACACACACACGTGTGTGTAAGATAAGTGACTTTCCCAGGATTGCATGGCTAGTAAATGTCTGAAGCCATATTTTAGTCCAAGTCCTTCTGAATTCAGGGCCAATTCTCTATGTGCTAAGCCACCTAGTTGGCACAAACCATCCATTCTTCATGAACCTTTCTGATTCTTGTCCATGTATTGCATTGAGATAATAGAAGACTGTCCATTGTAGGGATCATCTCCATTTTCTCATTGTATTTTGGCAATACCAAAGAAGCACATGGGTCATTAACTTTTGCCATAGATACTTGAATAATTTCTATTTATATGTTTCTTTGATGAAATACATTTGTTGTTATGCATGTATTTAAAACATAAATGTAAAATGAGAAAAGTAGAAAAAGAAAGAAAAAAAAATTAAAAATTAAATAAAAAAATTGTTATGTACCCAACAGACAATCAGTGAGGATTCAAAATAGATATCAATAAATTTCCCTTTAAAGAAAACATACATAATAATAGAAGACATTGTATCCATACCTTTCTTTTTATATTTTCTTTTGTTCTTTGTTGGGCATATTTTATTTTTTTTTCTTATTTCTCTCTTTCTTCTCCACCACATTCCTCAAGCAGCCTACAGTTAAGCATAGATATACTCATATCTGCATTCACACATACATAAATACATATACATATATATGCATATATACACTCACATATGTCTATACATCCATCTAAAATAGTATTAATGTGACAAGTATGTAATTCAAATTTTTATCTTGATCTAATCTTTTTTTTAATTGAACTTTCACATCAATGATTACTATCATTACTTTTTTTTCTAATAAATTCTACTCCTGATTTTTGTGTTTGCATATATCTCTTATTTACTATTCCTATTAACTTTTCTACTTTATTTCTACTAGTTAAGTTGCCTTGCTATTGTTTAACACCACTCTGCAACATGGATCCCTCCATTAATTTCTTTCTGCATCTTTTCTCTCCCCTTTTATCTCACTCTCATTAATCTAAACACCATTCTCCATCCTCCCTTCTCCTATGTTAATATTTCCCTTCCTTTTCATCTCTTTCACATTAATCTACACAGTTTATTCCATTCCTGATAAGGTACACACTCTTCTGTACTCCACTTTATCTGATTTCTTCCCTCATTAATTTTTTACAGATTTTGGAGGGCAATATAAGTTTGTATGTGTATATTTGTGTGTGTGAACATACAGAAATTAAAGCATGCATGTGTATATGTATGCATTATTCTCTCTTTTATCTTTTAGGTTTTCAGAACTATCAGCCCTCCTATTCTATATAATTCATCAGCGTTGGTCCTTGCTCTCATAACTCATTCATATAGAATGAATCCTATTTTTTTTTTCTAGGTGGTTTTACTTTTTAAAGTCAGATCATATTATGCTCAATCCCCATCTTTCTTTTGGATTACCCAATTATTGATGCCGTTCTTAGACATTTGCTTTAAATTTCCTTGCATAAAATAGGTAGTTTGTCTTTATTAAGTCCTTTGAAATTTTCAATAGAAAATTTAAGATATGAGAGCCTTTGAAACTGGCTCTCATATCTTAAATTTTCTATTGAACTCAGGTTTCAGTCAAAATCTTGAAAATCTGAGTTCTCTTGGATGTCTTTTTTTAATTCAATATTATACTTAATTTTGCTGGATGCAATATTTTTATATTCAACCAAAGTAACCAAAATAATTTCTACTTCTTTTGATTGTCAATGTATAATATTCTAGGACTCACAGTTTTTCATTTTAGCCATTGGTAAATCCTGTAGAAATTTAAATATAGCTCCACCTTTTGTTGCTTGTAAATTTTCTCTTTGATCTGGGATTTTCAAAATTTTACAGGAATATTACCATGTGTTTTGTAAGATATCCTTGAAGTGGAGATCAATGGATATTTTGCATTTCTATATTCTCCTTTTGTTTTATCACTTCAGGAAACATTTCTTTGTTTATTTCTTATATTCTCATGTCAAAGTTCTTTTTTTGGTCATAGCTTTGAGGTATTCTGATTATTATGTTTTCTTGCCTTGATCTGTTTTTATAAGATGTTTCACATCCTCTTCCTTTTTTCATTCTTTATATTTTGCTTTATTATTTTTTAATATCAAGTAACTTCACTGGCTTTCCTTATTTTAATTTTCAATGAGTAATTTTTGTCTTTAAAATCTGGACCTCCTTTCTCTAGTTTGTTGACTTTCTTTTCATTATCATGTTTTTCTCCTGAGATTGATACTATTACTATTAACTTATTGTCATGATTGTTTCATTTTTATTAAATCTGTTTCATTTGATTTATAAAGTCTTTTTTTTAGTTCTTTCAATTCTTTTGTGGTAGGTAGATATATAATATTTCTCTTTGTGGTAAGAGAGGCTTTTTTTTCCCTAAGCCCCATGTAGGGTGCCAAAATGTGGTGATCTCTTCTTTTGTATTATATGATCGTTCTCTCTGGGAGCAGGTTTCTTTGGGAGGTTCTCTGGAGGCAGCCTTAAGTTCAGTTCAAAGTAATAATCACCTCAAATGCAGCCAGGAATTAAAATCCAAACTTTTATTGTCTCTTCCAAAATAGCCCAGTTAACTTTCTTTGGTTCCGAGAGCTCTTGTTGATAGTCTTTTGCCTCTGCCAGCTTCTGCCTCTAGCTCAACTTCGATTCCTGGCAATCTTCTGAACTGACTGACTCCACCGACTTAGCTCCTTTTTAATGCTCTTTTAGAGGTGTAATCTCAAAGGTTGACTCCTCCTCCAAGAGAGTGGGATTTTGGGAGTTGTAAACTTGGATATCTCCCAGACTTGTGAACTCTAACGTGAGAGCTCTAATGTATAAACTCTCTTAAAGGCATGAGTTCTAATGTGTAAACTCTTAAAGGTTTAAACATTGTTTCTATCGATGCTGACTTTACACTTTGTAAGGATTCTAACATCTCAGTATCTTCCTTTGATGATGAACCCCGGTTTTCCCTATTTCCATAATAAGTATCTCTAAATGGGATCTTTCTCCTTTGGCTGCTTTTTTTTTTTTAATAACTGATTAGGGAGGATTCTGGGAAGGCAATTACCATAGACTGGTAAATTTCAAGCTCTCAAGATTTGCCCAAAAAATAGAACAATTTTGCATCTCAGGGCAAAGCTAGACTGGCAAAAAAAAAAAAAAAAAAAGGAAACTTGGTACAGAATAGGGGTCTTCTCAATATAAAGCAAAAAGATCCCAGAAGACCTCCAGGACAGCATTAACCCACGTCAAGTACAAACAACTTTAGGCAAGCTATACAGAAATACCAAGTGGATAGTCTGGGGCTAGCAGTATGTGATTGGAGGCTTAGAAGAAGCTACAGAAATTTTCATCTCCCTGGCTGCATATGGAGTCAGGGTTTTAGACACTGAAGATTGAGGGAATGCTAGTTCCTTCCCAGATGCTAAACTGGTGAGTGCCTAAGCAGCAGGGCATGGAACCTGCAGCCTTTGGGCATCTGCAGGAGGAGGGAGCTCTTGGTTCTTGATTCCAGGCTAAAGAGGAGAGCAGAAGTGAAGGGTGAAACACCATCTCCCAGACTGAGGATTAAAGGTGCTTACACCAATAGTTTTCATTAAAAGAAAAAAAAAATGAACTGGCAAAAATAAAAGAATTCAAACATAGAAATTTACTACGGGAATAGGGAAGACCAGCATTCATCTTCAAAACAGAATACTTTAGTACAAAAAAAAAAAGTTTAAAAAAAAGAGTAATGTGATATGGCTTCTTGCTTAGAGAGAAGAGAATTTAGAGAAGAACTAAAAAAAATGAATTAAAAAAAATGAAAGACAATGAGGACAAAACAAAATAAAATAAAAATAAAAACACTATTTAAAAGTTAACCAAGCAAAAAGGGAGATACAGAGCCTCAAAGATGAAAAAAAAAAATCCTTGAACATTATAATTGGACAAGGGGAAGCTGGTGAAGCTATGAGAGAACAAGAAATAGCAAAACACACTATAAAGGAAGAATTAAAAAAAAGAACAGAATGTGAATTTTAATAACAATGACAAATCTGGAGAATAGATCATGAAGAGAAAATATATGAATAATTAAACTGCCTGAAAGTTGTGAACAACAAAAAGAACCTTGACACAATAATGCAAGAAAAAATCCAAGAAAACTGTCTTGAAGTGATAGAACATGAGGGGAACATTAAAAAAAAATCCACTAATCACCAACTCAATGAAAAACACATAGAAAAGTTATTGCCAAATTTCTAAACTGCTAAATCAAAGGGGAATGTTTTATAAGAAACAAGAAAAATAATCAATCAAATATTGCAGAGCTACAATTAGAATTATATAGGACTTATCAGTAGTCACAATAAAAGAACTCACTTCAATAGAATCATATCTACTGATAATCAAAAGAACTAGGATTATGGCCAAAAAGATCATATCCAGAAATTTTATCTATAATATTGGATGAGAAAAAATTGACACTCAACTAACTAGCAGATTTTTCAGTACTACCTGTCAACTAAACTAAGTTTAATAGAAAATTAAACTTGTAAGAACCAATATCAAAGATCAGTTTCAAATAATTCAACATGGACAAATTATTTTGTTTCAATATGGGAAATGTATAACATATGTTTAAGATTGGCAGCAGAAATGGGGTAGTTCAAAAGAAAGAGTTAAAATAAAAAATAATAATATTATACAAATGTGCTGTAGAGGAAAAATAGACACAGAGGCATTGGCAGGGAGGAAGGCTTGAAAATTTCCTATCTTTGGGAAGGGGTTAAATAGGCAACACTGCATATATACCATGAATGATATAGCACCCTCCAAAATCTATAAAGAAGTGAAGTATGAGGGATGGGCAGGCAGGGAAGCAAAGGATTCTGGAAGAAGTCAAGGGAGGGATCCATGTGGGAGAGGGAGGTGAAGGTCAAGTAATAGCAAAGCAAGTTAAGGAGCAGAAATAAACCAAAGTATCAGCAGGGATAGGAAGGATGTGTATGGGGGGGGGTGTTTGTGAATATGTTTGTGTTTGTATATATCTATATCTATCTATATCTATATCTATATATACATAAATATATCCTTTTTGATCATAGCCTGCTTGAAGGTGGTTGTGGGGGAGATGGGGAGGATGGGCAGAAGAAAACAAAATAACAATTTCTTCTGGGTTTCTCTGGTTGCTCCAGGAGGACCCATGTTTTGTCCAGATTCTTAGTTTTTCCCTGCTTTATGTTTGCCTTGAGGTGCAATTCTGTTTAGTTTATAGGGGAAATCTGGAGGGCTTGTATTTTTTGAAAATTTCTGCCATCTTTGCAAAATCCTTCCTGGAAAAGTTCTGATGACATACTTTTAATAAAATATAAGCCCTTTGAGGTCAGAACCATTTTTTTGGTTCTGTGATACTATCGCCCGTTCCATAGAAGACATTTAATAATTGCTTTAAATTAGCATTACTTCCTTTTTTCCCCAATTACTTTCAAACTAGATATAATAAGTGGCTACATCACCAGACCTAAGGAAAACTGATCTTCCTGAGTTAAAATCTGCTCTCAGATACTTACCAGCTATGTGTCCCAGAACAAGTGACTTAACTCTATTTGTTTCAGTTTCATTATTTGCAAAATGATCTAGAAAAGGAAATGACAAACTACTATTAGCCAGTAAAATCTAAATGGGGTTTTGAAAGTCAGAAATGACTGGAAAACAACTGAACAGCATGAGCTTTTCTTCCTTGGTAAAAAATGAATAAGTTCCCCTCAATAAAAGTTAAAGAACATAGTTCTTTAGTATTGTTAATATTTCAAAGGATTATAGGAATCGTCTAAGTTACAGCCCCTTAATTTTAGCACATGGAAATTGAGACCATGCTATATTGAGTAACTCATTGAAGGTCACCAAATATATGTGGCAGACTTGGAATTGAATAGTAATTCTTTTCCTCTGCTCAAAATATATAATGCTATATCAGAAAAACCATTATTTATTCCCCATATTTTGTGAAATGTTTATATCTTCATTCTCTGTATTAGCCAGTTGATGATTTTTGATTTTGGTTCTTCAGTATATTCTTAAGAAAAGAATATTCTAGCTTTTTCATCCATAAGATGGTAGGATATTGATATTGAGAAAATGAATCTCTGTTTCAGGAAGAAGTCTGAAACTCTTAAAAGAATTTTACAATTAGTCAAAGGCCATTTGACCTGCTTTCTTCCTCCTACTCAATTCTGGATCCAATTCATTGCCCATAATCATCAGATTTGTATGTGAAAATGGTTCATCCTAATTGCTGAAGGATGTTAGCTGAAGTGTGCATAGCACAACTCATTCTGAGGCAAGAGTAATAAATCAGAATTGGGCCATTCCCCACCAGGGTCCTGATTTATGAATGAAAGATTTACTTTTCCAAATTCACTACAACTCAACTCAAACATGGGGATGTTCTGAAAGAAAATGAAAGGTGCCCAGACTGGTACTTGAGATAAAGGCCTTGATGTAGCATTAATTCATCACATTGTCTTCTAGGAAGATGGGGACATAATTCAAAGGACTGACTGAAGAGCTTGCCAGCCCAGGAATTGATGGAGGGACTGGACAATAAGGTGAGTAGAGATTTCTTTCTTTCTCTCTTAAAACTATTATATTCTGTATCCATCTATCTTTTTTTCTTTTTAGTAATAAAGTACATGATATCATTATGGTTGACAAAATTTTTATACATTTTAAAGTGTGACTGCTGAATGATAGAACTTACATAGCTTGATACAGAACACAGTGGATATAGCTAACCAAAAAAGCACAAAGTGTTAACTTGAGAGTTTATAAGTCTGTCTCCAGAGAGAGAAAGAGCCCTGTTGCTTCTTCTTTAATACATTTAAAACAACCTCCTTTACGATCAGTTTAGATTTATTATTCTTCATTGATTGTCTCATTCTGTTGGAGGACGTTCTAGCCATAAAGGAGGAGGCCCATGGCATCAATCATGACGTGTCAAAGATCTGTCAAGTCGATGGCTCTTTTTGAACTCTGCTGTTTCAGAAAGGCATAGCTGAGTATTATAGGCAGGAGTTTGACATTTTCTAGATGAAAATCAATTTTCTTTTATGTGTTGCTGAACTGAAGCACTGTTATGATTTCATGAGCAATAGCTTAGATGTTGGGGGTAACAAAACAAGATTTTAGACAAAATTGTCAATGCATACCATCTGCAAAGTACTTATAAAAGAAATGATTCATCTGTCTTTCTATCATTTATCTATCTATCCATCTATCTAGCTATCTAGCTATCTAGCTATAGTTGTTGTTCAAGAGTTTTAACTAGGGTGATGTGACTAGGGCTTTGTCCCTTTAGCACTGTAGAAGCAATGAACATAGCAATAATGAACCTTTCCCCCAGAGGTGCATTATAGGCCTATGACTTCATCATACTTGGAATATTCTAGAAGTGAAGATACTTTCTCCATAGAAAAGTTGCACTTTATGCAGCTTATAACTTTAAGAACGTTGCCTGACGTCCTCAGAGTATATCACAACTGGTCGTACAACTGGAATATATCTGAATGTTTTTAGACATGGAGCTCAAGTCTTTTGATTTCAAGTTTGGTATCTTCTTCTTTATGCTGTACCATATAAAATAACTAGGTGGCAAGATGAATTAATCCACGTAGGAAAGTAATACATGCTTCTTTCCTGCCAACTAGTCAATAATCCTGAAGTCTCTCCTACCTTGTGTGATGCTATAGACTCTCTTCTGCAACTGAATTTATCTTTTAAAAAATAACTAAAGTATCTCTCCTAGATACTCTCCCACATGCTTTGTGAACATTGCTTTGGAAGGCAAAATTAAGATCAATAGCTAGAATATTTTAATGAAATTAACAAATTATATGAGAAATTAACTCAGTTCTACTCAGCAGAGTTATATTTGAAATTAACATTAAAGTTCCCAGTTGGGAAATGAAATAAAAAATCTACAGCATCTAAACTTTTAGTGGACAAAAGCAATGATTGAATTGGGAATCTTGTTGAGCATCCTTATTATTTTATCTAAGATGCAGTTATCATATTTTCCTCAAATTTAAATTAAAATACTTTAAAATTTTTTTTAAAAAATTGCAACATGCCATAGAGGAAAGTTTAGATATAAATTTTTAAAAGTGGAAAGAAATATTATTTCACTATTGATAAGAATTTATGAAATTCTTACAATGTATCAAGCACTGTACTAATCTCTGGGATTCCTTCATTCATACATTCTTCTTTTCTCATTCTGTGTCCTTTGTTTCTGAGATAGCCAAACAGTAGATATTTAAACTGTCCCTGTATCCACATGTCATGGTAAATGATGTTCTTTCTCAAGACTTCATAGTATCATCAAAATATCCCATGTAATTTTCATTGTTCATTGAAAGATACAAGCAAGTGCTTAAATGATTTCATGAATGGGATAGCACATAAAGGAAATGAAGAATTATTTGAAAGTATATTTAATGCCTTGATATATTCAGCAACTGATACTGCTAGCTATGATAGTGACAATCTTTTCCATTCTTTTTCAAATAACTTTCAAATAGTCAATATAAATAAATGTGTATATAATTATAGAGTGGAATGATATTACAATATAATAGTACAATTAAGGATAATTAATAGCAATTTGGCCTACTTGAGAGAAGGCTTGACCTGTTTGAATCCACCCCGCTCTGACACTGAATGATGATTTTATAAAAACGTCACTGAATCTCCTATAGGGTTAGTTTTCACACCTTTAGAATGGGAATAAATGTTCTTATATTATCTACCTCACAATTTTCTTGTGAGAAGAAAATGGCAAGCATTTATTTTTATATATTCTGTACCATTTAGCTAAGACAATAAAGGAAATATTTATTAGGTACTTACTATGCTAATAAGTGATTACATAAAGAAATGACTATATAAATTGTCCTCAGCAAACTTAGAATTTAAAGAGGAGGAAAGTTAAGATTCGAATTGTGTATGTATACACACACACACACACACACATATATAGCTATAGATAGACATATGCATATATATAATTATATATAATGTGTATGCACACACCTGCTATCCAGAGTAAATTGGAAATAATGTCTTTAGAAAGGAGTAATTGGAGAATAGAAATCCAAGAGATAGATATGAGAAAAGAGAAAATGTCAGTCCTCAGGTACAACCTTGAAGGAGTTACAGAGTCAGCAGTGGAATTGGTATGCAAAGAACATTAAGCAGATAAATGTTGCTTGATTATAGTGTATGTGGAGGGGAAGAAAGTCTAAGTAAACTAGAAAGGTGGACAAGGCACAAGTCTTGCATAGTAACCAACCAATCTCAAATATTACTCAAAGGAAATATTCTTAAAAATATTTATTTTTCAATTATTAACAATATTCATATTAGAATAAATATATGACTCTTTGTTCTGTGTCAAAATGTGCCTTTTAAGGCAAATTTCCTGATCTTCGGTAAAGTGTGTTTTCCAGGGTTTAGGAAAGTGGGGAAATCTTCCAGGATGAGAAAAGTTCTAGGATGTTAGGGAAATAAAACCTTGCTAATCAGAATAATGCAGAGAGAAATGATAAAGTCCTGATTTGGCCTGATCTGGACCTTTTCTTGAATGAACTGAGCAATTAAAGAAAGCAACCCTATATAGCTATGGGGAGCTCTTATAGGGTAAGAATGCTGGAGGGGAATGAAGGACATGGAATCCTTGAAAATGAGGAAGGCTTCTTGGGAGGAGGGGAGATTTTGAAAATATAAGGGTAGCAAATCAGGAACAGAACAAAGAAAAGAACAAAGGAAGAGAAAATGTCAGAATGGCCCAGAGAGGAGGAAGAGGCATCTTCTGAGGTGACAAGGTTTCTGGATCATGGTGGATCATGTGGGACAAAAAGAGGTTAAGTGATTTTCTCAGCACCAAATATCTAATTGGAGACACAGGTTTCAATTTGAAGCAAGAGATTTTTGACTCAAGACATAATCTGTATCCACAAATCTATACAACTTGTTTGAATAATCTTGCCATCTTTGTCTTCATCACCCACTTCATTGTTAATTGAATAATAGAGTCTTTGTAAGTTATGTAATTATAAAGGATTGATGGAAGGAAAAATAAGCACAGATATTATGTCTCTTTTATGTGCTAAGCACCATGCTAATTTCTTTACAAGTATTATTCTAGTCGATCCACACAACTTTGAAAGGTAGATTTTATTATTGTTATTATTATGTATGTGGAAATTGAAGTATACAAATGGCTTATCTAGGAATATAGGATTAGTAAATGTGTGAAACTCTGTGGTTGTTATTGCTGCTCATGAAATTCATTATGTTGTTGGATGTGGAGGGTTAGAGTGTTGGTTATAAAGGCCATACATTTGGTTTCATGACTGCATTGATCACCCTGTTTCCAAGGATCCTCCCCTGTGCAGGTTGACAATTGAACAGAAATTCTGTATTAGTTTCCTGAGCCACTGAAAGACAATTATGTATATCCACTTACTCAGTTATAAGTTTATGAGGTGCCATTTAATTATTTCACTTGCCATGATACCATTTAGCATTTACTTAGCAGAGATATTGGAATCATTTGCTATTTCCTTCTCCAGATCTTTTTATGGATGAGAAAACTGAGACAGACAAGTATAAGGGACTTACTCAGGGTCACACAGTAGGGAGTTTTTGAGGTCAGATTTGAAGTAAGAAGATGAGACTTCCTAATCCAGGCCTGACACTTTCTATATTTCACCACCTAGCTGCCCATATTTAGGAGACATGATTACAATTCCTGACTTATTGGTTATCTTTCTTCCTTAACCTACTGCCACTCAGAACCATATTAAGACATATGAATTATGTAAAATATATTTCATGTTATCAACTTCTTACTGGAATGCACTGTCTATGGTAATGACTTCTTCAATATTCTGAGTCTTCCATGTTAGAAATTATTCCTTGTTTTCATTTGTTTTTCTCTGCATTTTTCATACCTTTCAAGGAAAACAGAATTACTTAAAAGATATAACTGAGACAGGCTGTGCCTTGTTTTAAGGTAAATTCTGCAGCTGAAGAATGTGGGTATCAGAGAATGATGAGAAAATATAGAAACTTGCTCTGCACTGAACAGGCTTATAATTGTGCAATCTATCATGTTAATGTACCTGAAGCTGAGTAGCCTTGGCTGCATTTTAAATGAATTAAATAATTGAAACCCAAGATCATAGATCCTCCATCCAAGTACATTTGCTGCTGTTTTTACAGTAATTATCAGCATCACTCAGACAATTACCCCCCTAACGTATTTATGGAGTGTGTACTAACTTCTATGTTAAGAAGGCTCTAAATAGCCCTGACATCTTGGTCCATGGTAATTTTCTTCCTAGCTCACTTGTCCCTAATGTCTGCAGAAGTGGAAAATTAAACCGTTAGTCATAACATATAACTTCAGAATTCATTCTTCAGTTATTTGAGGAAAACATTCAATGTAAGTTATGTAAATGGCATCTCCATCTAGCAAAGAAAATAAGGGTCTCCACTACTTTGTAGTCGTTGCCTTAGAAGCAGATGAGTACAATGGTAAAAGGATGTAAAATCAGGAAAGTTTGTTGGGTTTTTTTAGGTGCTTTAATCTACCACTTACTACCTATGCATTCTGGGACATTGCATTAACCTCTCTAAGTCTCATTTATTTGATCAGTGAAATAAATGTTAGACTTTCCTTATGGAGTCTCTTCTAATCTAGACTCTTTTGTTATCTTCAAGCATGAAGGAAATACAGGTGCCCTCTAATTTTTTTCCCAAAAAAAGAAACTGAGATTTATAGAGACACCTGGACTAAATACCATATTGGTAAGTGACAAATTTGGGGTCTGACTTCATGTTCTCTGACAGAAAATCCATCACTTTTCCTACTATGCTGAATTTTAACAGATATACTCTTTATATTAGTTTAGGAGATTTAATAATTAAAGAAGTCATTTGATCTTTCACACAAATTAAAAATCGTTTAAAGTAACAACTATTTTCAGATTTTAATAATTAAGTCACTTGTGTTGTTTTTATACTCTACATATTTGTCTAATTTAATAAGGAGTATTAAGTAAATGTAGGGGTGATCTCCAGAAGAATTTGCATAAAAGAAACAATCTATTTCCCATTATTCTTTGAAAGTTTTTTTTGAAGCATCAATGATATAGCTGATTTTGCAAAATCCTAACATCCAATTAGTTTAAAAGTACAAAATTTTTTCTGTATTCTTTCCTTAAGATGGAAATACAATTTATCTTTGATATTGAGTCACAAAAAACATTATCCCCATTGGCAGATAGGATCTCAGAGAGGCAAAAAATGAATTTGATCACAAGACACCTCAGAATTTCATCCTTTAAATTACCAAATGCCCATGAACAAGTATTTGCGACAACTTTTTCTCAGCTTGGGAAAATGAAAATGAAATAGCAAGCAAGTATGGGGATACAAGTTGAGTGCTCAGGGAAGTACTTTGAAACTTAGGGAAATTGTGAGTATTTTATAGGTAACAGATCAAAGATTAGCTTTTTTGAAATAAAGTACATTTCCTACATTGAGATACAAGGAAAACACTCAGGGGACTTAACTCTGCCCTTCTCTTACATTTACTGACTCCTTATAATTAAGAGAGTACTTGGTTATGTAAGTTCCTAGCACAGTACCTGTTACATGATTCATTCTATAGAAATACTAACTATTAACTAGCATAAGAAATAATGATATAAAAATACTGGCAGAACTTTGTAGATATGGAATATAAAAAGAAGTGATAAATTACAAGGTTATGCAATGTTTAGAATGGCTATAATAAAAATTAAGAGAAATGAAAGTTTGTATGATTTTAAAATATACACCAGATTTTTCTGATTATCAAGGAAAAGAAGGGCAAAAGAGAAGTTAAGGAAAACAAAAATAATATTTCTTTAGAACATTCAGAAAGGCATATAATTTATACTTGTGCTTGGAAATGAAGAACCGCCAAGATCCTGAAATTGTCAATAATCTTATTATTGACATGATATCTGTGTTGTGAGTGTGTGTGGATATGGTTCAAATTAAAAAGAAAAACTGCTTCAATCTATTAGCAGAGTATCCACCTTGCCCTTTAAAATTAGTAAAGTCTTTATGGTTGCTAGTAAAAGTGATAGTAGTGGAGTCCAAGCTTCAGCAGGCACTAAAAAGCTAGTAAGTATCTGTGTATAATTCCTGTTCTGATCAAACTATTTGTTGCCGGAGGAGCAAACTATCTGAGTTCAAAGACATTCATCCTCATCTCAGCTGAGGGCATATGAATATTTCAGCCACATCTATTCTTGAAAACCAGCAACTGAAGTATTCTGGGGACCCTAATCTATACCAAGGAATGGAGAACCCATGTTGATGGAATTATCAATCCATTACTTCAAATACTAAACTAGAACCATGAAAATATTTTTTACTTCTACTGAGATATTGTGAAATTATTAATAATTATCAGCAAATGTTTATTAGCATACCTATTTTATATACCTATATACCTGGGATTTTATAAAAAAATTATTGGGTGAAAAAGATCATGAGAGGAAAAAAACTTTAAGAAATCTTGATATTAAAAAAACACTAAAAGTCTCAAATATAATGAGGTTTTCCACTGCCCTGTGGTGAATTTTGGGTTCATTGATCCAAATAAATGACTTCGAGGTTTTACTTCAACCCAGCTAGGTATTAGTTCAGGATCATCAGCCTACATAAATGTGGTTCATTAAGAAATAAAAAGATCTCAAAGATGAGAAATAAACAAATAAGAAATGGCTTACCCTTTCAACTAAGCCAGGTGGGACATGTAACTAAGTGTGTTCCTTTATTTTTTTTTTCACTTCTGTTGATTATTAGGGTTATAGTATAAATTTTAAAAGATCTTCTTAGCTCTGAAATCCAGTGTCCATAACCTTAGATTGATGATAATGCTTCTTAAACTTGTTAGCCACTGAATTAAATCAATATCCATGGATTTGAATACTTTTAGTATAATATATATTTTAATGATATTAAAATATCAAATGTCAAAATAAATATATGCATTTATTTGTGTGTATGATCTGTTACCATTTTTGTTGTTCAACTTTTTAATTTTATCATTCTGAAAACTCTCAGCCTAAACTTTAAACAGAAAGGTGCTCCATTGGTTCCTATTTGCAACTTGTCTGTTATTTTTTTTTCTGTTTTCTTTTTTTTTTAATTGTAGTAATATTATTTATTTTTAATACACATTGCTTTATGAACTTCTCTGTTATTTGTAGTGAGTCTTTTGAATCACTGAGTGGATTACCAATCACTGATATATTTGGAGCATTTACTAAGTGTTCCACATAGTATTAAGTTCCAAAAGTTCAAAGAAAAAGTAAAATTATTTTCTGCTCTCAATAAAACTATATATTTATATTTTATTCTGTTCTTAATGAACACCAAATATAAGTATTATATTCACAAAGCATATTTTTAAAAGATTGTACAGAAAGCTAAATATCTATTGTGAACACTTTTTAAAAGTATGTATAAGCAATTAAACATCTTATTTTTTTTAAGCTAATGGAAAGAGTTAAGTGATTTTTTTTCTTGATAAGATAGCAATTATGGGGCAGAAGTAGTATTAGCCCAAGTCTACCTAACTCCAGACTTTCATTTTTATTTACTATGCTAAATTGACTTTGCATATGGTCCTACATGCAGACATTTTGTATATGTGCATTTATATGTATGTGTGTGTATATATATATATACATATGTGTATGAATGCATGTATATTACATATATATGTATATGTATATACACACACACACACACACACACATATATATATATATGTATGTCTCTTGAATCAGCATAATTTAGGAGGTTGTATCAAGATGGAAGAGTAAAGGCAAGGACTTCCCTGAGCTCTCCACTAAACTTCTAAATATCTTAATAATTCTAAAGAACTTTGAGAATGGCCAAACCCACAAAATGATGGAATCAAACAATTTCCCAGGCCAAAACAACTTAGAAGCTTAGCAGAAAAGCTGTCACACTAGGGTGAGAATGGAGCATCAGCAATGGCATCTCCTGCTTCAAGAGTTCTCAGCACCTAAAGGTAAAGGGATGGAGTCTCTTTGTTAACACTGAGACAGGCCTCTGTTTTGCCTATACTAGGATCCAGGTTACAGTCCTGGGTAGCAGTACTATGGCAAGAAGGAGCACAAGTACAAGTGTAGACCACCAGAGCTTGTGGCCAAAGGGAAGTGAAAGGCCTCTTCAGAATGGGAGGGCAGGAAAGAGTGCTTGTAGTCATTTGTAGATCAGAACAGAGGCCAGGAGAGTAGCAAATACATCTGTTTTAAACATATTACCTTGGAAAAATTAAAAACTTACAGGTCCCTAGAAATACCTTTGAAAATAGCTGTAGATAACCACTAAAGCGTGGAACAGTGAACTCTCCATACTGGAAGCAAAGAGTTAAAAGTAATGAAAATAATTCTGATCACAGAAAGTTACTTTGAGTGACATGTTAAGCAAATTAGAAGAACATAGGATAGTTTACCTCTCAGATCTGTGAAGAAAGAATGAATTTGTGACCAAAGAAGAACTGGAGCTCATAATTGAACAACACATAGATAATTTTGATTATATTAAGATAAAAAAGTTTTTGTACTAACAAAACTAATGCAGACAAGATTAGAAGGGAAGCAATAAACTTGGGAAAACATTTTTACATTTAAAGGTTCTGATAAAGGCCTCATTTTTAACAGAGAATTGACTCAAATCATAAGAATTCAAGCCATTCTCCAATTGCCAAATGGTCAAAGCATATGAACAGACAATACTCAGATGAAGAAATTAAAACCATTTTAGTCATATTAAAAGGCGCTTTAAATCACTCTGGGTGAGAAATTCAAATTAAGACAATTCTGAGACACTACTACATACCTTTCAAATTAGTTATGACAGGAAAAGATAATGAATGACAAATATTGGACAGAAAGTGGGAAAACTGGGACACTAATACATTGTTGATGGGATTGTGAATGGATCCAACCATTCTAGATAGCAATTTGGAATTATATCAAAAAATTATCAAATGGTTGATCCAACATTGTTTCTACTGATCTCAAAGAGATCTTAAAGGTGGGAAAGGGATCCACATATGCAAAAATGTTTTGGGAGCCCTTTTTGTAGTGGCAAGAAACTGTAAACTGAGTGGATGCCTATCAGTTGTAGAATGGCTGAATAAGTTATGGTATATGAATGTTATGGAATATTATTGTTTTATAAGAAACAATCAGCAGGATAATTTTAGAAAGGCAGGGAGAGATTTACATGAACTGATGCTAAGTGAAATGAGAAGAATCAGGAGATCATTGTACAGGACAACAGTAAGATTATACCACAATCAATTCTGATGAATGTGACTCTTTCCACAATGAGATGATTCAGGCCACTTGCAATGATCTTGTACTGAAGAGAGCCATTTGTACCTAGAGAGAGGACTGGGTGGTAGCTCACAACATAATATTTTCACTCTTTTTGTTGTCGTTTGCTTGCATTTTGTTTTCCTACTCATTTTCTTTCCTTTTTTATCTATTTTTTTTTCTTTTGCAGCAAGATAATTGTAAAAATATAGTTACACATTTTGGATTTAACATACATTTTAATATGTATAACATATATTGGATTGCTTGCCATCTAGGGGAGGGGATGGGGAGGAAGGTGATAATATGAAGCACAAGCAAAGAGTCAATGCTTAAAAATTATCCGTGCATATGTTTTGAAAATAAAAAGCTTTAATAAAACAAAAGAAAATTACTTTGGTGACAAGGAAAATCAAATTATACATTCAGAAGAAGATAACAGTCAATCTCTCTATATCCAGTGCCTCCAAGAAAAAAAAAATGGGAATTTGTCTTGTCTATGGAGTAGCTCAAAAAAGATTTTAAAAATTAATTAACAGAGACAGGAAAAAATGGAAAGAAAAATGACAATGATGCAAGAAAATCATGAAAAATGAGTCAAACCACATTCAAAAATACTGAAGAAAATAATGCATTAAATAAAAACTAAGCCAAATGATAAAAGAAGTACAAGAAGCCAGTAAGAAGAATGCCTTAAAATGCAAAATTTGTCAAATATAAAAAGAGTCATAAAAAATCACTGGGGGAAAAATGCCTTTAAATGGAGAATTGGTCAAATAGAAAATAATTACAAAATTTATCTGAAGAAAATAGTCATTAGAATTGAGCAAATGGAAGCCAATGATTTTATGAGAAATCAAGAAACAAACAAACAAACACACACACACACACACACACAACAACAACAACAACAACAACAACAACAAAATAAATAAATAAAATAAATCCAGAAGAATGGAAAATAAAAGACAATGTGAAATACCTCATTGAGATATTAGCTGACCTGAAAATAGATCAAGAAGAAGTAATTTAATAATTCTTGGTCTATCTAAAAGACATGAAAAAAAGAGACTAGACATTATTTTTCAATAAATGATGAAGGAAAAATGCTAACTATTCTAGAACCATAGTGTAAAAGAGAAATTTTTAAAGCCTACTGATCAATTTCTGAAAGAGATACCAAAATTAAAGCTCCCAGAAATATCATGGTCAAATTTAAGGCCCCCATGTCAAAGACAAAATATTGAAAGCAACCAAAAAGAAAAAAAAAAGTTGTGTCATGGAGCCACTGTTGGGATAACACAAGATTTAAAAATTTTGATATTAAAGGATTAGAGGGTTTGGAATATGATATTCTAGAAGGCAAAGGAGATAGAATTGCAACCAAGAATCACCTACAGAGGAAAACTGAGTATAATCTTTCATGGGAAAAAATGGAAATTCAATGAAATAGAGGACTTTCAGGAATTCTTGATGTAAAGATCAGAGCAGAATAGAAAATTTGACATTCAAATCCAAGACTCTAGAGAAATATAAAGAGGTAAACAAGACAGTGAAATAATAAGGGACTTAATAAGGTTTATATTCTTTTATGGAAAGATGATAATTATAATTCATAAGAATTCACATTCTTATCATTAAGGCAGTTAGAGTATATTTAGAAAGAAGACACAGCTATGAATTGAATATATAAAATAAATGAGTAAAATTAAGGGATGAAAGGAAAATACTGTGGGATAGGAGGAGTTAGAATGTAGTAAATTATCTCACATAAAACAGATAAGAAAAAGTTCTTTACTGGGGAGGGGAAGAAGAGAAAGGGGAGAATTAATGTACCCTACTCTCATCAAAATTGGCTTAAAGAGACAATAAATAACATATACTTACTTGGGTAGAGATATCTTTCTTACCCTAGAGAAAAGTAGGAGGAGAAGGGGATGAGAGAAGGGAGGTGATAGAAGGCAGGAAGTAATCAGAAGCAAAACATTTTTGAAGAGAGAAAGGATAAAAGAAGAGAGAAAATAGAATAAATGGGGTAAGTAGGATGGAGAGAAATACAGTTAGCAATAGTAATTGAAGTTTTTCTGAAGCCTTATTTTTTTAAATATAGAGAACTGAGTATATGTCATTTCTATAAAATTTATATAAATTTGTATAAAATGTATAAAAATCATTTTCCAATTAATAAATAATCAAAAATATGAACAGTTTTCAGATGAAGTGATCAAAATCAACTATAGTCTTATGACAATAACAACAACCATAACAAAGAAAACTTATTATTGATTGGAGAAATGAAAATTAAAACAATTTTACCTCCTACTCTTTATATTATTTAATATGAATGAAAAGTAAAATAACAAATGGTGGAGAGAAAGTAGGAAGAATGAGACATTGATGTACTGTTGGTGGTGTTGTGAACTGATTCAACTATTTTATAGAGCAATTTGGAACGGAGCCCGAAGGACTGTGCAACCATGTTTGCCCTTTGATTTAGCAAAACCTCTACTAAGTCTATATTTCAAAAAAAAAGATTTTATCAAGCCATTCTCCAATTGATAAATGGTCAAAGGATATGAACAGACAATTTTCAGAGGATGAGATTGAAACTATTACCACTCATATGAAAGAGTGTTCCAAATCATTATTGATCAGAGAAATGCAAATTAAGACAACTCTGAGATACCACTACACACCTGTCAGATTGGCTAAGATGACAGGAAAAAATAATGATGAATGTTGGAGGGGATGCGGGAAAACTGGGACACTAATGCATTGTTGGTGGAGTTGTGAACGAATCCAACCATTCTGGAGAGCAATCTGGAATTATGCCCAAAAAATTATCAAAATGTGCATATCCTTTGATCCAGCAGTGTTTCTATTGGGCTTATACCCCAAAGAAATACTAAAGAAGGGAAAGGGACCTGTATGTGCCAAAATGTTTGTAGCAGCCCTGTTTGTAGTGGCTAGAAACTGGAAAATGAATGGATGCCCATCCATTGGAGAATGGCTGGGTAAATTGTGGTATATGAATGTTATGGAATATTATTGTTCTGTAAGAAATGACCAGCAGGATGAATACAGAGAGGACTGGCGAGACTTACATGAACTGATGCTAAGTGAAATGAGCAGAACCAGGAGATCATTATACACTTCGACAACGATATTGTATGAGGACATATTTTGATGGAAGTGGATTTCTTTGACAAAGAGACCTGAGTTTCAATTGATAAATGACGGACAAAAGCAGCTACACCCAAAGAAAGAACACTGGGAAACGAATGTAAACTATCTGCATTTTTGTTTTTCTTCCCGGATTATTTATACCTTCTGAATCCAATTCTCCCTACGCAACAAGAGAACTGTTCGGTTCTGCAAACATATATTGTATCTAGGATATACTGCAACATATCCAACATATAAAGGACTGCTTGCCATCTAGGGGAGGGGGTGGAGGGAGGGAGGGGGAAAAATCGGAACAGAAACGAGTGTCAATATAATGTAATTATTAAATAAAAAATTAAAAAAAAGATTTTAAAAAATTGAAAAGGATTTGTGGGGGAAATATTTTATAGGATCTCTTTTTCTAGTTTCAAGGAACTGAAAATAGAGGGAATGATCATGAATTTGATAATGACTGAATAAATTGTGGTATGTGATTATGATGGGATACAATTATGCTATAAACATAATGCTCTTAGAAAAAAAATATGGAAATATTTTCATGAGCTGATACACAGTGAAAAGTATTGTATACAAATTAACAATAATATTATAAATTGATTAGTTGTGAATAAAAATGCTATAATTCAAGACAACTTCAAAGGACTTAGGGGAAAAAAGGTTATCTATCGCAGAGAAAGAACTGATTGTGTCTGAATACAGATTTAAGCATACTTTTTTTTTTCTTGAGGTCATCATTATTATTAATCTATATTTTCTTTCACAACATGAATATTATGGAAATGTTTGTGTGACTACATTTGTATAAACTACAATAAATTGCTTCCCTTATCAAAGGGGAACAGAAGAGGGGAAAAGATAGATTTGGAACTTAATATTTTAAAAATGCTAATATTTGTTTTTTACATGTAATTGGGGGAAAATAAAATACAAATAGATTTTGTATCCAGTTCTGAGAGCAAGATAATACATCTACTAATTTAAGGAGACAGATGATTGTACTTCTCAGCATCCAACAGTCCAGGACATAGAAGAAGAATAAAACCATGGATGTTGTTAACAATGTATAAGCCTAATAAGAAAAGAAAGATATATTTCAAGGTTGTTGTCAAGCTTAACATATGTGGAGAAATGATTTTACTGCTGGATACTGAAAGTAAACAATATCATGGTTATAGGATTCTGACTACTTAAGCCTTCCATTGTTCTTCCTTATAAGCAATACCTTGGTACTTGTACAGGAAGGGAAAACATAAAATTACAGTAGTAATCCATAGTGTCAGGATGAGTCTCTTCCCTAATGGCTTTCTTCATATTATGAAATTTCATAGCTATTCCCTGGTTTGGATGTGGCTTTTCATTTTCTAGAATAGTAATTTTAAAAAAATGTTCTACATATAACTGTAAACACCACAGAATGTTAACCATTAGGGTTGTTGCCATTAGTGTTACAATACTTTCACTGAGATCCTGATTTTTTTTTTTTCTCTTTCCATCCCACCTCTTCCTTGTTGCTAAGACGCTTCTTGACACAGTGCATAGAACCAGACTCAGAATCAAAATAATAGGAGATATGGGTTCATTTTCACATCTCAAATTTGATTTGTCATCCATGAGAATCAATTTCATGCATTCATTAAATTAATGTTATGATAGGCAATTGCTTTAGATTCCAAATTGAAGGGAAGCCATTGGTTTCTTCTGAGTCATGGATGCCCAATACCAATGATATCTTCTGTGTCCTTTCTTTCTGTAAGTTAGTTATAGCTTTCATTATTTGATAGAGAACATATCTTAGAATTAAGAATCAATTATTCTTCAATAAATAACACTCAGTAATGCCTGATCTGATCTTGTTTCTGCCACAAGCTGTCTGTGTAACCCAAGAAATCTCATATTCTTGGTACCTAGAGCAGTTAATTATGTACTCATATATGTACATACAGATATTTACATTTATAGTCACAAAAACCAGTGGAATCTTAAGCTATTAAAGATTATTTATGTATGTATGTCACAATATTTTAGTATACATATAAATATATGTATGTGTGTATGTAACTAGAAATACAGAAATAAAATTTCAGACAAATATATGGATATATTTATGTTCAAACATATACACGGATCATCAACTGTACTCAAATATGAATGGGTATCTTTCTAGTCTTATATGTTATAATGTCTGCATTTAAAATATTTTTTTCCTGAAGAAGAGTTTCCTAGGTTCTTAGATAATGCTCAAGAAATTCAGGGTGCCAAAGAGATCTTAAAGAAGGGAAAGGGACCCACATGTGTAAAAATGTTTGGGCATCCCTCTTTGTAGTGGCTAGAAACTGGAAATTGAGTGGATGCCCATCTATTGGAGAATGACTGAATAAATCATGGTATGTGATTGTTATGGAATATTATCGTTCTATAAGAAATGACCAGCAGGAGGATTTCAGAAAGGCCTGGAGAGACTTGTATGAACTGATGCTGAGTGAAATGAACAGGACCAGGAGATTATTATATACTTCAACAACACTACTATATGATGATCAATTCTGATGGGCATGGGTCTCTTCAACAATGGGATGAACCAAATGAGTTCCGTTTGTTCAATAATGAATAAAACCAGCTATACCCAGGGAAAGAACTCTGGGAAATGAGTGCGAACCACTACATAGCATTTCCAATTCCTCTGTTTTTTCCACTTACAGTTTTGATTTCCTTCTCAGGTCAATTTTACATTATTTCAAAGTCTGATTTTACTTGTGCAGCAAAATAACTGTATGGATATGTATACATATATTGTATTTAACATATACTTTAACATATTTAATATGTATTGGTCTACCTGTCATCTAGGGAGGAGGTGGGGAGAAGGGAGGGAAAAGTTGGAACACAAGGTTTTGCAAGGGTCAATGCTGAAAAATTACCCATGCATATATCTTGTAAATAAAAAGCTATAATTTAAAAAGAAAAAAAAAAGAAATCCAGGATGCTTCCAAAAAGTTAAAGTTCTCCTCTCAAATTATACTGAGTGATTGATAAAATATTTTGGAAGTGCTTACTGTGCAGCAGGTGCTGTGGTAAATATGAAAATAATGAGGAACTTAGACCTTGACTAAAGAAACTTATATGATGGGACAGGACACAATATATAAATGAAAACTCTCTAGATGACATGATTTATCAGTCACTGTAGAGACATGAAGACCAATCTAAACAAGATAAAGTGGAAGCTTACCTTTAAACCAATTACTATCAATGGCTTATTTCTCTCATTCTGGAATAGAAATGTTCTACACCAATGGCCAACCAGATATAATTCCATAATTCTCCTCTACAGCACCCTCCAATTGATTTTTTTTAATTATTAACAAAACATCCATTTTCTTGTCAACAAGATGACTCAGAGAATAGAGCATGGAATCTAGAATCAGGGAGACCTGAGTTAAAATCCAGCCTCAAAAGCTTAGTGTATGATCCTGAAAAAAATTCCTTTCATTCTGTTTGTCTCATTTTCCTCATCTGTAAAGCAAGGAAAATGATAGAATGATAATTCCCAGGGTTCTTATGAAGATTAAAGGAGATAATAATTAAGTGCTCTGTGTAGTACTTGGCTCATATTAAGTGCTATAAAATGTTAGTTGTTATTATTAAGTATTATTAAATTTGGGCAATAACATTCCTCCCCTACTATTGGAAGCAAAGTAGATGATCACTGATTAGGTAATGGTGAAGTCAATTGTAAGACATGAATGTCAGGAAAAGTGACAGTGCTGCAGAAAATAACCATAATTAAAAATATAGAAGTCAAATACTTCATAGACAGCATGTTATAGCTTGTTCATATTCTGTTACATCCCTTTTAGAATTGTGGTGATTTACCAGACACACACCAGATGATATTCTTCTGGTCGTTTGACTTTTCATCAGTACTATAGAAGACCACACTATTTGAATTAGCAAAAGGAAATTTGCTATTGAGGAATACGTTCCTTATAACTTTTGTGAATTTCTTTTTCCTCCATATAAACAAATGATAGTGATGTTATCACATGAAGCCCAGTAAGAATTCTTCAGAAGCTTAGTTTGATATTCTATTATCTCAGAATTAAGAAACTGAAAATATTTAGTTTGAGTTGACTCTTAGAATTATAATTAAAAATTAAATTATTCACTTTCCCCATTTCTAGATAGCCTTTTATAAGTACCACATAATACTAAACAATTTAGAAAGGAAATAGGTTGAATTTATCTATTATTTTAGCCAATTCTTTGGAAAGAAATCTTAGGTAAATGTAGCTGGGGGCTCTGGATGTTATTTTTTTCCCTGATAAACAAGAAATCCTGTGATGAGAAGGCAGCTTGCAGGATGATCAATAGCTATGCATAGTAGACAGATGCTTAGCTTGATTCAAAAGCAATGTCTCACTATTAACTGTGCTATTCAATTTATTTATCTCAGAAGAATGGGGCCCAGATTGACTGCAGAATGTGAAATTGAGATTCCAGGGAGCATGAGTTTTGAGTCAAACGTGGATAGCATTTGATTTCCATGTTTCTGTATTCAACAGCTTGCAAAATTAAAAAAAAAAAAAAAACTGTACTTAGATTCCTATAACCTGATTTTTTGAAGCATCGACAACATGGATAGTGGCATGTAAACAGAAGCCAAAATGATAGTTTATCAAAAATAACAACAACAACAACAACAACAAAAAAAAACTTTAATGTAAATATTAATTAGATATCTTTAGTGACGCCCACTAAAAGAAACAAAACGAAACAAAAATATTTTCCTTGCCTGGAAAAAAGTATTCGATAAAGGTAGTTTTAGAAGTAAAAATAAGTAGTATTATTTTATAATTAGACCTTACTACTTTTAGTTAGGTGATTTGGTTTCCAAAGAGATCTGGAGAGCCTTTTACTTTCCAAGGTGACAGAGTTGAAAGAGCTGTTTATATGCTATATTAGTGGTTTGCAAATGGGTTGCCCAAAGTCATTAATAAGGAACTAAAAAGAAAATATTAAAACATTTTAATTTAATCTTTCTAACACAAACAAGGCTCTAATATTTAATATACTGATTTTAATTTTACTCCACCCATAAAGTATGTAAAATATCCCAATGGAAGAAGGGGAAGATTCTTCAAAATGGAAAGGCCTAGTTATTTATCTGCTTTCACTTTATGAAAACTCTCTCATCTTTTATACAGGATAATTGAGGCTGAAAGTGATTAATTGATTTTCCCAGTGTCAAGCTCTGGCTGACTAGGACTTTACCTACTATACTCGCAAAATAGACAAATAAATTTTTAAAAATCTCTGTAAAGAAGCCTTAGGTTAAATATAATTCCCATATTATAAGTGAAAGTGAATTGCAAAAAAAAATGGTAGAAACAACATTATTTGCTCCAATTACAACTGTCAATCATATTTGGATATCGAAAGCCATAAACACCAATGGGTACTCCACAGAGGCTTCCTGGATATCCCATGGCAAAGTGCTAAAAGAGTTGTCAGACTTAACAAAGTTTTAATGTTATTCATAAAAATAGAAATCCAAGAACACTCAATTTGCTGACCTTCTCTGAAATGACAAGTGCTCTAGTTACTACAATACACATCAGGTATTTTCTAAATGAAGACACTTTATCAGTGCTTTCATGAACTGGATGACATTTATCAAGGAGTGAGAAAGTCTCTGTTGCTTTTTTTTGTTGTTTTGTTTTTTTCCTAAAAAGACTTGTTACTTAAAGAGAGCCTTTTGAAGAAAAATAAAAGGAGGTTTTGAAGAATTACATCTATTAAAAAAAATTAAAAAATTAAAAATTAAATTAAAATTAAAAATTACATCTATTAAAAATACTATTAAATACACATTTAAAGAGAGGAAAGGAAAGAACATTTTCTGAATTTGAAGATGTTCCAGAAGTGTTTTAATGAAGTCTGAATGCAAATGTTGAAAATTAAAACAAACAAAAGGAAATATCTTTTGATTGCTTTTCAATAGTAATTAATTGACAGGAAACATAAAAAATGGAACAACCAGATTTCATAAAACATCTAAACATAATTAGTTAATCAGACTTTTAAAAGGAATAAGAACTTAATAAAAGTAACCAGTAATAAACATCTTCCATTTAGAATAGTCTTTGTGTAAGATATCTCTTTCTATTTTCCATCTACCATAACCATTGGAGACATATTGAAGTAAGTCAAATTAAGAAACAATCATTTTATTATTTTTTTCTTTTCCCTCAACCCCCATTGAGAAAGCACACATGAAGCTACACAAAACATTTCCATAAAAGTCATGTTGTAAAAAAAAAGATAGCTCCTCCCCCCAAAAAACAACAACAACTTAAGAATAATAAAATTTTTTAAGTATGTATTGATCTGTATGCAGATACAATCAGCTTCTTCTCTGTATCTGGATAGCATTTTTCATCATTAAGTCCTACAGATAAATCTTAGATTATCCTATTGCTGAGAATAGCAAAGTCATTCATTTACAGCTGACAATCCCACAGCATTGGTATTGCTTTGTTCATAGTACATTTCATTTTGTGAATGAACATGAGTTCATGGAGCTCTTTCTAGTTTTTTTCTGTGAGCATCCTACTCATCATTTCTTATACAACGATAGTTTTAGTTTTGCATCATAATCACATAGCACAATTTATTCAAAAATTTTCCAACTGATGGATATCCCCTCACTTTCACATTCTTTACCCGAGAAAAGAAGAGCTACAACTATTTTTTTGTGCATTTCAGATACAACCCTAGTAATGGTATTGTTAGGTCAAAGGACATATATGATTTTATAACCCTTCTTCCATATCTCCAAATTGTTCTACAGAATTGCTGAATCAGTTCACAATTCCACAAACAAAACATTCATGTCCTATTTCTCCCACATTCTCTCCATTTTTCATTTTTTGTCCCATTAGCCAATCTAATAGTTATGAGATAGTATCTCAGAATTATTTTAATTTTCATTTCTCTAATCAAGTGTGTTAGAGTATTATTTTTCATTTGACTCTAAATAGATTGATTAGTTCATCTATATTTGGTTATTTATCAGGGGAATCACTCTTTAAAAGTAAATTTGACTCAAAATCCTTTACATTGGAGAAATTAGGCCTTCATCTGAGAAACTTGTTTCAAAATTACTTTCACAGTTACAACTACTAACTGTATCCTATTCCATTTATTTGATTCCCTTTCCTTTCAAGAAACAATACTTAAAATTGCAAATTCTTGAAAGGATGAGCCAAAAATTTAAATATATATATATATATATATATATATATGAATTATCAACTTAATCATTGAAATATTAATTTCTGAGTACAAAGAATTTTTAGTGACAAATAAAATCAATGTTCTCACATGTTGTTTATTTCAACTATACCTCATGCCCTTAAAATAGATCAACTCAAGGAAGTATTGATTATACCATGATGCCTTCATGAATGGAGGAAGCTTTACCATTAGCCCTAAAAGTTTAATCCAATGGACTTCAAAAAGGAAAGACTTTAATATTCTGCTATGAAACCTCCTATTTTTCTGAGACCCACAGGGAGGGAAAAAAAAGAAGCCTTGTTCTAAGGTTATATGGATATTAATCAACAAATCCAGAATTTGCATGCATTCCCTAAGAGAAAATAGAATGGTATTTCCACTATGATGTAGAGACAGGGACAAGCTGGAGTTATTTATTTAGCTTTGAAATCTAGGTTTTGAGGGCTCTAAATAATGCAGTGAATAAAACACAGCCCTGGAGTCAGGAGAATGTGAGTTTAAATCTGGTCTCAGACAGTTGACACTTATTAGTTATGTGACCTTGAGCAGGTCACTTAATCCTGATAGTTTTGGGGAGGAAAAATAAGAAATAAATTAATGTTCAGTAGAGTAGAATCTAAAAGTAGAGTAGGATCTAAAAATTAGAGTTTAGAGAGGCTTCAGTCGTCATCTAGAGAGGCTTCAGTCGTCATCTAATACTTCACATTTTACAAGTGAGGAAACAGAGAACAAATATATATATATATATATATATATCTTGTTTCCTTAAGGTCATGACCCCCCTAAATTCAAGGAAAATTAATTATTTTGAAAAATATAAATGTACCGCTAATTTGAAATATTTGAAAACTTGTCAGGTAAGGAAGAAATTAGAATTATTCTGCTGGACTCTGGAGGATAAACCTTAAAAGAGGAGATGAAATCATCATCATCATCAACATCATCATCACTAACACTTATTTGATGCTTACTGTATGCCCAACATTCTGCAAAGTCCTGTACAAACAAGCTAATGTTTGATCCTCACAATAATCCAGTAAGGTAATTGCTATTTTCTCCATTTTATATATGAGGAAACTGGGACCATATATTTAGTGAGTATCTGATACCAAATTTGATTTCAGAGCTTCTTGACCCTATGAGTAATGCTTTGTCCATTGCACCACCTAGAGATGCTCCAAGAAAAGTTAAATTTGAAGTGAGGAAAGCAATCCTAACAATTAAAATTAACCAAAGTGAAACATCCTATGTCATTTTCAATTAGTGAATTGAACAGTGAAATGACTGACCATCAATACTAAGATGATGAAGTTTGAATTTTACCTCACTTCTTCTCACTCTAAATCAAGAATTTCATAGAATACTGAGTTTAGCACATCAGCCCTGAAATCAGAAGGACCTGAATTCATATCTGGTCTCAGACACTTAACACTTCCTAGCTGTGCAACCGTGGGCAAGTCACTTCACCCCAATTACCTCAGGGATGGGGAGGAGAATGAGTTCAAAAGATATTTAGAGATTCTCTATAATTGAGCTCTCAGTTTATACATAAGGAAACAGATGATCACACAAGGCAGAGCGTGAAAAATCTGTGATTCAAACCCAAGTCCACATATTGACTTCTCTAAACCTATCCTGACACATCCTAACATCAGGGCCTTCCTTCAGAGACCCTGGGGCCTGCAATAATGACCATAACAGTATCTCTCTATTCATTTTTCCAGCCAGTACATGAATGTGGGCATTAATGTCAGCAACTTAAATCAGTCTATGTTTTTTCTGTCCATGTCTTCATTGACCTCAGGCAGCTGGACTCACATCAACCAATGTTGCCTTTGCATGAATATTGGATTCCTAATACATAATCAGAATTCATCTTACAACTCCATGATTATATGCGATTGATGTATAATCCTGAGGTGTTGAACTCAGAATATATTGTGTATGTTTTAAGAAAATTCTTCTGAAGCAGATTCTGTTAAATATATTAACCCATATTTAGTATATAAGAGGAAAAGGCAAATTTTGCTTTTAAAAAATACAGACAAAATGCAAAAATTATCTAGGATCAGTATTTCTTTAACCTTAAAACAATTAAGTGGATTGGGTTTCTCAATAAATTACTGAAATCAGTTTTTCTGCAAGGACAGTTTCTCTCATCCACCTGTTTCAGTTATGTCTGATACTTGGAGTTTTCTTGGCAATAGTATTAGAGTGGTTTGATATTTCTTTCTCCAGCTCATTTTGCAGTTGAGGAAATTGAGGCAAATAGGATTAAGTCGACCATCTTGGCACCTGCTCAAAGATTCACATAACACTGGAATATATTTGGTGGTTATTGTTTGTATGTTTTTTTTTTTTTTTTTTTTTTTTACAAAAGGAAATAGAAAATGGCATCAAGTTTCTTCCCCATTAATCTTCTAAAAATGCCAGAATTTGAACTGGCAAGAATTTGATTGTCATCATATAAAGATCTGGTCTATTGTAGGGTAGGTTTATGACCCCATCTTGTAGTGATTGAATTGTTGAGGCAAGAGTTGCTCAGAGTCACACAGCTAATAAGTAATTAAGGCTATATTTGAATGCAGGAAGCTGGATCTTCTTGACTCCAGGTCCTGCATTTTATCCATTGCATCACCTAGTTACTTACTTGTATGGGATCATCTCTCTGATGTCATGGTTCTCTTTAAGCATGAAGGACAAACAATAAGAACAACAAGAAAAACAATAGTTTTTACCCCACAGAAATTTTAAAGTCTATTATATTTACTAGATTAATATATTAAACTATTATGTTTTTAAGAATTATTTTCTTGTCTTGATTGACAAGATTTTTAATGCTTAATTTTAATTCCCTCAGTTCCATGGGTATACATATCTTCCAGGGTGGAAATTCCCTACTTATGTGGATCAGAAAGTATCATAGAATTTATGCTAATAAAGAATTCACTACCAATATCGCCTTGGATAAGTCACCTCTTTAAATATCATGAAGATTGTGTAATATAACTTCTGAAATTCCTTCCATCTCTAATTCTATTAATCTATAGTATTTTTAGTGACAATGAGGGGTAAGTGACCTGCCCTCTGGTTTTGCCAATGTATTATGTCCTAAGCAACAATATAAAACAATAAGGAAATGTTTGGGAAAAAAAGCAGATGGAATCCATTATCAAGAACTCATTCCACAAATGAAATTATGAGCTAAGAATATAAATGGCTTTCTCTATCTTCCATGTACTAAGACTAACCTTTCTAATGAAGCAGCCAGGTCTGATTCTATGTAAGGAAGTAAACTCTTCCCTTAGTCGTAAATGAATGGGCTTTTCCCCTGATCACTTGAAAGAACTATGTAATTATGTTCACCCCAATGATAGATTGTCTCTCCCTAGGATCCTAAGAATACTAAATCAGAAGAGAAAAACAATAGATTAACAAAATAGATTAACACTCATGTAATATATAGCCTTCACTTCGTGCCTCAGCAGTTCAATCACTACAGCATGGGATCATAAACCCACCCTACCATAGACCTGATATTTATATGATAACAATCAAATACTTGCCAGTTCAAATTCTGGCAGTTTTAGGAGGATAATGGGGAAGAAACTTGATGCCATTCTCTATTTCCTCTCATTAAAAAAAAAAAAAAAAACAATAACCACCAAACCTATTCCAGTATCATGTGAATCTTTGAGCAGGTCCCCAGATGGTTGAATTTGCCGCTGGGTTCATTCTTTCCTTGAGTAATGGGACTATTTCATTTAAGTCTTTTTATCTTTAACATTTAGTAGAAAGCTTGGAACATATTAAATACTTAATGATATAACATATGAAAAGTACTTTACAAACTCTACATATCTATATGGGCTAGTTATTGTTTTTGTTTTTGATAATATTAATTTGAGAGATCATGTGGAAAAGAAAAGAAAAGACAGCACTTGCCTAAATACCTGGGCTATTTGCAGATTTTAGATCAGTAATTGCTATGAATTGTAGCCTGCCCACACTGTCTTCCTTGCACAGCTGTCTCCTCAACTCCAAATGTACCTGAATGTAATATAAGGGTTGTTTAAATTTATTGAACAGCAGAACATGATTTATCTCAAAATCACTTGGAAGATGGCAATTATTACTGGATGATTTAGACTAATGATATATTATTTTGAACAAAAGCTCTGTTTTTTTTTTGCAAAGTATCATTTTTCCATGGAAAAGAAAAACTTTGATGAATAGATGGTACAGAGATTTTACCATATCATGCCTTTCCCCTATCCAACCTTTTCCAATGTAATATTGCCTTTCAGATGGTTTTATATAGTAGAATAATATGTACCATATCTACCATTTACCATTTGGTTTATGTCAAATTCAAATGTTGCTTCCATTGGATATTTTGGTATTGTATCCATTTATGTGGTACAGCAACAAACAATAGCATGTACAACTTCTCCTGACCATGTAATTTATAGAATAAGGGACTCAGATTTGGAAGGAATCTCAGTAGTCACCTAGTCAACTAAATTCAGAAAATAAAGGAGTTCTCGTTCTATGCACCAAATAAGGGGATTTTCTAAATCCCCTTTCCTTTTTTTTTCAATGTTAGGACAAAAAAAAATAAATGAATACCACTTATGAAATTTTAAAAATATCTCAGATGTTCAAACCCAAATTTAAAAGTATTTTATTATGTATATGAACATCCTTTAAGCAACTCAATTTAAAAGATAAAAAATATAAAATGGTCTACAAGTTGAGAGAGCATATGATTGTGCCTTCCAAAGGGTCTAGAATCCATTTTACTGCTTTGCACATGTCCTTTTGGTGGAAGTAGGGAGGACAAAGAATAAGGGATGAGCATTAATGTTGGAGATAAAGGATTTGACTGAGATGTATTTCAGTTCCCCATTTTGCTCACTCTTTTCCCAGTAATGTGCTTGTTCGTTCGACATGAACAAACTGAAGAAAATTGGAAAATATGTAAACTAGTTTGGAAATAATAATAAAAAAAAAAAAAACACTTACATTCTAGCTATATTAAACCAAGTATCTGTTGTTTCAAATTACTGAATTCAATATCCCTTTCCAGTAAGGTTGTAGAGGAGATTCTCTTTTTCACAAAGCTTTAACTACATGATCTTAAAACATGATTTTGATTTCTCATTATCCCTTTGTTGTAAAATGAAGTGCATTACAGCTTAACTGGGAATATTTCACCTTTGGTCAAAAATAGCTCATTGAAATTGGAAGTGTAGATGTAGTATGGTTAGTGTGGCACAGAGAATAGTTCTGTTGGGCCAGTCTTATAACTTACTTATGCAAATCATGCTTTAAACAAATGATAAGAACTTAGAATTTTCAACTCAGAAATGTTTCCATTTATGGATAAGTAGTCTGACCACCATAGAGATGACCCTAGATCACAAAGCCAAGACTAGAAGTCACAGGAAATTACTTCTATTTCTTTATTCTCTGTATACATTAACAATTGTCATGTAAATCCATTCTCTCATGCCTGGTTAGGTATCCATAATGAACCATTAAGAATTTTGGAAACAAGTATTTCTCATGTTATTAATAATCATCATTTTTATAATATCTTACAGATGCAGCCAGAAATAAAAAATGGAAAAGTTTGAGTTGTTTAGAACATTGCTACTGTGCATTTAAAATATAGTTAAATTTTATTTTGAGTCTAAAAGAAAATAGATAAAAAGAAAGATGAGCATCCTATACCAAGACAAGGTCAAAATATGTACATGATTTAGATAAAAAGGGTGATGCCATTGGCAAATTAGAAGATCATGGGATAGCATTCCCTATCATATTTATGGGGAGGGAAAGATTTTCTGATCAAATAAGGGTAAGATAACATTATATAATGCCAAAAGAATATTTTTGATTATATTAAATTGAAAAGATTTTTCACAAAAAAGCTCCAAGGCAACCAAAATAAGAAGGAAAACAAAAAGCTGGGAAATAGTCTTTACAGGAAGTGTTTCTGATAAAAACTTCATTTCTAAAAAAACTATAGAAAACTTAGGCAAATTCTTATAAATTGAGAAATAGTCAAAGGATATATGAACAGGCATTTTTCAGTTCAAGAATTAAAGCTATCTGTAGCAATGGGGGTTATTTTAAATCATCATTCATTATGGAAATGTAAATCAAAACAATCTGAAATACAACTTCACATCTATCATACTGACTAAAATGTTGAAGAAGATGTGGGAAAATTGGAACATTGATTCATTGTTAGTAGAGTTGTGAACTAATCCAATTATTATGGAAAACAATTGAAACTACTCAAAGGATTATGAAACTGTGCATAACCCTTGATCCAGTAATATCAGTATCAGATTTGTAATCCAAAGAGATCATCAAATACTGCAAAAGAACTATATGTATACAAATATTTATGGCTGTTTCTTTTGTGGTGCAAAGAAGTGAAAATTGAGGTGATGCTTATTAATTAAAGAATGGTTGAACTCTCCTTCCCTCTTTGATATGGAGAGAGAGAGAGAGAGAGAGAGAGAGAGAGAGAGAGAGAGAGAGAGAGAGAGAGAAAGAGAGAAAGAGAATGGAAGGGAGAAAGGGAAGGAGGAGAGAAGGGAGGGAAGAAGGGAGAGGGGAAGGGAAAGAAGGAAAGAAAGAAGGAAGTTTTGAAAGAAGAAAAAAAGGAAGGAGGGAGGGAGAGAAAAAAAGGAGGAAGGAAGGAAGAAGGAAAGAAGGAGAATAGGAGAGAAAGAAGGAAGGAAGGAAGGAGGAAAGAAAGAGAATAGGAAAAAGGGAAGGAAGGAGGAAAGAAGAACAGGAGAAAAGGAAGGAAAGAAGGAAAGAAAAGAAACATCTACCATTTGGGTTTGAAATCTGCTATTGAAATCTAGTTTTGCATTATATGTTTTAATAAAAATAATTCTTATTACTATAATTCATATTATCTCATCTTTATATTGATAATAAAATAGCAGAGGCCAAAACTTCAAAGGGAAAAAAAATGCTCTGCTACTCATTGCATATGTAACTTTGGTTAAATCACTTGCCTTCCCTGCTTCTTGTTTTCATCACTTGTAAAATAAACTTCCAATTAATAGAATGCTTTGCAAAGAATATTATTTATTGTTGTGATCTAGTTCAGATGGATCTGAATCGGTCCCTGTTCGGGCACCAAAATGTGGTGAGCTTTTTCTTCTCAAAACACAGCCAGGTGATAAAAGTTCAGATCTTTTATTATCTCCAATATAGCCCGGTTAGCTTAGAGGCCTATCTCTCTGCTTGGTTCCAAGAGCTCCCTCCAAATGTCGCCAAATCCAAGGATTCTGTCCTTCAGCCTCTGCCTCTGCTTCCTTCAGCCTCCAGCCAGCTCCAGTCTTCATGTCATTCTGGTGAAATCTCCCCCAGAGCCTCTGTCTGTTTCTTTTATACAAGAGGGAGGAATTGTGGGATATGAGAGAGAGGGATTATGGGTTTTCTCCCATAGTGCTCTCTGGCCCAAAGAGCTTTAAGGGAGGTGTGAATTCACAAAGTTACAAAGTTTACTTTGTGAAGCTGGCATACTTGTGAATTCCAATGAGTAAAGGTGTAAACACAAGTATTGTACTAATTAGTTCTACTTAGTACCTTGTTTCAGGTTCTGCCCAAAACATCTTCTTGTAAGATTAGATCAACTCTAATTAGTTAGCAGTTTGTAAAGATTCCAACAATTTATGTCTTCTCATTTTATCAACAATAGTGAGGTTCATATCATTATCCCATTTGTAGTCTCATAAATCTAGAGTTGTGAGCCAATTCAGAGACAATCTTGTTAAATGACCTTGGTTTACAATTGAGGAAATTGAGGTCCAAGAAATTATATCATGTTGTTCACAGTGCTACAGTTGTCAAGCTTTTTAGAAAGCATTTAAACTCAACTTCTTTAACTAGAGAGTTATCCATTCCTCTATACCATAGGGCCTTCTATGAAGAAAATGAGTTTGACATTTTCCATGATGTGAATAAGCATTTTTTCTGACATCAAGCCCAGTAGGTTTCTTTATCCAAGTTGTATCTTCATATGTGTGTACAATCTTGTCAGGAAAGTTTCTTTATTATAAAATTTATTTTTAAGGGAAAATTCTTCATACATATAAGAAAAGTCCTCTCTCATTTCCCATGGAAACAAGAATGTTCTAAAACACGATCAATTGTCATTAAAGTTCTGTTTTTTGCTTCTTCATATGGCCCTTTATAACTAATTCTACCACTAACTGAAGATTATATTCAAATCTCTCCTTTAAGATTCAGGAAACCAAGCTTCCAACATTGTAACCCCAGTTTTTGCCTGGGAAATAAGGCAAATGAATAGTGAATCTCATGAGTTTCATTGACTGATTTTTTTTTTAAATAAAGTTCCTTAAAAGCAATACTAAATTCAATTAGACTATTTTTTGCACCTCAAGTACAAATGCCTCAAAATGCCATTTTTCATGTCAAGCTCCAGCAACGTAGTTGTTGGGTTGTGTAGCCTCAATCTGTCCTTACCTTCACTGTATACACACAGAGGTCACAAAAATAAGAACAACTTAAATGGAACAGAAAAGATGGTTGTATCTGATCAGCAATGCCCACCATCCAAAGATGGAGGTGTAAGGAAATTGGAGGACTGTTTCATCACATACATCAAGCCTATATCCAGATCAAAATGCTATGATAGCAATGCCATCCATGACTTGAAATGATCTTTTGATTCATGTCTTTCTTTTAATTTTATTTCCTCAGAATATTTATTGAAATCAGTTCATGATGTCCAAAACAAATTACCAAAAGCAAAATACAGAAACAGAAACACAATCTAAATGTCCAATAATGGGGAAATGAATTGTGGTTTTAGAATGAGATACTATACAATAAATAAATTACCTTGGACAATTATGTTTAATTAAAATTTTGAAAAAAAATCCTTCAGAAATGCTGAAAGACAAATACAGTTTTAATAAACACATGCATATATATATGTGTGTGTGTGTGTGTATGTGTGTGTGTAGAGTCAGAGAGAGAGAAGGATGGAAAACTCTATGATCATAGATGGAAAAGCAAAGAAGAATGAATTGAGAGAGATTCTTGATGGGCTCTAAGAGAAAAGAACTCATAAAGTTCCGATGCTTGATGCATTTAAATTAATTAATTTAAATGCAAATAGTTACTAAGCATCTATAGTTATTTCTATTGATGTTTAACATTAAGTTCGTAATAAAGTACTTATTCTTTTTTAAACTTTCCATATACTATACCCTAAAGTATCACAGATGTCTGAGAGAAGCAAATGGGAGTACTTAAAAACATTATCTTTTGTTTTATATAAACTTCATTTCCTGTTACATCTCCCAGCCAAGATGTATCCTTTATAATGATTTTGTTGTTGTTATTGTTTTTGTTGTTTTTATTTCTTTCATTTTTTTAAAGAAGGGAGCAGTAAGACATATGAACTAACATGTCATGCAAGGTTTTGCATCCATAATTTTAAGGGGTGATTTTTATTTATTCCAGCCATCCTTATTAAGCACTTATATGTTGGATGCATGTAATAAGAGCCAGGGATATAAGAAATAAGGAAAAATCAAATGTTCTCAACCATCAAGAACTTATCTTCCATTGGAGTTAAACTGAAAAGAGATAGATAAGATTGTCAAAATGATGTTTGAGGAAGATAGAAGTTGGGAGAAAAGCATTAAGAATTATATCAATTAACAGTGGGAAGAGGTATCACAGAGTAGTTCCTGTAAGTAATTGGTAGTTGAGTTAAGTTTTGAAAAGAATTAAGGATTCTAAAATTCAGAAAGAGGAGGAAGGTCAGAGTACAGGAAAGGGATAGTTGTGCAAAGGAAAATGGGAAGACCATTCATTATAAATGAGACTTGCTGATATGCATTGATGAGAACAGCAACTGCATACACATTTCCATTGTGCTTTAAGGTTTGTGACATACTTTATTCACCTTATTAGTTCCTAATTCAACTTAATTAGACAATTCAATCAGCTCTATTTAATGAATGAAGAATTGATGAGATGCTGTATCCCGATATCTAGCACTCATCTAATCTAGAATTCATCGACATTGGCTTTTATTTTGTTGTTGTTGTTGATTAATCAACACTCTCCATCTCCTGACTCCTGACTTGGGGAATTTTTTACTGACTGTCCTCAATGTATATACTTTTCTCTCTCCTCATCTCTGCCTCCTGGTTTCCCTCAACTAGTAGTTAAAATATGATCTTCTGTTGGAAGAATAACATGGTTAATCATAATTAAATACAATATATGTATTTAAAATGTACATAGAAGACAAGATAATGTTTTAAAAGCTACAGTAATAACTCTGGTGTATCTCTATATTTTCCCAATCTTTCTATGCCCTTTTAAGTCCAATGTCTTCCCTCTGAGATTATCACCCATTTATCCTGTAGATAACTGTTTTTTTTTTTCTTTTGAATAATGATTTCTGTATTTTATCCTGTTACACTATGAGCTTTGTGAGAGGAGGGATAGTCCTCCTTTTGTATAATTTCATATATGCCTTCTCAATGGGGAGGTGGGGAGGAAAGAAACGGATAGAATCTAAAACTCAAGGTTTTAAAAATAAATGTAAAAAAAAAGTTTTACATGTAACTGGGTAAGAAAATATTTTAAAAGAGCCTATGGACAGTCCTTTGCTTTTTGGTATCCCTAATACTTGGTATAGTGCCTGGTACATAGTAGGCACCTAATGTTTACTGACTGACTAAAGCTGAATTGACGATTTGGATGTCAATAAGAATCACACTTCTAGGATCTTGTGAGCTATAGCATCTAAAAATCTATTCCCTCTTCTAACAGGTTTTCCTTAGAACCTGATAGGAAGTATTAACCAACAGACTCTTAGTTTACAGTTTTCCAATGCAAATGGGAGTTATGATATTGGCTCTACAATCTACACAAAGATATACTACTGATATATTTCTTACTGTTGACACGGCTTTGCAGTTGAAATGTCAGTTTTTGTTGCTAGAAAAACCTCCAAAGTCAATAACAGTAAAATCATGACTATATTGTTTTCTATTGTTAAATTAACAATTCAGACTTGTTGCATGATATGTTCGAATAGACTATAGATATAGATATAATTTACGGTGATAAAAATACAACTTTTTTGAATTTCAATTTAATTAAATATGATATAGTCAGAAGACTTCTGTATATTAGCAGTAGGCAATTTATTGAACTTAGTTTAAAAATCATTTCAGGCTTCATGAACCACAGGAAATAAACTAATACATTATGAGACTAGGGAGTTAGCATGATGAATCAAAAGAGAAAATACACAGATCATCCCCTTTTCCTAAAATACCTAATTTCCATGCCCCAACAGAAAAAAAAATTAAAAAGGGAAAGAAAAAGGGGGGGGCAATACTTCTGTTTTTAAAAATCTAATAGATTTTTCTTTTGAAAGAATGGATTTACAAACCGATAAACACACACACAAAAAATAAGTTGGAATCCTATTAAAGTGATAGAAACTTCATGCTAATAATATCTTTCATAATTTAGTGCAACTAATCAATGTTTTACATTGGGAAGGTTGGTTTTCAGCTAATGTGCTGGAGCAGGGCCAGGCACCATGGAGAATCAGAACTCCTCAGAAATGTTTCATATGCTAGATACTTTTGTCATAAGCCATGTCTAAGCAATTTTAAAACATGCTTTGATTTTGATAAAAAATAAATTCATTGTACTGGAAAATGCATATTATCTAAGGAACATAAGGTACCTGTGAATTTTGTCATTATGGTGCCATTTACAATATCCAATAATACCTGTCGACTTCCTCATACACTATTTGTGCCTCTCAGACCCCAGATTTGTACCTCACTAAAGTTGTTGGGTTGTGGAGTTTTTTTTTTTGTTGTTGTTGTTTTGTTTTGTTTTTGTTTTTGTTTTGTTTTTGTTTTGGAGGGATGAGATATGCATAAATAACACAGATACATCTATATTTATCCACTTATATTTAGATATATAATTACATAAGCATTATGTAGCTCAGTGGTCCTCAAACTTTTGTTCTCAATATCTCTATCCTATTAAAAATGGTTAAGGATCTGTCCAAAAAGTTTTTGTTCATGCGATTTATAGTTATAGATATTGATCCCATTAAAAATAAAAACTAATTATGAATTTGTAGACTCTCTGAAACTATTTCACAGATTCCCAGGATGCTCTGGACCAGACTTTGCGAACCACTGATATAGCTTGTGATTTTTAGCACTATGGCAGAATACTCTATGCAGATAATCTTTCCACCAAAGAAGATCAGGAGTTCATCTGTGCATTACAGTGAGAGATGGCAACATGGCTCCCAGAGAGTTTAAAAATATTTGTCCTGCTTTTATACTTGTATGCCAGAGGAAGGATGCAATCCCAGGTTCTTTTCTTAACTCAGACCAACCCTGTATCTTTAAAATGAGAGCTGGGAAATATCTCACTTGACCCTGTGTGTAGTAAGGCCTTAAGGAATATTGGTTGCAGTTTACTAAATTTAAAATTAGACAAATGACAGAAGGGATACTTCTCAAGGGATAAGATATTTGTCTCTGATCTATATATCCTGTGTTAATATATTTTACTTCTTTTACTGAAGATTTGTGTTTATTGTCTTATAATTCAGAAAGAAGTTTTAAATTTCTAATAGCATGAGAATGTAACCTGCTTTGAGATCTGGGACTATTTTGGTATTGCCTCTAGGCCAGCCTGAAGCATCTCACTTAATCATTAGGTGTTTATAAAAATGGCTATTACTGGTCAAACACTTTGCTAAGCTTGAATAATACAAAGGCAGAAACACAATATTCGACTTAAGAAACATTCTGTTGGGATAAATAACATGGTTAATCATAACTGAATACAAAATATATATTTTAGAAATGTACATAGAATGCAAGATAATGTTTTGATGTTGATATTGACAGTAGCAACTCTACTTTATCTCTAAAGATTTTATATTTTTTCTTTCATTCAGTCAACTAGAAATTATTTTATTATTCACTTACTTAAAGCCGAGCCCTATGCTAAATGCAAATATAAGTAGAAAGGCTCTGCCCTCAAAAACCTTACTTTCAAATGAAAGAAGATAGTGCAATATCAAACCATCAATGAGCATTTATTAAGTGCCTACTAGGTGCTGTAGATGCAAAAAAGGGGGCAAAATAGTGTCAGGAAGATTCAAAGATGTTTAATTCTTTCAGTCAATTAGCAGATATTTTATTTATTCACTTACTATAAGCCAAGTCTTTTACTAAATGTAACAAATGCAAATATAAATAGAAAGACTCTGCCTTCAAAAAGCTTATATTTAAATAAAAGGAGACAGTACAAAATCAAACCATCAATGAGCATTTATTAAGTGCCTACAAGGTGTCAAGCATGATATTATGTACTGCAGATGCAAAAAGGGGGCAAAATATAGTTAAGAAGGATTCAACGATATCAGCATGTTAAATTGAATTGAAAAGGATTCCGGAGAGTACAATTATGAATAAGGTAACAGATTTTGACAGTGAAGAAGCATTCTAACAATTAAGACTCACCATCAATGAAATGGCCTATTGCTCACATAATGAGTTCCCCATCTGAGGGGACTGTTCAAAGGGTGAATCATCATACCTTAAAGATTAACGAGAAGGGATTCCTAAAGTGGGTGAGACATTGGATTAGATGCTCTTTGAAGTCTCTTTCCACTTTAAGACACCAGCATTCAATTATTCTTAGGATTATAGTGATTAAAGCAGAGAGGCTACTAGTATCCCTGAATCCTTCAACAGGAATTACTAATGAAGTGAGGAGGACTGTTATTTGTAAGAAATGTGAATAAATTGGCCTTGGAACTTTTTCTTGATCCAAGATTTTTTTTTTTCTATTTAGGTCATCCCTTTCCTCAAGGAGAATGTCTCCAATCTATACCTTTTATTCCATATAATTATTGTGTACTTCCTCACATTTACCACCAGAGAGTATCCAACCATTGCAGTTTGATTTAACAGATTCTTATTTGCATCTATTAAATCCCTAGTTTTGTGTGGTGGAGATATAAGAATTTGGGATTTCATTAAAGCGGAGTAACCACAATACTAAGTCCCTCCAGCAAAGGCTTTTTTGTTCCTTGTTTGCAAACTAATAGATTAGAACAGGAAAGGTTGCCCAAGAGCTAAATGACTTGATTTTCACAGAATCAAATAGCTACTAAAATCCTGAGGCAGTGTTTGAACCCAGATTTTTCTCATTTGGAAATCATGATTAGATTCCAAACCCAACACTTTATTATCAGCCTCTACAATTCCTAAAGATTCAAAGATTAAAAATAAAATTAAAAAGATCTTTTACCAAAACACTTTTGGTCTAGTTAGGGAGACAACATGCTGGGTCCCACACTTCAAAACAACAAGTAAGCTTTTTTGTTTGTTTGTTTTAAATATTATAAAATAAGACTAAAATACCACAACATAATTTAGTTCTAGGGTATATTGCTTGTCTGAATTTCCTGCATGAGTGAAGTGGGCTGCTGTTGCTGTTGTTGCTTTGGTTTCACCTTCACACTTTTGCTCTTTCAAGTATGAAGATCATCAGGTCAACTCATGAGAGTCTCCTTCACTATCATTTTCCCTCAGCTTGGTCTATCCTTGGTCTCTTATGCCAAGAAGAAAGATTTTAGCAATAAGCAATTTAACAATAAAGATTCCAGAGCTTCAGAGTTGGCTAGTTTGGGTAACTTCTGCTTTATAATATGGTTTTATGTTTTCTTCTGCAAAGCCAAAATCCTTTGCATTGTTTTTAACTAATTACCTTGATATTCTTGACATTTTGTTCTTCTACATGAATTGTGTTATTATTTTTTCTAGTTATATAAAACACATTTTTGTCAATCTGATTTGTATGGCACTGAAAAAGTAGATCAAGCTAGGCATGGTTATCATTTTTATCATGTTATTTCAGGCTATCCATGCAGAATTTATATTTTTCCAGGTGTTTAGGTCTGACTTTATTTGTGTGAGAAGTGTTTATAATTGTGTTTGTATAGTTCTTGGGTTTGTCTTGGTAGGCAATATTTTATTTTGTTCATAGTAATTTTAAATAGAATTTCTTGCTGACGAGCTTTGTCAGTAATATATAGATATGCTGATGATTTGGTGGTATTTATATTATATCCTGCAACTTTGCTAAAAGTTGTCAATTGTATGAGATACAATTTGCTAAAAGTTTGGATGATGTTCTAGGATTCTCTGACCATATCATCATATCATCTACAAGAGTGATAGTAATACTTTTTCATTGCTTATTCTATTTCTTTAATTTCCTTTTTTTTCCTTTTCTTATTGCTAAAGCTAACATTTCTAGTACAATGTTGAATGATAGTGGTAGTAATTGGCATCCTTGTTTACCTCAGATCTTACTGAGAATGCATACAGCTTCTCTCCATTACAAATAATGTTTGCTTTTGGTTTTAGATAGATACTGCTTATTATTTTAAGGAAAGTTCCCTTTATCCTTATACTCTCTTTATATCCTTATACTTTAGGAATGGGTGCTGTATTTTGTTAAAATCTTTTTTCTTTATCTATTGAGATTACATTATGATTTCTGTTGATTTTGTTATAGATATGGTTGATTATGGTATTGTTTTCCTGATATTGAACCAGTCCTGAATTACTGGTATAAATTCCACTTGATCATAGTATATTAACCTGCTGATAAGTTATAAACTCTTTGCTAATGTTTTATTTAAAATGATTGCATCAATATTCATTAGATCAGTCCTTAATTTTTTTCCCTAGTTTGGATCTTCCTGTTTTAGGTATCAGTGTCATAGATGTGTCATAAAAGGAATTTGATAATAATCGTTCTTTACGTATTGTTCCAAACAGTTTATATAGTATTGGAATTAATTGTTCTTTAAATCTTGTGAATCCATCTGGCACTGGGGATTTGTTCTTAGGGAATTAACTAATGGCTTGTTCAATTTCTTTTTCCAAAATGGGAATTTTAATTTTTTAGTTTATTTCCTCTTCTGTTATTCTAGGCAATTTTTATTTCTGTAAATATTCGACCATTTTAGTTAGATCGTCATACTTGCTGCCATAGAGTTGGGCAAAAGGCTCCTAATTATTGCTTTAATTTCATTGTCAATGGTATTAAGTTAATCCTTTTTCATTTTTGATGCTGGTGATTTGGTTTGTTTCTTAGTGAACTTTATATATTTATATTTTGCACTTTGTCTGAAAAGGAAGCATTTACTATTTTTTGCCTTCTTGCCTTGATTGGGAGATTTTTATGTTTTAATATATGTTCCATATTTTGAAAGTGCCAAGCACTCCTGGGGGGGGAATATATATATATATATATATATATATATATATATATATATATGTATGTATTCTTTTCTGTCTCTATTTAATTTTCTCCAAAGATCTATCACATCTAGGTTTTCTAGAATTCTATTAACCTCTCTAGTTTGGTTCTTGATTATTTTGTGGCTAGATTTGTGTGATTGTGAGAGGGGAAGGTTAAGGTCCCCCATCAGTATAGTCTTGCTGTCTGTTTCTTCCTGTACCTGGCTTAAAATCTTTTTCTAGGAATTTTCCTCCTCTGCAATTCAGTATACAGACATTTAGTATCATTACTACTTCACTGTTTATGGTACACTTTATCAAGATTTATTTTCCTTCCTTATGTCTTTTAATAAGACCTATTTTTACTTTCGCTTTATCTAACATCACAATTGCTACCCCTGCTATTTTTTTTCTTTTCTTTTCTTTTCTTTTTTTTCTTTCTTTTTTTTGTATTATAGCTGAAACATAATAAATTCTGTTCCAGTCTTTTACCTTTACTCTGGATGTGATTCTCTGTATCCTATATGTTTCCTGTAAATGGTATAGTGTAGCATTTTGCTTTTTAATCCATTGTTATTTGCTCCCATTTTATGGGATAATTCATCCCATTCATATTTACAATTATGATCACCAACTCTGTATTTACCTTCATCTTATTTTCTCCCCTGTATATATTTTTGATCTCTATTTCTATTCTGTCCTTAGAAGTGTTTTTTTTTACTCACCCCACCCACTATCTTATCTCCTATCACCCCTACTCCTTCTCTTAATAGTGTTTTTACCGACTCCACCCACTACCTCTTCTTCTATCATCTTTACCCCCTTCTTTTACCTTTCCCCCCTCCCCCAGTATCTCTTCTACCCTACCTCTATTAACATGAGGGCTACCTATGCAAGGTATATATCTGTATATAGGTTGCCTAAATATGGCTTTGTGAGAGTCATTGATTGACAAGAACTGAAGAAAAGTCTTCTAGGAAGAGGAGGACAGACAATACACTAGCTCAGAGAAAGAGAAAGCCTTTCCCCTTGAGTATTACACAGATGAGTGAAAAAACTCCAGGAAGGTTAGTGTATAGAACTATGGTAATCTGTCCCTGTGAATATTGTTGCTTTAGGGACAAAATGTGTTCAATATAAACAATCTTCTCTCTTGGTCATCATCTGTTAAAGTGCAATGGTTGCCTCCAGCTTGTACCATTTGGCTTAAAATCTTCCAATGAAATGCAGGTTATATAGAAGACCATAGCAACAAGTAAAGCCAATTATCCAAATGAAACAGCAAAGAAAAATGAAGAATTTAAAAAAGATAAACAGAAAGTTCAAAGAGTAAATGAATACTTTAGAAAGGAGCAAGTTGAGACCTCAGATCAACCATTTTAGAAACCTGAATTTTGAGCAAAGAGAAATTCCTTGAGATCTTCATGAAGGCCAGTTAAATGTCAGGGACATGTTGAGAAGTCAATTTTTCCTACATGTCTGAGGCTCCAGATTCCTTTCATATAACTGGAGTTGAGCTCAAAGGAGAGTCTAGAACAATTGGATTTTTCCTTGTCTTTCCCTTTCCAAGAACTCATACGGCTTTGAATATATTCATTGCATCAAGCATAGTATTCTGTCCAAAAATTTCAAGTTATATATATATATATATATATATATATATATATACATATATATATATGTGTGTGTGTGTGTGTGTGTGTGTGTGTGTATGTATATATATATATATATATATATATATATGTATGTATTCTTTTCTGTCTCTATTTAATTTTCTCCAAAGATCTATCACATCTAGGTTTTCTAGAATTCTATTAACCTCTCTAGTTTGGTTCTTGATTATTTTGTGGCTAGATTTGTGTGATTGTGAGAGGGGAAGGTTAAGGTCCCCCATCAGTATAGTCTTGCTGTCTGTTTCTTCCTGTACCTGGCTTAAAATCTTTTTCTAGGAATTTTCCTCCTCTGCAATTCAGTATACAGACATTTAGTATCATTACTACTTCACTGTTTATGGTACACTTTATCAAGATTTATTTTCCTTCCTTATGTCTTTTAATAAGACCTATTTTTACTTTCGCTTTATCTAACATCACAATTGCTACCCCTGCTATTTTTTTTCTTTTCTTTTCTTTCTTTTTTTTCTTTCTTTTTTTTGTATTATAGCTGAAACATAATAAATTCTGTTCCAGTCTTTTACCTTTACTCTGGATGTGATTCTCTGTATCCTATATGTTTCCTGTAAATGGTATAGTGTAGCATTTTGCTTTTTAATCCATTGTTATTTGCTCCCATTTTATGGGATAATTCATCCCATTCATATTTACAATTATGATCACCAACTCTGTATTTACCTTCATCTTATTTTCTCCCCTGTATATATTTTTGATCTCTATTTCTATTCTGTCCTTAGAAGTGTTTTTTTTTACTCACCCCACCCACTATCTTATCTCCTATCACCCCTACTCCTTCTCTTAATAGTGTTTTTACCGACTCCACCCACTACCTCTTCTTCTATCATCTTTACCCCCTTCTTTTACCTTTCCCCCCTCCCCCAGTATCTCTTCTACCCTACCTCTATTAACATGAGGGCTACCTATGCAAGGTATATATCTGTATATAGGTTGCCTAAATATGGCTTTGTGAGAGTCATTGATTGACAAGAACTGAAGAAAAGTCTTCTAGGAAGAGGAGGACAGACAATACACTAGCTCAGAGAAAGAGAAAGCCTTTCCCCTTGAGTATTACACAGATGAGTGAAAAAACTCCAGGAAGGTTAGTGTATAGAACTATGGTAATCTGTCCCTGTGAATATTGTTGCTTTAGGGACAAAATGTGTTCAATATAAACAATCTTCTCTCTTGGTCATCATCTGTTAAAGTGCAATGGTTGCCTCCAGCTTGTACCATTTGGCTTAAAATCTTCCAATGAAATGCAGGTTATATAGAAGACCATAGCAACAAGTAAAGCCAATTATCCAAATGAAACAGCAAAGAAAAATGAAGAATTTAAAAAAGATAAACAGAAAGTTCAAAGAGTAAATGAATACTTTAGAAAGGAGCAAGTTGAGACCTCAGATCAACCATTTTAGAAACCTGAATTTTGAGCAAAGAGAAATTCCTTGAGATCTTCATGAAGGCCAGTTAAATGTCAGGGACATGTTGAGAAGTCAATTTTTCCTACATGTCTGAGGCTCCAGATTCCTTTCATATAACTGGAGTTGAGCTCAAAGGAGAGTCTAGAACAATTGGATTTTTCCTTGTCTTTCCCTTTCCAAGAACTCATACGGCTTTGAATATATTCATTGCATCAAGCATAGTATTCTGTCCAAAAATTTCAAGTTATATATATATATATATATATATATATATACATATATATATATGTGTGTGTGTGTGTGTGTGTGTGTGTGTATGTATATATATATATATATATACACACATATATATACATATATATGTATATATATATATACATATATATGTATATATATATATATATATATATATACATATATATATATATATAGCCCACCAATCATTCTGACATCACTAAGAGTAGGAATCTGTTCCTTCTTGGATCCCTTCATTTTTTCATAATTTTTAGGCAATTAATAACTTGTCTTTGATTGATTTCAAAGAATCTAATAAAATACTTCATATTGTGTTTTTCAATTAAATTTATGGTATTACAAAGCATAGATTATAATTATCTCTGTTAGTCCTATCTTCTTCTCCTCCCATCACCACACACTCACAGACAGACATGCCCACATTATATTATGTTTTGTAGTGTGTGTATGGATGTGTGTATGTATGGATGGATGTGTGTGTGTAAATAATAGAAATCTTTGCTAGTGTAGTGAAAATTATGGTATCTTTCTTTGGATTAAACTTTTAAATGAATAAAATAAAATACGTAGTGTTACAAACAAATCAACGATATTGAAATAAAGTTATCATTATGTATCTGTACTTATCTATCTATATGCCTATATCTATATAAAGGGAGATGCATATAGATAGCGATCTTATATAGATGAAATGGTATTTATATTTTTATCCCTAAATATAGGCCAAGATATAGATATAGTTGTATAGGTAATTAACTAGAGATAAGAGATAAACCAAACAAATATCAAATTCCCAGACCCTAGATTATAATTCCTTATACTGGTTTATAAATCCTTATAGAATATTTCTTTTTACACAGAAGGAACTTGAAAAATGCATTGGATAGAAACACATTTAATATCTCAAGAATACTGCATGCTATATGCTTTAATATTTTTCCATATTATTCTTTTTTTTTTCAATCCTTTATTCTTCCTTCTGCCCTTTGAGCTATATGACATGTCTTCTATAACAAGACTGATTATTTGCCATACATTTTTTTCCTTGAAAGCAAGCAGCTGCTTCTCTGTAAATTTCATAGATGTTTCTCCTGGGCCAATACCTTGGTGTAGAAAAGATATATTAGTTGCTCTCACTCAGTGATTTCTTAATACTTTGAAGGAAAGGTTGTTTCTACTGTTAGAACACATAAAGTCAAGGTCTATTTCAGCAGAACTATACCTTGGTGGCCTCCTATTATCAATAACTCCTGGAAAACCAAAGTCTCCATTTCCTTACACAAGATTGTGGCAATCCCTTACTCCTACTCTCTAGCATATCTACCAAGTTCTATCTCAAATAAGAGTTCATTAAAAGGTTGAAGATAATGCCTATCTATTCAATATGAAGTGGATCACTTACAAATTCCTAAATTTGATTTCCTAGGTTCCTCAGTGTAAGATAGAAGTTCAGTTGAAGAACCCATCCAATGGTATCCAGGCAAGCACACTGATTTAGAGAAGAATTAAGAGTGCCTCTTTGGTGGCAGTTTCTATTTCCATCAATTAATTTGTTGCTGTAATGATCTTAAATAATCAGTACAAGATATATTAATATTAACAGAATTATTTCTTTGGAATAATTATCTAAGATATGTAGTATAATTCTTATTATTTAGTAGAATATACATTCTTTGAGGGCTTGAAATTTTAATTTTTACATTTTATCCCTAAGATTTGGTACAATTCATAATATTTAATGCTTATTCATATAAATCCAGATTTCCAAATGAGGACTTTTAGACTTAGGATCAATTGATTCCCTAATGTTGAATATCTAACACAGCTCCCAAGGATAATGCATAGATTTAGCATTGGAAAGGATTTTAGAGGTGCTATGATTCAACCCACTTGTTTTCTAGATCAGAGACTGTGACCCTGCTTGAAGGGTCCTTCCCCTTATCAGACAAGTAGAAATTGATAGAACCTTGATCTTTCTTTTCAGAACAACAACCTGTTTTCAAGTCTCTGAACTCAAACTTTGCTATCCTATTAAACATGTTGTTTGGTTGCAAAAGAATAAGAGTGGGCTGTAATACATGAGAGACAAAGAAATGCAAAGAAATGGAAATGAAATTCAAGAGATACTTCCTGGTGGAAGCATTGGCCCTCCAAAAAAGGAAATGCATGTTTTTATTTGATGTTTCTTTTTTAAATGTCTATGGGTAGAGTGTTGTCTCTCACCCTTGTCTCTTTCTCTTGAGAAGATCTCCTAGTTTCCAGCTTTTGTAATCATTTTCCATTACTGTTACTACCACCAATACCAACACCAACACCGTCAAAAATATCAGTGTACTGTCTAATTGAAATTAATAATATCTTCTGAATCTCTTACCTCTTTGGATTTTTCCTATACACATATTATATTTTATAGCACCAATATTTGAGTATCCTTGTCATCCCCTTATTTTATTGTAAATTCCTTAAAAGCAGGGGAAATCTCCTATTTTACCTTCATCTTATCAAAATCTGTCAGAGAAGAAGCCTTTATGGCTGCTTTATAAATTCATAAGGATTGTTGTACATTCTTGATTAAAATATGGAAGGTAAGATATTTTATTGTTTAGGTTTTAAACATTTTAACTATTCCACTATTCCATTTTTGTTCTTTGCTGTTTGGCTTTGTTATAGTCTAATATAATAAAAGGTAATAAATATATTAAGGATTAAGGAAGTAGTTAACATATGTTCTCACAATAACCTTGTGAGGTACATATCATTAGGGAGACACAATTTGATACCTTGCCTATAGGGTCACACAGGTAATAAAAGCTTTGCTATTGGGTTTGATTTCAGGTTAATTTTTATGATTGAAAGTCTAGTATTTTATTTACTTCACCATGATGAAGGATGAAGAAAATATTTAGCATGCTTAATGACTGAGGAATTACATAAGAGATGTCTCAAAGTATAAGAAGGACTCCTTGTGGAAAAAAAAAAAGGATTATATTTGATATGATGAGGAGCAATATTTAGAAGGTATAAAAAAATTAGATTGGAAAAGTAGAAAACTTCCTCCCAATGCCAATTATCCCAAAATCAGAGGGGTATTGTAGAATGTGATTCTTCTCACTTGAGGTCCTTCAGAGACAGATTACATTAATCACTCAACTGGTACCATGTTCCATTCTGCATTTTCTTAGATACTGATAATAAGTTGGGAATGTTGCAGAACAGATTCTTAATTAGGTTTCCATTAGCATAGATGACCATTGATATTTGTTTGACACATGATTCTGTAATTTTCTGTGTAGTTTCCTCTTAATGGCATCACAAACACGACCAAGAAAAATAATTCTTCAGGGATGAAAACATCTTCCTGCCATTTATTCAAAGAGAACATGGATATTATATCCTGTGATTTCTTCTCTTTCCAAGCAAGAAATTTATATAGTGCTTGGAGATTTAAGTCTTCTATAAAGGTCACTAGTTCTTATTTTTCTATGTCTCCTATTTGCCCCTCCAATTTATGGCTTTCTTTTGGTCAGATTTGGAGGTTTTATCATCAATGATCCATTTCATGAAGATTACTTGGTTCCAACCAAATGCAATATAGTGATCATATATAGGATTCTGGGAGATACTCTTACTACTTTACATTAAAAAAAGTAAATGAAGTATGACTTTAAAAGTGATAAACTGGACATTTGGAAGGCTGAGCTCCAATAAACTACCTTCAGGAAACAAACTTCCTCAAGCAAATTATTCCTTGTCAATTCTTTATGATAAAGCATTTTTTCTTCTTAAGAGTGAAAAAAAAAATCTCCATATATGATAGTCTATAGTACTCAGTGCCAAACAAATTTAAGCCTCTAGTTATTGTGGGCCATCATGTCAAGTTACACTAGATTTTCCAAATCAGTCATTATAGTTATCAAGCATCATGTAGTGAGCCAGACAGTTTCTTATTTCATGTATATTAGAAATTTCTCAGTGCCTGGTGACATTACCCCATTTGCCAAGGAATGTTTCTGGGCTGAGAGAGATAGAAAACATACAGTTGCCAATCCAGCACATGAAAAATAAAATTGGCAGATGATTTGAGAGGTAAATATATCTCATAGATTTTCAACGTGAATCATCAGAAGATTCATAAGAGGAATGGCATTTTGAGTAATATTTTATATGACTTGGGCTTTTGTCTTGTTGATGCCAGGAAATGGAATGAATTGTTGCACAGGAATATAGTAATCAGAATTAATGTTCCATTGACAATATAATATGACAGGCCAGATAATCATCGTGACCTGAAACTATATATCTAGCTCAAGATCAAAGATCAGTTGGTATAAGATTTAGATGCTATAGGCAATGTGGTAGAAACTTATAGAACTTTCCCAAAAGAAAGGATGAGGAAGATGCTATAAAAATAAAAATCCATTAATGGAGCATTAGGGCATGTTGAAATAACTGGGTGTTATTTATATAACAAACCTTAAAGTTTAGAGACTATTAGAAGTATATAAATGAGTAGATAGGTAGATATAAATATATCATTTGAAATGATATATGGCAAATATGTTCTTTCTTCTGTATCTTGAAGCAACAGCTGCTTTTCATAATCCCTTATGATTATTCAAACCCAGGTTTTAATTCTCTTTCCCTCTCTTTCTCTCTTCCCCTCTCCCTTACTTCTCCCTCTCTTCCTCTCTCTGTCCACATAAGTGTGTATGTGTTTCTCTGTGCTTCTCTCTCTGTCCCTCTATTATTTTCCCCCTCTTTCTCCCTCTATGTCAACATATATTTGTACACACAATTATGTGTTTCTGTATATCTAATATACTATTATGTAATATATAGTTGTATTCGGTATACTATATAATAGTGTAGATAGGTTTGCATATTTTGACATATATGTACATGTAAATATATACATCTATGTATGTGTTCTTACACATCCATATATGTCCGTACCTACTTAGACTTCTTTTACCTTCCTTCTCACATTATATTCCATTATACCACTACATTGGTCTACTTGAGTTTCCTCATGAATGAGACTCTGGCTGCCCCTACTCCTTGAATTCTCTACCTCTTCCTCTAAATGTCATCACTCAATTTCCTTGGCTTTCTTCCAAATTCTACCTTTTGAAAGTGGTCTGTCACAGTCTCCTAAAATAGCTTTCCATAAATACCTAATCTTCTAACTATCAGTCAATGGTTACTAACACGTGATTACTGATCCATTGTTCTTTCCAGCTTTATATGTGTGTGTGTCTGTGTGTAATAATTAATAAGAATAAATAATAACTAACATTTATATCTCATTTATTTTTTGCCAAGAAATGAGAGAAACACTTGATGATTATTATCTCATTTGATCTTCTCAATAACTCTATTGGATAGTAGTTATTATCTTTATTTTATAGGTGAGGAAACTAAGGCACAAAGAAGTTCAATTATTTTACATGAGGTCACACAGCTAGTAAATATCTGAGGTCATATTTGAACTCTGATCTTCCAACTCTAGGCCTATGTACAATATACCTCCAAGGGAATAAATTTCAAAAGTTACATAAATATATCTATTTCTTCTAACAACAACAACAAAAAATCCTATTGCTATTTTTTCTTTTATATAATTTTAAGATTTCAGAATTAATTATTTGTAAATCTTTATGACACTCAGAGTATATGTTTATGTTTCTAGCTATATGATGTGAATCTCTCCATTTCTATGAACTTCCATTGAAGGTCTATTATATCTTATGCATACTTTCTGCTTCAAATTTAAGATTATACATGCCAGTGTCTAATGAAATAATGATTTGTTCTTAGACTGCTAGGTCCTTACTTTTGGTTAACATCTGTAGCTTGGAGACATCAGCAGCTACTTTGTCAATCAATTGTTGTTTTGCCCATTTCTCTCCTCAGAGCTAATTGATGGTTTAATTATGGCTTTCCTCATTCAGTGCTCCAAGAAAGAAAAATAATCAGCCTGACTGTGATATATAAAGGCAAAATATATTTCTTTGGAATACAAGCAGACTTCATCAGTAAAGGTCTGCAATTAAGCAAAAAGCTTTCAGTCTACCTCCCACCAAATAATTAAAGAGTTGTATATGTAAACAGCACAAAATAACTGTTTTCTTTTTCTTTTCATTAACATTTGAATTCCATATATCTTTGAATAATCAGAATCATAAATTACTTTGGGAATAGTAAATATTTTTAAAAATAAATTAATCAAAAAGCATTCATTATGCTCCATGTGTCAGATATTACGTTAAGCACCAATAGCATAAATATAAAGGATAAAAAAACTTTAAAGATGTTTATATATTAGTCTATCAACAACATCAGTGTGTCTATATAAATCTATAAAGAATGAAGACAAAATGAAATCATGACAATCAAAGTAAAACTAAATACAAGCCCATCTACCTTCTCAGGATATATGTCACAGGTTGGCCCTACCCATGGACCATGAACTAAAGTGAATATTTGAATAAAATATTTTATTCAAATATTGAGACTGAATCACTATGTAAGAACTGAAAAAATGTGAGCAATTCTCTCAAACTGCTGATGTTAGAAAATTGCATCCCAGTGTCCTTCTAGGGATGAATATATAAGAGCTACCATGATTTCAGAAGAGTTATCATTATAGAAGAGCTAAAAGCAAAAAGAGCATTGCTATTGTTGTTCAGTCATTTCAACAATTTTCAAATTTCATTGACCCATTTTAGGGTGTTTTTTGTCAAAAAGTCTTGTGGTAGTTTGTGTTTTTCCCCCTCCATTTCATGTTTCAGATGAGGAAACTGAGGCAAGCAGAGTAAAGTGACTTGCTCGGGGTCATATACCTGGGAACTATGTGAAACTAAATTTAAACTTCAATCTTCCTGAATCTAGTTCTACCATTGTATCCATTGAAACACCTAGATGTTCAGTTTTATTTATTTGATGTGCCTAAAAATTTGGATAAAGGATACCATGATTGACAAAGATTATACCTAGTCATTTCTATGAGTAGGCCATGAAAGATTATTAGTCTTGGGTAGACATGTTCTGCTAAGTGCTTGCGCACAGCACTTTTAAGTCTTACCATCATTTCTTACATTATATCTTTCAACTTTTTAATTCTAGAAAATGAAGAAATTATTGAACTAGATCTCATTTGTGGCATTTATTGATTTCCATGAGCCAGTCCTACTTGACTTAAGCACAGCCATGGCTTAAGGATGATAATAGAAGCCATGACAACAAAAGAACAGAAAGAAAGGCCAGCAATGGATTATTTGAATTCTTCAAGAAGGGGAGGGGAATCTAAGTATTACTTCAGTAATACTCTTCTAGGAAAAGGAAGGATGGGTTGCAATCACCTATGAAACTATCTCCTTATCAGAGTGATTAGGAATATACCCAATTTTCCAAGTAGAAAGATGCGTCTACAACCCATTCCTGTTTTTAGCCATATATAAACTAATTCACATGCCTGGAGATTTAAACTTCTTAGTGGAGTCTGACCATTATATAAGAGAGTAACAAATAATGTTATATTTGGGATAGGATGTGTATTTAGGAAACAAATTAGTATTAGGAAAAAGATATTTGATCTCTCCTCTCAATTGTTTCCCATGCTTGACTCTTTAACTTAGATAAAGCAAAGCTCTTTTTGGGACTTCAGTTTCCCTGTCTGTGTCATTTCACAAGATGGCTAGACATTAAAATACTGAGACTAGTATAAAAAACGTTCAAATCCAGCTGCAGACATTTATTAGTTATGTTACTTGCCTCTCAGATTCTGCAAATGCAAAATGGGGATAATAATTATACCTACTTTTCAGGATTTTTGTGAGGATCAAGTGAGATATTTATAAAGTGCTTATCACAGTTCCTGGGACATAATAGGCACTATATAAATGTTGCCTATTTCCATCCAGTTCCAATTTAATTATCTTGTGATAGCCAACACATCTCAGGCAGGATCCTGATAAACTGGAAAACATCCAGAGGAAACCAGCAAGTATATAAGGCTCTTCAAGTTCAGAGCAAATAAGGATCAGCTGAAGAATGTGAGTATATTTGAATCTTGAAAAGAGAGGGAGGGTAGACTGGTACCCAGCTGTATGAATAATGGTTGTCATGTGAAAAAGAGAAATGAATTATTCTTGGCCAAAAAAGAGAATTTGGAACAATTCTGCAAGGAAGGAAATTTATGCTTGATGTTCAGGGAGAAAATGCTAATGATTAGAACTATCTAAAATTAGAATGGATTCCTTTGAAAGCTAACATTAACCACATCATATGACGTCTTTACACAGACAGTAAGTTCAGTAACATACCAAATTGCCAAAAAAATATATATATATATTTATAGAACTAGAAAAAAGAACAAGATTCATATAAAATAATAAAAGATAAAAAAGTGAAAATTAATCAAAATAAAAATATGAAGGAGGGGAGCCCAGCAACAAACTATACATTTTAAAAAGCTGCATCATGAAAAGTACTTGTTGCTTGATGAAGCATAGAATGATTGCTCAGTGAAACAGATTAGGTACACAATTTATGAAAGTAAATGAATATACTTCTGAGGGTGGAGCCAAGTGGCAGAGAAGACACACATTTCTCTCTGACCTTCTCCTACACCCCTCAGACTAGTTAGCAAATCCAGCCTCTGGATTGGCTCTAGACAGGCAGAACCCACAGATATTGGGAGTGTAACAAATTACTAGCAGAAAATAATTCTGAAGATTTCCAGAAAAGATCTCTTTCAATTGGAAATGGAGGGAGGCAGCCAGGACAATCAGCTGAGTACAAACAACAGTTCAGAGTCCCAGGTTAGTGTGGACTCAGTGGGGTGGTGCAGACTCCGTGGAGTGTTGTGGTATCTGCCTGGCAGAGAATCTACAGGAAGGAATTTACATCATCAGTATTGGCTACTCTGCTCTGGCTTCAAGCCAGCAGATCATCAGAGAAGTTAGAAAACATCCAACACAAACACAAAGGTAAATAGTGAACCTGAAATGCCAGAATCTCACGGGACTTGGCCACACCCACTCAGTACCAGGAATGAAGCAGCATTGACCTAGCATAGCCCAAGCCACTTATAGAGGAAGCTTGGAAAACCTCCCCTGCTCTAAAAGCAGACTTTAACTTTTTTTTTTTTGAGTAAAAAAGTAAAGAGGACTTTGATGACAGAGAGCTTTTATGGTGATAGAGAACAAATTTCAAAGCCTGAGGAGACTAAGGGCAGATTGTCTCCAGGTGAAAAGAAAAAAAAAAAAAAAAGCTCTTGAGAACTATTTCAGTTATGGGTATATAGAGAGAATACATGTATAATCTGATTTTACTGTTATAATATAAAAAAAGAAACTAAAGGAGGAAAGGGGACTGTAACAAAAAAAGGGGGGGAAATAGGAGTAAAATAAGTAAAATTACATCTCAGGAAGAGACAAAGACAACCTATTATCATTGAGGGAAAGAAGGGAGGGTGACAAATGTTGTCTGAAATTTAGTCTCATCAGATTTGGCTGAAAGAAAAAAATATTAGAATATTAGATATATTTGGTTTCACCGAAAAACTTCACTCACCATCTAAGAAAAGTTGGAGGGGAAAGGGGAAAAAAGAAGGGGTAGGCTAAATAAAAGTGAAAACAGAAATAGTAAAGGAAAGGTATAAGAAAGGGAGAGAGTCTCTAAATGGGGAGAACTGCATGAGGCAAGTAGTGCTCATGAATAAAATACTGGAGAAGAAGGAAAGGGGAAAGGAAAAAGTATAATTTGGGATTACTATGATGGCAGGAAATACAGAATTAGTAGTTCTAACTGCAAATGTGAATGGGATGCCATAAAACATAAGTAGGATTAAAACCAGAATCCTACAATATGTTATTTAGAAGAAACACATTTAAAGCAGAGTGATACATATGGAGTAAAGGTAAAAGGTTGGAGCAAAATTTATTATGCATCAGGTGAATTAAAATTTTAAAAAGCAGGAATAGCAGATTAAAAAGAAAAGAAAAGAAAAAAGAAAATAGACTCATTTCTACCAAAAAAAAAAAATGTATAGCTCTTTTTTGTTGTTGTTGCTTTTTGGGTTTTGGGTTTTTTGGCAATGAATTTGAAACCTGAGGGGTTACTTGTAGAGGGCCAGAATTCTGAAAAGGTATACCTGAATCTGGGTCAGTAAGGTACTTATAGGTAAGTATATACTTAATACTTAGTATGGTTGTATAATGATTGTGCATGCTCCGTGTGGTATAGTGGAGTATTTAAGGACTGGGACAAATGGGAAAGCTCTCTCAGCTACAGAGATGAGAGAAAAAGCCAGATTCCAGACTCCATCTTTGACCAGCCAAGTGGCCATCCTGTTTCCTTCATTTCTTTACTAAGACCAAGGACTCAGGCTGATCAGGACTTTATAGGAATGCTAAAACTTATTATTAGGTATTCTTATTTTCAATTCATTTTTCTGAATTGCAATTTCCTCACCTGTACTGGGGGATTGGTATACCATCTCCCTGAGGAGTTCAAATGAGCTGCTACTCATTCATATATTTAAAACCTAATGTAATAATTATTAGTCATTGTTCACAGCCTTAATGTGTAGCTAAGCAATTCTCAAGAACCTATATCTATATTCAGCCTTTGCTTTGGAGTCCTAAAGATTTGCCTAAGAATCAGAGAAGTAGGCAATTTTTAAAAGTCATTTAGCCATTATCAAACTGCAAATAAGTGTCAGTCCTAAAGAGGGAGAGAGAAATTGGAAACATAAAGCCAAGTCCACCTGCTTACAAGACTGACCACTTGTTCCTCTATGCTCTATTGGCTCTTCACTAGGAAAGCATCGGTATTGCTAATGCAGGAGGACAAGACTTGCATTGTACATATAGATATTAGCCAGTATGACAGACATGCAGTAGCAATTCTGAGACATGAATTCATTCTTATAGACACAGGATGAGAGTTTGAATTTCTGCTATACTCATTAGCACTCATGTTTGTTGTTCAGTCATTTCAGTCATGTGTAATTCTTCCTGACCTCTTTTAGGATTTTCTGATCAAAGATCCTGAAGTGCTTTGCCATTCCTTTTCCAACAAATCCTACAGAGGAGAAAACTCAAGAAATTGGGTGCCACAGGAAATGTCTGAGGCCAGATTTTAATTGAGAAAATTGAATCTTCCTCTAGGACCATGTCTCTATTCACAGCACCATACAACTACCTCCCCTCACTGTATGTCCTATGGCAAAATGTTTAATTTCCCATGTCCTCAGTGTCCCAAATTTGTTAAAATTGGAAATTCTATCATATAATCTATTAGCTCTTTATTTTAATCCTTTGAGTCTATAACATTCGCTTCTAAAAGACACTGGCTTTTATTGTGACTTTAAATATTTCCAAATCTAAGCCTCTAGAGTAGTCACTCTGGATAGATTAAAGGTCAAAGGAAAATTTTAATTCAAAATTCCTAATTCAACATTTTTTTTCCCTGAGGTAATTGGGGTTAAGTAACTTGCTCATGGTCACACAGCTAGGAAATGTTAAATATTTGACATCAGATTTGAACTCAGCTCCTCTGACTTCAGGGCTGGTGATCTATCCACTGCACCATCACCTAACTGCTCCATTTTGATAATTTGTTTTCCCTTAGGAATATCAGGACAGACTATAAAAGGACAAATTTGAATGTCCCATCTGTCCTGCCCAATCACTGTTATATTATTTCAATATGAGTGCATAGATTTGTTTGCCTTTCTAGAAAGTTTTCAGGAAGCAAAGGATATGTTAAATAAGAGAGTTAATTATATTTTTATGTAAAGCCATTCATTTTTCCTATGCCGAATTATTTTTAGATTGAAATACTGTGCCTTCTTATAGGCATTGGGATTTTTTTCCCCATAAAATTATATCAACAAGACTATACCAAACAGATTGGAGTTTAGCTTTTCTTAAAAAATTCAGAACTCAAAACAAACTAGGAACTTTCTTAACTCCCTTTTTGTTATCCTTGTCAATTCCTTCAATGAGGTTCATTCATAGTTGTAAATTATCTAGCATTTCAAGAATAAGATCATCATATTCTCCCTAAGACAAATTTTTTAGTGATTCTCAGATACTAAGTTGTGTCTTTCTCTATGATCTTGGCTAAGTCACTTAACCTCCCTGCACCTCAATTTTCTCATCTGTCAAAAGAAAGGATACAGTCATCCCTTGTAGTTCTTAATCTATGATCATTTCTTCATGGAGAGACAAGATTTGAATTCAGGCCTTCAATCTCAAAGTTCCATTCTTATTAATCTATTGCCTTTTCCTATCCTTATTATCCTTCCTGTTATATGAGTTTGTTTCAGACTTGACAAATCTCTCAGTAAATGTTTTTTTTTTTTTTTGTAAAGATTTGTGAATGCATTTTTATTGGTGTTATTATTGAAATTAACAAATATTTTAAAGCATGTCCCCTGGGACATGATCTGGACTGGATGATGAGGGGATATAAAGAAAACAAAACAAAACCAAATAAATCAAGCCTTTTAGGAAAATAAAATATATTCTACTGGAGGCAACATGGGATCCATGATTCAGACTGTCCAGTCTAAACCTCACCTTTTATAGATGAAGGATTTGAGGATCAGAGATTTTAAGAGATCCTCCCAAGTTCATTGAACTGTGGAAGAAACAGAACTCAAAAATCAAAGACTGAGGAAATTTATTTTATCATTTTCCCATGGCCCATGATACAGACATGTTCATGAATCGATATGACTAAGTTACATGAAATTTTTAATAATGAATCCCAAGCAGGTTGAAAGATGAAAGGATCCCCTGAAGGACTACAATGGACTAATTCCCATCTCTTTGGTTATGGCTCATTGAATTTGAGAGCCAAGAATTGGACCAAGTTCTTCAAATTCCAATGGAGCACACTTCCCAAGCACCACAACATGTAAACTGATTATTCAATGTAAAATAGTGGAGAGATATTATAGTTCCAAGGTATCAAATTGAGGGTGAATAGCCTCCAAAACTCCCAAGTGTACTGAACCAGATTAAAATGTAATTGGTAAAAGTTGAAAAAAAAAACTATAGATAATGTTAGTGTGTGGTTTTCTAGGTCAATATATCACCACAAGGATCTGTTTCTATTTGACTTTAAAATTATGGATGTAATATATGGGGAGAAAGCCTGAAATCCAGAAAACCCAACTGAAATTTCTGCCTCTGACACTTTCTACCTATTGAAACACACTTGGCTGATCTTGAGCAGGTCGTTCTCTCAGATTATAAATTGTAGCAAATATGTTTTTATATGACTTTGGATAAGGATTATACCTCCTTCAACCTCATTTTTCTCATGTCAAATGAAAGGGTAGGGCTAGATCCCTCCAGTCATCCCTTCTATCTATAAATCTCTTAGTTCTATTGCCTTTCTCTTCTTAAATGCAAGTCTCTACTTTTAAACAAATTACCCATAAGACAAGTTCTCAACACCAATAAAATAATACTTTTAGGCAACTCTCCACCACCAAATATAGAAAAAATATACATTAACTGAAAGAAAGTTCCTTAAAGCCTGGGGAGATAAAAAAGATTAGCGTGTAAGAGATAGTGCTTCTTGGAACTCAAAGTTTAAAAACAAATATTTTAAATGTTTTACATGTAACTGGGGAAAAATAAAATATTTTTTAGTTATAAATACACACACACACATACACATCAACCTGAGTTAAGATTAAATAGAAATCTCATTGTGTTATTTCCTCCAACATCTTTTTATTTGCTTCTTCATCTTCATTAGAATTCAAGATTGGATGAGATACAAAAGTATAATCTTGTTCTATTGACTCCAGGCCAGTGCTCTATCCATTGGACCATTTAACTGCCTCAACAACAGCTTGTTCTGATGTCATTTCCTGAAATTCTGTCTGGGAACACATTCTTTGTTATTATGTTCCCCCTGGAAGAGTTTAATTTATTCTCTTGTCACCAAGCTTAAGATCTTCTATGTAAGTATCAGGACATTTAATAGCCTATTAGCTTAGTTAGGAAGAAATTAAGGGAATACAAAAGGCACCTGTCCAAGTTTGAATCTAGCACAGGGTCTGGGAAGGTCATTACTGTTGGATTAATGTGTTGTTTCAAAAAGAAGCAAAGGCCAAATTCTAGGATAGATCAAAGGCACTAGTGTCACAATGAAATCCTGGGGTTCTCGAATAAAGTTTTTCATTTGCCTTAATCAGGATGCTCAGTGGCTCATTTCCCTGATTTAAGCTTTTGAAAAGCTCTGGTCAGCAAACTAGGCTGCCCTCACTGCAGGGACCACACATCAGATTTTGGAACGTACCTGTGCATTCCAATAACTGTGGAATTAGTGGCCAGGTGGAGAAAGAACAAAAACATCACTTCTATATAATCAAAAGATAGGGAGCCAGGAGATAAAGTTCAGATTGGATCAAACCCACCAAAGACAAAACTAGTTTTACTGAACTGGCTGGACCATTTTTAAAGTTCAATATTTAAGAGGCTAAGATTCATATGGGAAAAATCCCAAAAGGCAAAAATCAAAAAAAGAAAAAAAATATATGTGTGTGTATATATATATATATATATATATATATATATATATATATACACACACACATACACACACACACACACACACACACACACACACACACACACATATATATATATATATATATATATATTATATATATATATATATATATATAACAGAAAAGAAATGGTACAAAGTATGACAATTTCCAAGTCAATCAGTTAGTCAATAGACATTTATTAAGCTTCTACTATCTACTAGGCACTCTGTAAGCACTACGTTTACAAAAGGAGGCACAGGATGTTCTTTCACCTAAAAGTATTTACATTGTAATGGGAGAGGGAAAAAAAGCAAAAACATAAGTACAAACTACACAAAGATAAATAGGAAATAATCAAGAGAAGAAAAGCAGAAAAGATAAAAAGAAGGTATCCTGTAGAAGACAGAATTTTATCTGGGACTTGAAAAAAAAAAACAAACAAAAGACAGAGATGAGGAAGGGAAATCAGTTCCACTTTGAATTGGAAATCTGACATTGCTCATTTTTGCTCTGGATAGAATAAGGGGATAACTTGACCTAGTCAGTTTACATGGTCCATTCCTTCCCTATACATTGTTACTTCCTATTGAGGCCCCAAAACTAAGATGTAGGTTCAATTAAATGTCCCATGGTTCTTCTAGAAAATTCAAAATAGCCTTTATACTGCCCTAAATTCCCCTCTACCAGTTGAAATAGCATAAAATTGATAATTGTTTTAATAGAGAATTGTTTAATCTCTAAACAATTAGAGATAATTGTTTAATGGGTTTTATAAGGCCATTTTACATTCAGAATTTTTGAAAATCAGTATGGGAAGATTAGTAGTCATCTGTTTCAGCAACCCAAAGTCACAGAATATTGGGATACTGAATAAATGACAATTACAATGATTTTGTCTAAGTTATAATAGAAGAGAATGTGGCTTAATGGACAGAATATGATATGTGGAGTAAGGAAGGACTGGATATGAATTACACTTTAAATCCCAAGTATGGATAATTCACTTGACCTTTCCGAGTCTAAGATTCCTCATTTGTAAAACAGAAATAATAAAGGCAGTATCTTTCTCTCCCTGGATTCCTGTACTCTTCAGAAGAAATAATGAGGCAAAAGTATATAAAATATAAATTATCATTAATAATGTATTAATTTTGTCCACTATGGCCACCAATGATTGCCAATTGGGTCAGAATCTGCTAATATTTATTAAATGATGCTTATTAAGTGATTACTAAGTGAAAGTCATCATGTAGTTGCTGAGATAAACATAAAATAATTTATGTCAATAAATATCTGGGAATCTATGAGAAGATAGAATATGTACATTTTAATTTTATGTAAAATTTATACAAAACTTGTACTGTGTGAAGGTACTATACATACTTATGCAGAGCAACATATTCAGGAACTTCCAGTGGTCAGCACAATGTCAGGCATAGAGGCTACACTAAATAAACGCCTATTGACTTGACATCATGTTTTAAAGAGCTACTTACAAGGTATTGAGATATTAAATTACTTGTGTAGGTTCATATAAGAAATAAACTCTTACTTGGAAATGTTTTGTCTAACCCAGAAATAGGTCACTAACAGATTCTCTGTGTTAATTGTTGGGATAGGTGAGAGAGAATTACAATATTATCCTTCAGAGGTTCATAAGCTTTAGAGCTGGAATAAGTGACATCAGCAATTAGCAAATATAATTCATTTTACAGTAGAGAAAATCAGGACCCAGAGAGACTGTAGGATCTTAGAATCAGATTTTGAAGGGAACAAAGAAGCTAACAGATTCAACCTCTTAATTTTACAAGTCAGGAAATGGGTCCAGAAAAGTGAAACCATTCATCCAAAGTCTCATGGGAAGTACCTCTCAGATCTAGAGACTTTGGGAGGTCCTGGCCAGTCAAGAAAAAAAGATACCTTAGTTGTGGACAATACTTTTCAAGTGAAGAGGCCCAATTCTCTCTATTAGATATACTTGATTTCTTTTTTATCTGATTGCATTTTATTCAAATCTTTCTCCAAGCTATCTCCCATGCAATGAAAGCTCTTGAACAGCAGGGACTATTTGATTTTCACAATTGTATTGTCAGTCAGTCAGGAAGCATTTATTAAGCACCTATTGTATACCAAGTACAGTGCTAAATAAGTACTGGAGATAAAAAGAAAAGTACAAATGAGTCCTTCCTTTCAAGATTTCTGTACATCTAATATTTACGGCTCATCATACTATAATGAATTAGAATATCTGCCTCCAAATCAGGAATACAAAGGTTTAAGCCTGCCCTACAAAATTTAATGGCTGTATGGTCAAAGGATGTGAACAATTTTCAGATGAAGAAATTGAAAACATCTTCTAGTCATATGAAAAGGTATTCTAAATCATTATTGATCAGAGAAATGCAAATTAAGAAAACTCTTAGATACCACTACACACCTGTCAGATTAGTTAAAATGGCAGGAGAAGATAATGATGAATGTTGGAGGGGATGTGGGAAAACGGGGACACTGATACATTGTTGGTAGTATTGTGAACTGATCCAACCATTCTGGAGAGCAGTTTGGAACTATGCCCACAGAGTTATCAAACTGTGCATCCCCTTTAATGCAGCAGTGTTTCTACTGGGCTTATATCCCAAAGAAATCTTAAAGAAGGGAAAGGGATCTGTATGTACAAAAATGTTTGTGGTAGCCCTTTTTGTAGTGGCTAGAAATTGGAAACTGAGTGGATGCCCATCAATTGGAGAAGGGTTGAATAAATTGTGTTATATGAATGTTATGGAATATTATTATTCTGTAAGAAATGACCAGCAGGATGATTTCAGAAAGGCCTAGAGAGACTTACATGAATTGATGCTGAGTGAGATGAGCAGGACCAGGAGATCATTATATACTTCAACAACAATACTATATGATGATCAATTCTGATGGATATGGCTCCCTTCAACAATGAAATGAACCCAAATGGTTCCATTTATTCAATAATAAAGAACCAGCTACATCCAGCAAAAGAACTATGGGAAATGAGTGTGAACCACTACATAGCATTTCCACTCTTTCTGTTTTTGTCCATCTGCATTTATGATTTCCTTCTCAGGTTAATTGTACATTATTTCTAAGTCCATTTTTTCTTGTGAAGCAAAATAAATGTATGGATATGTATACATATGTTGTGTTTAACATTTTTTAACATATTTAACATGTATTGGTCTACCTGCCATCTAGGGAAGAGGGTAGAGGGAAGAAGGGAAAAAATTGGAACAGAAGATTTTGCAAGAGTCAGTACTGAACAATTACCCATGCATGTATCTTGTAAATAAAAAGCTATAATAAAAAATTTTAAAAATTAAAAAAATAATAATAATAATAAAATTAATGTCTATGTGACCTAAAAAAAAATGGCTTCCCAGTGCTTTGGTCAATTCTTCAAGATTTTAAATTACAGAGAGTCTGACAATGCACCTTGATAAAATGAGTTTCTCTTATTGGGAATTGCTTTTGTCAATAAAATCATAGGCCCACACCCTTTCTTTATGATTTAGAGAATAGAGCTTGGGGATATATTAGGTGAATAATGACTTGATAAATGAATGATTGGATTTTTCTAAATTTGAATCTTTAATCCTAGTCAAGAAGCTTGGATGATGGTGGTGATGATGCTAATATGGATGTTTTATTTTATATTTGTGGAGTAAATAGCTGGATCTTTAATTAAAACACATCTTTGAAAGCATCCAAACATATATAATCACTTTAGCACTTAAAGAGTTAACCTGAAACTACCCAGAAATCCAATTTATCCAGAAGAAATACCTCTCTGAAGGTTCCAGACAGCAGATGGTTTATTATAGCCCTACCTCAACTCCAACCCTACTCTACCTTGTAACATAAACAAAAGTAGATGACATTTGTTTGAGCCAAGGCAAATTGAAACAGTTCTCTAGGCAGGGATCCAGCAATAGTGGGTGGGGGGAAGAATGACAGGTATTCTAAGATAGAAAGGAGTCAGCAGAAAAGACTTGAAATATTTGTTTGTTGTTGTTCATCCTTCACATTGGAATGGACATCACAGGTAATGTTTTGACTTGGTGGTGAGTTGGATTTAAGTGATGTAGAATTGAACAAAATTGTCAACCTCACTCCCTCTCCCTTGGTCATTGAAGGGCAGTGGTAAGACAAAAGTCAAGACAACTATCAATGGTCCTAAATGTTGCGAATGATCTTGGAGGCTGATGACTGTCCAAACTTTAAGTACTCCACACAGCCTGTTTCCCCGGCCTTCATGATTATTAAAATAAATTGTTTCTCATTCACCCATTCTTCCAGGGAAAATATCCACACGTTTGGGTAGACATCCCCCTAAGTCACCAACAGGTTTGAGATCTATCAGTTGCCCTTAACCAGATTTACTCATCTGCCAAAATGATTTACCAGGGTATTGCTACTATGCATGCTACAGCTTCATGGAACTACAAGTAAAAAGTGAATAAATTCAATGGACACCAAAGGTGAATGGGCAGTCCTGAAAAGAATTTGGCAAGCCCCCATACCAGAGGTTCTAAATCTCCTGAACTCTCCATTCACCCTTGAAATATGGAAGTTTATATTTAAAAAAAAAAGCTTCCATATATTTATGTTTCTTTTTTCATATATATATATATATATATATATATATATATATATATGTATAAAATAACAAAATACTATGGAATGAGCCACTGGATCTAGAGATAGAAGATTAGAAGATTTAGGGCCAAATTCTGCCTTTAAGATGTGTTACTAAATTTCTTCTCTGAACCATTGTTGAAAAGTTTTCAGTAGCTCCCAAGTGCCAAGTGATTAAAATTTGCATTTCTTCATCCTTTGCATGACATTCAAGAGCTTTGGAGATGTACCTACCTAACCTTGCCACCTTTTTCCTGGCATGTACTTTCACTACAAAGAAAATCAAATACTATTTGTTCAGAACTCAAAAGTTATTGGGGCTAGTCTTGTCATTTGAAAGATAAGAAAAGTGAAGTACACAAATGTTAAGTGACTTGCTTAAGGTCAAATCTCTAATTAGTGTCATAAGTAGGGATTTAAATTTAAATCTTAAAAGACTCCAGGTTCATTACTATATCAGCCTCACTCCTTAGTTGCCTTCATGTTCTTTGCTTTCTCCCCACCCCTATATATATACACACATATACACATATATATATGTATTTATATATATTAAATTTTCATTTGTTTTCTTCACCCTAATTTATTTATATTACAAATGATCATATTTTAATAGCACAGAGCTGAGAATCAGTTGTCTTTATTTTGCCAATGGACTTTTTTTTTGTATAGTATATCATTTAACTTTTTATAGCTATCATATCTCAAAGACAGAACAATCACTATAAAATTCTAAATGACTCTTTTTCCCCCTGGACAAGGTGAATTATTATATTCTCTCAGCCTGATAATTAGAAGATGACCAGAAGTGAGAGATTTAGAAAAAATATTTTTGATACAAGCAAAAATCAAAGAAGAAACTCCTATATTCATTTGATATAATCAATATCAGGGATATAAGATGTGTTCAGAGAAGGTACATCTGGAAAAAAAAAAAAAACACTATGGAACCTTTTACAAGGCTGCTTTCCACCTCTGGTGTTCACCTGATCCATCTAACTCTCACCTATGGCTCCAAGAAGTTCAAGCATGCACAGTGGCCAGACCCTGTAAACCATTTTGGCAAACAGGCTAAGCCAGGGTGAGTGTAACCAAGGGGTATCAAATCCTATGGTGAACCAGGGATGTGTTTATCCACAGCCATAAATAATATGTGGCAGCTGGAACTTTTCCTTTTTATTGTTTAACTTTTTTATTTAATTTATGGAATAAAACAAAGATTTCCTTAACATAATTACCATCTTTTTTCTTATGTCCTTTATTTTGGGGTGTCTATAAGAGTCAAAATAACTTATTTGCTCAGTCATTCAAAAAGACAGTATTGCTGTACAGTATGCAATGTTTTTTCTTGGTGTTCTGATCATTTTTCTTTTCATTATTTCATGCAAATCCTTCCTTTTTTTTTTTGATTGTTTCTTTCCCCAAATTATTGAGTTCATCATTTCTTATAACATAATAATTTCTGTCAAAATCACATCATACAATTTGTTCAGCCTTTCCCTCATTGATGGACCTCCTGCAGTTTTCAGTTCTTTGCTACTCCAGGACATGAGAATTTAGAAAATGTTGATAATACTTATCCTCTTTCACCAGGTAGAAACTTAGGAACTTAGCGCTTAGTAAAACTAATTATTTAAAATATGAAGTTTCTAATTGTCTCCTTCTGCCACTAGACCCTCCCCACGTATTCTTCTCTGATCTCACCATTATCTCTTGTTATCCCAGTACTGACCTTCTTTATAACTTGTGGATATACTCATGGGGACTATTTACTTGTATCTAAGAGATTTTCTCTCCACAAGTCCATAGTAAATACTCATTGTCAAAGATCTCCCACTTACTTTTTAAAAGTTCAATATTACCATCATTATTCCTATTTGCCCATGAAATAAAAAAAGAAAAGAATCTAACATTTTGAACCAGCATCCCTCACAATTGGTGGCCTTGTCTTTGAACTTATTTTCTTATCCTGGGGAGAAATAGAATTCGTTAATGACTGAGCATCCCTTCAACAACTACTCTAAACATTACTGGAAGGTTCTTTATTCTTTACCATTAAATTATAACCTTATTTTTAACTATATTTCTGACTTTTTTCACAAACCATAAAATGAAATATTTTTATTATTTAATTTAACAATAGTTATACACATATACACATAAGGACAGATTTAATCTCCTGATTTTTTATGTCCAAAAAGATATCTACAATTTAAAAATGAAATGCCCCTACTTGTTATTCTCTCTTTTTGTCTCTCTCACTGTCTTTGTCTCTCTCTGTGTGTCTCTGTCTGTCTCTCTGTCTATGCCTTTCTCTCTCTGTCTTTGTGTGTGTGTGTGTGTGTGTGTGTGTGTGTGTATGTGTGTCTTATATGAGTTAACAGAGACTTCATTTTAATGACTATCATAACTTCAAAAGTGATTTCCCAAAAACATATAGATCAAAATGGAAAAGGTACACCAATTGATTCTACTTTCTGAATCATATCACTTCAAAATATTTCTTTTTGAACTTCTGATAGTAGATTTTCATTGAGTTTATTTTGAAAACTGAAATGAAATGTTAAACATGCTGAAATTTATTTACACAATTTTAAAGCAAATAAGAAAATTCTATGTTCTTATCACACACATGTATCTGCGTATAAGAACATTTTATAGATGACATATTCATTGTTTTTAAATGTCTTTTTTGTCCTCAGGACATCACAGATAATCTACCAACTAATACTATTGTAGAGGGCTGAAACTACTGAGTCAATGCACTGAGGTCGAGACTGCTGAGCACTTAAGGCTAATTACTGATTGGACAATACTCTATGGGCATATGCTTAGAAAATGGTCCTTTCCACTATCTGTACTGGCTCAATGATTGGTGTATAGAAGATAGTAGGAGGGACTAGGGGGTGGAGAAAAGCTAGCCAGGGACACACTCTTGACTATAGATGAGGAGAAGGTGGTTGCAGAGATTCTGCTTCCATCCTGTTCAAAACTGAGTCTAAGACCAAGAATAAAGACGGATTTTTGTTTAGCCTGACTCTGGCTGATTCTGGGGTGTCTTGGGTGCTAGCGCGGTAGTTACATACTACAAACTATATTCATCAATAATAAGAGTGAATGTTTATGAAACATTTATGAAAATTTCAAGTTTATTTCCCTGACTTATTCTTTTATTTAATGGCTTAGATGGTCTTAAACAAGAGTACCTAAGAATCTCCAAAGGGTTTATTGGTAGATATTTAAGGATCCATGATCTTGGTTAAGGAAGAATAAAAATCGAGAACACATATTCCATATTTATTTTTCCTAATCTCTAACTGAAATTAAACATTTTCTTCAATTAAAAAAAAATGAAGGTGAAAAGGAGTTCAGAGGCTTCAGAAGATTTCTAGATTGGTACATGACAGGCTAAGAATCCCTGAAGAAAATCCCCATATTTTTACCCAGCAATGTGGCTGACACAGAGCTTGTATTGGGAATTGGAGACAAAACAGAATCTCCATTGAGCATGTTTAATTGAAACCTTCTTGCTAATAATGCCTTGTGGAGAGGCTTTCTTTGCAGGAATCTCTTTAAAAATTCTTCATTTTGTGAGGTTTGTTTAGAGGAAATGAGTTGATAACATCCATAAATCACCTTAAATGAGTATGTTAAAAACCAATACATTAAAAATGACCAATTGAATGAGAGCACTGCTGTCAGCCCCTTTTCTCTCTGAATGCTTCACATAATAAATGCAATATGTGAATAATTATACAGACCAAGGGGTAGTCCTAATGTCAATTTTTATAATTTATGTAAGTAAAACATTTTGTTTCCTTTTTTATATTTTAAAATTAAAACTATATAAATTGAAATTTGAATATTTCCTTTCTACACTCCAATCAATTATTGTCTTGCATTCAACTTTGGAGACCACATCTATGGAAATTAGAATATTGATCAAGTTGTCAGAAAGACCTGGGGTCAAATCTTTCTGCTGATATTTACTTGCTTGGTGACTTTGGGTGCTTAATTTCTGTTGGCTTCCTTTTTCATCCATAAAATGGGGATGATGAAAAATAATTTATTATATTTTTCCAATAGATTTGTGGTGAAACTCAAAAAAGTTATTTTATGTAAATTGCTTGAAAAACTTTAAAGTGCTATGTGAAAATCTATTATTATATCAATCAGAACCCATTTGATACTACAAACTTTTTTTAATTCATGTCCATTTACTTGCCTAAAATAGAATACATAATGGAAGGCTATTTAAGGAATTACATTTGCCTCTAAAATAAATTGATCATGCTAATACTGACAAAAAAATGCACCTTTGTAAGGAACTTCCTCTTCTTCCCCACTCCAGGCCCTCACATTTCTTTTAATTTGTCAGAAAAAAAAGAAGAAGAAGAAGAAGAAGAAGCAAAGGCAGGAGGTTCCCCACTCTCTTATCCCAATATATCATTCTGGGATTTTTCCTAAGCCAATGATCCTTTTTATCCTCAGCACATCCTGAGTATTGCTTACTTTGGTAAAGAAGAAGAGATCAGAGGGTATTCAGCTCTAAAGCTCAATCATTGATTCTTTTCTCCCAAGCCAGAAGAGTTAAGAACAAAAGATTTCCTGATCAGAAATTTCATCTATTCCTACATCTGAGATTTATTTGAATTAACAAAGGCCTCTATTAAGGCAAAATTGCCCACCCTCACTTAACATGAGTGTTGTTTCAATCAAATAACCTATTTCATGCATATTATTATTATTATTTATTGAAGATGCCTTTTGATTTCTGGAGAATTAGAGACTGGATTTGCAATTTCATTGCTATAAAGAACTTCCAGATAAGGAAACTTCATCCACCAATGCAAAGTAGCATCTTCTCCAAAATGTATCGTCTTCAACAGTTGCCTTCAGAATTGAGAGTTACAACTTGCCTAGCACATATGTATGAGACTTTACTGAGATCTTGCTATTTACTAGACCATCTTTCTGTACAATCTGTCCATTTATCTCTTGAGTTCCAGAATTATGTCCATTCTCCCTATATGTTGAATATCATATTTTGGAGAAGTGTGCTATTATGATATCTGGATAGTGAAATGAACTTAGATCTAGGAAGAACTGAATTTAAATCTGACCTATGAAACTTGTTTTATGACTTTAGATGAGTTTTTTGACCTTTCAGTTTTCCAGAAATTATTCAAAGAATTCATTTTATCAGAGTTGCCAACTTATATTGGCAGAGGGAGGGGTTGTCTGTTTCAAGAGTTGTGTATGCCAATGAAATGACAGAAGTATTGGAATATTCCCTATGCCAATCAGATGGTTCTCGGTTCTGTTTAATTTAAATATTTTCCCATATTTAAATGGGAAATAGTGGAGGGATATAGCTTCCAGAAATAGGTAGGTAAAAGTATTACTGTTCTCTACTCATCATTCTTTATCTAGAGTATTGTATTTAGATCTTGGTGGCTAGATTTAAATAAGAATAAAATAAAAGAAAAAAATATCCAGGGTAAAAGAAGGATTGGTGAAGAAGCTTGAGTCCATGTCTATGATGATTGGTTAAATAAATTGGGCATGATTATCCTAAAGAAGACTAGGAGAGGTGGTGGAATGATAACTGTATTTACATTTGTGAAAACCTGGCATATGGAGAACAGTAGAAATTTATCCAGTTTGGTGCCAGAATGTAGAACTAGGAGTCATGTTTGGAATTTACAAATAAACCAATGTAGGCTCTATGTCAGGGAAATCTTCCCCAAAATGAAAGCTATCCAAAAGTGAAATGAGTTCCTTCACGAAGTCTCCCTCTCTGAAGGTCTTCATTAATTTCTGATGCCATTTTCTGGGTTCATTTAATATTTTTGTGGATGAAATCACACATAAACTAATGCTAAATCTGTATTATGCTCAAATCATTCCTAATTATATCAATCATGTTGGAATAAGTTGGGATAAGTAAAACAAGTGTTAGAGCAATACTGTCTGTATATAGACTGAGTGAACAGTCTAGAAATTAATATTTCTATCTTGCAAATGAGGAAACTATGGTCCTTTTCTTTCTCTTGATTTCTCTTAGTTTTTTGTTATAACCACCTTCCTAGTCCAAATTATTAGGGTCATCTTTGATCTTTCCTACAATGCATTTGGTGCAGCTAAATAGTAAAACTGATATTTCTAAATTCAAATGTGGCTTTCCTAGGTATGGGAACACGGTCAAGTCACTTAAATGTGTTTTCTTATCTATAAAATGAGCTAGAGACAAATAGCAAGCTACTCTAGAACCTGTTAGCAATCTCCTAAATAGTATAATGAAGTGTCAAACATGATCATAAAACAAAAAAACTCTGTCCAACCAATTACCAGATTTAATCAGTATAGCTATTCTCTAGAACTTTATAAGATCTTTCACTCACCCCTTTCTTTACATATCTATTGCCAACAGCTATATTCAGATCCTTATCAACTCTCAAATAAATTATTTTAATAGCCTCTATTATTTTCTTGTTCTAATCTTTCGTCATTTAGTGGTGAAATCAAATATGTGTGTATACACAAACATACATATGTATCTATACATATATACATGCACCCATGTATATCAATATTTACATATATATGTACATACATATAGCACACATTTTATATATATATATAAATATATATATATATAATGTGTGCTATATGTATATATATAATGTGTGCTATATGTATGTACAGATATATACATATATAGTGTGTGCTATATGTATATATACATATATATACATATACACACACATATATATGTATATATACATATATACACACATATATATGTATATATACATATATATGTATATATATACATATACATGTATACATATATATGTATATATACATATATATATATATAAAATGTGTGCTATATGTATGTACACATATACACACCTTCTGTAAAGGAAAGCATTGGCAAGAGTTGGGTACCCTATCTTCTAGCCCTCCCAACAGACAGGAGAAAAGGCTGAGAGAGGGAAAGGCAATCAAGCAATCAAGGCTCAATTTATTTTTTTTTAAATCTTGTGGTGATTTTCTTCTTTAAAATATCTAAATAATGGTTTTCTCTGGGAGAAAGCAGGTTTCTTGGGGATGTTTTCTGGAGGCAGCCTTAGTTTCAGTTAAAAGTAATAATCACCCAAAATGCAGCCAGCTGGTAAAAATGCAAATGTTTATTTTCTCTTTCCAAAATAGCCTGGTTAGTTGAGGCCTCTCTCTCTTCTTGGTTCCAAGAGCTCCCTCCGAATGTCTCCAAATCCAAAGGTTTGTCCTTCAGTCTCTTGGTTCCAAGAGCTCACTCTGAATGTCTCCAAAGCCAAAGGTTTGTACTTCAGCCCAGCCAGCACAAAGGTGAATCTGTCTTGCCTCTGAGAGAGGGCTTCTGGCTCTCAATCTCCCAGAGTGCTCCAATCAGGACCCAGTCAATGTTCCGAAGTAAAACTCCTCACTCAGAGAGGGCTTCTAGCTGAACTCACTTGACATTCCCCTCTCATTCTATATCATCTCCCAAAGGTTGACTCCTCCTTCTTGAGGCACACCTAAGGGAGGTGTGAATTCACAAAGTTACAAAGTTTGCTTTGTGAATCTCCCATACTTGTGAACTTTAATGAGTACTGGTGTGAACACAAGCATTGTATCAATAAGTTCTATTTAGTACCTTGTTTCAGGTTCTGCCCCAAAACATCTCCTTGTAAGATCAGATCAAGGATACTGAACCATTCTAAACTAGATAATTATTGTCTCCATCAACTCTAATGACTTAACAATTTGTAAAGATTCCAAAAAATCTTAAGTTCCAATTTCTCTCCTTTCATTCCATCTTCCACCCCATTGAGAAGGAAGCAATAGATACCCATTATATATAAGAAGCCATGTTGCAAAAAAAAAAAAAAAAAAAAAAAGAAAAAAGAAAAAAAGAAAAAGAAAAAGGAAGGAAGGGAGGAAGAAAGGAAGAGAAAAAGAATGGAAGGGAGGAAGGAAGGAAGGAAAGAAAAGAAAGAAAAAGAAAGTATCAGGATTAAACAGTTTTCTTTCTGGAAGTGGATAGTATTTTAAATCATGAATCCTTTGGAATTATCCTAGATAACTGAATTAACCAGAGTAGGAAAGTCTTTCACAGTTGATGATCATTACAATATTATTTTTACCATGAACAGTATTCTGCTTCTGCTCTTTTTTTTTAACCATCAGTTCATATAAACCTTCCAAATTTCCCCCACTACAAACATCCCCTTTGTCATTTTTATAGCTAAATAATAGAGAAAATAGTATTTCCCAGGCATAAGTATGCATTTTATTTTTAGCTAAAAGTTATTTAATCCTTTCTTTTTGCCTGTTACAGACAGAAGAAAGAACTGATGCCTTTATCCACTTGAAATGGAGAGAGGGTAGCAAGAATCACATTTCTTTTTTTTTTTTTAACATCTGGTTCTTGGCAAAAGCGTGGTTCACTCCATTTTAAATTTGCTGCCCTGAATGGGTTCACCTCCAAGCAACAAGATAGCCCTCCCAGGATAAGCTCATCACTTCAAAATACATCACCATGCTTCTAAATCAAAGCTTGATTGCTTGATTGCCTTTGCCTCTCTCAGAGGCCCTTCCTTGTTTCAGTTCTAGCCAAGAGGTTTTTCTGTGCTGCTATCCTATCTCCTTTTGTGCATTAACACCCCCTTTAGATTGTACATTCATTGAGATTAGATAATGTCTTTTATTTTTGTTAATTATATCCCTGGCACTTAGCACAATGTCTGGCAAGTCAAAGGTGCTTTATACTCATTTACTGTATTGGATTGAATTGGATTGGATTGATTCTGGAAAGAAGGGTACTCAAAAAGTCATGAATTGAGAGTATGACATTCATTTTATTTAATAAAGCTAGAACACTTTGATTTAAATCTTTATTCTTCGAATGATCTTAAGTACTGGATGGAGAAGATAATACTTCTGTTTATTACTCAGATAAGGCTAATTTTGGTTGAAAATTAATTCCTCAGAAAGAATGAATAACTCATATATTTACAATGAGAGTTTGTTAAGTTTAATATTTCCCTTCCTTTTTCTTGTCCTCTTTCTCTTCTAAGAGTTTGGAAATCCATGTGATCTCATGTCAAGAAAGAACCAAAAAAACCCAGCAGAGACAGTTGCTTTTTATCTTGAAATCTTACTGTTAGGATGTCTGTTTATAATGCTATTTTCATTTTGCAGAAGTACATTTTGATAGCAATGTCTGCTTGAAGAAAAAAATTTAAATTGATCATGCTTATGCTTGATACGTCTTGACATATTAAGGAAGGGGGACAGTAAGGAAGGGAAAAGGAATAAGCATTTATATAGTGCTTACTATTTGCCAGGCAGTAAGGAAGGGAAAAGTAATAAGCATGCATATAGTGCTTATTATTTGCCAAGCAGTGTATTAAGCATTTCTTACAAATATCATTTCATGTCATCCTCACAAAATTATTTCCACCTAGCTACTACCATTGTTATCTTCATTTTGCAAAGGAAAAACTATTAAAATGCAGTAGCAGATTAAGTGACTTGTCATAATCACATAGTTAGTAGGCATAGTGTTGCATAATAAATGTACCTATTTAAGAATTCCCCTCTCTGATTAATATGCTTTACATTTATCACATTCTCATCAATCAAAATTATTTCTTTCATTACTGGAGTCGTTTCTAGATAACCCATTGGCTAATGAGTTAGGCAGTCTAGAAAATACTTATCCATAATATATCTGTGTGCTAGAAAATTTGGAAATGGATAGGAAAAGATCTATGTGTAGGGTCAATACTCCTTCTCTTAATATTTTGATAGTAACATCCTTTTCAGTCTAGGTATTGCTTCCAGCTTTTTTTTTTTACATGATAATCTTTCATATCCTACAATTCAACCAAATATACCTATTCTATTCTTTCATTGTACAATGACCTTGGTTTCATGCAATTGTGCAGTTCCCCCACCTGCCAGAGTTAGCTGCTTTTTCATCTCTGCCACTGAAAAACATTTATTCTTCTTTGAATTTTGTTTTATCACTTCTCTGAAATATTCATGGGCTATTGTCTTCAAGTGATCTTGCCCTCCTCCTGTTTATTTAGTCATTTCATCAGAATGTCTTCTCTGTCACTATTATTCCCACTTTGAGAAATATCATAGTGAAACAGATAGGCACGTAGACTTGAATTCATCATGCAATGAATTTTGTGAAGCTATGTGATTTAGAGAAAACAAAGGGTAAATAGTGGATGGAGAGCTGGCATTAGAACCAAGAATATGTGGATTTAAATCATGCCTCTGGCATATAATATTCTTTGTGACTGAGCAAGTCAGTCTTGTAGTGTACTAGGAAATTTTGAAAGCTTTAAGTTATAGTGATGGTGTTAAACCCTATTAGTAGAAATTATTTCACTCAACTGGGAATTCTCTTCCTTTTATCATTCTCATATGTGTACTTTATACAAACACATGCACACATACTCTCCAATATAAAAGTGGGAAGGACTTTTAAATTCTCATCATATATTTTGTCTCCAATACTCAGTATTTGAAATAAATTACTGATAGAAATTATAGTCATAAACATAACCTTAAAAGCTATAGTAGAAAAGTTATAGTAAGAAAACTGATAGTGAGTGATGGTGGTAATTCTTTGGTTCTTGAAATGGCTGGAACAGAGTAAGGATTTGGATATTATTTCTTTAAAAAAAAAAAACTACACAATTTTATAGGCCCAATTCAGGCCTTTGAAAAACCATATTTGGGTGATTGGGTTAAATATAGCCAATTGTCAAATTAATGCCACAATTTCTTCTTATCACTGTATTAAATTCACATTAAATTAATCTAGTAATAATAACCTATTGCTAATCATCTATCTCTCTCCATCTATTAGTTCCAAATCTGTTGTCTACAAATATATAAAAGACACCTCAGTCTTGATAAAAATAGAATGCAATTTCATTAGACCATATGGTCTCCTCATGATATTGTTAAATTTAAATTTCTAGGAAAAAACAAAACAAAACTGTACACTTGTTACTGATAACTTGTTCCCTTTCCCCCTAGTAATACATTATATTCTACTTCAGGTAAGGGTATCTGCCTAGACATATTTTATATTCATTATCTAAGATAGATGGGAATATTGATTTATTTTTCTTCAGCTTTCTGATTTTTTAAAAGTTTTTTATTTTTAACATATGTATGGATAATTTTCAATATTCACCCTTGCAAATCATGTGTTCAAATTATTTTTTTCTTCCCTTCCCTCCACCTCCTCCCCTAGACAGCAAATAATCCAATATATGTTAAATGTGTGCAATTTTTCTATACGTATTTACACAATTATCATCCTACATCAGAAAAATCAGATCAAAAAGGGGAAAAAAAGAGAAAGAAAACAAAATGCAAACAAACAACAAAAAGAGTGAAAATAGTATATTGTGGTCGACACTTAGTTCCCATAGTCCTCTCTCGGGGGTGCAGATGGCTCTCTTCATCATAAGATCATTAGAACTAATCTGAATCATCTCATTGTTGAAGAGAGCCACAAACATCAGAATTGATCATTGTACAATCTTATTGTTGCCATATACAGTGATCTCCTGGGTCTTCTCATTCACTTAGCATTAGTTCATGTAAGTCTCCGCAGGCCTCTATGAAATCATCCTGCTGATCATTTCTTTTAGAACAATAATATTCCATAATATCCATATGCCATAACTTATTCAGCCATTCTCCCACTGATGGGTATCCATTCAATTTCCATATTCTTGCCATTACAAAAAGGGCTGCCACAAACATTTTTGCACATATGGGTCCCTTTTCCTCTTTTATGATCTCTTCAGGATAGAAGCCCAATAAAAACACTGCTAGATCAACAGGTATACATGGTTTAAATGCCCTTTGGGAATAGGTCCAAATTGCTCTCCAGAATGATTGAATCAGTTTACAATTCCAGGAAAAATGTATTAGTATCCCCATTTTCCCACATCCCCTCCAACATTTATCATCATTTTTCCTGTCATCTTAGCCAATCTGAGAGTTGTGTAGTGGTATCTCAGAGTTGTCTTAATTTGCATTTTTCTAATCAGTTGTGATTTAGCGCACCTTTTCTTATGACTAGAAATAATTTCAATGTCTTCATCTGAAAATTGTTCATATCCTTTGATCATTTATCAATTGGAGAATGGCTTGATTTCTTATAAATTTGAATCAATTCTCAATATATTTTAGAAATGAGCCTTTTATCAGAACCCTTGAATGTATTTTTCCCCCAGTTTATTACTTCTCTTCTAATCTTGTTTTGCACTGGTTTTGTTTGTACAAAACCTTTTTAACTTAATATAATCAAAATAATTTATTGTGTATTCAATAATGTACTCCAGTTCTTTTTTGCCACAAATTCCTTCCTTCTTGACATATCTGAGAGGTAAACTATCCTTTGTTCTTCTAATTTGCTTGCAATATCATTGAGTATTATTCCTTAGGTGGAGTTTGGACCTCCTTGACCTGTGACATTATAATGTCCACATAAGGTTAGTGCTCAGAGCACATTTGGCAACGCCAAGTATGAAAACAAGCTCTGTTACTCATTGTCTGTGTGACCTAACAAAGTTATTCTTTCTGATCTTAAGAGTGTTCATCTATAAAATAAGAGGTTGTATGTGAATGTTTCTAGGATTTGAGACTACAAAGATTTAAATCCCATGGAAGGTGGGTTTTTCAAATTCAATCCTTTGTTGTCTATTGTTTTTATTCTTACCGCCATCTACCCAGAATTCCTACAAAGTTATATGGAAAGTCATAGTTCTACATATATATTGAACACATAGATTTGTTTATGTAAGTAAGTTTACTCCCTCTCATTCTTCTACTGCTTTCTGCTTTTGTTTTATCTATTCTGCTTTCCTGGGTTTGCTTCAGGTTTTCCATTCCCTTTTGGGAATGTCATTATCTCTGCCTAGCAGCTGAATTCCAGTTCCCAGGATTCTTTTTATTTAAGAAACTTAAAGCAAAGTTATAACAAACTCCCTGCAAGGGAATTTCCCCACAGGTATTAAGTCAATTCATATTATCACTGACCCAGCTTCATGAGGAAGGAAATGTACCATATACTCTTTCTAAATAAAAGGCAAAAATTATTTGTTGTTCCATCATCCATTTATCTTATTGATTGTTATAGAGCACAGTTGAGAGACATCTGACCTGGAAATCAAGAGAAAATTTGGTATGATTCCATCTGTTCACGTTTCCTGACTGTGTGACCATGAGAGTATCTTCCCACACTTCTCTACTTGAGTTCATTATTTGTATATGAAGAATTGTCAATATCCTCCTCAAGAGTTAATATGACATCAGTGCAAGTAAAATACTTAAATATATATTTATTTATTTAATATTTACCCATTTACATTTAAAATATTTTAAACTTTTATTTAAACCTTATGAGTTTTAAATTCTCTCCCTTATGCCCAACCCCAGTCCCCAATTAAGAAAGCACATATAAAATTAAGCAAAACATTTCGATAAAAGTCAAGTTCTGACAGAAATCGTATCTTCCCCCCCAAAAAAAAAAAAAACTGAAGAAAAATAAATGAGAGAGAAGAAGAAAAAGAGGAAGATGGAAAAAAAGGAAGAGGAAGAAGAAAAGAAGAAGAAGAAGAGAAAGAGAAAGAGAGAGAGAAAGGGAAGGAGAGAAACAGAAAATAAACTTCATTTTGTATTTGGATACAATCAGTTTCTTCTCTGTGAATGGATAGGATTTTTCCTCATAAGTCCTTCAGAGTATTTATGGATCATTGTATTGCTGAGAATAGCAAAGTCATTCAGAGCTGATCATACCAGAACATTTCGTTTACTTTGTACATAGTACATTTTACTTTCCTTGAGATCATAGAAAACTTTCCAGGTTTTTTTTTTTTTTCTTTTTTGAGATTCTGTGCATCATTTTCCATTGAAATATAATATTCTGTCATAATCACATACCACCATTTATTTAGCTAGTCCCCAATTGTTTCGCATTTCTTCCAATTCCATTTTTTTTTTTTTTACCTTGGGAAGAGAACTGCTATAAACATTTATTTTTGCATATACGGGTCATTTTCCTTTTCTTTAAAATCTCTTTTTCAAGATTTTACCTAGTAATAGTATTGTTAGATCAAAGAATATGCATATTTTTACCATCCTTTGGGCATAGATAATATCTTTTGATCATTTATCAATTAGTATGTGGCTCTTATTATTTTTATAAATATGACTCAGTTCCCTCTAATTTTGAGAAATAAGGCCTTATTAGAAAAACCTGGTTCAAAATTTTTTACAATTACTATTGCTAACTGTATTTCACCCCCTGCTATTTAATGTATTCTCTCCTTTCATCCTTTCCTTCTTCAAAAGTATTTTACTACTGATATGCCCTCTCTTCTTTCATATTCCCCCTTTCCTATATTTCATTTCCCTCCTATTTTCCTGCAGGGTAAGATAGATTTCTAAATCAATTGTTTGTTTATGTTATTTCCTCTTTGAGCAAATTCTGATGACTCACTCACCTCTTCTGCCCTATCTTTCTACTATAAAAAGCTCTTTTGGCTTCTTTTTATACCTATATATATATACATATATATATATGTGTGTGTGTGTGTGTGTGTGTGTGTGTGTGTGTATACATGTATAATATAAACAAATAAACCTAATTTTGAAAATCAAAATTTAATTCAGATTTGGTTTTTCATCATTAATGCTTAAAAATCATCTACTTCATTGACTATCCACCTTTTTTCCTGGAAGAATTATATTCAGTTTTGCTAGATAGGCAATTCTTGGTTATAATCCCAGCTCTATTACTCTTTGGAATATCATATTCCAAACCCTCTGGTCCTTTAATGTAAAGCTGCTAAAACTTGTATTATCCTGACTGTGGCTTCATGAATTATTTTTTTCTGGATGCTTGCAATATTTTCTTCTTTACCTGGGAGTTCCAAAATTCAGTTATACTATTACTGGGAGTTTTCAATTTGGAATAGCTTTGCCTAGGTGGATTCTTTCAATTAATATTTTACCTTCTGGTTCTAGAATATCAGGACAGTTTACCTTCATAATTTCTTTAAAAAATGATATCCAGGCTCTTTTTAAAAATCATGACTTTTTGGTAGACTGATAATTTTTAGATTATCTCTCCTGGATCTATTTTCCAAGTCAGCTATTTTTTCAACAAAATAATTCACTTTTTATGTTTTCTCATTATTTTTTTTTACTTTATTGTATTTTGATTTCTTATAAAGTCACTAGCTTCTATTTGCTTAATTCTAATTTTTAAGAAACTATTTTTCTCAGTGATTTTTTTTTGTACCTCCTTTCCCATTTGGCCAATTCTGATTTTTAAGACATTCTATTCCTTATTTGTTTTTTTTTTTTTCTTTTGATATTTCCTTTTGTATCACTCTCAAGTATCTTTCTAAATTTTCCTTTATCTCTCTTACTTGAGTTTCAGAATCCCTTTTGGAATCTTCCATAGAGTGAGCCAATCCTTATTTTTCTTGAAGGCTTTGGATGTTGAACCTTTGACTTTCTTACCTTCTTCTAAGTATGTGTTTTGATCTTCTTTGTCACCATAGTAACTTTCTATGATCAGAAACTTTTTCTGTGTCTATTCATTTTCCTAGCCTATTGCTTGGCTACTATACTGAAACTGTATGATGTAACATTAAAGTAACAGAGACCTTCCTCTTCTATGAGCTGAAACCTCTGGAAACTGCCACCATTGTCAATGCCCACTCTTGATTTGCTGGCTTCCCAAGGCCCTCTCAACCTAGTGACCATCGTTTCCTGCAGACTTGCAAATCATCTTTGGTGTCTCTGAGCTGAAAGGTCTAGAAATTGCCATTACTGTTACTGATTCTGAGGTCCTGTTTTACTAGTGCAGGAGTGGGGCTGGAGCCAGAGCTATGCTGATGCAGCCTGCGCTGGGCTAGCCTACTGAGTCCCACCCTGATGCCACAGACATTTCCAATTGACCTTCCAAGTTCTCATTGATGTATCTAGCCTGGGAGGTCTGGAGGTCACCAGTACAGCCATTGATTCAAAGGTCTCTAGTCCCATTTCTGTTTTTCTGGTGTGGGGTTGGAATTGGGGCTGTTTACATGTCTTCATGTAAAGTTAATTTGTTCACCAAAAATGTATATAAATTTCCATTGCTCCATACAAATAATTTCTATTAATCCTGTCTCATTGGTCCTGAAGTCATTCTCTTAAATGAGGAGTTCCTGAGTTTTGTGTTTGTGTCATACATCTTTTTGGCAGTCTATTGTAGCCTTTAAATTCCTTTTCACATATTTTAAATAAAGAAAAACAAATACATATTACAAAATAAATCAATTACATTCAAATATGTTTATTAGGATATATATAATTTAAATCTCAAGCTCATGAACTCCAGCATTATAATCACTGCATAAGGCATATGTAGAAGAACCGGACACCCAAAGAAGCCAGTTGGCTGGCACTAGATTTGGTAGGGAATAAGTAATAGTCAGGATTTGGCTCAAAGACTGCTGATATTTAATCCAGTGCTCATGCGAAATCTTCACATTTGATGTAAATCTTATTATCATATTCAAGTACTCATAAGGGTAAAATGGGATGGAAGAATATACTTTTATCTATTCAATAAATATTCTCCTATCATTTCAAATGCAGTACAGAAATGATGAAAAAGAATTACAAATCAAGTAAGAGATTTATGATGAATGAGAAATGTAAGAAATATTTGTAGATAATATTCCAGGTCTCTAACCACAATTTATCTTTTTTTAAAAAAAAAAAAGAACAGAATAAGTCAAATTGACATAGTAAAGCAATGGATTTAGGAATTAATTAGTGACTTGATATTTGTATTGTTCAAAAAAAAACCTCTCCCTCTCTCTTTTTCTTTCATTTCTCTCTCTTTCTCTTTTCTTTCTCTATCTCATTCTCTTTCTCTCGGAGATACATTTATCTTAATTTTAAAAACAAATTTAATTTTGTTAAAATTGTTTCAATTTTGCAATAAATATCTTGTTCTTCATATTGACTGATATCATCAAAGGGAGTTACAGAATTCAGAGAAATTAGGGTTTGTTTCAGCAATTCCATATAATCTGACTAAACTATCTACCATCTACCATGCACAAATATTAAAAAAGCAAAGCAGAGAGATTTTCTATCTTAATATAATATGTGGCACACATAATCTGTTCATTTTACAAACAAATCCTAGTGAAATATTATTTTATGCCATGTACTCTAATAATGTTATATGTCTATATAAAAAATACAATACTCAAGAAACATGCATTTTATTGGGGAATTCCAATCTAACTATGTCTCTACAAGATAGATGCAGTGTAGAAACAAGGTATTCCTAGAGGCTAAGGCACTCCCTAGATTAAGTAGAGAGAAAGACTTTTCTCCAAACCTAAGAATAAGTAGGGTACCCAGACCACCTCTCTTAGCATTTCCTTCTTGTCTCCACCAAGAATCACCTTACTCTTTTCTGCTTCTGTTTGTATATTAATATCCCCCCATTAAACTGCAGACTTTTTAAAGATGAAAACTGTTTTTTTTTCATATTTATATCCCCCTCATTTATGTTTATAGTACATTGTAGACATTTAATAAACGTTTATAGAGAAACTGACTGACTGATTCTTGCATTCTGAAAGTATCCTCAGCTCCCAGCTAGTGATTGTCATTTTTTTGTCCTTTTGGACCCAATTCATTGTCATTTATTTCACCAAGGTTTAAAGCTTTTCTTAATATGCTTCCTTATGGGTCATCTTAATTCATTAGGGATCATAGAGCTCTGCTCTCAACAGCCTATTTACTATCTTTTGAAATTCTGTAGACATTCTTCAGCAGATGTCACTTGTTTTCTTTTGTTGAAACTGGGTCTCCAGTTATACCTTGTTTTTTCTTATATCCAAAAGACACATTATTATATACTAAAACTTTCTTTTTCATCCTGGTGGCAATTGCTTCAGAATTCAGGCAAGAGAAAGTCCCCTGCTTTAAAAACTATAAATTCTATCTCCAAATAAATAGCCTCATAATGACTTAATCCTCTTTATCACTCAGTGCAGGAATAGTATCTCTCTTGTAATGCCTTAGCACTAACAATTTCCAAGTTCTAAGGGAACTTGGGGAAAATATTTCCATCTTTCCTTGACTCTACTTCCTTCCATACTTTCTTTCCATATATTTGAACCAAGTTATTTATTTAATTTTCAAATTTATAAACAGTTCAAATTTTACAATATTAACATAGATAGTACTACTTTCTTCATTTATCACAATAACCTTCCAATGTATATCATTTCTTTTATTCTTTCCCCACTCAAGACCATGTTTTATGTTGCTGCCAAGGTAATCTTCTTTACTTAAAGATTTGGCCATTCCATTTCTTAGCTCATCCATTGCTGTGATCTCTTATTTCCACTTTAATAAAACTGCAAACTTTTTTGATTGGATCACATGTCTAATTTGTCAGCTATTCCTACAGGCAAACTAGTCATTTATGTATTAAGCAACATGAATGGCTTTCCATCTTATAAATATGCTTTTCTTTTTCCTACCTGCATTTGTCTGTAATAGCTTCCCACTCTCTTTACTTGATGAATTCCTACCCATCATTAACACTCAGCTGAAATGCTAACTCTACTGTTAATCCTTTACTGCTTTTTCAGTTGGCACAGAACTTAAACTTCATTAATCTCACATAACAGTTGTTTTATAATTCTTTAAAGCATTTATGGTATATTATTTGAATAATATCTTTTTTAATTTGAATTAAAATTTCTTTGTGTTTTCAATAAAAGTGAAGAGGATTCTGGGAAGATGGCAAAGTAGATCAGAAAATTGTATTCCAGATCTCCCCCACAAACAAGACAAAATAGCTCCTTTGGGCAAATGTAAAGGGGGTCAAAAACTACCAAGAGTTGAGGCAGAACTATAGTCTTCCTGAGACAATCAGAGGAGTTCTTAAGAAAGGTACCAGGACAAAGGTTCAGCCTCTGCGAAGTGTAAACATTTCCAGGCTCCTTTCACTGAAATAGTAAGCAGTAAGCCCTGAAGCTAGGTGAATTGGGAGATAACTTTTGTGACACTCACAGGAATTTTAACTTTCCAGACAGCATGGGGAATCCAGCAGACATGGGGATTCTGGCATCTGATTTGAGGTAGGCTGTGGGAAACTCTGCTTATGAGGGATGTCAAGCCTAGGTGTGCTGCTGAGATACAGCCCAGGGCAGCAAGGATCCAGCATACTCCCAATGAGTGCAGAAACAGTAGGACAGGGATGCCGCTGGCTCTTAACATTTATACTAGAGCAGAGGTCTTGGTTTTCATTTCAATACAGAATGGAGAACTGAATGACAACATGAGGCCAGAGGCACCATCTTCCACATTCCAGAATTAGAGGTGATTATTCTTACAAATCTCTCTCTCTCTCCCTCTCTCCCTTCCCCCCTTTCCCCTCCATATATAAACACAGCAGGTAGGATAGCTAGGTGGTGCACTAGGGAAAGCACCAGCCCTGAAGTCAGGAGGACCTGAGTTCAAATCTAGCCTCAGACACTTAACATTTCCTAGCTGTGTGACCCTGGGCAAGTCACTTAACCCCAATAGCCTCGGGGGGGGGGAGGGGTAAAGGAGGAGGTAAAGGGAAAAGAGCCATAGAAAGTTACTATGAGAATGGAGAAGAGCATAGTTCATATTCAGAGGAGAACATTTAAGTTAGAAAAGCCCTTCCTGATCTAAAGAGTAATGCCAAATGGTAATCTGCCTAAAAAGAATCCAGACTCAAAAAAAGGTTGAAAAAATCCAATGAGAGATTAAGTAAAATTTTTTTTTAAAAAAAGAACAATTCAAGTAGAACAAGAAAATTATGGAAGAAAGTTAACAAATTAGAAAAAAAAAAGATACAGAATCTTAATGAAGAAAATGACTCCTTGAAAATTAGAATTGGGCATAGGGAAGACAGCAAAGAAGTTAAAAGAGACAAATAATAAAACAAAATATAAAGAATGAAAAAAACTGAAAGAAAATGTAAGACTTGTTTTAAAAGTGGTTCTAGAGAATAAATCAAGAAGAGAAAATAAAAGAAAATAAGAATACATGAAAGCTATGCTAAAAATAATAATCTTGATACAATATTACAAAGAATAATTAAATAAAAGTGTCCTAAAGTGTTAAAACAAGAAGAGAAGGTAAGAACAAAAATTAAAAATCCCCCAATTACCATCTAAAAAAAAATCTACAAGGTAATGTTACAGTAACATCTTAGTCAAATTCAAAAACTGCCAGGTTCAGGAGAAAATATTAGGAGCATCAAACAAACAAAAACTCAAATAGAATGGAACCTCAATTAGAATAATAAAAGATTTAGCAGCAGCAGCTACATTATAAAGAACTGGAGTTGTGGTCAAAATTATCATTCCCAGTAAAATTAAGCATAATACTAAATGAATGAAAATGTTTTTCAATGAATTTCCAGACTTTGAGGATTTTGTTGCCAAAAGAACTGAACTTAATAGAAAATTTGATATACAAGATCCAAAGGAAATATAAAACACATCAAAGAATAAAAAAATTGAAGAGACTCAATAAGGATAAACTATGTCTTAAATGTGTAAAATAAACCATATATTTAACATTCTCTCTCTCTTTTTTTTAATTTATAAGATTCTCATTAGTAATTGGATAGTTTGAAATAAAGATTGAAATAGAACTAAGTATGATCTGATTCTTAAAAAAAAAGTAAAACAGTGAAGGAAATACAGAGGAATTTGATGTGGGAAGAAGACTAGTAGTTCTGGAATTCTATTCTCATCAGGAATGGGTTAAAGAGGAAACATAGAGATCTTACATATAGATCTAGAAGTTCATACAAGTTTTGCAAATTCAGAAATAAATAAAAGGATAAGGGGATAAGGAGTGGGGAGAGGATAGGGAGAAAACAGTGGGAATCCTATTCAAATAAAATTGTTTAAAAAGAGAACAACATGTAGATTTAGGAGGGGAAAAAAAGTCTTCTAAATTTGTATACAAATAAGAGGATGAGGGAATAGAATGGGGGTGTGGAAAGATAGATAGATTTAAAGGGATTGGATAAGGGTGGGGGAGATGTTAAAGGAGGGATCCCTGGGGAGGTAGGTTAAGTAATAGGAGGGTAATGTAGCAGGTAGAAGTAAAATAGAGGAATCAAGTGGGATAGGAAACAAGAAGTACACACAAACATGATAGTAAAGATCAAGAGTAGAATTTATTAGATAAAAAAGCAGAGGTAGTAATCATGATTTCAGGCAAAATTAAAGCTGAAATAGATGTAATAAAAAAGAAAAAATAGCAAAACTACACAATATGTCAGCCATATTAATAAATATTCTTTTAGACTACTTAAAATAACTAGACAGTATAAAGTTGGAATATTGCTGTTATAAAGAAAATGATGAGTTGGTGAATTTAGCGGAAAAGATTTGGATTTATGAAAGAAGATATTATCTATCTTCAGAGAAACAGAAAACAGACAGTACAGTTTTCCATCAATGTATAAGGATGTATATATCTGTATGTATGTATATATCACTTGCGTGTATGGATGGGTAAATTGATGTAGTGTGTATAAAAATTAGCTTGCTTAATTTTAACCTTCTTGGGGGAGGAGGAGAAAAGGAATAAGGGAAAAAAAGGAATAAAATAATAAGTGCACAGCAGAGAATAAAGACAACCTAAAAGGAAGCAAAGAAAAGATGGATAACTCTGAACACAATGTATAATATTTTTATATAGGTTTCCTTGAAATAAAAATGTATTGCTTTATATGTTAAATCCTCTTATGATCTTCTGTGTACATAGAATTTTTAAACTTTTTTGTATTTCCTATGTAAGTCTTATGTAAATTAGTTAAAATGCATAATGAACTCAATTGCATGTTTCTTTCATGCACATGATCATGAAGTCAGTGAAAGGGTAAAGGGGACAGAGGGAGGTACTCATGCAATAAATTAGATGACATAAAAACATATATATACACATATATATGTGTATATATGTATATATACACATATATATGTATATATATATATATATATTTCTTTTTAAATAAAATATCTGAATTAAAAACAATTCCATATTTTCCTGAATACGCTTGACAACCCTTCTCCTTTTTTTTTTTTAATCTTATCTGACTTTATGAGGGAAAAAAAATGGCAACATTTGCCTAGAACTCATAAATCTATTAAATAAAAGCAAGTCTAGTTTAGTAAGGGGAAAAAAAGGTAGATTTTAATCTTGCCTCTGCTATCAGAATAAAAGATTTTAAGGGGATTTTTATGTTTTTTTTTTGTTTTTTTTTTTTTTTTTTTTAAGAATTCTTCTGAACCTCTGAATAATCCCCATTGAACTTGTATGGAAACAAAGTCTTTAATATCTTGGGATCTCAGAGTTAATACCCCAACATATCAATATATTTCTGATTAAAATGTGTCTCTTTCAAACATCTGACAGGTAGAAGAGGACCTTCCAACTTTACTTGAAGCCATCCAATTAGCAGTTGACCTCATGGATCAGCCCATATCATATGTGTATATTTTATTTGTCACTCCCCCTTCAAATAATTCAGCAATCAGGAAAAAAACCAATTTAATCCCTTTTCCACATTCATTCAAATCTCTAAAGAAATTTATGATGGAATGAGCAGGCTGGAGGAAGTATGTATAACTTGTTCCTATTCACCAAGCATTGTGTTTAAACTCTAGAGAAAGCAATAGAAAACTTATACAGAGCCTGTTCTCAGGGAGTTTCTATTCTAATTAGGGAAGAAAGCAACCAAGTCTAAGTTCATCTAGCCTGAATGGATGTCTCTTTATGATTAGGATTCAATAATAGGGAAAATTTGAGCGGGGTAGGAGGCTTTATTCCTTATATTCTCCAGGAAGGCAAAGTAGATAGAGCAGCAGCAGAACAGGAGTCAGGAAAGCCTGAGTCTTAATCTGGATTTAGATACTTACTATCTATGTGATATTCAGACACTTACAGACATTTCAGATAAGTTTCCTTATCTGAAAAATGAACTGAAGAATGAAGTGCCAAAGCACTCCAATATCTTTGCCAAGGAAAATCATCAATGGATTGATGACTTGTTGGACACAACAAAAAGAGATCTTTAACTTGATCTACTTAGTAGCATAAGCAACTACTTCCCCACACTGTAAAATCTAAGTTCCTTGAGGGTAAAGGTATTGTTATTTTTTTTCTGTTTTGTTTTGTTTTAATTGTATCCCCAGCATAGGACCTGTAATATAATATACTTCTGATCTCCCATCACATCAACATAAACCTGATGATGACCTGTAATATAATAAACTTCTGATCCCCCATCACATCAACATATATCTGATTAAAATGTGTCTCTTTCATACATCTGACAGATAGAAAAGGAGCCCTCCAACTTTACTTGAAGCCATCCAATTAGCAGTTGACCTCATGCATCAGCCCATATCGTATGTGTAAATAAACATCAACAAAACTTAAAGTTTCTGATGAATAAGTGGAGATAATAATAGAGATATTATAATTCCCTCACTTTATAGATAAAGACACTGTGGCTTGAGAGAGTAAAGTGGCTATCTCCTAATGTTATGAAATTCATAGGTGACAGAAATGGTCTTTCTTTTTTAAATAAATGTGAAAAGTTCTAAGTTCAATTATGAATATAAATATCTTGTCCCAGTTAATTTGTACATCATGGTAACATTTTTTTCTTTTACTGTTTTATCTAGCATTTTTACTTTTCAAATAAATTTATTCATTCATTTTTAGCATTTTAACTTTTTAATTTTTACTTTTAAATCTTGAATTCTCTCCTTCCCTCTATCTCCCTTCCCATACATTGAAAAGGCAATATAATATTCATTATCCACATAAAATTATACAAATCATTTTGCCTTATCAGTCATGTTACAACAAAACAAATAAAACACAATAAAGAAATTGAACTGAAAACTGATCAATTCTATTACTGTGGGTGGAGAGCATTTTTCATCATGGAGTTGATTGCCTTAGATCCAAACACAGCCTTTCAGAACAAATCTAGTATTGTCCAGTTCATCTGCTGTCACCACTCTGGTAATATTCCTTGAAATGATATTTTGTCATCTTTCCAGTTCTTCATTACAGCATATGCTTAATTTCCAGACTGTGGCTGGATTTGTGAGAGCACTAGATCTTTTCTTTTCAGATCATACCTCTATGACTTATGGCATACAGGATAAAAGAGAAGAGCTAATCAGTTTACATGCCTCTGGACTTGACCTGACTGACTGCCTACAGGGTTAGAATGGGCTGTTGGGAGGTGGCACACAGCCTGAAATCCTTGCCTTAATACTTCTTTTTCCATTAGAAATCTCAGGTATTGGCCAGTGCCTGAGGCAAAAGACAAAAAAATTAATGGGCAACCTAAATCTTCTATGCCCCATCTTGTGTTCCCATGGCTACCCTGGATCATGAAGCCAGCTGTATTCCTTACAAACAGAAGACCTTTTTATAGAAACCTTTGAAGATTTCTTGGGCAACTATCCACTTCCTGAATTTTAAAGAAAATTTCAATATCACCTTGGCATTGAAAGAATTAGCTTTTTAGGCAACATGTTATATTCCCTTCCTTATTAAATATATAAGTATCACTGTGTAAGTTAATCATTAGATTAATTATTACATGATTGGCTTTGAAATCTTAAGTTTTCATTACCACTTTCTCTAATTAATTTCTCTAATTGTCCTTTAACACACACTTGTACACATGAGACTACTTTATCAATCTGAAATAGCTATAGTATAATTCAAAAATGAGTATATACGAATGTAGTATATCTATTACAAAAAAAAAAAAAAAAGATCCCCAAACAGTTTGCCAGTATTGTTTGGAAGTATTAACCAAGAGATTTAGATAAATAATATTTGTTAGTGTTCATTGACAGTGATATCGTATATTGGGAAATGGAAATAACTTTTAAGTGAAGTGTTTGTTATTAACCTTCAGAATGAATGGAGAAATACTATTTTTATTGTTGTTGTTATTTTTGATTTCTTGTTTTGTTTTGTGTATGTTTTTTTTTTCCTCTTCTACTGTAAGGCCAAATGTTCCAAAATTCTAAAAAAAATTCCAAAAGAATAAAATATTATGATTGAAAAGAAAGGTTCTCAAAATATTGGTCTCAGGGCTTCTTTATACTCTTAAAATTATTGAGGACACCAAAAAGCTTTTGTTCATATAGATTATTTCTATTGATACTGCATTTGAAATTAAACTCATAATTTTAAGGTATTTATTATTTTAAAAATATCAATAATATTCCATTAAATAGTGATGTAAATATCATTTTACATAAAATAGTTTTATTTCCCCAAACAAAAATAATAAAATAATTACATTGATTCTCACATTTTGGACAAGTTTGTGATTAATTTGTAAGAAATTGTATATAAATGTCTTCATATCTTTGGAACATTGTATCCTATATCTGGAAGTTATATCCTTCATCCTCTCTGTCTCTCAGAATTGATTGCTTCCTTCAAAGTACAGAAAGAGGCTATTTGCATAAAACCTATTTTGATCTTCCCAATTGTTATTACTGTATTCTTCTTGAAATTATTGTTTTAATAATTGTGTATATACTTTCTTTAATTATTTTTTTTAATTATTAGCCTCTTAATAAAAGGTCTTGCCATTGAGGACAGATTCTGCTTAGATTTGGTTTTCTTTTCTTTTGTTTTCTTTTCCTTTCTTTTTTTTTTTCACTTTCTTGTCCTTATAGTCCTAATACCCAACATAATACTCTATGTGTATGTGTATGTTCCATGAATACTTTGTGAATTGAATTGTACTTAAAAGGTTTATGCACATTCTAATTATTCCCATTTCAATAAACTCTTGCTTGTTTCAAACACAGAATATTTGCTATGGATAATAGAAATTACGGATTATGTAAAATCCAAATTTCAATTGATTATCTCAACTGTTTCATTTGAGAAGCCCTTCTTCTTTCTCATCTTTCATCACCTTCTATAGATACACCCAAAATATACCAGTGGGAATATACAAAGCAAGCCACTGAGCTTCATTTGATTCTTATGAGGGGAAAGGGGAAACTTCTTGGTTCTGACTACTCATTAGAGAATTAGTGATAAATAGTGGACATATACAGTGTTGAACAGAATCTAATTAAATGACAGAATCTGGCAATATTACATTAAGTTGAATTTGCTCTTGGTAAAATCATATATACACACACATATACAATAAAAATACATTTTATAAGAAAAAAGAAAATATTAATTTCATAATTATGTGATGAATATTTTTCCCAAATCTTGAAAAAGCTAATTTAAATTGTTGTAAATATCTTCTTGACACAGAGAGATTGAAAGAGCATCTTATTTTTTAAAATTGTTGTTATTGGTGTTTTGCTTGTTTGCTTTTTAAACTATATCACATAAGTACAAGTAGTGTTTGGTAATATAAATTGTAAAAGCTTGACCATTTAAGAATTTTAAATAAAGTAAAATTGACTGGTTTCTTATCTTTTTGGTGATAGAACTGACCATTTTTATAGAGATGACTGTGCCATTAAAAATTAGTGGGATGGCAGAGTGTAAAGTGAACTATATTGGATTGAGAATCAAGGACAGACTACATACCTCTTGGATTGACTGGGATGACAGGAAAAGATAATGCTGAATGTTGGAGGGGATGTGAGGAAACTAGAACACTGATACATTGTTGGTGGAATTGTGAGCCATTCTGGAGAGCGATTTAAAGCTATGTTCAAAAAGTTATCAAACTGTGCATACCTTTTGATCCAGCAGTGATACTGCTGGGCTTATATCCCAAAGAGATATTAAAGAAGGAAAAGAGACTCACATGTCCAAGAATGTTTGTGGCAGACCTCTTTGTAGTGGCCAGAAACTGGAAACTGATCAATTGGAGAATGGCTGAATAAATTATAGTACATGAATATTATGAAATATTATTGTTCTGTAAGAAATGACCAGCAGGATGATTTCAGAAAGGCCTGGAGAGACTTACATAAACTGATGCTGAGTGAAATGACCAGAACCAGGAGATCATTATAGACAGCAAAAACAAGACTATATGATGATTGATTCTGATGGACGTGGCCCTTTTCAACAATGAGATGAACCAAATCAGTCCCATCTGTTCAATAATGAATAGAATCAGATACACCCAGTGAAGAACTCTGGGAAATGAGTGTGAACCACTACATAGCATTCCCAATCCCTTTATTTTTGTCCGCTTGCATTTTTTATTTCTTCACAGGTTAATTCTTCATTATTTCAAAGTCCAATTCTTCTTATATCCAAAATAACTGTATGGATATGTGTATGTGTGTGTGTGTGTGTGTGTGTGTGTGTGTGTGTGTGTATATATATATATATATATATATAATTTACAATAAATACATATATATATAATTTACAATAAATACATATATAATATACGTATATTAATACATACATAATAAATATATATACATATGTACATATATACATATATATATATATATTGTATTTAATACATACTTTAACAAAATTAACATGTATTGGTCTACCTGCCATCTAGGAGAGGGGGGAGAGGGGTGGAGGGAAGGAGGGGAAAAATTGGAACAAAAGATTTTGCAATTGTCAGTGCTGAAAAATTATCCATGCATATATCTTGTAAATAAAAAAAAAGCTATAATAAAGAGAAAGAGAGAGGGAGAGAGAGAGAGAGAGAGAGAGAGAGAGAGAATGAATATCAAGGACAGAGTTATCATTTTCACTTACAGACTAACTTTTTTAAGTGACCTTGAACAATTTCACTTACTCCTTTGGAATTTAGTTATGTCATTGTTAAATCAAAATTTTATCTAGATAATGTGTAAAGTCATTATTTGATTCAGGACAAAGTCAAATCAGTCTAATGTGTTTTCAACATTATAATGTTGGAAGCCAAAATTCTTTCCTATCTCTCAGGAAGTCTCTTTCTTTGGCACAACTTGTCTAGTTCCTCCTAGTGGTTCTCCTAGAACAAACCTGTGCCTCTCCTTAGCTTCCTGATTACCTTCTTGAAAACATGTTCAGCCTTTATGATTTCCTTCCTAAAACATGATCCTCATAGTTAATTGTCCTCCAAATGAGTTCTAACCATTACAACATAAAGAAGGAATATCCCCAACTTAGTATCAATCATTGTCTGACTCCTCCTCAAGCACCCTAAGGTCTAACAATTTATTTGGCTTTTGTCTCAGCAGAACACTGACAACTTTTGAGCTCATTAAGCCACCCATCAACTGCCCCCACCATATAATTTCCCCCCACCTTAAAAAAACATGTGCAACTGGAATGTCCCGTTGGAATAAAGTACTAATATAGTTAAGTTCCTTTTTTCCTTTTTTCTTTTTCTTTTTTTTTTTTTTTTTTTTTTTTTACTGCTGTATAGAACTGAAGATCATTAGGCTTGGGGAAAATTATAGAATATCTTAGTTATCTAAGGGAGAATAAAGAGCAGAAATGATAAAGAGTAGATGAATTTAAATCAGTGCTGAGAATATTGGACTGGATATTTTACTAGATGACCTATCTTGTTTTGTTTTGTTTTTTTTTTTTCCCCTTGTTTTTCCCTCTGCTTTCTCATATGTGCAGTGCCTAGTACATAATAGGTGGTTACTAGGTAGAATGCTGTGGAAATGAGACTTCAAATTCATTTCAGATCAAAATAAAAGTCTGAAAATGATACATTTAACATAACAAAAACAAGCTTTTTCATGCTTTATGTATTGTATGTGGCTGCAACTACATTAGCAGATAATATGTTCATAGATTTGGAACTGGAAGGCCTGTTGAAAGTCACCTAGTTTAATCTTTATCAATAAGGAAACCAAGAATAAAGAAGATTAAATGATGTGTTCAATTCCATTGATGACAAGCATTAGAGATGGTATCAAACCTTGGTCCCCTGATTGTGATTCTAAGGCTCTAAGCCATTATCCTCTTTCTTGACTACGGATTGGAAGGAAATAAAAATGTATGTGGTCTCTACCACCAATAAACTATAATCTCAAAATTGCAGCACAGCACATAGTAAGTGTCTCACAAACATTTACTTATGTGTTAAATATAATTTTAGTTTTCCTTCATGGAGAAAAACATAGAAAAAACTGGAATTTTTAGGGAAAAATTCAAGCAGAATAGCTAATAAGCATTAAGCACTCTAAAAATATATAATTTACACATCAGATATTCCCTTGCAAACACTGAAAGTGAGATTTTTCTTTGCTTGGGAATTCAGAAGTTGGAGGAGGAGTAGTTAGGGAAAAAACTCCAAAATCCAGATAGGTATAGGTCCTAAATCTTAATTCAGTGTTGATAACTGAATTCTCCAAATGGAAACATGAATCAGTTCTTCCTTATTATTATATCTATTATGCTCTGTTTTCTCTGTTTCTTTCCAACTTCAATAAATACAGAATATTCCTTTAAACCTTAATGTATATCTTTCCTTATAAATGGATTCTGTGAACTAGATAATCCATTCTATTTTTCTCTGCTGCAGGTTTTTTTTTTTTTTTTTCATTTTTACAGTGAGTTTTTCAAACAAACTTTCAAAGGAAAAAAAAAATTCTAATAATCTTCCATGATTCCAAACTCCAAAAAAAAATATAAATCTGTGAATATGTAAAAAGCCATTGAACTTTTAAAAAGAAGATTGTTATTCTTTTAAAAATGTTCTTCTTTTAAAAATCAGCTGGTAATTTTTTACCTTCATGTTCAAATATCCCTTATCACTGAAATTTTAAAACTTGTTCTTTCTTTCCATGCTTGTCATGATTGATTTCTTAGGTTGTTTGGATATTTGAAAAGTCTTTCATTTGTCCAGTATTCAAAATTTTCAAAATTTGTCTGAAATTTCTCCATAATTTCAGTCAGAAATAATACAATTTTATTATATATTGGGGCCGGTTGCATAACTCTCCAAGTACATTACATAAAATATAGTTGAATTAATTAATTTCTTCTCTCAGTGCAATATTTGTACCTTTTTAATCCATTTTAAAAATTTTTAGAAGTTTCTCTTTCACATGCAAAGTTTATTTATTTATTTATTTATTTATTTATTTATTTATTTATTTTTTGGCTGAGGCAATTAGGGTTAAGTGACTTGCTCAGGGTCACACAGCCAGGAAGTTTTAAGTGTCTGAGACCAGATTTGAACTCAGGTCCTTCTGACTTCAAGGCTGGTGCTCTATCCACTGCTCCACCTAGCTGCCCCCACATGCAAAGTTTTAAAACAATTTTTACTATATATAAAATGGATATATATGTGGTTATATATATATATATATATATATATATATATATATATATATATATATATATATATATATATAACATACACCCTCAAAACACATACACATATAAAAACCTCCTCCCCTTCCTTAAGGTGTGAAACAATTTCATTTTGATTTTACATGATTATACATATGAAGTCCTAGTTATTTACTGAAGAAGTGATTTTCATTGATGAAATTACAACTTCATTCAATACATGACCTCAGTATCATTTATTCACATAAATGAAAGATTGGAACGACTGTGATTTCAGTAAGCAACATGATACAGTAGGTTGAATCCAGTATCTGAAACTAGAATAAATGATTTAAATGTTAACTCTATCATAGGCCACGTCATAGTCTTGATCATGTTTGCTCATTTCTTTGGAGTTCAGTTTCTTAATCTGTAAAATGAGATGTTGACTCTAATGGCCTCTGGTTACTTCTGGCTCTATGTCTTCCTACTTTTACTTTGTTAATATATGTTTCTTTCTTATCTATGAGTAATTTAACTGTTAAGTGTGATAACATGAATTGTTATAATTAATTTAAATACTCATATAGCTTTATTTCTATAATTATTTGAAATTAAATACAAAATAAGAAAAAAAAACTAGAAGGCAGAAAAAGGAAAATAAAACCCCAAAATGCCATGTGCCCAGCAGAACATCAGTGAGGATTCAAAATATGTAACAATAAATTTCTCTGTCAAGAAAGTGCATATACTAATAGAAAACATATTCATGACTGCCCATCTTTTTCGTAGTTCCTTGTAGGTTTCTTTTGGTCTCTGCTGTGTATTTTTTAACTTCTTTTTTTTAATCCTTTTATTCCCACCAACCTCCCCCAATGAGGCTAGAGTTAAGTATGGATACACACATACACATACATTTATACATATATAGACATGTACCTAAAACAATATTAATATGGCTGACATATAATGTTGATTTATCCCTTGATTGAATCTTGAAGTTTGATTGTATCTGAAATCAATGATTACTATCCCTACATTTTCCCTCTAATACATTCTACTCTTGATCCTTGTTCAGTTTGTATATCTCTTATTTCCTATCCTCACTAACTCTTCCTAGAGTTTAATTCCTTTAGAATTAAAGTGGAAAGTAATAAGGGAAATGGTGATCAGTGGATATTTTTCCTGTTCTACTTTGCCCTTTATGCCATTACTTTTACACTTACTTTCCACACTTAACTTATCTTGCTATTACTTAACTTAGTGCCACTCTTTCCATTCCTCTGTGCCCCGCCTTATCCTGTCACTCTTTCTTTATTTCTTCTGCGTTAATCTATATACCTTTTCCAACTACTTTAAATCTATATACTCTTCTATTCCTCCATCTTTTTCCTATTCCCTCCTCTTTGTATCTTTGTGACTTTTGTAGGGTACTATAAACTTTATTATATTTTGTGGATGTGAGTGGGTATGGATGTGTATGTATGTGTGTGTGTGTGTATATATATATATATATATATATATATATATATATATATATGTGTGTGTGTGTGTGTGTGTGTGTGTGTGTGTGTGTGTACAGAACTGCCTTCACTTCTTCCTCATCTCATGTTTCTGTTAGTTTTCCCTCTGCACCTCATTTATAAGATAATTATATTTTTACCTTTTCCTAGACAGTTTTGCTTTTCAGAGTCACAGCTCTTCCCCAATCTTTCTTTTGAACTACCCAATTACTGATGTCAATCTTAGATATTTTGTTTATTTTTCCACATATAAAATGTAACCAGTTTGTCCTTAGTGACTCTCTTGAAATTAATTTGATGTTAGATCTTATATGTTAAATTTTAACATATAGGTTAAGACTTAAGGTTTCATGAGACAAAATCTTGAAAATCTGAGAGTTTATTGAATAATCTATTTTTTCCTTCAGTATCACACATAGTTTTGTTAAATATGATATTTTGGATCATGAGCTAAGTTCTTTAAACTGAAGATACATAATATTCTAGAACCTGTAATCTTTTATTATAGCTACTGATAAATAGCACACTATTTCAATTGTAACTTAAGCATATTTGATTTTTTTTAATTGTAGTTCAATATTTATTGTAAAATTTTCTCTTTGATCTGGGGTTTCAAAATTTAGTACTAATGTTTCTGTGTTTTCCTTGTAGGATCTCTTTGAAATGGTGATCAGTGGATATTTTTTACTGTTCTACCTTGCCCTTTATTCCATTACTTTCACACAATTTTCTTTGATTATTTCATGTAATATTGGGTCAAGGTTCTTTTTTGGTCATAGGTCTCAGGTAATCCAATTATTCTTATGTTTTCTCTTCTTAAATTGTTCTCCAGATATATTTTTGTTCTTATATGTTTCACATTTTTTTCTATTTTTTTCTATTTTTTCTATTTTGTTATTTCTTGGTCTCTTATAGCTTCACAGGCTTCCTCTTGCCCAATTCAAATTAAAAAAAAACTTTCATATTTAAGATGCTGAATCTCCTTTTTTAGTTGGTTGATTTAATTTTTAGAATCTCCTTGTCTTTCTTGAATTGTCATTATTTATTTTTTTTTAAATCTTTCCTCAATCTCTCTCATTGAATTTTTATTCTCTCATTTGGTTTTTAACGTCTTTTTTTTTTGAGTATATATATATATATATATATATATATATATATATATATACATTTTTTTTCTGGGAAGGTAACCATTTAATGTTACTCTGGGTTTAGAGAAGCTTTTTTTTTTTTTTTCTTTTTTTTTTTTTTTTTACTTCACTACCCTCTAAAAATAAACATTGTTCTTCCCTATTCCCGTAGTAAGTTTCAATGGTTTTCATACAGTTTTAAAAGTCATCTTTTTTTCCAAGATGAGATGTTTGTGTAATTTACAAGTATATAGAGTAATAGTGTAAAATGAAGAAACTAAAAACTAGTATGCCTAATTTTCTTATTTTATACTTGTTGGAAATTATTTCAAGAGATGTGGGGAGATTAAACATACAAGTATTAAGTAGCAGTGAGAGGGAACATAGTTCCCAAAACTTATTTTGCAAACATATATATGCATGTATATATACATATATACATTCATAGATAAATACATATAAATGTATATATACACATTATATATGTATATGTTTGTTGGTATGTATAAATGTGTGTATATTTTATATATATATTATGAATGTAAATATATAACTATATGTGTGTATAAATAGATGTGTGTATATGTATGTATATGTGTAATATATATTCATATATTATGTTATATGTGTGTTTCCATTTGTGATACTTCACTGATACTTAAGATGTTTTTCACATATATTCACATATATTCAAACAAGTTAGGTAATTTCTGTAAAGTGCTGTCTTTCCCTCCATTAAAATGGAGTAATGGTTAATATATTATAAGGAGCAATATAACTGAGATATACTAACCATGTCTTTAGAACATCATTTTTCCTAGTTTTGGAGTTAAGAAAGGAAGAAAATCTACAGACTTCATGTCTGAAGGGCTGTACTTGAACCCATTGAATGACAATTTCTCCATCTAAAGACTTTGACCAGAGTTTGCTCTAAAGCTAAATGGATAAAACCAGGGGCTGCTGGAAACATACTGTATCAAATGAAGCCATGGAGAATATGCTTGTTACATATTTATAGGGAGAAATGCCTATTTATCTAAATAGGGAATTTTTCTTTGAAATATGAATGTAAATTGCAAGCAACTATCTCCAACAGGTTCTAATTTTGAGCTGTGGTTCTTCACCAGCATGGTTTTGTCAATATCTTTGAAATATCCCTTCAGTTACTTATTTAAAGGGTTTTTTTTTTCCATTTCAGAAAGCAGTTATTAAATTGAATGTCATAGTTTTGTTGTTGTTGTTATAGTTGTAGTTGTAGTTGTTGTTGTGGTGGTGGTTGTTTGTAGAATTTAGGGTTGGAGAGGGACAGAGAGAACAGGGTTATAAATAAAAGGTTGTAAGAGAAAAGGGTCAAGATACAAGAAATTATGGGAACCTACTGATACAGTAGGGATCTCTGGAGATGTCTTTAAATTTGATTTTAGAATCAAGGAGTTTGTGAGCATGAATATTTGAATGTGGACACAGAATAAATAAACGACATAATCCCTTCTTAACTCTCTCTGGTAAGCAGGGATCTCATTTCTATGACTTACTATCCTTTTTTTTTTTAATTCTCCCAGGCTTTTAATTTGCATAGTTGATTTTTGGGATTTTTTTAAGAGAAATATTTGATCAGTTATCTATCTGAATCAGCATAAAGATGATAACAATGTAGTGAGCAAAATGCTTTCAACAAGACTAAGATGAATAGAGCTCCAAAATCACTTTTGTGTTGGTATTCCAAATTGCATCTATTTAAAAAAAAGAAAGAAAGAAGAAAGAAAGAGTTAAAGAGAAAGAAAGAGAGAGAGAGAGAGAGAGGGAGAGAGAGAAAGAGAGAGAAAGAGAAAGAGAGAAAGGAAGGAAGGAAGGAAGGAAGGAAGGAAGAAGGAAGGAAGGAAGGAAGGAAGGAAGGAAGGAAGGAAGGAAGGAAGGAAGGAAGGAAGGAAGGAAGGAAGAAGGAAGGAAGGAAGGAGGAAGGAAGGAAGGAGGAAGGAAGGAAGGAAGGAAGGAAGGAAGGAAGGAAGGAAGGAAGGAAGGAAGGAAGGAAGGAAGGAAGGAAGAAGGAAGGAAGGAAGGAAGGAGGAAGGAAGGAAGGAGGGAGAGAGAGAAAGAGAGAGAGAGAAGAAAGAGAGAGAGAGAAAGAAAGAAAGAGAGAAAAGAAAAAGAAAGAAAGAGAGAAAGAAAGAAAGAAAAAGAAAAAGAAACACATCACCATGTAATCTTTGTGTGCACTGACAGTGCCCTCTAGTGGCAAGAGTTGCAGCGATGGCCGCATTTGACATTTTAAGTAATTTGTCATTGCAAAGATTGGGAAAATAATTAGGGCAGAAATAAAAACATTAACTAATTGAATAAGATCTTGACACCTGAAATTTAAGAATTACTTTTTCAATAATTATAAATCAGGTATGTGCTGATATAATGTCCTAAGGAAATATGTAGCAGTGGTAATTTGAAACTCTGCAAATGAGTTGTTTAATCTACATGCAGGACAAATGTAATAAATATTAATACAAGTTCCAAGCTCAGAAATGTAGTTTGCTTTCTCTGGTAGCAGGAAAATGAAAAATTCAGTGGTGACACCTGTCAGCTAAAGAGAAGTCACTTTTATTTTACAAGCTAAGCCCAAGACTGTCCTCCGGGTTCAATTGAACTCCATAAGAGAATGCTAGAGAGCACCTAGAGTGCTGGAATCAGTACATTCTTGGTGTTGTTCAGTCATACCCATCCTTCATGTTCCTTTTTGTCTTGTTTTGGTTTGTTTTTTCTTGGCATAATTACAGGAGTAGTTTGGTGTTTCCTTTTCCAAATCATTTTAAGGATGAGGAAACTGAAGCAAATGGAGTTAAGTGGGTTAAGTGATTTGGCAAGGATAACACAGCTCCTATGTGTCTTTGTCAATATTCATACTCATGAACATGAATCTTTCTGATTTTAAGCCAAGTTTTCTAGCCAATGTGGCCCCTCGTTGCCCAGAATGAGTACCCAGGAGGATAAATCTATCCCTTTGGACATAACTGTCTGAACAGACATTTTTTAACATGAAGCAAGGGTTTTAAAACGCTGGTGAATGTGTCCTGTGCTAAAAACAGGACAAGTACAACAACATTTGCTTACAAATTAGAATATCCTGGATTTTGCATACTAAATACAATGAAACTCTTCTCCATTCTTCCCTTCATTCTGTTTCTTGGTTTTAAAGCACTGATTTGGATATTTTATTCCTAGAGCAATGTAATTTTCCAAACAAGGTTTCTCATTCTTCATCCGTATCAGACAACAACAACATCAACATTTATTATAGGATTTCTCTTCATGGTAATTTTAACTGGTTATAAAAGAACTAATACATCTTTCAAATATTATATTTAATAAAAATAATAATTCCAATGATAATAGCAAACATTTATGTAACTGTATAAGATCTGAAAAGTATTATAAATGTTACTTCATTTGACTCACAATAACCCTATGAAGGACATGCTATTTTTTTAGAATCATACATTTAAGAAGTGTCAGATGTGTGGTTTGATTTCAGATCTTCCAAACTACAAACAGAGTATCCTAAGTACCCTGTAACATAGTTGCCTTCTTAGTGATATTTTCTCTTTGATCAGGGCTAAGAGATAGATTTATCCTCCTGGATACTGATTCTGGACAGCAAAGGGCCACACTGGATTAGAAAACTCGAGAGAGTTAGTAGGGTGAAGAATCAATCCAATGATATTTATTAGTACTGCTTACCTGAAGACACTATTGAGATAGCAAGTATCATTATCATTGTTATTTGATATTGAATAACTATAAAGAAATTATTAAGATATTATAATTATATATATGAGCTTATCTATATGTGTTATATTGTGGCATCCAAATTTATATTCATACTAGTGAACATTTGCAGAGCACTTCCAGGTTCCAATGTATTGACATCTAATAAACTTTGAGTTTTAATAAATTCCAATATGCAATATTTCCCTTGTTTGCAAAACTTGCTTTGCATGCTTTATATTGGTATTCTTACCAATAATAATCTAAATTATTACTTGACCAATTAATTCACCAAATCTTATAATATGTTAAACAAAATAATGCATCTCCTAAGTCAAGTGAGTAGAACCAAGAGAACATTGTACACAGCAACAACAATATTATGTTATGATCAAATTAGATGGACATGGCTCTTTTCTATAGCAAGGTGATTCTGGACAGTTATGATGGAGAGAGCCATCTGCACATAGAGAGAGACCTGTGGTGACTGAGTGTGGATTGCTACATAGTATTTTTTGCTTTTTTTGTTCTTTGCATGATTTTTTTTTGTCATTTCTTTCCTCTTTGATCTGATTTTTCTTGTGCAGCATTGATAATTGTGAAAATATGTGTAGAAGAATTGCACATGTTTAACATAATTGAATTATTTGTCATGTAGGGGAGGAGGTGGGGGAAAGGCAAGGAGAAATAAATCAAACACAAGATTTTGCAAGACTGGATGTTGAAAACTGTCTATGCATAGGTTTTGAAAATGAAAAAAAAAAACTTTAAAAATAATCCATCCCTACATTTTTGAATCTAATGATAACTCAAGATACAATGAAGTGAAACATTTTAGTTATTTTATTATTTAGGATAACATTTTAATATTTTAGATCTCTACTTCAAATAAATAATATATAAATAGAAGGAAACTGATTTTCTCTTCTAGTTCTATATAATCAATATGCTTTTTTCCTGTTGTTGCTTTTGTTGTTCTCATTTCCTGAAGGTTACAAGGGGATGAGAATCCCAATTCATTGTCATTACTTTATTCTGCTTGCTCTAAGAAAGTACTCGTCTTAAAATACAGTCCAGTGTCAGGCTGAGGGCACAATTCACTGAAAGGTATGATTGCCATGATGCTTTACTCTGTAGTTTGCTCTGTTCCACATAATTAACAGTCAAATGATAATCCAAATCTGTGGAGAATCATTTTGTTCAGTTTGCTCCCAACTTGATGTTGCTATGTCTCATCTAGGCAGTTAGGTGGTGGAGAGGATAAAGTAATGGACTTTGAGTGAGGAAGACTAGAGTTTGAATCCTGACTCATTCTTATTAACTTTGGGATCTTAGGTAGTTCATTTATCTTTTGTCTACTTTAGTTTCCTTATGTATTGGGGGAGAGAAAGCATAATAATATCACCTACCTTTTAAGATTGTTCTGAGGATTAAATGAGATAATATATGTAAAGCACTTTGCAAACCTTAAAGCATTCTAGAAATCTAGAAATAGTGAACCATTATTATATTTTGTCTATACTTACAAATAATAAATGTTTCATAAATATAAATTGGTGGAAATTGCCTCTGGCTTCTGCTTCCTCTTCTCCTGATTAGTGGTTTCTTTATACAGGTACAGGATATTTTAAATATTATACATATATTATACACATATATATGCAAATGCATCAGTTTTTACATTTATATGCATATATGTATGCATGTGCAGCTAATTGTATGTTGTTATAGGCTTAAATACATATGTATGTATATAATCATACACATGTATACATGTACATGGAAAGAGATAGACAGAGAAATGAGAGAGAAAGGGAAGGGGGGAGAAAGAAAGAGAGAGAGAGAGAGAGAGAGAGAGAGAGAGAGAGAGAGAGAGCGCACACTACTCAATGTAATTTTAAGCTAAAATGATTTGAGGGATGCCTGACATATCTTCTACCCTTTTACAACTATCTATCTATATTATACTGAGGCAATGGCTTTTCTCTTCTCTGAGTCCAACTGTGGTACACATATAGATACAATTCTATCCTTTTCAGATTCTCTAGTAGCCTGCAGTGCATCATCCCTTCTTTTTCTTGAATCTTTAAGCTCTCCCTATCTAATAATTTCTTCCATTCTACCTTCAAGCTCATCTAATCTTCTCTATGCTTAAAAAAACAAAATAAAGAAAACTTCTGCAAGACATCTCACCGACTTAGGCCATCATCCTAGAATCCTCTCATCCTCACTCAGACCTCTAGAGAAAAGCTATCTGTACTCAATGAGTCCATTTCCCCTCCACTCACCTCAGTCATTCTTCTGATCTTTGTAATCTTGTTTCTGATCTCATTACTCAACCATCCCCAGTTATCAGTGATCTCTTAATTGCCTAACATCTCTTATCAGTGTTCATCCTTCAACAGTGATTTGTACTCAACACTACTGGACATCTCTTTCAAGATAATGTTTCCTCTCTAAATTTTGAGTATATTACTCTCTATTGGTTTGACTTACACTATTGTAAGTATTCCTCAATTCTTTGTTCATCAGTCACAATACACTCTTTAACTGTTGTAGTTTCTTAGCCTTCCTTCCTATGTTTTCTTCTTTGTAACTTCATTTACTTCTATGTTTTTAATTATCATTTCCAAATTGATGACTCACAGATCTATATATTGAAAGTCAATCTCTCCCCTGAACCATATTATCAATTACTAATTATGTATCCCATATAATTATGTTTAAACTTTCAATAGTGTTTTACTTTCTAAATACATGTACAGATAGTTTTCAACATTCATTTTTGTGGGACTTTGTCTTCCAATTTTTTCTCCCTTCTTTCTTTACCTCCCTCCTCCCCAAAATTGTACAGTATCAGGTATAGGTTAAATATGTGTAACACTTTTAAACATATTTCCATATTTGTCATGTGGTGCAAGAAAAATCAGACCAAAAGGGAAAAACAACATGAAAAAGGGGGAAAAAAATTGGAAATATTATGCTTTGATCCATATTCAGTCTCCATAGTTCTCTTTCTGGATATGGAAATAATTTTCAATCCCAAATCCATTCATCACATATAATTATAATAATTCTTGGTTGAATATTATCCATTATTCTCAAAGAGGACCAAAATTACACCCCTACATTAGAGTCCAGATATAGTGTATCCATCTATAGCTGATCACACCAATAGCAGCTCAGAATGCTCTGCACAAATAGTCCACATGAACATTTGGGTGGATTCTCTAATTTTACACATTTCTACATTTCTTCTGAGCTAATTCATTTCTGTTTTGCTCATAGAGTACAATCATTCTATGGATGTTCCCGAGCTGTTTTCAACACAATATGTCAAAAACTGAATCTATTTTCTTCCTCCAAATAACTTTTCTTCATCCAAATCTTGATTTCTTATGAATTGCTATGTATTTCAAAGACAAAATCATCTTCTTAGCCTCCCATGCTTCTCATTATCCTGGACTGCTAACTTTTTTCTCAATATACATATCCAATCAATTGTTTAAATTTGCTTTTACATCCACAACTCTTCTTTCATCAACCCATTATTTCTCCTCACAGTTACCTCATTGTATGAGACACTTACTGCTTCTCACCTAGATGATTTCAATGGACTCCTGACTGGCATCTTTGCTTTGAGTCTTCCTTTGTTTCAACCAATCCTACATCCTATTGGCAATGCAGGTCAAGTTAAAAGGGGTAAAAAAGTCATTAAGAAACTGCTAGTTTAAAAAAAAAAGAAAAGAAACTGCTAGTTGCCAGACTGTACCAACATAATTTTCCTGAAACACAGATTTGACCATTCCATTCATTCCCCACATAAAACAACTCTTGTGATGTCAGCATAAAATACAAGTTCTCTTTTTTTTTCTTCTTCTCAAGTCTTCACATGTTACCTCAACTTCTCTTTCAGAATTCATTGAACATTCCCCTTCTTCCCATCCACACAGTCATTTATCTATTCTTTTAGACACACACTCCATCTTCCCACTCTGTTTTTTTTTTTTTTTTTTGTTTTGTTTTGTTTTGTTTTTGCATAGGTTCTTCATCTTATCTGGAATTCTCTCTCTCTCTCTCCCTGCTTCTATAACAAAAAAACACACTTCCTTCAGTATTCAGCTTAAATATTATCTCTATAAATTTTATCTTGAGCTCCAACTCCTGAGACAGAATGTTCTCTGTCTCAAACTTCCTCATGCTTAACTATGTTGTATCATTTGCCTTTATGTTTGCTCCGTATATAGAAAGACAGCAAGATGGTTCAAGAGATAAAGAACTGGGCCTGGAATCAGGAAGACCTAAATAAAAATATGACATTGGATATCACTGGCTGTATAATACTATAGAAGTCACTTTGGCCTGATCCACTGGAGAAGGATGTGACAAACCATTCTAATATCTTTGCCAAAAAACCACACAGGACCAAAAAAGAGTTGGATATAACAAAATAATAACAATAACTGTGAAACACATACAGTAGACATACATACATATATATTTACATAAACACATATATAGTTTATAAATATACATATTTTTTTCCTCACTACAACATAAAATCTACAAGAATAAGAAGTGCTTCCTGTCTTATTTTTGCATGGATTCATAATAAAAAAACAGGTGCTTAATAAATGTTTGTTCCTATGATATTATAATTAGAATAGAAGAAGCTTAGAGGTCATTATAATTAGCTTTCTTATTTTATAGATGATGAAATTGAGTGATGTTCTCCATTGAAAGAAGAAAAAACTATTGATCAAAATTCAGTTGTTTAGAACACAAGTATTTTAGACCTTTTGAAAAACACTTCTGAAAATCCATTTTTCAAGATTCTCATATTTCCTTTATCTAAAATATGTAGATACCATTTTATTTGTACTTAATAAATATAGATTGTATTGATGTGAAATTGACCTCTGTGCTCAGAGATGCTCCAAAGGACCCCACTGACCTTCTATTCCCCCAAGCTAGCTGAAGACTAAATATAAAGTTATGTGCTCACAGGAAGATCCTAAATAAAATTTTTGTGCCCTGATTTTGCATCCTTTCAGTACATGGCTATTCATTTTGAATTGAAAGATCTGAATATTTTCTGCTAATCTCAACTGGGGCCCTCTTGAAACCTGAAAAGAATCTTCACACAAGGACATCAGGGATTCTGCAAGTGTTCTTGAATTGATCTATAAACATTGGTACTTCCAAAGAGTAATTCATTCATTGTTGTCAGAACTGTTACTGTTCTTCCTTCATTTTTGATAAGGACTAATGACATCACTTGGTGATGTTTTGACTTGCATGTGAACTGGATTTAAGTGACTTACACAGTCTTTAGCCTCACTTTCCCTTTCAGAAGCATAAAAGTCCATTGTCAAGACAAAAATCATCATGACTGCTGCTGGACTGGCATGACCATGTATCTTTATGTCTGACTAAGCTCTAAGTGCTCCACAGGCCCTGTTTTAGCTGCTTTCCTGGCCACTGAAACAATTCTCATTTTCCCATTCCACTGAGGGAAGTCTTCACATGCTTGGAGAACTCTCTGCAATTCATTGACAGAAAAAAAAAAAATCAGTTACCCCCAACATCATGGTTTAGTCCATCTGTCTAAGAGAGTTTATCAGAATGAGACCACTATATTGTTGGGGGTAACTGATGTGGTTTTTTTGTGTGTGTGTGTGTGTGTATGCATACACACACACACACACACACACACAAACACTATGGATTCTTGGAGCACAGGTGAGAGAGTCTGGTGACAGGTACACATTAAAGGTGGTTGAGCATATCTGAGAAGAGCTTGGAAAGTGTTCACATTGGAAGTGCTAGTGCTTCCTTCAGAATACCCCATTTATCCTACCCCCTGTCAGGGCTGCTACTAGTAATATAGACCATAAACCCTACTTCAGTCTGAAAGCCTAAACCATTATGAAGAACAACAAAAACAACAAGAACAAGAACGAAAAAAAGGAGAAGGAAAAGGAGGATGAAGAGGAGGAGGGGGAGGAGCAGAAGAAAGAAGAATAAGAAGGAAACAAAGGAGGAGGAGGAAGAGGAGGAAGGAAGAAAATAAGAATGAGAGGAGGAGGAAGAGAGGGGAGGGAGGAGGAGGAGGAAGAATAAAAAGAGGAGGAGAGAGAATACAAAACTATAACAATGATGATAAGAACACATGGTCCTGTAACAAACCAACTTGGTCATGACCTCTGTAAAGTATCTCATGTTGGTCTTTGATGATCAAGTATTGAGTCTTTCAAGGACCCAAAATTCAAAATTCTCAAATTCAAATCAAAGAATCGACAATCAGAGCTTCAGGGAAGTCAACAATCAGAGCAGAGTAGGGAAAACTTTGCAAGTATGGGAGACAGTGGTAGGAGTGCATATCTGGAGATGAAGGATGAAGTGTCCTATTTATGTAACAGCCAGGAGATACATATTGTTGTATCAATGAATATATGTGAGCAGAATAAATGTAACAAATTGGGAAAGATGGGAAAAGGCAATGTTGTGAAAGATTTTAAAAGTCATTTTGTATTTGCAAGTGAGCCATTGAAGTTTGTTGAGTTAGGGGGTATAACATGATTAGACTTTTAACCAGTTTGTTGGGCATATTCAAGAGATATTCCTAACGTTAAATTGTCAATAGATTATATATTGGGAGAGAATATGGCAGAGATAGTGAGGAGTCCAGGATAACCATATTCCCATTTCAGTTGGTTTTGATTGAGGGTTTTCTTTGTTAACCCTCAAGGACCATGAACATGGCCATGGGATGCCATGGGAATGGTCAGGATGATGCTTCTGGCTGGCATCAATGAGAAATTTAATAAATATAACAGAATCTTAAATTTACATCTGTAATAGATCTTTACTATTGAACTATAGTTCAATAAGTCTCATTCTGAAGTTGAAGAAAGTGATTCAACAAAAGCTTCAAGGTTAAAAAGTTTGTATAGGGTCACATAGGAAGTAAGCTGCAAAGTCAAGGTTTGAAACAACTCTTTGACATCTAGATCCAGTAGTAAGTCTTCAAAAAAAAATCTGGGAAGTGAAAGACTTCTGTCATGCACTAGGATGGGGAAAATAGAAGTTGCTCTGGAAAATATCATGGGATTTTAGTGTGCTGAATATTAAAATTAATTGTAAAAACAAAACAACAATCTTAGAAACATTTCTTACCCAAGGATGTCATTTGAGAGAGATTAAAAACACCTAATGTTCTATTAATTTGTCTTTTGACCTTTATTGCTGGGTGTCCTTCTAAGTCACTAACCCAGTCTTTAGCCTCACTTTCCCTTTCAGAAGCATAAAAGTCCATTGTCAAGACAAAAATCATCATGACTGCTGCTGGACTGGCATGACCATGTATCTTTATGTCTGACTAAGCTCTAAGTGCTCCACAGGCCCTGTTTTAGCTGCTTTCCTGGCCACTGAAACAATTCTCATTTTCCCATTCCACTGAGGGAAGTCTTCACATGCTTGGAGAACTCTCTGCAATTCATTGACAGAAAAAAAAAAAATCAGTTACCCCCAACATCATGGTTTAGTCCATCTGTCTAAGAGAGTTTATCAGAATGAGACCACTATATTGTTGGGGGTAACTGATGTGGTTTTTTTTGTGTTTGTGTGTACGCACACACACACACACACACACACACACACACACTATGGATTCTTGGAGCACAGGTGAGAGAGTCTGGTGACAGGTATACATTAAAGGTGGTTGAGCATATCTGAGAAGAGCTTGGAAAGTGTTCACATTGGAAGTGCTAGTGCTTCCTTCAGAATACCCCATTTATTCTACCCCCTGTCAGGTCTGCTACTAGTAATATAGACCATAAACCCTACTTCAGTCTGAAAGCCTAAACGATTATGAAGAACAACAAAAACAACAAGAACAAGAACGAAAATAAGGAGAAGGAAAAGGAGGATGAAGAGGAGGAGGGGGAGGAGCAGAAGAAAGAAGAATAAGAAGGAAACAAAGGAGGAAGAGGAAGAGGAGGAAAGAAGAAAATAAGAATGAGAGGAAGAGGAAGAGGAAGGGAGGGAGGAGGAGGAGGAAGAATAAAAAGAGGAGGAGAGAGAATACAAAACTATACCAATGATGATCAGAACACATGGTCCTGTAACAAACCAACTTGGTCATGACCTCTGCAAAGTATCTCATGTTGGTCTTTGATGATCAAGTATTGAGTCTTTCAAGGACCCAAAATTCAAAATTCTCAAATTCAAATCAAAGAATCGACAATCAGAGCTTCAGGGAGGTCAACAATCAGAGCAGAGTAGGGAAAACTTTGCAAGTATGGGAGACAGTGGTAGGAGTGCATATCTAGAGATGAAGGATGAAGTGTCCTATTTATGTAACAGCCAGGAGATACATATTGTTGGATCAATGAATATATGTGAGCAGAATAAATGTAGCAATTTGGGAAAGATGGGAAAAGGCAATGTTGTGAAAGATTTTAAAAGTCATTTTGTATTTGCAAGGGAGCCATTGGAGTTTGTTGAGTTAGGGGGTATAACATGATTAGACTTTTAACCAGTTTGTTGAGCATATTCAAGAGATATTCCTAACGTTAAATTGTCAATAGATTATATATTGGGAGAGAATATGGCAGAGATAGTGAGGAGTCCAGGATAACCATATTCCCATTTCAGTTGGTTTTGATTGAGGGTTTTCTTTGTTAACCCTCAAGGACCATGAACATGGCCATGGGATGCCATGGGAATGGTCAGGATGATGCTTCTGGCTGGCATCAATGAGAAATTTAATAAATATAACAGAATCTTAAATTTACATCTGTAATAGATCTTTACTATTGAACTATAGTTCAATAAGTCTCATTCTGAAGTTGAAGAAAGTGATTCAACAAAAGCTTCAAGGTTAAAAAGTTTGTGTAGGGTCACATAGGAAGTAAGCTGCAAAGTCAAGGTTTGAAACAACTCTTTGACATCTAGATCCAGTAGTAAGTCTTTTAAAAAAATCTGGGAAGTGAAAGACTTCTGTCATGCACTAGGATGGGGAAAATAGAAGTTGCTCTGGAAAATATCATGGGATTTTAGTGTGCTGAATATTAAAATTAATTGTAAAAACAAAACAACAATCTTAGAAACATTTCTTACCCAAGGATGTCATTTGAGAGAGATTAAAAACACCTAATGTTCTATTAATTTGTCTTTTGACCTTTATTGCTGGGTGTCCTTCTAAGTCACTAACCCTATGAACTTTGGTCTCCCAATTTGGAAAAAAAAGGAGATAATAACATTGATAATATAAATTTGTAGCACTCTAATATTCTTCTAGATTTGTGCTAATGCTTAAATCAATTAGCGAATAGAGAACACTGAATAAATTATAAATAGTTTTCACATTTTCATGAGTATTTTTGGTTCAGATGATAAGAAAGGACAAAGATCCAAGAGGTAACCACAAAGTAATTTAACAGTTGGCATGTCATTGTCTACTTACATGTGTGACCAGCACATGTCATTTAATTTCCCTGAGGTTCAATTTCCTCATTTATTGACTAAGATGAAAAAAATCCCTTCAAATTCTAAAACTAATATCATTAATCATAAAGTATTTTCTCCTCAAGGTAGAGTTAGGCAGAGTGAAAAGAGAACAATTTAGGCTTAACAAAAGGAATGATTTTCTAACAATTGAATTTACCTATTAATACATTGTTGGTATTGATCCAACCATTATGCAGAACAATTTGGAACTATGCCCAAAGGGCTATCAAATTGTGCGTACCCTTTGATCTACCAGTGTCTCTACTGGTCCTGTATCCCCAAGAGATCATTAAGGGGGAGAAAGGGACCCACATGTGCAAACATGTGGCAACCCTTTTTGTATTGCCAAGGAACTGGAAACTGAATGGATGCCCATCAATTGGAGAATGAATGAACAAGTTATGGAACATTACTTTTCTATAAGAAATGATCACCAAGATGACTTCAGAAAGGCTTGGAGAGACTTACGTGAACTGATGCTAAGTAAAGTGAGTAGAACCAGGATATCATTGCACATGACAACAAAAAGATTTTATAATGATTAATTCTGATGATCGAGGCTCTCTTCAACAGTGAGATGATTCAGGCTAGTTCCAATGATCTTCTGAGGAAGAGAGCCATCTGTACTTAGAGAGGACTGTGGGGACTGAGTGTGGATCATAACTTAGTATTTTCACTTTTTTGTTGTTGTTTGCTTGCTTTTTGTTTTCTTTCTCATTTTTTTTTTATTTTGGTCTGATTTTTCATGTTTAGCATGATAATGGTGGAAATATGCATAGAAGAACTGCACATATTTAACATATATTGCATTACTTGCCCTTTAAGGTCTAGGGGAGAAGAGAGGAAGAAGGAAAGGAAAAAAAAAATGGAACACAAGGTTTTGCAATAGTGAAGAGTGAGAATTATCTATGCATATGTTTTAAAATAAAAAAAAGCTTTAATTAAAAAAACAATTGAGGTCCCCATAGATAACTGGGCTGCCTCATAAGATGGTGGGCTCCCTAATTTTGAAGACTGTAAAGCTACATCTGTTGTTGTTAAATAGCTTTTTAGTAGCATCTGCCTGTTTGTGATGCTAATTGGGATGTTCTTGGCAAAGATATTGAAGTGGCTTTATTTCCTTCTCCAGCTCATTTCATAGTTGAGGAACTTAGGTAAACAGGATTAAGTGCCTAACTTAGAGTTATATAGCTAGTAAATACCTGAAAGCCCATTTCAACTCATAAAAATGAGTTTTTCTGGTTCCGAGTTCACTGCCATATACACTTTGCCTCCCAGTTGCCCAAAGGAAAAACTACACTATCACTTATGAGCCTTGCTTTTGAGATTCTGTTTAATGTATTTGAATAAGCAGCTTGTGAGATTTTATGATATGGAGGTTTCACTGCACTGTGGCCACACAAACAACATGTTATATACCTCAGATTTTTCCTTCTCTCACTCCCTTGATTTGAGATCTCTTTCTGTTCTGATCTCTTTTTGTCCTGAAGTTATGTCACCAGAGTGAGACTAATATTTCAAACAGAATTATAATTCTTGATTTCTGGAAAGTAGAGAGAGGAAGCTTTGTCCCCTTCACCAGTAGATCCCACCATTAGGCTACTTTTCTCTTCTCCAAAAAAAAACATTATATGAAAGTCCCATGGCTTAGCCCTAGCCTGACAGGATGCTTATCCAGGTTAGTCATCAGAAGAGCCCAAAGTCACAAGAAAATTGTCCAACTTTCAGATCATGCATTGAAAGGAACTGGTTGATGCCCATTATAATTAGAACAATCATTTTTTCTGCCCACAAGTTAGGCAAGGAGAATTTTCAAGAAGAAATTGCTAAACCTGAAGCTCTTAATAGTAGATATTCTATTGATAACATACAAGTGCCTCAACGTCTGCCTGCTATCAGTTTCTCTGAAATGATGCTTCTTTCACTTGGGCTCCATAAAATGCTCATGCAGAAAGTCTTTGGAAAATGTGTTTTTCCCCATTGTTGTTGTTTTCAGATAATGCAATTTGTGACTGAAAGAGCCTAAAATGATTATGTTGGCTAAGTACAGTTACATGGTTTAGGGAATTTCTATATATCTCTGTGTTCTCTGATTTTCATGAAGCTTGCCAATTAACATTTGCTGTGTAGAACATGTGCCCTGTCAGGAAAAAGAAAACATCTTTTTGCAGGAGGAAAAAATGTGATATTTGCTGTTCATTTTTACTACTGTCATGTGTGTCACTTGGGAAAACATATTGAGCCCACTGCCATTCTGCTTCATAGGAAAGCCAATATGCCAAAGTCATGTGATATGATATTTTTACTATCAACACGACAGCTGATAAAAACCCTGCTTATCATTACTGAAGTATGGGAGTCAATGCATTGGAGAAATTTAGGATGAATAGTTTTTTTTTTTTTTTTTTTTTGGAATTCTTTAGAATAATTAAAAAACAACCTCCAATATTGGAAGATGTAAAATTTCTCATTTTTATAGCCATGTGTGTTACCTGAAAATTCTATATGGATGAATTCAATTTCTCCATTGAAAGAACTGAGTAACTACAGAAATAGTAAATTAAAAATTGTGGGCTGTGATTTCTAGTACCGTCCCCCATGTCCCCCATAAATTTACAATTTGTTTCAATATACAAGTTACATATTTTTATTTTTTTTTATTTAACATACTCCTAAGCTCATTTGAACATTAATTACATTAAATCATATAATCTCTGAGTTGGAAAATTATCTCAGAATCCATCTGGTCCAATTAATATCTAGACATAAATCCCTTCTACCATATACCTTATGAAGTATTTGCTTGAAAATTTTTGATGAGAGGGACTCTACTTCCTGAGGAAATCCATTCCACTTTGGCATACTCCTTTTTTTTTTGTTTTGTTTTGTTTTGTTTTTTGTTTTTTTTAATTTCAGTGATCATTTTATTTAAAAGGGTCTACTTTAGACTAAAAATTAAATTTCTTTCAAAATTTGCCAAATTAATGTTATTGTTGTTTTTTCTCCTCAACTTTTAAACATCTCTTTATTTATTTATCTTTCAAAATCTTATTATTTTCCAACATACACATTCCTATCTATATAATTATCTTGCTGCTCAAGAAAAAAACAGATAAAACAGGAAAAAGGAGAAAAAATAAAATGCATGCAAACAGAACAAAAAAAGTGAAATTGTTATGTTGCGAACCACACTTAGTTCCTACACTCCTGTCTCTGGATGCAGATGGCTTTCTTCATCACAAGATCATTGGAACTGATTTGAATTCTCTCATTATTCAAGAGATCCATATCCATCAGAAATGATCATATCTTATTGTTGCCATGTGCAATGATTTCCTGGTTCTGCTCATCTCAGTTAGCATCAGTTCATGTAAGTCTCTCCAAGCCTCTCTGAAATCATCCTGCTAGTCATTTCTTCCAGAACAATAATATTCTATAACATTCATATCACACAACTTATTCATCCATTCTTCAATTGATGGGCATCCATTCAGTTTCCAGTTTCTTGTCCACTACAAAAAGGGCTGTCATAAACTTTGCACATGTGAGTCCCTTTCCCTCTTTTTAGATCTCTTTGGAATATAAGCCCAGTAGAAACATGCCTGGGTCAATGATATACACAGTTTGATAACTATTTGGGCAAATTTTCTCCAGAATGGTTGGATCACTTCGCAACTTCATCAACAATGTTTTAATGACCCAGTTTTCCCACATTCCCTCCAACATTCATCATTATCTTTTCCTGTCATTTTAGCCAATCTGAGAGGTGTGTAGTGGTATCTCAGAGTTGTCTTAATTTGCAGTTCTCTGATCAATAATGATTTAGAGCACCTTCTCATATGACTAGAAATGGTTTCAATTTCTTCATCTGAAAATTGTTCATATCCTTTCACCATCATCAATTGGAGAATGGCTTGAATTCTTATAAATTTGAATCAATTATCTATATATGTTAGAAATGAAGCTTTTATTATAACCTTTCAATGCAAAAAATGTTTTTTTTTCCATTTTATTGCTTCCCTTCTAATCTTGTCTGCATTAGTTTTGAATATAGAAAAACTTTTTAACTTAATATAATCAAAATTATGTTGTATTCAATAGTAACTTCCAGTTCTTCTTTGGTTACAAATTCCTTCCTTCTTCACAGATCTAAGAGGTAAACCATTCTATATTTTTTCTAATGTGCTTATCATATCACTCTTTATGCCTAAATAATGAATCCATTTTGACCTTATATTGATATAGGGTGTTAGCTGTGGGTCAATGCCTAGTTTTTGCCATATTAGGCAAAATGGCCATTCCAAATTTCCAAGGAATGTTTGTTAAATAGTGAGTTCTTATCCCAAAAGCTGGGGTCCTTGAGTTTGTCAGACATTAGATTGCTATAATTATTGACTATTTTGTTCTGTGCACCTAATCTTTTCCACTGATCTTATTTCTTAGCCAGTACTTCTGCTTTATAATATAGTTTTAAGTCTGGCATAGATATGTAAAATAATTTTATAGGAATTTGATTTTTATGGAACTAAATAAGTAGAATAATGTAGGTATCATTGTTATTTTTATTATATGTGCTCAGCCTACATGAGCACTTGATATTTTTCCAATTGATTAGATCTGACTTTATTTGTGTGGAAAGTATTTTGTAGTCATTTTCATTTGGTTCCTGACTTTCCCCTGGCAGATAGATTCCTAAATATTTTATTCTATCGACAGTTATTTTAAATGGAATTTCTCTTTGTATCTCTTGCTATTGAACTTTGTTGGTAATATTTTAAAAATACTGATGATTTATGTGGATTTATTTTGCATCCTGCAATTTTGCTAAAGTTGTGAATTGTTTTTAGTACTTTTTTAGTTGATTCTATAGAGTTCTCTAAGTATTCCATCATATCATCTGCAAAGAATGATAATTTACTTTCCTCATTACTTACTCTAATTCCTTTCATTTCTTTTTCTTCTCTTATTGCCAAAGTTAACATTTCTAATACAATATTGAGTAGTAATGGTGATAGTGAGCATGCTTCTTTCAATCCTGATCTTATCGGGAATGGTTCTAGTTTGTTTCCATCACAAATGATGTTTTCTAATGGCATTAAATAGATGCTTCAGATCATTTTAAGGAAAAGTCCATTTATTCCTATATCCTCTAGTGTTTTAATAAGAATGAGTATTGGATATTATCAAATGTGTTTTCTGCATCTATTGAGATAATCATATGATTTTTGTTAATTTAGTTATAGACAAAATCATTTATGCTAATATTTTTTCATAATATTGAACCAGCTCAGCATCCCTGGTATAAATCCTACTTGTTGATAGTGAATTATCCTGGGGACGACTTTCTGTAATCACTTTGCTAATATTTTATTTAAAATTTTTGCATCAATATTCCTTAGGGAAATTGTTCTATATTTTTTTCTCTGTTTTCACCTTACTTGTTTTGAGTATCAGCACTATCTCTGTGTCATAAAAGGAATTTGGTAGGACTCCTTTCCTTATTAAAAAAAAAAATAATTTATATAGTATTGGAATTAATTGTTCTTTAAATGTTTTGTAGAATTCACATGTAAACCCATCTGGTTCTAGGCATTTTTTTTCCCTTAAGTAGTTAATTATTAGCTTGTTCTATTTCTTTTTTTTCTAAAATGGGACTATTTAAGTAATTTATTTCCTCTTCTATTAACCTGGGCAATCTATATTTTTGTAGGTATTCCTTCATTTCACTTAGATCATCAAATGTTGATGTATAAATGGGTAAAATAATTCCTAATTATCGCTATAATTACCTCTTCATCAGTGGAAAGTTCTCCCTTTTCATTTTTGAGACTAACAATTTGATTTTCTTCTTTCCTTATTCTAATCAAATTAACTAATGGTCTATCTATTTTGTTTTTTTTGTTTGTTTGTTTGTTTGTTTTCATAAAACCATCTCTTTTTTATTTATTAATTCAAGCTTTTTTACTTTCAATTTAATTTATCTTTCCTTTTATTTTCAGAATTTCAAATTTGGTATTTAATAGAGGATTTTTAATTTGTTGTTTTTTTAACATTTTTAGTTGTGAATCCACTTCTCTGATTTTCTCTTTATTTTATGCAAGTAATCTAGAGATATAAAATTTCCTCTTATTACTGCTTTGGCTGCATCCCACAGATTTTGATATGCTGTCTCATTGTTGTCATTCTCTTGGATGAAGTCATAGATTGTTTCTATGATTTGTTGTTTCACCCATTCATATTTTAGGATTAGATTACTTAGGTTCCAATTAATTTTTGGTCTATTTTGCCCTAATCTTTTATTGCATGTGATGTTTATTGCATCTAGATCTGAAAAAAATGCATTTGGTATTTCTGCTTTTCTGCATTTAATTCTGAGGTTTTTAATGCCCTAATATATGTCAAATTTTTGTATAGGTTCCTTGAACTGCTGAGAAAAAAAAAAGTAAACTCCTTTCTGTCTCCATTCAATTTTCTTCAAAGATCTTCATACCTAACTTTTCTAAAACTATTTACCTCCTTAACTTCCTTCTTATTTATTTTGTGGTTCAATTTATCTAGTTCTAATAGAGCAAGATTGAGATCCCCTACTAGTATAGTTCTGCAGGCAGTTTCTTCTTGCAACTCTCTTAACTTCTCCTCTAGGAATTTGGATGCTATAACACTCGATGCATATGTGTTTAGTATTAATATTGCTTCATTATCTATGGTAACCTTAAGCAAAATATAGTTTCCTTCCTTATCTCTTTTAATTGGATCAATTTTTTTTGCTTTAGCTTTGAAGGCTCTCTATCCCTGTTTTTTTTTTTTTTTTGTTTTTGTTTTGTTTTTGTTTGTTTGTTTGTTTTTTACTTCACCTGAAGCATAATAAGTTCTTCTCCAGCCTTTTTCCTTTATTCTGTATGTATCACTGCTTTAAATGTGTTTTTTTTTTTAAACAAAATACTATAGCATTCTGGCTTTTAATCTATTCTACCTGTCTTCATTTTATGGGAGAGTTCATCCCATTCACATTCACAGCTAAAAGAACTAATTTTACATTTCCTGCCATCTCATTTACTCCAAGTTATGCTTTTCTTTTTCCCTTTTACCCTTCCCTCCTCCCCAGTATTTTCCTTCTGACCATCACCCTCTTAAATCACACTCCCTCTTTACAACACTTCCCCCTTTGTTGTAACTCTCCTCTACTACTTCTGTTTTGTTTTCTATTCATCTCCCTCTTTCCTTTCCCTTTCCCTTCCTCATTTCCCTATAAAGTGAAACAAGTTTATCTGTGAAACCAAATATGTCTGATATTGTCTTTTTGAGCCAAGTCTGATGACAGTAAGATTAACCTAATGTTCATCCCTCTCTCCTTTCCCTCAATTATAATAGGTCTTCTTTGCCCCTTCATGAGATGAAATTTCCCTCATTTTACCTCCATTTTCTTCTTTTTCCAGTACAATCTCCTTTCCACCTCCGGTTTCCTTTTCATATTATCACAATAAAATGAAATTATACCCGTTTTAACTTTACCCATAACAAAGATATAGTTCTCAAGAGTTCTTTGCTTTTTACCTTTTTATGCTTCTCTTCAGTTCTGTATTGGAACATCTAATTTTTTTGTTCAGCTTCAGATTTTTCATCAGAAATAAATGAAATTCACCTGTGCCATTGACTGTTAATGTTCTTCCCTGAAAGATAATATTTAATTTAGCATGGTAATTTATTCCCACAATCCATGTCCCCTTGCCTTTCAGAATATCAGGTTCCAGGTCTTCAATCCTTGAAAGTGGAAGCTGCTAGGTCTTGGGTAATCCTGATCGTGGTTCCTTGATATTTTAATTGCTTCTTTCTGGCCACCTGCAATTATTTCCCCCTTTGTTCGATAGTTCTGAAATTTATCCACAATATTCCTTGGAGTTTTCATTTTGGGGTCTCTTTCAGGTGGTAATTAGTGAATTCTTTCAATGGTTACATTACCTTCTGGTTCTAGAACATCAGAACAATTTTTCTTGTTGATTTCCTAAAAAGATGATGGCTAGGATCCTTTTTTCTTCTTCATGGCTTTCAGGAAGTTCAATAATCCTTAGATTATCTCTTAGATCTATTTTCCAGGTCAGTTGTTTTTCCAATGAGGTATTTCACATTTTCTTCTATTTTTTTTCATGTTTTTAGTTTTGTTTGACTGATTCTTGAAATATTATTGAATTATTCACTTCCATTTTCACAATTCTAATTTTTAATGTATTATTTTCTTCTGTTACCTTTTTTTAGCTTTTTCGTATATGACCAATTAAATTTTTAAATGTTGTTTTGTTCACTGCATTTTTTTTTCTGTTTCACACATTTTGTTTTTCCATGAATTTGTTGGTTTCTTTTTCAGATCTATTGTGTAAGGAGTTATATTCTTTTTCCATTTCATCAAATCTATTTTGTAGGGAATTATATGTCTTTCCCATGTCATCATATCTATTTTTAAGAAGTTTTCTTCAGATAAATTCTGTTTTTCCTTTTCCATACCCTGTTGCAAAATCTGACCCAAACTCAGGATATTTCTAAATTGTTATTGTTATTGTTGTTGTTTTCTTCTTCTACTAAGAAATTCCACTTTAAGATAGCTCTAAGTATGGGGGGGGGTTGTTTTGTTTTGCTTTTGTTCAATTTGAGATTTGTCCCTTCCACTCAATATTCATAGATCTATCTTCTATAACCAACCTGAGAAACCCATAATTAATTTCTGTCCTTCATGTCTTTCAATGAAGGAAAAAATAAACATTTTATTAAATACTTACTATGTGCCTGGCATTGTGCTTAGCAAAGGAAAACTATTATCTCATTTAATTCTCACAATATCTCTAAGAGGGAAAATGCAATCATTATCCCCCTTTTATTTAGGAAACTGAGATAAAAGTTAGGTAACTTGCTCAGGGTCACAGTATTAAGTATCTTTGGTTAGATTTTGATTTGGGTCTTTCTAACTTTGAGTTCAGTTCTCTATCTTCTGTGCCCCTAAGATGCCTTCAAAAAATCAAAATAAAATAAAACTGTCATCTTGCAGGGAAAGCAGTTCCATTTTGTCTGACTTATCTTCCTGTGCTCTGATGTATGAGCCCATGACTGTCCTGTTCATTCAGGGATCCATTTAACATATATTTATGTTAGGGAAGATACTTTCTAAAAAGTTGGAGTGAGAGGGTCATTCAGATTAGAATACAATGCAGCAGTAGCTTTTCTGAAGCTCACAGTCTAGCTGTAAAGAATGGGAAATCACACTGAGAGGAAAAACAGGAGGACATATGAGACAGGTATCAGAGGAGTGGCAGTAAGCAGAGAAATCGGAAAGGTCTCTAAGTCATTGCTCACTCTTTGAGAATAATTATCTGTCCACAAAAATCTGATTTGGGAGTTCTCAGTTTTTTCTCTCCTAATTTTTCTCTCCTAATTGGCTGCTTCCCTCTATCCCTTTGTTTCCTTTAGTATCTCATTGACTCATGTTTTCATAGATTTTGAGCTGGAAGGAAATAAAGAGAACCTTGAATTGTACTTGAGCAGAAATTGAGGCTAAGAGAGGTTTAAGTTCCTAACTTGGGCCAGACATGGAGGGTTTATCTGAGACAGGATTTGGATTCAAATCTTTTTAATTCCAAGCCTACTACTCTATCCACTGTGTCCCTTAATACCAGAGAGCGTTGACTCCTAAATCATAACCACTAATATAAATCTCAGTATTGAAGTTTAGCCTTAGATCTCAACTGTGCAATAGGCGTCTTAGAATTATACATTCAGAGAATCTCTTAAGATCTCTGAGACTCAGTTTCCTCATCTGAAAAAATGAGATGAATTGAATTAGGAGGATTTTGAGATACTTTCTTGTACTCAATCTATAACTTGGTGATTCTAATAGAACCTCTTATTTTATAGATGAAAAAAACTGAGCCCAAAGATACTAAGGGTAACAGAGTCAGGATTTTCAATCACTGTTGACTTTAAAATTTAACATTATCCACTGTGCCACACTGCTTTCCTATCTGGTTGTTCTACCAACACATCCAGTTCAGCCTATCTCAAACTTCCCCTTTCTTCAACTTACCAAAATGTTTATCTCCTCTTAACTGTACATTTTCTCTTAAGGACATCATCATACTAGTTTCTCTTACTTAAATCCCATGTGTCAGCTAAAATATCTGTCTTTCTCACTTCAGTCAGGGATTTCCTTGCCATAGTCTGTCTGTTTTACCTCTTATAAATCTTTTCATTTACCTCTTCAGTTCCTTTTCCATATAGCTACTACCCTTGCTTGGTTCTTAGTACATATAGTGTGAACTAATATGAGTCATCCATTTGCACAGCCAGTTCTACCTTTGCTCACTTAAACATGTAATTGGCCAAGTAATCTTTTTATCATCATTTATGTGTTTGTTGTATCTCTTGAGAGAGAATATAGTATTTTCTAAGCAGAGTTTTTCTTTCCACTTTGTCTTCATATTTTCATTGTTTAGCATAGTGCTGGGAAAATAGTAGGTACTAGTTTGTTTTTAAAGGTTTTTAATTTTCATAAGATATGCATCAATAATTTTTCAACATTAACCCCTGCAAAAACATTGTGTTCCAATTTATCCCTCTTCTCCTCACCTTATCCTCTAGATAGTAAGTAATCCAATATATATATATTAAATATGGTAAAATATATGTTATATCCAATATATGCATATATATTTATACAATTATCTTGCTGCACAAGAAAAATCAAATCAAAAAGGAAAAAAAAAGAGAAAGAAAATAAAATACAAGCAAACAACAACAAAAAAAGAGTGAAAATGTTATATTGTGATTCACAGTCAGTTACCACAGTACTCTCTCTTGGTGTAGAGGGATCTCTTCATGACACGATCATTGGAACTGGTTTGAATTATCTCATTGTTGAAGAGAGCCACATCCATAAGAATTGATCATCATATAGTCTTCTTGTTACCATCTGTGATGATCTCCTGCTTCTGCTCATTTCACTTAGCATCAGTTTATGTAAGTTTCTCCAGGCCTCTAATATTCCACACCATTCATATACCATAACTTATTCAGCCATTCTCCAATTGATGGGCATCCATTCAGTTTCTAGTTTCTTGCCCCTACAAAAAGGGCTGACAAAAATATTTTTTTGCATATGTGGGTCCATTTCCCTTCTTTATGATCTATTTGGGATATAAGTTCAATAGAACCACTGCTGGATCAAAAGGTATGCACAATTTGATAGCCTTTTGGGAATAGTTCCAAATTGCTCTCCAGAATGGTTGGATCAGTTCACAATTCTACCAACAATGTATTATTGTCCTAGTTTTTCACATCCCATTCAACATTCTTCATTATCTCTTCCTGTCATTTTAGCCAATCTGATAGGTATATAGTGGTATCTCAAAGTTGTCTTAATTTGCATTTCTCTGATCAGTAGTAATTTAGAACACCTTTTCATATGACTAGAAATGGTTTCAATTTCTTCATTTGACAATTGCCTGATCATATCCTTTGACCATTTATCAATTGGAAAATGGCTTGAATTCTTATAAATTTGAATCAATTTTCTATATATTTTAGAAATGAGGTCTTTATCAGAACCTTTCAATGCAAAAATGTTGTCCCGGTTTATTGCTTCCCTTCTAATCTTGTCTGCATTAGTTTTATTTGTATAAAAAAAATTAACTTAATATAATCAAAATTATCTGTTTGATGTTCAATGATAATTTCCAGTTCTTCTTTGGCCACAAATTCCTTCATTTTCCACAGATCTGAGAGGTAAACTATACTTTGTTCTTTTAATTTGTTTATAATACATTCTTTATGTCTAAATCATGAACAATAGTAGGTGCTTAATAAGTACTGATTGATTGTTAAGACATGCATTATCCTTCTTAAAAACCTACAATAGTTTTCTATTGTTCATAAAAATCTAGAAATATACACCACAGCTGTTTCAACTATATAAAAACATCAGAGTTTAGCAATTTGTTAGAAAAATTAAATAGTAGAACAGAAAACTACCAGATGATATAACCTATCAAAACCTATGAGGTGCAGCCAAAGCAGTTCTTAGGGGAAATTTTATCAGATGATGTACTTGGCTAAATACCCCTATACTTGCCCCTTATATTGAAACAGTAACCGAGAGTATCTGCCATAGAATGGAACATTTCACTGTACTTGCCCTAGACACTGTTTGGAAAGGTTTTGAGGGAAAAAAAAGATGCAAACATACATGAATGCATACATACACATATATACACATATATGTATGTGTATGTATATGTAGGTATGTATAGATACATAGATACTTGCCCCTTTGTCTTTAGAGGATTCATCCTATACCTTCCAACAAATGAGAAATACACAATATTAATATCATCTTCCTATTTGTTGCTTAAAATAATATTTTTTTCATTAACTGGATTCCAAAATTGATCAAAAGCAGCATGTTTTAGTTGGTGCTTGCTATATAGTTCCCATTTATTGCAGCGTGGGTGAATCAGTAGCAGTTGACACATTCTATTGTCTGGGTTGCAGAGTCACTTAGCACAAAGGTACCATGTTGTTTCTGTGAATGTGTCAAAAATTAATGATTATAACACTTTCCATGACTACTAAACCCTATTAAAGTGACTTTCAAATATGCCAGTCATCAGTATGCAATCTGTTGGCATTGTATATTAAAAAAGAAAACCATAATGTGGCATACCTTTGTAAATACTAAGACATGATGACGGGTAAATTGGGGAAGGGAAAAATTACTATGAACAAAAAGAAATTGCGGGAAAACAAAAGAAAAGCCTCACTTACATTTGAAATTAATATTTTATGTATGTCAAAGGCAGAATAATGCTACATTTCTAAAGCCAAAACACTTTAGTTTGAGTCAGTCATTCGGCTAACAAGCATTTATTAAGATTCTACTATGTAGTAATTTTTGTGATGTGTGCAGGTGTCTAGGCTACTCTGGTTTAATTGTGTGAATTGCCATGACCTTTGCCTTTCAGAGTATAACAGAATGTGGGAGATGGATGTGAACTTAGGGACCAGGTAGGCCATCCCAGACCCAAATTTTCCTGGTATTCTTGTATTGTAATCAAGTCTTTCAATGAAGATTGATACTATGAACTCAACATCTTCAAAGACAGGCTTTTTGCCTTTAGGGTAGCTCTCATGATCTGGAAGCTTGACTTCAACTCTAAGGCTACTTGTTTGGAACTGCTACCCATCACCTCCAAATGTTTCTGTGTGGCAAAATAGAAAGTCTAATCCCTTGCACACATGCTTGGTAGTAATGTTTTGTCACCTTTTCTCCAAGCAAATGTGAAGATAGCAAGTCTAGAAGAATTCACAAAAGAGTTGCTATGTGTCACACACTGAGCTAAGCACTTGAGTTACAGAAGAAGACAAACAAAAAACTCCCTATCCTCAAGGAGCTTACAGCCTAATAGGGAGACAACACATCAATTGTGTGCTAACAAGACATATTTAAGATAATTTTGAGATCATTCAGAGAGGGAAGGAAATAGCATTCAGGATATTGGGGAAAGGCTTCTTGAAGACAGTGAAGCTTTAAATAGAATCTGAAGAAGTAGGGAAATCAAGATGAAGAAATAGAGAATTTTAGACTGAGTGAACACCCAGAGAAAATACATGGGGTCTAGAGATATGGTATATTGTTTGAAGAAAAGTGGAGATAGTGTCACTGGATTTTAAAAGAATGAGAGAGGAATAAGATCTAAGGAAAATCCATACTGTGATAGTCTCCAAAAGTCAAACAGAGGATGTTCTCTTTAATCTTTAATCATGGGGACAGTATGGAACCAATTAATCTTATTATAGGTAGAGGGATGGTTTAAATGGTCAGGACTATTAAGAGATATCATTTGTGGGGGGGCAGCTATGGCAATTAAGGGATCACTGGTAATTTCAGAGACAGAACAGTTTTCTTTGAATGACAAGCTCAGACGCCAAATTGAAGAATGTTCATACAAAGTGACACTATCCTCTAGCTAAAAGGCCGGACATTCAGTATCATCCTTCCTAGTTTATTAACGATATTTGTGATTACAAAGGAGAATGGAACATGCAATCAGTCGATCAATAGCATTTTAAATACTTACTTTGTTCAGAGAACTATGTTAAATTCTGAGGCCACAAAAAATTCTTGATTTTGAATAGTGTATATATTCTAATGGGAGAGACAATGTGTTTAAGGATAAGTGTCAATTTAAACATGGTACTCAAACATTTTTAGTCTCTCCTTGTACATTTGAAGATAAAAGGATATAATCCTGACTGACGATCACTTTTTTTCATCTGTATTTCATACCATTCTCCTTTTTCATTGGACTGGGATGCTAATCCATCATGACTTTGCATGCATACCCCAGGTCAAGAATGGCTAACTGTTGGAAACCTCAGCTGCCTTCAAAGCCCAGTTCTTGTGCCTGCTTCAGTATGAAGCTCTACTCAATTCCATCTTCCTATCTCCATTCTTCAGTTAGGTCCCTCTCCTTCAATTTATGTCTATGGCTGTTTGTTCTTAGCCTTTCCTAATTCATGTCTGGTTTTTTGTTTTTGTTTTTTTTTTGTTTTTTTTTCTATTCATTTGATAGATTTCTTTAGCAGAGAGATGAACTCAATATCAGAAACCCTAGATTCAAATGTATCCACTGGCATAATTTCAGATATTATAAAGGCCAAAGATTATTTATTAAATGTCCTTTAGGAACATCAAAGCCTATGTGAATGCTAGTTTTTCTTATTGCATATGATCCTTGAAGGCGGATTTTATTTCTTTTTTATGTTTTACTTTGTTTCCTTCTTTTATCCCACATTCCCTTCTTCCCTTCCTCCCTTCCTTCCTTTATTTCTTTTCTTCTTTCCTCTCTTCCTTTCTTTTCTCACTCCCTCATTCCTTCTTTCCTTCTTTCCTTACTTCTTTCTTTCCTTCTTTCCTTTCTTCCTTCTTCCTCCTTCCCTCCTTCCCTTTCCCCTCCCTCCTTCCTTCCTTCCTTCCTTCCTTCCTTCCTTCCTTCCTTCCTTCTTTCCTTCTTCTTTTGTCCGTTTGTTCTTGCTTCCTTGATTTCTTTCTTTCTCTCTTTTTTTCTTTCTTTCTTCCTTTAGTTGTTATTTTCCTAGTACTTAGCACATTATCTGGTACATAAAGCCTTAAAATTGTATTTAACTGATTTTCAAAATTAAAATAATACCCTGTTCTTCAGGAATACTTTTCAAGAATAAGAGGAAAAATTCCCACTGTCTTTCCTCCTTATCCAAACTCAATTTGGAACATGGTTTTCATTTTGGACACTTCAGTTAAACAAGGACTGTGAAAAGCTGGAAAGTGTCCCGGTGACAGTGATCAGAAAGGTAAAAGGTTCTGAGACTGTAACATAAGATCTTTAAAAGGAAATAAAGATGCTTAGCCTGGAGAAAAGAACACTAGGGAGGTGACATGGCAAGTCTGTTTAAGTATTTGAAGAGCTGTCAAATGGCATAGGAATCCAACTTTTTATACTTAGCTCCAGAAGACAAAGCCAAGAACAATGGTTGGGAGTTATAGGAAGGTCAATTTAGGCTAATAATAAAGGAAAATAATTCTAAAAATTAGAGATATCCCAAAGAATATCTACAAATTGTACATAAAAATATTTGTATTTGTATGTATATACACACATATTATTTATATGTGTATATAAATATAAATATATACACATGTATATTTATGTATGTATGGGCATATATGGTTGTGTATTTATGGTTATTGTTCCTCATTCTTGAAAAAGACCAAATTATCACCACTACAGGGGTGATATCATTATTCCCTTGCTTTGGAGGTCTTAAAATTAAGGCTACATATCTATTTGCCAAGTAGTTTCCAGCAAAATTTTGAGTGTATGATTATAGGATGGTTATGAAATTACTTTGGGGTATGCATTTGTTTTAATTTTAAATTCTGGGCTACTCCAAATCTGTTATCCTCCAAAATCCTTGCATATGCTTTACCCATCAAATGCATATCAAACTCTCTTTACTTCTTTTTTATGTTTTACTTTGTTTCCTTCTTTTATCCCTCCTTCCTTTTTTCCCTTCCTCCCTTCCTTCCTTCATTTATTTGGGAGATTTACAAATAAGCACATAAAAATTGTGCTAGAGTATGACTCTAAAAGAACCTTTATATAATAGAATTGACTTTACTGTCCTCCTTTCCTTTCCCCTTTATAAGAAAAAAAGAGTCCAGTTTATATAGGAAGACAGCTTGGTATACTAGAAGAAGGGATGCAATTGGAGACAGAGGACATAGATTGAAATTTTAGCTCTATCATTTATCTTCTATCTGACTTCTGCAGACATGTTTTCTCCTCTACGAAGAAAATGGCTTGGATGCTAATAGCCTATCCATTCCTATAGCCTAGGATCCTCAACAAATAGACATAAAGACAAAGTAAGTCACAAGACTGAGCACAGCATTTGAACCTTCAGGCCATAGAACAGTGATAGTAAAACATTCTTATTTAACAAGTAAGAGTTTTCTAAAAAGTTATTTGTTGGTTCCAAGACTTTGAAGAATACTCATTTGGGCAACACAAATGGGCCCAAAGCTATTTTTAGTATAATTCTCTTCAGAGAAACAGAGAAGATTCTAATAAGAAAGGAATCAGACTTTTGAAATTGGGAACATAAAAGTCTCTTGGGTTTATGCAATGCATCTAAATGGAATGCCCATTCATTAAGAACCTACTTTGTATCAGACACATTGTAGAACTGCTAGGTTGTAAAGGTAAAACTAAATAGTCCTTATCCTTAAGTCTTCTTTCTATAGCACCTGGTTCTTCATTATCTCTCTCTGTAAGATGTACGTAATGGTGAACATTCCCAGTCATATTGGGGATTTTTAAAAATTCTGCCTTTCACTGGTAGAAAATACACACACACACACACACACACACACACACACACACACACTATATATGTTTATTTAAAAGGAAGGTAAATTGTCAAATTATAACTCAAATGTCAAATTTTGAAGGCTGTTTAATAGACTGCAAATTTAAGAGGCTGTTTTGAACAGACATAGAATTAGAATTTTAAAATTTAATATCTATCCCTGACAGTTTCTCTCTGTGATTCTATCTCTCTGTCTCTCCTACACATGTATATATGTATATACATACACATCCATATATTTAATAGATATATATTTTTTCTCTCCCACTTACCTCCTTCTCTCTTTGTCAATGAGTATTTGTTTCTGGATCTCTTTCTTTGTCTTTCTAATTCAATTATTCTATCTTGTCATCTGTTGTTCTATCTTTCATTCCCTCTATTTTTTTCCTCTTTCCTCCTTTTTCTTCATAGAAATGAAAACACATTTGCATCCAATAGCCATAGAAAGTAGTCAGTTTCAGAAAAATTAGGAAAAAAAATGATAAATAAGCATTTATCAGTATTATAGTAATATATGCTACTTTCTTTAAAGAAACTCCAGAATCTTAAATGGAAGTGGACCAAGGGATCATCTAGTTCAAACTATTTTATGCTACAGCTGAGCACAGTTAAATTATATAATTACCTTTAGAAAGTCATCAACTAGTTTAACTACCTTGCATGAAGGGAAATCAATGAAGACTAAGGATAACATGTTCTATTTTAGCTTAAATTGTTCAAATAAGTATCCTTGCATTGAATGGAGAAATATACTTCTTTGTACCTTTTTCCTATGACTTCTAGCTATGACCTTGGAGTCAAGAAGATATCGCTTTCTCTTTTCTCTGGAGAGGTCTTTGAAGATTTTTCACTTTATTACTCTGCCAAACATGAAAATAAAATAAAAAAATTCCTACCAATTATATATATATATATATATAATATATATATATATATATATATATATAATATATATATATATATATGAATGTCTGTGGTTTTGCATGTGTGTGTATATATATATATATATATATATATATGTGTGTGTGTGTGTGTGTGTGTGTGTGTGTATGTCTGTGTGTGTATGTGCATGTTGGGTTGTTGTCCTTCAACTTGAAGAAAACCAAAATAACATCACTGATAGAATCAAGGTATAGTGTGTCTGATTATACATAATCAGTATAATCTCAGAAAGCTGGGTACATGGGCTGGGTACCTTTAAAGAAGTATAAACATTCAGAGTAGAGATGATACTAAATTTGCACATTTCATATTTCTTTTGAGTTACTACAATTTTAGTTTGTATATTAGGTGTATATGTATATATAAATGTAAATATGTGATGTGTCTCGTATAATTTTTCTTTGTAAATTTATAATGTCACATCAGTAATGCTTTGCTTTGATCACTGATGAATTTTCTCATGAAATATCTTCTCTTTTATAAAGTGTTTGTGCTCTAGATATTAAAGTGGTCAAATATATATATGTATATATATATATATATATACATACATATATGTATATATTTTTTTCTTTTTCAAGACCATTGAGTTAAGATTGTGGTCCCCTTCTCGAAAATGCAGTTAGGTGGTGGTGAATAGAGTGCTGTGTCTGAAATTAAAATGAGTCATCTCTCTGAGTTTAAATCTGGAAATCTGGAGTCAGACACATACTAGCTGGGGAATTACTTAATACTCATGTCTCAGTTCATCATCATAAAACAAATGAGAATGAAATGGCAAGCCACTGCAGTATTCTTGCCAAGAAAATCCTAGAAGGTCATGAAGAGTTGCACCCAACTGAAACAAGTGAACACAACTCTAGCCCTTCTCTCAAACTAGTATCGGTTTTCTAAATGTGTGGTTTGTGGTTTTTTATCTTAGGCATAATTGAAATTTAAGACTCAATTATTTCATGTTGTAAGCATTTATTATGGACCTGCTCTGTTTCTAACAATAAACTAAATACTGTGGATTCAAAGATGAAATTTGAAAATCCTCTTCTAAGAGTGTATGGTCCAGGGAAGGAAGGAAGAAAGGGAATCAAGAATGTCAGAATATAATATATACTCAAATGATTGAAAATCAAGTACATTCAAAATAATATAAATTAATCTCTGATGGGGAAAAAAAAACATTAGCAAGTTGGCAGAAGGATCAGAAGAGGCCAACATGGGAAGTGGCAACTGAGTTTTGAAGGAAGGTTAGGATTTGAGGAGGAAGATGTGAGGGAGAAGAGTATTCCATGCATTGGGAGTGACCTATGTAAAGGTATCAGTGACATCTCTTTTCTTTAACACAAGATATTCTAACTGTGTATGTGCATGTGTCTGTGTGCATTTGTGCATTTCTGAGTGATATGTGTCATAGACCCATCTGGCACTATGATGATAAGCCCTTAAAATAATGTTTGTTTGTTTTTTTTTAATTTTAAATAAAGTAAATAAAATGCTACCTCACAACTATCTGATTGGTTAATGTAACAGAAAAGAAAAACAATAAATGTGGGAGAGGAAGTGGGAAAATTGGTTCATTAACTCACTATTGGTGGACTTATAAACTGATCCAACCATTCTGAAGAGCAATTTGCAAACTATACTTAAAAGGCAAACTTCTGATCCAACAATACCACTCCTCAATCTCTATCCCAAAGATACCATTAAAAAAGTGAAGAGTACCTACCTGTAGAATAATATTTATATCACTTTTTTTGTGATAACAACCACAACATCAACAATAACAACAACAAAACATGTACATTGAGTGGATGATAATCAATTGGAGAATAGTTAAACATGTTGCTGTAGATGAATGTAATGCAATAGTATTGTGGTATGGGAAATGATGAGTGGATAAATTTAAGAAAAAACTGGAATGACTTACATAAACTAATACAAAGTGAAGTGAGCAGAATGAGGAAATCATCATACCACAGTAAAAGTAACATTGTATAATGAAAAAGTGTGAATTACTTAGGTCTTCTCAGCAATACTATGATCCAAAAAAATGTCAAAAAATCTTGGATGGAAAATTCTATCCACATATAGAGAAAAATTGAGGGAATTTGACTGCAGATCAAAATATACTATTTTCACATAATTTTCTTATTTTTTTCCATTTATTGTTTCTTCTTTCACAACATAATATAGAAATATGTTTTATATTCATATATAAATATAGAATGTGTACACATATACACTATATATATATATATATATATATATATATATATATATATATATATATATTTCTGTTATGGGCCAGAACTCTGTACTTGAAACAAAGGATTCTTACAAGGTACTAAGTCAGTGGAATTGATAGAGACAATAATTATCTAATTTAGCATGGTTTGGTATGATTGATCTGATCCTACAAGGAGATGTTATGAGCCTGAAACAAGGTACTAAGTGGAATTGAGGAGACAATGGTTAAATCTAGTTTAGCATGGATTTAATCCTACAACAAATAATAGTTTCCTAGTGATATAATGATTGGTTTGTACCCAGTGTGCAGCATATAAGCTAGAAACCTCAGCCAGGGAGATTCATAGAGAATTCAGAGAGAAGGCAAAGGACTGGCAGCAGGAGCTTAAGCTCTCAGAACCAAGGGGAGAAATTCAATTTGATCTTCAATCTTCCTGGTGGCTGGTCTGGACTCCTGTACTTCCCCACTAAGACAGGCTCTCCAGAAAGCTGCTCAGCCCCAGGAAGGAGATAATAAACTGGATAGCAAGAAAGGAGATAAGACTTGGAAAGAGACAATAAAGGATTTGGGCTTTAATCCCTGGCTGTTGGTGATTACTGAAATGAAAGGAATGCTGCTCTCAGAGACCCCAAGGAAACAGAAACAGAGAACATTACATATTTCAAAGAAATAGATTTGTTACAGGGAAGAAATGTTTGCCTAAGATAAATATTTCTTTTTTTTTTTTCTTTTTTTTTTTTTCAGTTGAGGCAATTGGGGTTAACTGATTTGCCCAGGGTCACACACCTAGGAATTGTAACAAATATTTCTAAAATAAAATTCCTGGTGCAAAATAATAGTATGGATGAGCCATAATGGAACGAACTCTAGATCAGGATTTTTGAAGCCCTGAATAATTTTTTTTTCCTTTTCCTATACTTACTAATTATAAGTAAAACTTTTTCCTTCTGCAGACCAGAGTTTTCTTATCTGGATAATTAAGAATTTGGATGAGATGATCTTTGAATCCATACCTCAATTATTTCATCTATAAAATGAGAGGGTTTTATTATATGGCTTGAAAGTTCCTTTTCAGCTGCAGAACTATGATATTATGAATTAATTTAAAGATGAATTACTATTTATTTTGGTGGAAGAAGTGCCTATACCTGGATAAAATCACATGACTTAAATCATAGTGCCTTCCTGTCCTCTCCTAATAAAGAAATAGCTCGACCACATTTGAAGACAATGTGTCTTGACATCAATGATGAATAATTCCCACATAGCATTTTTATCCTTCATGTAATTTACTAAATCCATTCTAATTAATCTTAAATATTCAAGTGAAACAAGACATGCCATCAAGAAGGTGAAGTTGGGGAAAAACAATGGTGCAAGCTGTCATGTCATTACTAACAAGACTGCCGTTGAATAAACATGAGACACTACTCTTGAAAACTATCATTGCTTTTTGAAGTCTCATTTATTGTCTTAAATTAATAATGTTTTATAACGTAATCTATGAGACTTTTCTCATTAAATCTCACCAATGTGCCAGCGTCAATAAGGGTGCCCTGTGTTGAAATTCTTTTTAAAAAGATTTCTTTATGCCCTGCTTCCCCACATTATCTTCATTTCTATTGCTTTCTCAATTAATTCTCAACAAAGATATAAAATCAGAAGGGGCTTCAAATATCCTTCACTGCCTTTTGAAAAGCAATTCCACTTGTGTGATGTGGGAGCAGCATGTTGGATACACCGCTGAGCTTTTAGCTGTCAACCAGCTAGCAGCCTAATTTTTCTCTGATCTGGCCCATTTAGCCTAAATTATTTTCTTGCATTTTAAGAAAAAAACAACAACACACCAATGAATTCCCACACACACACTCTTTTTGGAGAATTGAGCTTTACAATTCTATGCCATTCTAAGCATTCTAATGCACTTAGAATAGTATTAGACAGATAGAAAGTGCTCAATAAATGTTTGTTGATTAGTGTGGTATAGTATATAGATTGCTAAGCATGAAGTTAAGAAATACTGTCTCAGACATTTAACATTTACTATTTGTGGGACCCTGGATAAGTCACTTAACCCCAACTGCCTCTTTAAAAAAAAGCCAAAAAAACTCCAATTATCCAAATGAGTATTTGGAAAAATAAAATACTATTAAAAAATAAGATAAAATTGAGTAAAAATATGCCTAATGTTATTATCATAGCTCTACTGTAAGATTCAAATGAAGTAACAAGTGAACATTTCACAAAAGTTAAGTGCAATATAAATTTCAGCTCATATAAGCTTCAGTTATATGAAATTCAACTCTGATTCATTTAACTAATTTTCTTAGCTTTTGAGAAAGGGTTATAATAGTATCACCATCTAAGAGAATCCTTGACATTTACAGGGAGGTAGTTTCATTGTCATTTCTCATTTTTTTTTTTTTTTGCTTATTTTTCTTCCCTAAAAAGCAGTAAAACTACCTTTAAGACTTAATTTTGAAACAAAAAAATCTAGAGCCAATGACAAACATTTTTTATACTGTCTACATAAAAGACTATGAGTATGTGGAATAAAAAACTTACAATGCTTGACTCATTTTTTTAAACCAGGACATCATCATGCTAAATAAATATGGGAACATTAGTATGGCCAGATGAATAAGCCAATGCTGGAGCTTTGCCAAATATCATTCCCATGCTATTGTAAAGTGCAATGATCTTCAGTGATCTCAATTCATTCTAGTTCTTAGATTAAACTATTATAAAGAGATCAGCTCTCTTAGGTTATCTCTATATCATAAAGGGATAAGGAACAAAATGGCTTTACCCTAGTATGCCAGGAGAGATAATAGAATCAAAAGAAACAAAGACTGATTTGATCAACTCCAGTTATAGACATAAAGTCAGCAAGGGATCTTGGGTTATGTATTCTAAACCCCTCAATTTAAAATGAAGACAAATCATGGAGGTAGAGTCACATAGTTGAACTGAGATTATAAATGCCTCAGGTTTCAACCATGTTATAAATATGATATTGTATGTTGTATGAAAATTTGGTACTAGAAGAATTATATAAATGCCTGAAACAATTGCAAGTGATAAAAACTATCTAGATACTGAAATTAAATTGCATAGCACAGATCTGAATTAAGAGGATAGGGACCACTAAAATAGTAAGTTACATTTATTTAATGTTTAACTTTATGTTTCCTCAATTGATTTTCACAATGTTTTTTAATTATTTTAAACCTTTTCCCATAATACTCAATTTGTGAAAGAAAAATCAGGAAAAAAGTAAAAACCACAAGAAAAAAAAAAAGCAAAGCAATAAAAAAGGTGAAAATACTAGGCTTTTGATTCACGTTCAGACTCCATAATTTTCTTTTTGGATACATATGACATTTTCTATACAATATCTTTTGGAATTATTCCAGATCAATGCATTGCTGAGAAGAGCCAAGTCTATCATAGTTAACTATAACATATTTTTCTTGTCATTGTATATAAAGTTCTCATGCTTCTGTTCACTTCACTTGGCATCAGTTCATATATGTCTTTCCAGGCTTTGCTGAAATCAGCCTGCTCATCATTTCTTATAGAACAATAATATCCATTATATTCATATACCATAAATTATTCAACTATTCCCCAACTGATAAGTATATGCTCAATTTCGAGTTCCTTCCCACCACAAAAAAAGACTTTTCCAAACATTTCTGAACATGTGGGTCCTTCGCCCCTTTTCATGATTGTTTTGGGATATAGAACCAGTAGTGAAACTATTGGATTAAAAGGCACACACAGTCTGATAGCCCTTTGAACATAGTTCTAAAATACTCTCTAAAATGACTGAATCAATTCACACTTCCATCAAAAATGCATAAGTCTTACAATTTTCCTGTATCCCCTCCAACATTGATTATTATCTTTTAATGTTATTTTAGCCAATCTGTGATGTGAGATGGTACCTCAGGGCTATTTTAATGTGCATTTCTCTAATCAATAGTTATGTAGAGAATTTTTCCATATGACTATGAATGGTTTTAATTTCAACTGAAAACTGTCTGTCCTTTGACCATTTATTAATGGAGAAATGACTTGTATTCTTATAAGTCTGACTTAGTTCTCTCTTTTGGAAATGAGGTGTTTATCAAAAACACTGGCAATAAATCCACCCCCCTCCCCCGAAAAAATATTTTTTCTACTTCTCTTCTAATCTTCATCACATTTTGTTTGTGTAGATTTTTCTTTTAATTTAATATGTCCCAGGATAAATTAGTCAATAACTATAGCAATCTATTGTTTGAAAAACCCAAAGACCCTAGATTTTGGGGAAAGAACTCACTATTTGACAAAAACTGCTGAGAAAAATGGAAACTAGTATGGGAGAAACTAGGCATTGACCCAAGCCTAACACTACATACCAAGATAAGGTCAAAATGGGTTCATGATTGAGACATAAAGAGTGATAGTAAAAGCAAATTAGAAGAACATAAGATAGTTTACCTCTCAGATCTGTGGAGAAGGAAAGAATTTGTGTCCAAAGAAGAACTGGAACTCAAAACTGAACACCAAATTGATAATTTTGATTATATGAAGTTTAAAAAGTTTTGTACAAACAAAACTAAAGCAAACAAGATCAGTAGAGAAGCAATAAATAGGGAAAACATTTTTGTATTTAAGGATTCTGATAAAGCCTTCATATAGATAATTGACTCAATTTATAAAAATTTAAGCCATTATCCAATTGATAAATATTCAAAGGAAATGAATAGATCATTTTCAGATGAAGAAATTAAAACCAGATCTAGTCATATGAAAAGAAGCTCTAAATCACTTTTGATCAGAGAAATGCAAATTAAGACAACTCTGAGATACTACTACACACCTATCAGATTGGCTAAAATGACAGGAAGAGATGATGAAGATTGTAGGGGATGTGGGAAAACTAAGACACTAATGCATTGCTGGTGGAACTGTGAACAGATCCAGCCATTCAGGAGAGCAATTTGAAACTATGTTCAAAAAGTTACCAAATAGTGTATTCCCTTTGATTCAGCAGTATTTATATCGGGTCTATATCCCAGAGATATTAAAGGAAAGAATGGGATCCACATGTGCAAAAATGTTTGTGGCAGCCATTTTTGTAATGGCAAAAAACTGGACTGAGGGAATGTCCATAAGTTGGAAAATAACTAAATAAGGTACAGTATTTGAATGTTATAGAGCTTTATTGTTCTATAAGAAATAATGAGGAGGATGATTTCAGAGATGCTTGAAGAGACTTTCATGAACTGATGCTAAGTGAAATGAGCAGAACCAGGAGATCATTTGTTATGGGCCAAAACTTGAAACAAGGTACTAAATGGAATTGAGGAGACATGGTTAAATCTAGTTTAGCATTGATTTAATCCTAGTGATTTCCTAGTGATATAATGATTGACTTATACTCAGTGTAGAGCATATAAGCTAAGGGCCTTAGTCAGGATTCATTGGAGAAGTATTCAGAAGGCAGAGAAGACAAAGGACTGGCGGCAGGAGCTCAAGCTCTCAGAACTAGAGAGAGAGATTGGCCATTAAGAAAGCTAACCAGGTCCCAAGGGAAGGAGACAAGACTTTGAAAGAGATAATAAAGGATTTGGACTTTAAGCCCTGGCTGTACTTGTGGTGATTACTGAAATGAAATGAAGGCTGTTCTCAGAGACCCCAAGGAAATAGAACCAGAGAAAATTACAATCATTGTACATGACAACAGCAAGATTATACAACAATCAATTCTGATAAATGTGACTCTTTCCGATAATGAGATACTTGATGCCAGTTCCAATGATCTTGTGATGAAGAGAGCCATCTACACCTAGAGAGAAGACTGTGGGAATTGAATGTTAATCACAACATAACATTCTCAGTCTTTTTGTTGTTGGCTGCTTGCATTTTATTTTCTTACTCATTTACTTTTCTTTGTGATCTGATTTTTCTTGGCAGCAAGAGAATTATATAAATATGTTTACACACATTGGAATTAATAAACATTTTAACATGTATAACATATATTGGATTGCTTTTCATTTAGGTGAGGAGGTGGGGGGAAGAAGGAGACAATCTGAAGCACGAGGCTATGCAAGGGTCAATGATGAAAAATTATTTGTGCATATGTTTTGAAAATAAAAAGCTTTAAAAAAATGGTGTGACCAAAATTATTTAGCTTTCATTTCATAATGTTCTCCAGTTCTTGTTTGGTCATAAATTCCTTCTTTCTCCAAACACCTGACAGGTAAACTATGTTTTAATTTACTTCTAGTATCACCCTTTCTGTCTAAAAAATGAATCCATTTCAACCTTACCTCGAAATAAGTTGTGAGATGTTGGTCTATGCCTGATTTCTGCCATACTGTTTTCTAATTTTCCCCTCAGTTTTTTTGCCAAATAGTGAGTTTTTAACTTAAAAGCTGGAGTCTTTGGATTTATCTAATACTACACTGCTATAATAATTAATTACTGTGTCTTAAAATATCTAAAAGTATTTTTAAAATAGCAAGTATTTCTAAGTATTAAGCCTATTTTATAGATGAGAAAACTGAAGCTCAGAAAGTTTAGTAAAAAGACTGGCATCTAATAGGTAATGTACTTCCTCTCAGAGGATTAGGGTTTAGAATCCTGATTTCATGGCTACAAGCTATGGAGTTTTAGAAAAGTGATTAACCTCTCTGTTTTTCATGTTTCTCTTGTTAAATTGGAAGGTTATGATTGCTCATATAAAAAGTCTTTTCATTAAAATATCAAATTCTATGATCTCAAATTTTCTTTTCAGTTACTGTTGTTTAGTCATTTTTGTATTCAACCTTTCATAACCCCATTTGGGGTTTTCCTGACAAAGATACAGGAAAAGCTTGACATTTCCTTCTATGTCTCATTTTACAGATGAGGAAACTGAGACAAAAAGAGCTAAATGACTTGTCCAGGATCACAGAGGCCATATTTCTACTCAAGATAGACGAGTCTTTCAGAACAAATGTTTTATCCACTCTGGAACTAGCTGCTCAAATTTTCTCATTCCAAATAAAGTCCTTTTCATTTTGCCATACTGCCTCTTAATGATGACTTAAGATAATTATACTTATACCTTATCAGATGGTGGATATTATTTAGATGGGGTGAATTAGAAAACCATAAAACACCATGAGGGAGATAAGTATGTGCATAGATATGTGTGTTTATTTGTGTGTTTGTATTTGCCATCTGTGTATATACATTCATGGAAATAAATACAGTGAAGATGATGGAAAAGCACTCAAAGAGAGAACATACATACATACATGTGTACATAAAATACACAAATATATACATACATAAAAATATATATTTCTATGTGTGTATATATGAACATAGTATACACACACATATATAAGCATATGTATGGATACATATGTGTGTATACATACATATATATTATATATATGAGAAAGAAAAAAAAAAAAATATATATATATATATACATACACAGAGAGAGAGAGAGAGAGAGAGAGGAACAAAAATAAAATAAATCCAAAAGAATAAAGAACCTTACCTGGCAAGAAAGAGTACTCTGTGCTTGGGAATTTTAGAATGAAGTACAGATATTTAGATTTAAAGAGGTAAGAAATAAGGAGCTTTTTGAAGAATTTGAGCAGCCTTAGGGAATGCAAAGCATTGTGGTGGAAACTGTTGAATTGGAATCATGACTCTGGCTTCCTAGCTTCATGACCCTCTTCAAAACAGTAAAACTCTCAGGCTCAGATTCCATTAGCTATCAAAAAAAATCATAATATTTGCCTTGTCTACCTTACTGGATTACTGTGAAGAAAATGTTTTGTACATTTTCTAAGGCTACAGAAATTTTATATTTCAAGCAAAGAAAGCACAATTTTAACCAATTTTTGGATAATTAACCCTTATTCTCAATCATTATCCTCTACCATGGGAACCAAGGGATGTTAAGAAGAGATCAAAGCACATGTGCCACTGGAAGTAGCCTAACTGTACACTCAGCCCCTAAGATTGATTTAAAAGACAAATGAATAGGACTAGAAGATTTAGAGGACAAATAAAAGAAAGGTATTAAAAATGATTCAATGTATTTGATCCTGGCGGAATCACTCTATCACTGGAAATAAAGGATCCAGTTCAGCATAAACTGGAATGCCATCAGAGAAATTCAATGACCTGAGTTCAAATGCCACCACTAGAGCTGACTTCCTATGAGAACTTGGGGCAATCACATAATCTGTTTAAACTTTCATCTAAATAGATTGGATTCCTCATCTCCATATGTTTTATTAGATGACTTATGAGATCCCTTTAAAATGTATATAAAGAATCAAGAATTTGAGATTAGGAGTTTGGAAGCAGTGTAAGAATATGATGAATTCCATTTTACATGAATTGGAGTTGAGACAGTGAGTCATGCAAATGACAATGTCCAGTGGACAATGAGATATGAAGAGACACAACTGGGTTCAAGTATAGTAAAGCATAGTAAAGAAAAAAGCAATGTGACACATTTCTCTGGGGGCTTATGGAAATCATACTGAGTTCATTGTTATTAGTCACCTCTTCAATGTAGTAGAATCTTTAGTTCAGGTGGGAATACTTGAAGCGAAGATGATAGATAAGCACTCAGAGAGAGGACATGGAAAGAACAAAATTGCAGGTCAAAGACTAAGATTTCCTTCATATCAAGATGCCTATCAAATAGATTTGGAGGTAGCTGAGCATAATAGCTATAGTATTTGAATTGGAAAAATACAGATATGAGTTCAAGTTCTCTGACACATGTTAGCTATGTGACCCTGAAAAAGCTACTTTGAGATAATGAGAATTTGTATGTTTTATGTCTATTATTTGATTCAATAACAAGAAAACATAGGATCCTTGGCAGTTTACCTCCTTTGACTAGCAAGCTGTTTTCTTATAATTTAATACATTAAAAAACAAAGCATCGTTATGTGATCAATTGGCTTAATTTAATGAAATAGTTTGATTTGTCTGGGCCAAGAAAGCCATACATTAGCACTAATTTATATTGTATGTTTTTTCTGTGACAAGTGGCCTTTTGTCAAATGATAAGATAGGCTTAAAAGCAGAAGAAATGAAGACTTCTGGCTCTTAAGATATCCATGCAATGTATTTATATCTAGATACAAGACCTGTAGCTTATTTATCTCTGCTGAAGAACTTAGGGTATACCCTTTTATCTCGCAATTTGGAGTTCTTACTGCTTAATATAAAAAGGAAGGAAAGAAGGAAGAAAAGAAGAAGTTGGGATACTACCCCTCTCCCCATCTCCTGTTGACATATGATAATATAATCAGAGATGAGAATAAAGAAAAAAAATATATATATATATATATAGTATATTTGCAAAACCAATTGAATAGTATTAGGGATGACTAGATTCATCAAATAATAAAGGCCTTGTGCCTCCTTCCCCCACCATTTTTTTCCTACTTATATGGTCGGCACAGATGCCCTCCTAGTCATTCTTAGTCATTTTTCCTTCAAATTGCTTCTAAATCTAGCAAAATACTATCATAGATTTAGTGATCAAAAAAAAAGTATTAGCATTCAATCCATCTAAAACATTCATTTCACAAGTGATTGAACTGAAACTCATCATGGATAAATGACTTGTTAAAAGTTGTAAAACTACTAAACCAAAGCAACACAACAACCATTTTTAAGCATCTACTCTGTGCCTGGCACTGAGAAATTCCAGAGATTTAATGTCCCTGATCTCAAGAACAACCTCAAATGTGAGGTAGCATGCTAGCTACTACATATCTATGTGATCTAAACAGTAAAAATAGGAGTTAAACTCAGAATGAAGCACTAGTGCTAAGGAAAATTGAGATAATCTTTCTAAAGAAGGCAAGCTGTTCTCTAAGACTTAAAGGCAGTCAAAGATGTCAGGATGTAAATGTGAAAAAGGAAATAATTCCCAGGAGATAACTAGTAAAAATGTAGTATCAGGGGATAGATTGTTTTGTATGAGGAATGGCAGGGAGACCAGTGTCACAAGGATACTGTCACAGGGAAAGCTAATAATGTATATAAATATTAAGAAGGTAGGAGGGGGGTAGGTTATAAGGAACTTTGAAAGACAAAGAGAGGTTTTGGTAGTTGATCTTGGCGATAATAAGGAGCAACTAACACCTATTGAATAGGGGGTAATAGTCAGAGCTAAGTCTTAATAATTTCAATTTGACAGTTGCATAAGAATAAATTGGAGTGAGGAGGAACTCAAGGCTTGAAGACCAACTAGAAGGACATTGCAATAGTCTGGGTCAGAGGTGATGAAGGCCCATTCCAAGGTGAAGGCCATTTAAAATAAGAGAAACAGGTGCATTTGAAAGAGTTTATCAAGGTCGAATTGACAGGACTTACCAGTTTATTAGAATTGATGAATGACAATGAAAAATAGAGGATGACACATTGGCAAATCCAGTTTGAGAAGTACAAATGAAAGAGGATGGTGTGAAGCCAGAGATAAAGAGAGAAGCTAGAACTCAACAAATAGATCTAACTCATATCTGTGAGAGGCAGCAGCTAGTTCAGTAGGGAGGGTACTGGACCTGGAGTCAGGAAGGCCTGGGTTAAAATGTGTTCTCCAACACTTTCTAGCTGTATGAGCTTGTGCAACTCACTTAATCTCTGTTTTCATTAATCTACCAGAGAAGAAAATGGCAAAGCACTTCACTATCTTTGCAATGGAAACCCCATGATAATCCACAATATCATGAAAGAGTCAGACATAACTGAATGGCAGAAAAACAACAATATCAACAAATCTGCTAGAGAGAATCAAATCCTTGAGTGCTTGCAAATGCCCTAAGAATAATAACAGGGGAAAAAAGAATAATAACAGGGAAAGAAGAGCAGAGGATCATGTATATAGATTTGGGAGAAACCAACAATAAACAGATGTAACTTGGATGAATTTTAAGCAACAGAGCTTGAGAAGTAGTATGACATGTCAGAAGGGAACCATGATAGAGCAGTTTCTAGAAAATTTTAAAAAAAGAGAATATCAAAATTCCAAATGACATGGGGCGAAAAATGCTATCTGTAACCAGACAGAGAACTATGGAGACCAAATATGGATCAAAGCATAGTATCATCCCCTTTTTTGGTTTGTTTATTTGTTAGCTTTTTCTTTCTTTTTTCCCCCTTCTGGTATGTTTTTTTCTTACAACATGACAAATATGAAAATATATTTAAAAATATTATACATGTTTAACCTATATGAGATGCTTGCTTGTCTTGAGGAGGGACAGGTAAGGGAGGGAGAAAAATTTGAAAAGTAAATCTTACAAAAATGAATGTTAGAAACTATTGTGTATATGTGTATTTGGGGGAAAATACTATTTAGGGAAATAAAGTTAAATAAATTTTCAAAAAAGAAAAGAGTATTAAAAAGATAGTGATGGATAGTGCTGCAGAGAGGTAAAGAAGGATGAGGACTAAGAACATTTTATTGGTTTGGTAATAATGAGAACCGTACTAGTTGAATGGTAAGACTATAAGGCATACTATAAATTGAAGTAAAGATTGAAAGCAAAGAAAGCAGAGGAACCAACTTTAGATGGGTTTATCAAACAAGATTTAGAGAGAATCATGGAAGATAAGATAAATAAATTTTATTACATTAAATTAAACTATTGGATCCAAAATTAGAAGGAAGCAGGAAACACACACACACACACACACAATTGCTTATAGCAAGTTTCTCTCTCAAAGTCTAGTTTCTCCAAAAATAGAGGAAACTGTACCAAATTTAAAAAAAATCCTTAATTGATAAATGGGCAAAGGATAGAAATAAACAGTTTTCAGAGAAAGAAATTAATAGTAATATAAAAATGCTCTTAATCACTACTAATTAGAGAAATGAAATTAAAACAACTTTAAGCACCAATTATCCATTAGATTGATTAAAATGACAGAGAATAAAGATAACAGAGATTGGGGTGGAGGAGAAATAAGTATGTTAATTAAATGTTGTTGGAAATATGAAATAATCCAAACATTCTAGTGAATAATTTGAAGCTGTACCCTAAGGGCTACAAAACTGTGCATACTCTTTGAACAATGATATTTAGTGCCTCTCTAGATTTATACCTTTAAAGAGATCAACAATAAAGGGAAAAGAGTCATAGAAAAAAACACATATATATGTATATATAATATATAACATATATACATGCATGAATAAACTCGAATTACGATGGCAAAGAATTTGAAGGTGAAGGGATTCTCATGAATTTGGGAATGGCTGAAAAAAATTATGATATGATTGTGATTAAGCATTATTAAATAATGAGAAATGAAAGAGATGGTTTTAGAAAATCCTGGAAAAACTCATATCAAATGACACATAGTGAAGTGAAAAGAGCAGAATCAGGAGAATAAATAAGACAGTAATAACAATATTGGTTAGGTAGCTTGATATTAGCAACTCTGATCAATACAAAGATCCAAATCAATTCTAAAGCATTCATGAAGAAAAATTACATCTACCCCAGGATAGACATTGTAAGATGGACTCTGAATGCAGATTGAAATATTTTGTATTATCTTTTTCTTCTTGTCTTTTTACATGATACCTAATGTAGAAATTAGTTTTGCTTCACTTCATATTTATAATGGACATTGTATTCTTGCTGTCTCAATGGGTAGGGCAGGGAGTGCAGAGATGGTGAAAATTTGAAAATAAAAATAAAAAGAAACAAAATAAAATTAAATATTATTCATATCAATATTTTATTGTATTTTTATATATTTGGTTAAATATTCCCGAAACATTTTAATCAGTCTGGGATCCATTCTGAAGTGTTAAGTTGAAATAATGTCTGAATTTGTTTGATACCTACAGTGTACAAGTAATTGGGAAACAGATTTAAAAGATTTTAAGTGACAAATAGAAAATTCAGCTTTTTTTTTTTTTTTAAATCTAGAGGCAATAAGAAAGCATTGCCACTTTTTTGGCTTGGGAGCAGCACAGTTAGTCCTATGCTGTGAAAGGTCAGTAAGATAACAATGCCAAAGAGGACCTATGGGAACAGAGAGAGTGTAGACAAGCAGGCCAATTAGGAGGCAATTATTTCAATAATCCATGTGAGAGAAGACAAGATACTGAACTAGAGTAGTGGCCTGGGAGCAGAGAAAAGAAAATGTTTGAAAAAGATATTGGAAATGAAGAATTCGAAAAAACCAGCACAACTAATTGCACATTAGGGGTGTGAAGAATGAATCACAGAATATAAACCTAGGTGACTGAAAAGGATAGTGATGTTTTAAATATAAATGGGAGAACTGAAGAAGTATATTAGTTGAGTATTATCTCAACAAATATATTTAAATCAAGCACCAGACCAAATCAAGCTTAAAAAAAAAAAAAAAAAAAAAAAAAAAAAAAACTTTTTTATAGAGTTACAAGAAGTTAAGTTTTGTTTTTTTTGTTTTTTTTGTTTTTTCAGGCTATAATTAAACCTTTTGTAGTGCTAGCAGAATGAATTTTGCCCAAAACACTAATACATCTGTTTCCCACATAAATTTAACTTATCTGCCCATTTAAAGTTGTTTTTCAGGTTTTTCTTTTCATTTTGTTTTTATTTATTTATTTTTTGTGTGTTCTCCAACTCCTTCAGATTCAGGAATTCTTCCATACTTTATTTATATCATTTTAATTGTCCTTTCTAATGATTGTTTTGCCAATCTCTATGAGCATCATTCTTTGAAAATTTTTACTTTGGAAAGACTACAATTGCCTGCCATCTGTGAATATTTTTTTTTCTTACAATAATATTGTCTAGAGGCCTGACTTCTCTTGCTCTTTAAGAAAGACATAGACAACTGTTTGAAGAATGACTTTGCTATCCTCCATTTTGGTTTCCTAAGGAAAAACTAGACTGTGTAATTCACATTTTTCTTTTTATGATATCAGTTAACAATAATCAAAAGTTTTCTGCTATAATTGTGATGGCATGTTATTGGATTGTAGCATTAACATAGTTTTAGCATAAAGTCACACTGAGTATGCCAGGTATCAATCATATATAGCAATTTACTACAACTTATTTGATAATCCCCGAAATGGCCATGTTTGGGAATTTCAGCACTTATTTCCAACCATCCCAGTCAAATTACAACATTTAGAACTTTTGCCTTGAACTGTGATAAATATGGTTTTAAAATTATTTTAATTGACAATTAAATGCTGCTACACAAAGAGGTGTTCATGTCCATGTAAAAATAACCATTACTTTTAACTTATACTTCTCAAAAATATTGAATATTGTAGTGTGCTTTCTAGAGCCCCCATGCTGGGATGCCAAAATATACTGTCTGGACTAGCTCTCTGGAGAATCTTGGGACCAGCATGAGTCCTTGGTCTTAGTGGGGAAGTGATGAAGGCAGGAGACCCAGGAGGATGGTCAAAGATGGAGTCCTTCATTTCAAATCCTCTCACCCCTTAAATACCTTAGTATGATTACATCATTATAGCACATTAATCATGTGCCAGCTAGAGGACCATAACATCATCACAGCACACTGTGCAAGTGCTAACTAAAAGCACCCTACTTCTGATATATAAATGTCTTTTTACTCTACGTATCCCTTGCTTCAAGTAAAACTCAGGTGGCCAGGCCCTCCTTGAGTTCTCAGGAAGGGTGAGAGCACTTAGGGAAGATGGGGAGCCAAACCAGACATTATCAGCAGGTTCCCTCTTGGCTGAAGGGTCTTATTCCTTACCCAGAGTTCCCTTGCTATCTGTGGTCCTCTACATCTCCCACTTTCTTTTGTTTTGGTTGAAACAGGTATACATAAATCCATCAGCATGCGAGGTATTATACAAGCACATTGTAATATAACACAAGCTTGTAGTGATGTGACAAACATTATGAATTAACATATTATACAAGATTTCCATGAGTCCTAGAAGGAACATATGTAAATAACATTCACACATATGCCTCCTTCAGCAGCCAACAGATAGCCCAAAACCAATCTATCGTCCATCATATCATGTATCAGAGAATCTAGTGATTCCTACAGGTTTTGGAGTCCTACAACAGTCTTATTAATAAGTTCATGAGTCAATTGTCATAAAAATAGGGTTAACAGCCATGTTCTTTTAGTGCCACACATAATCAGTGATGGAACTACCAGATGTTTCTTGAGTCTTCTTTGTTTCGAGGGTCTTCTCTTTTTCCATCTCTCTCCAGTGGATAAGGTGGATAGGGCTTGTTGACACCCATTGGATTCCTTTTCCATCTGTAGAAATACAAGCAAACTCTCTCCCCTAAGCAATTAAGCTCTCTATTCTCTTCCATTTACCACTTTCTGAATCTCTCCACATCACCTGGTGATTATCTAAGAATACTGTTGCACTCACACTGGACACTACCTTTCCACTTATCTGCTGGAGCCAGTGCATCTCCATTAAAAAAAAAAAAAAAAAAAAAAAAAAAAAACTAGTATAAAGGGCTAAGTTTAGAAGTTCTCTAGGGTTACCTTCCCCCCCTCCCTCCCCCTGCTGTTGTTTTTGAAGGAGTGTCTTGATGTGTCTATTTCTCCTGTTTACTATTGCCTGTCTTTAAGGATTGAAAGGTTTGTCAGTGATATGTAAAATCTGATACTGTGCACAAAAGTGTGTAAACTGTTTACAAGTATATGCAGGTTCATTATCTGTTTTTCTTTTTTCTTCTTTTTTTTTTTCTTTTTTCTTTTTGTTTGTGGCATACCCATAATTGCAAAAGCTTGTATAAGGAATTCAGTGACCACTCAGGCTGTCTCTTTTTCTGCTGGTATTGCAAAAGTAAATCTTTTTTTTTCTTTAATAGGAACTAGAAAAGTTTTTTTTAAATAACTTTTTATTGATAGAACCCATGCCAGGGTAATTTTTTTTTTAACAGCATTATCCCTTGCATTCACTTCTGTTCCGATTTTTCCCCTCCCTCCCTCCACCCCCTCCTCTAGATGGCAAGCAGTCCTTTACATGTTGAATAGGTTACAGTATATCCTAGATACAATATATGTGTGCAGAACTGAACAGTTTTCTTGTTGCACAGGGAGAATTGAATTCAGAAGGTAGAAATAACCCGGGAAGAAAAACAAAAATGCAAGCAGTTTATATTTATTTCCCAGTGTTCTTTCTCTGGGTGTAGCTGCTTCTGTCCATCTTTGATCTGAATTAACTCTCTTTATCGAAGAGATCCACTTCCATCAGAATATATCCTCAAACAGTATCGTTGTTGAGGTATATAATGATCTCCTGGTTCTGCTCGTTTCACTTAGCATCAGTTCATGTAAGTCTTGCCAGTCCTCTCTGTATTCATCCTGCTGGTCATTCCTTACAGAACAATAATATTCCATAACATTCATATACCACAATTTACTCAACCATTCTCCAACTGATGGGCATCCTTTCATTTTCCAGCTTCTAGCCACTACAAATAGGGCTGCCACAAACATTTTGGAACATACAGGTCCCTTTCCTTTCTTTAGTATCTCTTTGGGGTATAAGCCCAGTAGAAACACTGCTGGATCAAAGGGTATACACAGGCAAAAGTAAATCTTGAAAAGAAAATCTACCACAACATGGATAAAAGACAGATGACCAAAAGATTAATAATGGGTCACATCCATTTGCCAAATTTCATTGGGTCTCAAACCACAAGAGTTCTTCCCTGGAGGGAGCATAGGAGCATGGGAAGGAAGGCAAGCTGTACAGGCTTTTACTATGCTCCTATCTTCCTCTTTTGTTATCCCAAATTGCAAAGGTAAAGCTTGAGCAGGCTGATGATATTTTAGAATGAAATTCTTGGGATGCTTGAAATAAAGGAGTATTGGCTAATATGATTAGAAGGCAATCTATCTCTGAATTTCCATTAAAAAATGGGACCTGGAAGAAAGAGAAAGAAAACATCACCAGTTTAGGGGAGCACTGACTCTGGTTCATTGTGTTCGGGGTGGGGAGGGGAGGAGGAGGGTGTTCAGCCTATGAGTCCTGAACTGGGAATTTTTCCAAAGCAAAGAGTCCTCTCCATGGATGAAACTCCAATGAGATATTTCAAAGCAGGGGCTTTTATGGGGTTGCAAACAAAGAAGGCATTGGGAAAAGGATTTGGGCTATGGATGGACCAGGTGCTTTGGGCTTTGGCCCACCTTCTTGGCTATTGACCATGGGGATATAGATGTGTTAGCTCATCAAGGAGATAACCATGAGGGGCTACAAGGTTGTAATTAATAAATGACATATATGGAAGATTAACAATTTCTCCCAAGTCCTGTTCTTGAGTTTCAGGAGGGACTAGTTCCTGCAACATAGATAAGCAGTCAACACATACATGGTACATTCCTTGAGAAGTCAAAGTGAACTTTCCTTGAGAAGTCAACTAAGGGACAGAGTGAACTTACTCAGGAATAGGGAATATTCTTTCAAGCTATATGCAATTTGTAGTTCCTTAATATTTCTATGGTCTTTTGTAGACATGCTTCTAACCTTTGCTCCTCAGATGCACACCCCAAGGTATCATCAATTAAATGTAACAACATGACTTTTGGAAATGCATGTGGAGCAGGAGCAGCAGTCACATGCATTTCACACAAATTAGGGCTATTTTTCATTCCTTGTGGCAAAGCTGTCCATTCAAATATTTTATAAGGCTCAGATAAATTAATGCTGGGAACAGAAAAGGCAAATCTTTTCATATCCTTCTTATCCCAAGTGATAGAATAGAAACAATCCTTAATGTCTATAACCCAAAGAGGCCATTCCCTAGGCTATTGAGTAGGAGATGGAAGTCCAGGCTGAATAGTTCCCATACTTTCCATTTGTTCATTTACTTTTTTTTTTTTTTTTTTTTTTGAAAATCAGTCAACATCCTCCATTTTCCAGATTTCTTTCTTACAACAAATACAGGGTAATTCCAAGGATTTGGACAAGGTTGTAAGTGTTCTTGGTCAATTTGCTCCTGTACTATATCTAATAAGGCCTGAATATTTTCACTAGTTAAGGGCCACTGTTCCACCCACATTGATGTATCAGTTTTCCATTGAATGGAAACAGGTGAAAGTGTTGGCAGGCCTTCAACAGCAGTCCTTCCTAAAAAGTGAAATACTCAATTGCAATTCTAGCAGAAGATATTTCTTCCCCACAGATTGATGGGGATTTTTTTTTAAACTACAAAAGGAATAAAAATTCCTGTTTTATCTTCAAATTTCCATCTAAAAGGGTAGTACTAAGCTCATCTGCTATTGATCCTCCTATGCCAGACATATAGCTGTCTGCCGTAATCTTTGGGCAGTGACTAGGCCAACTAGCACCTCTAATGACTATGTGATCTGCACCTGTGTCTACCAACCCTTCCAATGGTATGTCATTTACAGATAGTGAGCATAGGATGGTCAGCTATAAAAGCTGCAGTCCAGAATATTCCTGGATTCTGTTATTGGGAGTCAAAATCTGGGTAAATATCACCAAATTGCATATCAAGAGTATGTGTCAGAAGGCCTGATGCTACTACTTCTCCTAGTGATAGATCATACATCTCTACCTATATTAGTGACTGAGATTTTAGATATATATTCCCCAGTTTCCCAAATCAGTGTAATAAGTATCCCTTGCTTCAGGTAGAATACAAGTGTTCACACTCTCCTTGACTTCTCAGGAAGGGTGAGAGCCCTTAGGGGAGATGGAGAGCCAAACCAGACATTCTTAGCAGGTTTGCTCTGGGCTGAAGTGTCTTATACCTTACCCAGATTTCCCCCACTATCTGTGGCCCTCTACAAATATTTTATAAAGACTATTCATATGGTTCTTCCTCCTTTTCCTCTTTCATTGTTTTCATTTATTTTTACTCAAAATTTTATTTTTTCAACTACATGCAAAGATGGCTCTCAATATTCACTCTTATAAGACTTTGAGTTCCAAATTTTCTTTTCTCCCTTCCTCCCTTATTTCTCCCCTTCCCGAAGACAGCAGGCAATCTGAAATACATTATACATGAACAATCATTATAAGCATATTTCCATATTAGTCATGTTGTAAAAGAAAAATCAAAGGAAAAAACCACAACAAAGAAAAAGCAAACATAAAAAAGATGGAAAGAGAATGCTTCAATCTGCATTCTGTCTCCATAATTATCTCTCTAAATGCAGATGGCATTTTCCATCCAAAATCTATGGGAATTGTTTTGGATCAATGTATTGCTGAAAATAGCTGTGTATCATAGTTGATCATCAAATAATTTTACCATTACTATGTACAAAGTTCTCCTGGTTCTGCTCACTTCATTCAGTATCAAAATTTTCCAGGATTTTCTGAAATTAGCCTGTTCATTATTTCTTTTTGTATTGTAGTTAGTATATTTATACACATTTCTTTATGAATCATGGTGTGAGAGAAAAATCAGAGCACATGGGAAAAACAATGGGAGACAGAGGAAAAAAAAAAAACAGAAAAATGAAGGGAACATAGTATGTGTTGATTTTCATTCAGTCTCCTTATATCTTTTTCTGTATGCCAATGTCCAAAGCACATTGGGATTTTAGCTGTTAAAAACATTTTTGCATGTGAGGGTATTTCTCCTCTTTTATCATTGCTGTGGATACAGAACCAGTAATGATACTGCTGGATCAAAAGGTATGCACAATTTTATAGCCCTTTGGGCATAGTCTGAATTTCTCTCCAAAATTATTGAATTGGATCACAACTCCAGTAACAATGAATCAGTGTTTCAATTTTCTACTGCCCCTCTTTTCTAATAGTGTAGTGATCATCTTTATTCCTTTCCCTTTTTCTTTTCTACATTGTTTAAAGTTCTTATTTTTCAAGGTTTTTTCCTAGTCCTTTACTGTCTCTTTTTTCGTAATACACACACTTTTGAATCTCTCCTTTTACAAATATCTCCCAAAGCAATAATTCTAGCCCCTATATCCTAATTTCCCACACAAATAACTCACATTTAAAATGTCTAAAAATCACCTCATTGTTTTTCTTTCATTTTGTGTACTTTTTCATATTGTTTGTATATGTTATTCCTTTTTGAATTCAAGGTGGAGAGAGCCTGTTTCATTCATGTCTTTGTTTCCGTCATGTCTTGAACAATATCTAGCACTTTAACACTTAATTATTGCTCATTGGTTGATTGATTTTAAAAAGAAAATATTCTTCCTTTGATTTTATTATAAACCACTTATTCTGTACTCACCATTGTACTACCAAGTCTTCCCTCAGCCTTTCATGATAGAAATATTACTGTTGGGGCAGCTAGGTGACACAGTGGATAGAGCACCGGCCCAGAAGTCAGGAAGACCTGAGTTCAAATTTGGCTTCAGACACTTAACACTGCCTAGCTGTTTACCTTTTCCGTTGGTGCAAGAGAGACTTCAGGGAGGCGTATTATTTGGATTTAAATATATATATATCCAAAACTTAAAATAAAAAGGGAATAATCATTTTAATATTAGGATCTTATTTTTATATATTCACATTTATGAATCTATGAATTGTGGTATTCTAGGGATGAGGAAGGAAAGGACTGGCTTTTGAATTAATAATGAAAATAACAAGTATCCATTAGGCATCTCCTCTGTAACAGATATTGTAAGAAACACCTTATAAATTTGTTCTCATTCAACTCTCACAGCAACTCTAACATTTAGGCATTTTTTATATGCCATTTTATAGTTGAGGAAACTATGATAGACTGAGGTAAAATGATTTGCCCAGAGTCGTGTTTCTGCTCTAGACCCAGTGCTCCCCAGAATACTTGAGGACAGTCCCTACTCCTCCATGGCACAAACCAACTTTAGGGAGCTGTCATCCTTACTTGCCCTTTATTGTATCTGGCTAGTATGGAAAACTAAGTTGTAGAACCATTTAAGTGCCTATGAATTAGCAAATGGAATTTATTTACTTTATTCCTCTGACATTGCCCACTTCTTAAGTAATTCAATCTATATTTAAATTACACTTCAATTAAAAGGAAGCTATATATGTATAAAATCATACAAATACACACACACATAAACAAACACACAGAGAAAGACAGAAAAACAGAGAAAGACAAGAGAAAAACAGAGAGAAACATAAAAGCATGTCAATGGCAGAGGCTCTAATTTCTGTCTCCCTATTCCTAGCATCTAATATAATATCTGGAATCTAATAAGGGCTTCATAAATGCTGTAAAAATTGACTTAAAATGTTCATTTATCTATATGTATATCTATCTATCTATATATATGTCTTTTCTATATTATCTATATCTATCTATATGTATGTCTTTCTATATTTTGTATATATATATGTGTATGTGTGTGTGTGTTTTACATATGTTGTCTTGTATTATATTGAAAATAAAGAAATATTTGGGGTTTTGACATGCAACTATTTACTCAACTGTTGCATTATTTCCTTTACTCTCAATCATTTTGGTTGAGTAAATTTTGAAGCAGGGATTCTTGACCTTGGATCTGTACATTTTTAATGTCTTGTGAATTATATTTCAACATAATTATTTGACTTTCATTTTGTATTTTATAAAATTTAAAAACTAATTCTGAAAAGGGTCCCAAATTTTGACCAGAATTTTTCAAGAGGGCCAAGTCCACCCAGAAGTTCATCAACACTTGTATTAGAGGCCTTAAGAGGAACTTCCCTTAACATTAATTTTCCCAAATATTCTCATAAGGTTACTATGTAATAGTCTCTTCACATTTGTGGGGCATAGGATTCAAAGAACTGTAGGATGCCTTGATAAGAGGGACTAACCAGTCTTGTTCAAATACTTCATTACACAACTGAGAAAGAAAGAAAAAGGAAGAAGAGAAGAAGGAAGAGGAAGAGGAGAAGGAGGAGGAGGAGAAGGAAGAAGAAGAGGAGAAGGAAAAAGAACAAGAACAAGAAGAATAACAAGAACAAGAAGAACAAGAACAAGAAGAAAAACAAAAACATGAAGAAAAACAAGAACAAGAAAAACAAGAACAACCATAAAAAGAACAAGAACAAGAATAAGAAGACCAACAAGAAGAATCAATCCTACTATATGATGTGATCCCAAATTAAATGTTGTTTTATTTTGTTTGTCTCTGGGAAATCTCCCAAACTTCACCCCTTCATTTGGCCACTCTACAGCATCGCTTGTGCATCAGAGCTTTGTTTTTCTTAATATTCTTCTTCAAAGTGAACTGCATGGAAGTTTCTGCCAATTTCTTCTTCACCTTGGTTTCATTGTTTGCGACTTCTCCTTGATGAATCTGATTTGGAGGATTCAGCTGAGGAAAAGTTAAATAAATAACGTATTTTAAAATGAAAAAGGGAGTCAATTTCCAAATTGAAATATATTCTGACTAGTAGTTCAGTCACAAGGAACCAAAGCCAGACTTATTGAATTACCAACAATTTAGCTATTGTGTTTCATCATGTTTCCTTAACTGAGGTGTTGTGATGCTTTTTAAATGAAACAGAACTTAGATTCATATTGTTTATCTAGCAGAACTACATCTAGCAGGAAATCTGTACAATATGCAAATTAGCTCACCTCCATTTCTCAAACATCATCTTTATATTTTAAAATGGCATGTCCATCCCACTGAAGTGGGGGACGAGTAGTGGGAGAAGAAAATGAAATTAAAACACCAACTCTTCAATCTTGGACTTCAGTCTTTTTCATTTGTTAATCTTGACATTTTATACTCCATAATCTCTCTCCTATAAGTACCCTTTTTCTATTTCCATGACCACCATCTTAAGACAGAAGCCCATTACCTCTTGATTAAATTTTTTTATAATAACCCTCCAGTTGATCTTCCTGTCTCTAGTCTTTCCACTCTCTGATATATTCTCTATTAGATGAGACACATCTGCTCAACCAGACATTCTATTACTTCCATGATCAAATATAAGCCCCTATTTTTTTTTACTTTAAAACTTTCTAGAAGATAACTTTTCTTGTCTTTCCAAATTTATTACATTGCATTCCCTTCATGAACTTTTGTATCCAACTGTATTGGGCCCCTTGCTGTTTTCCTATGAGACATTTAGGCTCTATGTATATGGAAAGCTCTTTTCTCACCTAGCTTCACATCCTAGCTTCACTGGTTTCCTTCAAGAAACAACTTGAATCTCATATTCTCCTTTACCTGGCTCACCTCTTCACTCCTATGGTTTTGATCTGTGACAATCTTTCATTTACATTATTTATATCTCAGATGCCCATAAGCACCATACTTATTTATATATGTCCTGAAAAGATGACATCTTTTGATATATCTAGTGTAGTATCCAAAATTTATAGAAGAAGATATCAATGCCTGAGAAAAGATTCAAACTCTAGTTCTTTAACATTAAATTCCAGGGCTTTTTCCGTTGTTGCCATGGGCCTTCAACACCAACGTTAATTCATATCAATCATTCTGGGGGGGAAAGCATCAACTTGGTACTGTCGGTTCTGTAATGGTAATTGATCAAAAGCTGTCATCTCTTCAGGACATTTTTCCATCAAAGGAGAATATCTATATAAGGCTGCCATGAAATACGGTAGTGTAATTAGTGAAGTTCTATAGAAAATGTAGTGAAAGATAATATATTATCCAAAAGTACATCTGACATTATTTAAAAGAAAGAAATGAGACAAAGTTCTGGTTAAGAAATTTAAGACAAATTCACATACAAAAGTGAATCATAATAACATTTTCTGAACTTTACTTATGAATGGCTTATAAGGTAAGAGGACTTTAGTCCAAACAAACAAATACTTATATTGGAAAATAAAACTATAAATGTAATGTGTACTATCTACTTCAAAAACAGTTATTTGATGCTTTAAGGAAACCTTATGTGGAACTGTGTCTTTTACCATTGCAACTGATTTTATTAGTTTGACAAATCATAACATGTGTTCACTCTTCTCACTTAAGATATGGCCAAGCATGGCCGGAGTTTTGGGGTAAAATTTCTATTGCTTTTTTGGTGACTGTGCAGTTGCATTTAATCCTTTTTTCCCACATGGGATTGTGTCTTCTTTATGGTTAATAAAAGTAAAGAGGGTTTCTCATGCCCAATGATTGAGGTTATTACATGGATGTGGGGGTCACAAAATACCCTGAACGTGTGGTAGAATTTCTGGGAATCCCACCTGTGAGGAAAGGGAATAATCTTCCAGCTGTTACCCATCAAATACCATCAACTTTCAACTATAATTATGACTTACAAGTGATTTTTCCCAATTTTCTAGGAAAGACAAAACAGGTGACTATATTTCCCAAGATTAGCTTTAGTTTTTGCATTTAAAAGTAAACATGAATTGAGCAAGCTAACAATAATCCAGTCTGATGAGTTAATGCATATTTAGATTTTTCTTTGCCCCTCTCTCTCCTTTTCCCCCTTTTTCAAATCTTCCTAAAGAAAAAATACACTACTTTTGTAACATCTTTCATCAAAGAATGCATTTCTTTTATTCATACCTCCTCACATCAAGAACCAGCCTCAAGGGATTCTTGACAGAAATACAGTAGCAAAAATATTTTGTTTTCTACAACTATCTACACTGACATGTGTGAATGACAAATTATTCACAGAATCAGTGAATCATAGATTTTTTTTTTCATGTAAAAATGTTATGGTTTTAATCCCATTGAATTTTCAGCTGATGAACTCTGAGAATATACTGCTTTGAGTTTTCTTGTTACAATTGTTGTTGTTTATTAGAATCTATAAGTGGGATATAATGTAACTATTAGATAAATATAGATCAAGTTATGGGGTAAGGAGGAAAGGAAGAAGTGCAATAGTGTGGTGTTTTTCTTCTTTAATATGTAATATAATGATGGTTCTCTCTGGGTTAGAGCAGGTTTCTCGGGCAGGTTTTCTGGAGGCAGCCTTAGTTTCAGTTAAGAGTAATAATCACCCAAAATGCAGCCAGCTGGCAAAAATGTAAATATTTATTTTATCCTTCCAAAATAGCCCAATTAATTGAGTCCTATCTCTCTGCTTGATTTAAGAACTCTTGCAGCTTTGTCCTTTGCTTCTGCCTCTGCTTTCTTCAGCCTCAAGAGCCAGCACCAAGTTGAATCTGTCTTGCCTCCGAGAGAGGGCTTCTGGCTCTCAGTCTCCCAGAATGCTCTGTGTCTGTCCCAGTGTGCTCCTCTCCAATCTAATTCAGCTGAACTCTCGACTTGTTGCTTCTTCACTCTGAAAAACTTCCTTGACTGGCCCATTGAAGCTCTATTTATGTTCCTTTGAGAGAGAGGGATTGTAGGATGCGAGAGAGAGGCATTATGGGTTTCTTCCCAGAGTGCTCTCTGGGCCTAAGAGCTTCAAGGGAGATGTGAATTCGCAAAGTTACACAGTTAACTTTGTGAATCTCCCATACTTGTGAATTCCAATGAGTAAAGGTGTAAACACAAGCATTGTATCAATTAGTTTTACTTAGTACCTTGTTTCAGGTTCTGGCCCAAAACATCTTCTTGTAAGATCAGATCAATAATCTATCAACTCTAATGAGTTAGCAGTTTGCAAAGATTCCAACATCTCCTGCTTTCTTTTGTTTTAGAACATAGGGTGGTCATGACCTCCCTGACTTCTCAAAGAGGTGAAAACCCCTCAAAAAAAGTGATCACACCTTCCCTGACTGCTCAAAAAAGGAATGAAAACACCATAAAAAGAAGGTGGTCACACCCTCCCTGACATGTCAGGAAGGGAGATGAAAACACCAAAGGAAATAGGAAGTCAAATCAGATTAGCGGTTTTCTGAAGGGGCTCACTTGAAACAGGTACACATAAATCAATATGGGCCAGAACTTGAAATAGATATACATGGTATACATAAATCCATCAATATGGAAGGCATTACACATAATTTACATAAGCACATAGCAATATAACACCGGCTAGTAGTAATGTAACAAATAACATGAATCATCCTGAGAATTTACACATGTCCATATGTCCAAGAAATAGTCCAAAAGGCATCCATTGCCAGGAATCCAATAGTTCCTGTAACCTCGGAAGCACTGCAATACTCTCATTCAACAATTTTTCATTAAGGAATACAATGTTTCTTGCTTTTTTTTTAAAGAACTAAAACAGTCTCATCTTGTGTTAGGAAATCCGATGATTCTTGAAGATTTTAAAAGTTCTTTTAACAGTCTCATTGTCAGCCATGCTCTTTCAGTGTCAGATGTTTCTTAAATCTTCTTTGTTTTGAAGTTTTTTCTCTTTCTGTTTCATCTCAGGGAATCCAATAATTGTTGCTGGTTTTTCAGGAATTGAAAGCTGAAGATTTTAAAGTTCTTTTAGTCTCATTGTCAGCCATGATCTTTCAATGGTGAGCACAATCAGCAATAGAACCACCTGATATTTCTTGGGTCTTCTCCTTTGCTTCAAGGGTCTGCTCCATCTCTCTGCGATGGACAAGGAGAATGTGGCTTGTTGGCACCATCTGATTCCTTCTCCACCTGTAGAGATACAAGAAAACCCTCTCCTCCAAGCAGTTAGCCTATCTGGTCCCTTCCATTCATCACTTGAGGATTATCTAAAGACAGTGCAGCTGCTCACACTGGACACTGCTCTTCTAATGGATTATAAAACCTGTCTGCTGGAGCCAGTGCATCTTTATCAAAGATTAAAAAAAATAATGGTATAGAGAACTAAATTTAGAAGTTCTCTAGGGTTACCTGTGGCTCCCCATTTCTTTTGTTTTTGGAGGAGTGTCTTAATGTCCCTGTTTTTTCTTTCTATGATTGCCTGAACTTGAGGATTAAAGGGTATGCCAGTGGTGCATAAAATTTTATACTGTTCACAAAAGTGTTCAAAATGTTTGGAGGTATATACAAGTCCATTATCTGTTTTTATTTCTTGTGGCACACCCATAATTGCAAATGCTTGAATGAGAAATTCAGTGACCACTCGGGATGTCTCTTTTGCTGCTGGTATTGCAAAAGTGAATCCTGAAAAGGTGTCTACACAAGCATTGTATTAATTAGTTCTACTTAGTACCTTGTTTCAGGTTCTGGCCCAAAACATCTTCTTGTAAGATCAGATCAATAATCTATCAACTCTAATGAGTTAGCAGTTTGTAAAGATTACAACACAATAGTATTTATATATGTCTAATTATATCAACTTCTATCTGTGGATAGAACCATATATTTATCTATGCATTTGTTCGAATAGACATTTGTGATGTGTATATCTTTACTTCTCCCAATGCATGTATATATGTGTTTATAGTCTCTTCTCTTTTTTCATAAAATATTGATCTGTGATTTCATTGATACATTTATGTCTGTTAAACGTGGATAACACTTTGATATATGCTATATCTTTACATTAAATTTCTACCAATACAACATATAGAATATCAATCCTTAGTCTCTTGCTCCTCCTACAATCAAGAGATCTTTTTTTTTTCCTCCATTGCTCATCCATGTCTCTGATGACATATATATCATTTACAACATTGCAGTGTAGAATCCGTCTTTCATTGTGGATTGCATTCTACTCATGTCCACTATACACTTGCATGTTGCCTTTTGGGTCATCCTTAGATTTAGTTATTCATAACCCATATTTTTTCTTATGTCTCACAACCATACAAAAAAACACTGACAGATATTTGTTTAAAAACCAAACTAAAAATAAGCTTTAGTGTTAAGGAGACATTAAGTGCCATTGAAATTTGTTCAATTTCTCATTCGATCAACCAGTTTGTTCTGCTCTTCAATTTTAAACTCTAAGATACAAGAGCTCTAGAAGTCAATATGACAGCATATCACAGATTGAACATAAGTATTCCTTCTCCCTCTCCCCTCCATGGGTACTTAATCTAAATTCTTTTGTGCTATATGAGGGAAAAAAAAAGTTTTTTGTTTTTCTTTTCACTAAACTAATGAAACTCAGCTATCTTAAATAATGTTTCATTGGGAAATTTCATGTTGCTTATTTTATAGTTGTTAATCTCAGCCATATTGTTTCACAAAGAGATATTGTGAGATAGGAACCACCTGCCAATGGCTCCTGGAGGTCTAACTCAGACCTATAGAATGAATCTCTTCATGTGAGAAGATGATGATGATACAAAAAGAGACAGAGAGGCAGTTGCATTCTCTGGCCTTTCTCCTCTTCCCTCTTGCTTCCAATTTATTTCATCTCCAATCCACAAGGAATATCTTCAAAAGCTACTTTGCAACTCCTTCAAGTGTTATGTTTCACAGTTGTGGAAGCTCTCAGAGAATTGACCTGCCCCTTCACTTAGACATGGACCTTAACAATTTCCCATTTTTTGTTTTGTGGAAACACCATTATTTTTCCTCCACAGCAAGGTCACTAAGTTTATGCATTGGCTGTTATCTAAGTCCAAGTGCCAAGATATCTGAATTAGCATTTTAGGGAGTGCAAACAGCACTATATGCTAGGGGTTGAATTTTGTAAGATATCATTGAGGCAAACTTTCAAATGAAGAAAAGGATTATAGTCAAAATAAGCATTTTCCTAAGTCTCTCATCCATTTCCTAGCTTGGTCCTTTGATGTCTTGGTCCATTTAATTAAACTGACTAAAAAAGTCTTACCAGGTCTCTTGTCCTTATTACTTATTACTCTTCTGAGTAATTCTCTTTGTTTCATGTCAGGGAATCCTGAGGGTTACCAAAGGAACTCTTGGAGCATCCTACTCATGAACAGCTTTCAAGTGCTGCTGGTTTTTGTTTCTTGTGTTTCTTATGCCCCACATTTCAGGTGCCATATGTTGTGATGCGGGAGTCACCTGCCAGTCACTGCTGGAGGTCTAACTCAGTCCTGTAGAATGGCTCTCTTCATGTGAGTGGATGATGATGATACAAGGAGACTGAGAGACAGTAGCTGTTCTCTGACCTCTCTTCTCTTCCCTTTTGCTTCTGCTTTGCAACTCTTTCAAGTGTTATGATTCACAGCTGTGAAGGCTCTGGGATAATTGACCTGCCCTTTCACTTAGGCATGGTCCTTAACAAAGAGAAGATTGTGTAAAGATGTTTAATATCAAAGAATATTGAAGATTACTATAGGTTATGTTGTATTTTCCTAAACAAAATACAACCAATTCTCTTCCTCAATTTCAGAATCAGATTTCTTGACATTGTTCTTTACAATACTTTTCTGGGTTTCCATTATAATCAAGTTGAAGAGAGTAATCATAATTGGGGAGCGGATAATCTAGTCAGGTTATATCTAGAAAACTATTCTATTCTAGGTACTTTTAGCTTTGTTTATATATTATCTTCCCCATTACTTTGTGAGTTCTTTGAGGACAGGGTTTGTCTTATGTTTTTGTTGTTGTTGTTGTTGTTGTTGTTGCTATCGTTGTCATTGTCATTGTTGTTTGGTATCTCTAACTTGAAGCAGTTTCTGGAATAAAGATGGTGCTTAATAAGTATTTAGAGAATCTGAATTTGACTTTTTTTTTTTTGGTGTCCCTATAAGCTAGCACACTTCTTCATGACTGATAAGAATGTTTCTCTCTGAGAATGCCATGCATGCCATGTCAGCTGGTAGGATGGACCCAGGAGTTAAAAAGAGGCTTGACCTCTGAGGCAGGAGGTTGTGTATTATAGGTATTAAAGATTTCTTGGGATAGCAAGGGGTGTGAACTCTTGCTAGATCTCTTGGTAGGATGCAGCACTAACTTCAGGTGTCTCCCTTCCATAGATCCACTTATGCAATGCTGAGTGGGCTAGGCACAAAGTGTTCCCAGAGGAGAGTAAATATAAATAACCAGCTTTGAGTCCAAAGAAGAGAAAGAGACAGAGATGTAGAGAGATGCAGAGATGAGAGAAAGCTGCAGAATCATGCATACACTTCTTGCTTCCTGCTAACCCCTGCTGAGATTACCAATACAGATGTGACTCAAGATCAGCTCATCTTCATGTGTATCCAGGGAAGATTGGTATGTATGGCCAAGGCAATTAGTAGCCTGGGTGGAAAGTTACACATGACTAGTAAGCACATGCTGAATGCTTGCTGTATTGGAGTGTTTAAATTAGACTTTGTAAAGAACATTTTCCTAGCTAGTTTTGAATGTCTTTAGTAAGTGTACATATGTCATGATTATGTATTTTTTAATGTTGCCTTTCAGAGTAATATAGAACACAAAAGTAATTAGAGTTGTTTCTATCAAATAGTCATATATATTCTCAGCAAATTGTACAGATAAGAGGGAATAGACTCATAGGTCAGTATTTGGGTTTCCTTCATCCAGTTAATAAAATAATTCATGTTAATGTTTTTAAGTGGCTTTCCTTCTTCCATATCTTGAATATTTATTCCTTTGAAACTTAAAAATCATATCATGCTGGTAGATTTTTTTTCAATCGGTTCTTGATCTGCTTTTTCTGCCTTCATCTCCTTAATATAATTTCTACTTCTTATCATTGATAACTATCAGACATAATGGAAAGTAGAACAATGGGGACTGTATGATAATTATGTTTTGAATCTTTGTTTTTTGTCCCTTTAATTATACCTATTAATATTTATAGAATAGTCTCACTTCCTTCTCTGACCATGTCTTCTGTAGCCTCACTTCTCTTTCTACAGAGCTTATTTTGGAGGGACTGTTATAACCCTTCATCTTTGCCAACTCTTTCCCAAAGTATATTGTAAATATACTTTGTATTATAAACTGGAGATCAAATATTTGCCAAATAAAGCTCTTTCTTGGGTTCTTGTCCAAATTGTTTTGTCAATATTTTTAAATTTTCATCTCTATATGTAGGAAATGGTAATTTAAGAAACCACAATTTTGTTTCCTTTATACATTGACCATTTTTTGTACTAATAGCTTGTTCAAATCAGAATAATTAGAATTCTTGTAACTACATGTAATCTCATCTTTATTTTCTTCAACTTGAACTTCATTCTAATTTGTTTACATCTTGAGAACACACTGAAATCTGATCTAAAAATGAATTATCTTTATTGCCAGTTGCTTTTTTTTTAAATGTGATCAATTTCATTTAAGATGTCATTTATTACTCAGAATTTCTATTACCTTCTGATAAATGAAACATTTCTCACCTTCAAAGAGCTTATATTATAATAGGGAAGAAATTTATACAAATTAATATATGCCAAACATATACAAAGCATTCCCCCTCAGAGTGGGCAATATGCAATTGCATACACAAAGAGGACTTTTCATAGAAAATAAAACTTCAGTATAATTTTGAAAGAAAAAAAAGTCATTTTAAAATAAGGAAATGGAGTAGGAAAATATCCTCTTAGAGGACATATAATGCAAAATCACCTAGGGGAAAGATGGAATTTGAAAAAAAAAAAAATTGAATCAGAAGAGTAATAAATAACATTTGAAAGGTAAGATGCAACTAGATTGTGAAGATCTTTAAAATATTCACAGAGGAGCTATGTATGATTCTAGAGGAAATAGGAAGTCATTGGATTTTATTGGGTAAGTGAATGATCAGATCTGACTTGTCCTTTAGAAAAATTACTTTGATAACTGGGTGGAAGATGGAAGAGAGAAGAAAATATATTTAAAGTAGGGAGATAAATTAGTCTGACAAAGAAAAACTAAAAGAACCCTTACCTTCAAGGAGTTTACATTTTATCCAGAAAGAACAAATTGTCACATATATAAGTGTGTGTGTGTGTGTGTGTGTGTGTGTGTGTGTGTGTGATTAGTAGATTAAAAGCCCCCACTGAGACAGTTTCAATTTGTAGTTACATCTGAAACACATAGCACAATGTCTTGAATATAGTTGAGTGTTTAATGAAAGCTTGCTGAGTTTAAGTGTCAAGAGCCTGGTGACATTAAACTGCTATTCATGTGTAAAAAAGTCACTTAAAATAATGATTAAAAAAAAAAAAAAACTTCTTCCAAATATTGCTTGTGTCTCCAGAGTTGGGACTGACAGAGCAGGACTTTATTCTCAAATCAAGAGAAATGCACGATTCCTCCATTACCATTTAGTTTTAAGGCCCAAGGGAAAGTATGTAAATCCTTGTTTAACAAAAATCAATAATAGCACTTTGCATACATCTGAATCCTATCAAGGGAATTGCATTTTTTTTTCCTTAGCAGACTTTGTTAAATAAATAAATAAATAAATAAACTGCTCCCTACCAGTGACTGTAAAATCAATAATTTCTCTTCTGAATTACTTGTTCCAGTTCAAAAGTATCTATGAGCTGCCAATTTGATGGACGATGTGTGATTGCAGACATATCTGTGAAAAATCAACAATTTAACAAATGGACCAAATCTACTTGACTGCATGGGCAGTCTTAGAGATCATTGATCTCCAAGAAAATAGTGGGAAAATAGTTTGCAGGAAAATGATACACATAAATATCCCGGATTCTCAGAATATATACCAATGTAGACCTTAAGAAAGAAGTAATGTCAGGGAAACTAGTTGGTGTAGTGGCTAGAGCACCAGCTCTGAATTCAGGAGGATCTGAGTTCAAATTTGACCTCAGACACTTAATACTTCCTAGCTGTGTGACCCTGGGCAAATCACTTAACCCCATTTGCCTCTGGGGAGTAAAAAAAAAAAAAATAAGGCAAGATGGCACAATGGATAGAGCCTTAGGCTTGAAATAAAGTAGACATCATGCTTTCATAGTTTACCTCAGACACTTACTAACTGTAGCATTCTGTTCAAATCATTTAACCCCATTTGCCTCAATTTTCCATCTATTAAATGGGCTGGAGAAGAAAATGACAAACCATTCTTTGCCAGTAAAACTCCCAAAATCAGATCATGGAGAGTCAGAAAATTGAAATGACTAAATAACAACAATACCTCCTTCATACTCAAATTTTAATTAAAAATATGAAATAGAAAAAGCCAAATACAGTCCTTATGTCATTTCACTAGAGACTTCTCAACTTGGCAAAGGAACCATTAATAACTATTAGTTGTGTCCTGCCATTTATTTAGTTTGAAATCCATATCATATAGATATTGCTTATCCATCCCAGTTCTCTTTCTTACCCACAAAAATTAGCAGGAGAAATTTGATCACCTGCTTCACTGAAGTTGAGGTAAACTATAGCTTTAGAATCCCTGCCTTCTATCAACCAAATAACACAGTCTAAAGAGGAGACAAGATGATCTTATATCATCTGTCTTTGATACTGCAATAAAGACTGTTTAATCACATTTTCTTTTCTAGAAAGCCACAAACCATTCTTTTATTAAAAATGCATTAATTTCCCCCAAATAGAAGGCAAGCTTTCTAAATTAGAGTTTAAAGAAAAGATTCTTATACATTTTTTTTTTAATGTTGGGTAAACATTTGTGCATAACTAACCCTGCCATTTCCCAGGATCTTTCAAACATCCACTCTCCGCTCAACTGTCACATTTTTTAATTCTTTTTGGAACAGAAGTGTTCCAAGGAAGAAACATCTGTAATTATTCAGCTAAGGGATATGAGGAAGGGAAGTCTTAGAGGAAGAAAGAGGGCAAAGGGGTAACAAGTGTAGAAGGGATGGCAGAAAGTAGTGTCCAATGCTGGGGAGCAGTTAAGACCAAGGACTAAATAAAGGGTATTGGATTCCATGTAATTTTACAAAAATCAGTTTAAGGTAAAAACCAGATTGTAAGGGAATTTTTTAAATGACTAAAAGGTGAACAAATATAGAGAAAACAAGTACTGACAGCTTCTTCTTACCAGATTCATATAGATATAGACAAATAGCCTATGGTAAGGAAGAGTCAAATAAAAAGCTAAAAAAAAAAGTTTAAGAACTGAAAATGTCTGCTTCTGTTTTTAAGCAAATTGGAAAGGAGCCAAAGGATAAAAAGAAATGGAAAATAATGGTAAGGGGTGATGAAAAGAGGGAAAAGATCATGGACAAGATCGGGAAAACAAAGACAACACTGATTGATAGGCATTTATTAAATGCTTATTATATGCCAGGATCTATGCTAAGGCTAGAAGCATAAAAAGCTAAAGCATAAAAACAATCCCTGCTCCACAAAGCTTTACTTTTGACAAGGTTAACAACTTATAAATAAATGGGTACCTACACAATACGCCCAGAATAATTTTAGTGGAAAAGACTCAAGTAAGGTACACATGCATGGCTGGTATTTTAAAACAGAAACTCCTTTTCTTCTTCTTCTGTTGCTGTTTGTTCTTCATTCTCAAAGAACAATGACAACAGGGAGATGATGCCATGATTGGTAAATGAATTTAAGTGAGGGAGGGCTGTGCAGAGTCAGTAATCTCACTTTCTCCTCTGGAGTCATCGGGATTCAGTGGCCAGATATAGCTCAGGATGACTATAGATGGCCCAGGACACTGTGAAAGACCTTGACCTTTTTAAGCTAATGTCTTTAACAGGTGTCAGTTAGATTGAAGCAGCCATCCACTCAGTGATTAAGACTAGGTAAGAATTGAAGCAAAGAATGATCTTCCTCAGAACAAAGGAGGAGAGAGCAGATAATGGTGTAGTGGTGATCTTCACTGTACAATAGGAAAAAAGAGACAGGTCACAGAGGGTGGCCTTGTTTTCAGAGAAGGATAAAGGGAGCTCCCCTGTTGAGAGAGCTAGGAAAGTAGCTGTGTAGGTGGTTTGAGAAGAAATAAGTTAGAAATCATAATGACAGGAGATGAACAGAAGGTCATCATGATCTCAATATTCACATTTTATTGGTAAGGGCATGAAAACGTAAATTTATCATGTTGTTATTTGTACTTTCGAGCCAAGAATACTTGCTTTCAGGGCACAAAACAGGAAGAATGCAGAACAGCATGTTTCAATATGAATATGCCATCTATGTGAAAGCATTTTCAACTATAATTTTGCAATGGATTCAGTAAAACAGATTTACAAGAGGCAAGGCAATAATAAATATATTTGCACCCTGTAATTCATTATTATACCTTGATTAAATGTGGATCATATCTTCTAACATTAGTCAGTGTGCTATTATAATAAAGCCTATACATCAAGGGCCATATTCCAAATGACATCGTGGAAGTAGTCAACTTATCATCTTAATAACCAGGAAGATTAATCTTGAAGAAATATTTAGGAGTTACCATTAGTTTATTGCTTGTTATGGGTATTTTTTATGGACACGTTGAGCCTGTTTCTTCCTGTAATGGATTTCTGGCTGCTGGGAGAAATTCTCACATCACTCAGAAGGCATTCCTCTTCCAACATAAGTTGGATATTTAGAATATGATATTGTCCAGTAGATTTGAGCAAAGACAAAATCATGTCTTGTCAATTACCAAAGGAGAAATTGCAAATTATCAGAGGAAGAAACTGAGGATAATCTTGATGAAAGATGTTGTTGAGGTAAATCAGGTAAATAAAAATAGAGGGGAAATTTGAAATACCTGAACCGGCGCTGTTAAATCTTAATCCAGGGCAGCTTCAATAACACATAATGCAAGAACAGAGGAAGGGCAAGGAATTTGACATCTGATAAAATTAGTTTTTTTTTTTTTTTTTTAATTCTCAAAGACAATGTGAGAATCTGGATATGGGGGGTGGGGACTTATGGGGAGGAATTTGAGAAATTTGAAGAATACATTTCTAAGTACTCTCCCATATTTAGAAATTCATATTTAAATATGACAAATTGAATTGCTATTTGTAAATCTTAGCTAGCCAGCTAATGATCTTTCAGAGGAAGAATCTTGCATGATAATAACTTCAAACCTTCCTTCTCTTACAACATGACCCCCTGCAAGGGTCATCATGGTACAGTGGGAATTTAACTGAGGTCACATATATAAACAGATACTGTTAACTAATTTGGTTGATATAACTTCACATGGTGATTCAGAGTAAGCTTCTGGGAGAACTGTGATAACATATACTGGCAGCCACATGATATAATAGATAGAGGGATAGGCCTGGAGTCTGGAAGATTCATCTTCCTGAGTTCAAAACTGGAATAAGATATCAACTATGTCACCCTGGCTATGTCACTGTCACTTAATCCTGCTTGCCTCAGTTTCTTCATCTATAAAAATAAGGTGGAGAAAGAAAATGGTGAACCCACCCAATATCTCTTAAAAATGGGCTTAAAAAGGTTTAGACATGACTGAACAACAAAAATATTGAAAGTTCCTCAGAAAGATTATAGAGCATGTCTAGTCATTCTGTAATTAGATCTGGCTGACCAACCATGTGGTAAAAAGGTAAATTAAGAAATCCTAACCAGTTCCTATCACTGGTCCACTGACCTCAGTGCCTTTGGGGAAGCTCAGTGGCTTCTTCTCTTATCATACTCAAGTATTGAGTGAAAGTCCTTTTTTCTGACATTTTCATAATCTTAGCCAAAACTGCCATGGTTAAAGGTTTCAATGCAATCATAATGCTAGGCATGTTCCCCTAACAATTGGATACACCACTAGTAGGGGCTTAAGCCAATTCAGTAAAAATTCACCAGAATTCCATATATTTTCTTAGAAACCCAAAAAGCAGATGCAGCCTGTCTGGTTCTGGCATAGAGAAACTAGACCATCAGCCTAGATTTCATGTTTCACCTATAATATTTTCTACCTGAATTACCTGAGGAAGACCCTTTATCATGATAGATCTCAGTAGGTTAGACGATACTTAGGATCTCTCTGAGACCAAAAGTTTTGATCTCATGTTCTCTCCCCTATCTTCTCTCTTCTTTCTCTCTAAATAATAAGCAGAATTCTCTTCTCTTTCTGCCAGTAACCATTCATCCAACATTTTGGTCATCGTTTATATGATCATAAAATGGTTTGAGCTGCTTCTGTGCCAGTACATGCTTCAAACATTAAATTGCCATGCTGTTCTTGTAGTAGTTGTTGCTCTTCTTCTTGGTTAGTTGCTTCCTCTAACCTTCTGGCCATTAATCTGGTAACCTTTTTTTTAAGTTTTATGTTTTCTTCCTACTCCCCCATTTTTTCTTTTGAGCCAAAGGCCATCTGGCTACTCCTTTGTCATGTCCCAATATGCTAAGCTCCAAATCCCTTTAGATGTCCTCTGTGGCTCATTTTCATTGCTAGAATATGCTTCTGATTTCCAAGATGATTCCACAGACCATTTCCCAGCCTTACTATTACATGAACCCCCAAAGAGGTAGTCAAATATGCAAGTGATTTGGGAAGCATTCAAAGATTGACCTCTCTGGGTAAGCCCTACCCCCTGCAGGGAGGGGGGATCAGAATTACTGCTCCCTAATTGTGTCTATCATTAACTGTATCACCATATGATAATAAGAGAGGCAAAAACTGGTATCTCTGCCAACTTGCACCAGCTGCCTCAATATGTATGCTTTCTCTTTGGAAGCAAGAATGATTTCTCTGTGGGCCCAAAGACCATGAAATCTTAACTGACTTTTCTGTGTGGCTTTTATAAGACACAGTGTTTAAACTCATCAGCCCCTCTTGATCTCATCTCAGATTGATTTTTTTTTTAAGAAAAAGAAAAGAAAATTCTGTGGAATATGTAGTTTTGTTTGATTTTGTCAATGTCTGGGGATGGAGAGGTACATTAGTCAGTTTGCAGAATGACACAATCTTTTCATCATCTAATGTCCTGAGTCTCAGTAGGGACTGTGAACTTAACCTAGGATTCCATGGTTGGAGACTCACTCCAAAGTTATGTTTTTCTCTGTGATTTTCTTCTCCTACCTGCTATTAGTTCAGAAAAGAAAACAAACAAAAACTTCAAAATAAAATTCAGTAATATCTTGCACATGAAGTTTTAACTTATGAGGGATATAGAATCCTCATTTTTTAAAATAAGCACTGGATAGATAGAGAATATTGGAAAAAAGGTGAGTATTGGATCTCTGATTTCATTAGTATGAGGACTTTCATCGAGGAAATGTTTTTTAACAACACAAGCCGGCACCTTCTAGGCTCCTTAAGAGATTTAGAAAATTGCCTACATAATTGAAAACTTAAATCACTTCCTCAAGATTTGGATCCACTTTAATTGACCCACTGATGTAAATGCATGGGCTGGAAAGGATTCACAGAGGCCCATGAACAGAAGCCTGCAGAGCATTCAACTAGCCCATTAAACTCCAATTAAAGATCTGTTGAATAATGCCTTCTCATTCACTTGTCCTTTATAAGACATGCTCCATGACTCTATGTTTGAGCAACCATGGCAATAGATCTGTAGAGTGTTTCATGGTTTTTATCTGTCCTTCTTTCCCCTCTCCAAAGCTCAAAAGCATGACAATTATCCTCAAGCTTCAGATCAGAGGATGCCCTTCTTTCTATTAATCAAACAACTCTTCTTCCTTAGGGACAGCTACATGGCACAGTAGATAGAGAGCTGGGCTTGGAATTAGGAAAACAAGTTAAAAATCTAGCCTCAGACATTTGCTAGCTGTGTGACTTTGAACAAGTCACTCAACCACTGTCTGCCTCAGTTTCCTAAACCATAAAATGGGGATAATATAATTACTTCCAGGGCTGTTTCATGTGACAAATGAGATATCTATAAAGCCCTTTCACAATACCTAACATAGAGTAGGAAATATACTAATGATTAGTATTCTTATGTCCCTTCCTTCCAAAACATTGATTTAGACAATGAGGAAATGATTATTGCTGAGAGATGTGAACTAATTGTCAATACACATAACTAGGAAGGAATCGAGTCAGGACTCATATTTAGGTTTCTGATTAACGGTCCAATTCTGTTTCCATTAAAGAACTTGGAATGGATGTTTTCCAACTGCTTCACTTAGAATTGGTAACTATTAGGTAACATGGAAGAGAGAAAAGAGAATTGGCATTAAAGTCATCAGGGCACGGGATCTTTTAATATTATGGCTGTGTGACCCTATGGCAAGTCATTTGTCTTCTCAGTTTTCTAGACAACTCTAAAATTCTAATCTATAAGCATGGTGTCAATCTACATTGGCAGAGAAAATTTCCTCAAAAGACAGTCACAATACCAATTCATATTAGTAGTCTAGATAAGAAGAGATAGATATGTATATATGTATTTATAGATGTTTATACACAGATGTATATGTATGCATACACATACATATTAAGTACTTCATTCCTCTGAAATTAATCAATATATAAAAGCATACAAAATTTTATATAGTGACATAATAGTGGTGGTGGTGGTGGTGGTGGTAGTAGTAGTACTAGTAGTAGTACTAGTAGTAGTAGTAGTAGTAGTAGTAGTAGTAGTAGTAGTTATAATCATGGTCACAGTCATAGTCATAGTCATAGTTGTTATCATAGTAACTCTGTGGTACTGTAGGTCTTAATAGGTCTTTACAAGAATTTTCTTATTTGATCCTTACAACAATCTTATGAGGTGGATGGCTATTTCTATTCTCATTTCACCTAAGGGAAGAACTGAGCTTCAGAGAGATTAAATTACTTATCTATGGTCACACAAGCAATAACTGTCTAAGGAATGATTCAGTCTCATGCCTTCTTGAAAAGTCTATATAAAATGTCTTTCCCACTTATATTTTCCTCAGGAAAAGTATCCCAATTGCCAAGCACAGTCATAAAATGCATTTAGATCTCCTTCAAATGCCAATGTAGAACACAGAGGTCATCTTTTATGACATTCAAAAAGTAATCCATTAAAAGATATGATGGGTTAATATCAAAAGTATGACAGTAACATTTCAGGGTCATTGGCCACATAATTGATTTTACTGAGACAACATAAACAAATGTTGGAGTGAACCCCAAGCTAGGAGCCAGCAAATCTAAGTTTTAGCCATTCCTCGATTCATATTTTCATTCATATTTTCCTTTAACAAATCATTGTGCAGTACCCTCCATATATGCATAATTAGAATAGATCTTGGTATAATGAAAGACTTGAGGGATCATCATTCTGATACAAGGTACTCTGGGCATTTTAACCAACCAGCTCACAAACCTGCTTTTCTCAAATTGCATGCTAGCAGAAAAAGATATTACTTTATATGTCTTGTCTCAGTCAAAGTGATCTATTTCCCATTTTCTTAGCAAATCCAGAGGATTAGCCTATCAGTTTTAGAATTGCTTCTTTGTCCTTACTTTTAATATTTTTCAAAATGTTGAGTTATAAATCCTCTTCTTCCTATACATTGAGAAGGCAAGCAATATGGTACAGATTATACATGCAAAGTCATAAAAACATATTTCCATATTCACTGTTGCAAGAAAAAAGCAAGAAAAATAAAATAAAAAAGCATGACCCACCACCTTGGAATTGAGCCCAAGAATTAAGTCTTGTTTCTTGTTTTACTGTTGTCCTCAATGACCAAATTGTTATCACCTAATTGTAGGGCCAATGTACAATATATCTAACTAGAGCTGATCAAACCAATATAACCAACACCACAGGTTAACACAGATGGTCTATATGAACATTTTGGAAGATGTCTCTAAATGTGAAAAGCTCATATTTCTTTGGAACTTCTACAATTTTGCTTTGCTCATAGATCACATCGTCTTCTTTGGTGTGTGTGAGTGGTCCCATGCTAGCCTCTTCCATGTCTCACAATCAATACCAACGTTCTTCAGAGAGATCTTATGAGTGACCTCGTTTCACTTCTCCTGATCTCTCTGAAAGTGCTTTCTTTGTGTGAGTTCATCTTAATATAGTCTTTTAGGCAAATGTACATTTGGCATTCAAACATGGTAGACCCATTGGAATTGCACCCTGTGCAGTAGAGTATAAATGCTTGGCTGATCAGCTTGAGAAAAAACCTCAGTATCTGCCACCTTATTCTTTTGAATGATATTCAGAGCCTTCCTAAGACAATTAAATAGAAATGATCAGTTTCCTTGAATGTCACTAGTGACACTAGAGATCTGTCAAGATTTCACAGATATTCAGCATTGAAGACAGCACAAGGATTCTGTAGACCTTCAGTTTGTTAATTACCAAACAGCATTGGGTTCTGTTCCTTTCTTACTTCCTCATTTTTTTTCAAGGTGAATCTCAAACTCTCTACATAAAATCTTTCTTGATTTTCCCAGTATGAGTGCTTTCCTCCCCTAATTACCTCCCAATTTCCCTTTTCTTCCAGTTATGTAGGATATAAAAGCACAGAAGAAACAATCCTTGCTTTCTCAGAGTTTACTAACAAGTATCTTGTATACTACATATGAAAAGGGGAAGGGGAATCACTACAAAATAAGTCATCAAGTGTTAAAGATTGAGTAGTATATAACTCCAAAATATACTCATTGTAGAGTAACATTATTTTTATGAGTGATGACCAGTATAGATTAATAAAAGGACATGATACAAGACAGAAGGGATTTGGAGGCATCCTTTCTTTATATAGAGTATGAAACATAATACGGGCTTTGACAGATTTGTGAAAAAAGCACAGTCACAAAAGTGGAAGATGTGTTTAAGTAGGGGTTTCAGCATTTAAATTTGACAGAAATGGAAAGAGTATGTGTATGTGTATATGAGTGAGTGTGTGTGTGTGTGTGTGTGTGTGTGTGTGTGTTGTGAATAGCAATGCTGATGAGAGTAGTAAAAATTTAGTATCTTCAAGGAAAAATGACTTTGGAAGTTGTCTGTTGTACTCCAAATATAGTCATCAATACCTGGCACTTACATACTGTTAGTTTAAAAGGGCCAAGGTCTTCCATTGCATCCCTGAACTTCTTTAGTCATTCTAATCTAGATTTGGCTACTGGACCCAAATGGCTCTGGAGGAAAAAGTGAGGCAGGTGAATTCACAAAGCCCTTCCTTACTTAAAACCGATCCACTCCTATGTCATAGTATTACCTCCCTGATACTACGGTGCTGTTCCTTTGTCAAATCATTTAGCTATTTAATTACTTTTAATACACATTACTTTATTAATCACGTTGGGGAAGAAAAATCAGAACAAAAGGGGAAAATAATGGGAGAGGAAAAAAAAAACAGAAAAAAAAAGTGAATATAGTATCTGTTGATTTACAATCAATCTCCTTAGTTCTTTCTCTGGATGTAGATGACATTTTCTACCCAAATTCTATTGGGACTACATTGGATCACTGAACCACTGAGGACAACCAAGTTTTTCATAGCTTATCATCACACATTCTTGCTGTTTTTGTGTACAATGTATTCCTGGTTCTACTTGTTTCACTTAGCATCAATTCCCGTAAATCGTTCCAGTCCTTTTAAAAATCAGCTTATTTATTATTTTGTATAGACCATTACTTCATATTCCATATTACAAAGGTATTCCATTCATATACTCCAATTTGTTCAGCCATTCCCTACTTGACTGGCATCTATTCCTTTTCCAATTCTTTGTTACCATGAAGAGAGCTGCTATAAACCTTTTTTGATCATTTGGGTCTTTTTCCCTCCTTTATGATTTCCTTAGGATACAGAACCTCTAAAGATACTTCTGGATCAAAGAGAATTCAGTTTTATAGTCCTTTGGGCGTAGTTTCAGATTGCACTCTAGAATTATTGGATCATTTCACAATTCTGTCAATAATGCATTAGTGTCCCTGTTTTCCCACATCCCCTCCAACCCAACATTTATCCATTATCTTTTCCTGTAATCTTAGCAAATCTGAGAGGTATGAGGTAGTACTAAAAGTTGTTTCAATTTGCATTTTTGTAATCAATAGTGATTTAGAACATTTTTTGTTAAGACTATAGATGGCTTTAATTTCATCATCTGAAAATTGTTCATATCCTTTGACATGGTCTTCTTCAAGAACAAAAGACAAATAACAACCATATGTTAGGACCTATTTTAAGTATTTTACAAGTATCATTCCCTTTTGTTCCTAAAAACAATCCCAAGATGTTCATTTTATTATAGTGTCTATTTAATTGAGAAAACCAAGACAAATAGAGGTGAAAGTGACTTGCTCATAATTAAATAGCTAGTTCATATCTAAGTCCAAGGTCGAATTTAGTTTTTCCTGACTTCCAAACCCAGAGTCTATCCAGTCCCCCCATCTTTCTGCCTCAAAAAGCACCTCACAAGCACAAATGACCTCTCCTGTTTTACCCACAGATAGTTGTCCAGGATCTGCTTCCTGAATTCAAATAATGAGAAATCTAATAATTCCTAAGGCAGATAATTTAATTTTTAATCACTGTAATGCTTAGATTAGGGCAGCTAGTTAGTGAACCTAGATGGGTAACCATGAGAAGACCCCTTAATCCTGTTTACCTAAGTTTCCTCATTTGTAAAATGAGCTGGAGAGAAAATAACATACTACTCCATTATCTTTGTCAAGAAAAGACCCAATGGGATCACTGAGTCAGAAATGATTAAAAAAATGATTAAACAACAAGAAAATAAATCATCATATTATAATCCAGGGGTCCTCAAACTTTTTAAATAGGGGGCCAATTCACTGTCCCTCAGACTGTAGGAGGACCGGACTATAGTAAAAACAAAAACTTTGTTTTGTGGGCCTTTAAATAAAGAAATTCCGTAGCCCTGGGTGAGGGGGATAAACGTCCTCACCTGCTGCATCTGGCCCACAGGCTGTAGTTTGGGAACCCCTGTACTTTCTTTTATTAAACCAACATTATCTTTTCTGTCATTTCCACCCATTGTTTCTAATTGTTCTTCTCTTTGGAGCTCAGTATTCCTATATGTTAATATGTATGTGTCCATATATATGTATTTGTGTGTATGTATATATGTACATATACACATCTTCACAACTATGTGTGTAAACACATATAGATATGATGTTTAGTTATTTCTTTGTGACACCAATTGGAATTTTCTCAGCAAAGAGATTGTAGTGCTTTGCTATTTCCTTCTAAACCTCATTTTGCAGATAAGGAAACTGAGGTAAACACATTTAAGTGACTTGCTCAGAGTCACACAACTAGTTAGTGTCTGAGGGTGGATTTGAACTCAAGTCTTTTTGACTTCTGATTCAGTGCTCTATTCCCTCTGCCACTTAACATACACGCACTCTCTTTCTTATTCTCTCACTCTCTCTCTCTCTCTCTCTCTCTCTCTCTCTCTCTCTCTTTCTCTCTCTCTCTCTTTCTCACATACACACACACACACACACACACACACACTCACACCACATACTCACACCACACACACACCATACACACAGACATTTGTCTGTAGATGGAAGGACTTTGTGTGTGTGTATGTGTGTGTGTGTGTGTGTGTGTGTGACTATGTAGTCACAACAAATCCATTACTTTAATCACTACATATCCTACAATTACAAAGTTTCCTTCAAATATTGGCAATTCTTGATGGGGACTAACAAAGGAAGGGATAGAATATGAAGGAAAAGTCAGTAGAAATGGGATGAAGCAAACTGAGGAATCCAAAATTTTGCTAAGACCCTCAATTCAAAGAGTAGAAGAAAGTCTATATCATTGACAGAAAGGACTGTGGGAGAAATGAGCTGCTTTCCAGGGGAAGATTTGAAGGGGTAGTTGGGCCATTCAGGTAAAAATGGTCAGCACCATTTTTCCCACGTGGGGCTAGAGTTTCCTAGTGACCCTGGACTCATCCATTATCCTCTCGTGACCTCTGTTCGGTTCTGTTCTGTTTTGTTTTCTTTTTCATTTACAAAATGATGGTGGTAGATGTTGAACTAGACAGTCTCTAAGGGAACTTCCAGCTCTGAAACATCATTTATTGACAATTGCTGAGTGTGACTATTGACACAGAAATCTCCTCCACACTGAACCATCTCTCTAGGGGAGCAGAGACTTGGCAAAATATCTTTTGTAGTTAAGGAAACAGAGGCACTTGTAAGATTGTCTGATCAGCAGGAATTGCCACTGTGTATGTAGTCGATGCTGTCTGCTGGGTGAGCGAGCCAGATGCAATCATTTCTCTTCTTCAGCTTATAGACACAGAAGACCAAAAAGGTTAACCAAGGAGCTAAGCCTTGGTTTGATAACAACAACATGATAATTCAGATAATCCACAAGACTTTATCTTTGTTAAAAATGATCAGTTTTTTTTTTTAAATGTAGTTTCCATCCTATATTTTTTTTAAATAAGTATTCAAGAAAATAAATAATTTTCAAATATTTCTATCCTGATCATGCATGATGAACTTGGCATTTTCAATAATGAGGTGATTGAAGGCAGTCCCAATAATCTTGTGATGTTTCTCTCATCCAGAGAAAGAACTATGGAGAATGAATTTGGATCAAAATATAGTATTTTCACCTCTTGGGGAGGGGTTGTTGTTGTTGTTTGTTTGTTGTTGTTGTTGTTGTTGTTGTTTTCTTTCTGGAATTATCCCCCCACTTTGACCTTATTTTTCTTCTGCAGTATTTTGAATGTGGAAATATGTTTAGAAAAATTGCACATATTTGACCTATATTGGATTACTTTCTGCCTATGGACAGAGGGCAGAAGGAAGGAAGAAGAAAAAATTGGAATATGGGGTTTTACAAGGGTGAATGTGGAAACCTATATTTGTATGTATTAAAAAAATAAACAACTATTTTAAAAAATATTAAAAACAACATTTCCATATCACCATGATTTATAATAAATTACTAATGGGAAGGTAGGCATAATGGAAGAATTTTGAATTTACTTTGGGAAAACAGAGGACAAAAATTCAGTTCCTCTGTATTAGAGAGCTGGCAAGTTTTCATAGACATGGTGATATCTATGAGACAGTGTCTTTGGCACATGGACAAGTCCACCTTCTGTCTATTTCCTCTCCATGTGAACAATTAGTTTATGTCTCAATTTCCCCACCTACCAATGGGGATAGTAACACTCTTTTGAACTATCTCCTAGACTTGTGAGGATTGCATAAGATGATATATGAGAAAACTGAAAAGCATAATGTAAATATTGAATAGGATTATAAGTTTTATTTTCTCTGACTCAGAAATAGCCAAGGTGTTGTCTGAATTATGGAAATAAATAAACAAAGGTAAATATTATCTCACAATCACAAGCAACTCATTTATGAATCATCTCAGCTGATAAATTCAGGATGTTTCTATTTGGGGGAATACTAGGGATGTTTCCCATCAGCCATGCCAAAAGCTTCCAGAATGCATCAAAAGGACTTGGATATTCTTTAAGCAAAATAGATTTTAGTTATATTTCAAGGGTTTGATGCCCAACTGATTATGGCTGTTATCCTGGATTTCTTCCTATTTAGGCTTACAGTGTGAACATAAAATAAATAACAATAGAGCTAACAATGATTTCATCTCTAGGACTTGGATAAAATTATACCTCTGAAAAGAAGGTAGACAACACATTATAATGGACAGGAAAACTAACGTGTGCCCATAAACTTTGTTCTTGTCATTTTTGTTGTTCTTGCTGTTGGTCCCATCCCTATAATTCTTTTTCTGTAAGGGAACTCTCAGTGTAAGCATGCCCTGTGTTTATACAGATTAGCAATTTTCAGTTAATTTATCATCTTAGTGAGTTTCTTAGAACCCAGTTTTATTATGTGATTTATCTATAGTAATTAGTTAGAAATCTAGGTATTCCATACCATTATATCATACTGTTGCTTATCTCTAGAAATAAGAGAAGGTGGTTATGAAATATCTGAAAGGGAAAGAATTACAGAATCACTAATATTTTCTTTTTTGAAATATCTGCATCCTCTGGATTAGAAAGATGGACAAAAAAAATTGTATTTATTCTTCAACATATTTTAACTTTCACCCAAAACTTGAAGCTCTATAATTTCTGGAGTATTCTCCTGGACTTCACTTTTCAAAGTACATTTTATTTCTGTTTTGTTAAATGAAAGTCTGATATCCTATTTTGTTAGACACGTTTCAATTTCAATATAGTATCATTCTCATATATTGGAATTTGGAAATTGTTGATTTTAAAAAAAAAAAGAAAGAAATGATCTTACTATCTATAGCAAATGTCGGTATTATAAAACTGAGTACAATGGAAAAGATTAGGCTGTGCTAGAGTCAAAGGTCACCTTGTAATGTGATCAGAGATCATATTAGCATTTCTTGAATGAATTAGTAAGAGATGACATCATCATTGATCTTCTTGAATCTTGTTGGATCAACTTTCTTCCAGACTCAGAAGCATGAAAACATTTAACTGAAAATCCAGAGAGGAAAAAAAGATAGTAGAGGTGCGCTTTGGGAATCCCTGATTTCCCATCCCAGAAGTCAGCCAAGAATATTAAAGTTAAAGAAAAGAGCAACAGAAATATCCAAAAATTAAAAATAAATAAATAAATAAATTAGTATGAAAGACAGAGACACACAAGCTTGTGATAGTTTAAAGGCAAAGTGATTAGACCTTGGGGAGGAAGGGTAGAAGGATAGTCTATACAAACATGAATAGTAACTCACCATGGAATAAAATAGAAATTCCCAGATAGTTGGACAGATTCTACCAGAAATAAAGGAAACTGGGGTATATATGAATGAAGCATATAGCATGGAGCTCCTACAGTGCTGGTAACCATATGAAAGAAACGATTACTTCTCTCATATTAATGACCAATTATTGCATTAAGACTAAAGTTTTCCCCTTTTCTACTTTCTTATTCAGAAATTGACTCCTGAAGGTTATTCAGGCAGTCTTTGAAGTTCAGGGCTGATAATGAGACAGAAAACTTAGATATGATCAAAAGGGAAAGAAATTCTAGCCTAGGAAAATTGGTAAATTCTGGCTCATTGTCTTTTAGTTAGAGGGCAAGTGGATTCTAGCTTCTTTCCAGATTACTTGAGGCTAGGGGGATGGAGGGGAAGGGGGAGATAAGTTTCTTTGACCAAGAATGAATGATCTGAATCACAATAGCACTTTATTAGAATAAACCACATCTTATTATAATACTTTTCTCATTAATTATAAACCAATCAGAATTGATTTCTGCCTGATGGGAATACTCATACTTTCAAAAACACATACATGTTGTGTGGGTTTCATAAGAGATCTTGGGTTTATGAGAGACAGTCAAATGACGATCATTAATAAGATAATTCAATACCCAGAAACTATGGTTCTCAAACTTTTAAAACATTCCATATAATCATAATCATTCACTCTGCTGTACATCTTGCCTAGAATCCTGTCCAAACTAATTGCCCATTATTCCAAATAGACTCCTTTTAGTGACCACTTTAGCCCTTGGGAATCATTAATTTTCTCTCACTGAACTAAATCCCGCAGAGTATCTGTCTTTCTCATGTGTCACATGATATAATATGTATTATTAATAGTCTTTAATGATCTTCCTCCCATTTACCCAGGTAAATCATATATACTTTGAGGGAAGAAACTCCTCACTGTCACTCACTCCACATTCACTTTTCCTGTCCTATTGATTCTGTCTCTAAGAAATCCCTCAGGAATATCCTCAGTTCTTCTCTCATCTCATCACACCATCTTCTCCTCTCTCCTGAACAACTATTATGGATTCCTCCTTTGCCTTCTTGTCTCAAGTCTTCCCCATTTCAAATAGCTCTTCTATGCTTCTGACAAAGTTAGATTTCTGGAATATAATATTAAACATGTCCCTCTCCTGCTTTATATATATATGCAACTCCTGGTTACCTGCAATGTCTAAACTCAGGTTGGAAACATTGGAAATACTTCATAACCTCATTCCAATTGATCTTTTCAGGCTCTGGACATTTTATGTAATTTTGCATGCACCCTTGTCCAAGCTGGCAAAACTTATTGTTGTTCTGAAGAGTGCAAGCTTCTGTGGAGGCAGACAGGTGACCCAGTACATCATGAGCAAGACTTGGAGTCTGGAAGACCTGAGTGCAAATTCAGCTTCAGACACATCATCTGTGTTACCCTGGGCAAGTCAATTAACATCTGCCTCCCTCAGTTTCTTTGACTGTAAGTAGGTGTGGTAATAGCACCTACCTCCTATGATTTTTGTGAGGATAAATGAAATAACATTTATGAATTTCTAGCACATAATAGACAATACATTCTTGTTTCCTTTCTTTTTTATACATCATATAGCTAAAAAAAGATAAAAGGACATAATTATATGGAGTATCAGAAGGTGTAAAATTATAAACCCAATGAAGTGATATGATGAGGTCAGAAATACTATTTCTTGGAAATATTTGTGGCAAATTCTGGGGGTTGGGAGAGAAACAAACTGATGAACAATAACAAAAGATAGAGCCAAATTGAGGAGACAAATGAATATATGGACAGAGTATGCAAGTCTGGCTGTGATTTGGGTTAAAAATAACCAACAGCTATTGAGAATAAGAGGCAGCATCGGATAGAAGATAATGTGCAAAAGCATAAGTCAAGTCCAGATTCAAATCCTGATTCTGAAGCACACTTCTTGTGTGACCACAGGCAAATCATTTTCTCAAAATCAGCCTCTTCCATTGAAAGGTAGAAATGATACTATCTTTCATATCTATTTGATAGACTTACTAGGAGGCTAGCATTCTCTGGATAGTCTTAAGTGGAGAAGCTATATATTATATGAAAAACCTCTATTGCAGTCAGTCCTGAAACCTGAAGATTTGAAGATCAGTGTAACAAGGTTCCTCTATACAGATTGAAACTTCTGGGCCATTATTATGCCCATTTTACCTATGAGAAAATTGAGGCAGACAGAGGTCAAATGACTTACCCCATTTCACACACTTAATAATCATCTGAAGCACGATTTATATGCAAGTTTTCCTGACTCCAGAGTCCAATTTTCTACTGACTACTCTAAATAGCTGCATTGTGAAAGATGGATTAACTTTACTCAGCTTGGCTCCAGAGAACAGAACTAAGAGAACAAAATTTAAATTTAAATTGATGCATTATGAAACAAAGCGTTGGTAGTGGGGAATTCTATGTGATTCCCCAAATGGAATGGGATGCCTCAAGACATAGTAAGCTCTCTTTTATTTGAAGACTTTAGGCAAAACTTGGATGACAGCTTGGAAATTTTGTTGAGGAAAACTTTGTTCAGCTATATGTTGAACTAGTAAAATGTTTCTCGGCTCTGAGATGAATGCTGTTCTTCCCCTGGACATATGGGCATAACAAACCCAGAGGTATTCCATTTATGCTCGTCTTGTCGGTGTTCTATAACTTTTGCGACACTGTGATGACTAAACCATGCAGATATATTCAGTAGTTGATGTGAAGTAATTGCAGAAGAGAAGAAAAACAAAAAAATTTCTCTGAGGGGACCCCCCATCACTACAAATGCTTAGAGCTGGCATTTGCTTTTGAAAAAAAATTCAAACCTCATTGTGGATGATCTAGGATTGGGAGACATAATAGTTCAAAACTTTGCTTTTCACTAGGCACGCTTTGGGTATTTTATGGTCCTCATGTGGTTTCGTTACGGGCCCAATTTCATTTATAAAAATATATTAAATGCAGAAAATGGCCGTACTTCTACGTTCAGTCTCAATGTATTAAATAGAAGTGGAACTTGGGCATTTTTAATCCGTGTGAGAATTCCTCGGTATTGAATAGTAAAAAGAAAGAATTATAACTTCATGAATCAGATCACTGCCGAGAAAGCATAAAATGCTCTTTCTAGCACACATGCTTTGTTTCCATAAAATTTCCATTTTTGTGACTGTGTAAAATATCTCTCTTGACTGGTAGGGGACTTTATTAAAATGTGGAGTCTCTTAGTGCTATGGCTAGTGTTTACACTAAGCTCCATTTCTTCAGAGGTTTTGCACATTAAAGTTGGACCTGCAGCTTACAGACTGGCATTAACCGTCCTTCTGGACTCCTCAAGAACAACTGGACTTTTTTTTTTTTAAACAAGCTTCTCTCATAAACTTGGAACATTTATTGACACAATTTCTCAAAATCACATTGAGTGTGGTCCAGATTTGCTTCTTTCTCTGTACAGATAAGTCAGTTTTGCTTTCAGTCCTTAATAAATTGCACTACAATGTATGTAGATAACTAATTGGCAATTAATTACCTAAGATTCATGCCATGATGATATTTAGCTTATGTGTGTGTATGTGTGTATGTTATCTCCATTAAAGGTAAAGAGATGATTTTCCTCATGAAAAAAGTAAGAATTTTAAAATTGCTTGTGGCAGGAAACAAGCAAATAAATAAAAAGTAACTCTCATCCAAATGTTCATTTGACAAACATCTTAGTATTTGAGAATCAGTATATTTTCATTTCTTTAAGTATTGCCTTAAGCACCTTAAGAACATTATTTGTAAGAAAAAAGAATAATAAAATAAACAAAATAAAAATACTGAATTTTAGGCATTTGACTAGTTGAGTAAGGTTAAGAATTTTCCTACCTGTATTGATTAATAGCCCAAAACAAATTAAAGTTAATTTTTATTGATTTTTCTATATCAGCTTCATTTCCAAATATTTTTTTTCCTGCTTACTCCTAGAGAACCAATCTTTGTATCAAATATTAAAAAGAAAAAGAGAAAAAGAGAAGATAAAGTAGTAGTAGTAGCAGCAGCAGCAGCAGCAGCAGTAGAAATAGTCATAGTAGTAGTAGTAATAACAGCAGCAACAGCAGCAGTAGCAACTATTGATATTGTTGTCATTGTCATTGTTGTTCAAGAAAACTGAACAACACAATAGTAAAGTATAACAGTTGATATAGGGTTCCATGGTAAAAAATACTATAACCATCACTCCTCCAAGACACGTCTGGAAAAGAAGGGCCCTTGGGGTCAAGTATAATTATGATAATTATTATACATTTTGGCCTTAGAATTGAAATAAATGACTAGAAATGACATTTAAGAGAAGGTGCAGATTTTATTTAGTCAATAATACATATTTATTCAAATATGGATATGTATACACATACATATAGGCAGATATAGAAGCATACATAATAGAAGTTTTTTTTTTAACAATGTACATTAAAATTATGGCAATAAAAGAGGTGATAATAATAATATAATAATAGCAGATGATTTTTCCTATGACTTTAAAATTTTGCTGCTAGCTGCTACAGTGGATGAAATATTAGACCCAGAAAGGACTGAGTTTAACCTCAGATACTTAATGGCTGTGAGACCCTTGTAATAATCCCTTAATTTCTCATTGTCTTTGTTTTCCTTGTAAATTAGGAAAATAACAACATCTACATCACATCATTTTTGTGAGAATCAAACACGATAATATCCCCAATGCACTTAACAGAGTGCCTGGTACATAGTAGGCATTTAATAAATTTTTTTATTACCTCCTTCCTAAGGTGTGATGTATAGATTGTGTCAACATTTGCATCGGTGTTTTTAGGTAGGAGCTATTATTTTTTTTTTCCTTTTTCCAGATGACGAAACTGAATTTTGGCTTTGGAGTTTAGAATGTCTCAGTGGGGCATCTTTGCTCTATTTTTATTACCTGCTTGACCTTAATGAGAGAAATGATTATTTCTCTCCTATATTAATAATCAGATATTGAATTAGGACTAAGTTTTTCCCACCTTCTATTTTCTCATTCAGAAATCAACACTTGTAGACTATTAAGACAGCCTTTGAAGTATAGGGTTGATAATGAAATAAAATCTTGAGTGAAACTTATTCAATAGGAAACTTAGAGTTGTAGATTAAGCGAATAGGTAGATTCTAGTCACTGTGCTTTAGGCAGATAGAGCTAGGTGGAAGTAGATTCCTCTTTTGACTAGATTACTCTAAATGGTGTGATATTGGTAGAAATGTCATTTTCTTATTATTTGTTAACCCATAGATGCACCATCTTTTCCAAAGTCTTTATAAGAATTGAATGTTCAACATTCAGGAAGAATTCAAAGTAACCAATAAAAAGAACTCATTTGTTCCTCTCACTTGCTGAGAGGGACAAATGCACTCCTTTTATAGGTTACTTGTTTGCTATAATTAATACAAATCAATTAAAATGTATCCAGAAACTCTCTCAAATTTTTTCACTTGCCATATTAGGCAAGTTCCTAAACTTCTTTGGGCACCATGAATTCTAAGGGTTTTTTTTTGTTGTTGTTGTTGTTGTTGTTGTTGTTGTTTTGTTTTGTTGTGTGTTTTTTTTTTTTTTTTGAAGCTACCTAACATGTCTGAGTTAGTATTCTGAGAAGGCAACCATATTGAAAAGAAAATAAATAAATAAATAAATGGTTCTACTTAATATAAATCTAAATCAAACAGAATATATAAGAGTATTTATTAAATTATATTATAATAATTACCTTTAAATATTATAATAAAGCAAATAAAAAGTCCTGACCTGGGAAAATGTGAATGATCAGTGGAATTAAAGTTTTAGGAAAGGAAACAAACATCAGAAAAAAAAAAGTATTTTTTTAAGGAAACCATTAAATTAAAAGGGATATACAAACATTTAAATCCAATCTCAGAAATTCATTTCATTCCAAGAGTGAAATGTTGGGCTTTAATGTGGTTGGTTTTCCAGAGGCATTTTGCAGGTGAGTCATTGAAATTTTGTTATTGTTTCATTTTTCATAATGGTCTTTAAAATGTGCTTCTATTAGCATATGCTAGGAAAAAACCTCAATGTGAATTTCCTCACTGTGTATGTATGTGTATATATGTTTCATTTGTTTAGTACATGTTCCATATATATTGGAACATACTCTTTCTTTCAATTCCTCTGAATTTATTGGCAATGGGGACCACTCTTCTTCACCATGTAGAAGCATCATCCTTTCTTGATTATAGTTATTTCTATTATTTCCATTTTCTTCCATATGGGAATTATTTTCCTCTAGTTTTTTAAGGCCTTTGTTAATAGACATTTCTATGTATCACCAACTTCCAGAAGTGCTATTATTTGGTTTCATAACAATAAAATAGAGAATTCTAAATGGGATCTTTTATCATAAAGCATTTTAAAATGTCATATAATCATTCAGGCATAAGTGTTTCTGACAAGAAACTAAGAGCACAAAAGATTTGGATTCAGGTGATAGGGACCTAAATCTTGATTTTACTACTTGTGTGCTTAGGTGAGTCATTGCCTCTCTTTAGGCCTTAGATTCTTCTGCCACTAAATTATTGGTTTGTACTAGACTCTGATTTTGACTTTTAACTACTAAGATCCAACGCCTTATTTGTAATCCATTAATTCATGTCAAAATTGCAGTGATCATTCAGAAGAAATATGTCACATGGAAAAGATGAGTGTTTCTTTTAACTGCTCACTGATTTTCACCAAGCAAAATTATTAACTGCCTACTATGTGCCAGCCCCTGGGCTATATCTCATTGCTTGTACTGCTAGAAAATTCTTCTATACTTGCCAAAAATGTCTTTTCTGCAATTATTTTTTTACTTTTATTTTCCTCCTGAGTTTAGTAGAACAGATGGTGACCATTATTTTGTTTACTAACTTACCGTATATTTGGAAACTCTATTAACTTGGCTCTTGTTACAACTCTCTGGGTATAACAAGTTTGCTTTTTTTTTTTTTTTTCTTCATATAGGGATAGCTTTAAAATGGAAGATGAAGTGCTCACTTACTAGCATTACTGTCTTTAATCATAAACATAGATTTCAGGGTAAAAATAGACATTCAGATCATCTGGTCTAATACTGATTTAATGTAAAGAGGTTAAACCAATTACCCAAGTTTACATAGGTGGTGCTAGCAGGATTGGGGGAAAGACTGTCCCTCTTCTCCAAGATGCAAAGTTCTTTCTTTGGTAATGTATGTACCCACATGGAACTGCACATACATACACATAATACAAAGTCACAATTTTATTTGAAAATCAGTTTAAATCAGAATTACCCAATTAGCTGTCTTCCTAATTATGTAATAATTTGTAAATACACGAAGATGAATTTAGATTTTGTGAGGATAATCTTTGTTACTACAAAGGCAGAGAAATATTTCTCAATAAGGATGGAAATTCATTATCAATAAATATATATTGATAATATCCATCATGAATCTGTCCCAGAGAAATAGAACTAATTATTCTTCCATGCTGTGCAACAGAAGAGAGGAAACATCAAAAAGAGAGCAAAGAAGTACACTCTTCAAATCCAATGTCTCCTAAAAGAGAAAGAAGATGGCATACCATGGGCTAAAATGGATGTCAAGAACTGTCTTTGGAGTCAAGAATTGGTATCCTATCTTGTTTCTGAAGCTTACCTACCTTAGCTCCCAGTTTTCTCACATGTAGCAGTAGTAGCAGTAGTAGCAGTAGTAGCAGTAGAAGCAGCAGCAGCAGCAGCAGCAGCAGCAGTAGTAGTAGTAGTACTAGTAGGGACATGAGAACCCTGAACCTGAATGGAGGGCACAAAACTCTCTCTCTCTGAGACTCTTTCAAGAAGATAGTCTCCTTGAATTCTTGCCTCTGTAAAAGACCCACTGAGGAAAACAGGGTAAGTAGCTTCATTCTGTTATTATGAGAGACTGGTACCACCCCCATTGAAAACACTCATTATTGAAAACTCTTTTGAGTTGAAAACTAGTCTTGCACTTCTCATTTAATTCCAAGATTTTCTATTTTGATTTCAACTTAAACTGCTCCCAGGCCTCACCAGAACTGCCCACATAACAAGCTTTCTCCAGCCCAACTCCTGGTAGAGGATCTCAAAGCAGGAATCATGTCAGGCCAAGAGATCTCCCTTGGCATAGCTACCTGTGAGGGACTCTCTGCCTGGTGAAAGACATTCTCTTTCAGTGTTACTATCTCTTTATCTCTCTTTCCTATTTCCCTAATAAGACCTTATTTACTTTCTCTGCTAGAGGATTTCTCTGCTAGAAACTCTCTTTCTCTCTCTGCAAGGACTCTTAAGCTAAATCTTTACTTCTCTGTTGGGACCTGCCACTAAAAAAGTCAGTCTGCAAAAGCTGACTTCTCATTTGTAAAAATAAATGTCTTTTTCCAGTTTAAGTTTTCAGGTTAATAAATTCATTTACGAAGGACATATGCCTGCCTTGCACCAAACCTCATCACTTTTGGCTCCCTGGCCAGGAATTGAGGGGAGCTGAACCTCATCATCATCATCATCATCATTATCATCATCATCAGTAGTAGTAGTAGTACTAGTAGTAGTAGTAGTAGTAGTAGTAAAGTTTATATAGCAATTTAAGATTTACAAATCATGTTACCAATATCTCACTTTATTTTCAGAACAACTCTAGGAAGTGTATACTATTGCTATGCCTGTTTTTCTAATGAGAAAGTTGAAGCAGACAGAGGTTAAGAGATTTGCCCATGTTTTGCTCCACCCTGGACCCTCACTTTATCTTTCTGTTGTGATTTTCTTTTTTTAAATATAATATAATGGTTCTCTCTAGGAGAAGGTTTCTCAGGGAGGTTTTCTGGAGGCAGCCTTAGTTTCAGTTAAGAGTAATAATCACCCAAAATGCAGCCAGCTGGTAAAAATACAAATGTTTATTTTATCCTTCCAAAATAGTCTGGTTAGTTGAGGCCTATCTCTTTACTTGGTTCCAAAAGCTCTTGCAGATTGTCCTTTGCTTCTGCCTCTGCTTTCTTCAGCCTCCAGCCAGCCAAGTGGAAAAATGGAATGAATCTCTCTTGCCTCAGAGAGAGGGCTTGTGGGCTTCCTCCCAGAGTACTCCTCTCCGACCCCAGTCAATGTTCCAAAGTAACTCTCTCTAACCCAAAGTAACTAAATAACCCAAAGCTAAGAGTCTCTCTCTATATGATCTCACAAAGGTTGGCTCCTCCTTCTGGAGGCACACCTAAGGGAGGTATGAATTCACAAAGTTACAAAGTTTACTTTGTGAATCTCCCATACTTGTGAACTCCAATGAGTACTGGTGTGAACACAAGCATTGTATCAATTAGTTCTACTTAGTACCTTGTTTCAGGTTCTGGTCCAAAACATCTCCTTGTAAGATCAGATCAGTGATACTGAACCATGCTAAATTAGATAATTATTATCTCTATCAACTCTAATGACTTAACAATTTGTGAAGATCCCAACATCCTTCTATCTCCAATAACCATCATCTTTTTCTCTTCTGCCCTTCATAACTAAAATGCTTGAAAAGGCTAACTATAATGGTGATGCTACTTCTTTTCTACTCACTCTCTCCTTAACCCTTCATGCCCCAACTTTGACTATCATTCACCTAATTCCATTTTTTTCCAAAGTTACCAATGATCTCTTTGTTACCAAATGCAGTTTTCACATGCCTCATTCTCCTTGATTTCTCTGCAGTCTCACACTATGGCTCACTCACTCGTTTCTTTTCTCTAATACCCTTCCTACCTCTCTTTTCTCCTTCATTGTCAGTCACATAAATCCTTTAGGGCTCTGTCCTAGGCTAATCTCATGAGCTCCCGTGGATTTTAATGACTATCAGCTGATGATTTTCAAATCTAACTTCCCCGCTTCCAACTCTCTACTGACATCCAATAGTACCTCTCCAATTTCCTTTCAGACATCTCTAACTGAATGGCCAATAGACATCTGTAATTAATATCCCCCAAACAAAATTAGTTGTCAGTTCTTAACCTTCTCTACTTCTTCTCTATTACTGTACAGAGCAACACCATCTTCTCAATCCCTCAGGCTCAAAACCTAGGCTTCATCCTGGATTTCTCACTATCACATCCCGTAGCCAATGTGTCACCAAAGTCTGCCTATTATTTCCCCTTTGAAACATCTCTTGAATGTTTTTTCTCCTCTGATCCTGCTATTGCTTTAATGCAGGCCTCCTCATCTGATCACTTGCAGTAGCCTGCTGGTGGGCCTGCCTGCCCCAAGTTTCTCCCCACTCCAAACCATCCATTATTCAGCAATTGAAGTGACTTTTCATCTCACACACACACACACACACACACACACACACACACCCCCCACAACAATAACAGCAACAGTGTCTCCCTACTATCTCCAGGATAGAGATTTCTCAATTGAGAAATATTCTATTGGCATTGCAAACCCTCTATAATCTAGTTCCTTCCTACATTTTCAGTATCAATATAAAGTATATTTCAGTATAAATATAAAGTATAAATTCTTATACTTTACTCCTACCCAGTACTCTAGCATCTAATGACATTGACTTCATGAATGTTTTATCAACTAGACACTCTATCTCTCAACTCAAGGTATTTTTTCTCTCCTTGTCCCATTGCCTGGAATGTTCTCCCTCCTCCACCTTGACAACTTACCTACCTGGCTTCCTTTAAGTAACAGCAAAAAATCTGACCTTCTATAGGAAGCCATTCCCAACTGATCTTAATTTCAGTACCTTCTCTCTTTTAACTAATTCCTTTTTATGTTGCACATATCTTGTTTTGCACATTTATGTTTGCTTTTTATCTTTCAATCAGATCATAAGCTCCCTCTCAACAGAATAACTCTGGTATTTAGCTCAGTGCCTGCTTTAGTAGGTGCTTAATAAATGTTCATTGACTAACTGAACATAGTAGTTCAGCACTAGCATTATTAGCTACCATAGAAAGCAGCAACATTTGTATAGATAGATAGATAAATAGATATAGATATAGATATTGCTGAGGCAATTGGGATTAAGTGACTTTCCCAGGGTCTAGGAAGTGTTAAGTGTTTGAGAGTAGATTTGAACTCAAGGCCTCATGATTTCAGGACTGGTGCTCAATCTACTGCACCACCTAGATGTCCTCATTTGTATCATGGTTTAAGGTGAAAGGTACTTTACAAATGCTCTTATATGATACTCCTAATAACCTTGTTGAGTAGGTCTATTTTATATCCATATTGCAGATGACAAAAATGAGTCAGAATAAAAATGACCTTTTCAGGGTCATGCAGCTGATAAGATTAAATATGGTATTTATAAAGTGTTTAGCACCTAATAGTTATTTAACTCAATGTTCCCTTCACTTCTGAAATTGATTTTGGATTCTGGTTGTCTGATCAGCTTTCTACCAATTGTAACACCAAGCTGCCAATGCAAACAAATGAAAGAAAGGAGGAACTTCACCATAGGACACAGGAAAACTGAAACTTTCAGATATTGGTGATATATGTTTTCCCAGGGATAAAATTGGGGGATAGCTTACCTTGGCTGAAATAAAAACTATGAAAAGCAAAGTAATGTGAGACAAGGCAGGAAGGATAAATTAAAACCAAATAGTTAGGAGCCCAGGATGTCAGAATGAAGAATTCATCCATGATTTAGTAGGCCATGAGGAGCTATTGGAGGTTTTTCACTAGAGAGATGGTATGATCAGATTGTACATTAAGAAGGATGAATAGAAGGGGAGGGGAGAAGATAGAAGCAGGAAGTCCATTTAGAGAGCTATTACAATCATCTAGATGAGAAGAGATATAGACCTGAGCTATGCTGGTTGCAGCAGGAGTAGAAAAGGAAGGAGGATGAATCACTAAGAAAGAGAGAATTTATAGGACTTGGGAACTGATTGAATGGAAGGAGCTAGTAAAGGACAGGAAGAAGTCAGAGAATTTGAGGGTTAGAATATGGATGGCTGGTGGTATTCTCAACAGGAACAGAGAAGTGAGGGTGATAAGGGAAGGAGAGGTAAGAGAGGTTTAGTTTCATTTTAATCTGCTTGAGGTATTTGAAAGGAAATAAGCAGCACATATTTTAGTGCTTGTATCTATATCCCCCTGTGCTTAGCACGGTTCCTAGCATATGATGAGTGCTTGATATTGTGAGCATTATGAGCAACCAGCACCCAAGATGCTCATTGACTTGGACATGAGAGATTGGATCCATAGAAAGTGGTTGGGGATGGGAAAAGAAATTTGGAAATTATCTATATACAGATAGAAATGAGCATGAGTTCTTAAAAGATATATACTCAGCTTCTATCAGGAGATAGAAAGCTGAAAAATGTTGGAGCAAGGTCCAGTGAGTTTCTATTTTAAGGGGGAAGAGGAGGTTAGTCATCAAATGAGAGAAGTGTGGGGACTTATTTATTTGGGGTGAGAGATAAAAATGGTGCTGAACAATACCCAAGAACCATATGCTTAGTCAAGAGATCCTGAGAAGTTTAATGGAGAAAGGAGGTCAGCCCAGGAAATTGAAACAGTGGCATTTTAAAAGTTTGATGGGCTAATGATGCTCATATGCTATACGCATCCTTTTTGGTTCTTTGGTTTGATAATTAGGGCCTGGTAGAGATTCATTAAGAAGAAAAAGAACCCAGGAGATCATCTAGACTTGAAAGAAGCACCAAGAATATGTGGGTATTTTTCCAGGGCAGGCAGGTTATTTAAGAAAGTTAATGAGCTAGAAGTGTGTAATTTTGAGAGGCACGTACAATCAAGCAAGGGATTGATTTAACCATTAGAGGGCAATTAATCATGTTGCTATTTTCCATTGTAAACAAAATGAGCAACTTTGCTTAGAACCGAGAACTTTGTTCTAGTCTTGAATTTTATAGATTGAAAGGTCAGATCGGGTTCTTCTCTGCCTTTCTCCCTCCCTCTCTTTGTTTGTGCCCCCTTTCCTCTACTTCCCATGGCTTCTGCATCTTACACCACCACTTTCCTCTTCTCCTCTTCATCTGCTTCACTTGCTTTCTTCTCCCACTCTTTATCCTAGCTTTCTCTTTCCTTTCATTCTCTTTTTCCTCCTCCCCTTTTATTCCCTTCCCTCTCCTTCCTCAAACTCTTTTCTATCCCCTCTTCCTCTCTTCTGCTCACCATTCATTTCTCCTTATCGCTCTTCTCTTGTTATCCCCTCTCTTTTCTTCTTTTGTCTCTTCCTTTCTAGTCTCTTTCCTTTTATTATTTTGTTCCTGCCACTGTCGTTACACACTCAATCTCACACACATACTCTCTCTCATTCATATACACACTTACATACACACACACCCTTTTTGTCTTTCTCTTCTCCTTCTCTTACTCATTACCTCTTTCCATCCTTCTTTCACTATTTGTTTTTTATATTATTTTTTCTCTGATTACTTCTTTCCTTTCTATTTTTGCCTTTCATCCCCTATCTTCTTCTCTGTGAATTGCTCCAAATCTAAAGAAAATAATTGTTCTTCCTTTGTGATATGATCCATTCAAAGACAGCCACTCATCCAGTTATTACTGGTCAACTCAATGAAAAAACATGGAGGAACCATTAAAGGGCATGAAATAAAAAGAATTCATTGTTTAACAGCTATCCTTGATTTTAATTTTCTGTCTGTCTTCTTGTTTTTCTCCCTGTTACTGAAAGGGAATGCTTTGAAGATAGTAAGTCTCCCATGGAATTAAGCCTCATAAAGTTTATATAACTACGGAAACATAAATTTTGGAGGTTGTTATTGTTTTCTCATGCTTTGAAGATTCTCTCTTAAAAAATCTATAGAAATGCAATCATGTTGCACATATACAACTTACATCAATGTGCTTACTGTCTCAGGGATGGGGAAGTAGAGGGAGAACAGCAGAGAATTTGGAAATTTATTTTTTTCTACAAAATTTTCATTTAATATTTTAAAAATGTGTTCTTTTTTAAAATTTTTTAATAATTTTTTTATTGATAGAATGCATGCCAGGGTAATTTTTTACAGTATTATCCCTTGCATTCACTTCTGTTCTGATTTTTCCCCTCCCTCCCTCCACCCCTTCCCCCAGATGGCAAGAGTCCTTTACATGTTGAATGGGTTGCAGTATATCCTAGATACAATATATGTGTGCAGAACCAAACAGTTTTCTTGTTGCACAGGGAGAATTGAATTCAGAAGGTATAAATAACCCGGGCAGAAAAACATAAATGCAAGCAGTTTATATTCATTTCCACTGTTCTTTCTCTGGGTGTAGCTGCTTCTGTCCATCTTTGATCAATTAAGGCTCTCTTTATTGAAGAGGTCCACTTCCATCAGAATACATCCTCAAACAGTATCGTTGTTGAGGTATATAATGATCTCCTGGTTCTGCTCATTTCACTCAGCATCAGTTCATGTAAGTCTCGCCAGTCCTCTCTGTATTCATCCTGCTGGTCGTTCCTTACAGAACAATAAAAGAATTTGGAAATTTTAAAAAAAATGTTAATAATTGCTTCTTGTAATTTGGAAAATGTTGTGATATGGGAGCCACCTGCCAGTGGATGCTGGAGGTCTAACTCAGACCTGTAAAATAGATCTCTTTATGCCAGAGGATGATGATGATGATGCAAATAGTTGTGTTCTCTGACTTCTCTTCCCTCTTGCCTCCAATTTATTTCATTCCCAATCCATAAGGAACATCTGCATCCACAAAGGCTGCTTTGCAACTCCTTCAAGTGTTATGTTCCACAACTGTGGAGGCTCTCAGAGAATTGACTTGCCCTTTCACTTGGGCATGGTCCTTAACAGGGAAAAATATATATATATATATATATATAATATATATATATATATATATATATATATATATATATATATATATATATACTCACTCACTCTGCAGAAGGTGCAGAGATAGAGTGATATATATATATATATATGTTTAAAATATCTCCAGTTGGCTACATTTGATTCTTATTTGCTTGCTGAGAATTGTATAGCTAATTAGAGGCAGGGGCAGAATCTGAATCATGGGCTAGTTTAGTGATGTGAGTAGAAATGAAGTGGGTTGCAGTTCCTTTAAGAAATTAGTCCTTTCAGACTGATTTTTCTGTTTCCTTTCTGTTTCCCAACCCCTCCTAGCTGAAGCATTATCAATTCAGAAAGCTAGGACCTTTGATTCACAAATCCTGGTCAAAAGCACCTTTTGAATTCAGGGCAAGGTGGAAATGAGGATATTTGGGAATGAGGCCTTTAGCCAGACAGGTCTATATAAGTCAATGTCAAAGGGCCTTGATAAACTCCACTTCCCCTTCATATAGTTGAAGCTTCAGAAAGTGAATGAATTTCTATTCTCTGAACTTTGTATCCCCTAAAACATCAAACATAGTGTCTTTCTTGCAGTAGATCTTTAAGAAGTATTTGTTGGATAGAATTTCCTTTAAGTGACAACAATGTTTCTTAGATGAACTTGCTCCCCATGTTATTTATACTTTCTATTTACTTTGTCTAACTACAAAGTAGTCCTTTTGGTTTGGAAAGTCCTTCCAAATGTCCCCAGTCTTCTGCAACCTAAATTTGAATCTTTGCTCTGTCATTGACTGCCCCTCAGTGACTCTTAGCTTACTCATCTATAAAATAAAGGATCCCTATTATGAATGAAAAAAGGAAAACAAAAGCCTTTATACCCTTACTTTATGCTAAACAGGGGAAGCTACAAGATGCTGTGGAGGCAGAAAGACCTAAGCACAAATCCAGCCTCAGATACTTACTAGTGGTATAATTTTAGGCAAGTCATTTAACCCTGCTTTCCTCAGTTTCCTTATCTATAAAAGAGCTGAAGAAGGAAATGGCAAACCACTTCAGTATCTTTGCCAACAAAACCTCAAATAGAGTCATGAAGATCAACATGACTGATATGACTGAACAACAGAATATGCTAAGCAGTTGGGGGATACAGATAGAAAAGTAACATAATTGATGCTCTTAAGAATCTCACATCCTAATTAAGGAAGATATACACACTTATACATGCACATACAATAAAGCAGGTTGTGGTCCCTTTAGGAAACTAGTCCTTTCAGATTCCCAACCCCTCTAGCTGATGCATTATCAATTCAAGAAGCTAGACCTTTGATTCACAAATCCTGGTCAAAAGCACCCCTTAGGATTCGAATAGGAGATCCAGCTGCTCTCAGTCCCCATAGGATCTGAGCCAACTTGGGACTCCACCCATGGCCCCCTTTAGCTAAATTTCTCATTATAAAAGAGCCAAGCTGGAGCCCTCTCTTTGCAGAGGCTCTAAACATGCCAGCATCATTCCTGGCATCAAGGACTCTCTGCTCACTGGAATACTGTTTCTGGTGCCTTCTTCTCTTTACTCACTACCTTTATCTACCTTTTACTAACTTGACTTTAACCTTATTTCCAAACCTCATAATAAACCTCTTTTATCATTCTAGGTTTTCGAGTCTGTAAATTCCTTTACAGGAGATTTTGCACTGCCACTGGACCTCATTTAACTCCCTATCCTTGCGTCAAATCCAAAGGGGTTGCAGGGCAGCTCTATTTGACTCCCTGTATCCCGAACCTGCCACTAGACCTCATTTTCATTTGGGTATCCCAAATCTAGACCTCATCAACAATATATACACATCTTTAAAAATTAGATGTGTATTTTTTTGATGTATAAATAGAACTATAAGTGTGTGAATATAAACTTATGTACCTATGCTTCCTTAAAACTTACTCATTAGAAATTAGTCATTCATTTTTCTTTCTATTCAGCTAAAATGAGCAGAAATTATTGTATGTAGCAATCAAATGGCTTTTTTTTATTTTTTTTCCATAAATAGTGACCCTCAAACATGCAAGCATCATAAGAATTATTTCCCCATAATCACAAATATCTATTCAATCATTTTAATAATGTGCTATATATCTATATGTGTATAATGACTATAGTCATAATTATTACACTAAAATAATGATATTGAAAGGCACATTATATTTTCTCATTGTGGATGATGATGCCTTTATGCCAAAGATAAAGACTTAATTTAGAAAACTGCAGTTAATATTGATTAAAGAAACCACAGACAGATAATGGCTCATGTGGGAGCATACCTTGAATACAGAACATCTTTTCAAATTATGTTTAAAGGACCAGATAAATGAAAATAAACTGGAACATCCAAGTGGAGAATTACAGAAACTAGTACAATGCTTTGTTATTCCCCTAAAGCCTTCCAGCTGGGAAGGTGATGGCTTTTAAGCCTGATTCAGGAAACCTGGGAATTACCTTAATAGTTCAGTGCATACTACCAGAACTCCTAAATGTTCTCTTTTTAAGTTATCACTGAGAGCTCAAAGACAGAGCCACCCAGGGGGAAATTTTCCCTGCTACTTAAAATTCGCTTCTAATTATTTGTCACTCACCTGACTGGAGACCAATAAAGTGTAACAATAAAGGGATGAAAGGAGCCATTTGAAATGGGTTGGGACTCTTGCATAGCCAACTGGGATGGTCATAAATCATTGCATAAACATTATGTTGATCATCAAATAGTTACTAATTAGCAATGGCAGTTTGTAAAAACATAACTTGATTGCATCTCATTTCCTTAAGCTTCTTGCAACAAGGGCCATTGTTTGGAAGTTGGAAAGAAAAACAAAAACAACCTTCAACGGTAGGCTAAATGATGCTGTTGTAAAAGTGTGAGCATTTTTATTGTGAAAATCTGTTAATATTGGGCATTCATGGGATAAATCACCAATCCTTTGATTATTCAAGAACATACTGATTTCATTTAAATGGGCACTTCTTCCTATAGGAGTGTGGATCACATACAAACCTTCCCCATGCCTCCTCTGCCTTCCATAAATTATTGGATCATGGTTTCAAAGCAGGACAAGATATTCAGAGTCACTGAGTGGTAAGCTTACATTTTACAAATAAAGAAATGGAGATAAATTAATACACTTCTCCTAGCAGTGCCATACTCGAGAAACTGAGGCAGACAGAGATTGGCTTTTAATTTTTTAATATAGAGAGTTTAGGCTACTTGACTGAAATAGGACTCTTGTCCAAAGCATTCGACAGAGATAAATGGCGGCAAGGAATTTTAAAAGGGTTTTAGCTAAACTAGGATTTAACAAAAGCAGATAAGGCAGGGCAAGGATGCTGACAGGATGTACAAGTCATAATTCAAGGAAAGGATCATAACTTAATCCTGACCAAAGAGGAGTCAAGATAAAAAGGTTGCAGACAGGAGACACTGAGGCAAAGGGCAATACTTAAAAGGAGGAGGGATTATCCTAGCAAGGATTGAGATAAAGCACCTGGAGTTTATTACACAATAGTATGTAAGGGTGGTCAGTGTATCAAAGTTATTCCTGTATGTTCTCTCTCTCTCTCTCTCTCTCTCTCTCTCTCTCTCTCTCTCTCTCTCTCTCTCTCTCTCTCTCTCTCTGTCTCTCTCTGTCTCTCTCTCTCTCTCTCTCTCTCTCTGTCTCTCTGTCTCTCTCTTCTCTCTCTGTCTGTCTCTCTTTGTCTCTCTCTGTCTCTCTGTCTCTCTCTCTCTCTCTCTCTCTCTCTCTCTCTCTCTCTTCTCTCTCTCTCTGTCTATCTCTCTTTGTTTCAGAGAGAGTGTTTCTCTCTCTCTCTCTCTCTCTGTCTCTCTCTCTCTCTCTCTTTTTCTCTCTCTCTCTCTGTCTGTCTGTCTCTCTGTCTCTGTCTCTCTCTCTCTGTCTCTCAACCCAATTTCCAGTTCTAATGGAAAGGAAGGTAGGTAGCTTTACAGCAGCAGCATTTATTTTTCATCCACATACTTGCATGGTTTTAATGCCACAAACATCTTGCATTCCCAAGGATAAGGTGATTTCATCACTTGAATCTCATCATTATTATTAATTATATGATTTATTCAATTCTGACACTGAACACCTCAACTCCCTCAGTGGCCTCTTCCCTCAAATTAGAGTGCTGGAAGGTAGAGCAATCAGTTCATCCCCAATACTTCCTCTAGAGACAGCTCATGATTTTCCAGGAAACTTTTCATATTTTATCAGGAACCCTTCTTGGTTTTGATTCCACTGCTTCTGCTGGTCTAACCCTTGTTGTCTCCTACCCATTTTCAGTTCTCTAAAAATCTTCCCACTCATTATTAGATTATAAGCTCTTGGATGGCAGGACTCTTTTTTTTTCTTTGTATTCCCAATGTCCTTGGCATGCAGATGCTTTGATTATTGAGGCTCTGATATATTTAATAACTTAGCCAAAGGAACAATTTACTTTTGAGCTATGCAGTTTCCTTTTTTTTTTTTTTATTTCACAAAATATAGCTCAGAAAAAGAGGCTTTTAAAAGACTCCATTGTTTTGAATAGAACTACTTGACTACTTTTAGACTCATATCATTCTGACATTAATTGAATAGTCAATCATAGCCAGGTAAAAGCCTCAACTGTTCAAGGTTTATCTTTTGATGACTTAGAATGACTGTATAAATCATAATTGTTTTCTATTGTTGCCGAGAAGCTCTGAAGGGCTTCAATTGATAATTTTGTGATGGTAAATAAATCATCTTTTTTTCTCAATTAGTCATTGACTGGGTGTGGCTTCAGACAAACTGAGACCTTCGAAAGACCTTGATTTAGGCCATCATCTGTATCCCAGATGATCTCCACTCATCTTCAAGTTTGTCTTGTCACTGGACTCTTATGACTGGAAGAAAGAGTGAGAGCAACAAATTTGCACAACTCTGTCTTATTCAAACCCAATTCTTGGGCAAGTCAAAATATTGTTCTGGTGATGTCAATGAAGGACAGATAATACCACAATAAAATATAAAGCCAACGAGCTTTCCTCTAATGAATATTATACTCAAATGAGGCACATATTTTGAACCCTCTGAATGGGACCAGGTGAAGGTTTCTCAAAAAGTCTATGAGATGGAGCAGGTCAAACTTTAGGTCTAATTCACATGATCCCTATTCCCAGAGGTCTGCAGGGCCCAGATTGCAAGAAGTCACATGATCTCTAGGAATAGAGCTTTCTAAGGCAAGAAAGGTCAGACCTAGGTCTAAGCTTTTTTTAGTCTTAAGCTGACTTCCCCCCCCCTCCGGGAAGCAGAAAACATTGGTGTCCATTGGTCATTAGTGGTTACATCCTTTTTAATCCATTCAATGAAAAGATTTGAGTCTCTGCTATTTAACCACCTTTACTATTTCCAGCTTGCCAGATCAGGCACATGCTGAGAGGTGGGACTTGATTTGCTTTATGTCTCCCCAGGTGTGCTTGGGCCTCTCTTTGCAGTGACTGAATAAATGCTTTCTCTTTGTATCTGAAGATATCTCTGGTTAGTTAATTGGGGTAAGGGAGTCTAGCACCCATCCCACTCAAGACGAACCCCATCAAACTTTCCATTATAGTTATTTGCTTAAGTTCATAGCGTTATATAGGCATGGATTTGAAGGGATCTCTTAATTTAAGCCCAGCCTGAAATTTAATAATTAAATAAACTGAATCTCAGAGAAACTTAGCTATGTGGCCAGGAACCTGGGAGTAAAAAGCATCAAAGACAGGATGAGGCCATAGATTTAAATCTGGGCTTTGCACCATCCTCATGATCTTGGATGATTTACTTCTCTGATTCTCATTTCCTCAGCTATAAAATGAAGGGCTTGGAGGTCCTTTACTACTCTCAATCCCAGGTAAGTCATTTAACTTCTCAGGTCTCTAGGTCAAAGCTTCTTAAACTGTGAATCATGGCACCATATAGTTACATAACTAAATGTAGGGTTATGAAAAATTTGGCAATAGTAGAAGATATCAAATAGTCTACCGTGATCTAATTCTTTATATAAAAATAAACAAGCATAATACATTTCATGAGTAGTAAATTTATTTTCTTTTTTTAATAAATGGTAAAGTTAACCAAAGGATTGGTTAATTTTTTTTCCCTTAGGATTTATTAGCAGTAAATGCTGTGATTTGTGTAACTATTTTATATATCTATGTATCTGAGATCCCATGAAAATTTATTGGGTGAAAAGGAGTTGGAATTAGAAAAAGTTTAAGAAGCCCTGCTAACTTTCTTGGACTATGAATTTCAGAACACAGGAGACCTGCATTTGCCTGTGGGAGTTTCTACCACATGAAAACTCAATTAGAGAAATCACAGGTCAAGTTCCTATCCCTCTTTCTTTCATTTTAAGAAGTTCTCCAAACATTTGAGTTTGGTGGATCAAATCATCTTTTCATATATAGTGCATAAATATTCATAAAGTAACTTATCACATTTAAAATTATATCACTTGATCTACTGTGATGGATATGGCTTTTTTCAATGAGGTGATTCAAAGGAATTCCAATAGACTTGTGATAGAAAGCCATCCACATCCAGAGAGAGAACTATGGGAACTGAATGTGGATCAAAGCATAGTATTTCACCCCTCTTTTTGTTATTGTTGTTTGTTTGTTATTTGGGTTTTTTTTTCCTCTTTTGATCTGATTTTTCTTGTTTAGCATGAATTTTTTGTTTAATGTTTATTGTATATTGTATTGCTTGTTGTCTATGGGAATAGAGGGGGGAAGGATGGAGAAAAATTTGGAACACAAGGTTTTGCAATGATAAATGTTGAAAACTATCTTTGCATGTATTTGGAAACTTAAAAAGCTATTAAAATAAATAAAAGTTAAAAAAAACATATCCTTGGATAAGTTTTTTTTTTCTTCTTTCCCTAATCACATTTTGAAGTAACAATCTACATGTTCAAGTTCAATTGTATGCTAAATGATATAGTTCCTGACCTCTCAGATTTCATAAAAGGCACTTCATATGTTTCAATGGGGAATGGACTGGGATGGAAGCTTAGGGTCAAATATCAATCATGACTCACTTTACTTGGTATAAATACCTGATATGCCAAATAAAAGATGGGTTAACCACTACATACCTCTTAGATTGGCTAAGATGACAGGAAAAGATAATATCAAATGTTGGAGGGGTTGAGGAAAAATTGGAACACTGATACATTGTTGGTGGAATTGTGAATGGATCCAACCATTCTGGAGAGCAATTTGGAGCTATGCTCAAAAAGTTTTCAAACTGTGCATACCCTTTGATCCAATAGTGTTACTACTAGACTTATATCCCAAAAAGATCTTAAAGAAGGGAAAGGGACCCACATGTGCAAAAATGTTTGTGGCATCCCTTTTTGTTGTGTCTAGAAACTGGAAATTGAATGGATACCCAACAGGTGGAGAATGACTGAATAAGTTATGGTATATGAATGTTATGGAATTGTATTGTTCTATAAGAAATGACCAGCAGGATGATTTAAGAGAGGCTTGCAGAGACATGGATTGGTGCTAAGTGAAATGAACAGAACCAGGAGATCATTATACATGTCAATAACAAGATTGTAAGATGATAAACTCTGATGGATGTGGCTCTCTTCAACAATGAGATGATTCAAACCAGTTGCAATTGTTCAGTAATAAAAAAATCAGCTACACCCAGAGAAAGAACTATGGGAAATGAGTGTAGACCACAACAAAGCATTTCCACTTTTTCTGTTATTGTTTACTTGCATTTTTGTTTTTCCTTCTCAAGTTTTTTTTCTTTCTTTCTAGATCCAATTTTTCTTGTGCAATAAGATAACTATATAAATATGTATACGTATATTGTATTTAATATAACTTTAACATATTTAACATGTAATAGACTACCTGCCATCTAGGGGAGGGAGTACAGGGAAGGAGGAGAAGGAGTTGAAAAGTTGAAACACAAAGTTTTGCAATGTTGAAAAATAACCATGCATATGTTTTATAAACAAAAAGCTATAATAAAAATAAAGAAAGAAAAGAAAAAAAAATGATGGGTTAACCAAATACCTATTTTAACTCTACCTAAATTTGAATAAGTTATTTAATCCTCCCTAGCCTCCATGTGAATGCCAATGGTTCACTAACTGATTTCTAAGGTCTCTTCTAGCTCACATTCTATATTTTCATTTACAATATGCATACCAAAAGAGAAAGTTATAACAATTTTATTTACTGATCGGTTTTTACTAATGCAGCATCTTACCTCTGGGGGGAAAAATAACACATAATAAAACTAAAATAAATGTAAATGCATTCTTAATGTAAATGCTTCTCAGACATATTTATTACAAAGTTCCAGATGCTCCCCAAACATAAATCTAAAGAGCACTCATTTGGAAGTACATTTCACAGTGTTTTATACTGTATTATACAAAACTCACCACCTTAATTCAGATGATAGCAGGGACCACGAGGCACTGTAAAGGCTTAAAGGTTTTCTTGAAACCAAAAACCTCCCCTCTCCTGTGCAAAGAACCTTGACATTTTCACTGGCTAATCTGGCCAGTCTGAAACCTGGAGGGGTGGGGCAATGAATTTATTGATCCTTTGGTGGCTCCTCATATTCTTGTTCTTTTATGGTTGGTGGTTTGTTCAGAACATTTTTTTATTCTTAGTCAATAATATTCAGGATTGACTTGTCCCTTCTTTTATTACTGAGTCCCTGGTGAGGTGTTCAGTGGGGGTGGCAGAGGTGAAGAGAGCATTGTGTTTACTATAAGCTCAGACAACTCATGGGATGTTCATGTCTATAATTTCTATTTTCAAAATGGAAATTAAACATTACTATATTAATTAATGCATATAAATGACATATTTTAATTATTGTTTTTATTCCCTGTACCTAGTACAGTGATGATGATGATGATGATAAAACATCTGTGTTGCATTGCCAGACACCATGCTAACTGTATTATAATTATTATCTCATTTAATCTTTTTCAAAAAAAAATATGGAATCAAATAAGCATTTCCATAACAATATAATAAAAGGAAAAAATGAATACACATGAAATTGTAAATCTATTGTGTGCAACTTGTTGTTCCTTTAAAAAAATATATAACAAACATGTAAAATTTTCCAATTCCTTTTTCTTTCACCCCCCTGACACTTACCATTAGATACAAATAAGTTTGTACATATACATATATGGATCTGTGTATAGTTTTATATATAGATACAGATATCTAGATCTCTGCATCTCTATCCGTATAATGAAGAGAGGAGAAGGAAGAGGAGGAGAAAAAGGAGGAAGAGGTGGAAAAGAAGAAGGAAGAAAAGCAGGATGAAAAGGAGGGAGAGGAAGAGAGGAGGAAGAGAAATAGGAGGAGGAAGAGAAGGAGAAGAAGGTTTTGGGGGTTGTCTTCCTGAATTATGTGATAAATACCAACTTGCAAGCTTTACCCATAGATTGTCCATTGATATTGGTTATCCAGGCAAATCTAATTACCTTTAATAACTAGATATTTACTAAGAGAGATTAGTAAGAGCAACTGGTATAAAAACTCCTCTCTGCTAAAATTAGACACAGTCTCTGTGTGCATACAAAGTCCAGAGGACAGTGGGCTCAAACTTAAAGCACATCTATTTCAAAAGGAGTAAACTAGCTCCAGATAGACTTTTGAAGGACCTTCATGAAGTTCTTTTGGGACATAATACAGCTTCCACCAGGCTCCTTGTATGGAGCTCCATGTACTAAGCTACCTTTCCTCAGGGTATTTACTTTCTAGCCTCCCAATGAAGACATGGATGTCAGTCATTGCTACTCTTGGGGCACTACTATGATGAAAACAAAGAAGTCCAAATCCTTATAACACAAGGTTCATGATTTTTTTTTTGGTCAAGGAGGAGAAGGGACTCTGTTAGATTAAAAAAAAATTAAAAATGCTTCAATATTTTAAACTGTTTCAAAATAATGATTTTTGGATATGAACACCATTATCTGCATCCTTATGACATAGAAGTGGGTATCTATGATATATGCATCTATGGTATATATATATATATATATATACACATTTCTTTAAAACATCTGGAGTTATAATTTTAACATATAGGAATTTGTCTATTTGAAATTTCTGCCAGACTATCCTTTACTTCTATATATTTATGTGCATTCCCCTCCAGGTGCTTATTTTATTTTTTTATGGATTTGTTTTTCTATTCTACTGATTATTTCTACTAAGTACACCACAAACTCTGCCTTCCTAATTATTGTTTCTCCCTTAAAGCATGGCTGAAAATACTGCTGTGGTTCCATGCTGTCTTAGACATCTGCAGGATCCACTGCCTTAACAAGAATGGAATAATTTTCCTTTATATCACAACATTTTTTTCATACATGTCTGGATTTATTTAGTTGATTTGGAGAACACATTCCCTTCTATTATTAATTTTTTACTCCTGAAATCTTTGACAATTGCAGTCTTATCTTTTTTCTCAATTATATTACCTGTTAGTTACTGACTACTTCCCTTTTAATGGAAGTTTCCCTGAGGAAAGAATCCAGTTCTTTGGGAAGCCTGTGGTTAGACTTATTCAGCCTTGTGACCAGATATGGATTAGGTATTATTCTTCTCTGTTGAAAAATCAAACCAGTTGTTATATTTTTAATGTTCTTGCTATTTTAGACTAGTAAAGTAAAATCCAAATAAAAACAGGGGCCACTGATCTATGCAGAAGAATTCCTGCAGGCATCATATTGATTTAGAAAGTCAAATATTAATATTAGCTATGTTTCATTATATTTTAATCTATTACTCACTGCCTTATCTATAATTGCATAATTCCTATTTTGGAGAGGTACGAAAGATCATAAGGATCAGGGAAAATGTCAAGTCCTCCATCTTCTAGAAGGCTTCTTCACAAATACAAATAATTTATGAAGAGTTGGTTATGTGCTAGGTACCATTCAAATATAAGACTCTTGAAAATATCAATTTCTTCTATATACATGTCCCTAAAGCTGCTAGTAGATTAGTGATTAATAAACACTTACAGATTTTGGGGTGACATGAGAACAAAAGTGAAGGAGTCTCTTCTTTCAGGTTTCTCATTTCCTAAGAGAGGTTGGCTTTGAGGGCAAAATACTATATGTAATTTTTCAACATGACCAATGCAGGATTTGGGTTGCTTGACTTTGCATATTTGTTTCAAGTAGTGTGTGTGTGTGTGTGTGTGTGTGTGTGTGTGTGTGTGTGTGTGTGTGTGTTGGGGCTATTGTCATTGTGGGTACTTTTTGTTTGTTTTTTATTAACTGGAAAAATATATTATGTTCAAAAGAGTTTCTGCTCTCAAATATGAAATAACATTTCATGAAATCACCACTAATACAATTCAATCTAATAAATATATATTAAATGGGCTTTTATGGGCTTTGATAAAAAAAAGTCAAAAGAAAAGAAACAATGTCTGCTCTCAAGAAACTTATATTGTATTTGAGGAGACAATTAACTAAAAAACAATAAATTTGGAGTAAATAGAAAACAAATCCAAAATTGTTACATATAAGGTAGTTAAGTATAAGATATATATTTTTTTTATTCTACTAGGTTACAGAAATGCTTGTTTTATATCTTAAGTTCAGAATAAAAAAAATAAAAAAATAAGGTAATTGAAGTTAGGGGCACCAACAGTTAGTAAGAACCAATTATGAAAAACTTCAAATATAGAGATGTAGAGGTCCACAGATAATGGGGGAAGCCTGAGTGAGGTATAAGACCCTTCAGCCCAGAGAAAACCTGCTAAAAATATCTGGTTTGGCTCTCCATTTTCTCTAGGGAATTATTCACCTCCCTCCCTGAGAAGTCAGAGAGAGTATGAGCACCTGTGTTCTGCTTGAAGCAAGGATCCTTACAGCAGGGCATTTCCTCAATGTGATTGGTGAGATAATGGTTCTCTAGTTCACATATATTTAGTGTGATATAATTACTCTAGTATGATATAATGATGTAATCACTCTAGTTGGCATATATACTTAGTATGATGTAATGATATAATCAGACTGAAGTATTTAAGAGCTGAGAGGATTGGAGACAAGAGCTCCAGCTCAATCTCAGACTCAGATGAGGACTCAGACATGGAGGAGACAAAGAAGATGGAGACAGAAACAGAGATCCTCCTAGTGCCTCTCCTGCCTTCATCACTACTCCAAGGCTCATCCAGAGATCCTCCAGAGAACTAGTCCAGACATTATATAGAAAGATACTTAAGTTCTATCTAGAAGGAGAAGTAAGGGGTTTTACGCTGTACAACTCAATGGCAATTTACAATCTCAGAAGAATCCAGTTTACTAACAAGTACCCAAAACTGCCTATAACCACAAAGCTAGTATGAAAGACTCAGTCCTATGTTGGGCAAGCTTCAAGCACTGCCATTCCAACTCCAGGGCTAACTCCCCACCATTCTTCCAGACTCATTTATATATAATTATATTCCCATTTATGGAACTGTGTCTTTAAGGCAGAATTGTGCTTAGCTGCTGAAATCTGAAATTGCTATTTAAATTGGATTTTGAGATACATTCTTCAAATTGCAATTGTGGTCACTACTCAGGAGGATTTTATTTTATTTTATAAACTTTTCAAACTCAAATATTAATGAGTTATTATATACCAGCCCTTGTTGATAAAAGTGAACATATGAGAATGTCAATGCAAATATGAATTACATTAGGGATTAGACCCACGGGCAAAGCAGTTGATTGTGCCCTAGTATTCTGCCCTGATCAGACCACATGTTGATTATTGTGTTTATTTCCTGGATGACCCATGAAAAGGAGACATCCTGAGGAAGGCAACCATGGTATTAAAGGGATTGCATTCATGCTAAATAAAAACTAATTGATGTAACTGAAAACATTTCAAATGGAAAAAAAAATGATGGTTGATTTCAAGTCCTTGAAGAATGGTCACATGAATAGGAGATTAGATTTTTTTTTCTCCTTGTCTTTAGAGGACAGAAATTTTTTGCAATGCAAGGATATTGCAGGGAAACAGATTGTACTTCAATATAAGGAAAAGTATGGGGGGCCAAAGTCCTTGGAAAGTAGTGAGTTCCCCCCCATTGGAAGTCATCCAACAAATTCTGAATCACTGTTTCCCAGGAACATTGAAGAGAAAATTATTTTTCATGTATAGACTGTGACAGAGAGTTCTGAAAATAATTTGATAAACTAAATTTTGCATTGCAACCTAGCTGTAGACATGATGAAAATGACTGGACTCTGTACAAAACAGAAATTTGGATCAAAGGAGAAAGAAAAGGAAAGAAGGGAGTGAGGAAGGGAGGAAGGAAGGAAGAGAGGAAGGAAGGAAGGAGGGAAGGAGGGAAGGAGGGAAGGAGGGAAGGAGGGAAGAAGGGAGGGGGAGAGAGAGGAGGAAAGTGGGTAAGGAAGAAGCGAGAGAGAGGGAGGGAGGACAAAAGGGAAGGAGGGAGGGAAGAAAAAAGGGAGGAATGGAGGATGGAGAAAAGAAGGGAGAAAAAGAGGAAGGGAGGAAAGAAGTGAGGAAAAGAGGGAATAAAGAAAGGAGGGAGGGAGGGACGGAGGGAGGGAGATAAAAAGAGAGGATTAGGAAATCACTTAATTAGAAAGTAGCACAAACAGGATATAGACCAGTTCTCTAAACCACAATTTTAATACTCTTTCCACTGACATGGCACCTCTGTGCTATCCTTTCTGTCCTTTGGTGAACTTAAGATGAATTCAAGCTAATTGTAACATCATCATCATATATTATTGCACACACACCTAGGCTTTTCTGTGTATATTCTGAGTAACCACAAAGCACAGTTCTGTCTAAATTTTATCATCTTGGGTTCAATATCTTAGAAAATTCTGTCTGTAACCTCAAAAACTACATACCTTGTGATGTAATCAGATTCCATAAATATCTTTGTCTTCTTTGGTTAGATTGCTAACTCCTGCTAAACTCCTAAAAGAACACACACTGAATGAGTGACTCTCAAATTTATTTAATCCCTTACTTGATTTGGAGCTGGCCTGGGTCCTGAATTCTTTCAAAGATGACACCACAGATCATCTGTATGAACCCCAACAGAAAGATAAATAATTTTCCCAGAGTGACAGGGCTAGAAAGTGTCTGATCTAAGATTTTGAGGTCGTCTTCACTCTATTCCTAGTAGGTGTTAATGAAAATGGCATTATTCCCAGGGCCTAATTCCACCCTGTGCTGGGAGAGTCCTGAAATTAAGAGACAGTGGGAATAATTCAGTGACCTTCCCTGCACTAATTCTTTATATTATATTCAACTACTTTCTAGCCTCCTGACAAATGCCTAGATTGCTCTTTGTTTCCTGGGCACCCTTTTCTATTGTATTTTCCTCTGGAAGCATTATATTTATTCATTGTAAGGACTCTCCAATTTCCCTAGCCATGTGTGGAACAAAGGCATTGCTTCAGGGTTTCAGGCACCAGGGATCTGTGATATCAGTATAAAGCTTAGCACAATACCTGGCACATAGAAGATGCTTAACAAATAGTTGTTCTCTTATTCAATGTCCCTTCTCAGCCTTCACCTTTTCCTCTAGCATGATCATCTGGCATTTTGTAGTATTATACTTCCTCTGGAAGAAATCCAAACACAGCAGGTCCCAAGATCATTACCAATTGTACTCCCTACTATGAAGAGGCCCACAGAGTTAAATCCAACAGCAAACTGTGTTTTTTATTTGCTTGTTTTGCTTCTCTCTCTAACTTTTTTTTTCCCCCATGGGATTTGAGACCTTTGTACCAGAGTTTTTGATCATTGTCCCTCTTATATAAGGACATAGTTTCCCAGGTGAACTTACTCAAAATTTAGGTCTTGGTTCCTCCCAGAATCCTAATGCAGATTGCAACAGTATGCTACACTGAAACAGATTCCATAACTGAATTGGAAAAGAGAGGGAAAACTTCCATTTGTCTCCAAGTATCATCAGCATTATCATCATCATCTTCTTCTTCTTCTTCTTCTTCTTCTTCTTCTTCTTCTTCTTCTTCTTCTTCTTCTTCTTCTTCTTCTTCTTCTTCTTCAAATGACTTTTTTACCTTTCTTCTCTACCTTATTCTTTTTTTTCTCTTCTCTCTTTCTACCTTCTCCTTTCTATCCTCCCCCTCTGTTTCTCTTTAGTCTCCTCTTGTGTCCTTTTCTCCCTCTTCCTCCCTCCCTTTTTCTTGTTCATACAAGAATACTGCCTTCTTGTATTTTTCTTCTCCACTCCACCATTGCTTTTTCATATAATAAAATAAATGACTTCTATTATTTATTGACTGATACTACCAAGCTCATTTTCTAATTAGGGAAGTTTTATACATGCAGCATAAAGCTATATTGTGTATACTAGTATTATGAATATAGTTAATAAGAAGGAATTATTATTGCAACTGTACCGGTATTAATTGTATAATTATAATGATTCCCCCATGGAGAGGCTTTCAATATTGTTATTTCCTGCTTTCATACTGTTTACATTTTAGAATTTCTTTAAGCAGGCTCCTTCCTAGTAGCAGTCCATAGGGAGCTTGGGATACATTGAGTTAATGACTGCATACTTTATGAAACTTAATCTTTTAAAGCTTTATAATTTCATCAGCTTGGGTACTACCTCCATTGACAGAAATTTCCATCCCTGTATAACTGACTTCATCAGAACAATCTTTGGGAGTGATCATGGCTAGTGAATTTTGTCATCCTGTTGCTGATTCTGATGATGAGATTCCTTGAATTTAAATGGGTCATTTGGCAAAAGTCATATAGTCCTCTCTTGGGCTATACTGGAATTGTTTCTGATTTAATCAGAGATCACATTAGATGTAGTATGTCACTAACCTAACTTTTGAGAAGCCAAGGTAGAAAGGAAGGAATGAAGAAAAGAAGGGAAAAGAAAAGAAAATTACATTGGTCACTGGTAGAAGGTGACCTATCAGAGAGGTAAGCAAGGATCAACTCTAAGAAGGCAGAGGATCAGATCTCAAGATCATGAGAAAATAAGATTTTTTGAAGTCCTTGGGTTTATATGGATCTGCAGTATCAAAATTGGAGATGTAGGACCTGAGTTCCCTAATAACTGTGTGACATTTCAAGTGGCTGAAATAGCCACTTTAGTTTTCAGATTCCCTCATCTCCCACATTTGACCATTAAAGAGTTGAGGCACAGCAGTCACAACCAAAGGAAATGTACTTGAAGATACCTAAAAATCCTTTCTTACTCAAACCGTATGAGCCAATGGACAATTTGTCTACCAGAAAGCATTTATTTAGAGCCTGCTATGTGACATAGTTATGTGACATCAGTATTAAATGAAAAACAAAAATCATCCTTCCCCTCAAGGTAAATCCATTGGATTTAGCTGACATTTGAATCAGAAAGGACCATAGAATATATTTAATCCACTTCTCTAATTTTACAGAAAGAGAATATGATACCTTAATCTGTAGTGTCTTGTTGAAAGTCATATCAGTAAAAGATGGAATAGATAAGATTTGAATCCAAGTTTCCAAATCTAAAAAAAAAAAAAATGAATCAGAATATGTCAGATTGAATGTCTTTTATTCTCATAACACACCAGAGAGAAACAGCACTTCCTCTTCCTATGATTCCCTTCTCCTTAGCCAAAGCTTAGACTCTACCAAATGATTCGGGGTAGAGGGAAAATAGAAATAGAAAAATGGTGACAAAACCACTTCATCTTCATTAGCTGAATTGAAAAGTACATCAAGTAAAATTAGATGTTGATGTATCTAAATGTTACATTTTTGCTAATTGGCTTATTGAGCAACCAAATGACTAATGTATAATGGATTGCCTTTTGGTTTTGAGGGCACACATTCATAATGGTCAGGAACAGACGATTACCCATGGAAGATGAGGAGACTAATTGTGCATGTCAGGACATGAGGGAGAATGGGGTTCCCTTGTTCCACAGAGGAAGTAGGATACAGTTGATGTCTTTTGTGGTATATGAGAATCTCCAAGGAGACATTGGAGTAATGAGATCCAAAAATGGCCAGTGGAAAAAGGCAAAAGCAAGGGGTACTGAGATGTTGTTGCAGAGATTTAGGAAGGGGGCCAACATCTGACATTCAAGCAACTACTAAGGAATAGTAAACATAGCAAGGGCAAGGGCAAGGGCAAGGACCTGACCAATCAAAATTGTGAGGCACAGGAATAACAATCAAGGCTCCCATTTTTATATGACAAAGACTATTTCTCCATAGTAAACTTTAAGGAAAATAGTGCACCTGCTATCCCTATTTTACAGAAGAAATTGAGTCTCAGAAAAGGGTCTCTAACCCAGGGTCATGTAAAGGAATAGTCTTCACATTGTGGTTTCCAAAATCAAAGTTTTCATCAATCCATCAGATTGCTACAGAATCCATATGGGTGGAATCTGGAGTTTTTTTTTTTTTTTCCTCATTAAGTTGCAATTTTAGTTGAGGACTTGTGGGAATTTTCACATGAGTGATCAAGGAGAGAGAATTATTTATTGGATGGAATATGTTTTTTTTTCTCAAGAATCTGAATAAAATAACCTTCATAGAATAACCTGCATCAAATAAGGAGAATAAAATAATGGCAAACTAACTAAATATCTGGCCTTAAGTATTCAATTAAATTGAGGTTCTACCCAAGTCTCAGTTTGTCTGAGGCAATGCTCGCTTGTTCAGTGAGTAAGCATAGGAAAAAAAAAAAAAAAAAAAAACAAGTTTTAAAATGACTTTTATCTAATTTATTTTCATTGATCAATTTATTTGTCAGTTACTTTGCCCCCTGTCTCAAGGGTACAAGTGCATAGTTAAAGTCAATGACTGAACAAGGCATTATTCTGTTGTAATGGTTGTTGAGGCAATGGGAGTTAAGTGACTTGCCTAGGGTCACACAGCTAGGACGTGTTAAGTGTCTGAGATCAGATTTCAACTCAGGTCCTTCTGAATTCAGAGCTGTTGCTCTATCCTCTGAGCCACCTAGCTGCCCCTGTCATTATTCTTTTTAACTTAGTGTGGAGGATTCCCCAACTCTTGGGAAGTGACAGCTCTACAGAAGCTCACAAATATATACCTGGCCATTTTTCAGGAACAACAGAGACTAGTGACAGATGGTTAGCAATGATATTCACCAGTTCATGCTCTACCCATAAAAAAAGTATATGTATTATATATATATATATATATATATATATATATATATATATATATATATATATATATATGAATTTTTATTCATATACATCATTGTATATGTGTTTACATATATGTTTATACACATATACACATGCGGAGTTCTTAGCTTTTTTTATGTGATGGGCACCTTGAAAATCTTTGTATACATAGGTATAGCTGAATGTATGTTTATAATTATATACATTCATGTGGCTATACATTAGTGTCTCTATATTTATTGGATAACTATATAATCTTTTGGGAGCATTATAGAGGTAGATTGTCTTGTATCATGAGTCAAACTGAGCTAGTCTATCCATGGCATGAGGATTAACTCTTAGTGGTCAATGAAGTTATTATGGGGTTAAGAGCAACTTATTTAAGTAGAGAAATAACTCATAGAGATCTGCTATACTTATGGCAATAATTATACATCTTTTCAGGATGTTAGTCATGTTTTTTTTTTTTTAATAAAGTTGCTCAAGCTACTCTTTTGGTAAAAATGTAGGTTAAAGTTCAGTACACTTATATGGCTTTGGAACTGGTTGCACTGCCAGGTCCAGACAAAATGTCTTTAGATTTAGGTTGATGGATTTTTGGCAGGAGACATGAATTTAGGAATCCGACCTTATTTTGTTTACCTTTTTAAAAAAATCAAATGGATAAAGGTGCAATGTATTTGTTTACCATAGGTTAGGTTTATTAAAAAAAAAAAAAAGTCATAGGTGCTCATGTTGTATTAGATGCACTTTGCTACAGATCTCATAGAAACCATACAGCAGAATGGTGAATAGGAGTTGATAAAACTCAGGTTTGATGCAATGTGGGGCTTTTTGTCTGAATTATAGCTATGATATTTACTCATAATCCTCAATTCCAAAGGAAAGGGGCCTGGCAATAATTACTAGACATCATGATATAATGTACAGAAACCATGGTAATGAAATAAAGCTGGGTATAACATTGCTTTCAGAGCCAGAGATTCTGGGTTCAAATCACATTTTTGATGCTTTTTGAATGCATCTGAACAAATGAATGTGCTTTGCTTTGGCAAAGTTTCTCAATTGATAGGATACATGACTGTTATGAACCAGAACTTGAAACAAGGTGATAACTCAAGGGAGATGTTAGAATCCTAGTGTTAACTCAGTGGAATTGATACAATGCTTATTGGTTCACACATTAGAGCAAATCCTTACAAGGTGTTAAGTCACTAATATTGATAGAAACAATGCTTAAGTTTACAGCTTTGAGAATTCACACATTGGCTCACACATGGGAGTTCACAAGTATGGGAGATTCACAAAGTTAACTTTGTAACTTTGTGAATTCACACTTCCCATAATCTCACTCTCAGAGGAGGAGTCAACCTTTGAGAGAGCATAAAAACAGCTGAGCTCAGTCAGCAGGTTCAGTTGAAAAGATTCAGAGTGGAGGATAGTCAGTTCAGAAGAAGCCATGAATTGGAGTTGAGCTAAAGCCAGAAGTCACTTCAGAAGATTGACAGAGTGAGAGTTCAGTTCGGGAGATTGAGCAACTAATCTGCAGTCGAGCAGAACCAAGATTCAGAGAGAGGCTGAAGCTAGCAACAAGAGCTCTCGGAACCAAAGAAAGCTAACTGGGCTATTTTGGAAGAAACAATAAAGAACTACTTTAACACCTGGCTGCATTTGGAGTGATTTATTACTCTGAACTGAAACTAAGGCTGCCTCCAGAAAACCTCTCCAAGAAACCTGCTCCCAGAGAGAACCATCATATCTTTTAGAAAAAAAGAAAAAGAACACCACACATGACCTCTGAATTTTCTTCAAGATCTAAATATAACCCTGAGATCTAAATATTTCCTCTACAATTAAGAACATATTTATTTAACACTCATCCTAGAAACCTTGAAACTTTTTAATTTAGAATAGTTTTGGAGGTAAAAATTGTTTTCAACATCTTCGAAGTAAAAAATTCAGAAAGCTTCAGAAGAAACCATTGGATGCTATTGATAACATGCTAATATCCCCAGATAATTGACCCTTTCAACCAACAGGTGGTTCATGGTTGTTTCTTCAAGGCAGTTTTCATTTTTCTTCTGTTATTTTTAAAATCTTTTTAACTTCCTCTCCAAATGTTTAGAGCATATTCTAGATAAAAAAGTGATGGATTACAGAAATAACGGATGCTAAGCACTGACAGACCTGTGTCCATTGGTTTAGTAACAAGATGATTGAAGGGAATTTAGAAAAGAGCTATGGGCCAACAAAGGTTTATGAAGAACAGGAAATGGTACAGAAATTATGAGTCTAGCCTAGGTGTTGAAAGATTTTGTTCAAGTACCAGTGTTACAATTTATTGGACATACGATTTTGGTCAAGCACAATCAGCATGTGAATTTTGATTTGCTTATCTACAAAATGAGGAGAAAAATTGACTTAGAGAATTCATTCCAACTTTAATTGTCTAAGTCACAGATCAGGAAACTAGGACCCATAAGCTAAGTCTAACTCACAACTTGTTCCTGTATGTTTGTAAGCTAAAAATGAATTTTATAATTTTAAAATGATGGTTTTATTAAAACTTATGAAGACTTTTCTTAGCTAATTATGCAAAGACGGTGGGATGAATTTAATGCCTGGATTTTTTCTAGGGAATTTATGCTCATTTAATAAAACATCACATTCAGATGGCAGTTTGTCATTCAAAACCATTTCTTCAAAAAGCAAGCAAGAACAAATGTCCTAAACTACATAAAACACTGTTATCTCAATTTCAAGAATCATATATTGAAATTCAAGAGGGATATGATCTGCTTACCATTCCACAGATGGAAATACCAATACTGAGATTTTATCTTATCTTCTTCCTTCTACACTTTGAATTCTTCCCACTACATCATTTTACCTCTAGCATCTGCCTAACATTTTAATGAGATTGGTTGTTTAGCAGAATGTAGAATTCACAATGTCCCTGGATTTCAATAAGGCACTATAAAAAAAAAAAATGGCTAATTCTGTTTTAATGAACCAAATGGAGGAAAATGGTACATAGATACATTGGTCAAGTGACTACTCAAAAAGAAATGAAACCTGTGACAAGATGAAGTCTAATCTTTAATGACTTCTCTTGACTTTTTTTTTATCTAGTCCTCCCTTGTTCATCATTTTTCTTTAAAGTGTGTTGAAGATGAAATTTTCATCAAAAGCTGGGAAGTATACATATTATATTGGATACCAACTAAAGAATTCAATATGCCTTTAATAGACTGTAACATTAAGCTAATTCAAATAGGATGGAAATTTCTTGGATATTTCAAGATGTCTCTGTGTGTCTTGTGTGTGTGTGTGTGTGTGTGTGTGTGTGTGTGTGTGTGTGTGTGTAAAACCTTGATTTTTACAAATAAGAGGGAACTTCATAGTTTCATTGATGGTCTTCATGAGCTGATTTAGATGCAGAGTTCTTAGCATTGTTTATGTGATGGGTACCTTGAAAATCTGATTTTAAAAATAAACCCCTCCTGAAAATAATGTTATTAAATATATAAAATAAAATTCATAGAATTATAAAGAAAAGCAATTATATTGAAATAGTTATCAAACTATTAAAAATAGTCTAACATCCACCATAAAAGTTCATAGGACCCAGGTTAAGAATCCCTGTTTAACTTAAAAAAAAAATATTTCTCCCTTTTCATCAAGTGTCTGGTGATGAGCCTTGCTGAATTTAGGAAGACTGATTCTTGGATAAATTAGAAGTCATCTATCACCAATCCTGTATTCAAAAAGTCTTCATCATGCCAGAACCTTTAATTTATTCATAATCCATGAGTGTGGGCACCAGTATTCCAAGGTCATTTTCATGCCATATTGAGGAGGAAGATAAGGACTTACATGTGGGCAAAGATGAAATTTAAAAGGAATAAATGGATTTTTTTCATTAAATGACAAACAGCATTGAGCAAATCCTGGAGAAAAGAAGACTTAGCAACTATTCATATGACTGATTTTATATGTTGTTGTTTTTTAAGATTCATGTTGCTACAGCACCTTCAAAATACCTTCTTTGCAACAGTGCTTTGAAATATGTAGTAGGATTGGTGTTCTAACCATTTGACAAAGGAATAATTCAATGACTAACCCTCAGTCACACAGCCATCAAAAGACAGAAATGTTGGCCTCCACATTCCAAGGCCATAGACCTTTTGACTATTACCGTGTTCTTTTCCAGGTGCTCAAATATACAATTTAAGACTAAAGATTCAGCAAGCATGAAGTGGTAGAAATGACATTGAGTTTTTAGCTAGAGGATATCTATAAAATGAGGATGAAGGAAAGAAGAGAAGGGAAAGGATGGAAGGGAGGGGAAGAGGAAGGAAGGGAAGGAAGGGAGTGAGGGAAGGAGAGAGGAGAGAAGGGATGCAGAGAGAGAAGGATGAATGAGGTTGGGAGGGAATGTAGGAGACAGGGAGGGAGAGAGAAAAAAGAAAGGAGGAAAGAAAGAGGGAGGAAAGAAGGTAGGGGCTAAGGAAGAAAGGGAATAATAGATGAAAGGAAGAAGTAAAGACGAGTTTATATGGTGTATATAGAAATATTCCTGATTCCAAACCCAGAACTCTCTCCGCTGCATGACTTTCCTTCCTACTTCTCCCTCTATTTGGCCTCCCTCTGTTTTCTGTTTAAGGTGATTTGTATTCTTTTGGCCATTTTGTTGTGGTAAACTGCTTTGCACTGGTTAAACTTCTCTAATAAATGTCTTAACTTTTGTCCATTTCTCATTTTTCAAAGTCAAGTTATTTTAAAATAATGTCATAATTATGTCTCTGTGTTACTATCTTATATCTTACCTTTCTCTTAGTTTAAAAATGTTAAGGAAAAAAGGAAGGAAGGGAGGAAGGAAGAAAGGAAGGAAGAAAAGAAGGAAAAGGCGAAGGAAGGAAGGAAAGAAGGAAGGAAGGAAGGAAGGAAGGAAGGAAGGAAGGAAGGAAGGAAGGAAGGAAGAAAAAAAAAGAAGGAAGAAGGGAAGGAAGGAATGAATTTGGATGTGCTAGGAAATGTGCTAAGTTCTGGGGATGACAATCAAAAAAGGAGACAGTGTTTGCCCCTATATCTTCAGCTCTCCAGAGCAGAGCACTAGTATTCTTGCCAGCTCTAATGCTATGACACTTACCAGAACTCATGTATACTAAGCATCCTTGAGAAGTCACACATTCTTTCTTGGGCCACATAGCCTCTCAGTTTCTTTACAGACTTAAATTTACATCCTATGAAAACCAGAGAAAATCTGACTTTTTATCTTTAGAAGAGAAAAAAAGGTTAATAATTTCCTGAAACCATAAAGTACAGGTGTTCTCTTCTGGAGCATCTAATTTATTTACTATATTTATTAAGAGGCAATATTGACATGATTGGATGATGACTTGAGCTATATAAAAAAGGTGAAAGAACAGATTATGTCCTTATTGATGATCCAGAATTTAAGGCTTATCCAACCTTTAAAATACCAAGTGTTTTAATTGAAGAATATTTAGATCATTGAGTTCAAAGGAATATCACACTGGCAAGAGACCAGAATATGGCAATGTTCTAAAAGACAATAGCAAGGGAGTTTAGGGCGATGGTGATTTTAGAGGCAACCCATATCCCCCCTCCCCCAATTCAGTCTAATGTTTGGAATTCTAAAGGCATAAGCCAAATTTTTGATATTGTTGCTTAAAATATTTAAAGTTTAAAGTCATTTAATGAGATTAAATTCTTCAATTCCTCTGGTATGCTTTCCCCCTCCTCCCTCACACACAGAGAAAAATGAAGCCCTCACTACTTCCAAATGGGGAAGGGACTGGACCTTTGCAAAGGATTCTTTTTTTTTTTTAATTAAAGCTTTTTATTTTCAAAACATATGCATGGATAATTTTTCAACCTTGACCCTTGCAAAATCTTGTGTTCTGCCCCTCCCTCCCCCCTTCCCTTATCTCTCCCCTGGATGACAAGTAATGCAATGTATGGTAAATGTGGAGTTCTTCTACACATATTTCTACAATTATGCTACAAGATCAGCATAATTTTGATCTGAAAAATCAGAAAAATCGAGAAAGCAAACAAAATGAAAGCAAACAATAACAAAAAGAGTGAAAATTCTATATTGTGATCCACAGTTGCTTCCGATAGTACTCTCTTTGGACGTAGATGGCTCTCTTCATCATTGGACTAGTAGAACTGGCCTTAATCATTTCATTCTTGAAGAGAGCACAGCAGATCAGAACTGATCATCATATAATCTTGTTGCTGTGTATAATGATCTCCTGGTCTTCTCACTTCACTCAGCATCAGTTCATGTAATTCTCTCCAGGCCTCTCTGAAATCATTCTGCTGGTCATTTCTTATTAAAAAAAAATAGTATTCCACAATATTCTCATACCATAACTTATTCAGCCAACTGATTAACATCCATTCAGTTTCCAGTTTCTTGGCACTACAAAAAGGGCTGCCAAAAACAGTTTAGCACATGTGAGCCCCTTTCCCTTCTTTATGATCTCTTTGGGATACAAGCCCACTAGAAACTCTTCTGGATCAAAGGATATCCACAGTTTGATAGCCCTTTGGGAATAGTTCCAAATTGCTTTCCAGAATGGTTGAATCATTTCACAGCTCCACCAAAAAAGTGTCCCAGTTTTCCTACATCCTTTCCAACACTTGTCATTATCTTTTCCTTGTCATCTTAGACAATCTGAGAGATATATAATGATACATCAGAGTTGTCTAAATTTGCATTTCTCTGATCAATAGTGATCTAGAGCATTTTTTTTTCATATGACTAGAATGGTTTCAATTTCTTCATCTGAAAATTATCTGTTCATATCCTTTGACCATTTATCAATTAGAGAATGGCTTGAATTCTTACACATTTGAGTCAATTTTCCATCTATATTCGAAATGGGGCCTTTATCAGAACCTTTGAATGTAAAAATGTTTTCCCAGTTTATTGCTTCCATTATAATCTTGGCTACCTTAGTTTTGTTTGTATAAAAGCTTTAAATTGCAAAGGATTCCCAGAATTTTCAAATCACTTCTAGTTCATTTGAATTAAAATGGATTGAGGAAGTCTCTGCATAGAAGATGAGGTTATAATTGGGACTTAAGGTAAAATGCCTTGTTTTAGAGCATCTGGATCCTCAAACTTTTTAAATAGGGAGCCAGTTCACTGTTCCTCAGACTGTTGGAGGGCTGGACTATAGTAAAAACAAAAACTTTGTTTTGTGGACCTTTAAATAAAGAAACTTCATAGCCCTAGGTGAGGGGGATAATCTTCCTCAGCTGCTGCATCTGGCCCCCGGGCAGTAGTTTGAGGACCCTGAAGAAGTCAGCTTCATTGTATCAAATAACATGTGGTGAAAATTAAGGAACAAGGAAACTGGAACCATGTGGGAGATGGAGGAAAAGGGACTGACTTAAGAAAGACTTTGAAAGCCTGAAAATTTCTATGTTTTTACTTGTATTTATTAAGTCCAAATTAGGATTTAGTAGAAAGAATGCTGGGCATGGAGTCAGGAAAATCTGTATTCAAATGTGGCTTCAAATATTGACTGGTTGTTTGACTCTCAGCACATCTGCTATCGGCTTCAGTTTCCTCAACTATAAAATGAAGGTGATAATGGCACCTAGATCTCAGGGATGTTATGAAGATCAAATGGGAATCAAACATTTTTCATGGTGGTTGATACATGGTAAGCTCTTCATAAATTAAAATTTTAGTAGTATTAGCCATTCTTATTTAAGTCTACAAGTGATAGGGTACCCCTGGGGTTTATTTTGGAAATTGATGATATGGTCAGAGAAGCTAGGGTTACTCTAGGTGGCTCTGAGCTCTTCTTTATCCATAATTCTGTGATTTTATGATTTTTCAGTAAGGTTAGGCAGTGAGTGATGTACTAAATAGAGACTAATTCTTGAGTTTTAATTCTAATTCAGACACTTATGAGCTATATGACTCTGGACACATCACTTAAGTTCTCTGTGTGTCATTGTTCTGTTTCCTAATAAGGCTGCTGAATTAGTAAAACAAAATATAAACCTTAAAGTGCAACCCCCCCCAAAAAAAAATAAATGCTCTGTGTGTGAGGGAGGGAGGGAATCTTGTTAATCCTCCAGCATTTAGCCACGGTCTCCTTGTTTTTGCTTTTTTTTTCCCTTGTTTTTCTCTGATTGTGGGAAAATTCTGCATGCTAGTTTCATATGATCTAAAGGCTTTGATTCCAAGATCATGTGACTGTTGTTTTAAAGCATGTGATTCTGGATGAGTTATTTCTCTTCTCTAAGTGTCCAATTCCTAAGCTCATTAAATAACACCAGTTTCACAGGGGTTTTTTGGACCAACTGAGATCCCACATCCATAGTGGATAGGGTAATTAGAGGCAGTCCTATCAGAATCTCTCAATTTCCAGCCAACAAATAATGTACACAAAACTCTACAAAACAGAGGGTAATGTCTATATGATCCAAGAGTAAAATATTGATTTTCATAATACACCAATTTGACTGTCATAATCTTATTCATCAAACTGCTGTGGGTCCCTATTTCTCTAGAATAAAAGTCAAACTTTTTAGTTTTACACTCACAATTAAGTCACAATCTGGTCTCTTGCTCCTTTTAAAGATGTATTATGTAGCCCTTTTCTTCATTCAAAGCAGCCTTCAACCCATTCCTCTCATCTATGGTGTATTTTCTACTGTTTTACCTTTGTCCTAGATATACTATGCCTGGAATATCATGTTCTCACATTCATCTCTTAGCTTCCCTTGGCTTTTTCAAGACTCAGCTCAAGAGTTTTACATGAAGACTTCCTGATCTCCAACTGCCACCCCCTATCCTCCCACCCCAAATTAGCTGATCTCTTCAAAGTCTAGAGCGGTAAGGGAATTTAGAGAGTGTTCCTTTGATTTACAGATAAGGAAATTGGCTTCCAGAAAGACTGTTTCCTGCCCTTGGTCATGGAGAATGCACCTAGAAGACCTGGAATTTGAATCCAGTCTCTTAGTTTGAATACATCTTTTCTTCTTTACCTCGCTGATAACTCTACCAAGAGAAAGTAAACTCCTTGAGGGCAGGAAGTATTTCTGCTTTTGTTTGTATGGCCCATTGAAACAACTGGTTTAAGATTCTTAGGAAATGCTTGTGGAATCATATTATCCTCATGTAGCAGGAGCAGTGTCCTAGAGCAATGGACCAGAAATCAGTAAATATCTGAGTTCAAATCCTGTCTCTGACATTAACTGTGCAACCTTAATTACAGCACTTAATTTCTCTGGCCCTTACTTTCCTTCTGTAAAATGGGTCCAATAAGAACTCCTTTCTTACCTATCTTAGAGGATTGATGTAATTATTTTAAAAAGCAGCATTGTGTAATATACTGCAAATCTTAATGATTATAATTTTTATCACTGGGGATACCATTCCTTACACATACTGAAATCGGGCCCTCCTCTTCGCTCTTCAGTGGAAACATTGCATCTGGAATATTTGAAAGGCCTTATAGACACTAATCCATCGTCCTGCTTCTCAGCATGCAAATGTCTCCATCCCATTTCCTTCCTCACCACTAGTTCTATGTATTTGTCCTACTTAGAAAGATTTGCTCATTTCCTGGATCTCCCTCCAGGGTTCACTTTCTATCCCTAGTCCTGTAGGTGGCAGGAGTCATGTCTAGATAATTGAATTTGTTCCCATGTCACTCCATTTGCATTTTGGTCACATGTGACCAGGCGCAGGCTTCCCTGGGACCAGCCCTCATTCTGTCACCTTCTCACTATTGTCTGCATCAGCAGCTGGAACGCTCGCCTGGCTTGTCCACACTGCCCGGCCCCTCCGCCCTTTCTGTGAAGAGATGAGCACAGAGGCATCCCCGACCTGCTGCTGTTGGGCATGATTAGGGTCCTGAGAATGCAAGCATAAAATAAAGATTTCAGATCTTCCCAGAGCTAATGGTGCAGAATAGCAGCAAGCCATCCTGTGGCGGGCTCTCCTGGGAGCACACTGGCAAATTAAATAAAACAACCCAGGGTTACAAGAGCTATTTAATCTTTATAATGGTATGTACCTATAGAGGTCTGGGAGAGGTTCCAGGAAGGGAAAAAAATTTTTTTTGAATGTGGAATGAGATCTCAAATGAAGTCAATCTGAACATCACTGTTCTGCTCCAGGCCATCACTGGGGCCTTCAGTTATTGAATCTGATTGACCTTTTAAATATTGCCCCTCTAATTTTAATCATATTCCTCCTACCCCCACTGGAGCCTAATCATGTTAATAATACAGCTGTCTTGGAAGTAGATGTGGAATAAATCTCTGGGGCTATCTATCCCATCCAGGATCTGGAGAAAAACTCCTCCCTCAGGGACAAAGGGGACCAGTGGCCATACTATCCTTAATTAAAGACCTCTAGAGAAGGAGAGTTTCATTACCAATGAAACCAGCCAATCTATTTATTCCATTTTTTTGCTTAATTCTAACTTGGGAAATTTCCCCTTAGAAAATTAAACCCAGAGCTACTTTTTTTATTTTTTTTTTTGCAACTCCCCCATCTCTTCCCCTCTTCCATTTGTTCCTGATTCTATTCTTTCCTCTCATCCCAAAGAGTTCAAGTAGAAGTTCTTTTCCACAGGGAAGAACAATAAGTCCTCAAATACCACTACATGGTCCAGCTGAATCTGTTAAGTTAAACATCCCCTCCCTATGCCTATTTCCACCAACTCCCTCCATTTTTTTTCAAGAATTTCATCTCTCCATGAATTCAGGAACTTTCCCTGTCCTCACAGCCTGACTTGGACTCCTTCAACTTTCTAAAGTCCTTCCTTAAGTAGGATATCCATAGTGGAAGCCAACATTCTAAAGGCACTCTAGCCTACCTAGATCATAGCAGAAAGACCTAATCATCTACTTCTTCCTGAAGTCTACTCTCCTATCATTCTGAGATCAGATTTGTTTTCTGACCACTATGTGCACTGTTACTTCAAAATGAGATCGCAACCCACAGTCAATGTGGAACAACATACAAGAAACATCTGAAGTGTCCTTCTTCTTCTGCTCTATGCTTTTTGCTTCTAGCTGCTTCCATCAGGTAGTTAACAACACCTTAAACTGGCAGAACTCCAAGGAACTACTACTTTGCAATCTTTCATTAACACATGAAGTGTTTGTCATCTTCTCCCAATGTACTTGACTTAATAGAATCTCTTCCCCTTGGGAGACATGTTGTGGGATGGATCAGCATTAAACTTGACTCAGGAATCATCTGCTGATGAGCTTTTTTTGCAGTTCCACCAGAGGCGGCATTGATTCAAAACAAATGATAGTTAATTACTTAGCGAGGCAAGTGCCAAGAACATGCCCATACTATCTTTCTCTCTCTCTCTCTCTCTCTCTCTCTCTCTCTCTCTCTCTCTCTCTCTCTCTCTCTCTCTCTCTCTCTCTCTCTCTCTCTCTCTCTCTTTCTCTCTCTCTCTCTCTCTCTCTCTCTCTCTCTCTCTCTCTTTCTCTCTCTCTCTCTCTCTCTTCTCTCTCTCTCTCTCTCTCTCTCTCTCTCTGTGTGTGTATGTCTCTGTCTGTCTGTTTCTCTTTCTCTTTGTCTGTCTCTCTCTGTTTATCTCTCTTTGTCTCTCTATCTCTGTCTCTCTGTCACACACACACATATGCACATATTACATTCTCCTCTAAACTACTTCTCTGTATTTGTGTGTGTGTGTGTGTGTGTGTGTGTGTATTTGCCAAGCATACATTTGAACAATGTGGCCAACCCATCAGAGTTGCACTCTCAGCAGCAATGGTGGAATGCTTGGCAATTTAATTCCAGAAAAGACCTTAGTGTCTGGTATCTTATTCTGCCATTTCATCTTCAGAATCTTCCTAAGACAATTCAAATGGAAGCCAACAAAAACCAACTTTCTGTCATGACATTTGTATATTGTCCAAGTTTCACAGGCATTTAATGCAAGGTCAGCATCATGGCTCTGTAGGCCTTCAGTTTGGTAGTCAATTTAATATGTCTTTTTTATCACACTTTCCCATGGACTTAGATGGCTCTGGCAATGTGTAATTCAACTTCATTATCAATGTGGATATCCCAAGGTAAGTGAACTTCTCCACAGCATTCACAGTTTCTCAATCTGCTGTAACTGATATTCTGCATATGGATGGGATGGGATCTGGCTGATGGAGAACTTGTGTTTTCCTGGTGTTAATTGTTAGGCTAAAATTAGCACAAGCAGCAGAAAATCGATCCATGCTTTGTTGCATCTCAGGTTAGAGGCTTCATTGAATGTACAATCAATGGCAAACAAAAAATCATGCACCATCACTTCTTCCACTCTAGTTTTGGTTTGTAGTCTTTTTTTTTTTTTTTTTTTTTTTTTTGGTTTAAGATTACCATCAGTGCAATACTTAACCTTGATGTAAGTTTTGTCTTCAATGAAGATATTTTACAACTTGGCTGAAAACATTATGGTAAAAAGCATGGGAGCAAGACCAAAGCCTTTTTTCTCTCCATTGATAATTGGGAAAGCTCGAGAGCATTGCCCATTTTCCAGAGTCCAGGCAAGCATACCATCATGTAATAGCTGTATTTTCTGAGCAATCAGATTTTGATATAATTTTCCATAAATCTTCATGACTGGCTGTATCAAAGCCCTTGGTCAGATCTACAAATATTGTATACAAAATTCTGTTCTGTTCCTGGTATATCTCCTGGAGTTGTTAGGCAGCAAACACATCGACCATTCCTTGGCCCCTTCTGAAATCAAACTGGCTTTCAGGTAGATGATCTTCTTCCAGGTGTAGGAGTAGCCTATTATGGAGGACTCTGGCAAGAATCTTTCCATCAATGACTAAGAGAGAGAACCCTCTTTGATTATCACAGGACAATCTATTCCCTTTACCTTTATAGTGATGAACATTGGAGACATCCTAGATCTCTGAAGCATAGCCCCATCTTGCTATATAATCTGCAAAATTTCAGTCATCTTTTTCCTGTTCCTGCCATTTCTCATGGAGTTGACAGGTGGCAAACAGAATATTGGCTCTTTCTTAGTCCCATCTAAAGATATATACTGGTTTTCATATGTATACAATGTATACATACACATAACTCTACATATATATGGTATATGTATATCTAAAAGCATATATGTGTATCTGTATATTTATATATATTGTGATTGAAATTTAAAACATTAAAAAACTTTAATACGAGTCATTCTCATCTCACTTTAATTTGGTGCTCTTTCAATGATAGAGAATTCACTGCTTCCTGAGAAAAACCTTTCTACTTTTGGATATTGTAGTTAGGAATTTTTAATCTATGCCAAATACTAATAACCAACATTTATATAGAATTGTAAAATTTGAAAACCTTTATTTTCCTGTCTCCCCACATGATATGTCAAATCTACATGAAGGTGAATGATGGGGAGGGTGAAATAAACCATTATAAATAAAATCTATTTCCTAACCCATTCCAAAACCCAGGGTTTTGTTTATTATCCCAACCTAGGATTTTATTATTTTCACTGTTGACTTTGTCCAAACAAAAGCATCAATTCCAGTGATAGAAGTCAGAAATGTACCCCCACCCCAGATGTGGGATAATTCTTGGGGTGCGGGGAGAGCTCTACATGAATCATTCCTAATTTTAATAAAGATCTTGACCTTAGAGGTCAGCTTAGCTCCAGAAAAGAATCTTTAGTGGTGGTGACAAAATGACTGGATCTCCTTCAGCCTTGATTGTTTCTGTAAACTTGGGAGAAATCTCAGATTTTTTTTTTTTGCTGATGCATTATGCAGATAGAATCAACATAACTCCAGCAGCCAGACCATATCTTCCTTGATAAAATGACCCCAAGACAAAAGCTACTGCAATGGAAATCACCAAGAGAGTGTTTTTGAAACAAGTCCATTCCTCCCCACTCTCACATCATCTTCCCCATACAACTACAGTTGTCTTTGCTCTGATCACTTTCTTAATTGCTCCAGTATTAAGACTTCAATTCAGGTTGTGTTAAGGGATCTATAAACTGTGGATTCTACTGTCCAATTATCTCAGTCTCTTTTTATTAACTATGTTATGACAGTAAGAACTGCTAGGTGATTTTTGCTGGTTAATAGATATGAATCAAGGTTAATTAGGCATGCCTCTGAATTGTTGGGAAACATTTGAAGTATTTTAATCAGTAGGGTTCAAGTAGGAAAAAAATTCAGCTCAAATGCATGTCTGCTGCTGCTGCTGTAAGTTCAATGAATGTTTCTATGTGTCTGTATTTCTCCTAGGCAGTAAAAGAGACTCATCCTGTGGTGATTTTTGTTTTTGTTTTTCTTTCTTTTTTTGGTAGAGGTAAGAGTGAGAGTTCCTGGCTTTCATTTCATGGATGGAAGTTATGGCCATTAGGGAAATTCTATCCAAGATGATTGTAATGATTTATGGTGCAAGTATTTATTAAGTGTGTACGAGTTGCCAAGCTGGAGTCCATAGATGCAAAGACAAAAATAGAAATGGCTCAAAGATCTTGCTTCAAGTAAACAACCTATGAAGTATAATCAAAGTAAATAGAAAAGAACGATTCCAAAAATGAGCAAATGGAAATTGAGAGAATCAGGAAGGAGTTAAAAAGGACCATGATGGGAGATTTGAGATTGGCCTTGAAAGGGCTGAGGGACAGGATGGCATCCAAAGGGAAAGTTGAGAAAGCAGGGCATCACCACCATGGATGCTAAATTGGACAAAGGGACAGAGGTGAGAGATAGATTATAATGTAATAAGTAAAAACACATTGTCCAGGTGAGCTAAGGCATAGAGTGAATTGAGAGAATCATATGAACTCAATATAAAAAGATTGTTTATAGTCTTAAAAAGTTACCTGGGATTCATGGAGGTTAAGTGATGTGTCTGGGGTCACAGAATTAGCAAGAATCTGAGGCAGAATTCTTGCCCAGGGCTCCTGTTTCTAATGTGTACCTGTTGTGTGTCATTAGGCAAGACATTGAACCTCTCTGTCATGATTCCTTGACTTGTAAAATGTGAGATTTAGGCTAAATGGCCTCTAAGGTCCCTGCCAGCTCAATAATAGGAGGCTATAAGCACAAGCTAACAAATACTGGCCTTCTGACTTCCAACAGTGCTATTTCCTATTACTCTACATCCTTTCTAAAAATACCCCAGCAAGATCACACAGGGATTCTGTCATTCTCTGCCAATCATCATGGGGCAAGGGAAGACCTGGCACATCACTTCTGGGGGGGGATTTCCTCTCAGGAATTCTTTCTGACCATCTAGCCTGAAAACTCTCCTTGAATATATAGACTTAAAGAGTCTCTGGGGGCACTGAGAGGTTCAGTGTTTGATATAGGGTCATCTAGTTAATGTGTGTCATGGGAAAACATAGAACCAGGTCTTTGAGGCAGGCACTTGGTCCATCATACTTCCTCTCAAAGAATAAAGCAGAGACTTCAGTTATCTCTGCATATTGTGGCATGTAGATGTGAGTAGTGTACACATAAACTTACACACACACACACACACACACACTTACTTGAATTATAACATAGGCAGATTCTAAAATGTCTTAATTAACATTAACAAAATAATGTTTTGAATGTGCTTCATCTAGAAATTAGTACTACTTTGTAGGTGTTTATTAAAATTGCCCCCATTATAACATTCTATCTCATGAATGGCTGCTCTCTCTGAGGACGCTATTGGGAATAAATCTTCATACATTACAACAGTTCTATTGGACTCAGATTTTGCAATAACTTTGCACATCTCTCTTGTGATGAGAAAAATAATTTAAATCTTTATTGTTTTATTGACTAGTCCTGAAAAATCAGGATAAAAGCATCTATCTGGGCAAGTATAAGCTTCATGGGAAATAATACATGGGTAAGTTTTGCTAATCTTCAAATCTATCCAAAGGAAAGGAAAAGAAATGAATTAATGGATAAATGAATGACAAACATTTAAAGTCTTACCATGTGCCAAAAATGTGCTGAAGCCTGGAGATACAAATACAAAAATGAGACATCTATGTATTCTTATAAGAATGTGGGGCTAGTCATAGAGGGAAGCTGTAGAAAGAAGAGTTACAGTCTAGAGGGTCAGAAAGATACAAGAAAAACAATAGAATTGTTTATAAAGTCCTGCCTTCATGAGGTATTGGGAATTCTGATTTGATTATTGTGCTTTAAGCAAGAGGTAGAAAAGATGAGGAGTGGGAGATAGGTCAGAGTGTTTCTAACCAGTGGCTTATTTCCTCTCAGGCATAGTGTTAAAAGTGGCAAGGAAGGACAGAAAATGACTAAGGGAAATGCCAGCTATACTTTGTAGGGTGAGGAAGAGTAAGAAGACTAGGAAAATGTTGAAATTATAAACCTGAGGAACAAGAAAATGGCAATGTCTTCTTTAGAAATTGTAAAAGAATTCTATTAGTTCCTACCCACTGGTTGGATGAGAGCTCTGAACCTGAGAGATGATGAATAAATGATATAATAACCAGTTGAACAAATGACAAAGTAGAGAATTCTAATAGTCTATGTTGTTGAGATGATCTATCATATTCTCCCCAGATACCGGGGAAAACCCATGTGCACATTATTGAGAGTTAGTAACAGATAGGTACAAAAAGGAAGAGATGTTCCAGCAAGAAGCTGGACTCCTGAATGAACTTCAGTAAAGCCTTATTAGTTTTTGGCAGTATATGAGATTAAGAAGAAAAAAATATTTCATTGCAGTCTCAGTATCTCCCAAAGGTGTGGATAAGAGATAATCCTCAAGTATTTTAAAGTTATATATTTCAGCTAAAGAAAAACTCAAAGAAAAACCAGGAAAGTTTCATAGAAAAATCTACCTGAAGGCAACATCTCTTTAGATTATATAACAGATATTTTGAGATTTTTTTTTACTCTAATAAGAAATGCGTATATAGATGTGTGTGCATGTCTATGCAAACATATGTGTAAGCTTGGGGATGGCGTATATCTCCATCTATCGGCTCCTGAGTAGAAATATCTGTCTTGCCATTCACTCCTACTGTTATCTTTGCTTGAAAGGCCTTTTATTCAATTCAAGGCACCTCAAGAAATTAAGGTTATCCCTAATGTTAAAATAATTATTTGTATAATACTATTAAGTTACATACCATTTTTATGATAGAGTGCCTCTTCCCCAAGATATCACCCCTCACTTTATAACTTGACTCTAGGTTTGGTTCCTCCAAAGGACAGCCTTTTACACTTAATAATTCATAGATAAAATTAGATCAAAGCAAAAGCTTCGATTAGCTTGCACAATAAGAATAGTCAATATAAAATTTACCCACACAGTCAGGAGTTCACTTTCCCATAAATTTATAGTGTCAATGAGAAAGGGAAGCCAATGGAATATACTGCTTCTGAGGCATGTGACAAGGGAACAAATGGGTAAGCCAAAGTGTGATTCAGGTGCTATAAGATGTGATAACTTTTGTCTTTCTATGTTGCTTAATAATGCTTCCTTCAATCCCAGGTGCAGTATCTCTTCTGAACTTCTAGAACTACTCCTCTCTAGTTGCCCAATTGTCCAGAGTCCTACTCCCATGAGACCCCAGAGCTCACTCCTAAGAGTTGATTCTAATAACTGACTGCTTCTTTCTGTGAGGCATAATGTTTCTTTCTGGGTAAATAGTCTCACACAAAATGTCATGATCAATTTTTAAAAAATTAAAAAAAAAAATCTTCTATTCTACTATGCTGCTTTTTAGCAAAAAAAAAAACAAAAAAACAAAAAAACAAAAAACAAAAAACAAAAAACAAACAAAAAAAAAGGTGAAAAAAAATGTATCCTACTCAAGAATTAACTTCCTCCTTCAGAGGTAGCCTTCACCAAAATGATCAATTATCTATGCCAAATCTAATGACTTTTTCTTATTCCTCATCTTCTGTAACCTTTCTGCAGCCATTGCCATTAGCTATTTTCTACTTGATATTCCTTTTCCTCTATTTTGGGAGTGAAATTATTCTTTCCTTCTTCTCCTATCATCCTCTTTCTTCTCAGCCTTTTTTTTTTTTTTTGGCTACACCTCCATCTAGGCCATACTCACTAACTGTGAGTACCTTCCATGATCTGTTTTGGGCTTTCTTCTCTTCTCCCTTTTTGTAATTCAATAATTATTCTTATCCAAATCATTTTAAGATCTACTTGTCTGGTCTTAACCCATCTCTTGATTTCCAGTCTCACATCTCCACTTATCAAATGGACATCTCAATCTGCATGTCTTATAGATATATTCAGTTTAATGTATCCCAAACTGAATTCATTATCCTTTCCTCAAATCCCACAATTTACTGCATCATCATACTCCCAGTCATACTTGCTTGTAATCTAGGTTTCATGCTTGACTCCTTTTCCCCAAAAACACATTTCCAAGTCCAGTTAATTTTACCTTTGCAATATTTCTTGTACAATTCTTCCTCTCTCCTCTGATGTATGCTTTATCCTGATATCATCATCTCTTGATAGCTAGACTATTGAAATATTCTGATAGATGTTCTCCTTTCCTAAAGTCTTTCCTTTTTCTGATTCATCTTCCATTCATCTACCAAAGCCATCTTTCTAAAGTACAAATCTGACCATGTCATCCATCTTATTAAAAAACCTCCAGAGCCATCCTATTAGCTCTAGAATTTGGTATAAAATTCTTTTTGGTTTTTAAAGGCATTTTCAAGTTGGTATCTTTTCCCAATAATAATGTTGTTGTTGATGATGATGATGATTATGTGTCTATACACTTCATGATCCATATCTTTGGATTTCTGACTGTTTTTTTACACAAGACACTCCATCTCTCAATTCCAGGAATTTTCATTGACTGTCCCCAATTCTTTGGATGTCCTCCAGCTTTTTCTCTGCCTCCTGATTTGTTTCCTCTTCAGAATGCTTTCCTTACTTTATCAGTATTTCTATATATTATCCAGGGTTCTTTTCAGGCTAGAATTTAGCCACTCTGCCTTATCATTCTCTGTCTCTGATTGTTTTTTTTTTTTTTTCCTAGAGCCTCTATTTTAAGAGGGCAGCTCAAGTTAGCCATGCTATTCCTCTATAGGCTGCATTCTTGTCTCTCCTACACTTTTTCTCCAGTGCCCCAAAGTTGAGGACCTTCTTCCCACATCTTCCTTCATTTTGCATTTATATGCTGGTCACTTCCAATAAAATGCAGGTCCTTAAGGAAAGAAACTTATTTTCTATTTGAATTTTTATTTTTATCACTTAGCATAGTTCTTGAGACATAATAAGATTTTAATAAATGATTGTTAGTTGAGTGACTGACTGGTTTCTTTTCCATCATAACAGCCAAAATTCCACTTTTTGTTGTTTGATAATTGCTGGGAAAAGAAAGAGAAAAGAATAATAATAATAATAATATGTATCAAATCTCGAAGGACCAATTTAAAAAGTCGCAAAAACTGCTGATTTTTCATTGATTATAACTGAACAGATTGTTTCTGAGATTTATGAAGGGAAATAATTTTCTATTTTCAGTTTATTTCTAGGAGACATTTATCCTTTATTTCAGGGGTCCTCAAACTAAGGCCCTTAGGCCAGATGTGGCAGCTGAGAACGTTTATCCCCCTCACCCAGGGCTATGAAGCTTCTTTATTTAAAGGCCCACAAAACAAAGTTTTTGTTTCTACTATAGGCTGGCCCTCCAACAGTCTGAGGGACAGTGACTGGCCCCCTATTTTAAAAGTTTGAGGACCCCTGTTTTATTTGGTTGAGTCTAGCTCATTTTTTTTTTCCTTTCTGGAAAACATTTTCACTTTCTAAATCTAAATCTAATCCTGGTGTGTGTGTATGTGTGTGTGTGTGTGTGTGTGTGTGTGTGTGTGTGTGTGAGTGTGAGAGAGAGAGAGAGAGAGAGAGAGAGAGAGAGAGAGAGAGAGAGAGAGAGAATTGTTTAAAGGATCTTTAGTGTATGCAGTAGTTTATGCTCCCTGATATTGCTTCCTGTTATAACTTTAGTCCAGAATCAGCCAGCTAGCATTGTAAAACCTGGAGATTTCAAATTTCATTGAGTTCCATTAAAAACTTAATATCTTATAAAAAGAAAACAATGAGTATAAACCCTTAGAACCTTAGGACCCCTTTTTGTCTCTATCATTTGCCCTTTTTTTAATCCTGTGATTACTTCAGCTGAATATGAGGAAAGTCCTGATCAATCACTTTTTCATCCTTAGCCCCAGTATGATTATAGAATCACATTGAAAATTGAGAACAACTCTATTAATTAGGATCTATAGAATTTTCTCTATTTTCCAGATGAATAAACTGAGCCTGCGTAGTTAACTAAGTAACTTGCATGTGGAAGAACAGATGATAAGGGTGAGAAGTGGGATTTCAAACCAAGTTATCCTAATCTGCTTTTAGCATTCTAACAACTCTGGCAGACTTCCCAATCTAGAAAATTTTCTTTTTGGGACTTAGTGTTTCTAAAATATGTAAGCATGATGTAGTAGAAATAGTCATAAAATCAGAACTAGAAACAACTTCAGAGAACAAATTGAGTAAAAAGACAGGTTCTTGTCCTGACTACCAATGAGGATTGGTTGAAGGAAATGGAGATATTTAGCCTGCAGAAGAGTTAGAGGACCAAAAAAACTGTTTTCAAATATTGAAAAGGTCCCTACTGGAAGAAGGTTTCATTTCCTTTCCTTAGTCCCAACAAATATGTAGATTTCATGCAAACACACACACACACACACACACACACACACACACACACACACACACCAAAAAGGGGAAGACCCTCAGGAATTCTGGACAAAACAGAAACAATTGCTATTTACACTCACGCTGGATCAATCGGAGTCCCAATGATGCAGGACCAATAGTTGATCAATCAGTAAGAACCTGAATGATTTGAGTTTCACGCATGGTTTAAATCTGAGATTCTGAAATTTTTAACAACAGATACTTATTAAATTTCATTTAAGCTATTGGATGATTTGGTATCTTCATCAATAAAATGATGGATTTGAGTCATTTGGTTTCTAAAGCGGCTCCTATCTCTTGTCATTCTACTTTTAATTTAATACAATTTTAGATGATCTCTGAGAATCACAAATAAAAACTGAAGAATTCTCCCTCACATACTCCAAATAATATTTGTACTCATAAATTATGAAAAAAAATTGGTTTTGAACCATTTTAAAAACCACAATTCTATAACATCATTGGAGCCAGATTTTTCTAGATTCCTTTTTGACTATTAAGATCTCATCCCTCAACTTTTCAATACAAGTTGGAGTCTAATTAGCTTTTAAATATATATATATATATCAGTTGGTAGAACGAACATGGTATTTCTTTGGTGTTTACAACTGTGCTATTCACTAACCATGCTGGTACTTTTCCCTTTCATCAAAGAGAGCTCATGTTGGTTAAAGTATTACACTATTTCCCATGGGTCCTTTGTCACATTTTGCACTTAATTTGCAAACAGATATGAGGGTCTTAAGATGTAGAGGACATAGATCAGATGATTAAGTGGCATCGTTCTGGAGGATCAAAGGCTGGGAGGATGAATTTGCATTTAGTCACTTGTGCACCACTTGAAATTTTTGGTAAAATGAAAATATTTGCAGCTTTGCTATATGTTATTTAGTTACATGGAATTCAGTTTTAGAATGGGTATTTTTTTTGGGAGGGGGGAGAACAGGAGAGAGAGAAGAGAGTAAGAGGGAAGGTAACGATTAAAAATCATCACTCAAATTATTTAAACTTGACACTATCTATCTGGTTTTTGGAGTTCAATAAAGCTGAATTGTAGAGTTGATTTAAGGGATAAAGAGAACTAATGTTTTGTTGAAATTCAGTTTTAAGATATTATATAATTACTGATTGTCCTTTTCCCTTGGGTAGCGATTTGAGCATTTACGTGATGAATTTATATTTACAGCCATCCTGGTCCTATTTTTACTGGTGAAGATGACAGCTTCTTTACATGTCATCTTCTTTTATGTAATTCTAATTTAAAAATTTATATTTTAAAATTTAGTAATCAACAAAAAGAACACATTAAAAACTATTAAAATGAGATGATACCAAAAATAAGCCATGAATTATTTGTAATTCATAGGATCATAAAGTGAAATAATATAGAATTGAAATGCTCTTTATATCAATGGCAACCTCCTTTAACAAATGTGAAAATCAAGGCATGCATAAGAAACTAAGACCAAAGATATTGACTCTAATCTATATATTACATTTAGCCAAATATTTAAATGCTAACTATATGAGAGTCTCCATGCTGCTTACGGAAGTTACAGATAAGAATGAAAAACTTGAGACAGCTAGGTGGTGCAGTGGATAGAGCATCAGCCCTGAAGTCAGGAGGATCTGAGTTCAAATCTGGCCTCAGACACTTAACATTTCCTTGCTGTATGACCCATGGCAAGTCACTTAACCCCAATTGCATCAGGGAAAAAAAAAAGAAAGAAAAGCTGCCCTCGTCCTCATCAAGTTTATATTCTTAAAGTATAAAGCATGTACATAGACAAGTACATGGTTGAAGTTCAGTTATTCAGTCAATCCCAGCTCTTCTTGACCTCACAGACCATAACATGCCAGGCCCTTATGTCTTCCACTATTTATTAACACTTGTCCAAGTTCCTTTTCATGGTTTTCATGTCACCATTTATCTATCTCATTCTCTTTCCCCTTTGCATTCAATCTTTCCAAACATTATAAGCTATCCCACATCTTTTGCAATTTGCAATTTTGCTATATAGAAGAATATAAAAATTAACCTAGATCTCTTCAACTTCATGTAGAACATTTTATTATATTAATATTATATTAATTAAAGTAACCAAAATTATTAAGCATTTACTATATACCTGAAACTCTATTACTGCCTCAATTATCTCTATTGCTGACATGGTCTTCTCATTATCTGGCCAAAGTATTTCTACTTCAGCTTTAGTATTCGACCTTCTGATAGACTGATTTGACCTCTTTGATGTTCAAGGTTCTCTTTAAAGTGTTCTCTAGAACCACATTTTGAAAGTGTTGATTTTGGTCTTTGTGATGGTCTCACAACCATATATTGCTACTGAAAAAGACATAACTAATACATGATAAACTATAGAGAAAGAAAGGCTCACTATCATTAAAGATCAAGGATGTCAGAAAAGGCTTTCCTCAGGAATAGTCCAAAAATTGAACTTTAAAGGAAAGTAAACATTCTAAGCAGTAAAGGGGCTGGGGAAAATGTTTCAGATATGAGGCAATAGCCATTCATTAAACTCCAAGTTTGTGATAAACATTATTTTGTAGCTACAAAGATAATTTATGTACTATCATTTTAAGAGTGTTATCAAAAAGTTACATATACACATACACACATATACATATATGTGTGTATATATATATATATACATATACATATATATGTATATATGTGTATATATATATATGTGTGTGTGTGTATGTGTGTGTGTGTGTGTGTGTATATATATATATATATACATATATATATATATATATATATATATATATATATACTTATTATGTTGTATTTTATTTAAGCAAGTGAACTTAGAATCTGAAGTCTTACACACAGACCTTTGATATGATTCTATCAAATTGATTAATACTGAATGGAATAAAGTAGGGATCCAAATAAATCATCTCTCACACAATTTCCTTAATTGATTGAAAAGTCACATTTTATTAGAGAAATTAATGTGTGAATATCCTGACTTTCTAAACTTCAAAACCATTCTTCAAATGCTTCTGAAATTCACTCAATCCTGGGGTCTCCTTAGACTCATTCAGATATCCCTGAAGCCTTCTGACTTTGGAATAGCCCTCTTTCAGCCAGGCTGTCACCCTTCTCAAACTGGTCAGTTCTACCTGACAGTTCATTCTGTGAGGGCTCCAGGCTCACTCCATTTTGTTCCAAATTTTCTAGAGTTGAAAACCACGTCCCTATATGAAGTTTCTTTTTTTTTTTTTTAATTTTTCTTCCCTTCCCTCTTATGTTTTCAGCTTCCTTTTGTCCCTGCTCATTAGAGTGTAAGCTTCCTGTTAAATAACATTGTCACTTTTGTTTGTATTTTCTCTTGAATACTAAACAAAGGACGTTTCTCAGAGTAAACAATGCTTTTTATTTTTTTTTTTTATGTTTTGTTTTGTTTCCCTCTTTGTTCCTACCCATAATGACAAAGTCCCTAACATCATAGGCAAATATGTCAGTCTTTTACTCCCATTCAAGTAGATGAATAATAATATAAAAGAAGTCTGCACAAAATCAATTGTACATGTTGTTTTATTAAATTCATAATTGGGCTAATTAATACTTGAGTGTTATTAACCACATTGTTAGGACTAAGCATTTATGCTAAGCCACAAAGAAACCAGTGGACAAAGACATAATAGAGCCAGATGAATGTTCAAAGTCCAACAGTAGAATGAGACTGGATTCCAAATAATTTATTAATAATTCCTTGTTCATAGTGAGGACTGTCATAAAGAGAGACAGCTTTTCATTTTTTGCTTGATTACAGAATTTCAATGAGTCTCTAATGACTACTGTATAATCACAGTAGTGTGACAAGAAAACCATCTTCTTCAATGGCGCCTTTTCTAAAAGCATATTTCAGTCCAAATGGGTTATTAATTTAGAATAAAAGCAGATATTCCATCACTTCTTATTCCAAGTCAGATAGAGAAGCTCTCCAAAGCTCTTGACCTGCACTGATCAGGAAAGATTCTTTGAAAAGTCCAAACCATTAAGATTCTGAGATTTAACTGCAAAAACTATTATGGTTGGTTCCTTACTCTCATTTCTACTGTTCTAAATGAGACTTTTGTGCAACTGAGCTATAAAATTGATTCTCCATCCCACTCCCCAAAGCTGCAAACATAGCTTTCACCAGGTAATAGCATGCTACATATAGAGCAGGGAACCAGATGCATTGTAGGGATAGCATAGTAGCCCAATTATTTAAAGGTACCACCCTTTTCTCCTGTTCTCCTGTTAATGAAATAAGAGCTACAATGGTCAATTCTAGACAGCTAGGTGTCAGAGTAAATAATTGTATTAGACATGGAATTAGAAAGACCCGAGTTCAAGTCCTCATTCATATTTTCACTTGATTTTTGAAATAGGGCAACTCAACCTTTCTGCCTCAGTTTCCTCTCTGCACATGATTGTTGTGAGAAATAAATTTGAATAAATATTTGCAGATATCAAGGTGCTATTTCAATATTAGCCATTAATGTTAAAATTAATGAAATTGAAACTAATAGATCACATTCATCCCTACTATTTTGATATCAATGAATCAAATTCTTGAATCAGCTTCCTTTTGTCCCTGCTCATTAGAGTGTAAGCTTTCTGTTAAATAACATTGTCGTTTTTGCTTGTATTTTTTCTTGAATACTAAACTCATTTCTCAGAGTAAATAATGCTTTTTAAAATTTTAAATTGAAATAAAAGAGAAATAGACTAACAGACTAAGAGACCTGGGCTTGAGCCTTGAGTTTTTTCGATTTAATAGTTAGATGCTGTTGAACAAGGAACATGTCCTCTGAATCCCAGTTCTGGGATGAGTAAAGGAGAGATGATGATATTTGTACTACCTGGGTGCTGTCACTCCACCTAGAAGCCATTAGAGGGTAAAGTAAACTTAATAAATATACTGAGTCAGGAAGACTTGAGTTCAAATCAAATGACTTCAGACATTTACTAGCAGGGTGAGCCAAGACAAGTCAGCTGTCTGCCTTGATTTCCTCAAGTGTAAAATTGGAATCATAATAGTATCTATCTACCAAGATTATAGTGAAAATTAAATAAAATTTGCAAAGTATTTAGCAAAGTGCCTGGCACATAGCAGGCACCTAAATGTTCCTTCCTCTTATCCTGCCCCTTTGCCTACTCTCTCTTGGTTTCCCAAAGCATAAAAGGAAGATGATATCATTTGTACTGTCTTTGTCTACATTTGATAGCATCATCTATGTAGAAATGCTTCATAACTGCAGACAGCTATGGCAATGTAAACTACTATTATGGGAAAAAAAGCTACTATTATGGTAGCAGAACCATGTGAGCATCAATTTCAGTATGTGAGAAATACACAAATGGAGCAGTCACCATTTGGCAAAATGATTATCAAACACATGATAGTTTGCAATTTATTTTTTATTGCCTGTTCAAGCAATAATTGTTTGATGCTGTTTGTATAATTGTGGGGTAAGGGGGAATCAAAAAAGTGCGATGCCTTTCTGTTTCGTTTTCTGGATGTTGTTGAAAATAAAAGCTCTTTGTTATGCTAATGATAATTGTAAATTCCTTCTCCAGGCCTTCTAGTGATTTGTTAACTGTGATGGAACCCATCCAAAAACCAGCACTAGGGAGTTTGGTTTAGTTACTGTTGCCAAGAAAGTCCCTGGAACTAATGATTTCAGAGTGTATTTGGACAATGTGGGGGGAAAAAAAAGATGAAGGATGAGGCTAATTGGTGGTTTACTACTTATTACCAGAACAGGAAACCATGCTAGGTTATAGAACTATCTGATTGGACGCATTACTAAAAATAATAGCAAAATTATTTATATGCTAAATTCTCTCTCTAGGGGTTCTTAAACTTTTGTTCTTCAATAGAACATTCTCTGAGAATCAGAAAGAGAATTCATAATGTAGTTGATAATAGAGTACTGACCTTGGAGTCAGCAAATCCTGGATTCCCATCCCATTTCTGACACATACTCTCTTTTTAACCCAACTCAGCTCATTTTATTGCTCTTTGAAACTGTCTGAGTTTACAAGTCACAGAAAATCTTTTAACCTGAATTGGTCAATAAACTTAACTGGTCATAGAGTTTCCTATGTCAACAATCATAAATCCATCTCTATCCATATCTACATAGACCATTTTAGAGAAGAAAATTTGAAGTTTGTAGTTCATTAATCCTTCACTCTCATTGGCCACCATGGAGTCTGTCTCAAATTAGTGCACTAACAGAAACAACAGCAATAATAGTAACTGATATTAACTAGTATTTTAGTAGTAAAATAACAAATATACAATACCTCATTTGCTTGATAAGTTGGATGTGATTATCCTCCTTGTAATATAGATGAGGCTTAGAATGACTTACCTTAATTAGTCAATCATGCCAACAAACCATCAAGTTCAATTTCTTAGTTTTATCCCTAGGAAACTGAATCTGCTTGGGAATAAATGTATTTCTTGCCCCTAATCATACATGTTTAAGAGCAATGTCAAATTTTCTCCTCCAAAGTTCTCCCTTCTTTGCCTTAGACAAGGCTGTTTCAAAATATCCTCTTTCACTTGAACTAACCCAGCAAGAAAAATATACTTTGGGACTTTTGCACACAGAGAGAAGAAATAAGCATTAATACAGTTCTTATTATGTTTCAGGTACTGTGCTAAGTGTTTTTACAAACATTTTCTCATTTGAACTGTTATTATTATCCCCTCATTGGTGACTGTGTGCCACAGTAGGTGTTTACCACTTATTCCCTCAGAACAGGAAACCATGCTAGGTTATAGAACTATCTGATTGGATTCAATACTAAAAATAATAACAAAAATATTAATGTTAAATTCTCTCTCCAGGGGTTCTTAAACTTATGTTCTTCAATAGAACACTCTTTAAGAATCAGAAATTGGGCCTGGAGTTTTGGACCTGAAGTTGGGAAAATTTACTAAATTTGTGACTCTAAGTGAATCACTTCAAGTCACTTTATCCTATTTTCTTCAGTTTCCTATTTTGTAAAATGAGCTGGAGAAGGAAATGGCAAACCACACCGATATCTCTGCCAAGAAAACCCCAAAAGTGGTTACAATGCTTCATTAAAATTTAAAAAGGACTAATCAACAAAAAATATTATTCCCTTTTTGTAGTTGAGGAAACTGAAGCAAATAGAGCTCAAGAGACTTGTTTCAACCCATTTGAATTCAGGCCTTCCTGACTCCAAACACAGAGCCAATCCACCAATGACCTCTTTCTCATCAGATTTGAACTCTTTCAATCAATCACATTAATAGTTTGTGTGGCAAGGTCCTGAGGTTTCATGGCTCATCCTCCCCATTTCACTTGTTTGTACTTCATTGACATTTGATCATTCAATTCTGTTCAAAAAGTACTTATTAAATACCTATTATTTCCTAGTCCCTGAGTATACAAAGACAAAATGATGTTTGGTCTTTGAAAACAACATCATTAATATGAGTTAAACTCTTTTTGCCTATTAGATGCATTTTTAAAATGACTGTTTAAATAGAACTATGTTTTCTTCATACTTCTGATTATTTTTCATTTATGCAATATTCTACTAAGAATTGCTTTTAAAAATTTAGCATTCTCTATCCTCCAGTGACTTTGCAACTAATAAAATCCCTTGTCAACACTGACTATTAGCAAGTAAATTTGCCATTTATAGAAGTCTACCATTGAATCCTTCAGAAGAGCAAATAGTCATTTTTGTACTGGGAAAAAAAAAACCCTCTAATTAATCTGTATTAATGTGTTATAAAAGCACCTAAATCGATGTCTATAATATAACTTGGAAAATCATTGATTTATTTTTTTTTATTAGGTAAACCTATGCCATTGTTTAATGACTATCACCTACCATGCTCTCCTAATGGATATATTAACATAATTACAGAATCTCAGATTTGGAAGAGTCTTCAGGGGTTACTTACCATAAGCTAAATCATTATTACCTATAACACATGCCTAGCAAGTAGCTAGCCAGCTTTTGATTAAAGGTCTTCAGATAAGGGAAAATGCATGCCCTGAGACAACATATCTCATTACTTCATAGAGTGCTGTATATAATTTTTGTATGTTTTTGTATACCAAATTTAAACTTTCCCTTTTTGACCTATACCTATGGATCTCAATATTGCTTCTTGATGTTGAGTGAGACAATTGCAATCTCTCTTCCATAGGACAGCCTTTCAAATTACTTGAAGATAATTATAATATTCCTTCTAAGACCTCTTCTCCAGGATAAACCTTCTCAGTTAGTTCAGTCATTCCTCATATTCTGATAATCCTTCATGAGAAACTCTTCAGTTGTTAATTGACTTTTTAAACTAAAAATATAGTTAATACAATATTCCAGATGGAGTATGACCAGGACAGTTATATTATGACTCTTATTGTACATCCAGATAGCCAATTGAAATCTTTCTTAATTTACCATTCAATCTTTCTTCACAGGCAATAAAGATGACTTCATTAAATGATCATTTTCCTTATTCTTTGGACTCTTTCCAATGTCTCCACTTTCTTTTTAAATTCCAGGAAGAAAATTACACATAACCATCAAATCAGAATCTGTCTAGTACAGAATGTAGTCCTGAAATGAGAAATATGAAAAATAAAAAGACAGGTGAAAGAGATATTCACAAAGGAGAAAGCACCTGAGTTAAACTTTGAAAGAAGTAATGTCATCAGGTTGACCTTTTGGGGAAAGGGGAAGCCCATTTTAGGGAAAGGGATGATGGGCTAGGCGAAGAACAAAGATGCTAAGTGTAATAATAGGTAAAGAAGGAAATGAAAAGTGAGATAGTGATCTTTTAATGCTTTTTACTGATGACAGCATCTCTGAGCTTTAGAAATCATCCTTGGAGTGTATCTTTCACAATGTGTGTATTCCATGTTATTTAGCAACAGTTTAATCAACTCCATCTGATTTTCACACTTTGTTGCTAGTAGGGAGAGAAAGGTATGGTCTGCTGAACATTTGGATTAGTCCTTGATTATAAAAAGATTAGACTTTCTGATGGCTGATGTTTCTTGAGTTTTTGCTGATAGAAGAGGTCTTTGGTTCAAGTCAACAGTTACCTTCAGGATATTTTGTAACAGGAAAATTTCCCCTGATGAAAAGAAAGGTGATTAGACAGGGAATTTGTGAGAATGAGCAGAGGTAGTGTCCCAAATAGAAAAGCATCAATGAGAAAAGATGCCCTACATGAAGAAGGGTGATGGGATTGTCCATAGTTTATAAAAGAAGATGAATCTATAGTCCCTCTGATGTATTAGTTTAAAAAAATGCCTTTTCCCTTTACATCATTTAAAATTTTTTATTTCTTTTAATTGTTGATTTATGGGATAAAACTTACTTTAATTTTAACATGTAGGATATATCCCTCTCCTACTTTAGCCTATAAAATTCCTCCTATGAAAGAATTATAAGCAAAAAAAAAAAAAAAAACAATTGGCAAAATAAACTATCACAGTAATCATTTCTGAAAGTGTATGAAATATTTCAGACATAATTTCACTTTTTTTGTGAAAAGAAAAGAAGGACATTTACTTCTCCATTGCCTGAGATCCCAGAAGCTTAATAATCAAAATAGACCCCTCAATCTCATTTTATTGTTCATTCAATTTACATTGTTGTAGTGATTGTATGTTTTATTGTTCTGATTCTATTTATGTCATTATATATCAATTCATATTGGCTTTTCTATATTTTTTTCCAAATCTCATTATCTAATGCAATGATATTCTATTACAATAAGGGTGCTTCTCCTGGGGTAACTGAAGTTATTGTCACAGAGAGAGAGAGAGAGAGACAAAGAGATAGAGAGACACATAAAGACAGAGACAGATATAGAGACAGATTCAGAGACACAAGATAGATAACTATATTTCAAGTGTAGTTATAATTGGTTTCCCTTCTAATTTTTTTATATTTCATTTTATGCATTTAAAAGCAACATTTTGACAAGGGTCCTTTGGCTTCTCTAGATTATTAAATTTGTACTTGACACCAAAATATATTTCTAAATATATTTTACTTTAAAATATATTTGGTGTTTGTTTTGTCATTTTAATATAAAAATCTTGACTGCAATTTATTAGACTGACTTTTAAGTATTTTGTGTATTTTGTCATTTATTTCAATGAGATTTCTCTTTCCATTATGTGTATCTGGTTTTGTTCTTAATAAAAAGATGAAATTTATCTTTTTGAGATTATTTTGTAGTCTATTTTATTTATTAGATCAAATATAACTTTACTTATTCTCTGCCATTCTCCAAGTTGGCCATCATGTCATAGCCATTTTTTTCATTTTTTTTTTCTTTGCTCTCGTGGGTATTTTCTTTCTCTTGTCATTACTATTAAAAGTATGACTAGAATGATGTTTAACAGTAGGAAAGATAATATCCATGCTACAGATTTGTATTTATTAGGAAATTTTCTATTTTTATCAATTATTATAAATAATGTTACAGTAGATTTTTTAACTTACCACAAAGAATGTATTTATAGATCCATAAATGTGCCTTCTATTTTGTTAAAATCTTTTATTGCCTCTTTTGAAGTGTTTATTTGATTGTATTTATTTTCCTTTATAATAAGATTTGTTTTATTTGTTTGTTTCCCCCCACTAATATATCATCCAGGGATCCCTCTGTAAATCTGACTTGGTCATAATGAATAGATAGATAGATATATGTGGGCACACACAGACATGTATATGTATACATGGGATTTTGAAAATATTTTGTTTTAATTTTTCAATCAATATCCATTGGTTATATTGGTCTAGTTTTCTAGATTTCTTGATTTTCTTGATTTCTCCATCCTACGTTGATTTAGGTCTCAATACCTTCTTTCACATATAAGAAAGGAATGTGGTAGTATGCTTTTTTCATCATCATTAAGAATAATTTGAGTTGCCTTAACCACTTGTCAAATATTAGTTACAATGCACTTATACTGGTCTAGGATTTTATTTTGGTCTTATTTGATTTCCCCTTTGCTAGTTCGTTTATACTTTATTTAATTTAGTTTTCTGAGAAAGGATTACTTAGAACCTTTTTTTAATATATATACAGTTAATTCAAATATTTCCTTTACATACACACATTCACTTATCCTTTTGGACAAGAATATTTCATCAGTAGATAAGCTTAAAGCTGTTCTCATAGTTCACTATGGATGGCAAATATAGATGATGTGAAAATCAAAAATATCTCAGAGAGAGCATTTTGACCTAATTTAATCAATTGACATTGGATAGAGCTAAACACAAAATCCTATAGTTGAGGTTCAAAGCAGAGACATTTCTAAGGTGTAATAATTAGAAAAATTTTACAAAAGAAAAAAATCAGGAGATTTTAGGTGCTCCAAACTTGTCTGTAGAATAATATGGTGCTACAGATCAAAACTGTTGTGAGGGGCAAATTTCCCGGATACAGAAGAGCTTGTTTGAGAAGCACAGTTCTGTGTTCTAATTAGATCTCATCTGAAGCACAGTGTTCAGTTTCAGTCACCACGGTTTAAAAATGACCTTGACAAGCTGGAATATGTCTAGTGGGGCTCTATCAGGATAAGAAGTACCACAAGATTTTCAGGAAGACAAGGATTTATGGAAAGCACAGAGAGTTTGTGTTGGAGAAAATAAGCTTATAGGACCATGATACATACCTGTGTTCAAATATGTGAAGGGATGACAATCATAGAAAGGATGAGAATTCTTTAGTTTGGTCTCATAATATAAAAAGAAGAACAATGAGAGGAAAAGCACAATGTCATTTTTTTTCATCATGAAAAAGAAAACAAAAAGAAAAATTCTCAACAACTAGAGATAACCAAAAGTTGATTGGGGCTGAAGATAATAATTGTCCCTTTACCACTTGTTTTCAAGAAAAAAACTAAGTGATCATTTTTCAGGAAAGCTGAAACATGAACTATTCTGAAGTAATAAGTAAATAAAGAGACAGATAGACAGACAGATAGATTGATAGATAGATAGATAGATAGATAGATAGATAGATAGAAGATAAATGACAGTCTCTCTCATTCTCTTAGCTAATTGTCCCACTTAACAATATAGTATCACTTACTGTAACTCCCCTCAGAGCTCTAACAGATGTTGAGAAAGTTCAGGGGTTATATTTCTAATATGATATCTCGTGAACCACTACTGATGTGATTTACCCATAATTATCAGTTACTATTAATTGATTTTCTGTCTTAATTAGGATAAAAATAGGTGTTTTCTACAAAGTATAACTGGAACAATATTCTTGCTTTTCTAAATAACATCACAAAATATTTCCCAAACTTGTGGCACATTCTGCCAGGAGTATATTCAGAGGCCAAAGGCCAATGAACTTGTGCATAGAGGATATGCTTAATATGGCAAAGAGGTAGCTCACCTATTACTGGAAGTCCTTTTGCAAAAGTGCTTAAAATATTCCATATAAGTATGATACACTTTATCAAGGATAAAGCCTTGAATTTATCTTTTTTTTTTTTTATCATATCCAGTGTTTCTTTAACTCATCATGCACACACTGCCATTAATGGTTTCTGTCCTGATAAAATGCTAGGATGTTGATACAAAAGTCTCTATCCTTTCTTCTGCTGATCAAGTAAAGGACAAGAAAGGGTGTTCACATCCTATCAGTCCTCTCTTCTCAAAAACCTGCTCTCAAATACTATGAATCCTTAATTCTAACCTTATCATTGGTCTGATTCAAGTACTGTGGAATGTTACCAAGTGACTCAACCAGTGAGAATAGACATTGCATTTAACGTCTTTCCTATTTACTTAGTGGCTTAAAAAAGACATGTGAATTGACCATAGAGTTTATACAACTAGTTTAAAGTCTATAGGTTGATTTTTACATGTTGATTCAGAAGAATATCTAGGAAATTTTTATTTTAAAGAACCATGGGGATAAAATTTTGGACTTTTTCAGGAACCAGGCATCAGTGGCCTTTTGCCACTAACTTTGTTTTATTTTTCAGTTAATTTTATTTTTTTAAATGTTTTGACATTTTTATGTTCTTTAGCTACACATAAAACATATAAAACATAAAAAAAAAATTGAGTTCCACAGACTCTCCCTTCCTCCCCACTCCCCCCATTGAGAAAGCACATGCCAATTTATGCAAAACATTTCCAAAAAAAGTAAGGTTGTAAAAGCAGATTCCCTCTTAAAAATTCCTCAAGAAAAATAGTTTTTTTCTAAAGTATTTCTATCTGTATTCAGACACAACAAGTTCTTTTCCTAGATGTGGATAGCATTTTTCATCATAAATCCTTCAGAATAGTTGTGGATCATTATATTGATGAGAATAACAAAGTCATTTACTTACGGTCGATTATCCCAAAACATTGCTGTTACTTTGTACCAATATATTTCACTTTTCTTGAATTCATGGAGAACTTTCCAGATTTTTCTGATAGCACCCTGATCATCAATTCTTATAGAACAATAATATTCCATCACAATCACATACCACAATTTATTCAGCCATTCCCCGGTTGATGGGCCTACCTTTAATTTCAGATTTTTTACCCTGATCAAAGAGCTGCTATACACATTTTTGTACTTATTGGTTCTTTTCCTTTAAAAAAAATCTCTTTTGGGATTCATGAATAATAGTGGTATTATTAGGTCAAGGAGATGCACGATTTCATAGTTCTTTGGGAATAGGTCATATCTTTTGATCATTTGTCAATTGGGGAATGACTCTTTTTTTAATAAATTTGATTCAGTTCCTTGTACATTTGATAAATGAAGCCTTTATCAGAGAAGCTTGCTTCAAATTTATTTCCATGATTATTACTTTTAGTTGTATCCCCACTTCCACTGTTTATTTCATTCCATTTTCTCTCTCCTTTCACCCTGTCCATCCTCAAAAGTGTTTTGCAACTAACCACTTCCTTCCACGATATGCCTTCTTTTCCATTACCATAACTCCTTCTCATATCCCCTTTCTCTCTTATGTTCGTGCAGAGTAAGGTAGATTTCTATACCTTCCTTGAGTTAATGTTATTTTCTCTTTGAGCCAATTCTTATGAGAGTAATGTTCACTCACTCTAATGCCCCTCTTCCTCATCCCCTCCACTGTAAAATATTTTTCCTGACTCTTTTATAAGAGTTAGTTTGCCATTCCATTTCTCCCTTTCCCATTCTTACCGTACATTTTTCTATCACGCCATATTTTTTTTCATAGTTTATCCCTTCATATTCAATTCATGCCTGTGACTTTTGTCTATATGTAGTCCTTCTAACCGGCATAATAATAAGAAAGTTCTTATGAGTTACATGTAACACCCCCCCATGTACAAATGGAATCAGGTAAATCTTATTAGGTCTCTTATGATTTCCATTTCCTCATTTCATTCTTATGTTTCTCCTGAGCTCTGTAATTGAAAATCACATTTGCTATTTAGCTTTAGTCTTTTCATCACAAATGCTTTAAGTCTTTGATTTCATTGAATATTCACCTTTTCCCCTAAAAATTATACTCAGTTTTGTTGTGTAGATGATTCTTGGTCATAATCATACCTTCATTTCTCTGGGGAAAATCATATTCCAATCCCTTTGGTCTTTTAATGTAAAAGCTGATAAATCTGGTTTGCTGGTTTCCCAAAGCCCTCTCACTCTAGTGAGACAAACATTTACCTCTGACTTTCCAAATTATCTTTGGTGTCTCTAAGCTATCAAGTCTGGAAACTGCCAGCCCTGCTACTGATACAAAACCCCCCAAATCCTCTCCTGGTTTGCTTGGGCTAGGGCTCTGTGGGCACGGCCTGCACCAGGACTGTGCTGAACTCCTAGCCTGGTTTAATATATCATTTCTACTGACCCTTTAAGTTGTCTTAAGCTGGAAAAGTGTTTCATTTCATTTTTTGTGAGTTCAGATGTTTTGAAATTTTTTAAAGAATCATTATTTAAATGAAGTTGGAGGGGGAGAACTCAGGTGAATACCTACCTTTATTCAACCATCCTGGGTCTGCCTCCTTACTTACTTTGTTGGAAAGATTATTTCTTTTGGACTTATCTCCTACAAAAGTTAAGAGATTTTTTAGTTAAATTAAGGGGTTATTTCTTCCAGAAATTGAAGGGAATGGTTTAAACTAATGTGATTTGCTTTTTTTTTTCTTGACCCCACTCTTTAATAAAAAAATATTGAAAAGATGGAAAATGAACTGAGGCACACAATCAGGAAAGTGAAGAGCCTTATTCTTGTGTTAAAGAAACTGAGTATGAATCAGATGGCAAAGGGAAGAGTTGGACAGTTCAACTAGTAGTAACCAGTGAACATTTCAAAGAGACCATTTCAGATTGGATGACAAGATAAATTTACTAATGATTAGAATGATCCAAAGTAGAATGGCTTATCTCAAATGTCATAGCTCCCACCTCTCTGAAGGTCCTCAATCATAGATTTAATGGACATTTGAATATATTACAGTATATAAATGGGTTTAAAATCCAAGTTTGAATTTGACTAAATTGTCTATAAAGTGCTCTTTGGAACACTCAAAATCTGTTATTGCAAACCTCTAAAACATTGAGGAAGTCACTGGATTTTTCTAGTCCTCTCTTGAACTTTATAAAAGAAAGGAGCTAGACTGGATGCTTTCCAAAGTTCCTTTCAAATCTACATGTATTAAGCTATGTACATGGACAGATCAGTTCATTGTGATTTTCAGAAGGAACAATCATCAACAGAAATATCACTTGATTTAGAATTATAATAATTTGTACAAATGTCAGGTCTCCAAAGAACTGCCTATGGCTATAGTTAGTTCAATTCTAAAATGGAGATGTTGAAGTCAGTGATGTCTAAGATCCCTTCCAGCTTTAAATCTCTGATTCTATAATTCTTTGAGTCACATCGATATGGGCGTAATATCAAGCTGTTGTTTCTCCTTTATTTTTGAAGAAAACCAATGCCATCATGATGTTGGATAAAATAGTGGATGATGAGGGTTGTCTTGACTTATGCATGAATTAGATTTAAGAAAGGCATAGTTGCACAAAGTTGAATTTTTGAGAGCCATTCAAGTGCAATGCCAAGAGAGAAGTCAAGATGACTAGCAATAGCCTAAAATTCAGTGGATGACCTTGGCATCTTCAGTGCTCCACAGCACCTGTTTCAGACACCTTCAAGGTTGTTAGAACAAATTGTTCTTATCTGCTCCATTCCAGTTGGGGAACTCTTCACAGGCTTAAGGTAGTCCTGCTAACTCACCAATGGATTTGAAGCTCATTGATCACTCCTAAATCAGTTTAAATAGTTTTATTGGTATATGGGTGTTTCTCATGCTACAGGGGAGAGTTAGGTAACAGATGTACATCAAAGGTGAATGAAAAAGCCCTGGAAAGGGCTCAGCAGACCTTCACATCAGAGGTTCTAGTCATTCTGAAAACTATACACATCTCAATCTGATAACTTCTCTAAGGCAGTTTCCTGTAAGCTCTCTTCTAAAGAAATAAAATCATGTAAAGTAATGAAAATCTCCTACGTTGGGGAAATCTAACAAAGAAAGAGCGTTTAAGATGAAAAGTCTTCTTGGAAATCTGACTTCGGGTCATAATACATTTTAATTTGAAAAGGAAGTAAAATTTTATGAGTATAACTTAGTGAACTTAGTGAATAGCAGAGTGAATATCAACCATGAGCAATATAATATATCATCACTTATCTGATGTCATAGCCAACTTCCCTGTTGAAATATTGGAAATATTCCCTGTTGAGGACATCACCATTCTCCCATGCCCTCAACTTTGAGAAGAATTCTTACTTCTGTACCATTACTCCCTCATTCAGACAGATTCAACCCTCATACAATTTTTCATTTCTCCATCTCATTTTCTCTATTCCCATGATTCTTCTTATTTTAGATCCATCTTATCTCTCATCTCTGATATTTCAGGGGCTTTCTAAATGGTTTCTACACTCTCTAAACTGTTGCCAAAATTATTCTCTTAAAATACAGGCCTAATCATGTAACCTCTTCTCTCTTTCAATAAATACCTATGCTTCTCTATCACTTTTTAGAATAAATCTAAATTCTCTTTTGCATTGGGTCCTTCCCATCCTTACTTTGCAAGCATCATACTTGTCTCCTTCTTGTACACTTCTTTGTCCTTCATTCTTGTAGAGTACCACAATATCAGGAAGATGATGTCATGATATGTAGGTAAATTCAATTGACGTGAAGAAGGGCTGTGCAAGATCGCCAGCCTCAAATTCCCCTACAGAGCTACCTATGCCCAGTGGCCAGATATTGATCAGGATGACTGGAGATGATCCTGGATGCAGTAAGAGACCTTTGCCTAAAAGCCCTTGTGCACTAAAATTCAACCCAATTGACCTTCTTACTATTCATCACACATAAAATCCATATCTGTGGTGCATGTACGGGCTGTCCACACTTATTCTCTGAAGCTCATCTCTATCTCTTAGCTACTTTGGCTTCCCTTAAGCCCCAGCTAGCACCCCACTTTCCACAAAATATCAGTTCAGGGGAACACTTTCCTTCCCTCCTTCTGTGGATTATCTCTAATTCATCCTGTTCTGTATATCTTACTTGTACCTGATTTTTGTATATTGGTTAGTTTGGACACTGTTGCCCTGATAAGTCTTGAACTCATTGAGAGCAAGAATACATTGAGATTTTGTTTTGTTTTCCCTTCTTTGTAACCCAAATCTGTGATACAGTGGCTGTCATGTGGTTGTTGCTCCATTATTTCAGTCATGTCTGACTTTTCATGACCCTTTTTGGAGTTTTCTTGGCAAAAATACTGGTGTCGTTTAATCTTCCCTTCCTTGCTCATTTTTTCAGAAGAAGAAACTGAGACAAAGAAGATAAAGTGACTTGCCCAGGATCATAAAGCTAGGAAGTATCTGAGACCATATTTGAATTCATCAAGAAGACTCTTCCTGACTCCAGTCTAAAACTCTATCTACTATACCACCTAGATATCCCTTGGCATAAGACAGACATATAGTAAACACTTTGTGGATTTGTATTACCTTTTAGACAGATATTTTCCTGATCTTAACAATCTTAGTTCTTTCCCTTTAGAAATCATGCCACTTTGCATATATATATATATATATATATATTATATATGACTACATGTTGTCTTTTGAAACTGAATGCAAACAGATAGCAGGGCATAATACATGAAGTATTAGTTTTGGAAACATCAGTTTGAAAACTTGCCTCAGATTCTGATTAGCTGTATTATACAATTAATCTCTCTAGGTCTCAGTTTCCTTATATATAAAACAATTGCATTGAATCCTATTTATAAGACTAATTTCCAACCCAAAATCTTTGATGTTGAAGTACTCCTTAGAGTTAAGAAGTCTTCTCTCTCTCTCTCTCTCTCTCTCTCTCTCTCTCTCTCTCTCTCTCTCTCTCTCTTTTGTATCAGAATATATCAATTTACCCAGCATATAGCAGGACCTTAATGAAAGCTTTTTAGTTCCAGACAGTGTTGAAAAGAATGATTATATATGCACAATAGTCAGCATAGTACCAAGTCAAGTGGAGGAAATCCTAACATTCAGAATCTGCCTGCAACCAGCAGAGGAGACCACCATGCAAATATTCTCAGATTCTTATGAAAGAATTACACACATATAATGATGATGTTTCCCACTTACAGTATTTCTCTATTAAAAATAACTACATTATCATGACATTGAGTCCCAGGACCACATGCAGGATCTGGGCAAAGTGACTCTTGGAGTCTCCAACTGCTCATTTTTAATAACCTGGAGGGGGGTGATCAGCAGTTTTCACAGAGAAACTTAATAGATAAAGGTGTGGGAAGACAGTCACTCAGGAAACAGAATAAAGCCTCTTCTCCCCCAGAGCTTCAGTCATACTTCCATATAAAGATAAAGCAGCATATTAACATTATAAGCACAAAAGTATAGCATACAGAGCTTTGTCACACAGCATTTAACCAGTGCCCATAGCAGTGAACCTTTTCTCCTGCTGTGCCAAACAAAGACCTGAGAATTTCACAGGATATGGACAATGGTGTTTTTCAAGGTTCAGGCTATTGTTTCTTCACCTGAAAGCTTTCCCCCATCCTTTTGGGTATAAGTGCTTCCCCTCTCCTCTTCTTCATATCATCACATATACGTGTCTACACTGTTGTTCCCTCAGTAGATTGTTAGCTCTTTGTAAACAGAGGCAGTATTTTTTAAAATAACTTTTTATTGATAGAATCCATGCCAGGGTAATTTTTTACAGCATTATCCCTTGCATTCACTTCTGTTCTGATTTTTCCCCTCCCTCCCTCCACCCCCTCCCCCAGATGGCAAGCAGTCCTTTACATGTTGAATGGGTTACAGTATATCCTAGATACAATATATATGTGCAGAACCGAACAGTTTTCTTGTTGCACAGGGAGAATTGGATTCAGAAGGTAGAAATAACCTGGGAAGTAAAACAAAAATGCAAGCAGTTTATATTCATTTCCCAGTGTTCTTTCTTTGGGTGTAGCTGCTTCTGTCCATCCTTGATCTATTGAAACTGAATTAGCTCTCTTTTTCGAAGAGATTCATTTCCATCAGAATACATCCTCAAACAGTATCGTTGTTGAGGTATTTAATGATCTCCTGGTTCTGCTCATTTCACTTAGCATCAGTTCATGTGAGTCTCGCCAATCCTCTCTGTATTCATCCTGCTGGTCATTCCTTACAGAACATAATATCCCATAACATTCATATACCACAGTTTACTCAACCATTCTCCAATTGATGGGCATCCATTCGTTTTCCAGCTTCTAGCCACTACAAACAGGGCTGCCACAAACATTTTGGCACATACAGGTCCCTTTCCCTTCTTTAGTAGCTCTTTGGGGTATAAGCCCAGTAGTAACACTGCTGGATCAAAGGGTATGCACAGTTTGATAGCTTTTTGAGCATAGTTCCAAATTGCTCTCCAGAATGACCAGATGTGTTCACAATTCCACCAACAATGTATCAGTGTCCCTGTTTTCCCACATCCCCTCCAACATTCCACATTATCTTTCCCTGTCACTCTAGCCAATCTGACAGGTGTGTAGTGGTATCTCAGAGTTGTCTTAATTTGCATTTCTCTGATTAATAATGATTTGGAGCATATTTTCATATGTCTATAAATAGTTTCAGTTTCTTCGTCTGAGAATTGTCTTTTCATATCCTTTGACCATTTATCAGTTGGAGAATGGTAAACAGAGGCACTATTAAAAAATATCAATTCCAAGACTTTGGAAATACTGTAGGCTTAATATATGGTGATTGAATTGAATTAGGTTGAAATAGTGATCAAAAAGTGACTCTCATCAGAACAAAAAGATTCTATAATTTCAAATCTAGGTCTTGGACAATGATCCTGATGGATCTCAGCCAGGAAGAATGCACGAGGATGAAGCCTTTGGGCGATACTTCCTGGTTTACCAACCTTGGCACTAAGCATAAATGACAGAGATTTATCAGTACACATCTGAGAATACCTGAGAAGAGCCACCCATGGAATCAGTCCCAAATTTAATGATAGACTTGAAAAAACAAATGGAACTGCCCAGTTTTCCTCTGCATAGCCACTGTTCTTCCTTTTTCACCTTTTGTCTTCACTCAGGACCCACTCTTCTGGCTATTTGAATTTCTGGGAAAGGCAAGGTCTCTTTCAATCTTAATAGCCTATTATTCCAACACTGTTTAATCTTAAAATTCTCCACTGATCTAACTGAGAATGTTAAATGTTCATTACTCATAATTGATTATAGGAAAGCAACTGAAAAGCTTTTGTTTCAATCACTTTCTATCTTGACTAGAATAGAGCTTCCTCTTGGTACTTTGATTAATATAACCCTACAATTAAAATTAATTTAGTTCCAATAACCTTTATATCATATCAGAAGTCCAGCAATAAATATTGGCGATTAGTCTGGGCATTTAGTCTATATTTAAATAATATTTTTAAATTCATCCACATAGGCATAGGTAGGTGCTACCATGAAGAGAACACAGGAGTTAGCGTCAAGAAGTCATTATCATTGTCAAGTTTCTCAGTCATGTCTATGACCCCATATTGGTTTTCTTAGCAAAGATACTAGAATGATTGCAATTTCATTTTCCATGTCATTTTACAGTTATCCTCAGGAAACTGAGGCTAACAAGTCACTTGTCCAGGGTCACACAGCTAATAAGGATCTAGGGCCAGATCTAAACTCAAGAAGATGTCTTCTTGACTTGGGATCTTTCACTGTCCATTGCACAACCTAACAATCTTATATAGGAAGAGGGAAAGGAGGTAACATTTTCATAGCACTTACTGTATACCAAGAACTTGCTAAGCACTTTACAGATACTTTGCTTCATCTTCACATCAACTCTGTTAGTAGGGGATGTTATTATTCCCACTTTATAGATAAAGAAACTGAGGCTGAGAGGATTCAGGTGAGTTGACCAGAATCACCTATCTCATCATGGTCACTGTGAGGATCAACTCAGATATAGGTGAAGAGTTATCTGCAAACCTAAAAGTGCTATATGAGTCCTAGATAATAGCATTATTTTGACCTTGAGTATGCTTTGGGAGATTGACATCCAGAGAGTTTATGCATTTCATAGTTTTTTTTTTAAATGTCCTTTTCTTTCATCCTGTATTTTGTTATTGCTGTGGAGGCATGCCGTTGATCTGTTTTTATGAGATTATTTTGTACCCTATTTTACCAAAGCTATTAATTGTCTCAATTAGTTTCTTTGCTGATCATCTGCAATTTTCTAAGTAAACCATTATGTTGTCAACAAGTAGGGATAATTTTCTCTCTTCATTGTCTCTGTGTAGAACTTTAATGTCTTGTTTTTGTCTTGTCACCAGTGCTGGCATTTTTAGAACTCTGTCAAATCAAAATGGACTTCACTCCCTAGCTTGTCACATATATATATTTGATTATAGAGATCTTGGCCTCTTCTTTCAAATACGGTGTTAGGATAGACACTATCCTTTAAAAACATCTTTATACATATCACAGTTCATTACAAATAAAAAGAGTTTTCATAACTGTTTGCTAATTTGATTCTTTATGTGACACGTTTCCACATTTGACCGCTATGTTAGAAGCAACATCTGAAATTTCAATTTCTGTAACATGTTTAATAAATACTTCCTTTCTTCCTCTGACAGTGTAATCATGCTGTCCAGGGATTAATAAGCTATTAGTTTGTCTCTGGTTTTAAATTTCTCCCCATTCTAATCAATCAGCTGTCAAATTGATTAAAAAAAAAAAAAAAAGGTTTGACCATACCACCCCTCTATTCAATAAATACCACTGGTTTCCTATTACTTTCAGAATCAAATATGAAATCCTGTCTTTCTTCATTGTCTGATGCCTTCTTATTTGAATACATTACTCCTCTCCAGGTAATTTGTTAAGCAGTAAGACTGGTCTCATTCATATTCCTCACTCAGGACACATTGTCTCATGATGAACAATTTTCCTGGCTATATCACATGCCTTTTCTTTTAACCTCTGCCTCATTTCTTCCTTGACTTCCTTTAAGTTTTAGGCAAAATTTCACTTTGTTGGAACAAGCTTTTTCCCATTTTTAATTTTCTTGTTTTCCCTCTGATATTGCTTCCAATGACTATGCAGCAATATTGATTGTTTTAATACCTTTCCAGAATAACAATACTTAATAATTATTTGGGCTTCAGTAAAACTTGGGGAAGAGTTATATGATGTGATACAAAATGATTGTCCCAGGAACAGCAATATTGTAAAGAGAGTCAATTGTGAAAAACTTAGCTACTCTGATCAACACAATGAGCTACAACAACACTAAAAGAATTGAAATGAAAAAAAAAAAAAAAAAGAAGTAATTCTGGAGGAAGAACTGATGATCCTGAGTACAGATTTAAACATTTTTTTCAATTTCTTTATTTTTCTTAGTTTTAATTATTTTCTCCCAAAACATGACTAATGAAGAAATATTTTATGTAACTTTATGGGTATCATGGGTATCAGTGGGTAATGAAGGGGATAGAAGAAAAAACACAGAAGTGAATATTTTAAAGAACATACAATTAGCTTCGGTGACCAAAGAATAGGCAATAGAAATAACTTCATTATTACATAAATATTTTTTTTTTTAAATGCAGGGAAAGAGAAGTCATTGTTTCATTTCTTACATTTGTGATTAGTATTGTTGAAAGCAACTCAAAGACATGGGAGCCAAGCCCTCTAAGAGAATAAGGGTAATTAAATACTCACACAAGTAGAAACAAGAATAATCAGGCATCCTACTCTCTGGTTTTTGCATATGGGTATAAAGTAATAGTCTCCTCAGCAATAGTCTCCTCTTCAAGTCCATCAGCAATAGTCGCCTAAAGAATTTGGTAGTATTTTTCATTTACTGAGCAATTTGATGGTAGGAAGCTGTTTTTGTTTCTTGAATAAAATCCCTCACAAAGCTAATATCTTTAATAAAAGTCTGTGAGATGTAGTAGAGAATGTCAGCCTCAATTTCAATAGAAAATGTGTGTGTGTGTGTGTGTGTGTGTGAGTATGTATACACACATAAAGAGAGAGAGAGAAACAAAGAAAGAGAGAGACAGAGAGATAGAGAGACGGAGACAGAGACAGACAGACAGGCAGACATGCACACACAGAGAGACAGACAGATTCAAAGAGAATCAGAGACAGAGAAAGAAAAACAGAGAAATAGAGAGAGACATAGATATGTCTGTGTATATGGCACTGTACTATTCCAAATACATGCAGTACAAAAACCATTAGGTTGATAATATATGGACTCTGTTCTCTAGTATAGAAAAATGAGCTAAATACATATGAAAGACATACAGAAAGCCAGATATCTGAGTAATTTCAAATCTATTTCTGGAACAAACAATGTTATATAAGAGGCAAAAAGGTACATAAATAATTGTATTTGAAAAGGTAACATATATATATATAAATTATTGTTCTTGGAGGCATTTTCTTACAGAATATCTTTACTTATATTTTTGTCTCTCTGTCTCTGTATGTCTCTCTGTATCTGTCTCTTTCACCCTCTTTGTCTCTCTGTCTCTTTGTTACTCTATTTTTGTCTCTGTCTCTTTCTCTCTTTCCTTTCCTCTTCCCTCTCTTGCTCCCCTTTTCTTCCTCTCTTTGTTTCTGTTTCCAACTCTGTGTTTGTCTCACTGTTTTTATCTCCCTCTTTCTCCACTATAGCTAAATATTCAGAAATATCTCTAAGCAGGAAAGCAAGAAAAGATACCTTTAAAATAATATTTACAATAGAGTAACCTCTGTGCTTACCAAGCATGAGAGCAAATGTTAAAACAAGTGATGGCTGGTCGGAAGTTAATTTTCTTTTACATTGCTTAGAAAAGTATTACAGAATTGATTTAAAAATAAGAGAGCAGCAATGTAATGGAAGTAGTTCAGTGATGAAATCTGCAGAGGAAATACATAACAAAAATGTTCAATTAATATTTCCAGACATATGGTAGAAAGTTGGTAGAGCTATATTAATGATAACTGGATTTTGAATAGTGTTTTAACGTGCACAAAATGTTTTATGTATATTATCTCATTTATGCTTCCTAAGAGCCTTCTGAGGTAAGTGCCACAATATCATTATGCTCATTCTTCAGATAAAAAAAAATAACAAAAAATAGTTAACAGATAGCAGCAGCTGAAGGTTGTAAAATGCTTTGCATATGTTGTCTGATTTTTCCTCAAAAAAAGAAAAAAAAAACAATCTGGTTTACCAGGGTTTTTATAGGAAAACAAAAACAAAAACGAACAAAAACTTAAGACTAAGTTTAGATGACTTAACCAGGATCCCATAGCTAATAATGTCTAAGGATAGACTTGATCTCAGGGCTCAAAAAAGGTTAAGCAGCTAAGTTATACATGTGTGGCTGATGTTTTTTAGATACAGAATGTGAGTTTAATTCTTGTTGACAATAAGGCAGACACTCTCTACTGTATTATACAGTCTTTTGGTAAAGATATCGGCTTTGTGATGGACTTTATTTAAAATATCTTATAATGAAAATAACTTTATATTGTCAATTGGCCCAATAAATTAAAATTATTTAACTGATGCTGATAGACTTAAGGCTGAGGAAGCCATTCTTTAAATCCATAATCAAGAAGCAGAATGAAGGAGATCTGCTCCCTGCCACCTTCTACTTATGTGGATATTTAATTACCCTTATCTAGAAGGCTTGATTCTCATATCCAGTGAGTTGTGATCACTAAGTGAGTGCCAAAGGTTCAACTCACATATATTAATTAGAACCTGCCATGTGCCAGAATCTGAGATAGGACTCACAGGGGTTTAGGGGCTCTAAGGATTATCTAAAGTAAGTTAATGACATCAAGAACAATGACTCAGCTAGTTCAACCATAATTATATTTGGTGCCCCTGGAGAAATTCAAAAAAAGCAAAAGAGACACAGGAAGCTAGTAAGCTTCCCCTATCCCAGTGGTTTTATTTTATTTCACTTCCTTATTGGGTTCTCATCCCACCAAATAATCCTTCTACTACAAGGTAGTTGATTGCCAAATATATATTTATTTCCCAATTATAACAGACTTAGGGGTCATCAATGAGCATTGGGGCCCAATTCAGTTTGGGGTATGATATAATCTATTATCATCCAATTATAAAAATCAATTCACAAACAGCACTTTTCTAGGGTTTTCTTTGGAACTCAGAAGTTAAAATCTAAATCCATAATTGTTTTAAAGTTAACTGAGAATTTATGGGAGTAATTCATTAGAAGCAAATAGCCTCTTCTGCACAACAGGGTTTCTTCCAAAAGACATTTGCAAAATGACAGCCAGCAATCTGTCAGAAAGATTAAAGTCAGTTAGAAAATAATGGAGCCTGTCCCTCATCTCTCTCGATGCCTCTCTTCAAATTGTCCGTAAATATCATAATTTGGAAAGACCTTTCATGTGTGTCTAAAGGGAGCACAAAATTGCCATTTGATAAAAGAATCTTAAAGTATAATTTGAATAAGGGTTTGTTTAAAAAATACAGCATGACGTTCACTTTAATGAATAGGTGAGTTATCCATCTTTTTGCAATAGACTACCACTGTTTCAAAATTGAAACATATTTAAGATTATTAATAGGATGGAAAACATGTCAAAAATGTCTGTTTCTCCATTGAGGCATTTCCAGATAATTGATTAAGTGGTACTTTTGAACTAAATATTATCTCATTAGAAGATAGTTGTTTGACAATTTTAAAGTTTTATACACTTTAATAATTACAGTCTTCTTCTCAACTTCTCTCACTCTTAATTTAATTATTTTCCCCAAATCCTTTTCACATTCACAAGTTGGGTGTCCAGAGAGTGTTGTATCCCATGCTCAGGATCCTAGGAGTACTCCTGAAATATTATAAGATCATTCTTCTAATGTCATTAATTTGAGCCTCTAATTCTAGTGTGTTCTGTCCAATGTTAACTAGCAGTGATGAAGTATTCCACTATCATTTTACCAATTACCATTATAAAGATATTTGCTGAGATCTAGAAAAAAGAGAAGTTACAAAACTTCTCTTTTTTCTAGATCTCAGTAACTATCTCCACTAACTTTCAAATACACACTTCTGAATGCAGCAGAGTCTGTAAGGGAGTCCTTGTGGCTCTCTCTCTTGATTGGCTTGAAGCCACCATTTTGGGAGAATCAAGAAGACCGATCAGGAGCTCACTCCTTAATGGGTCTGAATTTTTGCCTCTCCTGAACCTCAGAAGCTTTGCTTTCTTGAAGTTTCCACGCTCACAAATCCTTTTCTGATATCCCTTTGCTTAGTAAAAGAAAAGAGCAAATGCTAAGAATCAAAGAACAGATATCCATATCAATGGACTACATATTGCTGAGAGGCAAGTAAGTGTCTAGGCCCTTTACTCCACACAGATGTTTAATTAATTTCTTCATTCAATCCATTCATTCAGAGATCAAAAAGGTTTAAACCATATGATTTATGCCTGTGGAAAGAATATTTTGTTCTAACTCAGTATTCATTTATGTGTTTCTTCAGCCTCATGTGATAAGTAGACCTGAAACAGTATCTGTTTGTTCTAAGTTGGAAACAGGATCCTTCCTTTACATACCACTGCACCTTTCTAGGCTCTAAGGCCATCACATGGGTTGACAATAGGCAACAACACACCATTCTGGCTCATAAAGGCTATGTTTCATTGGACAGTTCCTGTTTAAACTATATAGAGTCTTTTTTTTTAAAGGCAAATGTAGCCAATGCTCTTCATTATTATATTCTAATGGAAACATTTTCTTTTTTTTTTTTTTTAATTTGAGTTTTCATGTTTCTGTGTGTATGCATAATATTGCTTTGGCTTTTTAAAACTTTCTAAGAAGGGATGGGCATACTCCTTGGGGCTCAATTCAGTTTACTTTTCAGTGATTGGGGATGAATTTAGAAAGCAGCAGAGTTAAGAATAAAGAAGAAGCAGAGTAAGGTTTCCCCACCAAATTTGTGACTTGATGCCTTGGGGTAGTGGCACATGGATGTCACATGTAATCTCTTCCTTGTCCTTTATATTCCACTTTCTCTCAAAGAATAAGGCATACCTGCTTTTAAATATCAAATCTTAGGAGTTAAAACTAGATGACAGTTTAGGAGTCAACCATTCCAAGCCTGGTTCCTTTTTTATTCCATTTCTTCTTTTTATTGTAATAAATTGATTTATTTTTAATATACATTGCTTTATGAATCATGTTGGGAAAGAAAAATCAGAGCAAAAGGGGAAAATCTTTGCAGAAACAAAATACAGGAAAAAAAGTGAATATAACTTCTATTAATTTATAGTCTCCTTAATTATTTTTCTGGATACAAATGGCTTTTTCTATCCAAAGTCTATTGGGATTGCTTCAGATCACTGAACCACTGAGAAGAACCAAGCCTTTCATAATTGATCATCCCACATTCTTACTGTTATTGTGTACAATATCAGCATCAGTTCATGTAAATCTTCCCAGGTCTTTCTATAATCAACGTGTTCATCATTTTTTGTAGAACAATAATTTTCTATTACCTTCATGTAGCACAGCTTGTTCAACCATTCCCCAATTGATAGAATCCACTCCTTTTCCAATTCTTTGCTAACACAAAAAGAACTGCTACAAACATTTTTCACCAGTGGGTCTTTTTCTCTCCTTTATGATTTTCTTGGGATACAGAGCCAGCCATGTCACTGCTGGGTCAAAAGACCAAACCTGGTCCTTGCCAAGCGAGAAAAGAAAGGAGAATTATTTAATGGGAAATGGGTAAAGATATGGAGTTCAGAATATGTAGAAACTCTGATTAACTCAAATTCTCTCTTCCTTCCTACTTTTATTTATTTTTATTTTATTTTTATTTTTTTGCTGAGGCAATTAGGGTTAAGTGACTTGCCCAGGGTCACATAATTAGGAAACATTAAGTGTATGAGATCAGATTTGAACTCAGGTCCTCCTGACTTCAAGGCTGGTACGCTATTCACTGTGCCATGTAGCTGCCCCCCATCCTACTTTTAAATGAAAAATACTGTTATATTTAAAAGTTTTGTAAATATTAAAAAGAGCTATATAAAAGAGCTTATATATATTTATATATAAATATATAAATGTAGCTAATATATATACACAAATGTGCATGTAAATATATATGCATAGGTCTACAGATTCCAGGGGTCCTCAAACTTTTTAAATAGGGGTCCAGTTCACTGTCCCTCAGACTGTTGGAGCGCGGGACTATAGTAAAAACAAAAACTTTGTTTTGTGGGCCTTTAAATAAAGAAACTTCATAGCCCTGGGTGAGGGGGATAATTGTCCTCAACTGCAGCATCGGGCCCACAGGCCATAGTTTGAGGATCCCTGACAAATGTGGAAGTACACGAAAAACAGTAAAAGTACAATAAACCTTAATATTTAGGTTGGAGTTAAATTATAAAGATCTTTAAATGTGAATGGAAGAGTTTTATTTATCCTGGAGATAATAGAGTCAGTAGAGGTTATTGAACATAGTCAGACTGAGAATCTGGAAAAAATAATTTTCCCAGTTAAATGGATAATAAAGAGAAGAGATTCTGAAAGCAGGGACACTAATTAGTAGTATAATACAGTAGTTCATCCAGGCCCAAGACTTCAGAGAGAGGGAAATCATAGTACTCTTTGTTTGTACTATGTATCTTCCAATCTCAGATGATCAACCAGCTCTCCCACATTCTATCCTTTTTCTCCTGCCTAGAAAAAAAGCATCACTGTGTCTCAGAACTAGATTCTGTTCACAAATGTGTACGTCAAAGATAGTAGGTTTTAGATGCCTAGGCCATTTTTTAATAAAAGTGACAAAATTTAGAAGAGAACTATTTGGAAAAAAAAGATTACAGCTTGTGCTGAAAACATATGAATTTACAAAAAGAATAAAAGACATGCCCCCAAAATGTTTAGCGTTATAACATATTACTACTAATGGGTGTCATGTCGTAAAATATTTCTACACAGAATCACAGAATCCCTTTACTTAGAGTTCATCCAATCCTTTTGGTGATTGAATAAGAATTGTACAAGATGCCCAATGAACCATCATTGAGATTTTACTGGAAGATCCCCATAGAGAAGCTGACCTGAAGACAGTCCAAATCTTCTTGTGTATTATGCTGAGTCATTAAAAATTGTCCGATGCTATATTGTATTGTTTTCTTTCTTTATAATAAGTCTCAACTTGTCTATCCTTTTTCTAGCTTCTGCTCCAAAGATTTTTTTTTAATACTTCTAGCTCTGCTTTTTACCTAAAAAACAAACAAACAAACAAACAAAAAAGCCCTAAATATATTCATTCTGTCAATAAGGTAAATTGTCAATTACTTTCTTCTGAACAATGTCTTACAGACCTCATTTTAATAGAAAAGAGCCTGTATTTAGCATGGCCTCGCTCAGGGCCAGAGGGGTATACTGAAGCTGTATACAATGATAATTACATTTTCTTAGGAAAAAGATTATTCTCTGTTTCAAACTTCCTCAGATATTTCTTGGTTCTGCCAATATAAAGGATGCTCAGAAAGACTTCTTTTCAAAGAAAGTCATATTTCAGAAATATTTTTAAATTATCTTATATCTTTATTACAAAGAACACATCAAAGCACTTCTAAACATCTAAGGCAATGAAGTACAGAGATTAGAGTGCTGTTGCTGGAATCATATGGAGGTGGAGTATAGACCTAACTAGTACCGAGCAACTAACTTAATATTCCCAGCTATGTGATGTGGACAAATCACAAACTCTTAGCTCTATTTTCCTCTTCTATAAAGTGCGGGTGCTTAATATTGATTAAAAATTTGGCAGATGATAAAATGCTACATAAATGTCAATTACAATTCTAAAGCAGTGCTCATGGTTATGATTCCCAAGACCTGAGAGAGAAAATGTTGAGGCAGATTCAGTAGAAACAAACACTTTCTAACAAATAGAGTTTTCACTAAGTACTAGATTTGAAAATGAATTCCTCATTATTGAAGTTCTTCAAATTCAATTTAGATCAACATTTGTTAGGAGTCTTGTAGAATGGATCTTGATTGAAGTTCTAAGTTTGCGGGACCAAGGACCAGTGTGCTTCAGTGAGATAGGTCTAAAAAACCTGGAAGCCTTCACTACTTTGGTAATTATTTTACTTCAGATCTTTAGTTTCCCCATCTATAAAGTGAGAGATTAAAACCACATAATGCCTAAGATCCTTTTGAGCATTAAAACGCCACCATCCTATCTAAATAATTATTCTTATTTGCTCACCTATGTTGCCCAGAGTAAATAGTAGCAAAGCAGGAGTCAGCTCAAACAAGCTAAGGAAAGGATATTACTATTTTTAAGGTGAGAATTTAAACATAAGAAATTGGCAAAGACTACAGATCAGAACTTGTTATTGTTTTGAGGATTTCTAGACTTAGGAAAATGTTAATAATACAAATTAAACTTTTAAAGTTTGTCTTCTGTTTTTAACAAGTCGGTTGTTAAACCATTAACAGAACCCCCTTCTTAAGCAGGCTTCTTACCTCCCTCTACACACCTGTTCTGTCGTCTTTCATATAGTTGGACACTCCATAGAAGTAATGATATTTGAAAAATAATCTAGACTCCAGGTAGGTAAGAGTTTTGTTCCATTCTATATGTAATCAGACCATAACTAGAGTACTGAGTTCAGATCTGGCCACTGTATTTTAGAAAGGATATTGTTAACATGGTTATTATCAAGAAGAAGGCAAACTAGAAGGAAAAAAAAAACTTTTTTTTTTCATATTGTAATAAGATTGCTTCAAGGAATTGGGAGTGTTTAACATAGAAAAGAGAAGACTGAACTTTTCTCAAGAACTTAAAGGATTAACATATGTAAGATGAATTAATATGGTCCTACTTGGCTCTCTGAGGAAAGCTGGGAAAAGTGAGTAGAAGCTGCCAAGAGGATTTTCATGGAAAAGAAAACTTAAGAGTTGATGCTACTCCCAAATAGGAGGGGATACCTAGGGAGGTAGCAGAGCCCCTTTCCTAGCTTGTTGACTACTGGGCAGGAGATGAGTTTGGAGATTTGGGTTTGAGTCAGTATTAGTTACCCAATGTAGAGACAGATGAGCTGCTTTCTAAATCTGAGAAATTTTTTTTCTGTCCCCCAAATCAAGCTCCCCAATCTCTATTTTAAATATTTCTCTATTTATACGTTGGATATTTCACTAGTGCAGAGTATACTCTAAACTCTAATTAGTCAGTGAATGATGATACAAGTTCTTCAGAGAACTGACATTTGGTCATACACTATCTAATCAACTTTATCTTTACTGCCTTATTCAGAGCTGCTATGAACCTCCACTTTGTTCCCCATTAATATTTCCATTGTTTAATACAACGATGGTATGGGATATTATGGGGGCAACACAGCCCTTTCTGTTTGCACTGAGACATATTTGTTAGACCTGAACCCTGTCTCAAAGAAGTATGATTTTAGAACTGTATTTTTCCCTAGTAGGAAATTCAAGAAAGAGAAAGCCCAAGGACTGGGCTACAAGTTGCAGCCATTAGGAGTAATTATGGCTAAGTCTACAGAAGTCATAAAGCTCATCTGCACAGCAGTGAGTAGTTTGGCCCAGCTGTCTAGACTATTAATATGGGTCTTTAATTTGCAAGTTGAAAAGCTCCCCTGGAGTTGGATGAAACAGAACAACTCCCTAGATGCGATTTCAAGGCTGATCTTTTTTAACACAAACTACAGACTAGGAAGTCCATATGATACAGCCTGAAGTCAGCATGCTATGACTTAATGATCCAGATAAAATCCTCCAGGTCTTTTATGGCACAAACACATAAGCCACCTTCAGCCTAACTTCAATATGTATTTACTGACTACCTACTATCTTCAAAGTATTTTACTAGACTTTGGAATAAAACGGTAATTGAGGTATGACAACACATGTGGCATATGGGTGGCTCTTATTACCTGCCTTTAGTTAGAGAATATGTGTTTCTGCGATGAGGAGAGAAACATTCTTTTTTCTCACTATTGTAAATTCTGAGCCCCTACTGTTGTGCTTTCCTTGTACAAAACAACAAAATATCACTTATAATGTCCCTGTCTGCTCTTAAATATAAAGTACTAAATGAAAAAGGACAAAAAAAATAATAATTGTGACTCATTAAATAGAAGGCAAAATCAGAAATAATCATAATATTTACTCAGTAAAAGAAAAAAAGCAAGAATGATCTTGTTGTTTTCTTAACAGAAAGCAATTGCAGTGGTAATCATAACATTTCCTCAATAGTAAGCAAGATCAGATATATCAAAATATCACTATCTACCAATGAATCCAGGTCACACTCTTTTATCAATGAACACAATATCCAGAGTGGGTATATACAAGAATCTAAAAAGGATGAATCAAAGCAGGGAAACTGATGTGTACAAGTCAATTCATAACTATGACAAAACATGACAACTTTGTCATGGTGAGAAAACAATCTGCATCATGTATCACCTATTCAAAAAAAAATAAAAATGAAACAAGTAAACAATAACTATAAAATATTCTGCCACTCTTGGGAACGTGTTTTTCTTTTCTTTTTTTTTTTTAAATCACATAGTCATTCTTGGAAGGGCAAATGAATATTTCTTCTCTTCCAATTAAAAGTAATTCTCTTAAACTCATTGTGGAAATTGCCAAACTCCTCAGATTTGATCTGGGCCTCTGCTGAGTTTCTTCTTTATAAACGCTAGTGATTTCGTGGACTTTTCTCGGTAAGCTTTTCAAGTAGCAGATAATTCAATTTTTTTCCAATCAGTTCTCAGAAAAGCCCCATCTCTTTACATAACAAAAGTGAATGTAAACTCTGTGCTTGCCCACTCTTAGTTTCCTCATAAGATAAAAGGAGCTTAAAAAGGCAATGCAGGAAAACTTTGGAGGCATTTTTCATTTGTCAGTTTGAATAGATGGCTTTGGAGAATGATTCCCCCTTTCTCCAGCCTATCATTACTCAGCAAAACCACTTTTCTCTTCTAAGCAACATGGCTCCTGGAGAAATAGATGCAGAGTCTGCCTCTAGCCTTGATCACCTTTCATCAGTTTCTGCTTTTTTAAGCTTCTTCTCTCCCTGACATCTCATGTATTCATCACTCTCCCAGCCTCTCTGCATTTGGTTATTTTCCTACCCTGCCAATCCTCTCTGCCTTTGAAAATCTCAAATTAAGGCCTCCTCATTAGCAGTGAACCATTTCTAATTTATCAGATGAAATTGAAAAATCCCATATTTCCGTAAGATTACCTCAACCATTCTTATATAATCTTCTCATAATCACTTAAATTTTAAATGATCATTTATTAGCTCCATCCTCTAAAACTAGGAAATCATTGCTTTTAGAAGATGATGTACTTTAACTCAATGTACTTTCTTCAATTGGGTTGTCTCAGGACATTTATCCACGTGTCAGTTTTTTTCAGGTTCTTGAAAGCATTTTCTCTATAACATTACATCTGATAAGCCATGTTTCTTCAATAAACTGATTTTTTTTTTAATCAGTATGTCTTTTAACCCAATATTCTTTCTTCAATGGGTTCTCTCAGAATATTTATCCAAGTGCCAGTTTTTTTTTTCAGGTTCTTGAAACTTCTTTCTCTATAACATCACATCTGATAGGCTATTTTTCTTCAAAAAATTGATTTTATCAGTATTTATTTGAGAACTGCTCCTCTTGTACTCCATTTCAGTAATCAAAATGTCCAATATGAAAAGGACAGAACTTTACACAAGCACAAATGCAATCCGCTACTGTTCCTCAAGGACCTGGTATATGAATGTGAAGATGGGCTAGAATACAACATATATGCAAATAAATGTAATATAATATATATATATATAATAATTGAAGAAAGATTGGGGATGACTATAGGAATGAAGGAAGTATTCATGGAAGTGGCAGTCCTTAAAGTGAGACTTACAAGATTCTGAGAGAGGGTGACAAGGAAAAAGTATTTTGTATTCATGGGGAAAGCTTTTGTGAATTCACTTCAATGGCTATAGAAAAAAGAGTATTGAGAACATCTAAGAATGTTATTGAAATAGAACTTGGGGTTCATAAAGAAGTTTGATGTGTAATTAGTATGAAAAAGAAGATGAGCTCTAGATAGTGGAGAGTCTTACATGAGAGGCTTAATAGTTTGAATTTGGTCCTATTGGCAGTGGGTGTAGGGGTAAAGCTGAATATTTTCACACAGAATAATTGCATGTCTAGAACTGGGCTTTAGAAAGACTGTGCTATCAGTCATATAGACAGTAGATTAAAAATGGAGAAAACAGAAGCAGAAACCAATTAGCCATTACAATGGTCCATTTAATCCCCTTTGAATCTGGGTAGATGGTGGCCATGTCGAATGGAAGAGGATTTGAGAGATAGCCCTCTCTAAAAACTATTTGCACTTTCTATATGATTCATATATGCTTCTTGTTTTGCTTTCTATATATTTCAAATTTACTTCTCTAGATACATGTAGTTTCTCCTTAGTCAAGTGTAGAGGATTTTGATTTCATCTCTGTGTCCTGAGTGCCTGACACAAAGGAAATGCTTATCTTGTTGACTTGACTTGAATTGAATGTTTCAGAGAGAATCTACCCTGATTAGTAAACATAGCACTGACTGGTGTTCCTTTCTGTGTCCTAACACAGGGTATAAGGCTAATTTTTATGCAATACATGCATGTAACAATAGAAGTTTCAGAGAGATTAACCTTTACAGATGATATAGTTATCTTGTCATTTCTAAGAAGTGACTTTCCCTTTATTCTTCATCATCTCATATATACTCCTGGTTGCTGGTATGGTGTGTTCTTAACTAGCATCTAAGAATCCTGAGGTAGGGATGATTTTTGCTACTGCTTACATTCTCTGAGCCTAGCACAATGCCTGGTGCATAGTAGGCACTTTATAAATACTTTCTAATTTGTCCTTTCAAGGAAATTCTAAGTTTTTTTTTTTTTCAATCCAGTAATAAAAGGAAGAAGTCAATACAATGACAATGGAAGGAATTTATTTCCTCAAGTAGTGGTGAAAAATATCAGTCAGGCAGTAGGTTTCCCTCTGTCATTAATTCTGTTGGAAATATTTCTATTTTTTGTGGTTAAAATGATTGTGTTTTCTCTTTAATAACATGTCAGATGCATTTTCTAAAATGTTGGCCATTCAGAGTACTAGCAGCTAAATATTTATTTCAAGGTGCTTGACAGTTTTACTGGGATATTTTAATTGTGAAAGTAAAAAAAAAAAAAGAATTAAAAAATTTCCCTTGAAAATATGCCATTAGAGATATTTTACTCAAAGGAACATGAATAAAGCCACTAGTGCCAGAAGCCAGGAAGTAATGAATTACTGAAATAAAATTGTTCAGGACAAACAAGCAGAATAAATCAATACCAGTAATATGTTGGACCAGCCCACATTACCCATGATATTGCTTTAACACTGAATAAATATGTGGATTGAAGTAATTTTTATTTTTTCCACCCTAAAGGAATACAAATTCAGGTGAGATCCCAATGGATGAATTATTGGAGAGGTGTGTAGAATAAATGAGGGAAATGAAGAAATGCCTTTTATAGAAGGTAATCCTTTCACTGAACCCTAAAGGTAGGTAAGTGTAAATGATGGCAATGAAGAGGAGAAGCACTTTAATGGGGCAAAGACCATTGGAATAGAGGATGTGATTCTGCAGATGAGGAACAACAAATTCACTACTTTATTGGGAAAACAAAATATATAAGAAAATCCTTGAAAGTCAGTCTAGGAAAAAAGATGAAAGTCAAATAGTGAAGAGTTGTAAATGACAGTATCGGTTAGAATATAGACAGTAGGAGTCATTAAAACTTCTTGAGTTGGGGAATAACAAAATTAACATTGTGTTTGAAGAATATCAACTGGGAGTCATGTAAAGGCTCCATAAAAGAAGATATGCTGAAGAAACATTAATTAAAGACTTTTGCAGTTGGAAAGACAATTAAGAGATCCACTGGAACATGCTTAGGGTGGTAGATAATTGACTGGAGAGATAGGGATGGTTTGAGAATACAAAGGTATAAATAACAAGACTTGTCCATGGCTTGTATGTGGGGGACAAGTCAAAGTAAAGGGCTGAGGAAGACTCTGAGGTTGTGAATCTTTTTGCTGAAAGGGTAGATAGCAGAGAACCCTAAACAGAATTTGGGACATTAATAAGAAGGCATGAGGAAAAAAGGGAGTCAGTGGGCACACAATAAAACTAAGGTTTGAACCTGTTACTCCAAATCTGGACCCCTTTCCAGGATATCACCCTGCTTCCCTCCTCTCACACTATTCCCTTTCTTCATTTACTTTTTAACAGACATTTATGGAAAGGGTGATGCAATGATCCATTGAAAAGTATAAAGGCCTAAGCTCAAAGACTCTTCCAAAGGGACTTCAAAACTCATTTAATCTCATTTTAAATATAAAGCAAATGAGATCCATAGAGTATAAGGGATTTGTTGATGGTCTCACATGTAATAAATATCTAAGGCAGAATACATATTTGAACCCAGTTCTTCTGAAGCCAGCAGTTTTTAAAATGGTATTATAGTATCTCTTTATTACTATACTTTTATACACATCCCCTTGCCTCAATTTTGTTTTGAGTTCTTTATTACCAGATTTTTTCCCCTTTGGTGGAGGTAGAAAGGGCAGAAGAAATAGGCTGGGGGTGATGGGGCTAATGTGTCTCATTGAACATGGTGAAAATGCTCTTTCCCTTATCATCTTTTCTACCCATCATAGTAGATAGTGATGAAATTTCTTCAACTTCTAGCTTGAAACTTTGTGACCTTTTTCCTCTTTTATCCATTATTCTGCACATCTAATCAGTGATCAAATCATGCTGCTCCCTTACAGCACAATAACTGACCTGCCCTCTCTTTATCTGAATCCCTATGGAATTGTTCTCTTCATAGTTGCAACCTTTATCAAAGTACTTACATGTCACTGAGATGATCGCTAATCCCTCTGCCTATTTCCAGTTGTCTGCTGCTAGTGGATCCTCATTGTAATTGATAGCAACAGCATCTTTGCTGTTCACTTTCCTCAGATGATCTCTTCCATTTTGAAAAACTCTCAGGTATAACCAATCTGTCCCTATTCCATTCTATCTTTGCATTTTCTTCCATCCCTAAGTCAAGTCAACAAGTATTTAATAAGTGAAGAATACACACTCACTCAATAGCCTATCTTTTTTTTTTCTATTCCCTTATGTAAAAGTCTCTCCTTTATAACAGTCATTCAATAAAAACTTTCAAAGCACCTACAAATTACTATGCCAAGGCACTATGCCAAGCGCACTTTATATCAAAGTTCATGAATAGTGAAATTAAATGAGACCTTAAAATCATTAGCTCATTTATTTTCTTATGAAATACAATGAGACTCAGAAACATAAAGAGACTTCTACAGAATCACTCTTGACCTATCATTTATAAAATGAATTTTCATCAGGGATATCCAAAGAAAAACACATAATTTATTTTCACAGCTACTAAGAGCTGTTTTTGGAGTCAGAAGATCTGAATTTACCCTTTCCTTTACACATGCTGCTGCCTGGCAGGATCTTGTGTAAGTCACTTAACTTTTCAGTTCCTTAGGTAAATTCCTAAGATTTAGAGTATGGAGGGAGTACTATACTTTATTGGTAGAAAGAATTTTGACACTAGAAGAATTCCCTCTATAGTGAAATCTCTCATCTGGTCTTAAAAAAAAATGCATTTTGCAAGGATGAGAAGCAATATGATTATTCATGTGTTTATTATGCCTATTTATTTAAATATTTAATATGGGATGTGTTGATATATTTTATGGTTTAAAATTGGTTTTATAGCAATTTATTTTCCAAAAAGTCCATATCTTTACAAATTACATGCAAATTTTTCTTTAGGTTTTGTTTGTTTTTATCAAACTTTAAAATAATCAACAATATCTTTGTAAAGAAAAATAACTTTGAAAGACTTTGAAAATCTGACTAAAGCAGTTAGTAATCATAACTGCAACAGGCTAATGAAAAAGGATACCTCCCATCTCTTGTCAGAGAAGATTTTTTTTTTAAATCAATACAATATTGTATAAATTTTCACTAAATATATTGAGAGCCAATGTCTTGAAATCCTGAAAATTATGAGACCTATACCATAAAAGTCATCTTTTTTTTCTTTATTTAATCTAGATCTTCTGCCCATTTCCATTTTCTTTACTGCTATTTTCATAGTACATTAGGCAATCAACATGGAACTTTTATGTATTCATTTTGTTCCTTATAAAGGACAGTGATATATTTGTCCGATTATGATTGGTTGCATCTTTGTCAGTGATGGAAAAAAAAAAAAAATCTGTGAAGAGTTCTATGAAGCAGATTGTTTCAATTTCTTCCCCCTTTTATTCTCTTCTATTATACTTACCTCTTATACTTAACTATTCTTGGGATGATCTACCTTAATTAGCTCTTATTCTAGGTTTTTGTAAATTTCTCTCCATTCTTTTTTCTGGCCACTTTATGAGGCAATGCAGCTTATGATGGAAAGGAAAGGAAAGGAAAATGGAGAGGAAAAGAGAGGAGAAGAGAGGAGAGGAGAGGAGAGGAGAAAAGGAAAGGTGGAGGAAAGAAAAGGAGGAAAGGAGGATCAGAATGGAAATAAAAGAGAGAGAGAAGAGAGAGAGAGAGAAGAAAGAAGAAAGAAAGAAAAAGAAAGAAAGAAAAAAGAAAGAAAGAAAGAAAGAAAGAAAAAGAAAGAAAAAGAAAGGAAGGAAAGAGATTTAAATTATATACGGACACAAAAAAGATTTATATTCACTATGATTATGGCTTTATCCCACTCCTTGCTGACAACCTGATTATAGCTGAGGCCACTTGGACCATGAAAGTAGTCATATTTATGAACCTCTATCTTTTTTAGAGTTGCAAAAGCTAATTTAGATAGCAATTGGAAAAACAAAGCACTTAGATCAATGCAAGCATATGGTATCAACTTCATTATTAAAATCATTATAACTGTAATTATTCTGACCATCTCTGTCTAATATGGATAAGAACAAACTACAGTTAGTCCATCAACATGATGATGAGGGACTCAAATCACATAAGAACTAGTTGAAAGAATGGAATGAGGGTAGTATTTAGCCTGAAGAAGGCTCAGGGATGACAAACCAGTTCTTTTCAAGAAGAGAGGTATTAGACTTGATATTAGACTTGTTCTGTTTGACTCCAGAGGAGGAACAGATGCTGTTCAAGGAAGGCAAATTGATAGACACATTGATCAAAAGGAAAGGATTACTTACAAAAAAAAAAAAAAAATCAGTGCTATTAAAAATGGAGTGGATTGCCCAAGGCTGTAGTCGTTTTCCCATGACAAAAGGTCTTTGATGAAGGCCAAATGGCCACCTGTTTGGACATAAACTAGAGAAGAAATTAACCAATAATTTTGGAAGTCAGATTTTATGATCCCATAGACTTTTGGACCAGACATTGTTTGGGAATTCAATTATACTGTAAGTTTTTAAGAGACAAAGGGTGTATAGCTACTCCTCTGTATCCTCAGAAAGGCTAGAACTAGTTCTTTTAAAAATAGAAAAATCTCATTCATTAATCGTTGACTAATTTTAATTGCCTAATAGTAACCTTACTAACATGAATTAATGAGACACAATGGACTCATAATCTATGAAATCATGAGGCTCAACACGGGATTCCTACCACTTTCAATTCACAATAGAATAGACATGTTTTGGATCTGGAGCTGGCAAACGGGGCAGAGAGTTACAGTGGATAGTGTTGTCCTTGAAGGCATGGACAATTTCGATTCAAGTCATCCCTATGTGATGACAAGTGATTTAAATTTTCCATTAATTAGGTAAATCCAGTGGAATGTAAGTTCTGTGAAAGAAGATAAGATTTGTCTTCCTCTCCCTAGCACCAAGCTTAGTACCTAGTAAGAGTAGGGACATAATCAATAATTGTTACTGTCACATGCTTGGGTTAGGTATTTACTTTGTTCTTCAAATAACTTTGAAGTTATATCTCATTCTGCATTTAGAGAAAACATTCTTTAGCAGAGAAAAGAAGTTTTATTCCACAAATATTCCCCGGACATCAAGGGATTTAGCCACAACTGACAATAACCAGAGACAAATATTTACTTATTTATAGGACAAATATTTATAGGAATTTCCTATGTTCAGCACTGATATCTTCGATGCTTCTGTCTACAAGGAACATACATCTTAAATAGAGATGTAAAATATAAATTTAAAATTATTGATGAACAAAACATTTATTTTTTAAAGTTTAAGTGTTAAAACAGATTTAGAGGTCATTTAGTCCAAGAGCTCTCTTTTCACTGCCCTAACCCTCTTTTTAAAGGGAAAGAAATTGAGAGTAAATTGGCTATGTCATCTCTAACCTCACACAGGTAGATAAGAACTAGAATTCAAAATCCAGATCCTTTCATTGTTCCTAGTATTTGGTGCAATTGATTTTGGAATATGGATGAATCGTTGTAATAGTCAATAAATACATAAGGAGTGAGAGAAGGTAGTACAAAATATGTCCTGGGTACGAATTAGAAGGAAGTAGTATCTGAATGCCAGACACACACAGCAGGCAATTAGGTAGTGCAGGAGTAGAGTAAGAGACACTGAGTCAGGAAGAATTGACTTTAAATTCTCCCTCAGCCTCTAAGTACATTTATGATCATAAGAAAATCGCTTAAACTTTCTCAGTTTCAATTTCCTCATCCATGAAATGAAGATATTAATATAAGCTATTCCAAATGGTTATTTGATCAATTGAGAATTCAGCAAATTTTAAAGTGATATGTGAATGATAGCAATTTTATTATTATTATATCATCATATATATAAATATTTATTTTATCAAAATTATTTTTATTTCCTAGGTCTCCTAGGAATACTCAGAAATAGTGTGCAGAAGGTGGTACAGTGGAGCTGAAAAGCAAAGACCATTGTATAAAAAGCCTTCTACCCCAATTAACTTCTTGTGGTTGTTGAGGTATTTCACTTGTGTCTCACTGTTTATGACATTATTAGAAATTTTATGGGCAAAGTTCCTCCAGTGTTTTGAAATTTCCTTCTCCAGCTCATTTTACAGACGAGGAAGCTGACATAACTAGGGTTGAGTGACTTGCCTAAGTTCACACAATTAGCATGTGTCTGAGGCCTTATTTGAACTCAAAATGAGTCTTCTTGGCTCTAAGCCCAGTGTTCTATCCACTGTGCCACCAAGCACTGCCCTGATTTGGGTAATTAGCATGATTAAACTGTGAAATTCAGGAGAGCAGATATTGTTATTTCTTCTCATTAGCTCTCCAGTGGCTGGCCCAATGTTTTCTATATAGTAGGTACTTAGTAAATTTGCTTAATTCAATAACTTTGTTGTAGCAATATAGCTGGAAATGAGATATAGATAGGAGTCTTAATCTTATCTCCTAGAATCTGGGAAGATGCTGAGAAGCAGGTCTTCCCATTCATGTCCTGATCTATGTCTTGCCATTGGAACCAGACAGTTCAGGAGGAAAGAGTAAGACTGATGATTTTGCACAGTCCTGCCTCTCTTAAATCCAATTCCCTTGCAACACAGACATCACCTTCCTGATATCATTGGTCCCCTTTGAGAATGAAGGACAAACAACAACAAAATGACTGATATTGCTAAGGATTCTGTTCTCATCCATGACCTGATTAGTTGAGAAACCTCTGCCTACTCTGGCTTTAAGAAATGCAGTATTTTATCTTCTTCAGATCATTTGTAATAGAACCTGATCTTGTCACAAACATTAAGAAGCTCTAGAAATAATCCTGGGAACTGGTAATTAACTTGTTGCATTCGAAATGAGGGTAGGTCTCTTCCGTGCATCATCAGGTGATGAGATTTTTCATGTGGAAATTGCTGTGGTCAGGAATTATGTCAGTGAAATTTGTTACTTCATTTTCCATCTAATGCAGCTGCATGATCTCTGCCTTCATGCATTTTCTGGAGTTGTCTAAGCAGAGATAAAGCAAATATGGTAGTGGCTAAAACCTTGTTAGCATCAAATTTTAAAATTTGAAAGGAACTCAGTTGCAATTGAGTTCAGGGAGCTTCGCCTCATGCATGTCATGGACCTCTTGGCAGTGTGATGAAGCCTTTTGACCCCTCCTTAGAATAAGGTTTTAAATTCACCAAATAATATTCACAATCACCAAGTAAAATAATTATATTAAAATATATTCAGCATTTTTTTTAAAGTTCGACGACTGTGGTGACCAAATAGGAAAACTTCTAAAATACCCCATGACAAGCTGAATTACCATAGTCTTTTTTGTTTGTTTGTTTGTTTGTTTGTTTTGTTTTGTTTTTCCTTTACTAGAGCCTTTAAATCATGGGAAACCCACTTTGGCCCCAAATGGCTCATTCCACTTTTGGTTTATTCTTATTGTTAAAAAGCCTTTCCTTATTTCTGATTTGCAGCTAAATTTTCCTTTGTGTCTTATCTAACCCTGATAGATTGAAGTTCCTTGAAAATTTTCTTTACATGCTCCCAGAATTTAGCATGGTACTAAAATGAACGAATAGATGAAAGAATGAATGAATGAATGAGTGAAAAACATCTATTGTCATAATAATTCATGAGACAAAAAGAAAAAGGAGACAATTTCCATCATCAGAAAGCTTTGATTGTTGCAAGGTCAGGAAACATAGGTCAGGAAACTATGATCAAGGAAGGATCCTTTGATTAGGGGAGTCTTGGGGATGGTGAATAAATACATAGTGAAGTCCCTTCCCAAACTTTCCAGAGACAATGATAATATTGATACTAAGACCCAAAAATCGGGGAGTCAAAAGGAAACTCAGCAAATATATAATTCAACCTATTTTTTTACAGGTGAGTTTGAAGCTGCAAAGAGCAGAGGCAAAAAAAAAAAAAAAAATGTCCTACCAATTCAGTCTGTCTTAAACAAAATTGGGTGCTTTGGGAAATAGTAGGTACCACTTCACTAGTGGTCTTCAAGCAAAGGCTTTACATCCTTGGATCATTAGTACAACAGAAGAGGGCTTTTGTTTAGCCATCTGTTAAGATTGTCTAATCCTTGTGTCTTTTCTGATTCTGATTCTGTAATCCTGGGAAGGGAATTGTAATGTTTGTAGTATTATCTAAGGGTGGGAGCCCTAAGTTCTAACAATAAGTAGATTTAGGTTAAAAGGTACATCTCTTTATCTGGTCATCTTTAGACTGGAATGGGAATGATTAATCTTCAAGCCTTTTTTTCAATTGAATCACTGCCTAGTGATTCTGACCAAATTTAAAATATTATTACTAATTAGACCTAGTCCTTTAAAATTTCAAAACTCTTTGCACACATTATTTTATTTCAGTTTCACCAAAATCTTGCATAGAACAGATATATTTTTTGCCCTTTGTAGAAGAAAAATTGAGGCTCAAATAGTTTAAATGACTCGTGCTTATACAGTCAATGAAGTGTTTTTGAATTCTGATTCCTCTGTATTCTAAGTTCAAACTTCTATAATCTGTGTCAAATCACTCCTGTCACTTGGTCAATCAACTAGTATTAAGCCCCTAATAAGTGCCAGGCATTGTGTTAAGCACTAGATAAAAGATAAATGAACCCAAAGGGACAATTCTTCATTCCACAGTGATAAAGTTTACCAAATTTTATTGCTGTGAATTTATGAAAAAAAATAATTGAAATGCTTAATAATGAGGGGATAGATGAGTTAAATTTTGGGAGAAGGAACTTCCAAATGGATGAGATAATAGGTTACCTTGACTATTTGTGAATATTGTATATGTACATATTGTTTCCCTTAGTAAAATAGGATACACTCTTTAAGGACTATATTTTATTATTATATATTATTGTTATACGTTTTTGTTCTCATTCCCTTCCCCAGGGTCTGAAATATAGTGGTTATTTAATAAATGCTTGGTAATTGAATGATTTCTAGAGATACAAAAGCAAAGTCCAGAGTTTGCATGTCTTGATTTGTTGAACATGAATCTTTGCTTTCAGAAAACTAAAATAATTAAATTCCAGGAAAAAATAAAAAGGCAATCTATTCAGGCCTCTGACACCTTGTTAAAAGAAATGTGGCCATGTCACAATGACAAGGAAAGAAGGAGGCTGATCACAAACTCGTGCCTTTATTGTTTGTTCCATAATAGTAATAATGCCTGATTGGTGGCATACGCTCACGATGAACAACTCCTATGTTGCCAATTACACACCGGGTCGATGGCAGCTGCTTGTTTTACTGGTGATACGGGAGGGACAAATCTCTTCATCTGCTCCTGCCAACTGAATCTTATCACTTAGAAAACCGTACAAATATTCTCATAAATGAATAGAGAAAGAGAATTATATGATCTGAAAAATCCTTGTCTGTGCTAGAAGTTGCTTATAGTAGAGATTTTTTTTTTAACTTCTTTCCTTCTTTTTTTTTTCTTTTTCTCTCATATATTTTACCATTTCTCTTTCTCCCTTGTCATTGACTTTCTTTTTCTCTCTCATTCATTCATCATTATTTTCTCTTGAAACTTAGGAATTCATATGTTCTGACCCAGGCTGGCCCACGACTAAAGACAGTAGATCATGTTCTGACACAACTCCTTGCTAATTTCCTGAATGTCTTAGCCAGAAAACAACTGGCTAGATCAAATCAATTTTAGAGCACTACATATTTTTAAGAGGCAGCCAAGTTGAGAGAATACTTGTCAGGGAGCCAGAACAGTCTGTGTTCAAGATTACTGTGAAAGAGTTTTCTATGTTTTAGTTTTTTTTGTTTTGTTTGTTTGTTTGTTTATTTTGTTTTGTTTTAGTTGATTTCGATGGATTCTTAAAACCTTCAAATTGCAGGATTGTCTAATATATTTGATTTTTCTAAAGTTACTTCTGCATCAATGGATGACTGAACATGGTTTTAATATATATTTCCTTAACCAACTGATAAAGTTATTATTAGATAATGATCAACATGATCATTTGTATGATCAACAGATAATATAACATTGCTGTGTAATTTACATTGTATTGTACTGCTATGCACCATGTAAGCTTATAAATATGGAAAAGCATAAGATCAAAGAGTCTTTGGCTATTTCCCAACAAGTTTTTTTCTTCTCCTTTTTTTTTTCTGATTTCTTGCTCTTGTTCTTGTTCTTCTGTTTCTTGTTGTTGTTTTGTTGTTGTTGTTTTATACTTCTTATTTCTTACTTCTTTTTTTCTGACATTTTAATGAAAAATGTGTCAATCTATGGTGCTATTTTTCCTCACAGAATATATTTTTGTGTCTTTTGCTTCTCAGGGGTAAGTGATACTGTAGTCCTTTCTGAACAATGAATTAAGTCTTGTATCCTGTCCTTTCTCTTCTGTGAAAAGGGCTAAATAAAGGAGGGGATGCAGTTCTTCTAAATGCTGGCCAAGGAAAGCTGAGAAAAGGAACACATGAAGGATCCAGGAGATCAGATGCTTATCTGTGATCACATTAGTAGGATCATCAGCTTCTACTGAGTATCACAATGCCAATCTAATTGGGGACAAAAGACTAAAGCAGGAACAATTGTAATGCTAAAAAGAAAGTATACCTGGAAATTGATATCCACACATATATGGATGCCTCTATGTGCATGCTTACAGAGATTATGCCTTAGAGAATATTACTGGGCCCACTGTGATTTCATTAGTAGGAGGAAGTTCAAGTAAGGATCTTGCCCCATATCCTAATTCTACCTTCAAGAGTTACCAGGATGCTGAAAAATTAAATGACTTGCCTAAGCTAACCTAGCTAATGTGGCAGAGCCATACAGAGACCCAAAAGTTCCTATATTGAAAGCAACTCTTTGTTATTATGCCAAGATGTCTCAATTAATATATAATATGATATATAATATATAATTACATTATATATTATGTATATCATATATAATTATGTATTAATTGTCTATATAGTATAGTATTATATATTATATAATAATATAACATTATTTATATACTTAAGTATATATATTTAATAATAATAACTATAAAAAGAAATGATGATCAATGATAAATTAGTGTTTATTTAGGATGTTAAGTTTTGCAAAATGCTTTTCATCCCTTCTCTTATTTGATTCTCACAACAATTCTGGGAGGCAGGTACTATTTTGTTCTTTTTCCAAAAGAAGAACTAAGGCTTTAGAAGATTAAGCAACTTGCTCAGAATTACCTAGCTAGTAAATGATCGAGGCAGGATTTGAATTCAGGTTTTCTTATTTTAATGTAATATTTACTATGCCACCTCACTGATTATATGCATCAGTCTGCAACTATATTAGAAAAATAAATAGAGAGCGATAAAGAGAGATAAACACAGGTCTATAAAAATATATATATATATACAAATAAAATAGGTAGACAGATAAATAGATAACACATATATACACACACACATACATACAGATATAGATATATGTAGATGTAGATAACAGTTGTATATGTAGATATACATACACATACACACATATATACACATACACACAAACATATACATATCTACAAATCTATATACTCATACATACACACATACCTATATTGTCATTTCTCATTCATTTTAATTTTGTCCAATATTTCTTTACTTTATTTGGAGTTTTCCTTGCAAAGATATTGGAGGGGTTTTGTCATCCGTCCTCCAGTTCATTTTGCAAATGAGAAAACTGAGGCTGACAGTTTTAAGTGGGTTGTCCAGGGTCAGAGTCTCAGGCTAAATTTGAACTCAGATTTCTTTTCCTCTAGGCTCAGGGCTCTATCCACTCTTTACTAGGAGTCACCTTGATCTCAATTTGATGTTTTTAGAAGCTTCTTGAATCTGCAGATTATGTTCTTTTAATTATTAATCCTGGAGGCAGCCAGCAAAAATCCAGCCTCACCTGTAGTCACCTTTATTTTTTTTTCCCCTCCACTAAAGGCTAAAGGAAAGTGATTTGGGGGAAGCTTAACTTTGTTATCCTCCCATCAAAATGATTTGTGAGGAGACATTAACTGCACTGAGATGGAAGGTTTTGAACTGAGTCACTTTAGATTAACTTTCTAAGCTCTCTCCTGAGTAGCAATGTTCCCAATCGCCCCACTAACTTATTTTTTGTCACCGTTATTGATTGCGGTTGGTATGTCTGTTGTTAGAAAAAAAAAATAGATATTTTGATATATTTCTGTGATGGCTTTATATAAGGATAAGGCAAAAGAGATTATTCTGGAAGTCAAAGGTATTACTAATGAGAGTTTGGGGAGTTTATAGTACCCCGATATTTTCCTTGAGAAAGCAGTCTGCATGAAATTACTCTCCTTGGTTTTCCTCAAAGGTTCAAAGCATTTGTCAATATCTTAGACAAAATGATCAATCAATGTTGATTGTCTTTATATTCCTGGACTGAAGGGTAAAAAGCAAACAAACAATCACATAAAAATTCACCTCCTCTATCACACATTTGTCTTTTTTTCCCCTTAAAATGAAGGTTGGAAAAAAACATGCTGGCCTATTGCCATGTGTGTTTTTCAGTGATACAAGGATCAGGAACCATGGGAATATCTTCAGCCATAGGCTGAGAGTCAGTTTTTGGAGTTTTTCCTTACTGTTTTTTTTTCCCATCTTCCTCCTCACTTTTATTGAAATTAATTTTCTTAAAAAATATATTTCTACCACCAAGAAGGCTGTAACTAGAGAATCCGGTGAATTCCAGAGTTCTGAGTTAGTCAGCTAAGTCATCAAGGTGTCCAGAATAACTCCAGCACCAGAATGATGTGGTCCAAGAAGCAAGGGATCCCGGGATACACAAGGAGAAGTGAATTAGCCTAGATTAGAACTTAAATTAGTAGTAATTTAAGGCTTCTGTGCTGATTGGCTTTGTTGCTGAGACCATGAGTGGCCACTATATTTCTAGAGTAGGTGAAATGCAGAAACTCAGGGAATGGATGAAGAAAGTACTGGGGACTAACTTTGCTACTGGGGACTAACTTTGCTTTAGAATCCCCAGGACCTGAATTTGAATCCTAGATCTGTCACTTACTGCCAATACTAAACTGAATCAGCTCTTTTTAATGGCTAGGTTTTATAATGGATCCTAAGAGTTGGGAAGAACTGAATCAAATACACTCTTCATTTACTAGCTGTGGGAAACCAGTCAAGCCACTTAATCTGTCTCAGCTTCAATTCTGTCATTTGCAAAATAGGGATATAATAGTGGTCTCATGCAGTTATATGGATAAAATACAAAAGAAGTGTTTGTGTTTGTGTGTATATCTGTCTGTAGATAAGATATATTTACATATATGCACACGTACATATACACTTTTGTATGTACATTTATTCAAACAGAAGGAAAGAAAATATCATAAAAAGTTAAATATATTAGATATAATTATCAATATAGATATAAATTATGTATATGATATATATGAAAAAATTACATGTACATATAAAATACTTTGCAAGCTTTAAAGCATGATAGAAATGCTCGTTATTATTTTCTCATTGAAGTTGTCACTTTTGCCAGTGGGTCATATGCTAGCCCATCCCTATTTATTTTTCCTATAACAAATTGGTCCATAAAGACCCACAAATCTCTTTAAAGACTCATGGTTTTAAATACTTCCTCTGGGACCATGAGCAGCAAGTCATTTAGCTTATCTGTGCCTCAGTTTCCTCTTCTGTAAATGAAGAGGTTAGAAGCAGTGAATTCAAAAGTTCCTTTTAGTTCTGTCTTTGTAATCTACCCAATACTCTGGAGGATATCATCCTTTAAATTGCTTAACACTTTGTGAGTACTTTGGCAATACATGAGGTTGTTCTCATTACTTAACAATAATAATAGCTTTCATGTAACACTTTAAGTTTTTCCAAGCATCCTTCTAGTACCCCTATGATCTAGAGGCTATTTATATCCCCATTTTGCAGTTGAGAGAAATTCAATGATTTTTCCAGGAATCAAAAAGTTAAGAATCTAAGATTAGATTCGAACTTAATTCTTCATGACTCTATCTACTATGCAACCTAGATACCCCATACAATTAGTCCACCTCTTTTAATGATCAGAATTTCCATCATGATAGTCTTTATGTTTCTTATTGTAGGGAAGGCCTTCATATAATATAGAGAATATTAGAATGAAGGTTAAGGCAGCTAAGTGACATGGCAGATACAGTTCCAGACTTGGAGTCATGAAGACTCATTATTATGAATGTAAATCTGGTCTTGGGCACTTGATGGCTGTGTGACACTGGACAAGTCATATCATCAACTCAGTTTCCTCATCTCTAAGATGAGCTGGAGAAGGAAATGACAGACCACTCCAATATCTGCCCCAAAAAACTTAAAATGGGTCACAAAGAGCCAGACACAAGCTATACAAGAGCTTAAAACAAAAGCACAAAACTAGACAAAATAATAACAAACAGAGGGAAGATTACAAATATATAGAAAATGGACCAAATTGGTCAGATATCATCTAGCCATCTACATTCCCATAACCACACCCCTTGGTCTTTCACATTTGAACTTGGATACTTCAATACTTCATATAGTCTAAGAGAATTTGCAAACAGAAATTAAAAAATAATAATAACAAAAAGTCTCTCTCTGGGTTGGCAATGAGGAGGGATAAAGAGGATAAGATCATATAAAAATGTAATGATTATATCTATTTAACAAAGTAATCTGTGATAGAAACACTACTGTTCAATTTAAGAATAATTAAGATCAAGAATTTCAAGATTCGCAAGGAGAGAAAGACATTAAACAGTTTAGAGGGAGTGAGAGGAGAATCGGCTTAAAGAGCAGTATTACCCCCAACAAAGGTCACCAAAGAAATGTCAGCAACCACTGATCCATGTCCAGAGATACTTTTTTCATTTATTTTTGTTCCTTATGTGATAGCTCTAAACCTCAGAGGGTACATAGTCAGAATTTTTATTATTGCTTAGAAATTTATATGAAGATGAGCATTTTCATACAATAATCTCATGATATTACCTTAAAGGAACAGTAATTTTCATTAATTAATAATATGAGCATTTTTTTTCTTAAATTCCCTAATACACTCACTAGCAGCCTGTATCCACAAAAAAAGGACTCAGAATAAAGACCATCTTGGAAGTTATTCCTAAAAAGGCTGCACTATGGGATTCCTGATTATGTATGTCATTGCCATTTCCTTCACATCTCTTTTAGTCAACAAATCTTTATCAAATGTCTACTCTGTACCAGTCACTATACTAAGTATTATGTAGTTTCCATCCTCATTAATTTCATTAAAAGCAAAAGCATGTCATGTGTAATGAAATAATATTCACCTCATCCATTCATTCAACATTTATTATGCCTATTTTGTACTGAGAGTTAGGATTCATTAACACACACTACTTGCTTTTAATAAAAATCTTCCTTTTATGAAGAAAGGGGAAAGACAAATATATCAAAAAGAATAATTAAAGGAAGAGTAATAAATATGCAAAGGAATAATCCAGGTAATGTGCTACAATATCTTTGAGTATGTTAAGATCAAGTTTATCTAGGTAATAGGAGGAAATCTGAAAAGGCTTCATGGAGGAATGGCCCCCAAATTGGGCATTAAAGGAAAGGAGAAACATTGGCAGGTACACAATGGTGGTGGGGCTGTGGGGATGGATGAAGTGACTCTTTGAAGCCTACCCTAATTATCCTCTTAACTACTGACATCATTATTTTCATTGGCCCAATGAAGAAAAGGAGGATGAAACACAATGTCACTTCTTAGGTCTACACAGTCTATTATTGTCAAAGGCAACATTCTACCTTGAGTCTTTCTGTCTACAATTCATCATTTGAAGAATTCAAAAAAAATTCACAGCAAATTACAAAAATGTATAATTATTTATGGTGGGATCTAAACTCCAATGGAACTAGAGACACCTCTGTATCTATCCATCCACATAGCCATCCATCCATCCATCTATCTATCTGTCTGTCTATCTATCTATCTATACACACACACACACACACACACACACACACACACACACATACAGTTAGGAACTGGTAAAGCTGGGGTTTTAATACAGGTTTTATGACATGGGATCCAGGATTCTTGCTAAGGAATGGAAATCTACTGTTTCAAATAGTAAGCCTATCTGGAGAACCTCAGCTCTGCCTGCCATGCCTCCATTCTTATTACTATTCTTTTGTTGTAAGATCTTTAGATATATGTAAAAAAAAAATAACTTATTACTCTCAATGTTTTGCTTTTAGAGTTCTTCTGACAATAAGTATCTAATGAGTATTTTAAATCATTTCTCAGAATCAAGTTGTTACTTGACAATGTGGTAGCAATCAGTCAATCAAAGCCTTTATTAAGCACCCACTATATTCCAGGAAGCATACAAGATAGACATTAGGGATAAAAATACAAAGAATGGAAATGTTACTATACTCAAAGAAAAGGCAGCCAGCAAGTATATATGCAAAGAAAAACAAAATAAATAGAAGGAAATACATAGAAGATCAACTATGAACTTTGAATGCAGATTCTTCTGTGGGATAGGTGGTCAGGTTAGGCTATCTCTGAGTGTTATTCCAACTTATAAAATTCTATGATTCCATGACAAATATATGAACTACTTTGACCTAAACTTCATTTTTGTTTCTTGAATGTCTGAAATGGCTACCATCATTCTTAGAATTTTAAGTGAAACTAAGATAAATTCTCAGCAAAATCACAGAGGAATAAAAGAATATTCATGTTCTACCAGCAGACAATCCCCAGGTGTATTTATTTTACAGCTGTAGCTGAAGTCTTTAATTGTCAGAATCTATGGACCAGAAGAACACAATACATTGGGTAGGTTTTTTTTAAAAAAATTGAAATGATAACTCCTGTAGAATATAAACATATCATATTGTAGACGCAGAATGCTGTTTCTTTTGTACATAGCTACCTGAAATCATCAGTTGGGCAAACCCTTTCTGATTTCTATGGCCAAGAAGAATGAGATATGGTCACACTTCTCTGGGTACTATGGCTACACCGATAAAAAATGGCATTGCATATTCCCATAAGATGCATACAATTTCACAAAAGGGATGGAAAGGTAACAACATCATAATAACACAAATGAGGATGTGACAGGAGAGAAGCAGCTCTTGTCTGAGTGTGTCTGGAGATTAGAGTACTAATTGCAGGGCCATATTTTAGGGTGCTATTGGTATCCTAGAGAGTATTCAGAGAAAGGTAACTGGGATGGCAGAATTTCTCATGCCCCTTTGGGACTGACTGACATAAAAGGAGGCATTTATCCTGGGCAAGGGTATTCTTATGAAGGCAATCAGAGATGTCTTAAAGGATTCAAAGACCTGTCCAAAAGAAGAATGTGATTTTTTTTTTTTTTCTGTAGGCCATCTGGGACAGAAGTAGGACTCTCCTCTAACTATTGTTGAGATCCAATTATAATACATTATATGTAAATCAGAGGCTTTTTGATAGATATCTTTGGGGGACAGCAGGCTAGAAAAGACAGGTTCAAGTTTTTTCCCATGACATCAACTGGTTCTGTGACCAAATGGGGTAATATTTATAAAGTATTTAGTGCAATGCCTGTCAAGTAATTGCCGTTATTAGTTCAGGATAACTCCATCCATATAAAATAATTCTACAGAGTCAGTTTGTTCCTCACGTGGACCCACTCAGGTATTGGGTTGGTGCCAGGGACATGATCTTTTGTTGGAGTCCATTCACTACATCGTTTTCATGTTCAATCTAAAGCTGTGCCTGAAAAAGAAAGAAGAATGAATAGCATAATGATTCCATGAAATCAGGCATCTATTTTCCTTTCCTTGAACTTTTAAATGTTTCTCAGTTCCATTCAGAAGACAGCTGACCTGAATCAGAAGTCAGTTTGAGTTTAATAATGAGATGATGCATTATCTATTATGGGCCTATCGACTTTAATTGTACTATGATGTCTGAATTTAGTTCTTCCCACTATGCACTCCTCCCCGCTTTTCCAACGTGAACTCCACAGATTGCTTTGAACTCTTCAGTTAGGACACATGGTACAGCATCTAATCTGATTTATCTATGTTCAGTATTTCTCTTCTAAATCCTGACTGGGCCAAGCGACATCACCAGGGCTCAGAACCCAACCAAAATATTTCAAAGCTCCATCCCCAGCTTATATCCACTATGATGACCCATTTTCCCTTGTCTAGACCCCATGAAATCAAACCTCTTCCACCACATACATAGCTCTTCAAATCTACATTCATCACAGACTTTGTCCTCCTATAGTTTTCAATTTTTTAATGTTTTTTTTTTCTCTACTAGCAACTTCAAGAATACAACCTCTCTCTTAAAAACAATTCTCTGTGTCATTAATTGCTATGTGGAAATTCATGTACAACTTTTGAAACTTTAGAATTTCAAGAGCAATTGAAATTGAGTTCAGTTTTATGCCTTGGCCATCATTCAGCATAATAAATCAGTAAAAGAAGTTTTTGTTTTCCAATCTTCTTGGGTCTCTAAAATGAACAACTCTCATTGTGCTTGAACCGATAAGAGAGAGGGATGCTACATTCATTGTTACCTCTTTTGATTTAGGTGGCCATCCTCTTTAGTATTAGAGTATACATAGACTCCAAGACAGTGACCATGAGAGTCAAGATATGTATTCAGTATCACACAGAAAACATGTTGGCATTTGAACTTCCTGACATTATCTACTAAATCATGCTTCCTTTCTCTAAATGTTTGTTGATTGTTCATTACATCACTTTCTGTTATGCAGTATGGTTTCTTCTCAACTGCCCTTTGAGGTAGGCCAGAGAAGTATGGTTATACCCATTTGACAACTGATCTTGAAAGACGTTCAGTAATTTTCTCATGTCTATACAGTTAGGAAATGGCAAAGCCTGGGTTTTAATATAGGTTTTATGGCTTGGGATCCAGGATTCTTGTTAAGGAATGGAAATCTACTGTTTCAAATAGCAAGTCTATCTGGAGAACTTCAGCTCTACCATGCCTCCATTCTTATTACTATTCTTTTAATGTAAGATCTTCAGATATATGTAAAAAAAATAACTTATTATTCTCAATGTGTTGCTATAAGAGTTATTCTGACAATAAGTATCTAATAAGTATTTAAAATCCTTTTTTCAGAATCAAGTTGTTCTGTTTTGTCATTAAATCTGACAAAATGTTGTTCTTTTTTTTTTTTTTCCAGGAGTCACAATTAAGTCAACGCTGAAAACTATGATCAAAAACTGAAGGGAAACAAAGGTACAGTCTCTTTTTACATAAATGTATTTAAAGGGATGATTGATAATTTTTGAGATCTAGTAACTAATTACTAATGACTTCAACATCTAGATAACCAAGAAAATTGTTTGATTCTCAGATCTAAAAATGTATAGAATGAAATTCAGATTAATATATATGTATATATACATATATATTATATATGTATATATACATATATATATACATACACACATACACACACACACACACACACACACACACACACATATATATATATATATATAAATAACATAAAATAGTCTAAAGGATTACAAAAGCAACCAAAGATGATGAACTAACTTTTTTTTTTCATTCAAGTTCACAGACCAGCTGAAATCTATCCTAGCTTATCCTCTAGAATAGAGGGTTTCTAAGGTAACTTCTAGCAGTCTATCTGAAAACAAAAGTTTTGGGGAATCTTATAGACTACAAGGTCAACGTAATCACCATTATGATCTGGAAGATAAAACAGTCATTGAGCTCTTGAGTTGAATTAAGATAGAAGGACTTCCAGGAAAGAGAAGGTCACTTTGTTCTCTGTCCTTGTTGTGATACTTTTTAGAAAGGATAATGATTGATAGGCGAGCATTCCCAACACAGAAACTGAGATGGTCCTAGGGTCAGTGATTTAGAGCAAGCTATATTTGGAGAGTTGTTTTTATTCAACAGATTAATTTCACAGATGAAGAAAATAATGTCTTAAAAAAGAGGAATAATGTTTCCATGCATACATCTAGGAAAGTGAAGAAGCAGGATTTGCCCTTGTCTTCCTGACTTTGAGGTTGGTTCTCTCCCAACTATAGTTCATTACCACCCTCTGAGAAAGAACTTAAATCTGTATCACAGAAAGATAACAGATAACATAATAGCTATCTTTATATATATGAAGAACTGTCATATGGAAAATAGATTACAGTGGTTGTATTTGGGCCCAGATACAAAGTCAAGAATAAGAAACTACAATACTTGGAGTCAGGAAGGTGTGAGATCAAACACAGCCTCAGACACTTACCTAGTCAAACTTACTTTCCTCTTCTGTGAAATAGCTTCTCACAGATAATGTTTGCAAGCACTTTGCAAAACTTAGAAGTCTATAAATGGTAACCATTATTATTGTTATTATATAAACATATTTTGTCCAGTATGCTACAATGAGATTCTTGGTCATGGATGGGTAGGAATAAATGTCCTCTGAGATGCTGTCCAGTCCTAAATTTTCGGATTCTATGAGCTATTAAATATCTCTGTACAGCCTTTGTTGAAAAATAAAATGCTGTAGGAATCATCTATTACTGTAAACTATTTCTTAAGAATTTTGGTTGAGTTATTTGGGATTATAAATATCAGTAATAATAGTGGTTATTATAATATTGTTATATATTAATATTAATATTTAATGAATGGTAATTAATATGCACTATATGAATGATAATCACCAATACTGTTTTTTTTTTTATGGGAATCTTTGATATGCTCAGGAGAGTCACTCTCCCTTTTTATCTCTGCCTCAGATATGGAATATTTACATGGGGTTTGTTCAAATGGACTAGTGATACATGGGCCTTAGCAATTATTTGGGAATATGGAAGTAGAGTAGAGAGATGACTTCTTCCCCTTATTGTGATTTGATCTTCTTTTTTAGTATTTTCATGTTGTTTACTCTAAAAGATCATCACAATTGACAATGAGAGCATTTTGACATCCAGATTCAATTATCTGTGTTTACAAGGGAAATTGTTCCTATTCCCCACACCATTCTTCCTGAGAGCTCATTAAGCAAAGGGCCAGGATGTTAAGAAATCTGCAAAGGAGAAGTCATTCTCACAATTCCATCTCTTGGCTTTTTCCCTCACCCTTTTTTTGAAAAAGGACTAGCATAGGAAGACTGTTTTAAAAGACCCACTGGAGGAGTACATTGCATGTCGGGTCATTAAACGACTGAAATGTAGTTCAGTACTTCAGGGGAAAATCCAATTCATGAAGTTGAACTTCCTTGTCTGTGATAAGGAAGGCAGTTGCTTCCTCGAGAAAATAAATGAATGGACTCCAGTTTCCTTTCATCCTCCAAATTATCTACATTTCGTTATGTTCCCAGAAAGAGCTCCCGAGATTTATTACTGGGAAGCAGAGTGTGGAATCACTGCATACTAGCATATTAGTAACTTGTGCTTTAGAGAAGAAGCTTATAGTAGTGTCAGAGACCTGGAATAAAATCCCATTTTTTGACATATAGTGGCTGTGCGATCTTGAGGAAGTCATTTATTTAACTGCTTAGAACCCCAGATAAAGCTATAAAGTTTACTACTGTACCTTTGTTAGGAAACTGTAAGAAATATAAAAAGGAAATAGAACTTGGTAGGATTTTAGATGGAATGATGGAAAGGATCTTAGAAGTCTCCTAGTCTATTGCTTCCATTTGGCATTTAATATAGCATAATCAAGAGATGTAAATTGTCATGGTCACATGATTACCAAAAGACTCAATGATGGCTAGTTCTCATTTCCCTAAAGGAAAATTTAATTTATCAATGAATTCACAGATTAGGGTAACATAATGTTACAATTACTACTACCATGACTCCTTGTACTAATAACATAACGACCACCACCCTTACCACTATTGATATTATTACTACTTATTAACACTACATTATTACCACTACCACTACTACTATTACTATTGCTAATTTTACTATTACACATACACACACACACACACACACACACACACACACACATAATTAGCATATTTATTTATATTTAAGGTTTATAAAACTTATTGATTTTATCACTTCTTGTTATTTGGTCATTGTAGTTATACCTCACTCTTTGTGATTTGAGAGTATTCTTGGCAAAGAACCCATGATGGTTTTCCTTTTCCTTCTCCAGCTCATTTTGTAGATTAGGAAACTGAGGCAAATGGGGTTGAGTGATTTGACTAGTCTCACACAGCTAATAAATTTCTGAAGCCATATTTGAACTCAGATTTTTCTGCCTCTAGGGCTCGCACTTACTCCAACAACTGCAAGACCTAGCTGCCACGATGCTATATAATATGTAGTATTAAAAAAATCCTCATTTTTTAAAAGAGGAAATTTAGACCTGAAGAAGATTGCTTTTTTTTTTTAACTTAGAGAAATTCATCCTCATTGGAAACCAAAGAACAATAATTTTAATCTATGTCTTCTACCTTTGAATGTAGAGAACTCTTTTCCCTGGGGCATGATATCTCCAGCAATTATTATGGGTGGAATAAAAATCCAGTTCTACAAATCCAGTGATCAATAAGTTTTTTTACATAGTTGTATATCTGATATTTTATTTCCTGATTTTATTGTTGGCTATTCTTCCCCCCACTTACATTTTTTTTTAGGAAATTATTAATGACATTTTAATAATCAAGCAAATTATTGAATCACATAGATCATTGATCTCATAGAGAAATTTTTTTCTAGCAATTTCTTTGAAAACATTATTAAATGGATTATCCTCAGAGAAATCATTTATTGACAAAGTTCTAAAATAATTATTGACATAACATGAAAAACAATAACTAAATAACAACATCCTTATTTTCTTTACAGAAATATTTGCTACTGAAGTTCTCAGCTTTTTTCTAGCCTTTTCCTGATTAGGGAACAGTATGAAATTTCCTTAGACATTCATTGATTATTCTCAGATGAAAAATAGAATGAATAGGAGCAGTGTGTGTGTGTGTGTGTGTGTGTGTGTGTGTGTGTGTGTGTGTGTGTTTGGAAACAAAGAACTGAAAGCAAAGCAGATATTCATTGATTAGGGAACAGGTAAACACTTTGTGGTATAAGAATACCATAGCAAATTTCCATGCTATAAGTCATGAAGAAAGGTGGTATAGTGGATAGATCAGTGGTATTGAATTCAGAATGTAAAATGAAAGCTGCAGTTCTTCTTTAAGTATTTACTATCTTTATGAGCCAGAGTATTGTTGCTCTTTAATCCTGTCTCTTTGTGACTTTATTTGGATTTTACTGAAATACTGAATATTTACTGAATGAATTTACCAAATATTGGTTTGCCATTTCCTTCTCCAGAGAATTTTACAAGTAAGGAAATTGAGGCAAACAGGATAAAGTGACTTGATCAGAGTCACACAGATGATATCTAAGGCTGGATTTGAAATCACAAAATCCTGATCCCAAAGCCAGTTCTGCCCCATAATCTCTCAATCTCTTTGTGACTCATTTGCTCCTCTATATAATGAGGATGATAACAACACCTATCTACAACTATTGTTGAAAAGATAAAGTTAATAAATATATGTAAAGAATTTTGTGACCTTAAAGCTCTGAATATATGGTCCTATTAATGAGAGTAAAAATGAAGGGTATGTCAAAACAAGAGATATAAGCAAATGTGAACCATTTATGAAAGAAATAAAGCCATGTGGAATAAATCTTTTCCATACAGCTTGCACCTGAAATAGAGTATTAAGTGAGAAGCCTGGAAAATGTTCCATAGTGAAGAAGATGAGGAGAAAGAAGAATGGATGCTTTTCCTACAAAAGAGAAGGCTTAGACCTGGGTAGGGTTTATTTGCTGCGCTCCAGGATTGGGATTTGACTGAAATAGGTAGTATTTATATTGTCTTTTTTTAAGGTTTGCAAAGTACTTAATACCACTTTGGATTCTCATAACAACTCTGGAAGATTGATGTTATTATTATAGAACCCAATTTACAGATGGAGAAGCTGAAGTAGACAGAAGTTAAATGACCTGCCAAGGATCCAGATCAATTGAAGAAAAGTCTTAAGGATGAAAGCTATCCCAGAATATCTTGGGAGTGTAATGGGAGTTCAGCCATTGGGGGGCTTCAGATGGAGCCTGGTCAGCCTGTTCTCTATCACTAAAGATAATTACCTTCCCTGTAGCTTCCAATCTTTTTGCTTTGGAGTGTAAAATGTTAAAGGGCTAATCCAGGGTCATTTAGTCAACATGGACTCAATTGTTTCTGGGGGCAAATGTCAGACACCCAGCTAGTGGGGATGCTTTGCAAGGAATACTTGCTCAGGAAGAAGTTGGACTACGTGGCTTTTGACCTCCCTTCCCCCTCTTGGGTTTCCTACTGTAGGAAAGCATTATTCATGGATATATTCAAATAGAATTCTCTTCACTTACCTTTAAAGTCATTCTCTAGATAGCCAATGGAGTTGCTTTTTTTTTTTTTTTTTTGAAGGATGTAGTTCATTCAGGACTATATGCAATGACAAAACTTCTCTTTGTGCATTTAGAATCCTCTTTTCACTGACTGACTGAGTGGTATCTGTAGCCTCAGGTATAATCACAGATGCTGGCAATTCAGAATTTCTCATTGCTCTTTTGTCACTTTTTTTCCCCAAGAGGTGATGAGTTGCAGGGAGGAGGTGACCTCAGAATAGAGTTGGAGCCCAAGTGATCAAAATGAGCCTTTGCCTTCCTCATCCTAGGGAAAAAAAAATGCTGATGCCCTACTCCTCTCATTCATGCAGCTCATTGGAGAGAGCAGTCTGCTCATATCTATTTTTATGTACATTACATATTTAAAAGATAAAGCAACCCAAATCGTGTTTTATTATCAGAATTCTTATTCTTGATTTCTCTGCCAGAGTGATGAATATGTATGGGCGGCCAAAAACCCCTGCTGGAGTGACAGGCCTGAGTGCAAGGAAGATAAGGAAAGGCTGGGTATTCTCTGTGCAGATAAATAAAAAAGAAATCTGTCAGTCTCATTTACTATTCAGGTCTCTTAATCAGCTGACATGAGGCAACTTTCAGGCCTCTTTTGAATATTTGACATTCACGTGTTCTCATGTAGGAGAAACCCCCCACACTGGGAGGGATCCCAAACAGAGCTCTGGGGTTGTTCAGGATGGGTGTTTCCTTCTGAATGGAATTATTTGCTTCTGTAGAACATCCGGTTTCCAGGGACAGGAAAACCAAGAGATTTTCATCCATAGAACTAAAATTATCTGTGCTCATGTGGTTGTCCTTTGTTGTTCACTCTAGAAGAGGACCATGATATTAGGGAGGTGATGCTATGACATGCAAGTGAATTGGATTTAAATGAGGGAGGGCTGTGTATGGTGACCTGCAGATCATTTCATTGGTTAGATTTCTTTCTTAAAGACCAGGTCTTAAACCAAAAGAAATCTGATTCTACTTGGCCACCAATAGGTCTTAGGCCAAGTCACATTTGATCATTGTCTGGGCCTCGATTGACTCAGATTGAAAGTAAATAGCAGTCATTTCTGCTTTGGCCAGAAACCCTAAGGATCTTCCCCTATTAGATTTATTTATTTATTCATCTATTTGTTTGTTCATTCATTCATTTATTTAGATTTTTTTTTTTGGTCTTGCCCCAGTTGCTACTAGCCTTAATCACTAAATGGGTGAGGTCTCAGTCTCAGTTAAACTGAGACCTGTCAAATACAATAGGTTAAAAATGTCAAGGTTTCACATTGCATACATGACCATGTCCAGTTGTTTTGATCTGTACCTTGCCACTGGATTCGGATAGCTCTGGAGGGGAAGGTGGGGCAGTGACCTTGCACAACTCTCCCTCATTTAAATCCAATTCACTTGCATGTCATGACATCGCCTCCCATGATATCCTCTTTCAGAACAAAGAACAAACAATATAGATAACTTTAGCTATAGAGATTAAAGTCTCCTAGTTCCCCTTTTCCAGGAAGCTGGGGTGTTCAACAGAACCAGACAATTCCATTCAGAAGGAAACACCCATTCTTGAACAACTCCTTCCCTTTCTCCCTTCCTTCCTCCTTATATCTTTCTTTCCTTATATCTTTCCTTGCTTTCCTCCTTCAATCCATATAGGATATAATACTCTTTTTCGCTTTTACGTTAGTGTGGTACACTAACATTAAATACTCAACTACCATGTGTGGAATTGCCTAAAATATGGAGAAAGGCAATCCATGCAATAAAGTAAATTTCTTTTGTATCAGTCAGTCAAGAAGCACTTTTTAACTGCTCATTGTGAGCCAGACACTGAACTAAACACTGCCTTTCAGTTTCCTTTGTAATTACAGAAAAGTCATGTATACAAATAAATGCAGATAAAATGTATAAGAAGTAAATATATAGCTATATAAAGGGGGGGCAGGCTTAACTTTTGGACATTGGGGGACTGGAAAAGCCCTCTTAAGGAAGGAAGGATGAAAGCTTAGTCCTGAAAGAAAAAAAGGAGTGCTAAGATAAAAGTAAGGAAGAAAAACATCCATCCATGCCACATATAAGCATGAAAGTGATTTGATCTATGGTGTGGCATTTGGCACCAAATGTTGGGGTTTGGTGATGGAAAGAATTCACAATGGCCATTCTCTTTGGCAAAAAGTAGATTTATTTAAGGAAATAGAGGGATACAATAGACACCAGAAATGGTAAATATGAACTAGCATTTACATATGAAAGAGCACACAGAAGACAAGTTTCTCCATGGAACTCACAATTACCCAGTATACAGGGAGTAAGTACCCCATGATGTTGGAGCATGCCATTAACTCAAAGGTTAAATCCTAAAAGGGACTTAGTACCTTAAAAGAGTTAGTTAGAAAGAGGAGAAGTAGAGTTGAAAAGTATCTTGGAGTCAGAGGAGATGCACATGGCAAAAAATGAAGGAGAAAGGGAAAGACACCAGAAGACAGAGTTCCATGGTGGACTGACCCAAAGGATGGTAGCAATCATGGGATGGCCCACAATCAGGTTTTCTGGTAAAATTTAACCTCAGGGACATTATTGGAATTTCTACAGAGGATAGGTCTCAGGAGTTTGACATAATTTGGATTTCAGACTGAACCACTTCCTGAAAGGGTAAGACCACAGAACTAAACTAATCTCTATCAGAGGCTTCTGCCTGCTTACTTCAGGGATCTTGGTCCCTGTCTTGGTCTTTTGGACTTGGTCCAAAATACTGTTCAGGACCTCATCAAAAGGGGAAGATGGTATATGGTATTGTTATGCCACAGTTTTCTTTAACTGTCCTGACTCAGTTTCCCTGTCTCAGTTACCTTAACTGTTCTGTCTCTGACCCAGTAAAACTAAGGATTATTCGCTCTCGGGTTATAAATTAGCAAGATAAAGAGTAGATCTCCTGATTCTTTTAGGGATTTACAATATTCCTTTAGAATATTCCAAGATCAACCCATGATATCTTTACTTCTTTGTCTCTGGAATTTTTAGGTTTTATGGCTTCCCCTCCCTGATAAAAAAACTTTCCCTCCCTTTCTCTTCTTTGTTTCCAAAAAGGTATTTAAGAAGTTGGGGTTCCTCCATTCAGGACTGGAGAATGGCGTATGGCAGCTGTATGCTGGACGCTGGATTCTTTGGGTCCTCCAGCCCTGGGACCAATATGGATTCCTTGGTCCCAGTATACTTATCTCTGTCTGACTGGATAATCTGAGACGAGAGTCCTGTCCAGTCAATCTTACTCTCCCATTAATAAAATATTAAAACTCTCTAATCTCTCTCCTGCCTCAGTTTCTCCGGCATTACAGTATGAGAGGGAAAGCCAGTAGATCATTGTTGGCCAGATCACAGAATATGTAGAGAGCAGTTATATATGTGAAGACAAAAAAGATAGTTTGTGAAAAAATGTGAATCTATCCTTGATTCTCAGTGTGATAGGGACAGTTGTTGATTGAAAGGACTTGACTGTGATTTATCACAATAAAATAATTAATCTTTTTAAATAGTTTTGTTTATTTTTTTAATTTTTAATTTTTTTTCCTAATTATACAAAAAGACAAATTTTAACATTCTTTTTTTTTGAATTTTTGAATTCCAAATTTACTCTTTCTCAACTCCCCCTTCCCCAAGAAAGTATTTAATTTGATATTCATTATATATGTGCAATCATTTAAAATATATTTCCATATTAGTCATATTGTAAAAGAAGAAACAGACCAAAAAACAAATAAATAAAGTGAAAATAGTGTGCTATGACCTGAATTCATACTGTCAGTTCTTTCTGTAGAGGTAGACAACATGTTTCATCCTGAATCCTTCCCAATTGTCTTGGATCATTATACTGCTGAGAAGAGTTGTCATTCATAGTTGATCAATACACACCATTGCTATTACTGTGCTGAGTGTTCTCTTGGTTGTTTTCATTTCACTTTGCATCTGTCTTCCCAAGTTCCAAGTTTTTTTTTTTTTTTTTTTTTTTTTTTTTTTTTTTTAATCCTCCTGCTCTTCATTTATTATAGCACAATAGTATTCCAGGGATATTTAATTTTAGAACAACTATTTTATAAAACTTTTTTTTTTTATTAAGTGGCAAAATGGTTATAAAGCACTCTGTATTTCTTAGTATTTTCTAAAAGGTTTCAGTCTGGATCTTAGGGTGAGGTTCACTAACTACAAACCCATCATTTCAATTTCATTAGCGATCAAAATATTATGCATACGGAGATGTCTACAAACATGTAACTTGAAGAAGCCACTGATTCTTCTTTCTGTCCCCAGGGATTATTTTTTTAGACATTTTTTTTTTTTTTTAATACCTTCAGTAGAGTTAGTGTCAGTAAATTATTCAACAATTGTTTATTCAATGTTTAGAATGTTTTTCATAATATTAAGTACTTTTTCTGTAGGAATATATGTTTTAATGGGAAAGATACTATATAAAATATCAGAAATATACAAAAATATGCGGTATAACAAGAAGATGACCTAAGAAGAGAAGCTCTAACTAGGGTCACTAGTAAAAATATCCGGAGAAACTGGAATTTTTTATGAGTTTTGAAGTAGATTAGACAAATCAAGATATAGAAGGGAGCAAATAGAGCACTTTAGGTGTAAATACCTAAATACCAATACCAAGCCAATACCAAGGCATGGAGATGGGAGATGTAATGTTATATTCAGATATGAGTCAGTAAATGGGGAAGAAAATATAAAAAGGCAGGGAAGGTACAAAAGGCCCAGGTTATAAAAATCTTTTTTAAAATAGAGCATTTTATATTTGGTCTTGCAGGTAATTGTTGTTTGTCTTTCATTCTTGAAGAGGAACATGATCCCATGATATACAAATGAATTGAAATTAAGTGACAGTGAGCTTTACAAATTCACCTGCCTCACTTTTTCCTCTAGAGGCATCTAGGTCCAGTGGAAAGATATATATCAGGATGACTGGAGATGAACTTGGATACAATAGGAGACTTTAGCTTTTTAAATTTAAGGTTTTTTACAGGACTCCATTTGTCTGAGTTATCATTTTTTGGTGGTTTAGGTTCAGTAAAAAATTGAGTTAGTAGCATTTTTTACCCATTCAAAACAAAACAAAACAAAACATACTATTTGTTTCATAAATTTAGAGTGCTTTGCAAACATACATGTTGCTTTTCAGTCATGTCTGACTCTACATGATCCCATGCACTTTGCTCAAGGGATTTTCTTGGCAATTATACTGGAGTGGTTTGTCATTTCTTTCTATACTATCTCCCTATTTTATAGATGAGGAAGCAAGGTAGATCGTGACTAAGGAGTTATCCAGTATCACAGAGCTAGTGAGTATCTGAGTCTGGATTGGAACTCAGATCTGACTCCAGGATGAGTACTCTATCCACTTGGGCATTTAGCTGCCCCAAAACACATATGTGTGTGTGTGTGTGTGTGTGTGTGTGTGTGTATACACAGAGAGAGAGAGAGAGAGAGAGGCACTACATGTGTATATATATATATATATACATACACATACACATGAATATATACGTGACAATATACATACATATAGACACATATGTGTATAAACATGTATACATATTTTGATGTGAGATATATATATTTGAGTTGGGTCTTATCATCTGGGAGCAAGAAAGGCTTCTAACCATAGGTAGACCTTGACCGGAATTTTGAAGGACTCCAGGAAGTCAATAAAGCAAAAAGGAAAAAGCAAGAACATTCCACACACGAGACTCAGCTTCTGCAAATACACAGACATGGGCTATAATATCTTGTATGAGGAAGAATAAGAAGGCAAGTATAGCTGTCAGGGATTGAGTAAACCTTAAAGAGCTCTAGAAACATCAGATGGTTTTGTACTTTTCTACAGTCTCTTTCTAAGCTATTGTTATCGTTATTAGCCACAAAATGAGGAGACTTGTCAAACTGAGCTGTAGGTTCCCTTCCAGTTTAAGAGTTCCCAGTGATTTTAACAGGGATGCTCCAATGCTGTCTTTTATAACAACAAGCTTAAGTGTGGTAGGAGATCTTGAATTCTGGGAGTCCTGGATTCTCTGCCGAACTCTGTCTGTGACTAACACAGGGAAAAACGTGGTTCCTGTGTGTGGTCGAGCTACAGTAATACCCCCTCTCCCTGGCAGGCTTATTAATAACAACAATGACACCCAGCACTTGAGCTGTTCCTTTCTTCTTGTGATCCCCAAGGTTTTATAAATAGACTTTGTTTCAGGAGCCCCACAAGGGAGGCAGGGATTACTCTCTACTTATTACTGAAGAAAAGAGGGATCAGGACACTTAAGTATCTTTGGGAAGATCAGCCAGTGACAAGGCCAGAAATAGTCTTTCACAGGGAAGTGGAGTAGAATGTTGTGAGTACAGTAAAGGGGAAGGTGCAGGATCAGAAACCCTGGAAGCAAAAAGAAAGCACACACTGATTTATTGCCAGGGATCAGGGAGTTTAAAGGATGTTCCCCCATCGCCTCTTTCTTATCACTTATCATTGTGTGGAGCCAAATATACAGTTTTATGTGCTGCCAAAATAAACAGATTTGGTGAAGGAAGACCCAAGAATCCAGTCCCAAGAGAGGGTAAAAAAGACAAATTGGCCCTTCTCGTTTGTGTCATCTGATGATTTTAATTTGCTCTGTGAAGTTTCTTGGATTTCAGAGTTTGTATGATGTTCATTTCAATAAGAACATATTTGCAGTGGGCCTTTTTGGGTCAGACATCCAGCTTACAAAATGAAAAGAAGATTGGTTTGAGGAGAAAACATTTGTAAAGTCAATTCCCCCCAGCACAATTAATAATTGAAAACAAGAATATTATTAGAAAGAAAATATGGTCTAGTGAATAGAAGGTGAATCAAAAAGTCAGGAAGGTCTGACTTTAAGTATCAGCTCGAAACCATATTGTCTATATGCAGAGGGTTATAAGTCAGTCAGTGCCTCTCGTGGGCCCAGAAAACTCTTGAAGATTATAAATTGCCAAAAATAAATTGGCACGGTAGAGAGTTTCTATACGGGTATTCCCTATCCCAGTAAAATCCCAAATTTGGCTATAAAACGTAGCAATGTATTTCCAAACAACTCAACAAATTTGGTGCTGCAACATCTTGTCAGAAAATCCTAAAGCAGTCGAGAAGCCTGGTGAACTTACAGTCATAAAGCCCTGAGTTTGAATCCTTCCTCAGACACTTAATGGTTGAGAGGCCTTAGTCCAGGCTCCTTATTCAAAGAAGAGGAATGATCATAATAGTACCTAACTTGGAAAGCTATCATGAAGATGAAATAAAAAAAAAAAATTGTAAATTTGCTAATCCTAAAGCTTCTTTGTTATTATTATTATTACTATGACTATTACTTTTATTTTTATCATTTCTATTTTTGGAGAAGAAGGATGATGTCTTTTAACCTCATAATTTAACAGATGGTGAAACTGATGTCAAGGGAATTTAAAGGACTTGTCCAGCATCACACAGACATTCTTTACAGAACCAGTGTTTGAACTTTGTTCCTCTAGTTTCAGAGTGAGCAATCCATCCAACCTGTAAAGATTCTCAATTAGACAGAAATCCATACAGCAAACATCGGTTTTGCCGGGTGTCTGTCTATTTCTCCCTCCTGTTATATGATGTAGTTTATCCTTTTCTTTCCCCTCAGATTCTCAGTAGGACAGGCTATCTGCTCTGTTCAGCGATAGCAAGTCTCTCCATTTTATAATAACAAAATTTCGAGATTCAGAGTTCTAAGCTTTCACACCTCTCTGAACATTAAGATAGACATCCCTTTCCTGAAAACTTGAATTTGAAATGGGATATGCTTCAAACAAATAAATACAACCTCTCCGGAGACCATAGGGCTGCCTTTGGGTATGCCTTAGTCTGGATCAAAAGACAGAAATACTATTTGGGGGCTCTCAGAAGCAATGCAGGCCTCTCTTGTTTGGTCTTTAATTTTCCCTGAGCCATTATGATATTCCTCCAAGCACAACTGCGGGAAAAAGGCTGCACCTAAGCTGCACATAGGCCATGTTTTCTCTCATCTTGAAGTGGAGGAAAAGAAAAAAGAGGTTCCTTTTGTCACCAGGAGTCACTGAATCGTGTCTACCTTCCTTTGGAATGTCCTTTAAAAGTCAGATTTGATGCTGGAAGTCATGATTGCATTTAAATACTCCCTGGCCTTTGGATGTTCAACTGAAATCATTGCCATTATACTTAAAGGGCCCAAAGTAATTGAGGGGTGCCTCTAGGACAAAGGAGTTTGGGTCTGTGTTGTGCTGAGTTCTTCCCCTTTAAGTTCTTTGCTATGATAGTCTAATTCTCTCACTGGCTTTGTAAAGGAAGTCTTGAATTAAAGTAATTCCCTTCCCCCTCCCTTGAAAAAAAAGCTTATTATATTAATAACCAAGATTAAAGAATCTTAGATAATGGAGAACAATTTTTTGTATTATTATTTTAGGCCAAAGGAAATCTGGAAGTGAATTTCATTCAGCTGTATTATTTTACAGAAAAAGATACTGGGGTCAGAGAAGGGACATGATCTAGCCCCTCTTATGCAACTTATAAAGTAAAAGCTTGGTCTTTGAATTATGGAATCAAGTTTTGTTTTTTTTTTTTTTTTTTTCCCATTTACTACACAACATAGTTAAACAAGCATAGAATTTAAAAACTGTAATCCTCATAATTAATAACAGGTACTTTCATACTTTTTTTTCAAACAAAAGAAACATTATAAGCTAAGATTTCCTTAATTGTTTAGGATTATTAATCTTTCTGTCTTTCCATTCCAAGCTGAGTAATTTGTTACATATATTTTTAGCTGTAAAATTGAAATGCAACATCTATAGTATTTATCTCTGAGGATTCTTATGCAGTTAAGATGATCTGTGATAATTGTGATAAGAAAGTAAAAGTTGTGCTTAATGTCATGTACATTACTAATATCATGATCATAGAAATTCACAAAAATCCATATGTGACAATTATATATAAACTAAGAGTAAATAGCTACTGAAATAAAGTGTGGAAGATTTGAACTCACTCCACATTTTCACAGCCTATACATTTAGTGATAATATTTATATGAACGTTGGGGCAGCTAGATGGCACAATGGATAGAGCACTGGCCCTAATCAGGAGGACCTAAGTTCAAATTCAGCCTCAGACACACCACTTCCTGGTTGGGTGATCTTGGGCAAGTCATTTAACCCCAATTACCTCAGGGGAAAAAATATGACCCTCTTATTCTCTTTTAAAATACATTAGGTAAATATATTAGAACCTCTGCAATCTGTAAAATGGGTGTAACAATATCTCTTAATATTGTGATAAATCTCAAGTGAAATTGTGACTTAAAAATGTGAAAACTTGAAATTACTTCATGAGTGTCAGTTATTGTTATTAATGTCAGTACCATTACCACGTGCATCAGCAGCTCAAGAAGCCAGAGAAGCAGATTTGTAACAATCAAATATAAATTAAAAGCTCATGTAAAGCACATTTAAAATAGGATGATGGTACTTAACTGTCCATTGCTACCATCAATATCTCCACAATTACTACTACTACTACTACTACTGCTGCTGCTACTATTACTATTACTACTACTACTGCTGCTGCTGCTGCTGCTGCTGCTACTACTATTACTACTACTACTACTACTGCTACTGCTACTGCTACTATTACTGTACAAACTTCCTAGCTTGCATTTCTCTTCTTAGATCTTTTCTTATTCTTATTTTTTTTTCCTTATTTTCATTCTTAGATCCTTTTCATTTAACTAGCAGCTTGCTAGCTAAACAACCTTCTGATGGATAATAGGTTGCTGAATCAGATTTGGATAAGTAGTTGTCTTCAGTGCTTAGAGACTCTTAGATGAGCTGAAAAATAAATAATTCACCAAAACTGCCTCTTTGATGGAAGAACATCTTCAAAATAATTTTTAAAAACTGAAATAGAAGCAAACACAGGCTAGAGAGGAATGATTCTTTATTTGCACAGTGTATACATTTAGTAAGGTTTAAAAAATAGTTACACTTAATATTTTACATGATTGCAATGTATAAACTCTATATGAGGAATAATAGATTGTATAAACATATCAGGGAAGGAGGAGAGAAGGAAAGAACAGAGGAAAAGCTGGAATTTGGAACTCAAAACTCTTAAAGATATTAAAGAGATATAATTGGAGAAAGATAAACTATAATATCAAAAAAAAAAAAGAAAAAAATAGTTCCATTTGTTTCAAGTGAACCTGATCTAATTATTAGTATTGGATTCGGTTTGACTGTACTCATGGTAGGGGTAGAGTTACCCCAATCTGAATGATCCCTGCAGCTGGGAGTAGACTCCTGAAAGAGAGCAGGAACACTAAACTCACCACTGGGCACATCTGTATGACTTGCCAACAAAGACTGTCAGAGACTGATGTACCTAAGAGTTGTCTCATGTTTACCCTTAATTTTATGCAGCTGTTTTCATCGCATACTGTTACACAAAAGACTGAGGAAGAAGCAGGCTCATTATCAGCGAGAGGGCAATTGGAAGCCACTATTATTATACAACAGGCAAAGCATGCCCCAGAATTTACAAGCTTCTTTGTATAAACAATAAGAAGGCTGAGGGCTGAGATTTTACTGCTGTGCTATACTACTTACCATGAAAAGAAATTGGCTTAAGCTTTAAAACCTCAAGTGAGTACCACATAGACCTTAAATGGGGAAAACATAAAGCAATGGGAATTTAGGGCAGTGATGCTGTTGGCTGATGGCTTTAGCAATCGTTTGTGTGTCCCCATTAGCCCAGCTGTAAATCCAGAAACATAACTCTGAGTGCAGCTTCCTGTCTTTGGACAGGGATGCCTGATCTGCCATTGAACTGGTTGCTTTATTTGGTAGAAAGTTCTTCCAATCTCAATTTAAATTTCACCTTGTAGCAATCCAGTTTCCCTAAAGTTTATCCTCTTTCTATTGAGACAGACAAGGAGGGAGAGAAAGAGAGAAAGGGGAAAAAGGGAGAGGGAGAAGGAGAGAGAGAGGAACAGGGAAAGAAAGAGGAAGAGAGATGGGAGAGAGAGAGGAAGAGAGAGAGAGAGATGGAGAGATGGAGAGAACTAAAGAATCAGAGAGAGACAGAGATACAGAGACACAGAGACAGAGATGAAGACAGACTCAGAGACAGATAGAGATAGAGGTAGAGAAAGAAGAAAAGGACAGGGAGAAGGAAGACAGAAAAACAGAGAGAAAGAAAAAGACAGAGGGACAGAGAGAAAAAGACACACAGAGAGAGTCAGAGGCAGAAATAGAGACAGAGAAAGAAGAGAATAGGAAGGAGAAACACACAGAGAGAGAGAGAGACAGACACAGAGATGAAGACAGAGAGTCAGAGACAGAGAGAGATAGAGGTAGAAAAACAAGAGAAGGATAGGAAGAAGGAGAGACAGAGAAAAACAGAGAGACAGTCAGAGAGAGAGTGATGAAAGTGGAGAGAGTCACAGAGAAATAGAGATAGAGACAGAAAGAAGAAAAGGATAAGAAGAAAAAAGACAGAAAATCTGAAAGAGACAGATAGGGACACAGAGAGACACACACACACAGAAAAAGAGAGAGAGAGGCAGAGACAGAGAGACAGGGATAAAGACAGAGAAAAAAGTGAAGAATAGGGAGAAGAAAGACAGAAAAACAGAGAAAAAGACAGAGAGAGGAAGACAGAGACATATGAAGACAGAGCGACAGGGTTAGAAATGGATAAAGAAAAGAAGGTTAGGAAGGAGAGAGAGAAATTGGAGATATGGAAAAAAAAACAAAGACAAAGATACAGAGAGACAGACATATGTTCTCTGTCTCAGAGACAGAGAAATAGAGACAGAAAAAAGAGGATAGGAAGAAAGAAGCAGACAAAGACAGAGACATAGAAAGAAAGACAGAAAGGCACAGAGACATACAGAGAGGAACAGAGAGGCACACACAGAGAGACAGAGAGAAACAGAGACAGACAGACAGACAGAGAAAGAGACAGAGGGAGAGACAAACACAGAGAGAGACAGAGAGAGGGTGGGGGAGACAATGAAGAGCTTGGACTCTTAGAACTCTCCAGTTTGTCAGGACTAAGATATTAACTTTCCAATCCATTTTCTAGCCTTCTCTATACCAATATCTGCATAGACAATTCATCTAAAAAATAAATTGAAATAACCTCCCTGGCATTTCCTCGTAATGCCCCTCAAGGTAATATTCCGCGGAACGTATGATGAAGCTGTACATTTTGGAGACTGAATAAGGCATTGTCATTCTTTTATAAGCTCATCAAACTCTATTTTATATACCAATTTTCACTTGAATTCAACAAGCATTTATCCATTCCCCATGAACCAGTTGCTGTATGAGGCAATAATGTTTCTAAGTGGCAGAGGTGAAGAAAAAGTAAATTCCAGGAGTTGGAACAGAGAGAATAGAGAGTACAAAGGTGTGGAGAAGGGAAATATAATTTTAATTATGGAGAACAGTAAGTAATTTAGTTTGACTGGGTATTGGAAGACATGGGAATGAACTTCCCAGGCCATTTCTTAACCAATACCATCTACCCAAAATATCTTCTTTAAGAGAGTCAGTTTAAAGATCAAGGAGAACATTTCTAATCCAGCCTTCTAGAACAGAGACACTAAAGTTAAAAATGATTGCTCAGAGTCACACAGGAATTATGAGGAAAGCCAGATTGCAAGCCCAGGTCATCTGTCCACAATGCCACTGTTTTATCCAACTTATTTGCCAACTCCAAGATGACTCACTTCTCTCTAGATTCATCAATAGCAAATAATAGAAGATGAGCATTGTGTAATTTTGATGCTGATTGCCCTGTTGGACATAGTGTAAGTGGGGAAAGAGGATAGAAGACAAAAGTCTGGATTCTAATCTATTTCTGACTTTGTAGCCTTTACCAAAGTCACAAGCTGAAAACTTTCCATTTTTCGGAGAAGAGGATGCAGGGAAAGTTCTTCAGGCTTTGGGGAATTTCTTTTTTACAGGATGCTGCTTCAAATGCTTTTTTTTTTTTTTTTTTTTGGTGTTGCTTAGCAGCACTTATCCCTAAACTATTTCCCCTTCCTTGCACTAATTGTTAAAGCAGGATTTGAGTCTCTTACCCTTTTTCTAATTACCTCCTCTGTTCATAACCTATCTTGTCAATGATCGTCCTAAAATATGGCACTAAGAACTTGAACATGACTTTCTGTCAGGGTCCACTTAGAAGAGAATACACATACTCTGGATGAAGGAACATGTTCTCAAGGTTAATAGTAGTGGTATTTAGGGAGTTCCAAGATGAGTGTCGCTTAGAAGAGAAGATCCAATATAAAGTTCTTTCTTTTAAATTGTGATTGAACCAAGTTAAATGCTACGTTGAAAAACTCTGCAGTCAAAGGAAGTAGGTTTTCCCTTGTATTTTGTGTGGGTGTGTGAGACCCTGGGCATTTTGATCCTCTGAACTTTGTATGTGGAAACTATTCCCCTAATTTTTTGTTTGTTTTTTTGAGAAAAGGGTGGTTTTGTGCACGAACTCTTTTTATTATGCAACCTTTAAAATATACAATCAAATCTTGGTAACCAAATGATAGTAACTGATAATCAATGAGAGAGACATAATTTGGGCTAATTTAGACTAGATTTAGAAAACTAAACCTTAGACATGAGAGACCCTTTAATATCATAAGGGGCGGGGAATAACTTTTTTTTCTCTTTGGGAACTCAGTATGAGTAGGGATTGAGGAAGTAGATCAGTAGATCCAGAGTATGAGTAATATATAAAATGAGGAGCTTGGAGCAAAATATTTCTCTTCCAATTCTGGTATAAGATCGTTAGGTGTCTACTGCTTTATATTTAAACCTCTTTCCTTTTAAATTTGTGGTTCCTGAAATGAATTCCATCAATTTCCTTGGGTTCTAGTTATTTGGTATAAGGATATAAAATTTTCCAAACTAAGTCATAACTGAGCATTATTTGGTTCTATATTTTATCCACAACAGTTATACCAATGGATGTATCATGAAAGAGCCTGGATTTACCTGGATTATTTCGGTCTGATTCATTTGGTATACTTTGGGTGACCATACTTCATGAGAATTAAGATACCACTAAATGTTATTAATTAAATTTTTTTAAAGTATGCTTCTTTCACACCTATTTATATAAGTTAGAATGATTCCATATTGGATTCTTGTCAAACTTTTTTTTAGTCTATTGACTTTCTCTTCTTCAGTGTAAGCTCTAATAAAATTTGACAGTAATAAACAATTTTTTGGGGGTAAATATTTGGCAGTGGAGGGCTACTCTTTACAATGTCAAGTTGTTCATTTCACACTGTTACTAAACTTTATTTTTGTACAGACCTTAAAGGAGACATAAAATTAAATACATATAATATATTTTATTAAAGAAGTACACAAGATATATATATGTGTGTGTGTGTGTACATAAATATACATATATAATATATGTGTATCTATGTTTATCTAATATTAATTTGTAAGTTAATCAGATTTAAATGCTGCATTAAAGAATGAGTTTTATGTGAACTTTTCTCTGTACAAACTATGCCTTAAATTAAACAGATTTTAGCAACTTTAGATTTTATATCCCTTTTACCTTGACTTCTTAAACATGTAGATGGTGCAACTCACATGTACATATAGAATCTAATTGTTGGTGCATTTCATGGAAATAATAACAAAATCATTCATAAGAACAGCAAAATTTTCAAAAATTCCATAATTTTACAAGATATTTTAAATAAGGAATTGCTTTTTAAAACTTGAATTTAAAACTTGAGTCCCATTGGGTCCTAGAAGACCTGGCCAACAGAATTTTCAATGATTTTTTGGAAGAGTGGAGCTAATGGCATATAATCAAGGAAAGATTAGAGTAACCTAATTCACAAAAATCCATCAAGAATATAGGCCCTTACTTCTGGCCTCAGGAAGAATTCCTGTGCTTCTGCATATTTACTGATGCTATCTGTTCTCTCCCCAAATGACCATGCTAATTACTGTGCTAAGGTCTTTACAATTATCTCATTTGATCCACCTAACAATCCGAGTTATATTTTTTTTCCCATTGGTTAGTTGATAAAACTGAGGCAAGCAGAGTTCAAGTGACTTGCCTAAAGTTACAAAGCAAATAAGTATCTGAGAATGGATTTGAATTTATCTTGTCCTGATTTCAGGTCCAGTGTTCTATCCACTGGGCCATCCAGTTATCTCATCACATCCGTTATCGAGACATAGTACTTATCATCTTGGACCTGAATAATATTTATTATAATCATAAAGATCATGGTATCTTGGGGTTTTACTGAAAGCAGAAATCATAGGGAAAACAGGTGCTGTTTTATCATGAGATCATAGGATCATAGATTTCAAATTGGAAGTCACCTATGACATCATCTGATCCAAAACCCTTAATCTATAGCAGAAGAGCTTGATCCTCTAAGAAGTGAAGGGACTTACTCAAGGTCACCATTCATTGTACTGTCTCATGTTGCCATGCCCTATATTCTAAACAACTAATATAAAAGAAGAAAACTGAGGATCACTGATGAAATATCTTGTTCAAGATCACATATGTAGTACTTGGCAAAGAGAGGATTTGAAGCTGGTTCTTTTGTTTCCAAATCCAGGACTGTTTCCCTACAGTACAACATGGTTTCTGGCTTAGATTGATATATGATCACCACCTTGTGGGGTTTAATAAATACTTGTTGTTTCTTCTCTACCCATGAAGATTCTTTGCCTCAGTTGCTACTTAGCCTTAATCACTGAATGGGTGCAAGCCCAGTCAAATTAAGTCTCGTTGAAGACCTTAGCTTAAAAAGACAAAGATCTTTCATTTCAGTTAGGGCCATCTCCAGTCATCTTGCTCTATCTCTGGCCATTGAACCCAGATGTCTCTGAAGAGGAAAGTGAGTCAGGTTACTTTGCCCAGCCCTTCCTCACTTAATCCAATTCACTTGCATGTCATGGCATCACCTCCCTGAAATTGTGGTCTTCTTTAAGCATGAAGGACAAACAATAGCAACCCATGAACATAAGAGTCGACAAATAAAACCAAGAAAAGTGTTTGATGTTGACTCAGACCTTTTTAAAAAGATTCCCCTAATTTTGTCTCCATAGCCATTTAAAACTGGTTCCTCCTAATAATAAGATTAACTCAATAAAGTTAGTAGATTGGAACTAAATAAAACCTGAATCCTAATCTCTCTTCATGAATTTATCTGTATGACACTGTACAAGTTCCTTAAATTCTCTTACCCTCACTTTGACATCTATAAAATGAGGATAATATGACATTTCTTTGAATATCAGATGAATTAAAATATACAAAATATTTTTAAGTTTAAAAGTGCTAGATAAATACTAGCTATTATTAATCCTCAATAAGAAGTAAATTGCTTGGGGAAAAAAGACAGTATATATATATGTGTGTGTGTGTATGTATGTTTACATTATATATGCATAATATATAATATAAATAATATATAATTATTATATTACACAATATGTACATATAATATTACTTATTAATGTTAATTATCTATTGTATAATATATAATATACATATGTATTATTATATTACATATAATATATACAAAATATATATTTTATATATAATTATATAGAGAGAGTGTGTGATTTTAATATCTCTTTTGTCTGACACAGAGCATCATAGAACAGATTTAGTATTTAATAAATATTTGCTAGATTTGATATATTGAAGTAATCCTTATAAAATTGCAAAATTACCCTATCTTGTACTAGAGTGCCTTAATCTATAATAAAAAAACACATACAATGTTTTCTCCGGAAATAGCTAAGTCTCATTCCTATAAAAATTATCATTATAATATTAAAGAGAACAATATTATTATAATTTAATCATCTTTATAAAAATTTATAATAACCTAGAGATATAATTTTACCATAATTTAATGTGGTCACTTATCTCCATGGAAAATGAAGAAATTAAAATAAGAACTGTTTGAAAGTAAAAAAGAAAAAAAAATCTTTAAGCAAAGACTTTAATAATCTAGAAACTATTCACAGAGGTGCAATGAGAATGGGGGAAATAGTTGTAGTAGATGCCATATGAGAAATGGTTAAATAAGTGCTTTAGAGGGGGCATATATTCTGATACGTGCAGGATTGCCATGTGGCAAATGGATCAAACTTGTTTTACTTGATCCCAGGGAGCAGAACTTGGGTCAATGGGGGAAAAAAATAAGAAAAGGGATTCTTAAAATAATTGGTGGAAAAAAATCTTATAACTACAGCTAACCCTAAAGTGTTAAGGGCTGATTCTAAAGGTTATGGGTTTTCTTCACCTTTCACTCCTAAAATAGCAAAAGATATCCAGCAAAGACTGGGCCATCACTTATTGCCTATGGTGTGGAGAGAATACATTTATAAGTGAGTGGCCACTGGCAGATTTTCTAAATCTATGTTTTATTATTGTCATTATATATAAGAACCTAAAAATAATGTTGTTTTTTCAAAACAATCCAATGGCATAAGTAAGGTTTAGTTTTCACCCAGGTAAATCTGAATGTTCAGAAAAAATCTGAGGTTCAGAAAGATTGCATGGCTTAAATTTGCTCCACACAGAACATGATTGTATAGAATTCCCTTTTAAACAAACTTGTAAGCTTCATTTTCTTTAGTTTTATGATCTCAGTGGTTTGAATACTTCTACCATTGGTATAAATATTGCAACCCCTTTCTATGTTTGGGGATGGGATTCAAGAGATCCTGGGGTCTGTTCTTTCTTAATCCTTTGCCCTGATGAGCCTCTCTGAAGTATAAATTGGTCTTTAGATAGCGGACAATCCAGCTCCATGCCTTGCATTCTACTGTTTCCATTTTGGTAAGATTTGGAAGAATTCATTCTCTACTGGAAAAGCCTTTTAAAACCCAGGATTTTTCCAGAGCCTGAGGAGGAATCCAAAGAGTCCTCCGCTAAAGCTATAATAGTCAAACACATCTAAGAGCTCATTGATGAGAGTATTGCCCCCCATGATGCAGATCACAACCCACCCCTGTTGGACTATTGTTCTGTGTAGTTCTCATCTCTGTCCTCCCACTGTGGCAATGGAAGCCTTCTTCACTTTCATTTGATATCAAGGTGACATAAATCACACACACACACACACACACACACACACACACACACACACACACTGGCCAAATGGGAATTAAATTATTCACCACAATAAAAAATTCCCTATTTCTCTGTCTTTGAATTTATCTAAATGTGAAAATGCTGTTTCAATTCATGCTGCCAGATTTTCCCCACAACTTACTGGTAAAATAAATAAATAAAAACTTCACCCTAACTTGATATTTAAAATATCTCCACTTTTTATTCCTCTCTGAAAGGCTTTCAGTATTATACCGATCTACAATGGATTGCACATAGAAACTTGATTAGCCACATTTTCCTCTCTATTTGACTTTAGGGATTTAAGCTTTTACCTAAGGGGGAAAAAGTTTCTCTTTTCCCCTCTCATAGTAGAAATGAAATCTGAAGTGTCATGTCACCATAGAATTATTTATTTTCCATTTCGTAAACTCATTAAGATGGATTTTAGATTCAAAACTGATATTTTATTTATTACTATAATATATATGCATATATGTGGATATATGTGAATCTTATGTGTTATACATACATGCATGTATATATTCTGTCATCGTATATGTACATTATGCATACAATGTATGTATATAGTATATGCATGCATATCTATGTTATATATATATATAAATATATGTGTATATATATATATGCATACATATCTATATACATGTATTGTAAATAAAGGTATCCAATGCATATACATGTATATGTATGGCTACACATATGTGTGTAAATTCTTTTTCATTTTAATAGTCCTCTGCCCAGCATGAGCACAGTGCTTGACACATGAGTAGATCTTTGAGAAATCCTAGTTTACTATTGGACAAAGAAAATCTTCAAGGGTTATTTAGAGCACATAGAAACTCAAAAATGGAATATCATTTCTATAACTCTGCATATTTCTTTCATTTAATGGGCAAATTAAGTAAAAGATATGGGGTGTAATGAGAGGGGTAAATAAAATCCCACCCTGGCTTGAGGTAGGGAGTAGTGTCAGTCAAGCATAGATTTACCACATTTGGCTCTAGAATGAGATAACAATCCATTTAGTACTATAGTTTTGGTCCCATTCTTCACTTAGATTACATCTTCCTTAAGAACAGAAATGTGCATTAGGATCTAAAAAGGACCTGGATGGTTCTCATGGTGAAGATAAGAGATGGAGAGTTTATGTGATTCACAGGGATCTTCACAAAGTTAAAGGACAATAAGAAAGACCCCCAGTACTTTGGTTAAATACCCTGTGTTATAGTAATAGGACAACAGGAAAAAGTACACCAAAAGATATAGAGGTAAGGATATGTTGTAGTTGATTTTTGGGAGGGAGCAATCAGAAATGAGATCATCAACCTATTGAGCATTTGAGAATAACTAATCTTATTTGTCTTTCTCCACTGTGCTTTTGGAAGTGAAAAACCACCTATAGAAATGATCCCTAGACCTGCAATTATAAATCTTCATACATTTTGGGCTCTGTCATTGGGTGTATGAGAGGAGTTAAGCCCCTTAAATTCCCTAAGGCTTAATTGGCCATTCTATAGAACAGGAATGATACAATCTTCAGTGCCTACTGCAGAGGCTTTTGCTGTGAAGATAATGTACATGAAAATATTATGAAAAAATATGACATTTATTTTATTTTTTATTTTAAAAATACTTTACAAAAATATTATTTAAAGAGTTCTCTAAAAGAAGGAATTATATTACAAAAGTAATGATATACTGAAATGTTTAGCATATGAAGCCATACATTTAGATGTTTTAAGAGATGATATACCTTACCTTGTTTCCTCTTATTGTAACATAAATTTTAAAGGGAAGGAACTTGCTTTTATTCCGTTTTCAATGCTTGGCCCATAGATACTATTAGTATGTACATTTTCGCTCCTTTTATTATTATTGTTGTTGTTGTTATTATTTTGTGTGCACTGGTTTAGTATGAAAGATGTAGTCCGACAAGAGATAAGACAAAAATGTTCGGTAGAGCTTCCATTTTTGAGTAGACCAGAAGGAAAGCATGAAATAATATTATATGGATTGTAGAAAACCCAATATATTTAGGGAAAAAAATGAATAGAAGTATAGAATATACATCAGTGAAGGAAATGATTCTATTGTATTCTCTTTTGATCACAAACATCATATTTTCAAGCTCCCTAGCCAATATTGATGTGGACCATTGGGACTATGTGTTGTGTTTAGTGTAGGGTGATGAGTCAGCTAGCTGGTACAATGGACTGGGAGTTAGAAGAACTTTAATTCCTCAGACATTCCCTAGATAAATGATTATAGTGATGTTATTTATTTCCTCTGTGCCTCAGTATCTCAATTATAAAATGTATTTAATATAATAGGGTGTACCTCACAAGTTACATATATATACTCACCCACATATGTATATGTATAGTTAAATATGGATATATGTTGGAATCCTTACTAACTGCTAACTAATTAGAGTTGATCTAATCTTACAAGAAGATGTTTTGGGCAGAACCTGAAATAAGGTACTAAGTAGAACTAATTAAGACAAGGCTTGTGTTCACACCTTTACTCATTGGAGTTCAATGAGTTCACACCTCCCTTGAAGCTCTTTGGGCCGGAGAGGATCTTTGTCAATTCTATGATAAAAATGGGCCTAACTCAATAATTAATACATATAATGTAATACAATTGGCTATAAGAAGTTATTTAAGTGATAGAATGATGAAAAGGAAAGTACAGGAGGAAGAAGTGCCAACTTTACTAGGTGAAAAGGAGGACGAATCAGATGAGAATGGAGTTAATTACAATTCTGAGTATGATACTTCACAGCAGGAGGAATTAGGTGATTCCACATCTCATGACCCTCCCCCTGCAATTAACCCTTCATGGGTGGAACAAGGGGGAGGGAGAGAGACAGAAACACAGTCAGCTTCTCCTGTAAAGCAGAATTTCACAAGATTAGAAAAAGCATTAATTAAAGCAAAAAATGAAGGAGAAGATATATCTGATTTTATAAATGCATATCCTGTGATTGAAGAGCTCAACTCCTCAGGTCAAAAAAGGAGAAGATACACTCCTTTTAATTTGGAAAAAATTAAAGATTTGAAAAAGGGTTGCACTCTTTATGGGGCTACATCATCTTATGTGAAGATGTTACTAGATAATTTGTCTTATGAAATCCTAACCCCAAATGACTGGAAATCCATAACAAAAACTTGTCTAGAACCGGGACAAAATTTATTGTGGCTTTTGGAGTTTCATGAATTATGTAGGATTCAAGCCCAACGCAATAGGCAAACAGGAGCTATTGTACAAGTTGCTTTTGACCAACTAACTGGAGAAGGTCAGTATGCAGAGAGTTCAGAACAGATTTATTATCCCATAACAGTGTATGAGCAAATTTCTAAGGCTGCAAAAAAAGCTTGGAATTCTCTCCCTGGACAGAAAGATGGAAATAATGCTTTCACAAAAATAGAGCAAGGTCCCAATGAACCTTTTGCAGATTTTGTGGGACGTTTACAAACAGCTGTAATAAGAACCATTGGAAATAATGCAGCAACAGAAATAATGACTAGACATTTGGCTAAGGAAAATGCCAATGAGGTTTGCAAAAGAATTATATGGGGGCTAAACAAAGATGCTCCTTTAGAGGAAATCATAAGACGCTGTGCCACAGTGGACATAAATGCTTATTATGCCCAAACTATGATGAACATGGAAAGACAAGGTCCTTCTTGGCAAAGGAATTATAGAGAAACTCGTCGATGTTTTCAATGTGGAAAAATTGGACATCTAAGAGCCCAATGTAGATACAGAGATACAATGAGAAGACAGGGTGAGAGAAAACCCAAAACCCCATGTCCAAAATGTAACCGAGGCTTTCATTGGGCCTCTAAATGTATATTGACCCAGAAGAATGAGAGGCAGGGCCCAGCTCCAAAGTATCAATCAAAGGACAGGTGGGGCATGATAGCAGCTGAGGTTACACCCAGAGAGACTTTAGAAATTCAGAATTCTGATGTCATCAACAAACAGAAAAGCAATCAGGATTACAGTTGGGAAGAATACAGGCCTTTTAAGACAACAAGACAATATCCAATGTAATTACCAGATGATGAGGAGAAATCCCAAAAGTGGTAAATAGAAGAGAATTAGATAGGTTAACTGCTTGGGGAAGAGGATCTGCTTATATTTCCACAGGTGGAAAAGGAATCAGATGGCTAATTCAGAGACTTTTGCTGTGAAGATAATGTACATGAAAATATTATGAAAAAATAACATTCACTTTATTTTTTATTTTAAAAATACTTTACAAAAATATTATTTAAAGAGTTCTCTAAAAGAAGGAATTATATTACAAAAGTAATGATATACTGAAATGTTTAGCATATGAAGCCATACATTTAGATGTTTTAAGAGATGATATACCTTACCTTGTTTCCTCTTATTGTAATGTAAATTTTAAAGGGAAGGAACTTGCTTTTATTCCATTTTCAGTGCTTGGCCCATAGATACTATTAGTATGTACATTTTCGCTCGTTTTATTATTATCATTATTATTGTTGTTGTTATTATTTTGTGTGCACTGGTTTAGTATGAAAGATGTAGTCCGACAAGAGATAAGACAAAAATGTTCGGTAGAGCTTCCATTTTTGAGTAGACCAGAAGGAAAGCATGAAATAATATTATATGGATTGTAGAAAACCCAATATATTTAGGGAAAAAAAATGAATAGAAGTATAGAATATACATCAGTGAAGGAAATGATTCTATTGTATTCTCTTTTGATCACAAACATCATATTTTCAAGCTCCCTAGCCAATATTGATGTGGACCATTGGGACTATGTGTTGTGTTTAGTGTAGGGTGATGAGTCAGCTAGCTGGTACAGTGGACTGGGAGTTAGAAGAACTTTAATTCCTCAGACATTCCCTAGGTAAATGATTATAGTAATGTTATTTATTTACTCTGTGCCTCAGTATCTCAATTATAAAATGCATTTAATATAATAGGGTGTACCTCACAAGTTACATATATATACTCACCCACATATGTATATGTATAGTTAAATATGGATATATACATATATGTCTACATGTATACAACCTACAAATATGATGTGTTCATACAAACATGTACATATATATATTCCTACACTTGTTTATAAGTGGGTATATAGACAGATATGTATGTATACATGTATGCATATAAGTAGATGTGTGTATGTGTGTGCTTTGGAAAGTATACTGTGCTAGATAAATGCTTTCTATGTAGTGGTAGTAGCAGTAGGAATAGTGGTGATGATGGTAGTGGTGGTTGTATACAATATTAGTATATTATGGTTGTTGTGATGCTGCTGGTAATGGTGAATGTGATAGTGATGATGATGATGACAGTTCTATACATAAGTTTACATATATGTAAGTATAATATATATAATATAATGAATGTAGTTCTTTGCAAAATACAATATGCAAGATAAATGCTATCTATGTAGTAGTGGTAGTATTAGTAGAAGTAATAGTAGTACTAATTGTTGTTGTAGTGTACAGTATTAGCAAATTATTGTTGTGATGCTGCTGCTACTGGTGTTGGTGAAGGTAATGGTGATGGTGATGATCATGTGAGGAATTGCTAAAAAGTTTTGAGAAAAGAGAAGACGTCGGGGAGCAGGGATTATAGTTATCTTCAAATGTTTCACAGAATCTCACAGTTGGCTTGGATATGAGATAACAGCTGTTATAGTTGGAAGCTTAACAAAAATCTCCTCTACAACACAACCAACAAATAGTCACCTCATCTCCACTGTCACTAAGGAGCAAATGATTTCCATTTCAGGCAAGCTGAGACTTTTTTAATTGTTATTTTTTTTCCTTGTAAAAAGCCTAGTCTGTTCTACTCTTTGAATGCTAAATACAGCATGTGAGGAGGAATTGATTTAAATTCTGTTCCTTGTAACATCCCTGTAAGACTTGAAAAAAATTTTAAACCCTCCCATCCCTAATCACCACCTTCTTCTTCCCATCTTCCCACACAATTCTTTTCTTTCCCAACTTAAAAACAGTACATTTCTTCAACTAATCTGACTTTAGCAGGAACTCATGGCCTTTTAATTACCTAGTTCTTTTGCTCTGGTCATTCTCTGATGAATTGATTTCACCCATGAAATATGAGATCTAAAGGACAGCTAGGTGGCTCAATGGGTAGAGCCATGAAGTCAGCAGGACCTGAGTTCAAATCTAGTCTGCTAGCTGTGTGAGCCTGGGCAAGTCACTGAACCCCAGTTGCCTCAGGAAAAAAAAAAGTGAAACTTAGAACAGAACACAGAACTCCCAAGTATGGTCCATTCAAGGCAAAATATTACATGATTGTCATAACTGGCCATTGTGCCTCTCTTCATGTCCACACAAATCACATGAAGATTTGTTTTTTGAGTATGTGTAAATGCCCATGTATGTACATATTTTTACTTTTTTAAAAAAATTACTCCAGGTATTGTTCCATTTTTAGCTTTCAGTACCCTAAAATATCCCAATCTTTGTCAGATTACTGTTATCCAGTCATCTGTCTCCTATCTGCATTTGGAAATTTGAACCCAGGCATGAAATCTTGCATTGATCCCTATGAAAAGAAATTTTGGGGCCCTAATTTTTTGGCCCACTGTATTTTCTAGACAGAATTGTTTCATAGAAATCAGATGAGCAGCTAGCTTTTATTATTTTTCTAGCTTTTATTATTTTTCTAGCTTTTGATTTGATTTTGCTACCTTTTATTATCATTATGTTGCTTATCTAAAAATGTGGGCCTACTTCCTCTTTGGTATTTCATTTGTCCCCAAATTTGGAGCCTAAAACTAACAAACAAACAAACAAACAGCAACCTTTCCCCTATTTTTATAACTTTCAGTGCCTTATTATGATTTTGTATTCATTCTCTGTGGCTTTCCTTTGCTTTCATCATGAATTTCTTTTTACATTTTATGTTGATGATAAATTCACTAAGCAGCCCCTTCAGTCTCCTGAGATAATTCTGTCTCTCTTTCTACTGATGAAAATAAAAAAGGCATCCTGTGGAAGAAGAATTATCCTGTGAAGGTATGGAAGGCAGAGGTAGGACTAGAGGGTGAACATTGCCATTAGGAAGGCTCCACCAGCATGGAATTTATGGGTCTTTGAATATTACCAAAAAATTTGTAGATTTCTAGAGCAATGAGCTGCTGCTTATGGAACATATTCAACTAGAAGCTAGTTGGGAGGCAGCTAATTAGTTCAGTGGATGAATCTATAGACATGGATTCAGGAATACCTGATTTCTAATCTGACCTCAGACACCAATCATGTGACCTTGGGCAAGTCACTTTATCCCATTTGTCTTAATCTACTGGAGAAGGAATAGACCAACAACTCCAGTATCATTGTCAAGAAAACCCCACAGACAGTGTGATCCATGGAGTGCAAAGAGTTGGATATGTTTGGATGATTAAACAGCTAAAAACTGGATGATAATTTCTTGGGAGTATAAAGAACTAAACACATTATAGACTGAGTCATCTAGTCGTATACGTAGTGTAGGATATGCATTAATGAAATGCCATGTTTTCATAACCTTTTTGAACTGAATTGAACTCCACTTTAGATATTTGCTATCTTTTTGGCACTGGAAAGGATGATTAGTCAATGGTTTAACCAGTAATTATCAATTATCATGCTGATCACAATGAGTGCCAAGTGGCAGAGATAAAGAGTGTGAAGAATTAGTCCATACACTGATGGAGCTTGCATTCTATCCAAGACAACAACATATATCTACTTAAGGGAAAGCCCAAATTGACAACCACATACAATTGGAGGAGGCATTAAATTTGGGACAGATAAGGCAAAACTTCTTGTAAGAGGAGGCATTTGGGATGAAGTCTAAAGGAAGCCAAAGATTCTAAGAAATAGAGCTAATATAGTCAGGTATGACAGGTATCAGTCTGTGCAGAAACATGAGTATTCTACATATATCTGGAAAAAACTTTAGAGGCAAGTTGGTCCAATTCCCTCATTTTACAGATGATGACATTGAAGCCTAAGAAAGTTAAATCATTGCCCCATGTCACATACATAGTACATGGCATTATAATTCTGTTAAACACAAATTTTAACCCAGTTCCTCTGACTACAGAGCCAGGGTTTCACTCCAGTCTATAGTCCTGGATCTTTGGGATAGAGACATGACTGTATATGTGGAACATCGAATGGATCAATCTGTTTGGAACAAATGAAAGGAGAACATAAGACATTCCAGGAAATGTTGGCAAAATCAAAAAAAGATTTGACCTCTCTATGCCCCAGTTTTTTCAGCTATGAAATTGGATAAATAACATCTGCATATTAGGGTATAGAGTAGACATGATCTTATTCTTTGTTTTCCCAGAAAAAAAAAAAAGACCCCCTATGCCAGTGAATGGCACATAGTAGGTGCTTATTAAGTGCTTGTTGATTGATTAACAAATGATTAACAAATATGTAAAATGTTTTGAAAAGTGTGTAGCACTATAAAATTCAGTATAGTGAATTGACTAATAATAATTCTTAATTAGAAACCATCATGATCATTTTCAACTTTAAGATTCTATCATTCTTACGAGTAAAAGACATCTTGGGGAGGGAGTGGGATATTTCTGGGGTTCATGAAAAATCATCCCTATTCAAAGAACTACAAATTGGCAAGATTAGAATGTTTGATTAATGGATGATATGAAAAAGAGAAGCAAAGGACTAGAACCTGTTTGAAGGCTGTTTGAAGACATGAGAAACAACTGCCTACTTAAGTTGCTGACAATGAAAGAAGTGGAATTTTAAATAAATAATTTTAAATAAAATTTAAGGAAGAAAATGTCCATCTTATACTAAGAAATTTATAGACAGTTTTCAAAATGGGAAAAATTTTGGAGATGTCTATATTAAATGAGAACATGAATTACAACTTTTCCATATATTCCAGCAATAATATAAATAAGTTGCCATATTGAATAACGATTAAGATGTGAAAAGAGAAACAGATAAGCTCTTTCAAACATTTTAGCAGTAAAGTTAGGAACAATAGAAAAGCCATCCTTCCAGATTCACCTTGAATGAGTTTAAATGACCAGGTGTATAGCCTACAGTAGTTACTCGATTAGGAAGTCAGGACTGGAGCAGAAGTTCACAAAGTCCTGATTCAGAATAGCTTAAAGCACAATTCTTCCAAGAAACACTTATGCTTATAATTTTCAGAACAAAGACACATCTGGGGAGGTGGAAACCAGTATAAGGAGCTGAGGAAGTGAAGGTCAGAAATGAGCACAATGGTCTACCTCTCCTGAGAGTGTAAAAGTAGTAAATCATAGTCCTGGAATAAAAACTGAAATTAGCAACTGAGGGACAGATTCAGAAAAAAAAAACAGGAAAAACTTGCATGAAATGAAATAGAAAGAAATAAATGGAAAATGAAAAATGATTTTTACCATAACAAATTATTATAAAGAAAAGCATCTCTCAAAAACATAAGAATCGATCAATAGGATCAATAGGATAACTAATCATGATTACAGAGAACTGATGATGCAGTGTGATACCCACCTCACAGAGAAATGGTAGATTAGATGTAAAGAATAAAGCTTATGATACTGATATTGTGAATGTAATAGGAGAAAACAGAAAAGGAGAAGTAATGACAGTGGTAGTGTGGTGGTAGTAGAGAATGTGCATAAATGTGCATTGTTTGTATGTGTGTGTACACATGTATGTATGTATGTATTTGTGTATGTATGTGTGTGTGTGTGTGTGTGTGTGTGTGTGTGTGTGTAAAACTTTTTTGGGAGAGGAAAGGTGTGTAGTGATAATAATGCAACAACAAAAAAGTTTAAGTTATATTTCCAGGTACTAGTACATGGAGGAAATGAGAAGGAGAAAGGAGACACATAAAATACAGACTGAGGGCAAGTATGAAAAAATTAGGTTTATTGTAATGGAAATGAGCTATTACAAATTTGATATGGGATTTATGTATATTAATCTGGAGGAAAGTAAGATATATAAATGTGGGAGATTAAGGTGCTTTTACTAATAGAAACAGCTCCATATTTATTTCCATGACAGAAAAAAAGCCATCAATAAAAGGCTTAAGAAAATGTATGGAGAAGAATGAAAGAAAACAGTCAAAGAAAATAAAGCAAACATTCCTTGTTTGAGAAATCATGTGCCTCTGATGATATTGGGGTCGTTGTTATGATATGAAAGTCACCTGTTAGTGGGTGCTGGAGGTCTAACTCAGACCTATAGAATACATCTCTTTCTGTGAGAAGATGATGGTGATAAAAGGAGACTAAGAGGCAGTTGCTGTTCTCTGACCTCCCGACTGAGAGACAGTTGCATTGTCTAACCTCTCTCCTTTTCCCTTTGCCTCCAATTTATTTCATTCCCAGTCCACAGGCAACACCTATGTCAGTAAAGCCTGCTTTGCAACTCCTTCAGATGTTCACAGTTGTGGAGGCTCTAGGAGAATGGACCTGCTCCTTACAGTGCACTTAGATATAGTCCTTAATAGGTCATATCTTCTTAGCATCCATGAGTCCTAAGAGAAGTATATATGTGATAGAGAGAAATAAATCCCCGATGAAAAACAAAAACAAAAATATTTCTGTTCAATACTGGGCTGCACCTTCTCTACAAGCCGTCATCTTCTAGGACTTCCCAGGACACTAAGAGATGAGAGGATTGTCTTGGAAACGCACAATTAGTGTGTGCTAAGGAGAGAATTGAACCCTGATATTCATGACTTTGCAGAAAGGCAATTAAATGGGCAAATGATCTGTTACCCAAAGGAAAGAAAAAGGGAGAGAATTTATACACAGGCATAAAAGTGATATAACCACAACAGCAGTACACTTTGGATATTTTCATTTCCCTAATAATTTATGAGCAAAATAGACAAAGAAAAGAAGCTTGGGTTCTTTAAACATATTGGACCTTTGTCTAATTTTTTAGCTTTTTATTTTTTTAATATATACAGAGTCTTCAACATTCACCTTTGCAAAACTGTGTCCCAATTTTTTTTCTTCTTTTCCCCTCCCCTAAACAGCAAGTAATCCAATAAATGTTAAACGTGTACAATTTTTCTATATGAATTTCCACAATTATCATGTTGCTCAAGAAAAATCAGATCAATACCAAGAAAAGATCAAAATAGGTCCATGATTTAGGCATAAAGAAGGAGATTATAAATAAATTAGAGTAACATAGGATAGTTTATCTCTCAGACTTGTAGAGGAGGAAGAAATTTGTGATCAAAGATGAACTAGAGACCCTTATTGATCACAAAACAGAAAATTTTGAATTACATCAAATTAAAAAGCCTTTGTAAAAACAAAACTAATGCAAACAAGATTAGAAGGATACAAGAAACTGGGAAAACATTTTCACAAAGATTCTGATAAAGGCCTCATTTCCAAAATATATTGAGAATTAACTCTAATTTATAAGAAATCAAATCATTCTCCAATCGATAAATGGTCAAAGGATATGAACAATTTTCAGATGATGAAATTGAAACTATTTCCGTTCATATGAAAGAGTGTTCCAAATCACTATTGATCAGAGAAATGCAAATTAAGACAACTCTGAGACACCACTACACACCTGTCAGATTGGCTAGAGTGACAGGAAAAAATAATGATGAATGTTGGAGGGGATGTGGGGAAACTGGGACACTGGTGCATTGTTGGTGGAGTTGTGAATGAATCCAACCATTCTGGAGAGCAATCTGGAATTATGCCCGGAAAATTATCAAACTGTACATACCCATTGACCCAGCAGTGCTACTACTGGGCTTATACTCCAAAGAGATACTAAAGAAGGGAAAGGAACCTGTATGTGCCAACAATGTTTGTGGCAGCCCTGTTTGTAGTGGCTAGAAACTGGAAAATGAATGGATGCCCATCAATTGGAGAATGGTTGGGTAAATTGTGGTATATGCATGTTATGGAATATTATTGTTCTGTAAGAAATGACCAGCAGGATAAATACAGAGAGGCTTGGAGAGATTTACATGAACTGATGCTGAGTGAAATGAGCAGAACCAAGATATCATTATATACTTCAACAACGATACTGTATGATGATGTATTCTGATGGAAGTGGATTTCTTTGACAAAGAAAAGATCTAACTCAATTTCAATTTATCAATGATGGACAGAAGCAGCTACACCCAAAGAAAGAACACTGGGAAATGAATGTAAACTGTTTGCATTTTTATTTTTCTTCCCGGTTATTTTTACCTTCTGAATCCAATTCTTCTTGTGCAACAAGAGAACTGTTCGGTTCTGCACACATATATTATATCTAGGATATACTGTGACATATTTAACATGTATAGGACTGCTTGCCATCTGGGGGAGGAGGTGGAGGGAGGGTAGGGAAAAATCAGAACAGAAGTGAGTGCAAGGAATAATGTTGTAAAAAAATTACCCTGGCATGGGTTCTGTCAATAAAAAGTTATAATTATTAAAAACGAAAGAAAGAAAAAGAAAGAAAAATGAGATCAAAAAGGGTGGAAATGAGAAAGAAAACAAAATGCAAACAAAAAAGAACAAAAAAAAAAGGTGAAAATACCATGTAGTGATCCACACACAGTCCCTATATTTCTCTCTCTCTGGGTGCAGATGACTGTCTCCATCACAAGACCATTGGAACTGTCCTGAATCACCTCATTATTGAAAAGAGCCACATCCATCACAGTTGATCATCACATAATCTTTCTACTGCCCTATACAATGTTACCCTGGTTCTATTCACTCCACTTAGCCTAAGTTCATGTAAGTCTTCCCAGACCTTTCTAAAATCATCTAGCTGATCATTTCTTATAGTACAATAATATTCCATAACATTCCAAATGCCATAACTTATTCAGCTATTATCCAAATGAGGGACATCCATTCATTTTCTAGCTCCTTGCCACTCTTAAAAAGGCTGCTTTAAACATTTTTGCACATGGGTCCTTTCCCTTTTTTATAATCTCTTTGGGACTTAAATACTGTAGAGAAACTACTGAATCAAAAAGTGTGTGCAGTTTGATAACCCATTGGGCATAGTTCCATATTGCTCCCTGAATGATTGGATCAGTTCACAACTCCACCAATACATGTATTGGTGTCCCAGTTTTCCCATATCCCCTCCAATATTTATCATTATATTTTCCTATCATTTTAGCCAATCTGAGAGATGTGTAGTGGTACCTCATAGATGTCTTAATTTGCATTTCTCTAATCAATAGTGATTTAGAGCATTTTTTGTATGACAAATCAATTTCAATTTCTTCATCTGAAAATTTTCTGTTCATAACTTTAACCATTTATCAATTGAAATATGGCTTGTATTTTTATACATTTGAATCAATTTTCTATATATTTTATAAATGAGGTCTTTATCAGAACCCTTGGATATAATTTTTTCCCCAAATTTGTTACCTTTCTAATATTTTCTGCATTGGTTCTGTTTGCACAAAATTTAATTTAATCAAAATTATCCATTTTGTATTTCATTATGTACTCTTGATCTTCTTAGGAAATAAACTCCTTCCTTCTCCATAGATCTGAGAGGGAGGCTATCTTTTTTTTTTTTAATTTGTTTATACTATCACTTTTTATGTCTAAACCATGAATGCATTTCAACCGTATCTTGGTATAGGGTGTTGATCAATTCCTAGTTTCTGCCATACTGTTTTCCAATTTTCACACCAATTTTTATCAAATAGTGAACTCTTATCCCAAAAGCTGGGATCTTTGGGTTTATCAACACTAGATTTCTATAGTCATTGACTATTGTGTCTTGTGAACCTATCCAATTCCACTGATCAATTACACTATTTCTTGGCCAGTACCAAATAGTTTTGATAACTGCTGTTTTATAATGTAGTTTTAGGCTTGGTACAGCTAGGTCATCTTCATTTCCATTTCATTTTCATTAATTATCTTGAAATTCTTGACCTTTTGTTCTAGCACATGAACTTTGTTATTTTCCCTACCTCTGTAAAGTAATTTCTTGGCAATTTGATTATATGACACTGAATAAGTAGATTAAATTAGGTAGAATTGTCATTTTCATTATACTAGGTTGGCCTACCCACAAGCACTTCATATTCTTCCAGTTGTTTAGATCTGACCATTTGTGTGGAAGGTGTTTTGTAACTGTGTTCATATAGTTCCTGACTTTGTCTTGGCAGGTAGATTCCCAAATATTTTATATTATCTATAGTTATTTTAAATGGAATTTCTCTTGCTGCTGGACTTTCTTGGTAACATATAGAAATGCAATTTTTATGTGGATTTTTGTTTCTGCAACTTTACAAAAGTTGTTAATTTTTTTCTACTAATTTTTTCTTCATTCTCTAAGTATACCATCATATCATCTGCAAAGAGTAAAACTTTGGTTTTCTCATTTCCTGCTCATATCTTTATTTTTTTTTTCTTATATTGCTAAAGCTAGCATTTCTGATACAATATTGAATAGTAATGGTGATAGTGAGCAACCTTGTTTTCTCCTTGATCTTAGTGGGAATAGTTTTATTTTAATACCATTATATACAATTCTTGCTGATGATTTTAAATAGATGCTACTGATTATTTTAAAGAAAACTCCATTTATTGCTATACTTGCTAGTGTTTTTAATGGAATGGGTGTTGGATTTTGTCAAATGCTTTTTCTGCATCTATTGAGATAATCATATGATTTCTGTTAATTTGGTTGGTGATATAGTCATTGATTTTAATAGTTTCCTTAATCTTGTACCAGCTATGCTAGTATAAATCCTACTGGATTAAGGTGTATTATCCTGGTGAGAAATTGTTGTAATCTCTTTGCTAATATTTTATTTATTTATGATTTTTGCATCAACATTCATTGGGAAAATTGGTTTAAAACTTTCTTTCTCTTTTTTGACCCTACAGCACCATATATGTGTTAAAAAGAACTTGGCATGACGTCTTCTTTCCCTATTTTTCCCAAATAGTTTGCACAATATTGGAATTAATTGTTGTTTAAATGTTTTGTAGAATTTACTTATAAATCTATCTGGCCCTAGAATTTTATTTTTTTTAGGGAGACATATTAACAAATATGTTAATAGCTTGTTCAATTTCTTTGTCTAAAATGGGACTATTTAAGTGATTTATTTCCTCCTCTTTTAATATACTCAATCTATATTTTTATAAGTATTCATCCATTTCACTTAGATTATCAGATTTATTGGCATAGAGTTGGGCAAAATAGCTCCTAATTTGTCCACACCTGCTCACTAGAGGATTTTGGTAGCAGTCCAAATCTTGATCATGGGTGAAGAGTTAAGGGGCAGAATTCAAAAATATGGTCAAATAGGTGTCCGTTTATTCAAAATTGTCTCAGCCTTATATAGCCTAATACACTTATATAACTATAGCTCACTGTACACATGCAGTACCATCTAAATAACTTGCTGTTTTGTGCAGATATTTCCTTGCCACTTCAGTATAACTTTTGCTTTCATTACAATACAGGTTATCATGCCTCCTGACTTCTCAGGAATACCTAGATGCCCTTAGGAGTGATGGGGAAATCAAACCAGACACTGTCAGCAGAGTTCCACTGGAGTAAAGGGTCCTATATCTCACCCAGGGTTCCCCACTATTTTTGGCCCTCTTCATTAATTATTGCTCTAATTTCCTCTTTGTTGGAGGAAAGTTTACCCTTTTCATTTTTTGATACTGGTAATATGATGTTCTTTCCATTTTCTAATTAAATTAATTAAAGATTTATATGCTTTGTTGTTGTTGTTGTTGTTTTTCATAAAACCATCTGTTAGTTTTATTTATTAGTTCAATAGTTTTCTTACTTTCAGTTTTTTTTAATCTCCCCTTTTATTTTCATAATTTCAGATTTGTTTTTTTAATTGGGAGGTTTTAATTTGTTCTTTTAGTTGCATGCCTAATTCATTAATCTTCTTTTCCTCTATTTTACATAAGTAAGCATAAAACTTCTCCTAAGAACTGTTTTGGCTGCATCCCTTAAAATTTGATATATTATCTCATTATTGTCATTCTTTTAGATGTATTGTTATTGTATGTATTGTATGTATTAGATTGATTGTATTTCTGATTTGTTGTTTCACCCACTCATTCTTTAGAATCAGATTATTTAGTTTTTAATTAATTTTGGTGTATTTTTCCCCAGCCCTTTACTACATTTATTGCATCGTGATTAAAAAAGATGCACTTACTATCTCTGGCTTTTTGTATTTGATTTTGAGGTTTTTAATCACTTATACAAGGTCATTTTTTTTGTAGGCTCCATATACTACCAAGAAAAAAGTATATTCCTATTTGTTCATATTCAATTTTCAATAAAAGTCTATCATACCTAAGTTTTCTAAAATTCTATTTGCCTCCTTAAACTTCTTTCTTATTTATTTTGTGATTTGATTTAGCTAGTTCCAATAAGTAAAAGTTTAGATCCTCCACGAGTATAGTTTTGATGTCTATTTATTCTTGCAGTTCTCTTAACGTCTCCTTTAGGAATTTAGATACTATACCACTTGGTGTATGCATGTTTAATACTGATATTAATTCATTTTCTGTGGTCCTCTTTGGCAAAATGTAATTTCTGTCTATCTCTTTTAAGTAGATTTTTTTTCTTTTGTTTGGTTTGAGATCAGGATTGCTAATCCTGCTTTCTTTCTTTCTTTCTTTTTTTTACTTCAGCTGAAGCATAATGGATTCTGCTTCAGCCTTTTACCTTTACTCTGTAAGTGTCTCTCTGCTTTATATGTGTTTCTTGTAAACAGCATATTAAAGGATTCTGTCTTTTAATCTGGTCTGTTACATGCTTCAGTTTTATGGGAGAGTTCATCTCATTCACATTCACAGTTAAAATTACTAACTGTATTTCCTGTTACCTTATTTTCCCCAAGTCCCTCCTCCCCAGTGTTTTGCTTCTGACCACAACCTCTGTCATTCATAGCTCCCATGTTACATTCCCTTCCCATTTCTTATTTCTTTCTCTTTCTACTTCTATTCTTCCTTTTATTAGTCTTGCCCTTTCTTTTCTTCTTTCCCCTCCTATTTCCCTATAAGGTGAGAATTTTTTTTTCCTATGGAACTAAATGTTTTGTATATTTTCTCTTTGAGCCAAATCTAATGAGATTAAGTATCACACAATACTCATATCCCTCCCTTTTCCGCTTCGATTATAATAGCCCTTTTTTGCCTCTTTATGTGATATAATTTATCCAATTTTGTACCTTTTCTTCTTCCATACAATCTCTTTTCCATCCTTAGTTTTTTTTTTAATATATCATCACAATAAAGTTAAATTATAATGGCACCCTCTAAGTATACCCCTAACAAAGATACAGTTTTTAAGAGTTAAACATAACAAATTCCCATATAGGGATGTAAACTTCTTAACCTTTGAAAATAGTTTTTTTTCTTTCTACCTTATTATGCTTCAATGAATTCCATATTTGAAGATGAAATTTTCTGTTCAGCTCTACTCTTTTCATCAAAATAAATGAAATTTTCCCTATTTTTTGAATATCCATCTTTTCCCCAAAAGATAATACTTAATTTTTTTTGGATAGTTGATTTTTGTCTTTATCCCAAGTTTCTTTGCCTTCTGGAATATCATATTTCATCCCTTTGATCATTTAAAATAGATGCTGCTAGATCCTAGGTAATCTTAATTGTGGCTCCTCAATATTTGAATTATTTCTTTTTGGCTATTTACAGTATTATTTTCAGTATTTGCAATAGTATTTTCTCCTTGAGCTGATAATTCTGAAATTTAGCTATGTTATCCCTTGGAGTTTTCATTTTGGGATCTCTTTCAGGAGTTTATTGATGTATTCTTTCAATGGCTATTTTACCTTCTGGTTCTAGGGTATCAGAGCAGTATTCTTTGATTTCTTGAAAAATATTATCTAGCCTCCCCTTTTTTCTATCATGATTATTAGGTAGTCCAATAATTCTTAGATTATCTCTCCTAGATCTATTTTCCAATTCAGGTGAGATATTTTACATTCTCTTCTGTGTTTATTTTTTCTTTTCAATTTTTTTTTGGTTTTGTTTGACTGATTCTTGATGCTTTGAGTGATTTATTACCAGTTGTACAATTGTAATTTTTAGACAATTATTTTCTTCAGTTAGCTTTTTTATCCCCCTTTTCATTTAGCCAATTTAACTTTTAAATGAATTGATTTGTTCACTGATTTTTTTTTCATTTCACCAATTCTATTTTTTAGAGAATTGTTCTTTTACATTTCACCAGTTCTGTTTTTCCAAAGAATTGTTTTCTTTTTCCATTTTTCCAAATCTATTTTAAAACAAGATTTTTTTTTTTGGGGGGGGGGGGATTTCTGTTTTCTTTTCCAACTCCTCCTGAAAAGTTCTCATTTTCTCTTCTTTTTTTCTTGTAACTCTCTTTTAAGATCCTTTTTGAATTCTTCCAAGAGAGTCTTTTGAGTTGGAGAACAACTTATATTACCTTTTGAGCTGTCATCTGAAAGAGGTTTGCCATTAGTGTCCTCAGGAATTGAGGTCTGTTCTTTCCTATCTTGATAAAAACAATCTATGGTAAGAGTTCTTCTTTTTTTTCCTTTTTTGTTCATTTTGAAAGGTTGCTGTCTGCTCTTTAGGGCAAAGGGGAGATTGTCCCAAGCTTTCTCTACAGCTGATGGCAGTTTTATGCTGCTTTAGGGCTGGTGTTACCAGTTTCCTTCCTGTGCTGTGTGAAGGTCAGGTCACTACACTGAGGTCTAGGGGCTCACTCTTTATCATTTGTAGTTATAGTAAAGGTCTCACAGCTAGTCTCCTGATCCAATGGCTTCTGAACCATCACAGAGTAGCCAAAGCTGATGTGTTTTGGGTAAGAGACTCCCAGTAGATTCCTGAAGTGCATGGAGGCCTTTCTGCACTGGGTCCCAGCACTGTACTTATACTGAGCTACCTCCCCTCAACTCCTACTCACCCCCATCCAATTGAGACAGACCTTTCCTGAAGTTCTTCCAAAATATCTTCTGCTGATTTTGTTGCACTACAAATATTTGTCGATTCTGTCATTCTAAAACCTGTTTAGAGGCTTGATCTGGTATTGACCTGAGAGAAGTATGGAAGAACTCCGTTTTATTTTGACTCTGTCCTCTGTATTTTTTTTAATTATTATTTTTAATGAGATCCAAGGCACTAATCTTAGGCATAGAAAATTTTTTTTTTCCTCGATGTGAGAAGACCTGTATTCTAGTCTTGATTTTGATACCAGATAATCATCTCACCTCTCTGAGACTCAGTTTCCTTATCTGTTACATGATAGGGTTAGACTAAATAAAAATTTCCTAACTTTAATAATATATTTCATTTCAGTTTAAACCATGAAACCCTATATCAAATCTGATAAAACATATTCTATGTTTCATTTAAAAATGTATAACATGAAACTTGTAGGATTTCAAAGAAAACATTACATTGAAATATAGATACTGATTTTTTTTTTTAAGTTTGTGTTCCTGAGTTCAAGAATTCCAGAATATGATTGCTAAGGTCTTTTCTCATCCTATGTAATATTATCCTAATTGCAAAATTCTATCCTAACTGCAAAATTCACTTCGCTCTAGGGTTCTGTATTATCATCCATGAAATAAGAGGGATAGAGAACTGGAAATGATGACCTTATGTATTCCTTTCAATCCTATAATTTTATGATTCTCTAATTTGTAATTATTGAATTGTACTTTAAATTCTTTTAATTCTCATAGTTTTAGGAATGATTCAACAAGAAGTAAACAGTATTGAGGGAAAAGAGAGTAAAGAATCAAAAAATGACAATACTTGAAAATAGATTGATTTAAAAATATATTGTTATGTTTTCCAGGAAATGTTGTTTTGTTCAAAAAAAGGAGAAAGATCTCCATAAGACTTATTTTTCTTTGAATTATTTATTTAACATTCTTGTTTTAAGTAGAACATTTTTTTGGAAACAGTTTTGGGATCCATTTTACTCCATCTCTGTTGATACAAAAATAAATTCCAACTCTCTCCAATTTGTCAGCTTGGAGTGGAGGAGACATTGAGTTTACATTGACTATACTAGAGGTACTCAATGAGTATCAAGTAAAAGATACTTAAAAAAACTGTGAGCTGATTTGACTAGCTTATGTTTGAGCTGGGCACAGTTTGACTCATGTGAAAATCAATTAAACCAAACAACCAGACTGAACTGAAGCCTAGAGCTGTTTTGTAGAATTGACAAATCAATTCCACAAAACAGTTAGTTTAAATGGTTCCTTATAAATGTTAAAGAGGATATAAATGTTTCATGTCTGCACAGGCTTTAAGTCATAGTGATGGGAGTCATAGTTGTCTAGTTGGACTTTTGCTCTTTGTCTTTACACACACACGTACACACCTGAATACACATATACACACCCAAACACATCTATACATGCATATAATCTGCTGTAACTGGGATAGAATCATTGGGATTTCTGTCATTTTAGGAAAGGCCCTTCCTTCCCAAGGCAGTCAAAATGATAAAGGTTACATTTCAGTCTCTTCAGGTGGTCTGGACCTTAGAGGAGAAACTTATTTTATCACCCTTTCCTACACCTTGAATCTTCTCACTGTGATGTTCTTCTCCTAAGATTCATACCTTAAACCAAGGGAAAATTGTGGGAAATTGGCTAGTCTTTTATCTAATACAATTACAATTCCAACTACATTGTTCTCTGGCCTACTGCCCCAATCAATGGATTCATGGTTACATTTCTACACAATTGGGATATTGTTTAGGTGGTGCAAGTCTTAAGAATTTGTTTTATTTGTAGTATTTCTTAGTAGTAAAATAAGATTTTTTGATAGAAATGACTTTTTAATGACATTTTCATAGTCTTTCTCTACCTCTTTCCATTCATTGAACAAAAGATATTATTTTCAGACCACCTACCATTTCCTCAGAATAGAATCATTTTCTCAATGGACTCTCTTACTTGACTTTTTTTTTTGCCTTTTGATCCATTTTTCCAGTTTTTGATCATATGTAATGAAAAGGAAAATCTATAAAGTCTCTATACTCCTCATGCTGTGTATTTGTTGGCTACAAAAGGCATTTGTTTTAGTTTGTGGTGAAATGGCAGTATCAGATCCACTAAATGCCAGAGGAATTCTTTGTAGTCTATAGTTCCATCACTGAATACATGTGATGTAGAAAATAAATCAATCAGTTTCAGTACCAATCTTGAAATGATAAACAAGGATAGACAAAGGAATATAATCTCTTCACCATGATTCATGGCTACCTGAGACAAGCGAAGCTATTTAGGCAAGTGTAATATTTAGCTAATAATCATCATGGTTCAAAAAGTCAACTTGAGAACCACAAGATGGAGAATTCTAGTGATATCAGATAAAAATGATTTTATCATTTGTTTGAAAATTTGGAGATGGGGTTTAGGAGGAATTTTAGCGTGCTGTAATCTCAAAACCAATCAACAAAGTGATATGGAAGCCTAATAAAGTGACCACTAAAAAGGTAACACATTAAGACATTTTAATAATAACACATTAAAAGTTAAATTTCACATTAAAGCTGAATATGGTATAAGGTCCATGACTAAAAATACAATAGTTTCACTGTGCTTGAAGTTAAAGTATTTGATCAATTGACAAAAATATACACACATATATAAACATTAAATATATATTCATATTCATATACATATATATACACACATATGTATATGTGTGTGTTACTTATAGATTCTTATATGTTTGTGCCTATACCTGTACATGCATACATGTGTGTACCCACATATATGTATGTATACATATGTTTGTATAACAGAAATATGCTCTTTTAATAGAGAGCTGGAGCCAAGTATTAATAGAAACAATGGAATCTTGGAGGTGAAACTAAGAAGGAAGAAGATTCTAGCACTGGGGTTAAGATGGAAATATAATGTCCCACATGTGATGAATAGGTCAATAAGGTTGAAAAATAGAATAAAGAAGAAGGATGTGTAAGAAAATAGGAATGATAGCATGGAATCAGATTGTGAAGATTTTACACTGATAAATACATGAGTTTATATTTGATTTTGCTTGCATATTGTTCAGTCATTTTTCAGTCGTATCCAGCTTTTCATGACCCTATTTCAAATAGAAGATTTTCATGGCAGTGATGCTTTAGAATGCTTTGCCACTTCCTTCTCCAATTCATTTTTACAAATGAGAAAATTGAGGCAAACAGAGTTAAATGATTTGCTCAGGGATACACAGCTAGTAAGTGTCTGAAACCAAATTTCAACTTAGGAAGATGAATCTTCCTGACTCCAGAACCAGTGCCCTATGCATTATGGCACCCCCAGTGCCCTTGTTGTATATTAATAAAGGATTTAGTATAATGCCTGGCACAAAATAAGTACTAAATACTTGTTAATCATGAGGATGAGAATGAAGATGAAGATGATAATTGCTATCAGGCTCCTGAATTTTTAATAGGGTAATGATAGTCTTGTACTTTAGGAAAATCACTTTGGGTTCAGAATAGAATATGTTGACCATTATTCTGGACACAAATCTCATCACTATCCTCTGCAAGTGTCAATATGGTGAAGCTATGTCTTATTTGGATCCTTGTAATCAGAGGATTCGGAGTGAAATTTTTTCTCTTGTCAATTTCCACCTGTATGATACTGTCCCAGTCATGTAACTCAGCTGGAATATAATTCATTTTTCTTTGAAAAGGGGGGAGCCTTAAACTCAATGAACCCCAAGTGCTTTTCCAGGGCAATAGCATTATTATCTTCTGTAAAATAAAATAAATCACATGTTGATAGATATATAATCTGTTGCCTTTATTACTAGCACAACCAAATCAACCTCCAACATAATCCCCAAATTAACTCTATGACATAACCAGTAAGACAATCAAAATGTCTTAATAATCAAAATAAAAATTCTTTCTATATTATACACAAAAATGGTGTATTGTAGATTGGAATGGCAGCCTCTAAGTGTATGAGGATGTTTATGAATATATCCCATGTATCTTATTTCAATTTAATTTAAACAGTCATTAAGTCAATAAATCAAGTAAAATTCAATTGCCTAATGTGTATAGAGGACTGTTTTAATTAAGTATTGAAGATGTAAAGACAAATGAAAGAGTGCCTATATTGAAGAAGCTTATTATGCATTTAAGTGAATACAAAATATATTCAATATAATAAAAAAAAATTCAAAGAGAGAGAGACTGGGTAAAAGTAGACATCAGAAAAAAAAAGTTTCACATAAGATAGCACCTAAGGTAGATTTTAAAGGAAATTATTATATTCTTCATTTTCTTCTGTCATATTTTCTAGGGAGTCAGAAAGGCTGAGTAAGAAGCATATTCCTGACCTGTCACATAAATAATTACTGTGTTGGCATGGAGGCCTGTAACCTTGATAATTGGGCACAGAAATGCCAAAGTTTCTTCATTAGAATTGACTGCTTGCCCTTGTCCATTTGGGTATAGATTCTTTCCTTTCATAACACCCCACTACCATCCCACATTTATGAATCAATACATAGAAACCATTATTAGTTTATAATGAAAGTAAAACAAACAAACAAATAAGTCCCTTCTCTTAAGCTTTTGAAAATTAACCTGAGTTCTGCAGGATTGCTAAAGATAAATGTATTGAAAATCACTACTTTAGTTACATATTACCAAAAATCCCAAAGGCTCAAAATTCTATCCTCTGAAATATAGGAGAATCAGTTTTTGACACTTATGAAACATCTGTAATGGGAAAATTTGGATTGAAATATTCATTTGAATTTCATATCTGACAGTGGTCACTATGCCAAAGAGTGACTTTCTCCAGTTGAATACTGCCCATCCTTGGCAACATTTCATGGCAGCAGCCACAAAAGCAACAACATTAGTATTATCTGGCATGCAGGTTGTAGATAAAGATTTTCCAAACATTTCACAATGCTATGTCACTGACTTAAAATATACATTAACATGAGTTCATGTATGTTCATCTTCTGCATTATTAATGCCAAGAAATCCAATTTCAGATTGTATATATGACTTTTTTTTTAATTCATGCATTTCTACAATATAGCAAGAAAATCAACAAATGGCCAGGGAAGCCCAGGATTTTGAAATAACTTAGATGATGATGATAATGATCATGAGGATCATGATGATGAAGCAATAACAATAATAATAGCTAACATTTACATAGCACTTTAAGATTTCAAACCACGTTCCATGTATCATCTATTCTGATTTTTGCAACAACCTTGGTTTTTTTTTTTTTTTTTTTTTTTTTTGGTCCTAGTTTTACAAATGAGAAAATCGAACCTGGAATAAGTTAATATCTTCATCAAATCCCAAGTTAATAAGTGTATGATGCAGGATTTAAATTAAGTTCTTCTGAATTCCACTTACTAGGCTACCTAGCTCAGCATATGGTAAATGCATAGAACTTGATACATTTACTGTATTAAACAGAAAAAAAAAGTTTGTGTTTGTTAATATAGTTTCACAGGAAATCTTATTATAGAATTTTGACATAAGTAAAATTATACTATCCTTCAAGAATCTAAGAATTTTGGCTAACCCATTAGAGTCACCCTTTTGTAATAGTAAAAAAAGAAAAAAAAAGAAAAAAAGAAAGAAAGGAAAAAAAAAGTGCTGTTCAAAAACACAGAGGCTTGGTATATGGTGAAATTCTTTGGAAATTATACCTTCAATAGTTGTCGGTTTTAAGAGTGAATTGTTCCATATGGCATTGTCATAAATCATTATGAGAAAAGGACTGTTTACCATTTTCAGGGAGAAGTGTAGGTTCATTTAAAGAGACTAATAATTTCCCAAAGGCAAAGCAGACTTCTGTGTCTATTGCTCACTTTCAAATACAATCCCTTGTCCAATTACAATATGAGTTATGTATTGAGATCACATCTATAAATAGATTTAAGAACATATATAATCAATACATCAAGAGATAAGAGTTTTCAATTGGTTAGCCAGTTGCACAAGATAGTGTGTATTCAAGATATTATCTATTTTCTTTATTTTTATTTTTCCCCTAGATTTATAGCCAAGTCAAACTCCCATGAGTGAGCTAAGATTCATTTTGCTATCTCTTCAGTGTTCTATGGCTTGATGAGTTCACCATAGTACAATTTAAGAGCATTTCAAGAACCTCTTCATCCAAAAGGATGCTTCTTATATCTTGATCTCTGTGCTGGGTAGTGATGGAAATCATGCCCCCACATTTCAGACTTCAGCTTTTATAAACTATTATTGAGCTATTGAGCAGGCTCTGCTAATGTACCTTTCAAAGCATTTTTTATAATTTTAACATCTGCATCGTAGACATTTTATGGGAGGATTACTCGAAAATCAAGCTTTGCTCTAAAAAATCATTTTAATGGTAAAAAAAAAAAGGGGTACATTTGGATTCTATTTTGTTTGAAACTTCCAGCCAACTGTGTGAAAGTAATAATGTGGACCAATCATGAATACTGCCTTTTATGTACTAATATTATAAAAGATTCCCTCAAGGAAAATATGGATTATTCTCTAATATATTTTGTATGCATGTGAGCATGTATGTGTGAGTAGATGAGAAAGTTGGCATATATGTTGGCAGTTCAAAATATTATCTCATTTATCTTCTTTTCTGATAATAAAGTTAAGTATTTTAAAAGAAAAATATATATTTATATAGTATATTTAATTTTATCAAATAATTTTATGAATTTGCATATGGGATGTATATTAGTATACACACATATACACTATTGTTTTACCAGTCTAAATATGGATAAGTCTACACATATGTATGTGTCTAGAGAGATACATACATATGTGTCTGTGTCTATGCCGACCTTGTAATTGAAATGGTAAGGATACTCCCTTTACCAAAGTAGGTCAGTGTCTTCAATGAAATTGAAGTTCTTATAGAATTGTCAAGTAGTGAGAAGCTAAGTAATTTTTAAAGTATTCCACAGCCAGATCTTTTTAGCTATAATAAAAATAGCTCACATTTCTACAGGACTGACTATGTGGTGGGCACTGTGATAAGAAATCATTATCTCATTTAATCTTCACAAGCACCCTGGGATATAGGTGTTCTTATTATCCCAATTTTACAAATGAGAAAACTGAGGCAGTCAGAGGCTGCATCTCATAGTGGATTTGAACTCAGATTTTTCTAAATCAGATTCCATACCGTACCTATTGTGTCACCTAGATACCTAATTATATAAGTAGGTCTTTATCCACTATGTTACAATGCCTCTCTCTCAAGGAGAACATCTGTATCTTCAATATATGTTTATATATAAATTTGTGTATATATATATGTGTGTGTGTGTGTGTGTGTGTGTGTGTGTGTGTGTGTAGATACATGTATATGTATAGGATATATTTATATTAAACTCACCCAAAATCAAAGTAGCAAGTTGCAGAACCCAGCTATATAGAATGTATTAATGTAGTCATTCAAGTTTCTGGAAGAGTTTCCTTCCAACCACCTTGGGGATATTTATTCCCATTTGAAAGATCTGGAAACTAAGGCTTAAAGAGTTAATGCAGTACTTTTCAAAGCTGAGGATTCATCTTTGAATTCATTTTTCATGACTCCAAAGCCAGCACACATCTCAATGCATGACAAAACCTATCTCATTAAGATATTTAGAAAGACTGCAGTTTCATTTCATCTCTGAAAAACTTGTGAAAGCTCTAATTTTTTAGAAATGGAAGAAACAAACAAACAAACAAACAAACAAAAAACAACTAAGTAATTGTTGCTGAGACACTAGTTGAAACATTAGTCCTTGCCTAACATTCTGCCTTTCAGAGATAGAGAACAAATCAGACACCTTTGGGGTACATTTTATAAGAGCTGCCATTGTCCCTTCCCTTCTCTACATTCACCAACTCCAGCTCCTCTTACCTTTTGTAATTGGCCCTGTTTCCCAGCCTTTTAATCCCATGAGAATAGTATGTTACACTGATCTGAAGATTGGGGCTTCAGCCAGAACTGGTTTGGGCCACTTACCTACAAAATATTTCTTACCCTCAGCAGCCAAATTTTCTTTCTGTCTATAAAATTGGTATCCTAGTACTCACTCTCTATCTCATATAGTTATTGATGAAAATATTTTCTTTAAATAATATGTTTTGAGTTTTTCACATAACCAAAATTTTCATAAGTATTTTACCTCTTCCTCCTTATAAGAGAAGAATTTTTATGAGATAAATTATAAAGAAAACTCAAAAAATAAAAAAGAGGAAGAAAAAATCAATAAAAATGAAGAGGCTTAAAATATACAAGTTGTTCCACACTCACAAATTTCTCATTCCTAAAAAAACAAATAAAAGATGTCAGAGCATCTTCTCATATTTCTTTTGGGGGGCCATGCTTATGCTTTGTAATTTTATAATTTTTTTTTTGTTTTTTGATCTTTTTTTTTTACTTACATGAACTTCATATATTATTTTCTTGGCTCTGCTTACTTCACAATCCATCACTTGATGTGAATTTCTCCATTTTCTCAATACTCACCATATTCTAGTTATCATTTCTTACAACACAATGATATTCCAGTATATGCATATGATAACATGTTTGGCCACTGCTCAATTAATGAAAATATACTTTGTTTGAATTTGTTTTCCAACACATAACACAGGGCTATAAATTATTATTTATGACTAATTTACTTTTTTAGCAATGACTAATTTAAGATATAAGCCCCTTAGTGGAATTGCTTCATCAACGAGTATAAACAATTTAGACACTATATTTGTATAATTCCAGATTTCATTAGGAAAATTGTTTCTATGACTTTAATAAGATAAAAATGGTGGATATATTAATGTGACCAATTGTGTATGTGTTTGTGTGTGTGTGTTTGTGGGGGGGTAATGCATGGTCCCCCAGTATTCATTTAAGCCAAGATTCACAAAGAATGTACAAACAAGTGAAAGGCGTTATAAGTGGTTCCAGGAGTAGTTTAACTATATTTGGCTTTAATCTACCTAAAATTTATATATATATATATATATATATATCCAGATTGGCTTCAGAGTCCTTTTCTTTTTTTTTCAACCACTGTTTATCTAGTAAATAATACTGGAAATTTCAATTAATTTACAGGAAGTATCAATCAACTAAAAACATTTATTAAATATTTACTATTTTCCAGGCACTGGACTAAATACAGAGAAACCAGAAATATGCAAAAGACAGTCCCTGCCCTCAAAGAGTGTTCACTTTAATCAGGGTGACAAGATGCAAATAAATATATACAAAGCAAGTTATAAACTAGGAAAATGGAAAGTAATTAACATAGCAAAGATACTGACATTATGAAGGGATAGGGAAGGCTTACTTTAGAAGCTAAGATATTTAGTTACAAAATGAAGCCATAGAGGTCAGTAAATAGAATAGGGTACAATAGAAAGAATCCACACTAACAATTTTGACTCCTTGCATTATTGAAGAAAAGCTAATACACAAAAACAAAAGAATTATAAAATAGAAATTTTAGAAGAAATTTCAATTTATAAAATGATTTGTTTATGATGCATTCTGGAGTATAAAGACACTGGGTCTGAAGAAGCCAGAGTTCAAATTCTCTCAGTTGCTTGTCATGTAACCAGTCCATCAAAAAACAATTATTAAGTATGTCTATGTACCAAGCACTGCATTTAGGCATTGGGGATAAAAAGTACAAATTAAGAAATAATACCTGATCAAAGGAACTTGTCATTTTCATCCCTCAGTTCATTCATTTTAAAAATATGGCAAATAATATCTATAGTGCCTACCTCACATTGTTATTGGAAGACTCAAATAAGAAAATGCACTTGTAATACTTTGTAAACCTTAACAAAGTTCTATATAAATTGAAGTTATCAATTTATTGTCATCATCACCATCATTAATATTCATTTCACCACTTTTTTATACAAATCTTTATTGGTTATGATTTAACTTATTTCCAGACATTATTAAGGTCTACATTTTCCTTTGGGTGAATATCAACTCTGAGTCTTCCTAGACTATCTTGTTAATTGACAGCAAACATCATCATCTCAAAAATAGAGATATATAAAAAGATAACTTCTTTTATATTAAAATAAAAATAAGATTTACATTATGATAATTATAGTTTGAAAGGTCACAAAAGTATAACAGCAGCATCTTCCCATAAACTAGAAACATTATATGCTCATTTCTGATTTAAAAAAAAAAAAACATTCATTAGATATACATGTACAATAAAAATAGCAGGGTATCCATCAATGTCTTTTCTTCTCACTGATAAGTAAGAATCATATAGATTTCAAGTACTTTCCCTTGTTCATTTGTACCAACCCTTGTGTTTTTTTTTTAATTTATAATAGTATTATTTTTTCAAATACATGCAAAGATAGTTTTTAGCATTTACCTAGGCAAAACCCCATGTTCCAAACTTTTCTTCCTCTCCTCTCTCTTCCCCTAAGACAGCAAGTAATATGATATAGGGTTCCAAACTTTTCTTCCTCTCCTCTCTCTTCCCCTAAGATAGCAAGTAATATGATATAGGTTAAACCTGTGCAGTTCTTCTAAATATATTTCCATATTTGTCATGCAAAGATAAAAAAAAAAACAAAAAGAAGAAAAAAAGCAAACACCACCACCACCCCCAAAAAGGCAAAAATACTCTGCTTTGATCCACATTCAGTCTCTATAGGTCTCTCTGTCTGAATGCAGATGGCTTCAGAGTCCTTTTTTTTTTTTTTTCAACCACTGTTTATCTAGTAAATAATACTGGAAATTTCAATTAATTTACAGGAAGTATCAATCAACTAACAAACATTTATTAAATATTTACTATTTTCCAGGCACTGGACTAAATACAGAGAAACCAGAAATATGCAAAAGACAGTCCCTGCCCTCAAAGAGTGTTCACTTTAATCAGGGTGACAAGATGCAAATAAATATATACAAAACAAGTTATAAACTAGGAAAATGGAAAGTAATTAACATAGAAAAGATACTGACATTATGAAGGGATAGGGAAGGCTTACTTTAGAAGCTAAGATATTTAGTTACAAAATGAAGCCATAGAGGTCAGTAAATAGAATAGGGTACAATAGAAAGAATCCACACTAACAATTTTGACTCCTTGCATTATTGAAGAAAAGCTAATACACAAAAACAAAAGAATTATAAAATAGAAATTTTAGAAGAAATTTCAATTTATAAAATGATTTGTTTATGATGCATTCTGGAGTATAAAAACACTGAGTTTGAAGAAGCCAGAGTTCAAATTCTCTCAGTTGCTTGTCATGTAACCAGTCCATCAAAAAACAATTATTAAGTATGTCTATGTACCAGGCACTGCATTTAGGCATTGGGGATAAAAAGTACAAATTAAGAAATAATCCCTGATCAAAGGAACTTGTCACTTTCATCCCTCAGTTTACTCATTTTTAAAATATAGCAAATAATATCTATAGTGCCTACCTCACATTGTTATTGGAAGACTCAAATAAGAAAATGCACTTGTAATACTTTGTAAACCTTAACAAAGTTCTATATAAATTGAAGTTATCAATTTATTGTCATCATCACCATCATGAATATTCATTTCACCACTTTTTTATACAAATTTTTATTGGTTATGATTTAACTTATTTCCAGACATTATTAAGGTCTACATTTTCCTTTGGGTGAATATCAACTTTGAGTCTTCCTAGACTATCTTGTTAATTGACAGCAAACATCACCATCTCAAAAATAGAGATATATAAAAAGATAACTTCTTTTATATTAAAATAAAAATAAGATTTACATTATGATAATTATAGTTTGAAAGGTCACAAAAGTATAACAGCAGCATCTTCCCATAAACTAGAAACATTATATGCTCATTTCTGATAAAAAAAAAAACATTCATTAGATATACATGTACAATAAAAATAGCAGGGTATCCATCAATGTCTTTTCTTCTCACTGATAAGTAAGAATCATATAGATTTCAAGTACTTTCCCTTGTTCATTTGTACCAACCCTTGTGTTTTTTTTAATTTATAATAGTATTATTTTTTCAAATACATGCAAATATAGTTTTTAGCATTTACCTAGGCAAAACCCCATGTTCCAAACTTTTCTTCCTCTCCTCTCTCTTCCCCTAAGACAGCAAGTAATATGATATAGGGTTCCAAACTTTTCTTCCTCTCCTCTCTCTTCCCCTAAGATAGCAAGTAATATGATATAGGTTAAACCTGTGCAGTTCTTCTAAATATATTTCCATATTTGTCATGCAAAGATAAAAAAAAAAAAACAAAAAGAAGAAAAAAAGCAAACACCACCACCACCCCCAAAAAGGCAAAAATACTCTGCTTTGATCCACATTCAGTCTCTATAGGTCTCTCTGTCTGAATGCAGATGGCACTTTCTATCACAACTCTATGGGAATTGCCTTGAATCACCTCATTGTTAAAAAGAGCTAAGTCCATTCCAGTTGATTACCACATAATCGTGTTACTGTGTACAATGTTCTCTTGGTTATGCTTGTTTCACTCAGCATCAGTTCTTTTGAGTCTCTACTCACCTTTCTCTTTCAACTTGACTAAGGAATAAGGAAATAAGCCTTGAAAGCTGAATTTGGATGCACCCTGCCAATATATCATGACAGAAGTAAAAACTAAAGAATCAGATCAATGCATCAAGGAATATATAGTTTCTATAAACATATATGTCTGTGTCAATTCCCTTTTAGAAGATAAGCTGCGTGAATGCAGCGACTTTTTAAGTACTTAGTATCATGAGTTCACTGGACTCTTAGGAAGAAAAGTAGAAAATAAAAAGTGAAAAGTATACCAATTTTTTTTTAACAGCTCTGTTGCCTCGTTTTTTTTTTTTTTTTAATATGGAGTATCTTATTATCTCAGAGTCTTTTTTAAGCTTCAGTGCTCAAATACACCCTGCATATAAAATCCAAGAATAAGTAAGTGATCTTGAGACCCCTTTTGTTTCTCAAAGTCTATGATTTAATCAAGTCTAAAACAAAAGTCCTATTTTATCACAAGAGAGCTGACGTTCCTCAGAAAAAAAAAAAAGAGTAATGTTAAAATATACTGTTTCACTTAAAGCAAATGATATACATGTACAAGTCAGAAGGCTAAAGCAAGAAGTGATATTATCTCTCTTTTGGGCCATTGGCTTATCTCATCTTTTCTGAAAGCAAGAGGATGTCAGCTCATCAGGAAGTAGGAAGAGAGAGCAAGGGCCAGACTATCCACACCTGTAGATCACAGAAAATGTTCTCTCAGGATAAATGCCTTCATTGGCATTCAGCAACAGCTTTAGGCTTTTTTCTTGAGAAAATGTTAATATTCTGACCCCGAGCTCTGACAGTATTAGGCTGGCTGGTTTAGTTATTATATTAATACAGGCTATACTATTGTTTATCCAAGAAACTATGTCCCATGAAGCACAGTGCCAAGGTGAACCTACTTGCCAAGGCTTTTTGCTGGCAGGATAGGCTGCCTGATGCAGGTTCCTTTGATGCTTATTAAGCCAAGTGGTACACAAAGAATGGGGTCCATGGTTTATTGGAAAAGATTAGCCTAATGCCTTGTACATAGTAGGGAATTAAACCATGCCTGGTGAAATTGGATTAAGTTAAATAGAGAAGCAACAAGGCACAGGGATCTAGAAGATCAAATACCATCTTAGCTAGTGACATTATGCATAATTTGGCATCTTTTGGGGGCTCAATTTCCTCATATGTTCAGTGAGCAAATTACATTAGGAAAACAGGGGTCTTAATTTGAAGTCTATTATATATATATAACTATCTTCATGCCAATGAAATCTATTTCAGTATCATTGATTTCCTTTGTAAGATGATGTGATTGATTAAGTGTATTTTTCTTAGAAGGGCTTCAGCAGAGGGCTAAATGGGTCCACAACCTAAAAGAGACAGAATCCCTGGAGAAGAAAATCATTTCTACTTCTAAAACTGTGATCCTAAGATTTCAAAGCACTATAGCAATGAGAATAGCCACCACAATTATGATTGCAGTTGCTCTTCCTGTTGCTTTTGCTGTAAGTACTGGAGTACAGCTTCAAAGTGAGATCAACCATGAGTTCCAGCTCTTGATTCAGTCACATATCTAAATCCTAGATATTTCTCATTATGCTGTTTCTTATCGACTTCCTCATTTGCTGGTTCACTGGCTCCCCAGTTCTGTTTTCTTAGCTCAGTCCATCTTCTTGCACCTCTGACTAGAGCAGAGCATCAAGTTTAGTAACAAAGCTGGGCCAATTTTGCTTTTAGACTGTTCAGAAAGAAACCATGAGGTGTGACCAAAACAGCTAATTGACCTTGGCCTCTTACTTGAGGTAAGGCTCAAAAAATGTCTTCAGCAAAATTTTAAAGGACTGAAAACATAATGGGTGCTGTGTCAGCATGCCAGCTACAAGAATCAAGAGTGAATAAAATACATGGGAAGTGGAAGAGAAGAGATCAAACACTGGAAACAAAATACTTCAGATGGTGGGAGGGAGGGGAGTTAATTGGGTGAATGGGCAAGGGAAATCTTGTAGTAGAACATTTTCCAACTTTAAATTACAAAGGTTTATTTGGCGATATAGCTAGGTGGCACACTGGATGGAGTCCTGGGGTTGGAGTTGAGAAGAATCACTTTTCTGAGTTTAAATCTGTTCTCAGCTCTTAACTAACTGCATGATTCTGAGCAACTGTTTACCTCAGTTTCCTCTTCTATAAAATGATGTGGAGAAGGGAATGGCAAACTACTCTAGTACTCTGCCAAAGAAACCTCAGTTGGAGTCTCAAAGAGTTGGGCACGACTGAAATGACTGACAAAAAAGTTTGACCAAATTTCAGGGCTTGCAATACAAAATAAGAATAGCTCCATGAGAATTCCATCCTCATGGAATGATAATAACTTTCTTTTATATACTGCTTTAAGTATCACAGAATATGTTACAAATATTATCTCTTTTTACCTCACAAAAAAAAAAAAAACCCTCTGGGCAGTAGTTGATATTATTATCCCTTTTTTTTTTTAAAGATGAAGGATCTGAGGCACACAGTTGCTAAGGGACTTGGGCCTTTATTACACAGATACAGTTGTTGTCCTTTGTGTTTGAAGAGGACCCAGATCATATCACTTTGTTGGGGTCCAGGTACACTGTTTCTGACTGTGGTTAATCAGACCAACAAGTACTCCAAAGACTCTCCCACAGGGTAAGCATAAATAGTCCACATGAACATATGGAGTGGATCTGGCTCTAAATTTGCTTATCTCACATTTATTTGAGTCACTGAAATTTTGATTTGTTCATAGAGCACACTTCCTTCTTGACATGGGCACCCATGCTGAGCGGTTCTATGCCAGTATCTCCCATTTCTCACTATCGATTACAAAGTTCTTCAGAAAAACTTTGAGAGTGTCATTGTATCACTTTTTGTATTCTTTGTCTCGTGATACAAAGAATCACACAGCTAGTAACTCTCTGAGGCAGAATTTTAACTCAAGTTCATTAAGTCAATCCATACCTATTATTATTGCCTACTATGTAGCAGGCATTGTGCTAAGCATCAAGAATACAAAGAAAGGCAAAACACAATCCTTGCTCTCAGAAAACTCATGTTGTAAAGGAAGAAACCAAACAATTCTGTCCAAATAAGATATATACAGGATAAACTGGAGATAACGTTCAGTGGCAAGACTTCAGTAATAATGTGGGCAGAGGTATCAGAGAAGGCTTCCTGCAGAAGTTGGGGTTTTAGCTTTAACTTGAAAAGAACAGGAAAAGGCAAGAGCTAAATTACTTGCTTAAGGTCATGGAGATAGTATGTGGTTGGACTTGAAGCCACTTCTTTATCCATTCTCTGCCACTGTCTCTCACAACTTCAAATGCAAACTGCTGCAGCACAGCTTCCAGACCACAATCATTGCTTTTTCATCTTTTACTTGTCTAGTGTTATTGATCCACCAACATCAGGATCTGAGTATCTTATGGAGTCTAGATAGTGATTCAAGTTCTTCACTAATATGATTCATTTGGGGATTACTGCAGCCTGTGGGAAAATTGGGGATGTGGGAAAATCCACAGTCTTTTCAATAATCCCCAGCTATTTGCTGACCCTCGAACCCATCTTTTATATTTCAATATTTCCTAGGGAAAAGCAAAAACTGAGATGTGTTGCTTAGAGTTTTCACAAGGATTCACATAAAAAAATCAACCAGCATGAACAAAGAATCAGATTCAAAAGGAATGTCCTAGAACATTAGTCATACAATCAACATGGTTTTACTTGCTTGGTATAGGATATAACAAATATAAATAATAATAATAATGATAATAACTAACATTTACATAGACCCTCTTATGTGCCTAGAACTTTATTAAGTGTTTTATGATGTAATCTCATTTATTCCATCAAATAAAGTAGCTATTATTATTATTTTCAATTAATACTAGAAGAAACTGAGTCAGTGGTTAATTGACTTGCCCATGATCACACAGGTAAGTTGCTCAGGTCATATTTCCTCCAGAATCCAAGCCCAGCACTCTATTCTTTAAGATACCTAACTGCCTGAAAAAAATAATATGCAAAGAAACTACAGAGTGAAACATTTCCTATTCAAAATAAGTGAACACATTAATGGTGAGACAAGAGGTAAAATAAGTGAATGTCTGTGTTCACTTTATCTTTGTTCTATTTATGTATACAGATTAAATATTAATATTTATAATAAATTAATGATGATGCATAGGAAATAAACTACGCTATTTTCATTAAAATCATAACTATAAACTGACTATATATACATGCATACACATAGACACACATATACAAATACACATAGAGGAAAAATAAATATAAAGCTTTTGGAAGAGAGAATATGATCAATTGGGAAGATTAAGAATGACAATAGAGAATTGGTGTTTGAGCTATATGGTAAAATGGGCTGAACGCTATGAGGTGGTGATATGGAGGGAGTGTATCACAAATATGGGGGAAGTCCAGTGCAAAGACCTGCAGATTGAAGATTGTGTGTCATGAACAAGAAACAAAGAGAAAACCAGTTAGATTGGCTCACATAGTAGAAGGAATAATATCCAATGAATCTGGAAAAATAGAATGGGGCCAATTTGCATAAGACTGAAAACACTAAATAAAGGAGCCTCTATATTATATTGGATCTGAGGCAGGAAACCATAGGTAATGATGGTAAAAATCCAAGATGTGTGCCTGAACTAAAGCAGCAGTATATGAAGGATATTGGAAAGGTATAAATGAAACAATCTGGCAACTGATTGGACATGTTGAATCAGGGGAATGAGAAATCCAAGATAATCCAGAGGTGTTTTAAATGGATATATTTACATATGTGTCCATGTATGCATACATAGAGACACATATGTGTACATACGTGTGTGACTACTCTTTCCCACACTCAACTAAATTCCTCTTAATTATTTCTTGGATTGTATCATCAAGAGCTTATTTGTATACCTGAAACAGGCAATAGAAATAGATCATGAGTTAGGCAGTGTTGAACAGAAGAGAAAGCACTGGATTTTCTTTAGGGAACTGAAAAGTTCTTAAATGGCCCCTAAATCCCATGAAAATGAAGTCTAAGTTTTGTGACATCAACATCCCCCTTGTGTTTCTTCTTGGCAATGTAATATAGAATATCATGATTTCAGTGAAAATTAAAATTGATATCATAAAATGGGCAGTAGAAAGGCATATGGTGAGTGTCAGCAGGCTTCAACGTATAACCAACAAGGAATTTCAAATGCCAGAGGCAAAAGCTGTTATCACAAGTGTATACTAGTAAAAGAACATGATAGTAAGATGGTGAGTTATGGGACAGGTATGACCAGTGAAGAGTCACAGTATTTTACTTGTACCCTCAAACTGTCAGAGAAAGTCAGAAAATCCTCCTTGACACTGGATAGCCCATTTAGATAAAGCTGGACCAGTGCTATACAGGATGGGCAGACCTAGATTGGTTATCATGGGAATTCTTGGGAAAAACTTCTCAGCTGATGAGATCACAGGCCCATTTCAGTGTGCAAATATTGTTTTTCTATCATGAGTTACAGAGTTGATTTGAGGGCATCTTTATATGCATTTTTTTTTCTTGACCCAAGTGCATTTCTTGCTGGTTGCCCCAGGTCTCTTTCAAATTTATTCTGAGTGGAAATAAAAAATGCTTCCTAAAACTTATTCTTCTCAGTTTGGCTGAGATCACCATAAACTGAAAAGAAGCCAAACTGTAGGTGATCCAAAAGGCAGAAAGAAGGTCTGTGATGGGTACAACACGATACTGACAATGCTGATTTTCATGGAAGATGTCCTATAAAGATGTCATAACTGACTGGGCTGAAATAAAAACAAGAAGAACTGATCATAGAGATAAATAAGAGGAAAAAAAGATTTATCTTAATTTTGCAGAGATATCCTAAAACAGTCATATAATAAGAGCAAAAGTGGAAGTGACTTGGAGGCTGACCTGCTCATTTTATCAATGGGGAAATCAAAATCAGGCGGGATTAAGTCATTGTACCAGTTACATAGCCAGGAAATGTTAGACTTCAAGTCATTCAGACTAGTCATTATAACATATTTTATTGTTGTTCGTCATTTTTCAATCACATCTGTTTCTTCATGAGTCCATTTGTGTTTTTCTTGGCAAATAAACTGGAATGGTTCACCATTTCCTTCTCCAGCTCATTTTACAGATGAAAAAACTGAGGAAAAAAGGATTAAGTAACTTTCCCCTGAGACTGAACACTATTAAGTGGCTGAAGTCAGATACGAAATCAGGAAGTCTTCCTGACTTCAGATCCAGTATTCCATCCACTGAGCCACCTAGCTGCCACTGAGACACCTCACAGCTTATTTAAAGAATAGGAGGAAAGTCACTAGTCCATCAAAGTACTTAAGGATACAATTTTTCAAGAGATACATTCTAGAAGATGATAGGAATTGATTACTACACCAATGAAATCACACGGACATGGGAGACAGAGAGTAGATTAGAAGGATCAACTTTAAATTTCGAGTTGGAAAGCCTGGGTTTCAACCATAGCTCCTTTGATTATGTCCTTTGTGACCTTGGAGAAGTATTGCTAAAAAATGGTAAATGTGTTCTTTCCTCAAAAGCTCAGCCTTAGTCTCAATCTTTTGGGGAGGGGAGGGAATAAATAATCATGTTAAATGCTCTGCTATTTTAAGGCATACTCATCACTGCTGAGTGTTCGATTTTAGGAACTAAGTCATGTTATACCTATAGACCATAGTCTTTATGATTAAAATAAGGGTGTTGAACAAAATAATCCCGTGTCCCTTCCACTTCAAAAATTGTAATCCTATGGTAGCTAAATAAGTAATGTCACACCAATCACATACATAAAATTTATAAGTAACAGAAATATTGTGTTTATTTTCTACCAGACATTGGTTAGGGGGTCTTAGAATGCAAAGAAAGATGAATTGAAGAGTCTGACTCAAAGAAAAATACATCAACACATCCAGACCTTCAGATTACCAAACCTGGTTTCTCGTTTGATCAGTGGCAGATAAATGAATCATGGTGGATCAGATGTAATACTCTGTTCCATAGTGATGGGATTTTTTTGTTTGTTTGTTTGTTTGTTTTTTTCTCTCTGCTCAACAAATAACCAGCTTGGTGCCTGAATCTAAAAGCCTTACCAATCTTGTGCTAATTGCTGTTTGGTAAGAAAGCATGCAGATGAGGGTTGCAAATGAGCTAACCAGCTTTAAGTCCCTAATACTACAAATATATATATACAATAGACATACAATGTGCTATATCCTAGTTTGAGAAATCAAATGTACCAGTAGAACGCAGTTAGTTGCTAAAACAGAGTGAATAAAATATGGATTAGTACCTAATTTCCATATGCAATTGATTAATTGTATTTGGATTTAATTCAGATTCAGTCATTCTTCTATTCCTAGGGCCAGGATTGGTATTATTGGAACACCATCACTAAAGCCTTCGATGTTTTCACATCTTAGGCCAACTTGGCCTCTTTGTGGGAAATGCCAAAAGGACAGCCATAAATTTAATACTGGAATTTCTCTTGCTGGGCTTTGCCTTTGGGATCTCTAACTGGGTCACTAAGAAGTTGTTAGAATACTTTTTATCACTTGTCTTTTTATTCCCAGTGACTAGCACAGTACGTGGTGCTTAGGGCACACTGATTAGATGCTTGTTAAATGGCTGATTGATGGATGTCCTGTGTCACTCTCTTGAATTCTGGTTCCCAAGTTATGCTGATTACTTAAACAGATCTTAGATTCTTTTAAAAAAATGTATTTCATGAACTGTATCTTATTTCTATATAATACAAGTCATTTTACCCACCCAGGTAGTTAATATGTCTACATGATGATGTCTACATAATTTACTTAAATGCCTCCAAGTTAATGCACTTACCTAGACTTTTAAATAAGTTCGAAATGAAGAAACTATTTTTTTTTAATTAAAGCTTTTTATTTTCAAAAAAAACATGCATGGATAATTTTTCAACATTGACCCTTGCAAAACATTATGTTCCAAAATTTTTCCTCCTCCTCCCTCTCTCCTCGCCTAGATGGCAAATAATCCAATATATGTTAAATGTGTTAACATATTACATATATATATATATATATGTGTGTGTGTGTGTGTGTGTGTGTGTGTATTAAATTCAATATATGTATTCATATTTATATAATTAGCTTGCTGCATAACGAAAATCAGATCAAAAGGAAAAACAATGAGAAAAAAACAAATTACAAGCAAACAACAGCAAAAAGAGTAAAAATGCTATGTTATGATCCATACTCAGTTCTCACAGTTCTCTCTCTGGGTATAGATGGCTCTCTTAATCACAAGAGGGGACTTTTTTTAGACACCTAAAGTTAGACAACTAGGTACCATTTGCCTTTACATAAAGGCTTTATGGTGCAATTAAATTTATATTCTCTTCATTATAAGGGAAATGTCATCAAACATATTCAAACATTCAATTCAAATAATATTTATGAAATATCTAGCATATAAAAAATTCTATTGTTAAAAAGGCCAAAAAACAAAATCACGTCTGTCTTGAAGGACCTTATATTCTTTGGTAGAAGGGTCTTATTTAATTTATTTATTTAGATAGATAGAATGATAGATATACACACATAAACACATATATAACATACATATGCATATATATATATATATATATATATATATGTTTATGTGTATGTACAAAGTCTACACCAAGTAATTTCAATTAGTAATAAAGTAGTAATAATGAGAGTGATTGGAATGGTATCAAGTTGAAGGAGCAATTCAGTTATTGCTTTTAAGGAGTTTTAGAATACAAAAAGGAAGTTGAATACTGAAGTCCAATATCATCTGTGTGAAAGATACAGAAGGAGAAGCATGGAAATTTGTATTTGCTAAGACTGGGAAACATATGGTAAACTTAGTAACATTTTGTCCTGTGTGATCTATCTGTTTAGATAGGTAGCTGAATTCAGAGCCAGGCATTTCATGATTAGGAGTTGAATTTCAAAAACTACTACTCCTAATTCACAAGACCACCAAAAAAAAAAAAAAAAAAAAGGAGGGGGGGATCTACCCTAGAAAAGCTGCAAAATAAGAAGGGACTTTGGCTTAGTTGAAAAAATTGCCAGCTTTGCCCACTAAACTTGGAATCTCAATATTGAAAATTATGTCTTCTGCCCTGGACTCACTGGGAAACTTTCAGGAATTGATTTAACTTCTTTGAGCCTCAGTTTCCCTTTTTTAGAATGACAGGGCTGTTCTATATGCTTTCTTCTAGTAAGTAATCTATTGTCCTGGGTCAATTCATCAGTGTTAAGTACACCCTACCTCTCAGATATGTTTTAGGCATGAGAAATATCATTTTCCCAAAGAAGATGCATTTCTGAATTACACATTCTAAACCTACCACCTTTTGACATTCTCACTGTTCCTGTAACTTTACATTTTCTTATATAATTTGCATGAGATTGGGACTGAGAGACTCACAAGTTCAAGGACTGTAGGTTGAGTCTTGCCATCCTCATTACAATGCATGTTCCCCGGTTTATTATTCTTTAATCTGAACCATTACTGTATCTTTTCACTTTAGAGCTTTTTTGCCATAAATTTTAAAGGTAAAAATAGGAAAGAATGGAATACATATGTGTGTGTTTATTTATTATATATGTATATAATTTTCCTGGATACATTTGTGCATGTGTGTATCTGTATTTATATTTATATTCCTTGTGCCTGTGTGAATATATATATATATATACATACATATATATATATATGCATATTTATGTGTACATGTGTATATGGCCCTCTATTTAGTTCAAGAAGAAAGAGTTTAATCATAGATATATTAAATTCATAACATCTGTGATTATGAGAATATGAGACTACTTAGAGTATAAATAGTGCAGGCGATATTCTGATTCTGGTCACTTCTGTTAAGTATATACTAAATTGAGTCAAGGCTATGCATGTGTAGTGATGGCCACATTTTCTGATAAGAATAAATTAATTTTCTTTAAAGACATTGTACTTCTATGTATATTTTTTTAAAAAAAAAACTTTTATTTGCAGAATTGCATCACTAATTTTGTTAGTTTAATTTAGCAACTTCTTGATTTCATTTTGTGTGTTACATGTAGTCAAAAAGAGAAATTGGCTATTTTCCTTTAAACTTTTTTTTCTCTTCATAATCATATTTATTACAATTTGGAAACAAAATAGATTTCAATGATGCCTTGTGGTGACAAAGGAAATGAACTGCCCAATGGAACCAATGGAACTCTCCTCTCCCAGAGAGGCTATATTTGTAATAGCACAGGGTTTAGAGCTGCAGAACAAAGGGAAGCTGGGGGAGCAGTGAGAATATTTCCCAGCTGACCCCATTCTGGGGCAAATTCTGATAAGCCTCATCCTTCAAATTTGAATACATGGACAATGAAGAAAAATTCTGGAAATCCTGAAGACTTTAGAAAAGGTTTTGATATTTTGGATATTATCAAGTTTGATCATTTCTTTCTATCTTCGATATCTTGCAAAGTAGACTGATAGTAGAAGACAAACCTTTATTTAGCACCTATGAAATGCAGAATGCTTTGCTATGTAATGAAGATACAAAGACAATTTGTTTTGTCTTCAAGGGACCTGGAATATATTAAATGGGCATTTACACAAATAAAGGGATATAAAGCTTATTAAAAATGATACAATATGGGGCAGCGAGGTGGCACAGTGGATAGAGCACCAGCCCTGAAGTCAGGAGGACCTGAGTTTCAATTGTGGTCTCAAAATTATTATTTCCTTGCTTTACGACCCTGGGCAAGTCACTTAACCCCAATTGCCTCAGCAAAAATAAATAGATAAATAAATGAAATTAATAAAATATAATTACAAGGGCAAGAGTGAATTTATAACTAGGGGCTATAATACTTTTAAAGAAGCTCAGGATATTAAGAGGTAGAGGTATGGAGGCAGCATATGGTCATGCGAAGCTCTCTGATTAGAACTCAGGGGATCTGAGTTTGAATTCTGGATTTGCCAACTATGTGACATTTGGTAAGTGACATAAGCTCTCCCAGTCTGTTTCCTCATCTGTTATATAAGGGGGAGGTAGAATACTAACATTACATAAACAAGTGGCACTCTATGGTTGGAACAGAGAACAAATGAGGTTTATGGGAAATGTGACTGGATATGTAGGTGGGAATCAAATTGTGGAGGAATTAATGGCTTTTCTAATCCAGATACATGCATATATGTATGAATATAGTGCTAATGGGGAACTATTCTGTCAACATTCAAGTGTTTTACTTCATTACTCTTTTCACTAAATTATCTGAATATTTCTTAAATCCAGGTCATACTCTTTGTTTTCATAGGCTCTTCATAAACACTCTGTTGTACTCCTTACACAAGATAAAAGCTAAGTGTTAAAACTTACAGCTGGAAGGTGTCCTTCATGTTTACTAAATTCAATCCTCTCATTGTGCAAATGAGAAAACTGAATACTTCCAGAGACAGGAGATTCCTTGTCTGAGGTTATACAGTTTTTAAGTGCCGGGGCAAAGCTTCAAATCGATGATTTCTGATACAAGATTTCTAGCAGGGGTCCTCAAACCACGGCCTGTGGGCCAGATGTGGCAGCTGAGGACGTTTATCCCCCTCACCCAGGGCTATGAAGTTTTTTTATTTAAAGGCCCACAAAACAAAGTTTTTTGTTTTTACTATAGTCCGGCCTCCAACAGTCTGAGGGACAGTGAACTGGCCCCCTATTTAAAAAGTTTGAGGACCTGATCTAGGGCATCACAGGGTACCTTCGTATTGGGGGTGTTGTGCCCATAAGAATCCCCCATCCCTTTTATAGCAAATACCTTTTATGCTGGACTGAAATAACACAGTACCCTCATTCCCTTCCCAATAAAAACTTTTCAAAAACTGTTTTTTCCTTATGAACTTAAACATTTAGCTCAAGGATACCACTCCCTGAGCTGTGTTGTACTGTAACAATCTTTGTTAATGTACCAGAAAGAGTTAGGGCTGATATAGATAATACTTCTGATCATTTTCTTTTTCTTTTTTTTTTTGTATTAAAAAAATCTTCCTCTTTCCTCAACTTAATTTTTTTTTTAAACAAAGAATAAGAAAGAAAAAAAGTGTTCGGAAACACAATCAGTATATCAATTCAAGTTTGACAGCATACATTGTATTCCATACCCATAGTTACCCTTTTCTATTCTCCTACCAGGGAAGGACAAGAAGGAACATAGGTGTTTCTCAAATTTCTTCCTCAATGTTGCTACATCCCTATAATTCTAGGTTTTCCATTTCTACTTCTTTTTTGTAGTTATGTCTAGTAACATGGTTTAGTCAGGTTACACACATAAATATATACATATGCATATATGTATGCGTGTTAATATATGTATACATACATCTGTATATTTGGTTCTATTTCACTTGACACCAGTTTATGTCTTCCCCTTCACATTCATCATTTCTTATGGACCATGAATAATATATTACATTTTTGTACCACAATTTGTTTAGCCATTCCCTTAATGCACAGGCATCTATTCCCCTCCATTTCTTTGCTACTATAAAAATACTTATTGGTTCTTAATAAGGTCTTTTCAGAAAGTCTATGATTTGTAGGAAAGAACTGGGAGCAGGATGGATTCCATGAGCTCGTGTTTGCTTAACCCAGGGTTAATGCAGTTTGATTGTCTTATTGTGTTTCCTCATATGTTGTTGTCCTGGTGATGTGGAAATTTAGGACAGACTGGCCCTAGTGTTAAGGTTTGAACCTAGCAAGTAACAAGGATAAAGGGATAGGGGTAAAAAAAAAATGGGAACTTTTATTAAGAAATCAAAGTGAGCTCAGCAAGTTTTTAAACCAACTAATATGGATGGGGAATCACAGAGTTACTCATATGAGTTTAGGAACATGAAGAAACCATTGCTAAATACAAATCCCAGCAAAACTACTAGGAAAACATGATAACTAGATCTGAAGATATGACATAGATGGTTTTTGAAGCTCACAGCTAGAATTCATGGTGATCATATAATGGTAAAGCTAAAGTTCCAAAGGGCAGAGGGAAAAAAAAAAAAGAAATAAACTCAGATACCATGCCTCCTGTGCTTATGGAAAATGAGGCTCAGGTTCAAATATGTTAGCTTACACATTCTCCAATTCATAAATGGTCAAAGGATATGAAGACGATTTTCAGATAAAGAAAGTGAAAACATCTTCTTGTCATGAGAAAAGGTGCTCTAAATCACTATTGATCAGAAAAATGCAAATTAAGACAACTCTGAGATACCACTACATACATGTCAGATTGGGTAAGATGACAGGAAAAGATAATGATGAATGTTGGAGTGGATGTGGGAAAACTGGGACACTGATACATTGTTGGTAGAAATTGTGAACAGATCCAACTATTCTGGAGAGCAATTTGGAATTACACTCAAAGAGTTATCAAACAGTGCATACCCTCTGACCCAGCAGTGTTTCTACTGGGCTTGATCGCAAAGAGATCTTAAAGGAGGGAAAGGGACCCATGTGTACAAAAATGTTTGTGGCAGTCCTTTTTGTAGTAGCAAGGAACAGGAAACTGAGTGTAGGCCCATCAGTTGCAGAATGGTTGAATATGTTAGAGTTATATGAATGCTATGGAATATTATTATTCTATAAGAAATGATAAGCAGGATGATTTCAGAGAGGCCTCGAGAAACTTACGTGAACTGATGCAAAGTGAAATGAGCAGAAAACCAGGTGATCATTGTACATGGCAACAACAATATTATACAATGATCAATTCTGATGGACATGGCTCTTTTCAACAATGAGATGATTCACACCAGTTCCAATTGGTCTTGTGATCAAAAGAGCCATCTACACCCAGAGAGAGGCCTGGAAACTGAGTGTGGTTCACAATATAGCATTCTCACTCTTTCTGTTGTTGTTTGCTTGCATTTTATTTTCTCCATCATTTTCTTTTCTGGTTTGATATGATTTTTCTTATACAGCAAGATAACTGTATAAATATGTATGCATATATTGGATTTAACATATATTTGTACTATGTTTAACATATATTATATTACTTGCCATCTAGGAGAAGGGGGTGGGAGAATGGGGGGAAATTGGAACACAAGGCTTTTCATGGGCTAATGTTGCAGAATTATCTATGCATATGTTTTGAAAAACAAAAACCTTTAATAATAATTTTTAAAAAAAGATAGCTTACAGAGGTAAGAAAGACTACAACGAAAGAGATAATGAGCACTAGAGAAGCTACCATATACACATATCACCCAGGTGATACCACCAAATGTAGGGAAATCTTCACCCAAAACTGGAATAACTCTTGTTCCCGATTCTGGACAGAAGAGCCCAAAAAAGAATTGAAATCAAAGACATTGTCGGAGAAATTTCAAATATGATGGGACTCAAGCCTAAGTGGGAGAAGGCAGTCTGTGGTGTTCTGGCAAGATGTTGTTATAAGGACTTGCCCTGTTATTATACTCTTCACACAAGTTTAATTGATGGGACCTCTAAGTCTCTTTTTGCATTTCAATGAGATGCAAAATGGTCAGGTGTTAAATAGGGAGGTGAAGGGTATCATTCAAGTGTGTCTTAATCATTTCCAACCCTTATGATCATAGGCTGGGAGGGATGATTGGTGTCTATTTCTGTGTGTGTGTATTGTGTATCTTATAATCTTAGAAGAAAACACATTGGTAGGAGCTTGAGCCAATAGTATCAATAAATCACCTATACAATATGCCTCTTTTATACATATGTATATGTGTATTTACATATATATATATATATACACACACACACAAACAAACACACACTCATATGCACAGACATAATAAATCACATATACACCTATATATATACAAACACATATATACACATATATAAAATAATATTAATGTCTTCAATACTATCTGCCTATTATATATATGCACACAATACATACACATGCATACGCATATATGTATATATGTATATGTGTGTATACACAGACACATGCATATATGTATGCATGTGTGTGTGTGTATATGTATAAATTTCTGAGAAGTCTTAAAAAGTAAGACAAGGATCTGCAGTAGTGGCAACGAGTTACAAATCCATAGTATTTCTCCCACTAAAATATAAGTTGCTTGGTTATAGTTTTTGTTTCATTTTATGTTTTTGTAATAAATGATTATAATTAATAATAATTTAATATATCATTATTAAATATTCATAAATAAACAATAATTGCTTGATTTGGTCTTATTTATATGGATTGTTGGGCAGTAGTAAAAGGAAAAGATTTTGCCACAGCTGTCAACCTCATCTTTGTATGTTGACAGAAAGCAAGAAGAGTGAGTCACTGTTGAAATACTGAGAGAAATGTCATCAAAAATTATATCCACCAAGTGACGAGAAGTTCAGTGAGCAACTTAGTTGATAAATGACTTCCGCCTAGTATCAGAGTTACTACTGCAAGGGTGGATAACTAATGCCCATCTGGAATTGCTCCTCTTCAGACTCTGGACCTGCTGATTTTATTGGCTACCTTATCTAGAGCAGTGGGAAGGATAATATTCCATGGGCACTTGACATCTACATGAGCTAGATGAAAGCAATGATTAGCTCCATAATAATTTTTAAGGGGTTTCAGTTCAGCACAGCGGGTAACTTAATAAGATAGGGTTGCTTTCTGCCAGGTCTTTCAGGTTGAAAATCAGGACTCTTCTCCCCATGGAATGTCAAGGAACAGAATAGAGCTAATTTAAACAACCGTATTCCCACATGCTTTCCCCCTCACTATCTGTCTTGTAGACTTCAGGGAAGAAATAGCTAAAAATCCAATTAAAATGTACATTCTTGCAAATTTAGCAAAACAGGAGATTTTAAGACCAAGACTCAGGAGAATAGAATTGAGATAAACAATTGATTATCTTTTGGTTGTAAGTTCCAACATTACCCACCTCAGTATCATTGAAAGTCACCATGTGTTGGTACTTCACTACTCTCTGGAAACAAACCTAAGTCTGCCTGTTATTCATGTAGGACCAGCACTTAAAAAAATACTATTCTAAGAAGAGGGCACTTTTAGACTTTAAGCTATTTTGGGACAGGAAAAAATCATAAATTGCATAAGTCTTCTTTTCCCTGTGCCTTAAGTTATTGCTTAGATGTTCAACAATAAAATACTAATCATGAACATTTCTGTAACAACTTCAAATTTAGTAAATTTTAGAGACAGATAGAGATATATAGAGATACAGATAGATATATCATTTCTATCTCTATCTCTATCTTCATATCTTTCTATATATAATTTGACTATATTCATCTGAGTGGCAAATGATATTATTCTATTCCTTTTAGTATTAAGATTTAATAATCAGAGATTCTTGTGTGAAGATTTTTGTAGAATTATTTTTCTGCCTCTGCCTCTTCCTAGACTTGTTTATGCTGATGTTGCTCAGCATCTATCTCCCTCTCTCTTTCCTTCCTTCCTTCCTTCCTTCTTTCCTTCCTTCCTTCCTTCCTTTCCCCCTCCTTCCTTCTTTCCTTCCATCATGATTTAAACTTTACATAGATTTTTCCCCCTGATTTCCCAAGTGCTGGTGAACAATTTGCATTTTTAAAATGTTGATCCCTTTATAAAATTTCATTACTTGGTCACTCTATGGCCACTATGCAAAAGCAATTATCAAGTTAATATTTCTATTAAGTCTAAGTGATTCTAAGTCTTCTATGGACATTTCTTCCTTTCTTTTATTATTGTCACTACCATTTTAAAATGAAAGTGAAACCAACTGTGACCAAAGATTGTAGGTTTTTTTTTGTTTTGTTTTGTTTTGTTTTAATTTTCTCATAAGTTGCCATGGCCAGTGGCTTGGTTAACTGATAGGCAGCCAACTGATAATGACCTTACTTTCATCAGAGAGAAGGCCCAGGCTATTCTTCAGGAAATATTCAATATTTTTTTCTTCCCTAGTGTAGAAAAAAATGGCCATGCTTTGAGTACCTTTGTCATAGTCTTCAAAATATCAATGTCATGTCCACACCATCATGAAGTTTTGGAGCAGGATTTTATGGAGGATGTTAAGACTTACAACAAGGATGATATGTTCATATAAAAAGTATTTAATAAGCACCTATATTATTTTATTTGTGGTACTGGTACATCATAGTGATAAAATAAATAATGATTTAAATTTACAGGTTATTTTTGTTCATTATCTCTTAGACAGAATGTCATCTGATAAAACCTATGGGATGGCATAATAAAACTTTCCTTCATTTACATCTTTTAGCCATACAATACCCTCAGATCATTTCTCAAGCTCCCTTCCCCTCCATGTTCTGTTTTATCCTTTACTAACTTCCAATTGATCCATCAAAGATAAACAGGATTTGAACCTAATGAAGGAGCAGTCATTTGGAATCTTGAACTGTGTGGACCAGGGTAGTATTCCCAGTGATTGTCCATATACTGCTTCAGTAGTCTAGGAAGTAAATTTATTTATGATAACTCTTTCCCTAGAGAGACAATTCTTGACTTTTCATCCTCTTAGGAAATGATCTAAAAACACAGTTGAAACAAGTCACAGCTACATAGTAAGTGAGAAGTATCTTGGACTTCAGCTAGGTGGTTCTTTGCAACATACACATAATCTAACTTTGGCCCTTCCTGGGAGCTCTTACAGATTGGTAGGACCTTTCCCAGCTCCTACTCCAGACAGAGACTTTGGAAGGGAGGTCCCCGACCAATTCGTGAAATACATATCTAGAAACCAATTTCCTCCATGATATTGTTAACATTTAATCATCACACTTTGGTTTGAGGACCTCCAGTGACAGGGAATCATTCTCTTCGATCCCTTTCTAATTCAGGGGGGCTTAGAATTGTTAAGAAAGGTTTTTGGTTTGTTTTTATAACAGGAACCAGCTTCTTTGTAATTCCCTATTCTAGCTCCCAGTTATTTTCTCTTGAACCAAGCAGATTGAGGCTTCTTTTACATTGTCCCTTAATAAATTTGAAGACATCCAAAAGAGATTACATGCAAACATAACATATATGTAATGCTCTATGAAGAAGTAAACAGTCGTGTGGGGGCTGAAAGCATAAGGTGAAAAGGAATACAAAAATCCCATAAGTTTTATAGGACAGCCTCTGTGGAAATTGTATCAGTAAAGTGAGGAGAGTAGCTATAAGACTTTCATTGGAAATTTGGGGCTAATAAAGAAATAGTGCTATTATACTTTGATGGTAGGTCCATGAGAGTTTTTGAGAATAAGCGAGGCAAGGTACAGATTTATAGTCAGAGATTTTTTTTTTTGCTTTTTGCTTTCATGATATGACCTGAAATACAAAGACTAAAAGAAATCTGTGGGCCTCTCAAAGAGGTTTTAAAGAAAATTTGAGTTTGCCATTTGTTCGAGAGGAATTGAAGTCTTCTGATACTTTAGTTCTTTCTATTAGTTTCATGATCTACAAAATTGTGGATGAGAACTTCTTTCCAATTTCCATGTGCCCAAATGATACTCATTAACACCAGTTAGATGGGGACAGTTTGTTCCCCTGTGATTTATGACTGACTAGTGATATATGGATGTAAGCATTTTGTTATTTCACTTGCCTTTCACTGAGTTTTGAAATAGATTTGCAGAGTTGGGGGGGGGGTTAAATTTAAAGTGAAGATGCAAAAACAAAGCTAATAATTATTCTTCCTTGACCTCAAGGAGCTTACATTCTAATGATGGATAAAACATGTATAGAAGAGTGGGACTAATGAAGGGTATTTTGGTAAATAACGGTGAAGACTTGATTATTGGGCCATAGGAAAATAGATTGCCACAACTTTCACAGGAAAATGCTTTTTAATTTGATCATGGTCTATGGTTTCAGAACTGTGCATATGACTATGTGTGCATGTGCATTTTGTTTGGGGGGTGAGTGAGGCAATTGGGATTAAGTGACTTGACCAGTGTCATACAGCTAGAAAATGTTAAATGCCTCAGCTCCTCCTGATTCCAGAGCCCTTGCTCTATCCATTGAGCCATTTAACTGCTCCTGCATGTACATATTTGTGTATGTGTGTGTTTGTGTGTGCATGTGTATGCATGTTTTGGAGTGAGGTGGACAATAAGCTAATGGATAAAGATATAGAGAACACAGATGGAGAGTTAGGAATAATTGTTGTGGCTTATATTTAGCCCTATCACCTTTTCTTTGAAAAGAATTAGCCTTAACATTTCCTAGCTGTGTCACCCTGGGTAAGTCATGTAACTCCAATTGCCTCAGCAAAAAAAGAAAGAAAAAAAGAGAAAAAAAAAAAAAAAAGAATTAGCCTAACCTCCAAAGATTATATTTGCCACTCTCAATGCAGACACTGTCCACTCCTCACATATGCTCCTTTAGGAAGTACTGTGAGCACTTGCTGAAATGGAAAACCTGGTGTGTTTAATCACTACATCAGCAAATAACATAAGTGTGAAGTCACAGTCAGTGCTCTCTGGACAAATGAAAACTGCTGTTATGATCACCATATTGCAGTCTACAAAAGCCTAGGTTGTTTTCAGTAACTTTCTTATACCTTTAGCTTTGTTTAAATTGTTTTAAGGCGAATTAGATTTTTTAAAGTATACATATAAAGTTCAAATCTAAGCTAAAGATTTACCTTACAGCATGTATATGCACAGATTGCCTTCTCCCCTTTGAATTTAAGATACTTTGTTATTCAAAAATTGGTATATTTGTATGATACCTGCAATACAATACATGCACATGTACACACATATATGAGCCCACATGCGGAAAAACACACATATATGCACACACTCACAGAAGAGAGCTAGAAACTAGGAAAAAAAACTTTGCTGACCTTCTTTTAGCTATTTTTGAAAGTCTTTCAAAAAAAATAAGCTTCTTCACCCATACACACAAGAATATTCTCTATCCAGGAGTAATTCTGAAATATATATATATATATATATATATATAGTTCCTATTTCCTCTGGAGAACATCTATCCCAAGCCAAACAAAACAAAACAAAACAAACAAAAAAAGCTCTTGTTTAAATAAATATATTTCATTTCAATTCATACTCCCTAAAAATAATGTCATATCCTGGAAGGCAGAGGGCATAGTGTTGAAAGAATGGGGCTGACCCCGATGCAAAGACTATTCCCCTATAAGAAACAAAATTCTCTTCTTATGCAACATCCCAGTGATTGGATTTTTTTTAAAATATGAAATATGGTGACCCATCAAGGAACTTGGAACGAGCAAATGAGATGAGTTCCTAGAAATGATGAGCCTAGATAAATAACTTTGCACCTTATATTGGTGTATGGAATGCATGGAAACAATGTTTGTATATGTTTCTCCTTGCAACAGTTAAGGACATTCTCCTAAGGAGATGGAATAATTTTGCCACAATCTAGTTCTGAAATCAGAGGACCTAGGTTCAAAACTCTCCTGATAATGACTATGTCACCAATTATGTGTGGTGGACTATATAGCCAGAAGTTTTTCAGTCATGTCTGACTCTTCATGACCTCCTTTGAGATTTTCATGACAAAGATATTAGAGTGGTTTGCCATATCCTTCTCCAATTCATTCTACCCATGTGGAAACTGAGGCAGCGTTAAGTGACTGCAATCAGAGAAATCATATCCTTGGCCAACAATTAGAAAAGTCTCAAAATCAAAGGGAGAGAGGTGGGGAGGGGGTGGACTCCAGGCATATCTCTCCATGAGCATATCTCTTTGTTTTGTGACTTAGACATTTTTGGTTTGCAAATCTGACAGGCTTCTATGTTAATTTCTTGTTATTCTTTTTTTTTTTTTCCTTTTTTTAAAAATTTATTTTATTTGAAAAAACAAAACAAGAAAAAAAACTGAAAAGGAATACAAAACAAAATAAAACAAAACTGAGGCAGTGTTAAGTGACACATAGCTAACAAGTGTCTGAGGCTGGATTTGAATTCAGGGAGATGCTGAATCTTCCTGACTCCATACTCTGTGCTCTATGCACTATGGCACCACCTAGCTGCACACTATGTGTATAATATTGAATAAATCATTTAAACCTCCTGCAACTCAGTTACCTCATCTGTAGAATAACCTCTAGATAATTTCTGAAATCCCCTCAGCTCCATATCAATGAATGACTGTCTCTTCCCTAAAGGAGAAAGAGATTTCTATCTTCTTCCCCCAACCCCAATGCATATACCCTTCCCCTCTTCTAAAAGAATATTAGATCCTGCGGTGACTTCTGGGAGAATCATATGCCAGACATTTTTGTTTTATTTTACTTTATTCATTTTCTCAATGAACAAGGATTTATTTTTTTTTCTTCCCTCCTTCCCCATTAAAACCAAACCAAAGAAAACAAAGACATGAAAATCTTTGTAAGAAATATCATTTCAAAACCTTAGCTCAGAATGCCTTCAGCCAATCTACAGCAGAAAAGAGCACTTTAGTTGGTGTACATTTTGTTCCAGTGTTACGCTGACTTCTGAGTGGAGGGTATCCCACTGACATCTCTCTGGGACACCCACAAAATGACCTATAGGACACAGTTGGAGATGAGTCTCCTGCATTACAGGCGATCACTGGGTATGATTAACAGTTTGCCTATGAAAAAGCAATATTGTAATGCCTTTTCTTTTTCTAAATTTAGAGGTTATATTGAAAATTAAAATCACAGAAACAGGAGCTGAAGGAGACCACAGATGACCCTGATTCCATCCCAGACCTAAACAAATGTCTCTCTATTTCTTCCAAAATATGTGGCTGTCCAGTTTTTCATGATTTCCAATGAGGGGGAATTGATTACTTCCTGGAATAGCACCTTTCACTTTGGGAAAATAGGCATAAATATTTATTAGGAAGTAATACCTACTTCCTACCCTCAACCCCCCAAAAAACAAACAAGCAAATGTGCTTCTTCTGACCACATAAGTTAAAGTATGGTAAATAGGATAGACCATAGGGACTGCCTTTATCATTTCATCAGCATAGGAACTCCCACAGAGTAAACTTCCTTTACTAGATCAGGTCTACATCTTGTTTATAACTTTTGATCTTGGAGAGTTGCTTAAACTAGAGCCGGGCTTTTTAACTTTTTTTTTTCCACTTGCTACCTCTTTATGCCTGAGAAATTTTTATAAGTATATCAAATAGATATACAAATCAAACATTTACTGGTAATAAATCATAAAGAAATTATTTTAAAACAATTCTTTGGTATACATAGAATTTTATCATTTATTAAAGATGAAAGCAAATTTGCATACTAATTAGATGGATGTGCTTACATAAACAATTACATCTTGATGGAATATTGGGTACCTTTTACTCTTGCCAAATTTCTCATGATCCCCACATTCAGTTACATAACCCCAATGCTGTCGTGACCCATGCTTTAAAAAGCTTTAGATTAGAGCAGGAGGCAGTGAGGGATACAATCCAGTGGTCAAGTATTCTTGGTTTTGATCCCAACTCTCTATCTACTTTGCTTCACTGTCAGGAATAAGAAGCATAAAAAATATGATTTGAGGAATGGTGAAATCCTTAGAAAACCTTGCCCTGTGAACTGAAAAACAGAGAGAAGGTGTCTGCAGTCAGAGAAATCATGTCCTTGGCCAACAATTGGAAAAGTCTCAAAGTCAAAGGGAGAGAGATGGGGAAGGGGTGGACTCCAGGCATATCTCTCCATGAGCATATCTCTTTGTTTTGTGACTTAGACATTTTTGGTTTGTAAATCTGACAGGCTTCTATGTTAATTTCTTGTTATTCTTTTTTTTTTCCTTTTTAAAAATTTATTTTATTTGAAAAAACAGAACAGGAAAAAAGAAAAACAGAAAAGGAATACAAAACAAAATAAAACAAAACCAAAGAGAACATTGCATTGTGCCCAGCAGAATGTCAGGGAGGATTCCAAATAAATAACAACAAATCACCAGATAAAGAAAGCATATATGTTAGTAGAAGAAATTCTATTCACAAATGTCCAGTTTCTTTACTTCTTTGTAAATTGTTCTTTTGTTCTCTGTTGTGTAACTTTTTCTATTTTATTCTTTTTGCCCCCTTTCACTCTCCCCACACCAAAACAAGTAGATAAGAAAAAATATTTACATATGCATATGTAGATATATACATGCATACACACACTCAGACACACACATACCCCACACTTGTCTTTCCAATGCCTACCGATTCTCCATAACTTCCCTTACTATTACTTAGCCTCCTAGAATTCTTCCTTTGTCTTCTTCCCTCACTCTTTGCTTCCCTATCTACCCATTCTTCTCCTATTATTTCTTTAGAGATTTTAGAGTGTGCTATACCCTTCATGGTACATATGTAGTGTTGCCAACTGAATCCATTCCTAATATGAGTAGGTTTTCAGAACTACATACCCTCTTGCTTCTATGTCTATTGTTCTTTTGCACCTCATTTGTAGAACATGATTACTATTTTTACCTTCTGCCACTCTTTCTTTTCAGCTACTCTATTGTTGATGTGAATCTGAAAGAAAATAGTATACAATTCCTATGGGGGAAAAAAAAAAACAAATTTGTCCAAGTTTAAACCATTTGTCCATGTTGAGTTCCTTAAAACTGATTTTTGATATTGGCTCTTATATGATAAAGTTTCTGTTAAGTTTTGATTTGATTGATTGAAAGCATAAAGGGCTACAGAGAGTGAGAAAAATCTGGGTAGATATAAGACCTTTCTGCCCAATGGAAACCTGCTGAAAATGTCTGATTTAGCTCCCCATCTCCCTTAAGGACTCTTGGCCATCGTCAGGAATCCCACCTCATCACTTCTCCATTAAGATGGTATATTTTAATCACCCTGGCATGGGGGGGTCTAGAAAGTTGAGGTATGTTTTGTCACCCCAATTTGGGTGCTCTAGAAAGCAGGACACAACAGAAAGTCCTGAAAATCTGTAAGTTCATTGAATGTCCATTTTTTTTTCTCATTCAAAAATTATAGATAATTTTGCTGGATATGATTTTTGGCCTCAGGCCTAGTTCTTTTGATTGTCAGTAGATATGATCCCAGAACTTGTGGTCCTTTATTGTGGCTGCCGATAAGTCTTGTACAATTCTACTTCTACCTCCAGCTAATTTGCAATGTTTTATTCTTGTTTCTTGAAAAAAATTATCTTTGCTCTGGGGTTTTCAAAATTTGGCAATAATAATCCTGTGTGTTTTCCATAAAGGATCTTTTTGAGATGGTGATCAGTGGATTTTTTTCTATTTCTAATTTCTTCTCATGTTCAATTAATCCAGGACAATTTTCTTGGATTATTTCCTGCATTATTATGTAAAGGTTCGCTTTTTGATCACGACTTTCTGGTAGTTCAATTACTCTTATATTTTCTCTTCTTGATCTGTTCTCTAGATCTGTTATTTTTCTTATAAAATGTTGACATTCTTTTCTACTTTCTCATTCTTTATAATCTGTTTTGTTATTTCTTGGTCTCTAAAACTTCACTGGCTTCCCTTGCCCCATTCTAATTTTCAAAGCATTATTTTCATCTTTGAGACTCTGTACCCCCTTTTCTAGTTAGGTAACTTTTTTCATAATCTTTTTGTTTTTCATGTTTTTTTTTTCCTCAATGTCTCTCATTTGATTTTTAATTTTTTTTAAAATTTCTTCTATAAATTCTCTCTGGGCGAGGAGCTATTTCATGTTACTCTTTGGGAAAGAAGCTTCTTTTTACTAAATTATTCTCATCTGAAGATGAATCCTTTACTGTCCTCATAATATGTTTCAGTGGTGGGGTTCTTTCTTCTTTGTCAATTCATATTTTTAAAATAAGGTATTAATGTTAGCACCTCTACATTTGGAATATGGGGTGGTACCTCAGGCTTCCCTTTAGTTCTCTCCTCTGATCAGGAACCCTAACACAAGAGCTGCCCCTGTCTGTCAGTGCCTGTAGCCGGCATGGTCTCTGCCCTGCTGCCTCTCCACTCCCAGTGAGCAGACTCCTTCTTACTCAAGGCAGTGACTCAGCATCACAGATAGGCCTGTTGTTCTTAATCAGCTGGTTTACTCAGTCCTCTGGACTCAAACTCCAATTCATTAAACAGTCCAAGAGGCCAAAGTCTCTGTGGTTCCTACTGAAGCTTCAGCCATGCCCCATTAACCCCAGGGGTCCCCACTGGATGTTTCTGTGGAGCTAGCCCAGTGGAGTTTATACTTGCTGGGTTTTTCTTCAGATCTTCCTGGGTTGTATCAGGAGGACCCTTGTTCTGACCCAAATCTTCTTGATTTTTCACCAAACTATGTTCATCTCGAAGCACACATTTGTTCTATTTATGGGAGAAATCAGGAGAACCTGATTCTGCCATATTCCCAGAATCCTCCCTATTTGGTATTATTGTTGCTCAGATTTTTTCTCTCAGTTTAGGCTCTATACCTTGGAGAGCAAATGAGGAGATGTATACACCAGCTCTTGGTAGAGAGGTCAAGGGCCTCAGGTATGTGGAACCCATTGAAAAGATTCCACAGAATCCTGAATCTAAGCTGGTAAAATCTCTGTGGACATCGTATCTAATGCCCCCATTATTTAACTGAAACTAGTCGAATTAAAGTATTCAAATACCCACAAATAGTAAATGTCCAAACATGATTTGAACCCAGCTTCACTAACTTCATGCCTCCTGTGGAAGACCACATACTTTAGTTTGTAACTTTGTTAACTTTAAAAGATTTCCTTCTCTTTAAATCTACTCACTTAAATAATCCTGACTCCAGCATCCATGACTTCCTCCAACACTGGAACCAAGCAGCCACCCTGTGACTACATCCAGCCATTGACCTGTCAACCTCTCTCTTTGATCCTTTCTAGCAGTCATTCTCTGCTAGACTTTAGTCATCTCCTCTTGCTCCTTCTCTAACCAGGCCCACTTGGTGGGTTCTGGGGGTCCTGATTGGTGAAAGCTATTACAAGGACAACGTCAAGCAAATAATCGTGTGTGTGTGTGTGTGTGTGTGTGTGTGTGTGTGTGTGTGTGTGTTTCTAAGAACTTATTCAAACTGACCAGCACACAGACTTATGGGATTCCTACCAATGAAAGCCATAACAGGGAGTTCCAACCAAAGACACAGTGGCCAGTACATGGTCTTTCTTGTTTAGGCCAGTATCCAGCAGCATAGGCCTTGCTCCCAGGTTGTAGAACCAGGCCCAGCACTGAGCAGTAAATCAAAGCTTTAGTCAAAACTGCATTAATGTATGCAATGGTATTCTATAACTGCTCCCTTGGTTTCATTTTTGTAATTACCATGGGACTTGTTTGATTTTTGCAGGAGTCCATTGAATCATCTGGTGGGCACTTCAGGCTGTGCTCAGTTCTTATGGAAGTAATCTTTTTGATTATTAAATGAAATTTAGAGCCATCAAAACAAACAAACAAAAAAAAAACAAACAAAAACAGAACTATAATGTTTTCTAAAGTAATGAAATGATTCAAGGTGGGATTGTTAGGAAATCATGTGCAAACATATATTTGGATTTATATGTAATTAATAAATAGTGGCTAGGTTACAAAATTTGTAAAAGTACAGAGTTCGAGTCAGCTATCCAAATTTAATAACTGCAACAGAAAAACTGGCTAGCTGTGTGACCTTGGGCTACTTGTAACTTGTCTGACCTCATTTCCCTATCTATAAAATGGTAATAATAATAGCAATGATTTCATAGGTTTTTGTAAAATCCAAGTGTAATAATACCTTAAAATTGCTATATAAAGATTATTACTAAAAAATAAAATAAAATATTAATCAATTAATCATTTAAATCAATTAACATAAAGATAGATGAGAGAGAAAGAGACAGAGCGAAAGATACAGTCACAGATAGATACAAACAGAAAAAGAGCACATGGATAGAGGTACAGAGATACAGATACACATAGAGGGGGAGAGAGAGACAAATAGACAGATGGAGTGACACAACAGAGATAGAGACAAAGAGAGATAGAGAGAGGGGGACAGAGCCACACAAATAGGGGGAAAGTAGAGAGAGGGGCAGAGAGAGACAGAGCGAGATAGAGATTACAAAGCCATCTTGGTAAAAAAAAAAAAATTGGGGGGGAGTAATTGGGCAACTACAAATTCAATTTTATGAATTTCAGTCCAGGGGATACTTTACAAAGCTTGTTAAACTGTGCCTATCACAATAACAGAAAGGAGTAAAATGTTTCATAGACATTTGCTAGTCTCCTTTTTTATATATATTTATCTTTCTTAACTGCAAATGTTTGTAAGTAAATGAACTCTATTAACATAATGTCTATTCCTTCTCAAATCCAATAACAGTAGCACTATAGACAATGTCATCAAATTCAGCATTTACTATTTAAAAGTTATATCCTAGACAAGGTTCTAAACACTGAGGAGATGGGTCTCCATATGAAGTGATCCCTGCCCTCAAGATGCTTATCTTCTGGGACAAAAGGAGCTAGAACATTTACGTGGAGAAGTCGAAACAAAATAAGAGACTGCTAAAAACTGGGGTAGCAGAAGATCTCACAGGAGATGACACCTGGACTTTGCTTGAAGAGGCTCTAGGGCCAATGAAATGCAGAGCTGAGGAGGTGATATTATCTGGAGGTGTGGATGTCCCAGTTAGAATGGCGGGTCCAAGAAGAGCTAATTGGGCCCAATTTCTTGTTGGATTTTTGCTCTTGAATAGAGTGGGAACTAGAATGGCATAAGAATAGAAAGACAGCTGGGATAACCTCCAGGGCAGAATTTGAACCCAACTCCTCTGCTTCCAGAGCAAATGTTGTTTCTTCAGTACCATGTTGTGTTCCATATTCTTGGAAATTAATACAAAATACAAGGGTCCATCTCTGTGCTTTTTAGCCTTTTGATGTATTCCAGATACAACCACAGGTGAAGCAAATCAGGAAATCCATCCTCCCCTCATCCTTTTCTATAGACTTTGGTGTAAGATGGACCCAGAGTGAAGATCATACAAGTAATTTACTACTAAAGAACTAATTATAAGATTTTACTTCTTTAAAATAAAATGGACTTTTGCTTAGTGGTCTATTAGACAGGAAGAAATGGAGAACTACAAAGACTTGAGTTTGAATTCTGCTTCAGATACTTGCTAACTGTTTGATCTTCTTAGACTCAATTTCCTTACCTCTGAAATGGAATTATTCTCCCCATTTTACAGATGAGGAAATTGAAGAGCTAAAGTACTATGTAAATAATGACTAAAATATTAGATTTGTTTAATAGTAATAATGCTTATTTTAATTTCATCAATATGGGAAGCTCATAATAAGGTAATTTCTCGAACAATGCAAGTGATCTTGTTTTGTATTAGAAGTCTTGTAGAGTTACCTGGGTCACTGAGCAGTTCTGGATCATCCAGACAGTGTTATTTGAAACTCAGACTCTCCAGCTCTCTGTGTCTGCTTCTCTTGGCTGCCACTTTTATCCACAACGCTTCCAATAACATGTTTCTAAGATGAGTTCATAGTGTTAACCAAATAATTGTATATTTTAAAGTGGGAAGAGGCCATTTAGTCACAGGAGAGCACACAAAAAGTCTTCCCCAGTTTTTGCTTGCAGGCTTCCAATTAGGGAACCCATCCCCTCCTAAGGCAACACACTGACTCCAAGGGAGGTCTCATCATGAAGAAGATTTTCCTGTCATTGAAGTAGTACTCACTCCAGTCTCACAGCCCGTTTGTGATTCCAAATATCATTAACCCCATTCCATGGGAGAAAACATTGCCTCTGGGGTGAAACTTTTGGCATCAGAAGGTTAGCGGATATCCAGAATATGAGATGAATAAGTGGATGGATGGATGAAAGATTGAACAAAGTATTTATTAAGTAATTACTATCTGCTGTATGAGACAACTAGGCGAAACTGTGGAAAGGGTATTGAGCCTGGAATCAGGAAGATTCTTCTTCCAGAGTTCAAATCTGGCTCAGACCTGTACTATTTATGTGACCCTATGGAAATCATTTAACTCTGTTAGCCTCAGTTTCCTCAATGAGCTGGAGAAGGAAATGACAGACATATATCATTTACGTTTGCCAAGAAAACCCCGATGAGGTCACAAAGAATGATACTGAATTGAAACAACTCAATGACAACAATCTGTTGGTTATACAAATAAGAAAACAGCAACAAAACAAAGACAAACAAAAAAAATAGTAATGACTACCTTCAAAGAACATATATTTGAAAGGGGAAAAACAACAAAGAGCTTTGAAAAGCTGGGAGTATGGGTCCTGGACTTTCACGGAAGCCTGATGTAGAAATGGCCAGAACATGTGTGGTAGTCTAGGTTCTGAGCAAGCTAAGTTAAAAGCTTACCTGTCAGAGCCCTGGATTCTAGGACAGAGTCCAATTTCCAGTATGAGAAGAAGGCAATTGGCAGAGAACTGTCTCTTGCTATTGCAGTCCCAGCATTCCTCTCATTGCTCCATGCTACAGTTTTCTTGGAGTCTGAAAGATGTGAGTTTGATGTAATAGGATTTTGTGTCACTCTGACCTTTGTAGAAGATGGGCCATTTGGCCTGAAGAAATTCCTAAAAATGATCCCCACCCACTTGAATCTCCCTTGGGAAAGTTACCTGGTTCACATGGGAAACTGCCATTTCCCAATTGATCTGGGAATCACTTTGGTCTGGGAAACAATCACTTATTGATTTGAAAATTAGTCCCTAATCACTGCCTAGCCCCAAACCAGAGAAGGCTAGAGAAAAATCAAGATTCCATACCCAAACTTTTGCTATCTTCAGGAAGCAGTTTGCTGAGAGAAAGGGTTTCTCGGTGAAATAAACCCATTTTTGCCACACACACACACACACACACACACACACACACACACACACACACTTCATTTGCACATTGGAGCTGTGAATTCTTTTGCAAAATCTGCAACACCAACCTAGGAACTCTCATTACTGTTAGAGTATCCTCACCCCTCACAACCTGTTCAGACACTTACCTGGGTAATCCTGGGCACACCATCTAAACCACTCTCAGTTTCAGTTTCCTCATCCATAAAATGGGACAATAATAGCTTTTACACCATCGGAATCCTGTAAGGAACAAATGAGACCTTAAGTACTAAATGCTGAATTCAATGATCATATTAATATTTTTCTTAACTACACATTTTCAGGGGCGATGCATGGGGTATATACATATGGGCATGTTCCTATTGGAAGTGTATGTTAAATTTGACTCCCTGGTTAGTTGCACTGATTCTTTTTCTGATGTATTCTGTTCACTTAATGTGCTTCTCATATCATTAAAGAGTACGTAGGGGGGTATTTAAAGCCATTTACCCATTAATTTTGCTGAATGAGAAAGTTAATTGCTTTAGCTTTTGTTTATTCTTTCAGGAATGACCAAATAACATTTTGACGAGAAATCAGTTTTTATTTTTAACCACAGCAAAAGGCAAAAAAAAACACCATTTCTCTTTTGAATGTCATGACATCCCTAGGCACGGCTGGGGCTGTAGACAGTGTGATTTATGATTCCCCTATTTTTGTTATTGAAATAGGCAAGTGGACACCCATTTCATAAGCAACTAATAAAGTACTTTTGCAACCTTTCTATAACTTAATAATCGTACCTGTTCTTCTACCTCAGCAAACAGTGTCAGTATTAGAATTGCTTTTGTTGGCTCTCCCTACTGACCTCTCTAGTCGGAAAATGCTTACTTCCTCAACCGTATGGACAATATAATTCCTACCCACTCCCTTGTACTTAACACACACTTTTCCCTTCAGTTGCTATTTTTTTTTCCTTCTTTGTATTTGCATTTTCAAGCTGAATTGAGGAAACAACTAGCCTTTATTAAGTGTGTATGGTAATGCTAAGAACTCTACTAGACACTAGGAATGCCTGCCTCAAGGAAACCTTTTTGTGAGCCCACAAGGAGTACATATGCTAGAGTGATCTAGAGGTTCATAGACTAAGCATCCGGAAGCATTTCAGAAGCCAGCTACTCTAATCCTGGATAAAGTGTCTGAAGCCCAGGGAGGTCACACTGATATTGATATCAGAGCCAGGATTTAAATCTAGTTCCCTGGCTACAAAGTCATTACCTTCCTCAGTGTATAGCATATAGAGGTATAAAATAATGAAGAATAATTACAGGGAAAATAAAACTGGACTTGAATTCTGCCCTGAAACTTTCTCCCATCTAAATGCTACTTCTTGCACTGGTTTGGTTGGAAAGGAGAAAACATGAGAATACCATTGGAAAGGGAGAGTGGGAGGGTTTCATTGGCATTAGAAAAGGGAGATAGATGAAAACTTCAGCCTTCTAGAGCACTGAACATCTGTCCTCTTCCTTGCTCAGCATCTGAGTTTATGATCTGCTCGCTTCCTCTCACTCTACTGATGTTAAATTTTAATTTTTCCTATAATTTCTACCATGTTGACCCCTGGATGATGGTCCCAAATTCTGCTTTCTAAAAGCACATATTTTTTTTTTTTTTCTGCTAAGCATCTCCATGCAGGATAGATAGATGATAGATAGATAGATAGATAGATAGATAGATAGATATGGAGATAAAAAGAAGAGGGAAGGAAAGAGGAGAAGAATAGAGGAGACAAGGACTTTTTATACAGTTTTCATCATCATTTTATAGCTAAGAAACTAGTGTTTAGAAAGGGGAAATCACATACTTTACACATCTAGTAAGAAAGATGTGATTTTAGTCCAACATTTCCTGATTTGAAATCTAATGCTTTTTTCATTGCTCTCTATGGGACTCTGGGTTTTCCTCATCTGAACCTCTTTAGGATCATTTTTGCTGAAAGATCTCGTATTATCAATGGCTTTCATGCAGATCACTTAGTAATTTTCTATTAGTAATGGGATCATGATCATTATCTTCTCTATCCCTTGTTAGGTAACTAGGTGACACAGTGGTTAGAGTATAGCCCTGGAGTCTGGAAGATCAAAGTTCAAATCTAGCATTGAACACTTACTGTTTGACTCTGGGCAAGTCATTTAGCTCTGTTTGCCCCAATTTTCTCATCTGTGAAATGACTTGGAGAAGTAAATAGCAAACTACTCTAGTATCTTTGCCAAGAAAATCCTAAATAAAATCAAAGTGAGCATAGAATGGGGTCATGAAGAATCAAAAATGATTGAAATTTCTCAACAACTATCCTTTATTAAGCAATAAGGAAAATGTTCTTTCTCTGTCCTTTATAAATTTATATACTTATTTCAATACACTAAACTTCTGAAGTTCCTTTCTTAGCAAGAAGAAAAATAAAAAAAGAAGAAGGAAGAAAGGAAAGATGAAAGAAAAGAAGAAAGAAGAGAGGGAGGAAAGAAGGGAAAGAAAGTAAAGAAGGACGGAAGGACGGAAGGAAGGAAGGAAGGAAGGAAGGAAGGAAGGAAGAAGGAAGGAAGGAAGGAAGGAAGGAAGAAGGAAGGAAGAAAAAAGAAGAAGGAAGGAAGGAAGAAGGGAGGGGGGAAGAGAGGGAGGGCAAAAAAAGAGAAAAGAAGAGAAGAGAAAAGAAGGAAAGGAGAGAAGGAGGGAGAGAGAAAGAAAGAAGCAAAGAAAACATCTTTCCCTTTGAAGTATTTAAGTAAATTCAGTTAAGATTAAATCCCACTTATTCAACATGAATCTTTACTTGGAATATTCCCCAAATAGGCATATTTATGGTATAAGAGGTCTACATAAAATAATAATAATAATAATAATAATAATGGAGTAAACAACATTTTTAAAAAGTACCCATATTCTCATGAATATTATTGTCCTATGTTTATTCCCTCCTATTTCCAAATTCCTCTTTAACACAAAAAAGCCATGATCCTGTTAGAAACCAGCATTCACATATCCTATTGTTAAAGTTTAGAAAAATTGTGTGATTCCCAAAGATTGCCTGTGATCAGTTTAAATCAAGCTTAAACCACTGTTTAGGAAATCATTGGATTTTGTTTCTCAAACAGCCCTTATCTAGATGAACCTTTTTTCCATCCTTTATTTAAGGAAACAGGTTCATAGAGATAAAGGTATTTTCTCCCAGGACACTCCTCCCCACTTATTGTCTTAGCTAAAGACTCCCCCTCTCATTTCATATGAAAAGCAAGCAAACCATTTGCTAATAAATCGTCCTCTCCATTTCTTTTCTTCTAGTATTCAGACACCTTTCCCAGATTCTTCCTACATAGTCTCAGATCAAGAGTTGATTCTTTTCTTGGAAAACAAACAAACAAACAACAACAACAACAACAAAAAATAATAAAACAAATCCTTCTACCCATCCCTTCTGCTGTTTCTCTAACACCTTCCCACTGCTTGTACACTAATTTTAATTTTTTTCCAACTTCTCCCACTACAATACCATCTTATTAGTTGTCTACAAATAACTACCATTTACTTTAACCAAAAAACAATTGATCCAAATGTCTGTGCCAGCTATTGGTCTACATTTCTCCTCCCTTTCTTAACTGTTGTCTCTTTTGAATAAACAAAAACAAAAATAAAAACAAAAACAAACAAACAAACAAACTCTGAGAATATGTCTGTTTGTTATTTGGAATTAGTGCTTTTACTTCCTTTTGTTTTCTTCACTTAAGCCTCTCAATCTGACTTCTAAGCTCCTTATATACCTGAAGTTGTCCCCCCCCCCCCAAAAAAAAAAAAAAAAAAAAAAACAGTGAATCCTTCATTGCTATATCTAATGGTGTTCTGCCCCAGTTCTCTTTTAATGTACTGATCCAGTTTCCCTGATTGTCCTATTCAGTTGCTCTGACTCATGTTATAATCATTCTCTCTTAATTTTTGGTAGTATAAAGGTCTTTAACCATTTTAGATATCATTAGAATATCAGGAGCCTCTCAGGTACCTCCCTCCATTATGTCATCTTAGGTGCCTCCCCCATTATATCATCCTCTTTAGGTTATCCCCATCCAGGTACCTTTCCTATTATATCATCATTCTTGTTACCCTATACGAGAATCTTGTATCCAACATTCACTGCTGGATTCTTGGAGACCATAGTCTCATTAAGCCCTGAGACCAAACCATGGATCCATTTGGTCGCAGTAAATCTCTCCCTTTCAAATAAAATATTGAATTGTTCTCTAATCTCTATCCTGCCTCAACTTCTCTGGCATTACAATGGCAATTCTGATGTTTCTTGACTTTTCTTCAGTCTTTGCTAGTGTAAATTATCATCTTCCCCTAAATATTTGTTTTTATCCTAATTTTTTGTGACACTACTTTCTCTTTCAGTTCTATTTCACTACTTCTGAGAATCCTGAATTGTGTCTTTATCCATATCACTTGGACTAACTTTGTTGTCCCTCAAGGTTCTATCTCTTCTTTTTCTAAATTATCTCACTTGACAATTGTCTCAGCTTATAGGGATTCAATTATCATCTCAATACAAATGATACTCAGATTTTTTTTATCCAACCATAGTCTCTCTCTGACTGGCACATGCATTTCCAAATACCTGTTAGACATCTCAAACTTAATATTTTATCTGCATTTTAAATTCAATATGTCCCCAACTGAAATCATTATCTTTCTCCCTTCAATCTTTCCTCTCCCTTCCAACATCTATATTACTGTGGAGGTCACTACCATTGTCTGAGTCACCCAGACCTGAAACCTCATTATTCTTGATTTAGCACTCTCACTTAACCAATACATCCTACATGTTGCCAATCAAGCTTTTTCAACTTTCACAACTTTTCTTTTTTCCTCTCAGGAAGTCATAACTGTAGTACAGGTCATCCTATTGTAATAACCTTCTAACTGGTCTCCCCGTCTTAAGTTTCTATTCGAATCTATTTTCCACTCACTGTCAAGGTAATTCTTCTAAAGGATAGTTTTAAACAAGCTATCCTTCTTCTCGATGAGTTCTAGTAGCTCTCTACTACCTATAAAATCAAGTATGAAATCTTTTTTTGGCTTTTAAGATCTCAAAAATCTGTCTCTTTCCGAGCCTTCTTGCACTTTAATTCCTTCCATGAAATCTACAAAACTAGAAATACTACTCTATTCCCTGCCCCTCAATAATGCCACTCCTTTTGTTGACTTTGCTTTTTTTCAGTGACTAGTTCCCAAGCATGAAAGACTTTTGGCCATGTGAAAGATGTCTCTAATATTGTCTCAGTCATTCCATGAAATATATTGGGTAAAAGTAGTGATATTCAGAGATAGATATAGGCTTGAAAAATTAAGAAACTAAAAAACTGTTTTACATATACATACATATATATATCAAATGATCTAACCCTCCTCTCCATCCCAGAAATATAAGAAGCAGGAACATCTGGGATTGGGTTAAGGGAGGAGAGGAAAACTTCATATTCCAGAGTCACACATTTATTACCAATGTGACTTTGGGCAAGACATCAAATCACCTCAATTTCATCAAATGGAAAAAAAAAAGGAGTAATAATAGCACCTATCTCTCTAAGTTTTTTTGTAAAGTTTTAATGGGGAAAATGTTTGGAAAACTCTTTACAAATTTACATACAAGTGACTGGCACATAGCAATGCTCCATAAATGTTAGTCAATATTAATATTAATAATAGTAACAACATTATATATTAGTGTATATGTGTAGATATGTAGATATATAGATGCTTGTATGTGTCTGGCTGTCTGTATTCTCACTTTCCTCAAATTATCTTGTATTTACTTATTGGTAAACATATATGATGTATCCTCCCAGTCTAAAGTTCCTTGAGCATTGGGGATATTCCATTTGTTTTTTGCTTCACTGGTACTTAGAACAGTATCTACCGATGACATAGTCAGTATCTAATAAATACTTATTGTGTGATCTGAGAGTTGATTTATCCCCCCCTGTAGAAATCAGGGCTCTTGAGTCTAGGGACTGGATTATTTGCAGCTTTATATCTACAGTACATAGCACAAGGTCTATAACACAGTAAGTTTTTAATTCATATTTCTGGAATAGAATTAAAATTTTCATGACAATGATTGTTTTCCAAAATGAAAATGTTCTAGCAATTAGTGAGTTCAGCATTATGGGATAATAGGTTTAGTGATTACTTATCCTGATATGCTCATTTTGTAAGGGGGGAGGAAATGTTTAGTTATAAGCTAAAAGTAATCATTTTTATTATTAAGGCATTTGAGATTGTAAAGTGCTTTCAGAACATTCTGTTGTTATCACGACCATCCTAATAAGTAGGTACTATTAATTCTTTCATATTATAACTTCCCCATCATCATACAGCTATTGTTTGAGATCAGGTTTGAACTTGGGGATTCCTAACTTCAAGTTTAAAATGTGCCAAATTGGCATCCACTGTGACAGCTAGATGCATCAAGATGATACAATAGATAAATGGCAGAGGATTTTGAACCGTGATGTTTTGGTTCTAAATGTGGAGCTCTTTCAAGTATACTATTCTTGATGCATCTAAGAAGAAGCTGCTTTTGCTGAAGATATTGTCAAGTGAGATATTTGAGATCCTTATCATCTCTGAGATGTGAAAACCCTATGAGTTTCACCAAATGTAAATACCCATTCATTTTCTCAAATGGATTTCATGCCAATTTGCTTATTGCCATGTTTCTCAGGCTTATTGTGTCATCATATTATAATAAATGTTAATTTCAATTATAGTGCAGAAGATAAAAAATAGCAGATAACCACCATCCAATCTCTGGCTGTATTCTAGAATCAAGGAGGTTGGGTTCAAAACCAGAGCACAGAATGCAAATGGTCATCATGAATTTACATTTAAAAAAAAAAAGCGCACAGGACATTATTTAAAGTCATTTTGACCTTTTTTACTGGGTCCTGGACCTTTATAATCCAAGTTTTATCTTCTAAATCACCAAAAGCAAAACAGGTTCCCAAATTCTTTCTGCTAATGTAGATTTTTTAATGCAATCTACATTTGCATCAGTTTTAGTTCCTTTAAAAGGTGCTTCAACTCAGGAGGGAGGGAAATGGATTTGGGATGTAGTTAGAAGTATGTAGCTTGACTAGGAACATGTCCTCACCTCTCCATTTCTGCATGTTTCCATTAAATTTCAAATTACCTTACTGTGTATCCTATTCTAGAGTTAGAGGAGAACTTGACCTCAGACTAACATTTGTGGCATTATAATGCATAGCTAGGGAAATTGTCCTGATATTTCAAATAAAACTATTAAGGTCAAAATAAGCTTCTCCTCTTCAGGGCACGGATTTAAAGGGGAAAATAGTTCATAATTTATAAAGAGATCTGAGTCATCATGAAAGGTACTGGCTATATGTGTGGCTTTAAGAACTAGCTGCTGATGATGGCAGAAAATTGGAATGAGAGGTAGAAATTGAGGTCACTTTTTCCCCTTCTTAAATAGTTATTGATATATTTTGTTTTTTTTTTTTTTAAATCACATTCATTTCCAAATATATCTTTTCCTCGTTTCCTTCCTCATAACTAAGAAGAGAATGAAAAAGAGCAGAGGAACAATTTAGCTAAAGTAAGCAATATAGCTTCACAGCCAGAGATCTCTCTGTTGCTTACTATCTTGGGTCTTTCCCCCTGTAAAATAATGATGTTGTACATGATGGACTCAAAGTCATTCCCAGCTCTTTATATTGATCTATGAGAATATATTCATTCATCTGTACCCTCTGCTCCTCACTTCTGTGAAGAATGGAAGTTAAGCTTGCCTTTCTATTGACTGATTCAATAACGGATGGATGAATAGAATATTTATATTTTTACTCTACTTAGATTATCTAGGAAGAAAGCATTTTCTCAGCCTAATAGACTAATTCCATCTCACCAATTGGTGGACTTTTGTCTGGGAAGGCAGATGAGTATAAAAGGTTTGAATATATGAGGCTTCTCTCTTCATAAACTTATCTCTGCCCAATTTTCATCTAAAAGAAGAGAAGATATTTTCAAAGTTGCAGGAGGATGAATTAGGCTGCTTTTTGATGTGATCTGAATGTCATCTCCTAAGAGACAAAATGTGATCCTTGAGTCAAAGTGACAGGGCTACAAACCTAGAAATGTAAAAGAATATTGGTCAAGGAGAGCTCCCAGAAGTATTCTTAATCAGTTTTTGTTAAGCAGTGATTTAAATGCCTGAATGAAGAAATTTCATATTTCTATACAGATAAAAGAAATATAAGGAAAATCTATGAAAGACTTAGTTGAAAAATCATTTTAAAAATGGAGAAAATGCTGTTTTATAAACAGTTATTCATCAAAATCGAGTGCAATAGTGTAACGAGGGCCAATTCTCAGCTTGTCTTGATTTTAATTCTTCCTTGTCATTTTTTAGGGCTGTTCAGACACTGCCTGTAAATCTGAAAGCTGTTAGGACTTGGTCCATAAATAGATATTGCCCAGAGGGGACAATTGATAGGGTTTGTACACAAGAGCAGAGCTCCTGCTCAGGGATAGGTTTTAGAATCTGGAGATGTGGGCTAATCTGAGGGATACTCTTAAAATGAGGGAGGCCAGTGGTTTGCAGTTGATCTGAAATGTTCTATTCGTTTACTCATGTCTCAGAAACAAAAGAAACTAAGTTCTTGGCCTATCATCACGTGATTCGAAGTAGAACTTATATGCAATAGAACTTCAATCCAGCAGCTACAGAAATGTCTGTCCCAAGACTGACACCTTTTCCTGTTGTAAGGCAACCAAAGTTGGACAAAGATTTTAATTTTTAGGGATTGCAGGGGAATTGTGGAATGATCTTGCCAAGGAATTTTTTTTGACAAGAAAATCTTAAAGTATTGAGTGCTAGAATAGCAATTTGGTCTGATTTCATTCATTTCTTTTCTACATCTTAAATATTACATCAATGACAACAATACAAATATTTGCAGTTTCTTAAACAACTTCCTTAGAGTGAACTAGCTATAGTTCAAAATCTGATGTGAAATTATTAATGAAGTGTCTCTGAATAGAGAGTGTATTATATAACAACTAAACTATAGACTTCACTATATCCTAAAGGATCAGGGATTTAGTGTTTGAAGGGAATCTTGAAACTGGCTTGGCGACTAGCCTTTCATTTTACTGATAAGGAAAATTATACTGACACATGATATATCCAAGATCACACATCTAATCAAGGTCAAAACTGGAATTGGAACTCAGGTTTCCTTATTTTTAAATCTGGCACATTTTACATAGGACCATATTGATTCTCCTTACACACTAGGTTGGAGCTGAGGAGAGATAGGAATCATTACTACATATGAAATTATCTCATCAAAACATATGTGACAATGCATTTTTGTGTTTCTGGTGATAAAGTAATTTTTAAAAAGGCTCAATAGTGGCTCATTTATTCACTACTCATGAAATTATAAGCTTGTTTCCACTCTTTAAGGGAGAACATTTTTTTTTAAATAAATGGCGGATGTTACAAAGATATACTTACTTTTTGATATAATTGTTCCATTATTAGGTATGGTAGCTTGAACATGTTATCAAAAGTAATCACAACCATAACAATTTGTGAAATATTTTCATAGCATAAATATTCCATGCCAGAAAATGAATAAAAACTAAGAACTTAAATGTGAAATGATTGGGGGGGGGGAGGAGAAGGGGAGGGAGGGAGAAATTATGGTTTGTTAATATAAGGGAATAGTATTTTGCAAGTGAAATTGTTAAGTATGAGGAATACAAAGTAATTTGAGTAGAAAAGGAAAACTCCAGAAGGACTTCTAGCTCTGATCAGATGAGAAGAATTAAATTAGAACAAAAGGACAATGAATTCTAATAGGAATTAGTAAGATCATTGAAATAATGTTTTGATACTTTATACAATGAAATTAATTTAAATTTAAATAGTCACTAAACAGATTTAGTGGAATATATTTATGTTTCAGGGTGTATTTTACATAAAACATTAAAAAAATCTTGATTATGGTAACCATACTTCAAAGGAAGCACATTCATTTCAGTGGTTCTTAAAGTATGGTCTTGAGAATCCTGGGGATCTCTGAAACCCTTTTAGAGGGTTTACAAATTCAAAAATACTTTTTATTTCCAATATGGTAAATGTCTATAAATATAATACAGATAAACAAAAATGATTTGGAGAGATCCTTCATAATTTTTAATAGGATAAAGATACTGAAAACAAAAGTTTGAGAACCATTGATTCTAGGTTACATAATTAATAATTAGTCAGAGGTATAACATGGAATTATTGTTTGTGATAAGAGATCAACAGAATTATTTAGGGAGGGAGAATCAGATTCTGGGAAAAGACATTTATAGTGATAGTAGAGAGGGAGATGAGAGGGATTGGGAAAGATAGAAAGGATATTGTAGAAATAACAATAGAAAAAGATGGGAACCTCCCCACACACACACCTTGAGTACCAGGAGAAATAGCTCATTCATATTATATCAGCTTTGCCTTTTCTATTCATTCAAAAGGATTCTCTGTAAGATGATTGTGTGTTTGAATGTTTGAATTTTGTATTTATATCTGAGTAGAAAGATAGATGAAAGAGACAGAGAGGCAAAGAGACAGAAACAAAGACACAGAGAGACAGAGACAGAGAGAGAGATGGAAATACACACACTTATGTATCAATGTGTCTGTGAAGCCCCCTTTGCTATCTCCATAGTGAGATAGAGTCTAAAAATATTGATCAATGAGTTCTTTGTTGTTCTTCCCCATTGGGTTGTCCACTCCTGTGCAGTAATGCACACAGAATGCAATGGAAAACAATTTATCTTTATTTGGAGACAAAACCTTTCAGAAAAAGCATAGAAAAAAAAGACAAAGTTAAAGAAACCAGGAAACCACTAAAGGTAAGTAATGTCAGTTCTCTGGGTAATTATGAGGCAAGGAATGGGGAAGAAGTAGCAAGGGGATAAATTCATAGTGTCAGTAGTGGAAGAGAAAATGCAGGGCAACAGAAAAAATCTATCTAGAAAGATAACCCAAGTAGGTCAGTGAGCCAATAAGGATTCAAACATTTCATGATTAGTTCTAACTAAGGATAACAGCACTTTTTACTTATAATCACCTGGAGTGTGTATAGTATGTATGCCCCAGATTTCTCTCCCCTACAAAATTTCTCAAAGTCTTGGGGTACGTTCCTCCTAGAACATCTCTTCCCATAATCCTTCTTTCCATTTAGAAATAAAAGATATTTCCTATTCCTTCCTTGCCACTAAGAAGTTTTATTTATATAGACATAAATGCACACACACACACACACACATACATATACACACACATAGAGTACAAACAAGTAAAGAAAAAGAAACAACTAACTAGAAAGGGAGGAAGGGACTGTAAAGTGATGGTCAGTTTAGGCAACATTTATTAAGTTCCTGTTACGTGCAAAGCAACGTGTTAAACACTAGGGATATCATGTCAGGAAGAAAGACTTGAATACAAGAGTCAACTCTGGTATTGCTGTGTTAATGGTCACATCCCTCCAGATCTAGGAAACTGAGTCAGGTCTTAAAATTGCAAATTGCAATTAGAATTTAAAAAAAAAAACTTTCATGAATCTACATGTAACCAAATAAACACTGTACCAAGTATCATTATAGCCCTAACTGATTTTATTTTAAAACATTTGGCTATGAGCTAGGCAACTTTTGGTTTCAGAGAAAGAAATTATATACCAGTGGTGCTCTAGACATGTCTCTATTCACACAAAGTCTGTAAATAATTGGAAAGATTTCTGGAAGCTTTTATAGATCAGCACCCACTCATCGTGTCTAATGATTTTGTGTGTTGATGGGCTTATCTGTGTTTAACAATGTGTGGGGGGGAGTGGGGGGAAATGCTTGTGAGAGGTTTATCAGTGGGAAAGATTCCATTCTCCTCTTTGTTGCTCTTGCTCAATTGTGTCTGATTTCTATGACTCTACCTGGTATTTTCTTGGCAAAGATACTGGCAGAGTATGCCCTTTCTTCAGATCATTTTATAGATGAGGAAAATGAGACAAAAGGATGGTGACCTGCCCATATTCATATAGCTATTAAGAATCTGGGTTCAGATTTGAACTCAGGTTTGCCTATTTTAAGCTCTATTCACTATATTTCCCAGCTGCCCTTCCAGCTCCATCCTCCAGCAACAATCCTTTCCCTACATCTCCCGATGACTCCTAATTACAGATTTGAAATGTTATTGCAAGACAGAGTAGAGAATAGGTACTACACTAATATCCCAGCAATTCCTTATTCCTAAAGATTTCAAAATGAGTAGGTGTTCATTAAGGTAGGATGACTGGATGGCACAGAATTGTAATGAATTGATCTAGCTTGGAGCCTTCCAATCGAGTAACTTAGATTAAGAAAATGATGTCATTTCCAAAAGGTTATAAAACTGTGTTTACCCTTTTATCTAGAAGTGCCATTATTGGGGGTATATCTATACCAAGGGAATCATAAAAGAGTGAAAAGGACCCACATGTATAAATATGTTTGTAGTAGCTCTTTTTTTGGTAGCAAAGAATTGGAAAAAGAATGGATGCCCATCGGTGGGTAATGGCTAAACAAGTGAGGTGCATGAAGGCACTGGTATATTATTGTTCTATTAGAAATGATGAACAAGGGGCAGCTAGGTGGCACCATAGATACAGCATCAGCCCTGAAATCAAAATAAGCTAAGTTCAAAACTGGTCTCAGACACTTAACCTGTCCTAGCTGTGACTCTGGGCCCCGATTGCCTCAGGAAAAAAAAAAAAAAAGGTGACTGTTGAAATCCTTACGAAGTGTTAATTCTTTAGAGTTGATAGAGACAATAATTATCTAATTTAGCATGGTACTTAGCAAATTCTCTAACTCACTAATGTATTTAAGCACTCATTGGAGTTCACAAATATGGGACATTCACAAAGTTAACTTTGTAACTTTGTGAATTCACACCTTCCTTAATCCCTCCCTCAGAGGAGGAATCAACCTTTAAGAGATCATATATAAGAAGCTGACAGAGGCTCACTCAGTTAGTTAGTTCAGGAACATTGCCAGGAGTTAGAGAGGAGCACTCTGGGAGGAAGCCCACAAGCCTACTCTCAGAGCTAGAGTCAGATTCCTTCCAGTTTTCACCTTGGTGCTGGATGGAGATATTCAGAGTTGAGCTAGAGGCAAAAAAACTAGCAATGAGAGCTCTCGGAACCAAGCAAAGCTGAGGCCTCTAAGAAAACTACCCGGGCCCAAGGAAGGAGAAAATAAACATTTTCATTTTATCAGCTGGCTGTATTTGAGGTGATTATTACTTTGAGCTGAAACTAAGGCTGCCTCCAGAAAACCTCCCCAAGAAACCTGCTCTCCCAGGTTCACAGATGAACAAGCTGATTTTAGAAAATTCTGGAAGGTTTTACATAAACATATTCTGAGCAAAATAGGCAGAACCAGGAATACATTGTACAGAGTAAGAGCAAGATCATAATCTTGTAAACGGCATAATCAATGCATCCATTGATCAAGTATGAAGAACCTGATTCTTCTCAGCAGTTCAGTGATCCAAGGCCATCCCACTAGACTTTGGACAGAAAAAGTCATCAGCATCCAGTGAGAGAAATATGGAAATTGAATGTAAATCAACACACATTGTTTGCTTTTTGCTTTTTTTTTTTTCCTGCTTCATTTTTCTCTTGTGGTTTTTCCCTTTTGTTCTGATTTTTTTATCCCAACATGATTCATAAGGAAATGTGTTCTCTTTAAAGAATGTACCTGAAGAACCAGAATTTTTTTTTAAAGAAAGAAAATAATGTCATTGAACAGAAAGCTGTGACAAATTCATCTAAGTGTCATTGTGGCTGGGTTTTCTGAATCCAAGACTCTTGTTGCAATTTTATTGCTCTGTTGAATTGCAGTAGCTTGAATTCTCACGTAGAAATGAGAAATTTAGTAAAGCACAATGTAAGATGGTATTCTGGTTTAAAAAAAAAAAATCCCTGATCTAAAAGTCAAGAAGACTTTGATTCAAACTATGGGATTCTGTAAAAATCCCTTAAAGACTTTAAACCTCAATCTTCTTACCTATGAAATCAGTATAATAATGTCTAGCTACATCATCAGATTTCCCCGAGGCTTAAAAGTAATTAAGTACATGGAGTAATTTCAATATCTTAAAAGTACAATAAAAAGTTATTAGAATTAGACATTGTATTGTCACTTTTTGATCAACCCCTCTAATGATACTATTCAATTCTGATATTTTGTTATTAATGGTGGACTTAGGAAAATCCCGCAAATTGCTAACACAAGGTAAAGTGGTCAGATCATAGGATCATAAATTTTGAACTAAAAGTTACTTTAAGAGGCATGTAGTCAAAAGATGAGCCCCAAGGAAGCAAAATAATTTGCCCAAGGAAGAAAATGGAGTAAATGATGGAGCCAGAATTTATCCTTAGGACTTTTTACTCCAAATTGAGTGTACTTTTCTCAGCATGACTTTCATTTAAGGCTTGATTCGGTAGCACTTTATTAACATGGATTAAGTCTTCTTTGCAGACTCTTAAAAGGATCCACTCTGGGATGAAGTACAAATTTCTGAAGGGTATACGGGAGTCTCTTGGTGTTTTACAACAGCATTCAGTAACATGCCTAGATTTAGGATTTGCTCTTGGCTCATTTAAACGAAGTCAGATCCTTGAAATTAAACACTTCCTAGAGCTTGGAGGCTAAAGCTTACCTAAGAAATCTCACATCATTTGTGTGTGAAAGCTGCCTTGGCAGTTAATTGGAGTACTAGTGGGTCATTTGAGCAAACTAGTCCCCTACCAAGTCCAATTGAGAGAACTATGTATTTGAATTTGCATTTTCCCTACATTTTTAATATCAAAGAGTCAAGGATAAGGGAAGTAACATGCCCTTGATCATCTACTCTAAAACATATGCACCCACACCCACATACACCCACACCCGCACACTCCATTATACATACTTAATCACAGAGATATACAAACACAAGATGAGTGGGTATTGACATAAAGATCCCAAAAATCTGCCCCACTATTTACAGAATGTGTCTGATACAGACATGTCTGAAGCATTATGGGTGTATAATTCATTTTCTATGAATTTGTGTATATAAATTCTATGAATTTACAGATACATCTTATTCCTTTCCACTTTTAAAAAAATATTCTACATGAATGTCCATACTATTAAGTATATGACCTTTTATTTTTAATATGCAAATATCAAAATGAAGAAAAGTAGCTTTTTGTGATTTTCATTCAAATTATATTTATCCATGTAGGAATGGAAACTGAAGAGAAGATGCAGTAGAATGAAGACCTATGATTTGCAGTGTTCACTTTCGTTAAGAGTACTGAAAGATAAATTTGGGAGCCTTCCTTTTGTTTAATAACTAATTAATCCTATTTGCCAGACAGGTGAAGAGGTAAATCCAAATGGATTTAGCATAATCCCTTTCAGAGTAGGTGGACAGATGGTCAGCTTGGGCAGTACCAGGAAAGCCTCTGGTACCTTTGAGAAATGAACTATTCTGGATAAATGAATTTCTAACATACATAGAATAAAAAAAAATGATACAGAGCTGGAGGGGATTTTATAGGACATTTAATCCAACACCCCACTTTATGAAGGAAGGAGAGATAAGTGACTTCCCCAGGATCACTTATAACATTGTGAGAAATTCATAGCACTAGAAGGGAAGGTGAAAGCTATTTAGTCTAACACCTATATTTTGCAGATGAGAAACTTGCAGTCCACAGCAGTGAAGTGACTTATCCCTGATCAAATAGGAAACAGAAAGCAGAAAGAAAGTAGGAATCTGAATTCTTGGATCAAAAAAGCTTTGTTCTTTCCATTGCATCACATTGCCAATATTCCAAACAAATTATTCTACTCAGCCCTCTGGATCTTATAAACTGATTTGCAATTTAGAACTCCAGTAGAGTTATGATTTTCCCCATGAATGTCTGCTGGTGTAGATTGGAAATAGAGTCAATGGAATTTGATGCAATCTGAAACTAGATAGATAGAAAGAACTTAAGGAGAGAAAAAGTAGCTGAAACATGAACACTGTGGGGCGACAGGAGAATAATGTTGAAATAAGCCAGTTCCTCCATCTTGACTTGTGTGGGGTTTGAGCACTCTGAGAGAAACAGCTACCTTATGAGGAGGTGCTAGGCAATGTCTTGAAGCTGGTGAGGATCAGAACTGTCTTTAATATAGAACTGGGATTGTAGTTGGTTATATATGAATATTTTTTTTCAAAGCTCTGAGAATTTTCATCCTAAATGAATTTATCAGTAAAGAAATATGGGAGAAATACTTCTGTCCCTTATTCTTGTCAGACTTTGAGGTAAATTGTTGACATTTAAGGCTAGTTCTGGCTCATATTACAAAAATATGATTTAAATATTACAATATTTATAATCCCTTATAGATATAGAAATGCTATGGGACATAGAGCAACTTTAACATGCTGCCTGATTACTATACTCATTAACATTTACATTAAATGCCACCATGTAGAAAGCTATCTTTGCATGTATTTAGAAAAATAAAGTTATTATTATTTTTTAAAAAGGTAAATACTACTTCTCCTGCTCAGCATGGGCTTAGCTAGATTGGGTGCTATATGTTTAAAATACTACATTGATACCCTTAGGTAATATGAAAATTGAGGTGACTGTTAGTTTCCTATCCCCACCTTCTAATACCATAGAAAAACTTTACTGCCAGTAGCTTTCCAGGCCATTAGTAGAAATTGGTCTTATTACCTTACCCCAAAAGAAGGAATTGGACTAAATGACCCCTAAAATCACTTCTAGCTACAAATTTATAGTCCTTTGAAACTAGGTGAGGGAAGACAAGTAATTCAATTCAATTAGCACTTATTAAGCACCCAATGTATGTCAAGCACTGTGCCACTAGATTTTTTTTGATAGAAAGCAAAAAAAAAAAGAAATTAAAAGAAAAAACATTCCAAGGAATTATGTGCTAGGTATGTAAAATAAGAAAACAAGGTATGTATTGTTAAATCATCACAATTTAATACAAAGATATGCATGATAGAAATAATACCCTACAAGTATCGGAGGGAGTAGAGATGGAGTCATCAAGAGTTGACAGAGTGTTTTCAGTAGAGTGGAGAAATAGTAAGGATGAGTAGCAAATACATTGGCAGAAGAGGAGATGGCAAATGAAGGTGAGATGGGGCACATGAGAACATTGGCCTCCAGGGAAAATGAGACTGTATATTCAGAGTTCACATTTAGCTTATAAATAGTCATTATCTATCTTTCCAAATCTTCTTTTCATAAAGACATACTCACGTGACTTTAAATTAATTCCAGAACAAAACATTTGTTCTAATATTTCTTCGTTTATCAAAAGTGGACTCTCTTGACTTGTCTTATGGTAAAATAAAAGTTCAATATTTAAGAACTCTTGGAGTTTTTACTCAAAACTATAATTTCAGGGATTCTAAATCAGAAATCATTATTTCTTTTTTGTTGTTGTTTTATTTCATAGCTTTTTATTTACAAGTTATATGTATGGGTAATTTTACAACATTGACAATTGCCAAACCTTTTGTTCCAATTTTTCTCCTCCTTCCCCCTACCCCTCCCTTAGATGGCAGGATGACCAGTAGATGTTAAATATATTAGAGTATAAATTAGATACACAATTAGTATACATGACCAAACTGTTATTTTGCTGTACAAAAAGAATCGGACTCTGAAATATTGCACAATTAGCCTGTGAAGGAAATCCAAAATGCAGGCAGGCAAAAATAGAGGGATTGGGAATTCAATGTAATGTTTCTTAGTCATCTCCCAGAGTTCTTTTGCTGGGCGTAGCTGGTTCAGTTTATTACTGCTCCATTGGAACTGATTTGGTTCATCTCATTGCTGAAGATGGCCAGGTCCATCAGAATTGATCATCATATAGTATTGTTGTTGAACTATATAAGGATCTCCTAGCTCTGCTCGTTTCACTCAGCATCAGTTCATGTAAGTCTTTTCAGGCCTTTCTCAAATCATCTTGTTGGTCAAGAAATCATTATTTCTTATAATTGTCAATTAAGATGGTAAGGTGTGATCCAAGGCAGGATTTCTTTACTTAAGATTTTAGTAAATATTCAAATGGCTTCAGGATGATGAAAGCACTTAGGAAGATTATTAAGGTGTGCAAAGGATTGGATTCTATCTAAGTAAAGTACAAAAAAATCACAGATTGTTGAATTATTAAAGAAGCTAGAGCAACTGTAGAACATTTAAACTGTGACTGAATCTACAGAAGCAGCAGATCTTTACTTCATGTTCCTGCATAAATAATGATTTTTAAGCTGAGATTCCTGGGAGAGTGATATCAGACTCCTTTTATGGAGGACATATGGAGAGAGAAGTTGAAGACATTTGAGGAAACTTTGTTATTTAACATTTCTTAGATTCCTAGTTTGCATCAATAGAGATGGAAAGAAAACTTCCCTTTGTGTAGATCAGCATCTCTCTGAGTCTGAGCTGAGATGTTATCTTCCTTCCAGCAGGAGAGGGCATTCATTCTTGTGTGTTTTCTGAGATGCTCCAAGATGTAGAACTTCAATATCTGTTTTCTATTTTGCTTGTATAAATGCATTTACTAATTATTTATTATTAATGATTAGATCCTCCCCTCAATAAACAAGACCTAACTCTTTGTTCATATAAAAAAGACATATTCTTCCATATCAACTCTGGGTTAGTCATTTAACCTCTGACTCAGTTTCCTCATCTGTAAAATGAGGAAAGAAACAGCACTTATCTCCAAGGATTGTTGGGAGATTTAAATGAATAATCATTTTAAAATGCTTAATAGAACATAGTAGACATTAAACTAAAATTGGTTATCATTATTGTTATTATTATTTTATTGTGGTCCTATTGTTCCACACATACACACACACACACACACACACACACACTTTGAAAACACATGAATTAATATGAATAATGTATTATTTATTATGACAGTTAGGTAGCACAGGTAACAGAGTATTAGACCTTGAGTTAGGAAGATTCATCTTCCTGAATTCAAATTTGGTTCAGATCAGTCATTTAAGTCTATTTGTCTCAGTTTCTTCATCGGTAAATTGAGCTGGAGAAAGAACCAAACCACTCCAGTATCCTTGCCAAATAAATCCTAAATGATGTCACAAAGAAATCGACATGATTGAAAAGTCAACTCAAAACCGACAATAATTATGATTATTATTATTAGTAATAGTAGTAAAAATCATAATTACTATTATTATCTAGTGATGATGCTCATACCACTAAATTTTGCGAAGTACAATTATATTAATTCCAAACTATTTACTTATATTTTATATATTGACATAGAGATAATAAAAAAAAAAACATAAAGGGTATATTCAGAATCAGAGTAGAATTGAAGTAGTGAAAACTTAGGCTCAAATCCTCTGAATGGTACTTAAAGGCTGTATAAACTTGCCTCCTCTCCGTGTGCCTTGATTTTCTCATTTGTACAAATGGGGAAGAAGCATGAGCATTACTTACCTCTCTATGTTTTCATGAGGTTCAAATGAGATAATATATGTAAAGTACTCTTTGTAAATATTTAAGTGCTATTTCCACAGTAGTTATTATTACTCTTCCTCTTTTCCACAATTCCTTGAAATTACTCTCTACCTACTTTACGCTGCTGCTTCCTTTTATTCCATAACTGCTGTTCTCTGTCATACTTGGTTTTACAATCTCATTCCACTCAAATTTTGATATAAAGCTCTTTGCTTTATTGGGCGAGTCTTCTGTCATGTGCATTCTCCCTGTCCTGTGACAGAAGGCCACTCTTTCGTTAAGGCATGTCCCTAGAGAACAAATCCCTTTCAATTGAATACTTGACTGTTCATGTCCTATATCTCTTTTGATCCTACAAAGTCATAGCTTTTTCCTTAAACAAGAATGGAAAATATGGCTTCCAGTCTCCTATCCTTCACCATCTGACACAGAAATCTAACATGACTGGAGATAGACGTTCAAAGTTTCTCTACATTATGTCATTTATTTTCACCTAAATAACAAGTAATTAATGATAATCTTCACGTGTGTTATGACTCTCCATTGTGTCTTATTTTCAATCATTTGGTTATTTGTTAAAAAAATTAATTAAACACCTAGTATGTGCAGAACTGAACTCATAAATACACCATCAGTTTGTTGATTAATTATAGTGTCCCAATAAGTCATTGTTGGCAGGGACCCAAAAAAAGCTATCCAATACTAAATAAAATCCCCTTTACATAATTCCTGAATATCAAGTATTTAGGGGAAAGGAATCTACTACTCAGACATAAACTATACCAAAGTATTCTTCCATTTGGAAGTATTTTTTTTCTTACTTTTCGCTGAAATATGATTTTCTTCACTCTTAAATTCCTGATTCTTTCCTCTCAGATAAAGCAGAAAGTGGAAAAAAATACTTCAAAATTACAAATACTTGAAGGCAACCATCATAAAAGATAGCTGGGATTTACCTAGTATTTGAAAGTTTATAAAAGATTTAACAAAGTATGATCTTTTTTGACCCTCACAACAACCATAGGATATTAGTGAAATTTTTATTACCATTTTACAGATGAGGAAACTGAGACATAAAAGGTTTAGGATTAACCAGCCATATCTAAGTATCTGAGTGCTTTTGAATTCTAGACATCCTAACTACAAATCTGAGTTTAGAGATCCTATAGGCTGTATCCTCTAGCTGCTCATATCATACAATTTAAGAGTACATTTTTATTATTGTGACAGTTGTTTCATTTTGCTTCATCCATAATCCTGGCTTATATTGAGCTTGTAGTCCAATGAAATTCATGCATTCACACACACACACACACACACACACACACACACACACACTTTGAAACCACATAAAAGGTTAACTTTTCTTTTCCCTTTCTGAATTTCATATTATAAGTAAGTCCCCATAAATGTAAATAAGGAATTCCTCCAAGTAGCTGAAATATTCAAATAATTGTAAATTCAAATAGTGTGAATTCACTTTAGGGAAATTCATTATTTCCATTAATCGGGACATAACTATATTCAATGTAGGTGCCCTGATCTTTGGAGATATTATTTGTTCTTGATTCTTACATTTAGGATATGAGTTATTTCTCCCAGTTTTAGATGTGTCTGCAAAAATGCTAAGTATACTACTGATTAATTACTTCTAAGCCATTGCTAAAAGTATAAAAGAGCACTGGGTATAGCCTTGAGCCTAGATTGCTTTATGAGAGATATCCTTCAAAGAAAAGATGGTGTGGCCTCCAATTAGCCATATCAGATTTACTTATAATCTTTTTTTTTTTTCAGATTGATTAGCAACAAGGAGGCCAGCAATCATTTAAAACCAATTTTTTTTTCATGTAATGGGATTCCTCCTCCTAACCTGCATATTCTTCTAGATTTGTTAGTCCATGTGGTCCTGCTGTTCCTTCAGTAGGACATCAGAACCTCACATCTATTGTCTAATCCCAAAGGTACCATGTTTCTTCAATTTCTCATATGGTGCTTTTTCTTGCTCCTAGGAGAAATGAAAAGGAAAAAAAAATCAAAGCAAGGGAAAAAAAACAAATTGAAAATTACCTATTGGTCTCCAATGTGATTGAAAACCAAAGGGGGTAGAAGATGACATTCTCTCCTGATCTTTTCACACATCCCTGTGGTGTGAGGGCAAAGAAGCTACAAACTCTATTTGTTGACATCACATTCAACAATTCAACAAATATCTATCCAGGATCTATGTGAAAAGAGAGGAGCAAAGCATCTAACCAAGGATATAGGTTAGGAGTAGGCAAGATATGTATGAAGAATTTTAGGAAAGTTATAGCCCACATTGAGTCAAACCTGGGGAATAATAGTAGAATTGATTAAAAATCTTTTTTTTTTCAAAGTTCAGTTTGGAAGAGAAAAAAAAAACCCACCCCCACCCATCCACACAGAGGGAAAGAGAGAGAGATAAAGAGAGAGAGAGAGAGAGAGAGAGAGAGAGAGAGAGAGAGAGAGAGAGAGAGAGAGAAAGAAAGAGAGAGAGAGAGAGAAAGAGAGAGAGAGAGAGAGAGAGAGAGAGAGAAAGAGAGAGAGAGAGAGAGAGAGAGAGAGAGAAAGAGAGAGAGAGAGAGAGAGAGAGAGAGAGAGAGAGAGAGAGAGAGAGAGAGAGAGAGAAAATTAGCTGTCTTCCAGAAATAGAAGGGCAGATGTGTGAATAAGAGATTACACTCTTACTTGCTTGGTGAACACTGGTTGGGATTTGCCAAGAGAAGAATTCAAACCTTTTTATGAGGGAAAGGTTTCTCATGATTTAAGCTACCCCAAAGTGGGATTTGCTTCAGAAGAAGTAGATTCTGACTTCCTAGAGGACTTTTGGAAGGATGTATTGACTGTTGTATATTCATGTTATGATAGGGGTTGGTTTTAATGATCTCTGAGATAGTTTCTGGCTAGCTAAGCATTTAATGTTTTGCTTTGCATAAATGAAACAAGTAACAGCTTTTTAAGTTTAGTTTATAATTCTGTTAGATATATAAGACCTAACTCTATGAAACAGTAGAGAATCATACACACACACACAATCTATATTGATTGCCTCAAATGACTGATTATAATTATAATTTTGAGTAAAAACATTCAAGCCATAGCAGTTCCTTTGAGGTGCTATGTCTTCAAGTATGGCTGTAACAAAAAAATTATGCCTGTAATCTAAGAGCTAGAAATGTAGACAAGCCCATCACTAGAAGGTGGGTCATTTACTGGATAATTTCTCTCCCCATAATAAGAAAAGAATAATATGCTTATGCATTACATATATGTGTGTGTGTGTGTGTGTGTGTGTGTGTGTATTCACTCAGTGACCTAGTGACCTGAGTGAAGAATCAGAAATGGGGATGAAGAAATTCTCTTTTCACAGTATCCCAAGATTGTGAGATCTTAAAGAACCAAAAAAAGTCATGTATCTAATTAAAAGCCTAATCAGGTTCAACAAGTTTATATGCAGAAAGGAGGTCATGGGAAGTGAGGGATTTTCCCAAGTTGCCTAAGTCAGAAATTAAAAGAGCCTACATTGGAGTCCAGCTCCTTGAAAGTCAAATCCAGCCTACTTTCCATGATGCCATGTTGACTCTTTGATTGATCCTATCACCCAGATTATTATTTAAAAAAAATAATCATTAAACAATAGGTACATTCCATAATAGCTTGATTTTTGTCTAGTCCAGAGATTATTTAATTATTTTGTCCCACAAACCTCTGATAGTCTAGTGAAGCTCAGAGACTTCTCACAATATTTTTTCTCATCTTTTCCCCTCTTTTTTTCTTTAGCTCTTTCTCTTTTTCTCTGTGTGTCTCTATCTATGCCACCCTCAGTTCCTTCTCCTTTTCTTTCACATCTTTCATATCCCTTTCTCTTCTGCTCCTCCTCCATTTCCCTTATTCTGTCTCTGGTGTGTCTGAGAGCTTTATACTTTCCTTTAACTAATGCAATGGAAGAAAGAAAAAGAGAAAGAAAGAAAGATAGGGAGGAAGGAAGGAAGGAAGGAAGGAAGGAAGGAAGGAAGGAAGGAAGGAGGAAGGAAGGAAGGAAGGAAAGAGGGAGGGAGGGAGGGAGGAGAGAGGGAAGAAGGAAGGAAGGAAGGAAGGAAGGAAGGAAGGAAGGAAGGAAGGAAGGAAGAACTAGCCAATCTCAGAGTAAAGTGCAAATTTCATTCTGTTCAGACAAATTTAGGAGAGGAATAAAGATGGTCAGAGCTTTCATGTACTTTTTCTGCAGGTATTATTTTTACAATTTACAAATACAATTATTAATCTATTTGAACAGTCTTTGTGTGTGTATACATATTTGCATGTCTCTATGTCTGTAATGTCTGTATGATATTATGTCTGTAATGACATAGAGAAACCATCAGGACCACTCTCAGAATTTTTAAATCTTGTCTGGGGAAATAAATATTGTGCTCCTGGCAGGTTTTTCACATATTCTTTTGATCAAAAACTCAGTAAAAATCAGCAGACTTTCTGCAAATAGAAGCAAAAGTGGCCGCCCAAGATGGACTACTCGGCTAATAACTGTTTCAGTATCATTATGGGAAAGCACTAATATCCACACTTGCTACACTACAAGAATCATTAATGCTCTGAATTTAACACAGGGCTCATTTTAATACTTTAGTTAGAAGTTGTTTGTTTCTTCTACCAATCCATGCTCCTGGTTTCATCCGCCAAATATCATGAGGTTTCTCATCTTCTTTTCCCTCTCACTAATTTCCCTGTCCTGGTCCAGGCTGGTAGTATAATGGAGAACATGATGGATGTAGAAACAAAAGACTTGGATTCTCTTGCTAAACTATCTTTGGCTTCCTCCTTCCTGAGATGATCTTGGGAAAATCTTCGGCCTCTCAAACTCAGTTTTCTCATCTGTAAATTGAAAAGACTGGACTAGATTGCATATAGCTTATATCGTCCTTTTCTAAATTCTGAAATCCATGGGAACTTTGGAGAGCAGGGCCTTTTTTGTCTTAATATTGACATAATCTGATACCATGTTTGGGAGAAAGCAATCGTCCTGTAAGGGTTTGTATTGACTGATTGATTGGACTTTAGTTGAGCTCCTGCAAATCAATTAGTCAGTCAGTCAACAAGCATATATTAAATTAGGCTTACTCATATTTCCAAGAATTGTCCTAAACACTGTGGACAAAAAGAAATGGAAAATATAGATGTAGATAGATGGATATAGATGTGTGTGTGTGTGTGTGTGTGTGTGTGTGTGTGTGTGTGTGTGTATGTGTGTAATCTCTGCCCTCAAGGAGTTCACATAATAATGGAAGGGAAAATAGGTAAATAACAAAGTACATCTTAAGTTTAAGATAATAATGTCCCCTTTAGCCAATATTTTAATGTATCTTCATTATGGAGAGGGAGAGAAGAAACAAGCAATTATTAAGCACCCATTGTTTGTCTGTCACTTAGCTAATCAATTTACAAATATTTCATTTGCTCCATACAGCAATTCTGTGAAGCAGGTATCATTATTACTATGGCTGCCATCAAAGAAGAGGAAAATGGGATAAAGACAGATTAGGCAACTTGTGCACGACTCTTGCTCTCATGGAACTTACAATTTGTGGTGTATGTGTAAAAAAAAAATCATAATAAACTATCAAATTCAATCAATAACAATTAAGCATCTACTATGCATAAGGCAGTGTTCTCAGATAAAAACAAACTCCAAAATGAGTTTCCCCTGTTCTCAAGGAGCTTATTTCTACTTCCACCAGTTTAAATAGATAAATATGAATAATCCACCAATTAATGAGCATTTATTAAACACCTTCTCTGTCAGGGATCAAGCTAAATTTTAAGGACACAAATAGAAAAGTTAATCTTTTCCTCTCTTTAAGGAGCTAATATTCTATTTGAAGAGATTCAAGACAGCAGTTCTGTAGGGGATGAAGCTAGCAGGAAGAGGGTGTGTAAGAAAGCTTTCATGTAGAAAGTGACTTATAGGAAGAAAGAACAGAAACAGCAGAAAGAAAGATGAACTGTTTCTGTTGTCTGTGGTTTTTTTTTTTTTTTTCTTTTTGAGGCAATTAGGATTAAGACTTGCCCAGGGTCACACAGCTAATAAGTATTAAGTTTTTAACACAGATTTAAACTCAGATCTTCCTGCCTAAAGTGTTCTATCTACTGCTCCATTTAGCTGCCCTTAGATGAATTGTTTGGAAAGCCTTCTTATAGAGCTGGCACTCTTCCTATGTCACACACTTGGGCAGCATCTATTAAGCATCTGCTGGGTGCCAATCCCCAGGTTCTGGTTCAGTTCCTTATTCCCCAATTACTGCTCTCTCGCATTTCAAATGATCAGACACCCATGTCACTGTTTCCAAGTTCCATTACTCAGTGTAATATGCATTTCTTGAGAACAATGGCAGTTTCTGGTTTGTCTTTTTATTTCCAATAGCAGCAGCAACAGCACAGTACACTGAAGAAGCGGGTACTTAGTGCTATTATATTAGATTGACTTGATGTGACTTGATTTACCTATGTCTATACACACATACACATTAACACATTAACACAATCAAATACACATACATTCTGGATCATTTCTGGGGGAAAAAACAGCTTTTTGGTTTGTTCATTCATCCATTTATTTTCTCATTTATTTGTTTGTTTGTTTGTTTTTCTATCTGCATATTTGTTGGTTTGCTTCCTTATTTATTTATATTATGAATGGTTTACTTTGCCTGGAATGGAAACACCTTGTTAGGGACTCAGGCCAATCCTCTCTGTATATGGCCAGTTTAGGATGGACTCTGCTGCTTTCTTAGATGGCCGAAAATGACTTACCCTTTTCCAGTTTTTATCTTCTGAGACTGGGACAAACCCCAGGTGACATCTGATGGTGAAGCTTTAGTAGAATATTTCAAAGGATCATAACATTACAGATATAAGAGACATTAGAGTATGTTCTGACTCTCTCTCTTGACCTTTGGGGAAGAGATAATAAGCAAGACAAAGTGAATTCCCTGAGATCACTCAGGGTAAAACTAAAAAATCTGGGATTTGAACCCTGAACTTCAAACTCCAAGGTCTTATTCTCTTTCCATTGTGCCACATTTAGTCTACTACTGAGTCCACTCCCCAAAATTCTGATATCTTCTATGGCAATGCAAACATTTTGGGTTTAAAGTAGTCTGAATCAGTGAAAATGGTACACTTAGAGTTTTAGAATGTGAATTCAAATCCTTCTCTGCTACTTTTTGTATTTATCATCTTTGACAACTCACATTATTTCTCTCTGCCTCTGTTTCCTCATTCTAGGGGGGGAAAAGGCCTTCTAAGGTTATTTCTAGCATTAAAGCTCCTATGGTTACCCTCTGAACTAGAGTGGTACATGCCCACACTGTGTCTATTAACTAACAGGAAAAGCTAGATGACTGTCATGAAATTTAACAAGAGATTCAGAAAAGGGTTTGTGGGGAGGGAGAGATAATGAATTAGATTTTAGACAAGTTGAATTTGAAATGTTTATAGGGTGTCTAATTCAGAATGTCTGATAGTCAATTGATGATGCGGGACCAGAGTTTGAGATAAAAACTAGGATTGAATATTTTGCTCTGGCCATCATGGGGGTTTCTAAGATATAGCAGGATTTGCCCCACCACCCTTCTTTCAGTACACAACCCATAATCCCTTCTAGGTGCTTCCTTTTTTTATGTACTCCCAAAAATAGAATTTGAAGAATTAACAGATAAAACTATTTTGGGCTGTTGTGTGTGTGAAGTTTTGTGGATTTGTTTTGTTTTTGGTTGTTGTTGTTTTCCTTTTCTCCCTGACAGATGTCGATGGCTTTATAGGGGCTGACAGCTCTAACTAGCTGGTATATTTGTGATGAGAGGGAGCTTAGAAGAGATTATTCCAACCTGTCAAATAACCATCCCTGTGAATATAAGCGGCTGAACTTGTGTAGCCCCGATGAGGTGGAGAAAGGCAAAAAATATGGGACTGGGCAAGCTTGGCTGGGCAGAGCCCATCAGAGCCACCCACCTGGGCATCTGCCCTAATTGGTGCCCACCAGTGAGTTGCTGAATTCCTTAGCTTGGTGAGCACATTCAGCTCTCTCCAGTATTTGCTGGGAGAGTACGGTGGCTAATTTGCTCGGGCTCTGGTGCCAGGGAAGCAAGCATGCTGAGCTAATAGCTACAGATAGAGGGCAGGCACATTCCTGCTAGCAGCACCGAGCAAGCTGCTCAGGAAAGCCAGAGCAGTTAGAAGGCACCGCACAGCTTGGAGGAGGATGGCATGCTTTCTGGGCTAAGATGCTCAGGGATATGGATGCATCTTCTGCCCAAATTCCGAGCCCGGTTGTAGATGCCGAGAGCCTGGTTCTGGAGGCCTCCCAGCACCAAGAATGAGCCTCTCTTGTCAAAGGATCTCCTGGGACCAAGAATGTGAACAGTCGTGGCTATGAAAAGGATGTTCAGTAATCAGGTTGGGCAGGAAAACTTGGTGCATAACCTTATATGGGCCGAGCAGGAAACTTTAAGCTGGCAAGTAAGTTCTTCCTCCTTACCCCAAAATGATAGCAAGGCAGGGGAAAGTCTTCAGAAAGTTATTCCTCTGTTATAGGGGATAGTATCCCTGCCAGAGCACAGTTCCTTCTGGGATGTTTGTGGCAAGAAACAGCAGTCAGAGCTCTCGTGTGTGTGTGTGTGTGTGTGTGTGTGTGTGTGTGTGTGTGTGTGTGTGTGTGTTTGTGTATTTGGGGGTGGGGGTGGCAGGTGAGATGCAGAATTCCGAGTCTCTCACTTCCATTAACTTCTCCCACACTCTCTTCCTTATATGATACCATAAGACTAATGCAAAGAAATTGCAAATATATATATTGAAATAGAACTGTGTTTTTTTGTCATTCTTTATTTCTGTTTTTTAGTCACCACCATTAAAAGCAATATCCCTCCATCCCCCACCCCCAACAAAGCCAAAGTGAAACTACTGTGGAACTGGGAGATTTGTTGTGATGTGTGGAGGCAGCTTAGGAGAGCATAGAAGGAAAGCTGGATTGGGGCTGCTTGAATCTCTCCCCTTCCCCATTTTGCCATTTTTCGAGCGTTGAGTTGTTGTCTAAGCTGGACTGGTTTGGTCTATGTTAAACAGGCAGTAATTTTACATTTAGTTATTTGTTTGTGCATCTGTAGAGGTGGGCACTTGTCACTGCAGGATCCAGAAGGGAGGGTCGTGTGAACTGTGGCTGTTGGCAAAGTTCACCCACATCATGATCCTGCTGAGGACTAGACCCCCTCTTTTAGCAATCATTTTTTGCTGAAAGCCTATACCTCAGGCAGCTGGCTCTCGGGCACAGGGGAGAAGAGTAACAAGTTCGAACACCAGCCTGTTGGTAGTCTCCAAGTGTGTCTCCTGTGCAAACAGATGGTCATAAATTTAATAGAGTTTCAGGCTGGCTTCAGAGTGCCATTGTGAAGCAGAGGATAGTATGACCGTTTTGTGTAAGGTTAACTCGGAGCCCGTCCTCGGAAGCATCGCCGAAATTGAGCTAATTGTCCGATCTGGTAACTAAATATGTTGGGGGTGGAGTTGAGAGGTCCCTGACCGTCAGGAGAGCGGATAGTTTACCAGTGGGTAGCATGTTTTAGGCATGGCATTCCCTCTGCCTCATGTTTTCTGTGCAAAGACTTAGGTAATGTTATTTTCTTGAAACCATGTTTCCCTGACAAGTTTGTTTTGGGATCATAGTTTGACTCCCCTGAGTTTGGTTTACTTATAACAAAGTGTTATTCAATTCATTTATCTATGTGTGTGTGAGCGGTCAGGTTACAGCAACTCAATCTCCTGGGCTGGGGAGTCACCGGCCTCTGAAACAAGAGTGCAGGGGAATGAGAGCAAGTATGGGGACACCAGGCCCAACTCCTGTTTTCTCAGCAGCTGGCTCTTTGGACCAAGAAGGGGGCATTAGTGCCCGTCCTCATCTCCCACAAGGGACTTTTACTCAGGATCCATTTGGTTTCTTTGTAAAATGTAGAGCTTAATCTTGACTTTGCAGGCAGCTGTCTGACCTCGATCACTGGTTGGGATAATTATATCATCAACACTTGTCATCTTCCCTTAGGTGTCACACGGGTGTCAGCCAGGGAGGCAGTCATCTGGGAAATTGTGGTATAGAGTTTATAAAATTCTTTGTCACATATTTGTTTAGAGAAATAAACAAGATCCCAAAGCTTTGTCTTCCATTAGTGACTGATTAGATATTGCCTAGACTTCTTCAATGATATTTGTAAAAAAAAAAAAAAATAACAGTAGGAAAATATATATGTAATATCTGTATCCAAACAGCCACTATTTCTATATTTTTAATAGTTTACAAAGTATTTTAAATATATTATCTTATTAATAAAAGTACACAATGTCAGATATTGAAAAGCATATGTAGGTACACATGTGTATCCATCTGTGTATATGGATTTGTGTATTTGAACTACCTAATAATCCTGTGAACTGTGTAGTATACAGTGAAAAAAAAAATTAAATAGGCTGATTTAGGTGAAACGCACCACAGATATTTCAGTAAACAAATATTGTTTAGCACTTATTTTGTGCCAGATACTGTGCTCGATTTGACAATATATATCTAAAAATGTAGCAGTATCTGCCCTCATAGAGATTACATTTTAGCTACCATCCCCGCAACAGTTGATCCAAGCAGAGATTACCCATCCCATAGAGTAGAGATACTTCTTCTTTAAAATGGATAAATATTATGTTTTTACTCTTTGTTATTGAGTAGCAAAGGCAAAAGTAAACTTGACAGAAAAGGAGGGAAATAGCATTTCATGATAATTAGAGTCATGATACATAGTGAACAGAGAGCTGGATGTAGTATCAGAAAAACTGGGTTTAAATCATTTTGTATATCATATTAAATCATGTATGTACTCTGTGTGGTCCTGGCTAAGTCCCTTCACTTACTGGTCATTTTTTTTTCTTTTTAATGAACTAATTGGTTTCTATGATTTTAAAGGTCTTTTCACTTGTACATCCATGATCAGATATTTCCTAACATGGAGCGTGCAGCCCAAGAGATAGTTATTTCTTCCTCATCAAAGTTCTTCCATCAAAAGCTGGATTGGTTGCCCATTTTCTTAGAGGGAATTCTTATGATACAAGTTGATGCAGTTGATATCTCAGATACTTTCTCACTTAGAGATTCTGTAATTCTGTAAACTCATTTTAACGACAAGGAAAATGAGGTTTAGTAACTTGTCCCCAGTCCAAGAACTAGCATACACCTCTGGAAGGACATATAGGACAGTATCCTCATTTCCACATCCAACATTCTATGTAGTGTACTAGTCTCCTTTCCATGTAGCACTCAGATCAAAAATCCAGCTAAGAAAACATATATCCATTAGCACACACACATACACACACACACACACACACACACACATGCATGCACGCAAATGCTATATACAAACTTTTAAGATCCTAAAGTATTTAAGTATAAGTAAAGAAATCTAAAGTTTAGGCTGAACTTATTTCCACACTTGTGTGATTTATTTTTGCTTTATCTAACATAAACATATTCTTAGATAAAGATATTCTTTATCTAGTATACACAAGCATTTTAGTCATTAAAAGCACAAGATCAAGGTTTTGTTGTTGTTTGTATGTTGTTCTGTTTTGTTTTTTTGAACTTAGAGTCCATTAACTTGTTTTATTTTAACTTTTGAATAATTGCATTTCAATATATTTGATTTTGCTTGTAAACCTGTGTATTTTATTTTATGCATTCTCAGAAGTACTTCATTATCCTGCCAAAGAGGGCCATGACCCAAGAAAGATTGAGGAAATCCTGATTTAGTGGAAAGAGCCTTGTGCACTGAGTCTGTCAGACTTTTCCTCATTCTCCCAGCTGCTAAACTACTCTTTCCTAACTTCATTAATGATAATGATAATTTGCATTTGTATAGTGTTTAATATGGGCAAAGCACTTTATATTTATGAACTAATTGAACTACCTTGTATTTATCCTTTTATTATTTGTGATATATATGTATGTATATACATATATATACATATATGCACATATATATATATATATATATATATATATATATATATATATAAAATCACATAACACAAAATAGGACATAATTGCTTCAAAGATAGGGATTATTTCCTTCTTCCTATTTGTATCACCTTGACTTTGATATACCAGTTATTAAATAATCGCTTATGGAGTAAATGATTTATGAAATTGTGCTTATGTTTAGCTTTGCCTTGTATGTCTCATTTCATAAATGGGAAAATGGGGCTGAGAAAACATGCAATTCCTACAGTGCTAAGACCATCTGATCTTCATTTTTGAAACTGAAAGATTCTACAGAAACTGTCCAATCCCATCATTATATACATGATGAAAATGAGGCTGTAATATAGTGACTTATCCAAGATCACCCAGCTCAAAAGACATGGTTTTATTATGGTTAAAATGCTTTGTAAGACAAATAATACTCTATTCATTTCAGTTATTGCTTTTTGATTTATGCTGAATATCTTTAAAGGGAGTTGTTGACATCAATTCAGAGCAATTTCTACAAATGCTTGAAGTATCTTGGGATACCACAATAATTTGTAGTTCAGACTCCTAAAATTGTTTTTGCTAAACTTCAGTGTTCCTTCAACACCTTCTTACCTGTAAACACTATGGAACTACTCCATGCTCAGCAGATGGGTCATCCTTCTTATTGATTCTTAAGCTAAACAGTGCATCTAATTTTATGGTAAGATACTATTTTACCAGAGTAAAATGAAGCAGGGAAAATAGACAACTAAAAGTGAGTCATAACAGCCAGACCCATTATTGTGGACCTTCATGTTCCATGGGATACATTTCCTCCCCCAACTCTGGGAGTAATACTTGACTATAGTTTCATCATTATTTTAGAGATTAGGAAATGAATAACAGAATGATGTACAAAGACACATCACTGATGTTGTTGTATCAGTTCATATTTATTGATTTAGAAGATGAATGGATTTTCTGTAACTTAAAAAAAAAAGTCCTGAATGTGGAAATAATTTTTATAATGAGGAAAAGTTTAGGGCTTTTATAATGAATTACTTGGGCCTCTCTCTCAGATGACTGACATTTTTTTTTTTTTTAATGAGATCTAACCATTTACAAATACCACTCACCAGGGACAATGATGGTCTTTTTAACCTGCAACACATCACAGATTTAAATGTCAAAAGTAACTTGGAGATGATTTAATTTGGCCCTTTTATTTTTAAGAGAAGAAACCGAGACTCCCAAAGGTTAAGAATAATCCACAGATAAAAGAGCATTCCCATATTCATGAAGTGATAAGGAGCAGTCAGAATTTGAACTCAGAACCTATGACTCTAAGGACTATATATAAGTTGTTTTTCATTTGGATCTTGAAACTGAGAATAAGTCTAAGTAGTATTAAAAAAAATACATGATAAAGACTGCCCTTAAAATTACATGTGAGTATGTTTTCACATATGCAGCTGTATGTATACAAACACACATACATTGGTGGATAGATGGCTAGATAAATAGCTTAGATAGATACATAAATAGAGAGACACATACATACATACATACATACATACATACACACATAGATGATAGATAAATAGATGAGAGATAGATGGATGATAGAAATAGAGATGGATAGGTAGAAAGATGATATATGAGATAAAGGAGAAAAGGGGGATCGATGATGAGATATTTAGCTAGCTAGATGGAACAAAGATATGGAGAAATATATAGATGGAAATGTATATGTATACATATATATATGAATATCTATATAATATATAATGTGTATAAACATACACATACATACACATATACATATGTATATCTGTAAGATAAAAAGATAGATATAGACATACACACACATACATAGACACATACACACTCGTATTTATTCCCCTAAAAGGGCACGTTTCTCTTTTATGTAAGAACTTGACCAAAAGTTACTTGGGGTCACTGTGATCCTTGAAGATTTCTTAAGTTCAGGATTGCTGGTTTTCTAAATTACAAACTATCACAGCCTTCTTCTCTGATGGCTCCATGTGTAATATCTATTTGAGTTTCAAAAGCTCTCCTGCTGTTTTGGTGCAGAAACAGTTACTTTGACTGCATAGAAGTGATTTTAAGACCTGAATTTGGTTATTCTCTCCCCAAATAACATTCCAATGTAGAACCACTTTCCTTCATACTTGAACGCTTTAATTACATAGTCCATTATTACCTCTTAAAAATCAAGTGCTCTGGATTTATGACTAGCTTTGGCATCTCAGGCTTCCCTAACTTGGTCCCTCACTTAAGGATTGCATTGGCAACTGTGGAATTACCACCACATGGCAGTGGAGAGTTAATTAATGCTTTCTGTCGATTTCTAGTGAGAAAGTAGTCCCACTAGGCATAATTGGTAGCAATAATGTATTCTCTCCTGTTCATCTCAGCATTACATTCAAAGATTCAATAGACCTAGAAACTGAATTACTCTGTATTTCCCATTAAGTGAAAGCCCTTCCCATCCAGGTTCCAATCTAGCTTTCTAGGCTTATGGCACATTACTCCCATTTAAGTACACACTCGGTGATGCAGTCCAACTGTCCTATCTGTTACTCCCAGACATTGGCACGCCATCCTAGCCCTGGAGCCATGGTACACACTTTGCCCCGTGCTCAATACATGCCCATAGATCATAAATTTACAACTCCAAGGGATCCTTTAGCCTAGCTCCTTTAGTTTATAGATGAAGAAATTGGGATACAAGTAAGTTAAATCATTCAGGGTTACAGGTAGCAAGTTAAAAAGCTATCAGTTGAACCCAAGTTATTTTACTCCATTGTCATAATTTCTTCCAAGCTCCTCACTTCCACCCCACAAGACCGTTAGTTTTTATTTTTTATTTTCTTTTTCAAAAATCGACTCATGGACCAAGTCCCCAAGGAATTTTTTCCTAATAGTTGTTGGCATTCTGTCTTTTTCAAATTTATACCATTTGACATTTGTATTATAGACTTCAGAGCAAACAGATGTTTTCTGAGAGAAAAGCCAGTTTTACTTGTTTGATTTTTTTGGTTTGTCTCTGTGTCGCCAATACCTGGACCCAAGATGTCACTGAATAAGGCTTATAAACTATCGTGAACTGGGAAACTGAAGGCCTCCAGGATTATGGGGGCTTTTCGGGTCATGGGTCTAGAGCTTGAAGTCAGAAGCCATAGTTAAACTTCTTCATCTTACAATTGAAGAAAATAAGGCCAGAAAAATGAATGGACATGATTGAGGTTGAAGTTGTCAGAGGAGTTAAGTCTAGGGGAAGAAACAAAATCTCTGAGGATCATTGTTCTTTCTTTGACCTTTGACTAAAGTAGAAAGGTTCACTCTAAAAAGCTTTTATCCTGTAACTTGAAGAGCTATTTAGTCAATATAATTTTTGTAAAGGTAGAGTACTATACTCACCAAAACAGAGAATTTGGAATTAGAGGGCCCGCTTTTGATTATGGTTTCTAGCTCATCCCTGAGTAATAGATTTTCACCAATCTGTGTCTTAATCTCCTCTTCTATAAAATAGGGGAATTGGATTAGATGTTTATAATCCCATGTAGCTCTAAATCATAGGCAATTAAATGTTCCCACTTGAATGGGGCAAGAGGGTGCAAGCAAATGTCCACACAAAACAATTGTAAGCAAACATAGATTTAACTGAATAGTTCAATGAAGATGGCAATGAACCTAGACCGAATCAGATATTAAATCATAAGTGACAGTTATGAATGCTAAGACCAAGTCCTCATCCTATTGACAGAAAAAAGAAGTCAAATGATTTTCCAGGTTCAGACTAAACCAGGGAAGGATCTGGACCTTTGGTTGATGAGAAATAAACAAGAGGTCGAACTTTTACACTTTCACCACTGTCCTTGGAGTGCAAGTATTCCCAGGCCTCGGCAGATGTTTGGTCCCTATTATTTGGAGGATTCTTTCATTCCCAAACCCAGTGAAAGGGAGTGTGTCTAGCAGAATTAAATACAGTTTCCTGTATTGGGGAAGACTGCAATGGACTTAATGAAGTGCATCATTCACATGGCGGGTCTGGCTAATGAATGCTTTCCCTGTCATTCTGGGGAGGCATCTGAATGAAGCCAGTCTGATTCTGGATCACTGAATCCGTATGGAAATGAAAATTGTTTGTACGAGGACAGCGTCCTTTCTTTCGGCTTTAATATTTAGGAGGCAGGTCTCTTCCATTTTGCTGTCTGCTGCAGAAATCCAGTGAGGGATGTTAAAATTGGATGAGGGATTATTTGTCTTTCCAATAGAAACCTGATAATATCACATTTTTCTGAGCTATCAAACAAAAGTTTGATTGTGGTATGTGTGTGTGTGTGTGTGTGTGTGTGTGTGTGTGTGTGTGTGATTTTGTGTGGCATTTTGTTCCCATTGTCATCCACGAAAACATTCAGAGTAATAAGGGGGCAAATTTAACAATACTTCTTCATGATCTTTTCATTGATTTTGTTGTGCCAAGGAAAGATAGACAAATTACTCACTTTGTCCCTTAGCATGAAAACATGAAAAAGCAATAGGATGGCATTTCTGCTACAAAGTTGTAAAAAATAAAGCTTGTATTAAATGGCTACTATATGCTAGACACTGTGCTAAGCACTGGGAATACAAATGAAAATATAAGCAAATAAGTTAGTCCTTGCCCCCAAGAAGTTTACATTCTAATGAGGGAAGACAATATATAAAGCTAGGAAGAGGAGGAAGGGTATATAAGAGGCGACATCATTTGGAAATGTCAGTTAGGATAAAATTTTATCTCTCAGAGGTCAAGATCTCAGAGTCAAAGTTCAAATTCTGATGGAAACAAGATAAAAAGGATGATCAGAGTATATAGGTTGTATAGTTTGGTTAATTTTTCTGAGAATAAGTAATTCTATAGATGTTGATACCTCTCATCAAATAGTCTAGTTCATTGCCTGGCTGTGTGGTCCTTTGGAAAAGAATAATGGATTTGAAATCAGAAGGTCTGGTCAACCCTGGGGACATAACTGGAGCAAGATGACTGGACCTTGGGTCCATGGTGCTATAAATACATGGAATGCTTCAGCCATGCAGAAAAATCAAGACATGTTATCTAGGTAACAAGATTTGGTAAAACTAGCCAATCACCAGGTGGAAATTTAGGGTGAGCTCTTCATAGACATGACCTTGACTTTCATTACCATAATTCTGTGCTGCTCTTGCTTTTCCATCTCTCGTCTGCATTTCCCACACTGCCCAAAAGGAAATCACTACATTCTGAGTCAATTGCCTTGGATATAGTTTGATTTATTGCCATATATGCCCAAATTTCTAGTCATAGCTCTGCTTGGCTTTTATAAGAAAGTAGAGAGATCTCATTTTGGTAAAAGAAGGATCTAAAATGTGATGAAGTTCTAGGGTTCCTTCCCATGCTAGGTCTTAATCTATGACATTCCTAGGCTTCTGTTTCCTTATCTGTAAAATGAGGACTTTAGACTAACTGACCTTCGATGTTCTTTTCTACTGTTGCTGTTTGATTTAAGATACCCTTGGGCCTTGGGTTCTTAGAAATGAGAAGGTTTGAGTATATGATCTCATAGTTCTTCCAGCTCTAAATTTATGTTGTTATGACCCTAAAGGAAAACCTAATAAGACTTGGTACGGGTTATCTTATTATTCCAAAGTCGTGTTCTAGGTGTCATATCTTATTTCATTGGAGTAATCATTTCTATACTGTTTGCCAAATAGCTGTTAGATGAAGACTAAGAAATAGAGGAAATATGTTTGAGTTGATTGTCGCTGAAATTACATTTCTGATCATACCGCCACATTACACAAAATTTACTAGTGGTTCTGTCTTTATTAAAGTCAAATTCTAAACCCTCATGCTTATCTTGAATATTTTGAAATAATCTCTCACCACCCTTTCCAGACTCATTATCTATTATTTTTATTCACTCATTTTTGTTACTGTTCTAGTCTAAGAAGTCCTGTAGCTAGTCCCTGCCCATTCATTGTATCTCTGATTCCCATGACTATACAAAAGTGGACCCTCAAGTCTGAACTCTCCATCTGACACCCCTAGTTTCCTTCAAAACATATCTGGCAGGTCACTTTTTGCACAAGTCTTTCCCAGAACTTCCTCATCACCATCCTTGCAACTATAATTAAAAGCTCTTTCTTATGAATTACTTTGTATTATTTTGTAAATCATTTGGGTGGAATTACCATCTACATTTTCTGTTGTCAGCAGCCCATGACCATTAAAGTTTAAGCTCCTTAAAGGCAGGGGATATTTTGCTTTTGTTTTTGCATTTCTTGGGGCTAGACATGGTATCTTTGGCATGGTGTGCCATTCAGAATGTTTGTGGATTGAATTGGTGATGGGAGGATGTAAGTGAAAAGATGGAGAATATCTGTAGGGAGTGAATGAAACAATTGTGGGTAGTCAATATTGCTGTTCCTGTTGTTGTTTATCCTTCCTTAAAATCAAATAACTTTGACTGTTATTCTATCATTGTTTGGTCCCAATACACTTGGGCCCAAATGCCTTTAAATACCAATTCTTTCTGTGTTGGTCAGAAACTGTAGGGGTTGATCTTGCTCTCCCAGGTTGTTGTTGTTGTTGTTGCTGTTTTGGGGTTTTTGTTTGTTTGTTTGTTTGTTTTAATAATAGATAAAAGAGGTCATTCTTTGCCTCAATTCTCACCTAACCTTAATCATTTGAAGGGCATTGCCTAAGCCAAACTGAGGCTAATCAAAGGAATAAACAAGGGGGAATCATAGGATGAAAAGCTTGCTGAGAGGCAGTTTGATATAATGTTTGAAGTGTTGGAACTTGAGTTAGGAAGACTTTATTTCAATCCTTCCTCAGATACTTTGTGAACTTGGCAAATCACTCAGCCTCTCACATGCTTCATTTTTTTTAATCTGTACAAATTAAAAGATTAGAATTATTTGAACTTAAGGGCCTATCCAAGTCTCCATCTGCAATCTTTCTTTTTTCCTGGTAAATTTCTTTATGAATCATGATGGAAGAAAAAAATCATAGGAAAAAAGAGGATTAAAAAACAGGAAAAAAGAAGTGAACCTAGCATGTGTTAATTTATATTCAGTCGCCTAAGTTTTTTTTTTTTTTTTTTTTTTTTTCTGGATGCAGATGGCATTTTCTGTCCAAAGTTTATTGGGATTGCTTTGCATCACTGAATCACTGAGAAGAACCAAGCCTTTCATAGTTGATCATCACAAATGCTTCCTGTTATTGTGTACATCTGCAATCTTTCAACTATACTTGTAAAGGGTTTTCAAAATCATCTACTACAATCTTGTCAATTTACAAATGAGGAAATGAGGTTGAAGGATTTAAGTGACACCCAAGATCCTGCAGATTTTGAATCTAAGTTTTTTGACTCCAAAGTGAATGATCTTTCTGGAAATCTGACCTTAGATACTAGTAGTGTAATCCTGAGCAAAATACTTAATCTCTATGTGCTTCAGTTTCCTCAACTGAGGGAAAAATTCAGGTAATAATAGCACTTTCTCACAGGGTTGTTGTGAGGAATAAATTAAATAATAATAATGAAGTGCTTAGAATAGTGTCCAACACATCATAAATTATTATTTTTCCCTTGTCCGTTGTTCTATTTTAACACCCCAGTAGAGAGAGTTAGAAGAAGGTGGACAGCTAAGTAGTAGACAAATGTCCTAAAGGAATATTCTAGATCCAATGGAAATAAATGAATGAACAAATAAGCAAATGAACGCATTGATATATAAACAGAAGATTTTAAAACATATATTTCATCCAATCATAGATTGAGAGATTTAAGGAAAGTTTGAATCTCCTTAGTCTAAATTCTTCATTTATCAAATGAGGAAAATAAGGCCCCAAAGGACTACATATGACTTGTCTAAAATTATAAGTGAAAGAGTTGGATTTTCAACCTGTTCTAAACCCAGTATTAATTCTCCTGCACTATTATTTGAGAGTAAATTTACAGCATCTTACCATATTGGTTTATGCACTGTTGGATACTATCCTTATTTGAACCTCCAATTCATGCGAAATAAGATATCATAACATTTAAGAGATTCATCAGTTGTTCAGAGTTCTTAAATTCTCTTCCCAAAAATTTTGCCCCCAAGTCCTTTTAAAGATGACTGCAATTTTAGTTGTTTTCCTGTTTTTTTTTTCCCTAAATCTCTGCTTGCTCTTTTTTTTTTTTTAAATAACTTTTTGTTGATAAAACCCATGCCAGGGTAATTTTTTACAGCATTATCCCTTGCATTCACTTCTGTTCCAATTTTTCCCCTCCTTCCCTCCACCCCTTCCCCCAGATGGCAAGAGTCCTTTACATGTTGAATAGGTTACAGTATATCCTAGATACTATATATGTGTGCAGAACCGAACAGTTTTCTTGTTGCACAGGGAGAATTGAATTTAGAAGGTATAAATAATCCAGGAAGAAAAACAAAAATGCAAGCAGTTTATATTCATCTCCCAGTGTTCTTTCTTTGGGTGTAGCTGCTTCTGTCCATCTTTGATCAATTGAAACTGAATTAGCTCTCCTTATTGAAGAGATCCACTTCCATCAGAATACACCCTCAAACAGTATCAATGTTGAGGTATATAATGATCTCCTGGTTCTGCTCATTTCACTTAGCATCAGTTCATGTAAGTCTCGCCAGTCCTCTCTGTATTCATCCTGCTGGTCATTCCTTACAGAACAATAATATTCCATAATGTTCATATACCACAATTTACTCAACCATTCTCCAATTGATGGGCATCCATTCATTTTCCCTGCCTGCTCTTTTTAAATAGAATTTCATATTTGTCTAATTACATGTACAGATAGCTTTCAATATTCATGTTTGCTAGATTTGGAGTTCCAAATTTTATTTCTTCCTCCCTCCCTTAACTCTCCCTTCCCCAAGACAACAATCTGATATAGGTTATACTTACACAATCATATTAAACAAATTTCTGTATCATTCATGTTGTGAAAGAAAAATCAGAACAAAATGGAAAAAAAAAAAAAGAAAAAGTGAACATTTTCTTTTCTTTTTTTTTTTTTTAAGTGACAATAGCATGCTTTGATCTCCATTCAGGTTCCATAGTTCTCTCTCTGGAAGAAGATGACATTTTCCATCCTTTGGGTATTGGAATTATCTTGAATCAATGTAATCCTTAGAAGAGTCAAGTCTATAATAATTGATCATCACATAATCTGTTTCTGTGTACAATGTTTTCCTGGTTCTGCTTGCTTCACTCAGCATCAGTTCATGCAATTCTTTCCAGGTCTTTCTAAAATCAGCCTGTGCATATTTTTTTAATAGAATAATAATATGCGATTATATTCATGTACCATAACTTATTCAGTCATTTCCCAATTGATGATTATCTACTCAATTTCTAATTCCTTTCCACCACATCCTTTTGCTAAATTTTTTTGCTAACAAACATTTTTTCTAATGTAGGTTTTTTACCCTCTTTTATGCTCTCTTTAAGATACAGACCTAATGGGAGCACTGCTGGTTTCAAAGATATGTGCAGTTTCATATGCCTTTGGGCATAGTTTCAAATTGCTCTCCAGAATGGCTTGATTAGTTCACAACTCCATCAACAATACATTAATGCTCTATTTTTCCCACATTCTCTTCAACATCTATCAATATATGTTCTTATCATCTTAGCCTCTCAGATAGGTGTGAGATGATATCTCAGAGCTGCTTTCATTTGCATTTCTCTAATCAATAATGGCTTAGAGTTGTCTCCCCCCCACCCAAAGGACTATAAATGACTTTTAATTTTTTCATCTGAAAATTGCGTGCTCCTATCCTTTGACCATTTATCATTTGGGAATGACTTCGAGTCTTATAATTTAACTCAGTTCAATCTAAGCGTTTTTACACAAATATTAGTCCTTCATTGAAGCAGTAGCAAACATTCCAGAAAGAGGCTTTTTATTCTGAGCTCCCAGTATCCTCTAAAAGTGAGGCTGTTTAAGAGATGTAAACAATTCTTTGGCGATGAGAAGTATCTAGATATAGTTAGAGGATTTTAAAAAAGTGGTTAACTTCTCAACCTTTTGGCTGTTCTTATAAAATAAACAGCTAGGAAACATTTGGCTTTGAATTGCATAACTCAGAATATTCACAGTAATGGAGCTAGAACATGCATTTAAAGCAGGAGCATTGAGACTTCCATTTGGGGACATGGCCAAGGCAGAAATTTGTTTTTACTGGATATGCCAATCTGCCCCAAAATATTTTTTTCTTAAAAAATAAAGAGGTAGGGGAAGGTGAGAAAATTATTTACTAAATGCTTATCAATTGAAATGAAAGAAAGCATATTCTTAATCATTTCTCCAGGAGTAAGCCTATCAAGCAGCATGCATTTCTTTGGAGTTTTCTTTTAGATACAGCTCAGGAAAATCTTCAGTGTGAAGTCTTTCTTAAAATCTCCAAATACTTTTGTTCTCCTTCCAAAATTAACTTGTATTTGATTATTCACAAGTATTTATATTTATTAATTTAAATTGTATGCTATATATACATATAGATATGTATATCATATACATATATATACACATGCATATATTATATATAATATTGTTGTCTTTCCTACTAGAATATAATTCTTTGAGAAAATGTATAAGTTCATTACTATATTTGTCCTAGACCTTTAAATAGTGGTAGCCATTAGTAGGGAGATTGATTGATTCTCCAGATAGTTTCTATTGAAGAATGATGAAGGGATGAGAACAAGAGAAAGCCATAGATCCTTGTATCCTGAGGGCACAGAACTTCAGGATTGTGTCCTTTTTGGAGAGATAAGCATCTCAAGTAGGAAAGTTAACAGGGCAATGAGAAAGAAGAGGTTTTTTGTTCTGTTTTTTTTTTTTTGTTTTGTTTTGTTTTGTTTTTCTTTTTTAAGATAAAGTACCTATATCTTGAGGGCTTCTGCTTCTGCTATTGTGGGTATTCATTGGCTAGGACCATTTCAGAATACTTCACTGGACCCAACATCACTGAGAGTTCTTGAACCTTTACCTCTATTTCACTGTTGAATCAAATCAAAGGTCCTAGTGGTTAGAGAGCTGGACTTTGAGACAGCAGATCTCATAATCCTGAGTAAACCACTTAATCTCTCTCAGTCTCCAGAAAGTTTCCTTTCTGTAAGATGGAGATAATAATAATACCTAACACAAAAGGCTGTTTGTGAGGGTAAAGGGTGATACAAGATGCCCCAAAATCCACACTGCAACCTTAATTGGTCAAAGTTTTAAGCTATTAAAGATTTTGGGAACATGGTATTACTGTAAGCCGCTTTGCCAAACTTTAGGATGATCTATAAATATGAGTTACCGTTATTAATTAAAATTTTGTTAAAGTGCCACTTCCTCCAAGCAGTTTTCTTTAATTCATTTAGATATTAATTTGGCCCTTCCCTTTCTTCTGGAGAGATGTTGGAGGTGGATAGGTAGATAGATGGATGGATAGAGAGATAGATAGAAGATAAATATATAGAGACAGAGACAGAGAGATAAAGAGATAGAATAGACAGATATTTTATTTACTTCTCTTTGAATATTTGGTTTCTTCCAAAAAGGATTTAAGGTTTCTGAGGGTAGATATAGGTTTTATCCTTATGTCCCCAGGACTTAATAACTTATAGAAAGTAATTTCAGCAGTTGCTTACAAATGTATCTGCTGAGTTTCACTGAAATGAATTCAAGCTTATGAGTGCTCTCTCTGACAGTGAAGAGCATTGCCATGTGGTTATACCTACATCCATTTACAAAGATACTTGAAGGCTCTCTGTAATCTAGTGACACATCTTTAAGAGCTTCTCTGGATAAAAACAAAACAATACACCAAACTACAACAACAACAACAACAACAAAATCACAGAAGAATTTTAAATGTGAGCAGCTGTTTTCTCAAACTCATCCACCCAAGGAATCCCTATTATGCCCAATCTGACAAGTGGCCGTTTAAGTCCTAGCTTGGAGACCTCCAAGGAGAGGAGAGCCCATGGCACTTGTGCTCCAGTCTAAGGGTTTCAGTCTTCTAGGTCTTTGGCTCTTTAAGCTTCTTATGGAGACTTCTCTCTGGAAAAGGAGGCACAAGCTTTATTATAAATCTAATAAGAAGATTGTATTCAGAATTAGAGGATTTTTGCTCCTCAATTCCCACATCTTAAGCAATAAATTTGACTTTTCTGTACTTCATCTTCCTTTGTTGAAAAAAAATCTTCAGGGATCCTCGGGATCCCCCATTCCAAAATAAAGAATCATGGGATCCAAGATTCTATGAGCTAGATGAAGTACCAGAGCATACCTAGTTCAATCACTCTACTGTACAGAGGAGGAGAAAGCTGAGGTCTAGGGAGCATAATGGGCTTTTCCAGGGCACAGAGAGACAGTAAACATAAGAAGTGAGATTTGTACCCAGGTCATCTGACTTCAATATCCACATAAATACTCATATGATATAATAGTCACATAAAATATTCTCATTTTATTTCATCAATAAAAACAATTTACATTTGTACAGTCCATTGGGTTTCTCTTTTTCTTTTTTTTTGTTAACAATCTATTTATTTTTTTTTTTAAATTAAGCCTTTTATTTTAAAAACATATGCATGGATCATTTTTCCACATTGACCCTTGTATAGTCTTGTGTTTCAGATTTTCCTCTCTTTCCCTTCCACCCCCTTCCCTAGATAGCAAGCAATCCAATATATGTTATACATGTTAAAATATATGTTAAATCCAATATGTGTAAACATATTTATACAATTTTTTTGTTGCACAAGAACAATCAGATCGAAAAGGAGAGGAAATTAGTAAAAAAAAAAAATACAAGTGAACAACATCAAAAATAGTGAGAATGTTATGTTTGTTTGTTTGTTTGTTTTTAATCCCCATTCAGTTTCCACAGCCTTCTCTCTGGGTATAGATGCTCTCTACCACAAGATCATTGGAATTGGCATCAATCATCTTATTGTTCTAATGAGTCATATTCATAAGAATTGATAATCATATAATATTGATAATGCCATATACAATGAACCTCCTGGTTTTGCTCATTTCACTTCACAACAGCTCATATAAGTTTCTCCAAGCTTCTCTTTCATCCTCCTGATCATTTCTTATAGAACAATGGTATTCCATGACATTCATGTACCATAACTTATTCAGCCATTCTCCAACTGATGGGCATCCACTCAGCTTCTAGTTCCTTGCTACTATGAAAAGAGCTTCCATAAACATTTTAGCACATTGGGTTTTTCAAAGTAGTTTCTGTAAAATTATGCCATTGGATATTCATGACAACCCTTTAAGAGAGGGGAGATTACTATGGCCAAACTACAGATATGGAAACTGAGGTACAGATTAGTGAAATGGAAATTCCCAAGATTATATAGACAGCAAAGTGATTATATTAATCACACAGTCAGCTTCACATTGGAACGTGTATCTTCCTCAATCCAAGCCCAACGCTACCCACTATGATATTCAGCTTCAGTGTCAATCATTTGGTAGTTTCCATTCTGTGTACTAACCCTGCTCTTGTCACTGTGCTCCCTTTTTCCTTTTCTCTCTTTTCTAGCCTTTCTTCCAATTTCAGTAATCTTCCAATTACATGATTTTTTCTAATCTTTTTCTTACAAGAATGAACTTCTGTGCAGTCGAGGACTCCTATGAGAGGTGTCAATGCAGGCTATCAAGGCAGGCTCCTTCCATCCCCACATTTGGGTCTAGCACATCCATCAACACTTGCCAACATTTGACATTAACATAAAGTCTTGGCCAGCAAAATTTACATTGGCAATTTATGTTTCACTAGTCTGTTCAACATCTTACTATTTCTTGGCTTCTGTATAAACCCTCAGTTTCAAACTTGATAGCAAGTATTTAGTTCAGAAATCTAGAGACCAAAGATTAGGGATGTGTCCAACACTTCCAAACCTTGGAGAAATGGCTTGGTCAATATGGGCAACCAAAATGTTTCCTTATCATCATAGGTATTGATGTAAATTATAAAGTCTTTCATATACAAATATATGTGTACTGTATATAGATGTACATATATACATACATGTATGTGTGTGTTCACATATGTGCCATTGGCATTAGGAAGACCCAAGATCATATCTGCTTCAGACACTTATTAGCAAGTCCCTTAACTGTTGTCTGCCTCAATTTTCTAAACTGTAAAATGGGGATGACAATAGCACCTACCTCTCAAGTTTGTGAATTATCAAATGAGAGAATAATTGTTGGAAAAAAAAATAAGTGCTAAGCACCATGCTGGATACATATTTAGTGTTCAAGAAAATGTTCCATGATTCTGAGATACTGATTTCCAAGAATTTCCCCATCCTCAAATCCTCTGTACCTATAAAATCATAGACCTTGATTCTATTATATGTATGTTATATGACAAATAGATCTAGATGGCTGTCTGGATTTTAATTACCTAGCCGTCTAGATAATCTGCCTCAAACTCCACAACTTTTTTTTTTTCAATTCTTACTAGGAATAGGGATTTTTTTTTCTGCCAAGAGCCATTTAGATATTTATAACATTTTTTGCTGATCATACAAAATTATCAATTTATAAAACTTAAGCCCTGGGAGGTCATTGTACCTACTTTTCAGCTCATCATTGACAGCAGTTAATTATGCAAAAGATTTAGCCACCCTTAGAGTGTGGAGGTTCCTGAACCCTGCCTTAATTCAAGAATCTTTTTCTGTTAGACCTTACCCAATACCTGAAGCTTCTAGCCAATTGCTTCTTTCTCTCTCCCTCTCTCTCTCTCTGTTTCTATCTGTCTCTCTCCTTCTTTCTTTGTCTGTCTTTCTCTTGTTCTTTCTTTCTATCTCCTTTTCTGTCTCTCTATCTGCCTGTGCTTTTTCATCTCTTTCTGTCTCAATTATTCTTTCTGTTTGTGTGTCTGTCTGTCTCTGTTTCTGTCTCTTCTTTTTTGTCTCATTCTGTCTCTCTTTCTTTGTTTCTCCCTTCTCCCCATTTGGCTATTTCTGTATCTGTCTCTGTTTCTATCTCTCTGTCTCTGTTTCTGTCTCCCCCTGTTTGTTTCTGTCTCTGAATCTCTCTTTTTATCAGTTTCTATCTGTGTCTGTCTGTCTATTCTCTCTGTCTCTGAATCTCTCTCTGTGACTTTTTCTCTCTGCCTCCATCTCTTTCTCTGTCTCTCTGTATCGTTCACATGCATAAACAAATTACATTACATTTAATTTGTACTTAACAGTTTCTATATGTATAAATATAGTTTCATTCAATAGATTCTTCTGTGGTTCTGTTTTAATATGATCCCCAGTTTATCATAGCACAGTCATGTTACATAGGAGACACATGAATGTTTCTGAAATGAATGAATGAATTATCCTCTCTAAGCCTCCTTTCTCTTAATTTTCAAGTGGGAATATTCTTAACAACTCTATAAAATTAATGTGAGGATCAAATGATATACAAAAATGCTTTGCAAACCTTAATGTGGAATTGTGAATCTTCAGACATCATAATACTCTATAACTCTTGACCATATGACATCAGCATGAGAATGTTAGTGTTCAAAGATGGGCTTTTCTATCAGGGACCAACTGGAGAAGATGGAAAGTCTGTCTGGTTCTCTTAATGCTCATCTATTCTTGTTGTCCAATTTATAGCTGAGCTTTTTGTCCATCTCCTATGACTGGTGGGCTTGTCTCTGGTGGGCTCTGTTGCATGAACAGAGTCTAAATGTCAATTCATTGATGCTTTGACATTCCCTAGTCAGATGGATAAGTACACTGACTCCCAATGAAGTGACTATGGACTGGTTAACTATGTAAAATAGATTTGGTGGCTTTTATTATTACTGATTTTACTATTACAGAAATCATTTCATCATTTACTGATATTTGTTACTGATTATGATCATGATTATTACTGATATGTTACCAATTTATTGTACTATTATTTTGTTATTACTGATATTACCAGTTTCAATGTTATTCACTTTCCATTTCTTTAAATTCCTCATTCTATTGGACCTATTTGGATCAAGTTTTTATATCTTTAATTAGAGAAATGATTATAGGCAGATAGTATTTCATGCAAGGACTCTGCAGTAGTTCTGTCCTCAAGTGGTAGATACTACAAGGGATGACTTGACTAGCTACTTACTGAACCTTGTGGATCTGACATGGGTTTCTTAATCAACTGCAATTTTAAAAGGGAAAATGAACGGGAAATAAGATAGATGCTTTCAAAGTGACATCGTCCAAAATGTTTTTAAAAAATAGATCAAAGGCATTCAGAAAGAGAAATATTCACTTTGTACTCTAAGTAGTGACAGCTTTGTTCTGGCTACTTTAAAAACAAAAATATTTTAAAATAAAATTAGGTTAGAAAGAAGTTTCAGAAATTCATATGATACTTTTAGAAAGTAATGTTAGGAAAACTGGCAGGAAAAAACATAATGATATATCCATATAGATCTCTTATGGGTGAGATAGTACCTTAAATATCTTTCCTTGCTCTATCAGGTCATATAGAGAGAGATGTAAGAGACACAAAGATTTATCTACTTTCACTGTAAAGACAGGGAAACTGAGGCTCAGGGATAAGAGGTGACTTTGTCATGCTATTCAATTCATTCCAACAGGCACTTAATCTCTACTACATGTAAGGCCCAGTGATAGATTCTGGGGATACAAAACAAAGACTAGTAAAAGTCTGGGTTCTCAAGGTCCTTGAAGTCTGTTGGAGGAATACAACCAATGAACATGATAATTTGAGAGTTGGAGGTAATAACACTTGGAGACAGATAGATCAGGAAAGACACAATGGCTTGTCCTTGAAGAATATTAGAGTTTTGATGAACAAAGTCAGGAAAAATGACATTTTGAGCATTAAGAGATTGCTTGTACAAAGACACCAAAGATGTCATGTCAAGATCAGAAAGTGAACTGATGAATAAATGGCTCGCTATTTGGTTGAAATGTATTAATGTGAAATGGATATAATATTCAATAAGGCTAGAAAAGTTAGCTGTGGCTTCATAGTAAATATAGAAGGCTACTCTGCATTATACTGACATCTGAACTTGATTCCAAATCTGCAAAATAAAGGGGAGGAAAACTAATAAGAAAGCAGTTTCTGGAAGTCCTGAGTTTAAATTACTTAATTTGATCAAGCCTCATTTTCAAAATAGGATATAATCCCTGATGGTTAGTCCAAAATCAATAGGAATAGTTGAAGATCACTCACATAAGTACTATTATTTTATATTTTAATTCCCATGCTCACAGTTGAATTTTAGGTAATAGCTGAAGGAGACATTTTCCTCTTGGGTTCTAGAGATACTTCTCTGGAATTGGTGTGACTCAAAATGCCTACAAGCATGGTTTGCCCAAAGTGTATCCATGGAGAATCACTTATGCAAAGGGATTTAAGTGACTTTTTGAAAAGAGTGTTTTCTAAGATATAAGAACAGTGGATATGAAGCATCTGCCTAAAATACCAGGAGACATTTTCTTCCAAGTACATATAGAGGAGAAGAAAAAGTGGATTCAAGCTTAGAAAGAAATATGACAAAAGGAAGAGTCATTTCTAGCAGCTCTTGTCTAAGATGTCCTTTTCTCCTATTTGTGGGTTGTTTAAGAAATTCTTCTCAAGCCTACAGAAGTTGATTTATCCTCATCTCTTGCTGCAGAAACCAATGATTTATAATCTAGTCGAGGGACATTGCTAGGACTTTGATGGGGAGATGGAGGAAGTAAAAATCCCTTCTACATTTCCCATCTCTCAAAGCCCATCTCTGGCCAAGAGGGACAAGATTAAGGAGACCTATCTAAGGTACAAGATTTTTGCTCTGGTAATCCACAAATCTTTCATAGAGAGATTAACTGAATATCACACTTGCTCCAGTCCTTTGAATGACTATAGTTCTTTCTAACTAATTTGATCATTTGAAGACAAATCACTTGCATTCAACCAAGTTCTCATAGCCTTTCTAAGCATGATCTTACTTTGAAGGACGTTTTCACCCCTAGTCCAAGTCCTTAGTGGTAACATGGCAAACGTATACTTGACTAAGATTAGGATTAAGTAACTGAGACAACCTACTTCATCTGTCAGTGTCTTTGTATCTCTACTTCAATAGACAGCACTTCCTCTTTCAGTATTATGTGAATTTAAAGCAACATGGTCAGCTGAGTGAATAGAATATCAATTCTAGAGGTAGGAAGCCTCCTACTTCAAATCTGGTCTCAGACACTTACTAGCTTTGACACCATGTGCAAAAAAAAAAAAAAAAAAAAAAAAAAAAAAAAAAAAAAAGTTAAGGGTTAAGGGTTTTTCCCTTAACCCTGTTTATCTTACTTCCCTTATCTATGAAATGATCTGGAGAAGACAATGTTAAACCACTTCAATATCTTTGCCAAGAAAATTCCAAATGAGCTCACAAAGAGTCATTCTGCTTGTTTTTTTTATGATTAACCAGATAGTGAAGAATGAGGGGAAATGAGTAGTAGATATAGAGGAAAACATATGCTTGATATAAGTCAATCAGAGGAAAAAATGGAAATTTTAAATCAAAATATAACCTTTGAAATGAAATAACAAGACAAATACATAGATGGGCCCTATTAACCTTAAAAGTTGCCTCACTGAGGACCACTGCCTTAGTGATGCATTATTAAAACAACAACAACAACAACAACAACAAAAACCTATTTGCATATTTCCTAAACATATGGGCAGCTCATGTCCCATGCTTTAAAAATTAACCAACATTGACTCATGTTATTCATTGTCAATAAGAGTAATACCCTTCTTATCATAAAGGAGAGAAAAGGAGCCACATGTGCAAAAAAAGTTTGCAGCATCTCTTTTTGTGGTGGCAAAGAATTGGAAAATGAGGAGATGCCCATCAGTTGGGGAATGGCTAAACAAGTTGTGGTACATAAAGGTAATGGAATATTATTAGTCTATAAAAAATTGAGAACCAAGCTGATTATAGAAAGACCTGGAAAGAGCTACTTGAACAGATTCTGAGTGAAACAAAAGCAGAACCAGGAGTACATTGTACACAGAGAAAGCAATATTGGACAATGATCAGCTATGAACAACTTTGTTCTTCCCAGTGGTTCAGTGATCCAAAGCAATCCCAATAGGTTTTGGACAGAAAATGCCATCTGCATCCAGAAAAAGTACTAAGGAGACTAAATATAAATCCATACATGCTATGTTCATTTCTTTTTTCCTTATTTTTATCTCTCCCATAGTTTTTCCCTTCTGCTCTGATTTTTCTTTCCCAACATGACTCATAAAGCAATGTATATTAAAAAATAATTAAATTTACTTAGAAAAAAAGAAAAATACCTTTTTTTAAACCCCCTACCCCCACTTATTTCCTCACTCCTATTGTATGGGACACATTGATAGAAACAAAATAGGATGAGGAGGGAAAATGTATTTGGAAAAAGAAGAGTAGATTCTGGACCCTCAGGTTTTACATATGTAAAATAAAATGTTTGGATTAGATAATCTCTAAGGTTCCTCCTTTTGCTGAATCCTATGCTTAATTCTAAAGTATTAAAATATTAATTTAATCCATTTTAACATATGCAAGAGTATTTGAACTTTAAAAAAATGTTGTAATCAAAAAGGAGAGATGTTCCTCTGTTAATATTTTCACACTTTTCCAATCATTTACATACACTTGTGTTTTCTAGATCTTAAGTTAATCTTCTATAACTTTCAATATTTTTACACATTTTTTATTTCCTTCTCTGTGTTCATGTTGATTTGTTCTTAATAAGATTATAAGCTTATTGAGTGCACGGAGTGGTTTAGTTTTATTTTTATATTTCCCAATGCCAAGCTCAGTACATGGCACATAAATAGCCTTAATAAACATTTATATAATTATACTCGCTTGGGTACAGGAGAGCTTTTTTTTTTCTTTATCAAAATTACAAAAAAAAAAAAAAAAAGAAGTTTTTTTTTTTTTTCATTTTTTAATCTTTACTTTTGGACTTATCTAAATGAGTTAGGTTGTGTTGAGGTGACCCATCCAGAATACTTCCCTTACTGAAGCTTTCTGGTTGTTTATTGTTTTTGTTGATCAAAGTAAAATGACAAAGTGAAATGTTATGGGGAAAAAAAGAAATGCTCTGGAATTACAATGTGCAGAATAAAGAGCGGGGTACATGAAGCATCTGTGTCTTCTCATCAGCTTATTTAAGGCACATCACTCTGAAACAGTGGAAGAACAACCTCTCAGGTTATTTTTTTGTTTTGTTTTGCTTTGTTTTCCCTGAAATGATTACCTGAAACTCAAAGGAGCACTTCATCTGTTTGGTGACTAAGATTTAGTAAAGCCCTCATCCCTGTAAATATGCAGCCAATGTTTAGTTGAAATAGTCTACCCAGAGGAAAAACAACAACAACAACAACAAAGTCTGTATTGAAAGTTGGAAGGAACCTCAGCTCTCTCCCAACCTTCATCCTTTCTTAGGTTAAGGAGCTACTCTTAGGAGAAGTGACTGACCCAAGGGCTTGCAGCTTGTGAATGACTGAGGAAAAATCTGACTCAGTAATCCTGGCTCCAAGTCCAGTCCTGGAAAATGAAATTGTCTTTGTGCAATAACCAAACTAGACTGTGGCAAAAGCAGGGGGAATGTCTTCTCGAGTTACCATTCAAATGAAACTTTCAGGGCTGTCTCCCCACTTATCTCTTTCTCCTCCTGAATCTAGAGAGGCACAGAGAGACAGAGATGTACATACAGAAAGACAGAGAAAGATAGAGAAATAGACAGAGACACAAAGACAGACAGAGAGAAAATGAGAGACACAAAGAAACAGAAACAAAGATAGAGAGAGACACAGAGAGATTCAAAGAGACAGAGACACAGAGAGAGACAGAAACCAGGAGAGACACACAGAGAAAAAAATAGAGACAGAGATAGAAAAAGACACACAGAAAGACAGAGAGATAGAGACAGAAATACACAGAGAGACAGAGACAAAGAGAGAGCAAACCATGGTAGGTGTTAGAAACCAAACAACAGCCAAACACACACTGGCTTCAAGTAGAGAGCGGAGAAACACCCTCAGAATTTGTACCAGTGCCTGGGACATAGTGAGTGTTTAATAAATGCTTGTTGAATTAAATTATACTCTGCTGGAGGAAAAAAAAAAAGCAAATGAAGGCAAAACTAATACAAGATGAAATGAAGAGTGAGAGATACTTTAAACTGAGATTTTTACTGAACACGTTGATCTATGTACTGGAAATAAGAGAGGGCTTATTTGAGTGCTTGCTTCTAAAATCAGGAGTACTGGATTAGAATCTCACCTCTGAGAACTAGGACTTGGTGGATCTTGAACAAATCACTTAAACTCTTAGGTCTCAGTTTCTTCAGGTATAATGGGATGCTGGGCTACACAGTTTCTAAAATCTCTTCCAGATCCTGAGACATTTACTTTCTGTGCCACTGTTTGCTAGCTATATGTCCCTAGATAAGTTATTCAGGTGCCAAAAGATAAGTTTTCTCATCTGTGAAATGGGAATAATATAACTTTAATATCCATCTCCCTGGATTGACATAAATCTCAATTATGAACATTTTTATTAAGTACTTTAAATACTTTCAAGGGTAATTCATTCTTTCACATCATCATGATTATTATTTAAATTAGTAATAAAAATAATATTGTAATACTAATATAGTAGTAGTAGTAGTAATTTTAAATATTCTATGCCTTTATTTACAGGGCCTTCGGCACTAAATAAATCTTTACTAATTTATTGGTTGATTAGTTTTTACTAAGTGGCTCAGGAGATAAAATCCTGGACCTAAAGTCAAGGACCCTTCTTCCTGAGTTCAAATCCAGCCTTAGATACTTACCAGCTACATGATCCTGGACAAGGCACTTAACCTCATTTTCCTCAGTTTCTTCATCTGTAAAATGAATTCGAGAAGGAAATGTGAAAGTATTCTAGGATCTGACAAGAAAACTCAAATGGAATCACAATGCATTGGACTGAATTTTAATGACTCAAAAACAGAAACATCCTTACAGTGAGATTACCTGATATGAGAAGGATGGGGCTGAGATCCTCAGTAAAGAATTTCAAATTTTCATGTGTATATATGGAGTTTTTTTTTTCTTTTTTTTTTTTTTTGCCATCTTAAAACCTCACAAGTGCTTTTACTGAAAAAAAAAAAAAAAGTGTCAGTAAAACACTCCTAACTCTGGTAAGCCAAGGCTTTTTCTAGGTTAATTTCAGAGAATGCAGCCTATTTTCAGAAAAATGTCCCATGGTACTGGTTGAGCAAGTCAGCATGATGTCCTGGTGGAAATGACTGCAATATTTAACATTTAATCCAACATTTATTGCAATTAAATATGAGCTCCTTGAGAACAGGGATTTTTTTTTTTTTTGACCGGGGGGGAGAGGGGAGGAGAGAAGGATGACTTTCTATTAGTGTTTTGCACAGTGTTTAATATATAGTTAGTGCTTAATCGATGCTTTTAACTTGTTGTCTTAAATGGATGTCAGTTGGCAACTTCTTAAAAGGACCTTCTTTGACTGCTTAACCTGATTTCCTGTACTTGATCTGGGCTTTTTGGTCATTTGTTTCACATTGGCCTGGACACCAGGGTCTTCCTTTTGTGTAATTTGTCAGCCCCTAATCGATTTATTCTTTTTATACAGACTAGGCAGTGCATTCATTCAACTCTACCCTCAATATGATTAAATTAAACATAATATCCTCTTGTATTCCTCATAACACCATTATTGGCTCATTACTGCAACTTACATTTTGTTTTACTGTAATAATGGTTTAATAATTATTTAACCCATGAAAATGACAAATAGCAAACTAAAGAGATCTTCTAAGACTGTAATCATGCATGGATAGGAAATCCTGGCCAAGCCTTCTAATTTATTGCACTTGACCTACTGATGACCTTTTCCAAAGATATGAATTGTGATGTGTGTGTGTGTGTGTGTGTGTGTGTGTGTGTGCATGTGTAACTTCTTCACTATGTTGGATCAACTAAGGGGTAATATGTCAACAAGCACTTGTCCACAGCATAAGATCAGGAGCTACAACAATTAGGTCCCCAGATGTAGGATGGGCTGACTTGGGAAGTAATGAGCTGATTTTATTTGGAGGTCATCTAGAGACTGGATGCAATTTTTTTGGGGGGAGGGGGATGCGAGAGAACAGATTTCTGTTATTTTGTTGTTTGAACTAGAGAGATTCTCACATCCCTTCCAAAATGGAAATTCTGTGAGTCTGAGGTTAATTGAAGTACCAATTACTCAGAGCAAAGTCAGTGGAGTGATTTAAGGCTCACAAAAGTCTGTTAATAGTGGTTCTACTACAGAAAAAAAAAAAAAAGGCCCCACTCACAAGATGAAATCATATTTCAGTAGGAGAGGAGGTGAAGATATTAAAATAATCTGACAGATCCCCGTGCAATTTGTACATGGATAAATGTTTAGATTTAGATCTTTTTGTTTGTTTTCTGTAAGTTAACGTGAAGGCTAGGTAAGGAGAGGAAAGAGAGTTTCTAAATGACAACCAGAATGCAGAACAGATGGGAATAAAAGGGAAATATTATGAAACAAGCTAGAATAAAGGAACAGAACTATTGAAGGCAGACTCTTCATATGCCCTGATTGGGACAGAAGTGCTGATGATGAAAAGAAAGAACATGTTTCTGTTCAGTCTCAGAGGACAGACACAGGATAGGCGTTTGAAAGAGTTAAATTTGGGGATATCAGGGCACAAATATTTCCTAACACTTAGAACTATATGAACACCGATTTGAGCTTCCTCAGGGTAACAAGATAAGGCCTTTACACTAGTTGGAAACAAAGACACTGCTTTCAGATTCAGATGGTCTGCTACTTAATATTCATGGACCTTGGACTTCTCCCTCTTTAGTTCTGAATGACACCATCCACAAAGTAAGGATTTGGATTTCACAGCTTTAAGGACCCTTCCATCTCTAACCTTAATCTTAATTAAATACCAGGTCCTTAAGAACAAAGTTTTTGTTTTTTTTTAAACTCTCCTGTCAGTGCTTTATACAGTGCTTAAGATACAGTTAGTGTTTAAAAAATACTTGTTGAGGGCAGCTAAAGGGAGTAGTGGTTAGAACATTGGTCCTGAAATCAGGAGGATTTGAGTTCAAATGGGACCTCAGAAAATTAACACTTACTAGCTAGTGATTACTAAGCAAATCACTTAATCCCAATTACCTCATCAAAATAAATAAATAAAAAAAAATAAAATAAAAGCTTGTTGACTTACTAAAATAGAAGCTGGATAGCAAGTTTTTAAAGGATCTTCTGTAAGAGAAGGAATTCCTCATTCTTTTTACACCTCTTTGGCAATCTATGAACTAATTTTTTTTTAAATAATGTATAGAATACTGTGCAGGAGAAGTAAATTAAATATATTGAAATAAAGATGACTTTCCTCTATCTATCTAAAGTCTGTGCTCAAGTCCCAAGTGATCTATGAGCCTCAGGTTAATAACCCTCAATCGATTCTGAATTCTTATATGGAATTGGACTAAATGGTCTCTGCAGACTCTTCTATCTCTGAGATTCTGAGAAGTCAACGTCTCTAAGGAGGAACAATTCTTATTCTAGAGGAGGAAATGTGTTAAGGATGAATAATTTTAGCAGCATTTGGACTCCATTCACTAGAGAGCAGAGGGATATATTTAGGTGTATATCCAGAAAGGATGGGAAAAGTCACATCATCAAACTCTCTCCTTGTTTGATATGTGATCAAACTGACGTCAAAGTTGCTTCTCTGGCTTATCCAGAGTTATCCAGAGAGTAAGTTTTACAGGAAGAATTTGAACTCAGATCCCCTGTCTCCAGAACCAATTCTCTTTCTTTGAGACTTTTTTCAACCTTTAAAATGAGAAGTAATTTACCCAAATTTACATAACTAGTTGATGTCAGAAGTAATTTGAACTCATATCTTCTGGAGTCCATGTTCAGGACTCTGAACTCACTCAACAAACAAACACTAGAATTTTTTTTTTTTAATCAAAACAAATCAAGAAATCTTTTGACACACACTATATAGTGAGCACTAGTGGTATACAAAAACAAACAAAACAGAAACTATCAAATGATGGTTCACCTTCCAAGAATTGGTTAATTCTAATGAACATCTCACATTCTCTGCACTGTGCCATCTGTGACTTTTCCTTGAACATGGTAGAGAAAGTCTTTGACCTTTCTAGAATGACCTTTAAGACTGCCTAGGATGCTGGCCAACTGGGTGAATGCATATATTTAATTTGCAATCAGGGAAAGCTTTTTGTTCATTAGATACTTGGTGACCCTGAGGAGAGAAAGCTGAATTGTCCTTGATTCAAGATCCAGTATTCTAGTCTCCAGCCTCTAAAACTAGTCACCTAGATATAAGGTAAGGCTTCTTCACACTGAAGTCAGTGTGCCCACACTGTGTCATGTGACTTGAACAATACATGTGTGTAGTTTTAATATTCCACTCTGTGGAAGTTGTGCAATTAAAAAATTACATCATAGAAAGAAGAAAACTCTAATAACTGAGGAATTAAGGTGACTAGGGATCCAAGTCAAGTCTTCTTCTGTGACCATTGAAAACATACTCTGTCTCTCAGTAACCTGGATTGGTCCCTGAGATTGTATATTTCAGAGGAATGGCTATCATGCTTTAGTTTTCAAGAAGTTTCCATTATGGGAATTCATCTGGCCCATGAGAATCACAGGGCTAGACACCATCACACTTCCTTCCATTTTATATCTCTCTGTATGTCTTTGTCTCTGTCTATCTTTCTGTCTGACTGTCTTTCTCTCTCTCTCTCAAAGTTAAAAGCATCTTTACCTCTTTTAACTGCTAGCTCCTGATTAACTGGCATTTTTGCCTTTTTCAAAACTTTGTTCAAGCAATGCCTTTTACATGAAGTCTTTCCCAATTCTCAGCAGCTTTTGGTATACTCCCAATTAAATTTTCTTTCAATTTATTTTTGTATGTTTACTTCTTCTTCTTCTTCTTCTTCTTCTTCTTCTTCTTCTTCTTCTTCTTCTTCTTCTTCTTCTTCTTCTTCTTCTTCTTCTTCTTTTTCTTCTTTTGTATGTATATATCATGCACCTTACAGAATATAAGCACCTTATGGGTAAAGACTATTTCATTCTTAGCTTTGTGTTCTATTTATCCAGTCATTGCTTGATAAAGTTTTTTAGTTGATTGATCTTTAGAGCCAAAAGACACCCTACCCCCCAGCTAAGGTACCTTACACAAAGATACACGCATACACACACACACACATATCAAACAGATAGACTGATATGGAAACAGTGACAGAGAGAGGTAGAGAAGGAGCAAAAGAGAAAGTTAAAAGAAAGTTACTTTTGAAAAAAACTTTGATTTAGAAATCCCTTGTCTTTATGAAGTCTCTCTTCATCCTCCCTACCTCTGGCCCACTTCCCTTTGCAGCAATCACAATAAAGAGATGAACATGTTGATTTTTGAATAAATATTTGAAAGGCTGTCATGTGGGAGTGGGATTATTAGACTTCTGTAGATTAATCAACAGCTAACAAGTACTTTTAAAAAAAATACATACTATTCAAACACTGAAGCAATTTTACTCATGAATCACGTATATTTGTATAGGGAAGATAGTCCTGTAGATTTTGAGTTCATGGATGTGTATATGTGTTTATGTGTGTGCATATATACATATAAACATACATGCAAACACACATGCAATCTAAATATATACTTATATCTATAAATATAAAGAGAATAATACTAATATTATTGTAAAAACAATAATTCCCAGATATAAATAGAAATGAATGCAAATTAAATATAAGGTAGGTTGAAAGGGAAGACGACAACATGGTCATCAAGAAGGATTATATCTAGAGGTCATTGTTGGAACCATATCTTAATGGAAGAGAGGTATTCCATTAGGTGGAGGGCAGGAGTCATATATTTCGGGCAGATGGGACAGACCTGTTTTATTTAGTTCCAATGAGCAAAACTAAAAACAACTATTAGAAGTTGCAGAATGTCATGTCAGGAAGAATTTGTTTTGAACAATTAGAATGATCCACAAAATGGGATTGACTGCTTCTGAAAGGCGGTGCTCTGGAGATAAATTCTAAATGATCATTCATTCCCTGTAGATTGATAATCTTATTGTGATGACCGTGTATTTTAAAATCAGCTGGAGCCAGGAATTCAGGTTAAGGGAAAATCTTCAATCTTTATTCTTTTTGAGGTGAAGGGGGGTTAGCAATGTGAGCAGCTGCAACAAGACCCCAGCCAGCAGTTTCTTTTCTCTTTTCGCTTCTCTCTCCACCCCTCTGCCTCCACTCACCAAAATCGTCATTTCCTATACAACACATCAGAACTTGCACAAAGAGTAGGTGGGGGCCATTCTTTCTCTAAGCATATATATATATTAATAGAGTATGGTCTAATCACTATTTAGCCTCACATGCTTGGGACCTCAGTGCATCAACTTGAGCTTCAGCCCATTACATCCTATGCTGTAAAAGAGAATCCTATTCATATACTAGTGGGTCTAAATAACATCTGAGATGGCATCTGACTTTGAGATCCCTACTTTTCCATGTTAAGGTCATCTGAATTGAAGACCATCTGAATGTAAAAGTGATTTTTACCAATTTCTGCCTGCATCAACATGTATGCCTCTCCCCACAACTTTTCATATTCAAAAAAAAATCTGCAAAACTCCAGTAGCATCTGTTGGGAGCTAGGAATTAGAATTCACAAGAAATCCCTCTACCCCCCCAAAAAAAAATCAAAACTAATCCCACAACATTTTGAGGGAATTGGTTTTTTATTTCTATTTAAAATGATGCTTCTAAAATGAGGGGAGAATTTAGCAAGAAAGAAAACTAAAATAATCTTACATAAGGGAAGTAAATGTCACGTTTGGATGCGATCAATCCCTAATAATGGTCGAGCTACATTTTTAAGAGACATGGTTCCTACTATTTATCCACTCATTAAAAACTGAGCTAAGTTTTGACATTTAGATTCTGCATGGCAGCAGACTTTAAATGAAAATGATGGTCTTGGCAGCTTAGGAGGTAATTTCGGCAGGTCCAAATATCCAAGGGTGAGTTCAAATTAAAATCTTCCAGACTGGAGCTGGTGACTGCTTCCAGTAAATCTGAAGTCTTGCTGGGCTTTTCATAATTGAGGCAGTCACTTGTCTCTTATATTAGAAGCTAATGCTGGCCAAACAATGTGGGACACTCAAATTCCTTTTCTTATGTGGTGATTGTGTAAATAGAGATGAGCCTGAATTGATGTTGGGTTCTTACTGAAGTCAGAGTCCTTTTCCATTCCTACTTTTAATCCTTTGGTACATTTCTTCAACAAATTTGGTGATACTGTTGTGAATCCGGCTTAGTAGTATAAGGAAGGCAATGGGATGTAACTTTAAGAGATAGAAATGGATTCAAATCTGTACTGAAAGCCAGAGTAAACCCCTGAAGTAATAAAAGGGATTGATCCAACTACTTATTCAAGAAAAGCAGTATGGATAAAAAAAATGCTTATAGTTCAGACCATAATATGGTAATGCAGTGAGTGTAAAGTTATAAAGATGCTTTTAATTTATGTTTGCTTATGTATAAGAATATATACATATATATGTTTTTATATGTTGTCTATAGGAAGCAGCAGTTGCTCAGTGGATAGAGTACTAGGCCAAGAGTTCAAATCTTAAAGATCTGAGGTCAAATCCAGTACTTCCTAACTGTGTGATCCTGGGCAAATCCCTTACCCTCTATCACCTGACCAAAAAAAAAAAAAGTTTGGAGAAGCAAACCAGTGTGGTATTTTTGCCAAGAAAATCCTGGATGGAATCACAAAGGGCCAGTCATGATTGAAATCACTGAACAACAAAATCAGTGGAATATGTTATCTAAGTCCATGATTTAAGAGGTCTTGTGAATTCCAAGAGTAGAGTTCTCCATCACACCTTAGATGTAAATAAAAAAAAAAAATCAATAAGTTTTCGTCTTGAAGAGTTTCCTGGGGCAATGGGAGGATAAGAGACTTGCCAACGTGTTCATAGCTGGAATTCATCAAGCTGGGATATCAATACAGGTAGAGAGATATGGATTCAGTTCTTGAAAACCAATATGCATGCTCTCAAACAAATCCTGCTCTTCACTGAGACCCAATCTCCTCATCTGTAAAATGAAGAGGGGTAAAGCATATGATTTTAAGTGTTCTTTCTAGTTCAAAATTGAAGACCTTATCATTGTGATCTTTATAAGGGATGATGGAAATTTTAAAGAAGTAAGCACAGCCCACTTGATTACTTGGAGGGGAAGCGCATAAAGGAAGGCAATGTCCGGAGGAAATTCTCATCATATGGTGACATGACAAATTCCTGTCTCTGGTTTCAAAAGAGAAACAGGGAATTTTTAAATCAATGTCTTTGCACAGGACAAAATGAGCAAATATTTATTAAGCACGTTTGAGGACAAGATTTGTTGTGTACTGGGGGAGGGGAGAAATAACATTGGATTAGGAAGTAGAGAAGAGCTGGATTTGTGTGAGGAGGATACTTATTTATCGGACAAGTCTCTTTTTTTGTGCTCTCCCTGGTACTGATTCTCAATTTCAGCCATGCTCATCCACTCTCCTTTGCTTTATTTAGATCACATCTGGTGCATTGTGTTGACTTACAGGGGCTGGATTTTAGAAAAAAGCATAAATAAACTGGAATATTTCCATGGGAGGGGAGCCAAAATGGGGAAGGGCCTTGAGATCATTCCATATGAGGACCAATCGAAGGAGCCAGCAAGATTTAGCTGGGAGAATAGAACCCATGATCCTATAATAGCAAGATACATTTTTTGATGAAGCATAATCATAGTAGACAGTAAATCCTTCTTGTCTCTTAGGGGCCCATGTCTACTCATAGTAGTGCCTTCAAAATGTGCTCATTTCTCTTTGAGAGTAGCCTCAAGGCCTATAAATTAAAAGGCCCATAAATGAAACTTTCTGGAGTTTATATTGCATTATCATATTTAACTGCAAAAATATATGCTGCACAATCTTTCATAGTGTCATGTTTTACAGATGTCATCTCTCTTCTTTTTTCATATCAAGATCTCTCATAAAAATTGAAAAGCAAAAGGCCCCATCACACAAAAATCATTGATGGCTTTTATTGTCTGGTATTTCATTTTGAATGATTGGCAAGAAAGGCATTAACACATTTATAAAACCATTTAAAGAACATTTATTAAGTGCTTGCTGTGTGCAGAAGACTGGGTCTGATGGTAAAGAAAAAAATGTTTAGATAAGACAGATTCCCTTTCTTCAGTTTCTCCCCTCTCCAATCCATCTTTCACACAGCTGCCAAAATAATTATTCAGAAGCATAAGTTTTCCCATATCATTTCCCTATTCAAGAATCTTCAAGGACCCTCAATTGTCTAGCATAAAACACAAACTCTTCAGCATAACTGTGAAAGCTTTTTGCAATCTAGATACAATATCAATTCCCAGGAGTATTACATGTTACTGTCTTTTCAACTCTCTACTTTCTACCTAAATTGGTTCATTTAGCATGATTATGATTTAGCCTTATACCTCTTACCTCCTTGTTCATACTCTTCCAAATACATCATGAACTCTCTCCTAAATTGACATCTATGGCTTTCTTTAAGTTCCAGTTCATGTTCTATTTCCTAGAGGAAGATGTTCCTGATACTCTGAGTTTTTAGTTTTCTTTCCATCCTTAAATGAACGTTGCATTTATCTATCCATATATATCATTTCCCCCCCTTCCATCAGATTTGTGATTTCATTGTTATAGAGATATGTAAATAAAGAAGGAACTGTCTGTCAAGAACAATCTGCACTTTTTCTGTAACTCCCAGTCTGAGACAGTTAAATAGGACTCTGAGAGGTCATGAGTTGTCAAGAATCACACAATCAACATTTGTGAGACACAGAACTTAAAGAGACTTATTAAATGAGACCGAATGGCCTCCCAAACAAGCATCCTCTATGCCACACTAGTTTTCATAGGCTACTTTCCCAAAACTAATGTAAAGTCCTTGAGAGAAGACACATTTATGTGGTTTTTTTTGGTTGTTGTTGTTTGTTTGTTTCTCCCTCCCCTTTTCTTTTGTTCTTATAATATTGAAACTTAAGTTTCCTTTCACATAAGAGATGGTGGATTTTTTTTTTTTTTCTTGAATTGGATTGATTTAGATGGGCTGAACTGAGAAAGACTGGATTGGATTATCTTCATAGAATTTGCCATTATGGAATATTTATATATCACAATATCTCATCAATTAAACCAATTTCTCATTGTTAAATATTGAATACCTAACCTCTCTAGCTGCCATTTATTGGGTAATAGGATTAGTTTGATAAGTGGGGAAATCTGAATTTTAATTCACACACTTGATTAATAGTGTTGCTTTCTGTTAATTAAAAAAATAGTTTGTTAGAAGATTGAGAATGAGAATATGCTCTGAAGCAAAAAGTTGCCCTCTCTTTGTCAAGTTCAAGTGTCTGTATGTTGAAATCCCTTCTTATATTTTACATTAATGTGGTATTTCCCATAACTTATAGCCAGGGCTAATTTGCACTCGTCAAAATAAATGTACTCTCTTTGTTAGATATTTGGTCACATTTAAGGCATCATTTTGGTTGAACTTTGTTCCCTCTTGATTATGTAGAATACTTGTTTCTGTTTCAGGCTTGCAAAGTCGTCTGACCCATTGCACCTACAAATTGGTGCCTGCTGGTGCCATTTGTTTAAAACTCATAGCCTATAATTTTACCTCGATATGCAAAATGTAGTTCAGCCCATTAGATCTTTAAAGTGAATGATCCATTTCATAACCTTTACTCAAGGGTTTTGAAAATGGTCGTATTTTATCAAGTGATTTTTTTTCTTAGTGACTTTTTCCCTGAAGCCCAGATTACAAGAGACGAGAAGTAAAATTTTTGATTTTTCATGATGGACAAATATGATCATTCAAAGTCTATCATGATTTGTTTCATTATCCTTGTCTTTTTAGCCTCTTCAGGAAATATTTGAAGGAATATCTTCTATTCCCTATATGCCCTTCTAAAATCACCTTACTGTATCATTGGATTACACTGCATAATCTTTCAGTTCATTTTGGATTGACCATTGTTATAGGGTGCCAGACTGTGCCCTATCAGAAGCTCAGGGAGTTAATAGGAAAGAAGGAGATGCCATGAAGATGATTCTTTCACAGCCAAGGAATTAATGGTGGAGAAACAATGGTTAAACTATTCCCAAGACACATAATGGAATTCTGCCAGATTCAGGGATAGCTAGAGAAACAGCTCTTTGAATCTTTTCAACCAAAAATCAATCTTGGTCATATGAAAACCTCACAATATGGCTACTAGGGGAAATTTGTACAAGGGCATTGATAAGAATCAAAAAAAGAAAGAAAGAAAGAAAGAAAGAAAGAAAGAAAGAAAGAAAGAAAGAAAGAAAGAAAGAAAGAAAGAAAGAAAGAAAGAAAGAAAGAAAGAAAGAAAGAAAAGCAGGGTAAATGTATGCCATAATTGAAAAGAAAGTAGGGCAAGTAACTAGAGAAATATTTTAATTGGCAATTTATTCAAATAATATTTGCATTAGAATGACATGTACTCCTTATTCATTATGACAATAAGTTCTGTTGCTTCTCATTTATGAATCTTGAACTCACTATTATTGTTTGTTTATTTTCAAAACACAGTCTTTTCTTCATGAATTCTTTCTTGAGCTCTTTCTCCATGGCTTCACACACACACACAAACACACACACACACACACACACACACACACACACACACACACACCCTGATCCTAGCTTCTGGTATCCTCCTCTCTTCAAACCACATTATATTCATTTCATATATATTACACATATACATGCTCTCCTACTAGAATGTAAGTTCCTCAAGAGCAGGCAAATTTGAATTTATATTGACCTGGCTTCCCACAATGCCTGACATTTGGTAGTCTCTTAATAAATATTTGTTGATTGACTATTTGATCAATTTATCATATATCAGGTATAAATATGCAAATTTCAAATTATCAAAATATATTAGACTCCTTCTTCAGAGTAATTCGCAAAGATGAAGAATGACAGTGCCATTTATTTGAAATACAGTCAATCTAATCAAACAGCAATGCCTTATTTATACTTCTCAAGTCAGTTGGGTGACCTGAAGAAAATCAAAGCTCAGTTGTGAATTCCTTCCTATTCCTTCTTGTTTATTTATTTATTTTTTCCATTAAAGATAGCCTTAATGCATACTGATATTGTTTGGGCTTTGTGTCACAGAATAAGAGCTATATATTTCCAGTGAATAAATATAAAAGGTACAGAATGATTCATTTGGAGATTGTGTACACATAGCATAAGACAATGCATATAATAAGGATTGTAAACTTTTATTGACTTAATATATTCATATGTAATATAAATCACACATTATATAATCATATAGGTATATATTATATTATTAATATTTAATGCTTTAATGCATTAAATATAGTTTTAAAATAGTTTCTTGGACTGGTTTAAGAACTTGTTTGTTTCAGGAGCTCTAGAAACTTCCTTTAATCATTATTATCAGGGCACGATACCATTTTAACTCTGGAGTTGGAAGGGAAATTAGTGTCCAAAGAGTCTATTATCATCTATATAAAAAGTAAAAAGGCATATTTGCTAATAACTGTGGATGTGTGCAAGTTAAACTTTGGTCGTAATGATCATATTGGCTATTGGAGAAGAGGGTTTTGTTCAAGTTCAAATTGGACTAGCTGGCCACTGAGATACTTTCTGAATATGGATATTTGGTTGTTATGGTATTTTTTTAATTCATGATTTTTGCATTGATGAAACTTTTCTAAGAGGCAATGTAGAATAGAGGATGAATCATTAAGTCTAGAGACCTATTTTCCAGTATCACTATTGTCATCTGTTAAGCATATGAGTCTAGGGACGACACTGATCTATATAAACCTCAGACACTCTTTAGTGTGCATCTAATTCAAACAGGTTTAGATATGTATTGCTGAAAAGAGGCTTCTACCCTAAATAAACCTTTGTGCTTGCTTGATATAGACAGCTTGTAGTAAGAGTGGCTCAAATAATACTAGTATTTTATCTTCTTTTCCTTCCTTTTTATTGGATTATTTTGATGTTTGCTTTAACTGGTCAATGATTCAATTATATGTAGAGAACTGATGTCAACTTTTTTTACTATTGCAAATTAATAATTTTCAAGAATTATTTATTAAAATTATCATTGAATCAGTTATGATTTAATTATCAATTTATCTCTTTTGCATATGATTTACAAACCAGAGAGAATGTTGAGAATTATTAAGCTAAAATCAAATCTTGGCTAGGGAAAAGGACTGCTGCCTTCCAACTCCAATCTCAAGAATTATGTGTGATTTTAGGTAGGGCTTGAAGCTATCATAGCCTGGGGAAATCAAGGATACTTTTAGTTAATATGACATCTATAATTCATACTGTTCTTTATTATTATTATTATCATTATTATAGCTTTATTGACAAAACATATGCATGGGTAATTATTCAACATTGACCTTTGCAAAAACTTCTGTTCCAACTTTTCCCCTCCTTCCTCCCACTTCCCTCCCCTAGATGGCAGGTAGTCCCATACATGTTAAATATGTTAAAATATACGTTAAATACAATATATGCATACATAGTTATAAAGTTGTCTTGCTGCATAATAAAGATCAGATTTAGAAAGAAGGTAAAAATAACCTGGGTAGAAAAACAAAAATGCAAGCAAACAATAACAGAAAGAGTTCCCTCTGTTCTTAATGGGCTCTTATTTATCTTCTTTTTCTTTTAACATAACTCTAGTGTGTGTGTGACCAAATATGGAGACTTTGAATCTGAACTTTCATCTCTGAAAGCCTTGGTTTTCTCTTCTGTAAAATTTTACAAGTCATATCAAATTATGTCTAAGGCTGATATCAACTCTAAGATACCATCATCCTACAATGATATCCTCAGTAGCCCCAGGCTGTATTACAGTGCCCCTAAGGAACCAATAAATGAAATATTCTTGGCAACATTTCAGTTCCTCTCTAATAGATAAGGAGATTTTTTTTTCCCCTTGATCTTGCTTTCAAGAGATTACCTGTCTAAATTTTCAGATGGTATGATTTAGGAAGAATATCAGATATAATAGAGACAGGTGTATCTTTTCTGTTTTATACAACAAAAGAGAAAGGTGAAGAGTCTGGCATCCTTTAAGGTTGTAGAAAGTAAAGAAAAATTGAATCTGACTTGAATTTTATCTGCGGTTTCATTGGATTTACTTGTGAGCCACTTGACATCTATCAAATCTGGGGGGAAATGGGAGGTATATGCCCTTTCATTATCAAAGTACACTAAGTATATTTGGATTCCCATTATTTGAACCTAAGAAATATTCTCTCATGCTGTCTGACAATCTAGGGGAAAAAAAGCTTCAGACTAAAATTTACACATTATCAAATTTAAGAGTAGAATCTGATATCATAGACTATCACATTTGGCACCCCATGCTGGCATTTCTTCTTTAAAAAGCCCTGACATATGAGCATCTAGGTTGAGATTTCATGCTTCCAGTTACCAGGAGCTCACTCACTAAAAGGAAGGTTTTAGCATAAGATGGATTCTTAATCAACAATGGGGATCAGATACTCTATGTGACTTTTTAAAATTACTACGCTTAACTTAGTGAATCATCCATCGGAGCTCACAGACTATCTCTTTTTCTTCTTTTTTCTTTGCTCAGTATCACTTAATTAAAGCATTTCCCATCAATCCAGTCTCCTACACTTGAGTGGATATAATCTTTGTAGTCCTCATTAAAATAAAAAATTAGAAGGGAATATCATGCTGTGCCATAATTTTTAGCTTTAATTATAACCATGTATATAAATGATAACATACAGGACAGAGTTGAAAGGGATATAGGATAAAAGGAATAGCAAATCCTGCCCTGTCTTCCAGATCAGACAAGCAGCTCATTGAAGGAATGCTTCAATCTGACAAAGTTTACTCTCATCATTCAATTGAATGCAAATCATTTGGGTTTTGTAGGTGGTTGTCATAGTCATTAATCTTGGCTGAAATTTCCTGGTTTCCCTTTTAAATGGAAAATAATTTATTGAATGAAATATTTAGGAAAAAATAACTTTCATTAATTAATAAATAGATAACATTTCTGGGGAAAGAAGCATAATACTCATATCATAACTGAAAATAACCTGAGAAATAGAAGTGTTTTAATAAAATACTCTATTTTCAGCAGTATTATTTGTTGTATTAATAGTGAGATTTCTATCATATTCTATAGTTTACAAAGTTCTTATGATAACACTGTGACAGAAGTATCATATATAGTGATGTCCATTTTACAGATGAAAAAAAAAAAAAGGTTTAGATAGAAACTGGAAAATGAATGGATGGATGCCTTTCAATTGGAGAATGGTTGGGTAAATTGTGGTATATGAATGTTATGGAATATTATTGTTCCATAAGAAATGACCAGCAGGATGAATACAGAGAGGCTTGGAGAGACTTACATGAACTGACGCTAAGTGAAATGAGCAGAACCAGGAGACCATTGTACACTTCAACAACAATACTGTGCGAGGATGCATTCTGATAGAAGTAGATATCTTTGCCAAAGAGAAGATCTAATTCAGTTCCCATTGGTCAATGCTGGACAGAATCAGCTATACCCAGAGAAGGAACACTGGGAAATGAGTGTAAACTGTGTGCATTTTTAAAAAATTTTCTTCCCAGGTTATTTTTACCTTCTGAATCCAATTCTTCTTGTGCAACAAGAGCACTATATGGTTCTGCACACATATATTGTATCTAGGATACACTAGACATATTTAACATGTATGAGACTGCTTGCCATCTAGGGAAGGGGGTGGAGGGAGGGAAGGGAAAAGTAGGAACAGAAGTGAGTGCAAGGGATAATGTTGTAAAAAATTACCAAGGCATGGGTTCTGTCAATAAAAAAGTTATAATAAAAAAAAAGAAAAAGAAAAAGAAAAGAAGGCTCAGAGAGATTTAGTGACTTGCCCATGAACACACATACAGTACCTATTAGGAAGAGGATTTGAACTCTCTTCTTGACTCACTGTAGTTCACTGAAAGGACTGAAGTGAGACTCAAAGAACCTGGTTTCAAATGTTATCTCTTCTATTTATTTGCCTTCATAATCCCAGAAATGTCATTGACCTTTTCAATGCCTCAGTCTCCTTTTCCACTAAATGAGGGAATTGGCCTAGGATTGCTTTCTTAGGCAGGGGGGACACAGTGAACAGAAAACCAAGGTCATCTCTAATTGTTCCAATCTATAGCTGACCATTGGACCAGATGACTCTGAAGGAGAAAATGAAATTGATAACCTTGTACAGCCCTCCCTCACTTAAATTCACTTCATTTGCATGTCATAGCATCACTTCTCAGTTATCATGGTCCTCTTTGAGAATGAAAGATAAACAACAGGCTTGGACTTAGAGAGACCTAAGTTCAAATCCAACCTCAGACATTTACTGGTTGCATGAACCTGGACAAGTCACTTAATCTCACTCACTTAACTATTCTCATCTGTGGTACAGAAAGCTCAGCTCTGCTCCTCAAATGTTGCATGGGATGGCCTGAGACAGAATAGAAGACACTTCATCTTTTCCATTTTGTCTATCCCTCAGTTAAATATTTGATTTACTCACAAATCACTTACATCTTTTTTGGTTTAAAATATATATTCCAGGGAGACTTTGAAGTCTGTCTGCTAACCAACTATTAGTTTCAGTATAAGGACTCTTCCAGAATTCCTGGAAGACAGTAGGTACTCCAACAAATGGTGATTAACTGACTAACTGATGATTAATTACCTGATCCTGGATTTGAACTCACATCTTTCAAAACCAATATCCAGCCACCTATATTCTAGAACACTTAGCTGTTCTACCAACTGCAATGTAAGTTGGAAGGGTAAATGAAAGAGAAAGATAATGAATTCTATTATATGTTGAATTTGAGATACCTAGCTTGTCACCAAGGTCTGTTAAACTTTATATTATATATGAACCAAATATTGGTAATTAATGGAGTTAATTTTTTTGTTGTTTTCATGAAATGAAACTTTTCATAAATTCAGAATATTGTGAAAGGCCTTCTTAAAAGAGACTAAATTAAATGACTTATCCAAAATAATCTTTATTCACTACCAAAAATTTGCATCCTTTGAAATTAATTCCCTTTTCCTTTTAAACTTTTTTCTCTTAAACTCAGCAACTTTTTCCCTTAAAAACCTAGCGTTATTCCCTGCAAAATTCTGTGAATGAACTGAATTAATAGATTCATTTTTAAAAGCATGATCAGATCACAACTTACCTTCCTTATGGAAACCTCCCCATGTTGCAGATGAGAATGGAGCTTTTTTAAAAAGACCTTGAAACTACCAGACCTTTTTTTATGAAATGCACCTTTAAATTTACTCTGCATGAAATGTGTAGCTAATTTGCATGTTTAAGAGAGCAACAACAGCAAAAAAAATCTGCTGGGGAATTAGAGTGGTTCTAGTTTATGCCAGCACATCATTTCTCTCCACTGGAGTAATTTATTAGACTGTATTTTCTTTATAGATATTTGAAGTTTTTCATTAGCAGTGAAAATGTCTGATCACTGTGCCAAAGCGATGCTCTCCCAACTTGGTTACTGGTGAGCAGTTACTCCAGGAACAACTGAAAAAGGTCTCAAACATGGTATCCCATGTACATTTTGCTTCAGACATCCAAAATATTTGATTTTACCACTGCAGGAAGTCTCTTTATTCAAGTAGATTTCACCCCCTTTCAGATATAGCAGGTGGTCTTTAAGAGGTAGTGTAACTGAACATTTGAGCAGCTTGAGGGCCATGTGATTATGAGCCATCAAGTCCTTTCTAACTCTTGAGTCAAGGGGCTTATCAGTAAAGTCATTCTGGAAATCGATTCCTTGAGAGTTTAGAAGGGCTTTAGAAAGAAGAGAGAGATCTTAGATTTTAAAACAGGGTGGGACCTTTAAACTACTAGCTCAGAGAGAAACAAACTCTTTGTTCTTATAAAAAGGATTTCAAATACAGGAAGGATATTTCTTCTTAGCTGAAAGATTCAAAATGTATTAAATGGAGCATTGGATTTAAATTCAAAAAGAAATGGATTCAAATCCTGTATAAGTTATCTACCTAGTAATGAACAAGACACAGAACTTCAGTTTTGCCATTTTTAAAGTTGAGATATATGGAACCTACTATATTGAGTTTTTATAATATTTAAATGAGATAAATTATGTAAAGAGTTATGTAAATTTTAAATACATTCCATCCAATGAAATTGCAAATCACTGAAACTCTTCATTCTGTCGATCTTTTATCTATACATCCTAAACACTGTCTCTGTGTGTGCCTCTTTCTTTGTGTGTGTGTACTTTTGTCTCTCTCATCTGTTTCTGTCTCTGTCTCTATGTCTCTGTTTCTATCTCTCTCTGGCCCTTTGCCTCTCTGTCTCAGTCTCTCTATTCTCTGTCTCTGTTTCTATCTCTCTGTGTCTGTCTCAGTGTCTCTGTCTCTGTCTCTCTAACACACTATCTCTATGTGTGTGTCTCTCTCTGTCTTTCTCTGTGTCTGTGTCCTGTATCTGTTTCTGTCTCTCAGTGTCTCTCTCCATTTGTCTGTCTGTCTCTCTTTGTTTCTCTCATATATATCAAAGAAAAGAAGAAAAGCAGAGGATGGAGAGATGTTCATGGAGGCAGAACTACCTGGCTGAGTTCAAATTCTGTCTTTGACATTACCTCGTGCTGTCATTTCTGATAAACTGCAAACCTAAGCCATTCTTCAAGATATGCATATACAGAAAGCTTAGGGCAGTTTAAAGGTACTGAAGTTGATCTCCCTCAGTGGAAGACATTCCCAAGCTATTAGAGCATAATCCAATGAAATAAACAGAGACACCCCTCTTCCCCTGAAGTGGATTGTGGTCCCTTAAAAAAACTACATTTGTGATTCCTTTCAGATTGATTTATTCCTTTCTGATTCCCAACACATCCGTTATCAATCCAGGAAGGTAGAGTCTTTGACTCACAAATCATGGTCAAAAGCATCCCTTTGAATTCCAATAGGAGATCCTGGTGTGTCCAAGCCCCCATGGGATCTGAGCTAACGTGGGCTGTCCCAGTCCCCATTCTAATGATCTGCTCAGGCTTCCCAACCTCCACCAAGACAAACAATATAATGAGCTTCCATCAACTAAGGCTTTTTCAGATGGACCTTGGCAGTCCCCTTTACAGCCAGGATCTCTCTGCCCACTGGAATACTCTTTTCCAGTGCCATTTTCTCTTTACCCTCACCTATTTCCTTAACCAGACTTTAACTTTACTTCCAATCCCCATAATAAACCTCTTTTATCAATCTAGGTTTTTGGATCTGTAAATTCCTTTTCAGAGGATCTCTGTGCCGCAAGAAAGGAATCCCCAGAATTCTCTATCCTTGCACCAAATCCCAAGGGATCTCAGGGAAGCCAAACCTACTCTGTATCCCAAACCTGCCACTAGACCTTATTTAACTCCCTGACCACCAGAAACCCTAATTTCATTTGGGTTCTCCAAATCTAAACCTCATCACCCCCTTTGAAAAGTCACTATGTAAGTGACAGGTAAATACAGGCATAACACAAATGGAATGAGAGATGTCTCTTCAAGATCCTACTGGCTCTTATCTTTCAGCACAAGTTTTGTAAGCGGCTCCTACTGGCTCTTTTCTTTCAGCACAAGTTTCGTAAGAGGCTTTCAGTCTTACAAAGAAGAAGCTCAGGTTCTTGGCTAGGTAACTGGACATTTCACAGGTGGCAACTCATTCGGTGTTTCATCATGATGCTTTGGGAGACTCAAGCTCCTCCTTTTCCCATTTGGATCAGTTTAGCAGGAGGATTTTTAACTTGAAACTTGCCTGGTTTATGCAATGTTTTAGTGCATCCCACATGTTGATTCTTATAGGGAGAGGTATTGGCAATAAAGCTAGAAAAATCAAGATATACCATCTCTATTTGCAAAACTTTTTTTTTTTCATGATAAGAATTAGAGAATTGCCCACAAATTTGTGGGGTAATAATTAAAGCATCCCAGTATAATTGCATTTATCCCAAATATTTTTTTTTCTTTTGTGAGCTTTCTCTTTTTGATATCTATCTTCATCATTCACCATTATCTCCTCTTCTGTAGCAGTTATTAAGGGATATACAACCTTCTTCTTTGCTGAAAACAATGTTATATGAAATTTTAAGATACAATGTTCTTGGTAGTTTTCTGGAGGTCTTGGGACCAGCCTTCATTTCCACAGAGTAATCACCACAAGAATAGCCAGGTGTTAAAGTCCAGATTCTTTATTGTTTCATTGACTGGGGCTGGGCAGATTTCTGGAGAGCCTTTCGGACCAACCTTGCTCTCAGTGGGGGAAGTGCAAGAGGCCAGCCACCACAGTGGTGTGAGATGAAGTAAGTCTGTCTCTGAGTCCTAGGGCTTGTGCATCAGCCTCTAGCCACCACAAAGGTGAACAATGGAATGGATGTGTCTCTGGGTCCCTTGTCTTCTCTGCCTCTGGCTTCTCTGGCTTCTCGGTCCCTCAGAAGAGCCACCAAGAGCCTGACCAAAGATGGAATGAATCGTGGCTTTCTCCTTGGCTCTGGGATCTTGAGCTCCCGCCTCCAGTCCTCTTGTCTTCTCTGGTGCTGACCCTGGCTGGGTTTGTCCCAGTTTATATGCTCTACACTGAGTATAAACCAATCATCATATCACTAGGAAACCATTATTTGTTGTAAGATTAAATCAATCATACTGAACTTAGAGAACTATAAAGCCCCAAGCTAAACTAGATAACCATTGTCTTATCAATTCCACCAAGTTAACACCTTGTAAGAATCCTTGTTTTAAATACTGAGTTCTGGCCCTTAACACTAGGCAATACTGTGTAGGAAAAAGAGTATAGGACTCACCTGAAAGCTAATTCTCAAACACTGATTAAGCTCCCGCTACTTGTTCAATATTTTGTATCAAAGACAAAAACAGTTCCTGGCTCCAAGGATCCCCTACTGTCACATGTGGACAATGTGCAAAGAATATATACACATATACGTACATTCTTGTACATACATATACAATGTATGTATGTGTATGTCTCTATGTATTTGCATGTATATATATGCACACACACACATATATATAGATGGCTCTCTCTCTATATGTATCCATATCTATCTATAGATAGATGTTCAGACAGATAGAGAGACAGATAGACAGTTATTGTAGATATGATAAAATGGAGAGAATCTTGGGGAAGACACTAGCACTAACATCGAGGGTAAGAAAGGTTTCTAATGGAAGGTGAGGTTTTTAACTGAGATTTTAAAAGTCTAAAGTCAGAGACAAGAAAGAATTGTTTGAATCTCAACACAGATATTTACTAGCCAAGTGAAACTAGGCAAGATACTTCTTTACTTACTCTAAATGTGTCATCTTATGATCATCTGAATTTTCAATTTCATATATTCCAAGAATCTTGCTCTTTAGATAGCCTTTTCCCCTTATATTGAAACTCGTTTTATATATTGCTTCCTTCCCCATTGCCTTCCAATGTGCCCATCACTTCTCCCTTAAAAGAAAATCATCATCATCATCATCATCGCCACTATGATCATCATTGTCATCTTCAAGAATTCTATTGCTTCTGCTCTCTCATCATAGGTATCCTCACTTCCACCACTAAATTCCTAGAAAAATCCTCTAGGAAAATCTCCATTGGGCCATGATTGACACTGTGCTGAGAGTATTGGGCCTGGAGTAAGGAAGATTTTCCCTCCTCCTTCCTCTTTGACTAATCCTCTGTGCATTGATTGTGCACTCAATGCAGCATCTAGGGTAGAGATGCAACAGTGTAGGGATCAATTCTCTGCTGCTCATGCTAATTATGACCTTACAATTAACACACACACAAAACCAGAGGTTTTCCATCAAACAGTCTGTTTGACTCCAAACTCCAGAGATCTTTTGGCAAGTATTTAGTGATTTTCCTTGAATGGATTCATCCTATAGCCTTGCCTTGATATTTCTGGGGGATTAGAAAGTGAATTTATTTGAAGTGTCAGTATCATGCAGGTAGGAAGTATCAGAGTCAGAGTTTGACTTCAGGCCCTCTGATTTCCATCCAGTAACTTCTTCCTGTCATTTATGCTCTCTCTGCTTTATTCTTGAGCATCATTGAGTGACTGGAATTAGGCCCTCAAAAATTATAAATTACCATGTCCTTCGACACAATTTGTATTTGAAGGCAAAGAGAGAGAAATAATAGGAAAGAAAAAGGAAAAATACAGAAAAAGGCAAAGGCAGAGAGAGAAAGAGAGAAAGAAATAGAGACAGATACAGAGACAGAGAAAGAAAAAAGAGAGAGGGAGAGAGAGAGAGAGAGAGAGAGAGAGAGAGAGAGAGAGAGAGAGAGAGAGAGAGAGAGAGAGAGAGAGAGAAAGAGAGAGAGAGAGAGAGAGAGAGAGAGAGAGAGAGAGAGAGAGAGAGAGAGAGAGAGAGAGAGATGCTTCTTTTGATTTAACTGAGCTATCAACCCAGATGTATCCCTGAGGTTGCTAAAGCAAAATGATTTGGGCAACACTATTTACAATGAATTTTTTTTGATTGATAAACACTTGAGTATAAAGGAAAAGATAATGAGATTAATGGTGGCATAAATCTGTCAGGGTTCATTCTTGATTGTTTTTTATTTTAATATTCTTGAAACATTTAACATGATTATTAATGCTGCAAAGTCTTCATCGATCCTAAGATTAGAAACTGGAGCATCTGATTATTTTCTTTCCTTGAATTGCTCAAGTCTGGTTTTTCCTTTATTATGCTACATTTAAGCAATCATAAATAAAAAGAAATCTTACCAAAATCATTTCTACAACTGGAGGCAGGGGGAAAGAGCAATGACTAAATCACTCAATAAAATAAAAGGCTGGACTTCAGCCCCCTCTTTCCTACCTCCCAATTCCAAGTTCCTCTTAGGGATCAAACTACACTGAACATAATGGTGTGGGTTTATATCCCTCCTCTGACATTTATGAGGTCATCTAGTTGAAATACAGATGTGATGAATAATCCCGTCCATCCCATTAATCAATCGTTTTTGCATCAAACAATGAAGTACTTTATAAGTATCTCCACATTCCAGGTACCTTGTTGTTAAAAGATGAAAAGTTCCAGCTGGCGAAACTTGTTCAAGCAAACAAGCTTTTCTTGGGACTTCATTATACCTTGGGCACACTATTTTATAGGCCACTCATTTTAATTTTGGGGGCTTCCCCATCGAGTTCTCCTGCCACCTCCTTTTCAGCTATCTTTTCTTTGTTGTGTTCCTCATTAGATTGTAAGATCTTTGAGAGTAAGGGCCGTTTTGTTGTTTTATTTTGTTTCTATTTGTGTTCTCAGCACTTGCAGATGGTAGGTGCTTAATAAATATTTAATAAGTATTGACTTTTCTCTCAGTGGGGCCTGGATGAATCAGGAGAGCAAGCAGGGCTAGCTTGTGCCATCAAAGGTCTGGGGGAACAAAGTGAGACATCAAAATGTTCTTCTTGACTCCCTCCATTTGGATTCTTGACCAATTAGAGCCTCAATTTCATGCTGGAAAGAAGATTGTTTTTCCTACCTCATCTTAGCTATTTGGATTTAATTGATGAAGGATTCCTTCCTGCCATCACTTTTGAAGAAGTTTAGTTGTTGTTGTTTGTTTGTTAATTTTTTATTTTATTTTAAACTTTTTTTTTCCAGGTTAGATTACCTCCTCTGGTGGTGATAATAATACTGGAGTGTTAGCTAATAAATACACACACACACACACACACACACACACACACCCTCTTTCTTCAATAGATTGTGTCAGAAGTTTCTAAAATGATTTTATGAGTATTTCTATGCAAAGTCAAAAAATTAGCCCTCGGAAACAGAAATATTTCAAATGTATTTTTTCTCATAATCAAGTGGATTGAGAAAAATTATTATATGTAAGAGTATGTGAATGACAGGTAAAACTTCTGAGACAGACAACCAGAGAGAGAAAAGGAAAGAGAGACAAAGACAGAGTCAGACAGAGACAGACAGAAATAGAGAGATAGATATTGACAGAGAGAGAAAGGGAGAGAGGGCATACTTTAGTATACATTCATAATTCAGAATCCCAGAGATATTTTTCCCCAGGTTCTCCATTTTCTTGCACCATGATATTTTTCACTTCTTTACAGGCAATATTCAGAAAGCAATAATAAATTCAGATTATGTTTGTCTAAAGCCAAATCCTATTATGAAATAAACATGATTTAAACCTAAGCAATGCATGGATGAAGAAGCGGGGCAAAGGAGAGAGTTGAGAGAGGATAAAGTCACTCAGTTCCAGTGAAGTAGCACATTATATCCAGACAGGTCACTCTTAAGAGGGTGACTGAACCAGACAAAGCTTCAGCTACTCATAATTCTATTGAATTGAACATAGCAGTGCCTTTCTCTTAAAAATAGCTTGAAATGACACACTACTACACAACCTCAGTGTAATATCTTTTTGATCAGGGCTCAAAAATTCCCCACTTTCTCCTTTTTAGAGTGGATACCACCTTTTATAATACTTGGTCTTTCCTTCTAACTGAAAAAAACAAACCAACAAACAAAAAAACAAACTATGCTTCCCATCAACTTCCTATTATGGAGGGGTTACATAGATAATAATCATGGGAATGGAGAAGAAAATGCAGTTGAACTAAAGAAATACAAAAATAAAACCATCATCATTTTCCACCTATTTCTACAACTCCCTTGAAATGCATCTTAAGTGGTAAGTGGTTTTTGAAAATGGCAAGCATTGCCAGTTCTGATTAGTTCCTTTTAGGGAAAAGGCCTGGACCTGTGGTTTCATTTGGTTCCCCCTGGTCATAAAATGTTCCTTATGATTGCAGATTGGCTTCTCCTCTAACACATTTGGCCCTTATCTGTCGACATCGAAAGTATTTTGCTCATTTCTGAGTGCCTCATTATAGATAGTTTGTTAATGCTTTGTAGTATGTCCAGGGGAGGATGACCAGGTCAGAGAGCCACTAGAGAAGGACTGGGTGAGAAGACAAAGAAATAATAGTGGGGTATCATTGCATTTGAAGCACTTCAAATATTTGAATTAGAGGGTGACCTTCTAGCAAAAAGCGTGTATTATGTAAGGATCTATTGAAGGAACTGGGAGTATTTATCCTAAAGAAGAAAAGAGTTAGAACACTCAAATTATCCGTGTCCCAAGCTTTGAGGGACTGTTAAGTAGAAGAATGAGATTTGCCATCCTTGGCCAGAGGGTGGAACTATAGAAAGTAACAGGCAAAAGCTGTTCAAACTGACCATTTGAGGAAGTGATTGTTATTCATCTACCCAATCCAGGTGACCTCTGAGATCCCTTCCAAGTGTAAAATTGGGAATTCCCACCAATTTTCCTGACTTGGGACGAGACCAATTTGGGGATTGCTGATTTTTCTGTCATCAAGAAGAACTGAGTGTTGTTTCATTGAAGAGACTGAGACTTATTTCTAGAGATTATCTTCCTTTAATTTCTGACTAAGTTGACTTGGTAGATGGAACACTTTTTAGTTATCTCTGAAAGTGATTTTTTTTTCTATAAGGTCCAGTTTTTATTGTGATTAGCAATGACATAGTTTACATCAAAATAATGATATAAATTTGTTCTCTGTGCTTATGGTTGTTAAGACACTGATGTTGCTGACATTTTGGAGCTGGCAATGTAATTTAAAGGATTTTAAGGATATGAAATATTTTAAAGCACAAATTAGATGACAAAATAGTTCAATTTGGTATAATACTTGGACATGAAATAGATTTTCCTTCACTTTATGAAGTTGACAGAAAGTTGCTTTGTTTTTCTACATCTGTTCTCTTTTTCCTTGTGAGTTGGGCTATGAAAGTTGGTTCTTTCTCAAGATTTGACTGCTAGACCTGAATTCAAATTTTACCTCAGGCTTTTACTAGCTATGTGATTCTGGAAAAGTAATTCAACCCTATTTGCCTCAATGTCCTAAATTGTAAAATGAGCTGGAGAAGGAGATGACAAGCTACTTCAATTATTTTTGTCAAGAAAACCCCAAATTAGGTCATGAAGAGTTGAACATGACTGAAAAATAGCAACAATAAATTTCTGACTCCAGGCCCATTGCTCTCTCCCCTGTATCTTGTCTTATAAATCAATGAAGGATAGGGTCACCTTTCGATTTGGTAGCAAAAGTAATGCATGAGACATACACAGAAACCTCTAGGAGGCACAAAATAACAGGATATATAAATAGGGACATGAAGAGAACCTGTGATTTCATTGGTATATATAGTATCTTAGATAAGAAACCTCCTTCTACTTTGTTGTCATCATTTTCTCTGCACTTTGATCTTAGAAAGTTACCTCATATTCACACTAAGGAATTAAGTGATTTGCCTAGGATCAGAGCATTGTTATATTTGAGAAATAAGACTTTAATCCAGCTTATTCTTACTTCAGAGCCAGCTTACCATATTGTATATGTTTCAGTTTCTTTAACCAAGATATATGCATGGGAATGTTTGTGTGTGTGTGTGTGTGTGTGTGTGTGTGTGTGTGTGTGTGTGTGTGTGTGGAGAGAGAGAGACAGAGAGACAGAGAAACAAAGAAACAGAGAGAGAGAAAAAAGGGGGGGGAACAAGGGCAAGGGGAGAGAGAAAAATATGCAAGATTACTATGTAATATTTACCTAATGCAGGTGAGAAAGTCTTAATTGATCAATCAATCAATCAAAGAAGTTTACAAAGCCTGTGAAAACTGTTGGATATTTGGGTGTGATTATATGGTAGAAAGTGTCTTCCACTTGACTTAGGAAAGCTGATCACACCTCGTGTGTAATCTAAAAAGCTTGAAATTGTTCCAGTATTGAAAAATGTGCATGTCTAGGGAGTTAAAAGATGGAAGCCTTCACATTAAACTCCTAAAAAGTAACTATGTCAAAGGGAACTGAGATCTACTCAGCCTCTGCTTCCATTATATCCACCTTCCCCTATAAATTGGGGAGGAACGTACATTCACCACAGTATTTATTCAGTATATATTCTGCCTTGCTCTGAAGACCCAGGTGGTCATTATGAGTGAGCATCGAAAGAGTAGCTCCAGAGCCTTCAAGTTCTATGGAACATGAATAGGCAGGTAAGCAGACTATTAGATAAACTGATATCAATACACTGATGATTATACAATAGTAATTTATGTTAATATGGGATACATATCTATGTAAATCAAATGATATGGAAATTGGCTATTGTTTCAAAACAGGAAACAAGGGAGAAAACTGACTAAATATATGTCTAAATAATCCTAAAGATGACTTTGATGATTTCTTCATCAGTGATATGAAAATAGGTACTTTTTTTGGTCTTAATCCTTGCCTTCACTCTTAAATTATACAAGACTCTCTGCAAGCTGGATGGTCACCATTGATTGGTATTGCTACTCTTGGCAATCTCTCCAAATCATGATTTCCTCATTTAAAGCACTGTTGCCACAAGAAAAATTTCAAAGGATAATATAGGATTATCCCCACTCTAAAATCAGTAACCTAAGACTTTCTTACATTGCCTTAATTTATTGATTGAAAAAACATCATTTAATCATATATTAAAGTTTGTGTTTATGTGGCTAGGTGATACAAAGACAAAAACCAACTGTTCTTGTGGATTTTACAGTTAACCTTGAAAATCAAATTAACTCCACTATGAGGAATGGAGAGAAATAATATTTATGTCATTATAAATGGAGATTTGAATTGTCATTTCACTCAGTTACTAGATAGTTTGTTGAAGGACAAACATGAAGTATACCCAGAAGACACTATGAGGTATAGAACACTTTATTTTCCTCATTATTTCTGAGACTGTCTTTCTCCCTTCTCTTCATTCATACTCCTCTAATCTCTGTGATCAGTCATCCTTAGCATATTCTCTCTCTTTCTATTTCCTTCTTTGCTATCTCCTCTGCTTTCCCAGATATTTTCAAAATCTCTGGAGCCAGAAAGCTTTTCTCCAATAAAAGTTATGTATTTAGCAAAGTTCTTCATAAAAGATCTGTCAGCATTTTAGTAGAAAATTGATCCAATGAAAAGGCATTTTTTAATAGAAAGAGTACAAATGAACCACTGTGGAGTCAAGTTGACCTTTACAAATATCAGGAGGTGGTAGGCCTCTCTATCCATTAGAGTCTCTAAAGTGCTCCACGGAGGGCTTCCTCTGTTGATTTGTCTCTACTTGGTGAAGATTTGAGCTCTGGAAGCTTTATTAGCAGGACGCAATTTTATGCAGATCTCATTAACCTTAAAAAAGGCTTTGAGTAAAAGCATGTGGTGGGTACAGTTATAGTCATCTCTTTCCCCAGGCATGACAGATAATGACATGTTAGAAAATTTTCAAAATAGTGTCAAAAAAAAAAAAGAGAGAGAGAGAGAAGAAAGAGAGAGAAAGAGTTAGCTTTCTACTTTGCTTTAGATAAGCAGCCATAGGTATAACATCAAGATATGGTAATATGTTTATTAAAATTAGAAAGAATAAAAAATGTATCTAATAAAAATTACAATAAACAATAGTAGCACTATGTACAACAATATTTGCAATACATTTTACATACATATATATGTATATAGAGACTTTAAAGTTTGCAATACATTTTACATACATTTCACTTGATCCTCATGAAAGCCATATTATCATCCTTATTTTAACAGATGAGGAAGCTGAGGCAGACAAAAGTTAAATGCCTTGCCTTGTGTTACATAGCTAGTAGAAGGAGAGAGGATTGAAACTTAAGTGTTAGTGCCTTCAGATTCAGTACTCTATTCATCCATCATGCTATCTGGTTTCCAGGATATGAAGGAAGCTTTGTCTTCTCAGATTTTATTTGTAGGGTAAAATCGCTGGATCCATTTCAGAACTGGTAGGTCTTTCAGAATACAATCATGTCTAATATGTGTTCATATCATTCCTAAATCCTAGCACAGTATAGTAAATGTTAAATGCATGATTAAACTGAACATGAAAAGCATGAGCTATTTTATTTTGTTTGTAATCAGTCTTTTATCAGAATTCACTTAAATGGGCATTCTGTTAAGTTAGGTTAGTTTTATTTTGCTTTGTTTTTTCACATGAATTTCATTTATTCTTTGAAATTCACCTTTGTTAAGAGGAGAGATGAATAGTTGATTTAAGATCTAGTCCAATGTCATGAGTGCACATTTGTCAGTTAAGAGAGTGGAATCTCTAATAAGACCCCTGCCGTAGGAACATCAGGTTCTCTTGGACCTGTTTATGTACTCACTTGTCTAAAATCTGACTGACACTTATTGTAGAACTCTTTGGTTTATTTTGGTTTTGGTGAGAATGCCTTTTGTTTTCATAGTGAAATGTTGTGCCCATGGAGGATAAAAAAAGTACAAATAGCCATGATTATGTAGTTTTGCTCATATGTAACAAATTGGAGTTTAGCCCCCACTAATTTGATTTTTAATTTTAATTTTAATCATTTAAATTAATTAATTTCATAATTAAGATACCAATCGGCTATCACCATTACATGTTAAAAGAAGCATCACTGACGGATCTCCAAGCCTTAACCCACCTTCTCTGGCAAGTTCCTCCCACCAAATTTCACCCACACTACCTATGATTGTCCCCCAAACAAAATATAAGGGTAAAACTTTTGAATATGGCCTTTGGTCCACAAAGTCATCCAGGAAGACTCGAACCTAACAGTTATCTTTTCCTCCCTTCATGATCTTACCATTCAGTTCCAGTTTAAAAATTAATTTTCTTTCGTCACCCTTTTGGTCTATGGAAGATCATCTGATTTTGAATCCCAGCTTTGTTACTAACTACCAAGATGAGCAGGAAAAAAGTTATTGAACTTCTCAGGACCCAGTTCCTTCCCTGTAAAATTTGGAGACAACACTATAAGGCATTTGAGCTCTAAATCAAAGTGTTAATGATGACCTTTAAACTTGCTTCTCATGTAAGTATAGGTCTTGTTGACCCTGCTGTTGGAAGGCTTCTCTTTTAGAAGATTTTCCTCATTTGGGGATACTTTTGGCTGGATAGCCTTTAAAACCTCTTTTGGAGTTAAGATTGTATGATTATGGAAAGATGGGAACAAAGCTTGTGGGTAGAGCAGAAGCATTCTTCAAGAGAAAACATTCTTCAATATGAGAGAGAAAAAGAGTATCTGGAAAATTGTATACAAGTAATGTGCTGTCAGAATTCTGAAGCCTTCATTTTATACTTGTGGAAGATGAGAGGTATTGGGCTAAATGGCCCGGCTCTCAATTCTTCCATTTCCCAGTTTAAGCTCTCAGGTTTTCAAGTCACAATCTTATTTTTCTACATAAACACAAAAGTGTTTACTCATACATTTGCATGTGAATAATCCCCTTTACTTCTTTCCAAGGCACAGGCAGCTTCAAATTCATATGTCTTAGCATTATGTAGTGGTCCTAGATCATAAGCTTGGGAAACCTTTTGGTAATTTTCAGATCTCACAGATACCATGTCCCAATGTGGGCATTCTATTTCTGCCTTGTACCCTGGGGAATCTCTGAAATATGGGGCTCCTTGTCAGCCATCTGTCACGCCTTAAAGTAGGAGTCTAAGGTTTGCTAGAAAAGCCTTTGCTCATCTGTTCTGCATATTGTCATCCTTTGTACTTTTCTCTAGTAGCCACATGGTGTGACTACCCTTTTACAAAGGGCCAAAGTAGGTTCACCTTCAAGATAAAGGTTCCTGATACCCTGGGAGATCATTTAAACTCTGTCTTCTCACAGATAGGACCACAACTGCATAGCTAATTATTACAAACATGGGGACAAACCATGGTATTACAGGATGAAGTGATCATGTGTCAGGGACATAGGCTTTCTGTGCCAAGAACTATAGGAAAATTCAGGATATGGCCTCAAATACTATGGCCAGATGGGGAAAAATGTTAATATTTAGTCCATCCATTATGTATTAACACCTTGAACATGATACTCCAAAACATTCAGACAATTTTCAGGTGAAAATTTCATTTTAATGACGCATTGGTGAAACTCTATGGAAATTATGAGATTGAATTTACTTAAGGACAAATGGGATGGTCTGTAGTCTGTTCGAAGGTTCTAATGAAGAAATATACTAAGTGATGAAATATACTTGCAAAAAATAAAATCTGGTTTGACGCATAATCAGAATATATTTATTAAATTCCTACTATGTGCCAGGCACTATGTGCTAAGTATTGGAATACAAAAAAGAGGCAAGGAGGAATTCATGCTCTAATCACAGAGATAAGTGAACAGATATGTTGTTCTTGTTCAGATAATCAATTCTGTCCAATTCTTTGTGACCCCACAGACAACATTGGGATCCTCTATCTTCCACTATCTCCTGAAGTCTGTCCAAGCTTAGTTTATTTGCTTCTATGACACTCTCTACCCCTCTCATCTTCTGCCTCCCCTTTTTCTTTGGTCTTGAATTTTCTCCAACATTAGGTTCTTTTCCAACAAATCCTGTTTTTTCCTTATAGGACCAAAATATTTTACCTTCAGTTTCAGTATTTGACCTTCCAGCCAATAGCCTGAATTAACTTCAAGTGTTGACTTATTTGATCTCCTTGAAATTCAAGGTACTCTCAAAACTCTTCTGTAGCATTATAGTTCAAAATCATAAGTTGCTCAGCACTCAGCTTTCCTTATAGTCCAACTCTCACAGCCATATAGTACTACTAGCAAAAAACATAGTTTGGACTATCTTCATTGCTGATTTCTACATCCATCCTACTGTTTAGATTTTTACAAACAAGATATAGACAGGTTAAAGAGAAAATAAAGGAAAGAGGGAAGGTACTAGAATTTAGAGGTTTTGAAAAAGACTTCCTATAGAAGAAGATATTTTTAGTTGGGACTTAAAGGGATTCAAAGAAGTCAAAAGAAGTAGCGATATGGAGGGAGAACCATATAACCGTGAGAAAGAACCAGAGAAAATGCACAGATCTAAGAAATGGAGGATCTTGTTCTTAGAACCCCAGGAGACCAGTTATCCCAGACGACCTCACTGTTGTGAGGAATAAATTAAACTATGAAACCAAAGATCTTTGAAAATCTTAAAATATATCTTTAAATTAAAAATAAAGAAAATTTAGTTTGAAATGAACATATATGTATCTGTTATATATGATGATGATAGAATAGAATATATAGATATCTATTTTTAACATATCCCTTCCTTATACCCCCTAGACTCTAGTTTGCTGCTATTGCTTTGATATGAAAGCCATGGGACTCTAAGAAGTATTTGTTCCCTGGAATGAACATTCTAGACTCATTTGTAGTTATTTTAATACATTCAACCTTATTCACTCTTATCTGAAAAAGGGAGGTCACTTTACTTTTTTGATGTCTTTCCCTTCAAAGGATTGTCATTGAATTTACCCTAGGGTAACCCTTCCCCTTGCATCCTTTTCTTTGGAAAGCATCACATTGCCTGCTACTTTCTTAAATAAACTATTATTTTCCATGAAGTTAATTAACATTTTCTACATGCATTTTTATTCTAATTAGCATTTCAATCAACTAAGAACAATGCACAATTAACCATAGCACCTTTTAGAAAATATTTATTGTGTTTTCTTTCTTCCTTCCTTCCTATCTTTTTTTATTCCTTCCTCCCTGCATCTCTCTCTCTCTCTTCCTACCTCTACCCCTCCCCCCTTTTTATTTTTTATTTTATTTTTGGGATGTTTATTTGTGACTCTAAACACACTAGATAAGAAGTCTTTCAGCCATTGAAGATCTTTAGGAAGGAGAATTCATTACCTCCTATAGATCCATCTTTTGTAGAGTTCTAGATTTACATGGATCACTATCCCATTCTCATGACCCACTGCTTTCTAGAAACACTCTTTTAGAATATAATAAAAAATAATTTATCTTGTAGCAATAGATGGAAGCCATTTCAAACTACAAATAATAAATTGAAAGAAATAATCAAAATCTCAAGGTTATGAGATACTAGTTCTTGGATGAAGCAAGAGAAGAGGAGGCAATGGGGAGGGATAAACATAAGTACCAAAAAAAGTAACCATTAGGGACCAATTCTAATAATGCAAGTCCCTTTCTTTTATTCGGAATAGTGCATAGGATCTAATGAAGTAATAATTAATGATTGCTGCCAGAGGACCATCTCCCTTCTATGCCCTTCTTTTCTCTAAGTACTTTTAAATTAGATATTTAGTTACTTCTGCTATCCTCATTCTAAAGTGTTAACACATTTATCTGCAGAGGGGGATGTTTGGAAGATGAGGCTCAAACGTTTCTCCAAGGTTAAGAGAGAGAGGGAAAGGAAGACATACAGATGTTCCTCTCAGAAGCTTTAACAGTTCTTTGAAAAGCAGCTTCAATGAGTAAGACCTCAGCAAACATAAATAGAGCAGGAAATCTTTAGCAAGAGTTAGCCTTTTTTTTTCTCTCTCTCTCTGCAAAATGGCATTTCAGGAAGAGAAGAAGAGCAAAGTTCTGTTCTATTGACAGTTACAAGAACTTTTCCAAATGACAACTATTTGTCTTAGGATTTAAGTGGTTTATAAAGACCTAGTAATTAAGCCTTGCTAAGAGAGAGAGCTAAGTGCTTTAGATATACTATTTCAGGAAAGTATGACATTAGTTTGAGAAGGACCAGGGATCAGGAGAGGATTCCTGTGAAAACCCTTCATTCTTATCTTGTTGGTGTTTTTCATTATACAAAACTTTGCTGTCAATGTGCCTAGAAAGATCGTGCTTGTGTCAATTGTTAATGAAAGAGGAGCATTTTATGCAACTGAAGTGAATAGAGAGTGCATTTTGATCATGAAAAATGACCAGTACAAAGACTTGGGTTAGAAGATGGAGGACTGTTTTTGAGAAGTGATGAAACCTCTCAGTACATTATAGAGTGTAGGAAGGGAAAATCTAGAACTGACAAAGATAAGATTATGAAGGGGAGAGAATATCGTAGAGGGGGAGGTGATTAAAAGGATCCAATGATATACAGATGAGAATGTTTTTGTTATCTCTGATTGACATGGATCAAGTGTATACTGGATATGTCTCAATTTGACCATCTGTATTTAATGATCTTGGATTAATGACCCCGGTATTTCTTCCAACTCCAATTACATATTGATGACCCCATGATTGGAATGGAGAAATTGTCTTCTAAAAGAGTTCCTTTTTTTTTTTTTAATAACAAACTGAAGTACATAGCCACTAAAGATTTTTCCAATTTCCTGTCCATATTACATGGTGTCCACTGAGTAACTTTTTGAAAGAGAAATCCCTTGTGCCATAGAGGATAGATGTCTAGTTTTAGGAATAAAAACATCGGCTTTCAAAGCTTGATTCTAACTGGATTCTGGACAGGTGATTTAACCTTGAAGTGTTCCAGTCTTCACTGTAAATTAGAGATGAATTACCAATCTACATTAATGGAGGAAATTTTTATATTGGAATTTCCCTATACTGATTAAATTACAGGACCAAATTAGGACCAAAAACTCTTGTGGGCTACATTAAGGAAATTCTATTACACTCAGATTGTATAGATTTTATGATTGACAACCCTTAGTTTTATTAAATCTCTAAGTTTATCAAGTTAAACATTTTATTAAAAATGAAATAGTGTTTTCAATATCAACTTTGTTTCTTGTTAATTAGATACAATGGAATTGTTCAGTTAATTTGTAATAGTATTTAGGATGAAGTAGAAGTGAAATTTGTGAAGGGTGGCAGAGGGATGTAAAGAAAAAAAAGATAAATACATACACATACACACACATACAAAGCAAAGGTGTTAATTGACAACTTCCATTGAGATAAGAATAAAAGCAAGTCAGTGGGGGATGATAAGGTGAAAGCAGAAGAAGCCACAAACTGGAGGAATAGAAGATAAAAGAAAAATATAGACATGAAACAGGGTCTGAAGAAATGTCTATGGTTTCACTAAAGCATGAAAACTCCCATCTGAACAGCAGATTCAGAGTATTATCATCCACCAAGCAGGTAAACAGTGTTATCTGGATGAAGCAAAATTGTCTTATTGACATGAACCAGTATGAAATTCCAGTAAGGGTTTCACCATTTCCTGTTAATCCTCACATTACTTTTATTTTTATTAGAATGGGTCTTAGATCCTAATTGATCCAAATTCAAATCCTTCTGATATTTGTCAGCTGTGTGACTCTGGGCAAGATAATGTACCTTTTCCCTCCCCATTGCCTATGGCCACAAAGCCAGGCTGGGTCAGAGACAGGACTTGAATCCAGATCTTCTTGACCTCAAAGGATGGCTTAGTCCCCTCCAAGAAATCATCTGCTAAAAGACAGCAGGTTGTGATGTTGCTCAATATAGGAAGTAGAATCTGTGAGTATTACCATAGTGAGAAATAACTGATACAGTTAAAATTACAAATTATTATTGTTTTGTATTAGCATTGTTATCTACCAAGCAATTACATGAAATTTTAATGTGAAATTAATATTCTGATTAGGAAGCATGAAACTGAATCTAATTGTATAATATCCATCCTGGTGTTTCTAAAATGGAAAACAATGAATATTGTCCCTGAGCTTACTATTCTTTGGAAAAGAATACTGTACTCCAGTCTTCCTCTTTCACATATTGACTCATTGATCTTTATCAACATTCTTCATCTGATGAAGAATTAAAATTATTATGTATCTTTCAGAAAAGAGTCTTTATCATTAGAAGCGAGAAGTTTATCTTTGTTATGTTCTATATTTGGTCTAACCCAATGTGAACATCTGGAAACAGAATCATATGAGTTTCTACTTAGAGCTTTGGCAGTCAAAAAAGTTGTTGTCCATTATTGAAGAAGGCCAAAATGATATCACTATATTAGAGTCAATTTAGTGTGTTCAACTTTTGTTGATAAGACAAACATGAGCTCAGAATTCTCTGCAATAGGTAGGATACAAATACACCCCATGAGCATTTGAGGCATTTCTCTAATTCTGCACATTCTTCTGAGCTAATTCAACTTTGCTTTGCTCCTAGAGCACAGCATCTTCTCTGATGAGGGTACACCATGCTGGATAATCCTGCACAAGTGTCTCCCATTCATACAAGTTCTTAAGAGAGACAATGAGTGTCCTCATATAACTTTATCTAACCACCTTGTAAACATTTGCCCTGCCTGTGTTCTCCCTAAAATAGTCTTTTTGGAAGTATATATTTGTTTGGCATCGGAAAAATGGGGCCAGCCCAATGAAGTTGTACTCTCTGCAGTAGATTCAGAATGTTTGGAAGTTTAATTCAAGAAAGGATGTCTTATCATCCAAGAATCAGATGGTTTTCTACTTTGAGCTCTGGAGGTTAAAGAGAAAACAGAGATGGGAAGACAAGGTAATTCTATAAAGCCCTTGCTCCCTCTCCCAATGACCTCCACTTCAATAGAATAAAGGGGTGGTTAGGTTGGATTGAATGATCTCCATGGCTCTTCTAACCCTAACCTTAAAGAGAGTTGGGGGTATATAGAATCAAATTCATTTAAAGAAAAATAATAGAAGTTGGCTTGGTGCATTCAATAGAATCTAAGCTTCTAAAGGGTAAACATGTTCCACATTTGCCTTTGTAGTCCAAGTATTTAACACAGTACTTGCATGTAGTTGGTGGTAAATAAGTGATGATGTGACCTTAATTACAGCATTTTCTCCAAAATATAGACAACTCCTTTAAGAGATCAGACATACTTTTTTAGAAGGAAGGCAGTGCAGTCTTTCAAGTTTTAGATGATCACTCCGTAAAGAAATGATTAATTGGAAGAATGAAGATAATTCTGAACCCCAGTCCAATTGCACACACACTCTTAGATAACCAAGTATATATCCATAACTTTTATACTGATAGTAAGATAAGCCTTTGGAAAACAAAGCTATGAGCAAATTTGGATATTATTCCATCTTTTTTTTTCATTATTTATTTCCTAAATTATGAATCTAGTTGAGTTTTTTTTTTCTTTTGGTAATGAAAAATAGTCCAAGAGAGAAACTGTTATAGGGCCCATATTTGCTTTCAAGGCCTTCCAGGTAGTACTGAATCCATTTTCCTCGCTCATTCTGTCAAATAGACTTGTAAACAGCTTTTCCATTCTGATCTGCCATGTTTTATAAAATAGAACAATTAGATAAGATGAAAACTAGGACTTTATCTCCCCATCAATTCTCAATTTTTAAGGGCAGAGCTCTTTCTTTCATTTTAAGTCCAGGGATTTTTGTCCAAAATAATATTCCACCACCTGTTTGACTTTGGAAAAACCCCTGCCTTAGTTTCCCATGAAAGAATGGAATAGGATCACATAGCCTTGAAGGTATAATTAAGCTCCATATTTTAGTTTTCCTCTTCTAATATTTAAGTTTAGTGACTGAGATTCTTGTATTTTAGTTTAGTAAGTGAAGAATGGATATAAGGAACTAAATTTTAGAACAAATTTGAAACTTGAAATATGGCAATAACATTTTCAATCTTCTCCTTATAATTAACTAACTAGCCAATGCTAGACCCAGAGTGAGAAAAAATGAATTCAAATCTGACCCTAAACACTCATTACATTTTTGACCTGGAATAGATCAACTAGTGTATCAATTTCCTCACTTCATTTAAAAATGTGGTTAATAATAGTATCTATTTCTTATAGTTTTTGAGAGATAATATTTGCAAAATACTTAGAATAATGTCTGTAACATAGAATCTTACATTACATAGAAGATATATTAAATGTATCTTTCCTCCCTTCTCTTTTCATGCCCCTCTTCCCTTGCTAGATTCCTACTCTTCTCAGAGAAAATTTAAAGAAAGAAAATGGACTTCTTTTCAGCACTTCAGCAAGGACTTTGTGGAGTCCTAGTCACCTGCTGTCCAAAGATCCTGGTTAGGAAGGAATTCTTTGTGTTTTAAAGTCATGAACACCTTGGGCAGTCTAGGGAAACTCATGACCTTCTTCCCAGAATATTGTTTTTAAAAGTATAAATCTAAATGTAAAAGATGAAAAAGGAAACCTAGTTCATGAACATCTTTCAGTCTCCATGTATCTGTCAAGAGATAGCCAGCAACATTTTGGGGAAAGGCAGCCAGATAATCCATCAGATCAATAATCCTTTAGTGGAAGTGGGGATGGGCTATAAAAGTGCTTGTTTAAATTCTTATTACTTCAAATCACAACTTATGGATGCTGGTTTTAAATGACCCAGATTGTATTTTCAGTCTAAATATCACATGGGGCAGGGTTATGTGGATGTAAGTGTGTCTAGTTAAGATAAGTCTTGATGTGGTAGTTCACGTGCCCATTTTTTTGGAGTTGGAAACCCTTCAGTGCCATGGTTTCATGTGACTCACCATTTAACAGCAATGCCCTGAGCAACTTACGATTTGATGGCCTGACCTGTAAATAAAGCCCAGACTTGCCTCTTCTGTCACAGCAGGATTTTCATTAATTCCCAGTTAAGTAATGCCTCTTTGATTGCAACAAATAGAGGAAGATAGCTTCCCTTCTCTGTGCATATATAATTAAAGTTAAGGAGAATTAGGCCAATATTTAGCCCAATTCAATTCTAGCAACACTGATTAACCACCTACAATGGCGCAGACTGGAGCTCTATCCCTGAGGATAAGACGACAGCAACAGTACCACAGCAAGTCCTTAAGGAACTTGTATCCTACTAGGAGAAGGGGAGAGATGGGAAAATATAGAGGTGGCAAATGCAGTCATATTTTGTGCGTGTGTGTGTGTGTGTGTGTGTGTGTGTGTGTGTGTGTGTAAGAGAGAGACAGAAAGACAGAGACAGAAATAGAAAGAGAAAGACAGAGAGAGTGAGAGAGCAAGAAGGTGAGAGACAGAGAGTGAGAGCAAGAAAGAGATAAAGTAAGAGGCAGAGATACGCAGAACTATAGAAGTGGGATATGTAGTCATATTGTGTGTGTGTGTGTGTGTGTGTGTATGTGTGTGTGTGTATTTATGAGAGAGAGAAACACAGAAAGACAGAATGAGAGAGCAAGGTGAGAGACAGAGAATGAGAGCAATAAAGAGATAGAGTAAGAGAAGAGACAGAGATACAGAGAAAGAGAGAGAAAGGGGGGGGGAGAGGGAGAGAGAGACAGAGAGACAAAGAGAAATAGAAAGAGAGATGCAGAAAGAAATTCATAAGAAAATGTAAGGGAGAAGGAATTTTCAGCTTGGGGAAGCTGGGGGAAATCAAGGAAGGGTTCATTTAAAAAAGTGGTATCTGAATTTTAAATTGGGAAGAGATAGAATAAATGAGACTAAAAGAGTTTTTAGTTACCAATATATTGTAATGGACTGATGATTTTCCCTGCCAAGTATTCCTAAATGCTGTTTTTGTGAAATAAAACGAATAGAAGCCATCTAAAGATTTAGACTGTTAAGATCCTCAGGAATAAAAAACTATCATTTATTATTATTATTATTTTTTTAAATCTGTGCTTATCCTGGTGCCCGGCACATAGGGAGTGCTTACTAAATCTTGGCTGACTGATAATAGCATTACATGTATATGATATGACAGTAACTTAACTGACTTTCATCACTTAAAATCCATAGGTGAGGATGCAATTTGTCTTTGCTATCATTCATGTGCATTTGTTTAGATAATAAAATATAGTTAGAGGAATTAGTGATACACAGTGCATCACCTCATGGGTAGAGGTTAGGGTTGATGCTCAGAAGAGTGAACTCAAATACTTCCTCTTTCTCACAGTAGTTCCCCAATGTTAGCTTATTTCCTTTCTTCTCTGGACGGACCAGGCAGTGATGTCTGGTCTTGCGTTTGGCTGATGAATTGTAAATATTGTTGGTAGACAATATTCCTGTATGCATAGTCCTTCACACTAAGGAGATCATCAGATCATAAATGGGATTTTAGAGATTAAAAAATTCAACTATTTTTTTTTTCCAGATGAGGAAATAGAATAATAGAGAGTTTCTTGTCTAACCCCATTAAGGCAGAAATTGACTGAGTTGATTTCTGAACCTTGACTCTAACTCCAGATTCTATATTTTCTCTTTATTATGTTTGTCCTTGGAACCATCTCTTAGGACTCTTCCTATGTTCACAGCACAGTGATAGGGGCTGATGAATATGGGGGTAGGAGCAGATTAAACAGGGTTAAATGAGGATCAATCATGCTTGAGCCCTTGCATGTACCATGATTCAGATGTAGTATTCTCCATTAGCAGGTGATTCCCTTAAGGACAGAGACCATATTTTTTTGCCTTTCTTTTTTATCTTCAATAGTTAGCATATGGTCTTACACATGAGTTTTCAATAAATGATTGTTGACCGACTGACTTTCATAAGGAAAATGGTAAGTGCACCAATAAGACAAATATAAATTGGCTTTTTTCCCTCATTTGTTAGAAGAGATGAGAATGGGAATATATTGTGAAGTGACTGTAAAGATATATATGTATATGTATATTCAAAAGTATATATATTATCTGTGAATGTGTATAGTATATATATGCATATGCAGAATATCACATATGTATAATATATGTGTATATATATATATATATATATATATATATATATATATATATATATATATATATATATATACACACACACATCTGGGGCTATATAGGGTGTTCAAGGAGGACTGGTACCTCTGGGGTAAAAGCTTACCAAGTCTTTTTCAGGGATGTTCATCTATCTTTGGTGTCTACTTGGCATTAACCAAATTGTGATTATTTTATAGCTTTCTCTTCCATTTGGTCAAAATATATAGATGAGGACACACTGGCAACTTAGAATTTCATGGGTTTCAAAGGAGAGAGAGAGAGAGAGAAAGAGAGAGAGACAGCAACAGAGAGAGAGAGACAGAGACACACAGAGAGAGACAGAGACAGAGAGAGACAGAAAGAGAGACAAAGAAAGACAGAGACAGAGACAGATGGAGAGACAGACGGAGAGACAGATGGAGAGAGAGACATGAAGAGAGAGATATGAAGAGAGAGACACAGAGAGAGACAGAGAAAGACAGAAAGAGAAAGGGAAAGAGAAAGAGACAGAGAGAGACAAAGAGAGAAGGGGAAAGAGAGGGAGAGAGAAAGAGAGAAAGGGAAAGAGAGAGGGAAAGACAGAGAGAGATCGAATACAGAGACAGACAGAGACAAAGATAGAAACAGCAGAGAAAAATTATCTACTACTTACAAGTTTACATCTTTCAGAATAGTGTTTTTTTTAATAATCAGAGATGTCCCAAAGTGGAATGAATCACATCTAGAGATAGTAATAGATTTCCCCTCCTTGAATGTCTTCAAGTCCATGAAATCCATCATCCACTTGGTCACATCATACAGAGGATTCTCATTCAGATTGGACTCGATGGATTCTGAGATTCTATCCAATTCAAAACTCTGTGCTTCTGTGATAATCTGTGAAGCAATATAGAGGTTATGAGGTTATGGAGTTGATGGACTTCAGCAAAAGACTTAAAAGAGGGTCTTATGTGAGAGAGAGAAACTCATCAGAGGCTGAGGGGTGTTCTACAATGTCATCATGGGATACTGTCCCATTTCCTAAAGATTCTCCAAAAGTTAAGCCAAGTATTGAAATTTAAGCAGAAATGGGCAGGTCTTTGTATTTGCTAATAGTTGAAAATGAGGTTATCCATATATCTATGCACGGATGAATGGTTCTATCTTGACCTTTTCTGTTCTTTAATCAAATAGGCATATGAAGTCAGTAAAGGAGGTAGCATGGACCCGTAGCAATATGCTTGAGGATATGCAATTGTGTACACTGGCTAAAACACTTTTCTTGGCATTTTTACAAAAATCTAATTGATTCTTCATGCGTGTGTTTATGTGTGAAGCACAAAATAATTGGTTATTTTCCATCAGTGTTTGCTGTTTTCCCTTTTATCTTAGTAATTTATTAGAATAAGGTCGCTAATACCCAGATGGCAAACTTTCTGTGAATTTTTCATAGAAACTAATTGATTTTGCTAATTTCACCCTCAATGATTTTGAATAAATGATAGTGGTATTTTATAGTGTGTTCTATATCAATGTCATTGTTCAGATTTCCTTTCTTGTAAAAAAAATATTTTTTGTTGTAATACACAATGAATTAAGAAATTCCACTCACATTATAATCTTTGGATTTTTGTTAAAAAGTTAACTTTTCACACTGGAAGGTGTTACTTCTCAGAGTCGACACTGACATGGTGTCATTTCAGCATAGAAGGGCCTGGGAATTTGGCCAACAGTCACAAAGGGTGGTATCTTTATTTTCCCAGTAACACATTTCTTATATTTTGATTATATATAAGAGAAATATAATTAGAAAGAACTGGAAAGTGGAAGACTTTGTTCAAGGGTACTGAAACATAGAGGGCATCAGCAAAGCTGATATTCCTTCACCAGCAGAGAGGTAGGTGAGCTTGCAATCTAGTTAACAGAAGTAACTCAGTAAAATAGGTATGCATTACCACATAGTGTGACTCTCTCTTTCTCAACCAGTTCTATTGGATTCAAGAGTTCCGTCTTCCCAATGTCATTGGAAAGTTGATTTAAGGAAATTTTTGATATGCTTTCTAAGGACAAGATTTGTGAAAATGTTTCCAGATTGGAAAAACATAAACGTTGAATTTTATAAATTGGTGCTCCTTATGGAAGATTGGCTCAGGAAAACTTATAAAAGCTCATCCATCTGGATCGACGCACCAAAATGGAGGTGCTGTCATTTACTCTTGGTACAAGGTTATCTGCTAGAATAAAGCTGTTGGTTGACATTTTCTTTTCTTTTCTTTTCTTTTTTTTTTTTTTTTATGTGGACAGTCCAACATGATAGACAGAGTTTTGAGAAAGTTCAGATTGAATGTCTGTGTGACTCAGATTTCCTTATGATTTCACTAGGGCAAAAAAAAAAATGTATCTATGCACCATCAGTTTGTTATCCGCGCTAGCTCCCTGGAGGGCCTCAGAATCAGTCAGAGTCAGGATAAATCAAAGTTCTTGGTCTTTAGAGGGAGAAGTGAAGGAGGCAGACAAGCTGTCACATGGTTTGCCAAAGATCTATCCTGGATTCTGAAGTCTGGAGTCTCTAGCCTCTCTCCTCCTTGGCCTGCAGCCAAGTGAATCTGACCTCTTTCCCTCAACCTTCCAATCCTTGCCTATGATCACCTCATCACCAAACATTCAGCAAGCACCAATGGTGAGGAGAACCATCACATCTCATCTAAATATATGCATATAGAGCCATTATCTCACCTCAAATAGGTAATTAGCCTTAAGTCTCCTATTGTCTGATTCAAGCATACCTTTACAGAGTTTCAGCCCTCTACAAAACTTAAACTACCAAATTTTTATTCCGAGCCATATGTATGAGTTGCAAGTTGAATTTATAGAAGGAACCCCCATTCTTGGAGTCCCTTATTCTATTGAAATCACAGATCTTTTACATGACAGATGACAGGCTAGTCTAGGAAGGTTGGTACTCAGTATTTGCCAGCTCTCCCAGAGAGTGACTCTCCCTGCCATTCCCCCTTAGTGAAATGGAACTCAACAAAAATTTATTTCTCTATAATAGATAATAAATGTGATGGAAAAGGAAAACCTTGAAGGGAAGTAAATTATCCCTTTTCCACAAGATCAAGGTCACTTTACTTAGAAAACTGTCTCAACTGCTTTTTGGAAAACCCACTACCTACTTCTAATGTTTACAATTTTTCCAAATGATTTTGTCTGTCAGTCGTAGTGAACTTGACCTTCACAACAATTCTGTGAGGCTGAGAGGGAAGCTCTCAGAACTCCAGCTAGGAAAATATGGTCAGGATTTTTAGTCGGGGCATTGGTATTGAAGGTTAACAACAACAATAATAATGCAAGAAACACAAACATTTAACTCAGGAATGACATGCACAGATTTAAAGCCAGGAACAAAACAAGAAAAATTGTCTTAATTGCTTCTTGAGTTAAAAATTGGATATGAGAATATGTTGGGAGGGTTGGTATGGATGTCTGAGTAAGCATTGTGTGAGTATGTACATGTGTGTTCATGTATGTGAGTGTGTGTTCATGTATGTGAATGTGTGTTTGTGTACATGAGTGTGTGTCCATATGTAGATGTGAGTGTGTGTGCTCATATGTACATGCTACGTGCCGTAGTTGCCAACATAGCAAGATGCATCTCTAGCAAATCAGATCAGATCAGTTCAGCAAATCAGAAGTTCTTTGAGACCAGAGATGAGAACCACTGCATCTTTATAGTTCTTGAAGTCCCTTGCACATAATAGATAGTCATTTTTTTGTTGAAGGTTTGCCCTACATCTCACAGGTAATAAGTTGCAGAGATGGAATCTCACTTACTCATTTCCATAGAAATTCTTCTCCTCATGGAAATAAAAAATCAGCCCCATTAAACTCATTTCTTACAAAAAAGATTCAATGGAAATATTACCCTTATCTGAAACAACTTCATTTAAATAGTGCCTTTTCAAGTCTGGCTCAGGTGTGGCCTCCCTCACCAGGACTCTCCATAGCCTTCATGCAGGACTGAGAGCCTCCCTCAGTCTTAAAATGATTTTGCATTTCTTTTATCCTCTTATTTGTGCTCATTCTGAATATCCTGGAGTCTTCTTCACATCCCAACACATATCCACAAATTCATTGTTGATAGGGATGTTTCATTTTCTTTATTGTTTTTAAGGATCCCTCTTAGTTTGTAGGAATGAAAGCTAGGACAGATCTGGGAGCTGGGGTAGATCAGAGGGTGGGACCATAGATCTCTAGTTAGCCCTATTTAGTCAATTATTTCATGGCTTGCCATCAGTCATTATTTGCTGCCTTTTATAATTTAACATGAAGTATTTTTTTTTTTTACAAACTCTTATAATGCTACTTCTAACCCACCCTTTCCAGAAAATAGTCTTCTTCTTCTTCCTTTAAACATGCTTGCCCTAGGAAAACTTTACAAATTAAACCTACATAGTGCTGATTAGTCTAGTTCGTGCATTCCTCCCTTAATAATTATGTGTTTCCATTTTTCATTAATTAAATGCAGCATCAATGTTTTTGTTGGATGCATATTTATCATTTATGTTCTCTGTGTGTTTTCCTCCAATTAGAAGATCTCACCTGCATGTAATCTTCTAAGATTTTCAGAATGAATTCTATATGTGATATCATAACAATCTTGGGACATGTTTTTGTAAAACATATATTTTTTGGTCCTCACCAAGAATAGCACCTGGCATACCGTAGAGGCTCAATAAATGCCTTTTGGTTGATTACTCATTGGTATATTCTAGACTTTTTGAAAAAGAGAACTGTTTTCCTCTATCTTTGTATATAATAGATGGTACATAAATGAAATTAAACCTACATAATGCTGATTAGTCTAGTTTGTGCATTCCTCCCTAAATAATTATGTGTTTCCATTTTTCATTAATTAAATGCACCATCAATGTTTCTGCCGGATTCATATTTATCATTTATGTTCTCTGTGTGCTTTCCTCCAATTAGAAGATCTCACCTGCATATAATCTTCCAAGATTTTCAGGATGGATTCTATATGTGATACCACAAAAATCTTGGGACAGTGTTCCTAAATTACTATTAAAATTTTCCAACAGAATTTAAGCTTCTTGAGGATAGAGATGGCTTTCATTTTTTTTTTCATGTCTCCTCAGCACATAACACATTGCTTGGGATGTAGTAGCAGTTTATTAAATCAAAGGTTTGTTTGATTGAAATGAAATAAATTCTTATGCCCATTTTGGAAGTCGGGAAAACTAAGGCTCAGAGGAATAAAGATACTGGCCCACAATAACATGACTAATAGATGTCACACATGGGTCATACTTCCAGGACTTTGCCCCTGTCCTATAACATGTAATCATTTATCCTGCGGTAATATCCAATGTCAGTTATTAGATATCACTGTTTCTTTCTGACATGTTTCTGTGCCGGCTCGGCACAGTTTAATGGCATGAAATGTTTTACACCATCGGTGATATGCAGCCCCCATAGCTAGGGCACAATGAAATCGTATTCCTGCACTGTCAACAATGCAATGCTGTCAGTTAAATTTAAACTACTAGATTTTATCACCAGCAATTATGTATGAGGCAGAAAGAACATTTTGAATTTCAGATTCTCTAGCAAATTTGTTACTCTAAATTAGAAAATGATCTCTTGATTTGTAAGCTGATAAAAATCATTAGGAAGCACCAAGTGCCGATAAATATGAGGACCTGGCTCCTTGTTCCTGTGTCTCCCTTTCTCTCATTGTCAGTATCCAGTGTTATACACAAGAGTGCCCGAGTTGAATTAACTGCAGTAAAAAATCCTAGGACTGATGTGAGATCGCCTTTGGGGAAATGGTAATTTGTGACAATGAGAGAACTTGGGCCCTTTCCAAGAAATGCAATTCTCCACAAAGATAAAGTTTGAACTGGAGGACTGCATGGGGTGTAGAACTGGAAATTAAACATGTATCATGGAGGGAACAATATATGAAGAAGCTCTTCTTGGATTCAGACTCTTGATGGCCAAGTGTTTCATCAAGGCAACTCCTATTCAAGGAGCCAATTTCCTTCTATTCTGTTGACTGAAAAAGTTACATTTGGGACATGGGGTGACGGTTGGTCAGGAAGAGGGAGAGAGAAGAAATTCTATCCCAATGATTATCTGGAGTATGAGTCTTTTGCTTTGTGTGGATATTTAATCTATAAAGAGGTCTTCTCGGTAGCAACTGAACAGCTTGGCCAACTGTTAAGTGTAATCTATATGCCATAAACTGTGTTAAGAACTGGAAATAGATATGTGTGTACATGTGTGTGTTTATATAAATACATTTTAAATACACATATGTACACATATACACATGTCTACTCCTACATATACACATGCATATGTATGTGTATATACATACTTATGTGTATAAACATATATATCCCATCAGACATGGTGGATTAACCTTTTTGAATGGTTAAGAACTTAATTGGATGGTAATTCAATAGTCAAAAATTGATTGAAATTCACAATGATTGTCATGTGGAAATTCATAAAAAGATCTATGTCCCATCTTACTACCAAGAGCATATTTGTCTGCTTCTGTTAGTTAAAATCAATTCCATCCTTTAAGTTGAGCCCCAGATCTCATGCCCTCTAAGAGCCAGCCCTTCAGACTCATCTTTTCTCCCACTCTTTCCCTCCTTCTTCTGCTTCCCTTCCCTCCCCTCCTAATCAAACTCACACCACCACACTCCTCGACAGCAGGCAACCCTCCACTATTAAAATCTCCACTTTTGGAGTAATACATGGACTATTGTAAGTGTTTAATGAAGACTTTTGATTCACTCTTTTCAAGAGCCAGTTATTTGATAGTGACTAAATGAAAGACACTGACAATTTGTTAGAGGAGATACGCAAGAAGAAGGTCACCATTCCTGAGGTCAAGATAAAATGTATATGAAATTTGCAGATAATTCAAATCCTCCTCCCTTCCCCCCAAAAAAATCTCAAAAGGATGAAACATTTGAGTGAACTTAATAAAATGGATTATAATAAAGCTAAGTGTAAATGTCTGGACTTCATTTTAATAAATTGTAGTCATAATTATCTGATGCCAGTCAGTTAGCCAATATTTTCTAAGTACTTGCTATAGGCTAGGACACTGTGCTAAGTACTGAGGATATCAAGAAAGACAAAAATAGATCCTGAGCTTACATTCTAATGGGAAGCCAATTTGTAAATAACTACGTACATAAAAAATGGGAAGCTATGCAGAGTAGACAAAAGAGCAGATTTGTCCTTAGATCCCTAGAAAAACAGCCTCATGTGATAGATGCTGTTATTCTCCTTACTTTTTTTTTTTTTTTTTTAGAACTGAGCCTCCCAGAGGGAAATGACTTGCCCAGGTTCACAAAGCCAGCAAATAACTAGTAGCCTTTGAACTCCTTCCTGACTCCAGACCATCACTTTACATACTACACCACCTACCTGCCTGCCTGGAAATTTACAAGTCAGTGAGACAGGACATGGTGGAAAGAGTCCTGGGCAAATCCAGAGTCTGGATTTAAGCCTTTGCTCTGTCAGAGAGAACATATGGAATCTTAGCAAGGTCATTTCCCATATCTGGGCCTTAGTTTCTCCCATTGTAAAATAAGGGCCTTGCACAAAACGACCTTTTAAGTTCCCTTTCAGCAACAGCATATCTATGATCTCTAGTGCTAATCAGTATATTCTCAAGGCATTTCCTAGGCTTTATGGTAAGCTTATTTCCATTATAAATTAACACACTGGAGTTCTGTACTATAGACTACTGAGCTTATTCCATCTGGAAACCCATTGGTGCTCCAGTAAAAACAATTTCTAGAAATATAGAGTTTAAAATGAAAGAATCAATCAACAAGTATTAAGTATCTGCAAGGAGCCAAGAACAACTGTTGGGTCCTAGAAATATAAAAACAAAACCCAAATCATCCCTGCCCTCAAGGCATTTAAATTCTATTGACAACATCATGCTCACCTGTAAGATAACATATCGAACCTTAGTTTGAAGGAAACACTGGATTACAGGCAAAGTGGAGGAAAAAGTGAGGTCTACACTTCCTCTTTGGACATGTCCTTCTTGAGAAACATTAGGTGAGCCAGGGTGCCTCAAAGGTTTGGGATGTTTAAGTAAGTGTCAGAAAATAAGGTTAGGCTGATGGAATGAGAATGAGGAACCACCTGAGTTTAAAGAGAGCACTTTCATTTCACAGATGGAGAAACTGTTAATGTGACTTATTCAAGGTCACAGAGCTAAAGCATGGCAGAGTTAGGATAGGAACCACAATCTTTGCGTTCTCAATCTAGCCTTTTTTCCCCATCCTGTTTTCTCTATGAGCTACTCACATGGTTCCCACCCCCACTCCCCACCACTCTCTAAATGTCAGTTAACTTAAAGCTGGTTCTGTTTCCTGTAGAATCCCCTTCATTTATTCATTTTGTCCTTTTGGGCTAGTTTTGGCCAATTGGATTATTTTCTATTATGCCTTTGATTTTGTTTTGAGTCCATATAGAAATGATTTCTTTTTTCCCCACATTATACTTGGTGGAGTTCCCTCCTGTTAGGGACAATCAGCCATCTCAACTTTATCCATGCATCAATCACAGGCAATTTTCAAACTCTCAGAAGAATGAATCATATGAAGTAGCAATCAGCCTGACTCAGCCAAGAACATTTTATTTTATTCACCCTCTTCCCCCTATAGCTGGGTAAAGAAAAAGAAATCACCAGAAAAAAAAAAAAAAACAAAAAAAAAAAACAGTCCTTGGTTTAGGAGGGGAAGGACCGTTCCCTCCTGCCCCAAAGCCTGGATCTCAGACAGGGATATAAAGAATTGTAGCCCTTGCTTTCTGGCTAGTGCCATGCCCTTTGCTATTTGCATATTCTTGCTTTCTATCCCATATTTGCAAAGAGGAAGAGGAGAAGCATCCAAATATTCCCATTCTTGTTAAAGGGTCACACAGATGCAGCTAAATCCTGATCAAAATGTCCTCATCATCCCTAGTGAACCTTTGAGAGACTCAGAAACCAAAATCAGATATAGATTTTAAAGAACCAAAGACCTGTAACCTTCTTCTTAGTATGGGTAGATTGCCTTAATTGAATCAGCTGGGAAAGTCTATTTTCCACCGCTAATTCCTTGGGAAATATCTCAAATGCTGCTCTGATCATAGGCTTCCTTTCTACTTAGCATTTGCATATCATTGAGGCTTTTCTTCTCCCCAGCCTGTGTCAAGCCTAGCTCCCTCTGCCCTCATTTTCACTTTGCAAAAGTATTTTATGCTCTCTGTGTGAATATGTGTGTGTTTAATGCATACTGCTCCACACGCTCATTTGACTGACACTCTGTACAAAATTTTACATTCAGAATTCACAAGGTTTGTGAGAATTAATAAAATAGTAATGATGCTCACTCAAATTTCTATTTTTTCCTAAAGAAAATAAAAACAACCTATTCTGTGATTTACATGTAGTCCCATTTCACAGGTGAGTCAAGTCAATCTAGGCAATTCATTTTACCTTGTTTCACTCAGGTACATCATCTGTAAAATGAAGTAGAGAAGAAAGTGACAAGCCACTGCAGTGTCTTTGTCCAAAAACAAAAACTTCAAATGAAGTCACAAAGAGTTGGACCCTAAAAAAAGACTGAATAACAAAAATGACTCTGAAAGAGATTTAAGGGTCCTCTCCAAGACATCATATAGCTAATCAGTGGCAAAGCCAAGATTCAAACTGCTTCTGATGACATCTGTCCCCATCCCCCACTGGTAAATGATTTAGAAAAGGAATATTCAAAGGCAAGCTTACTTAGAGGGGCCTTCTTTTTCATCCTGAGATATAGAAACAAGTTTCTAATGTTTGAATTCTAACTGCCCATGGATCCATTGGGCTTGAGGGGATTTGACCAGAATCTTGGCCTAGATTTTGAAGTGGAAGAGCCTTCAGAAACCATCTAACCCAATCTCTTACTTTTACAAATGAAAAAAACAAAAGCCAATGAGTTGGTTACTTAACTAAGAGCTAATTATACCAAGGTAAAGCTGAAATCAAGTCTTCCTGGGAAACTTGCGAGTCCCAGAGAGCTTGGATTGGACCCACAGCTTCGATTCCGAATCCAAATTTCTTTCCATACAATGTTATGTCAGATTTACACATATGGCATTTGGAATCATACCCATTAGAGTCACATTGTGTATCCCCTGCATTCACCATGTGTTTATTCAGCATTGCATGTGCCATATTTGATTCTTTGTAATCATGTTAGAGGTTTTCTTGGCAAAGACACAAGAGTAGTTTGCTCCCAGATCATTTTACATATGAAGAAACTAAGGCAGAGAGTGTTAAGTCCCTTTCCCTGGTTCACACAGTTAGTAAGTGTCTGAGGCTGAATTTGAACTCAAAGGTGAATCTTCCTGACTCCAGGTCAATGATGTACTCACTGCACCACATGTCTCTGTCTACATGGTCTACAAATAACTAGCCATGTATCTAGTCCCTTAAGATTTCCAAACCCCTTTATACATATTCATTTTATTCTCCCAACACCTTTATGAGGCACAAGTGCTATTGCCACCTTCACATTGTAAATGAGGCAACTGAGAATCTGGAAGATCAAGTGATTTAGCAAATGTCACACAGTAAATGCCATAGGCCAAAATTGTTCTCAGCTCTTCCTGATGTCCAATCCTGCACAAAACCCCCTCTGTCACTGTGACTTCTAATGTTTCTCATTATTAATCAAGCTATAGATACAGCTCCTCCTTTTGCAGGTTCTTTACAAAAGTTGGCCAGTGGTAAAAATGCTGCCCACCACTTTCTCTGAGAGAGAGAGAGTGAAGTGAGGGCAGCTAGATGGCACAATAGAGGGAGCAGTAGCCTGAAGTTAGGCCTGAGTTCAAGTCTACCCTTAGATATTTAACACTTACTAGTTATGTAGCCCTGAGCAAATGATGTAACCCCAATAATTTCACTAAAAAAAAGAGAGAGAGAGAAAGAAAGAGAGAAATAGAGACAGAGAGAAAGAGACACACAGAGAGAAACACAGAGAAAAAGGGGCTGGAGATGGGGAGAGAGAGAGACAGAGATGGGGGGTGGGGAGAGAGAAAGTAAAGTGGCTTTCTATAAGGAATTAGAGCACATGCACTCCTGGATATACACAAACATGCATATACATATATATGAGGCAGAATTTTGTGTTCCCAAGATCCCCTGGCATATTCCCAGCTGCCTTTAGGACCCAAGAGGTCACGCTTTCACTTGCTGACGATTGGCAGCCAAGTTATCACGTCACAGTAATATTTGTCACCAGAGGGGAATTTGACATGGATCTTTGTCGGCAAAAGTCGTTTTCTCAACATGACACACGTAACCTTTTACACGTTTTCTGTCAAACTACATTAAGCTTGTTTTTAATTTTTGGCTCTCTAATTTCCTGATATACTCTCATGTGAATGACTATTTGCGGATGTGTTTATGTTTTTTTTTTTTTTTACCCCTTATATTAAAATGTATATTCTTTTTTAAAAAATCAAAATTTAAGTAAAATAGGCTGAATTGTAAATTTGTAGATTTTTCCACATTTATTTAATATTTGTCTTAAATGTATCATAAATAATTTCTGAAAAAGATTGATGAAGTTCAGTAGTCCTGAATGGATCACTGGTCTCTCTGCTGTGTATGTTCCCTACACTGCTTCAAATCAGAACCCACATGGGCGTTCTTATCCATCCAACAGAATTTTAGAATATGTATTCTTCAAATTAATTTGCTCCTTTGGAAATCCAGGTTAAATATGCAGAAAATAAAGCCCTGGATGGTGAATCAAGGAGATTCAAATTCTGTCTCATATACTTACTAGCCAGGTGATCCTTTGCAACTTATTTAATATATCTCAGAGCTTTACTCTCTGCATCTAGAAAATGAGGAAAGAATACATTCTTAGCTCCTCAAACGGCTATTTTCAAAGTCAAATAAAATAGAGGGTATTTTGCCAAATTTATTATGTAATTTTGTTGTTGGTTGTTCAGTTTTTTTCATTTGAGTCTGACTCATTATGACTCCATTTGGAGGTTTCTTCCCAAAGATGCTAGAGTGGTTAGCTATTTCTTGCTCCAGCTCATTTCACAGAAGCAGAGTGAAGTGACTTTCTCAGGGTCACACAGCTATTAAGTATCTAAGGACAAGGGGCAGCTGGATGGTGCATTGGATAAAGCACCCTGGAATCAGGAGGACCTGCATTCAAATATCACCTCAGATACTTAAGTTATCTTATCGTCATATCGTCCTGGGCAAGTAATGTAACCTCAGTTTTCTCATGAAAGAAAAACAAAAAGATAAGAAAAATGTAAAAAAAAAAAATTAATAGTCTAAGGCCAGATTTGAACTCACAAAGTCTCTTATTCTAGCCTGGACACTCTATCCACTGCACCACCTAATTGACCTTATGTATATAATATAATATACTATGATAGATTGATGTAATGGGCTGAGGCTTGAGTTGATGCACTGAGGTCCCAAGTACATGAGGCTAAATAGTAATTGGATCATACTCTATTAATATATAATCTTGGAGAAAGAATGGCCCCCGCCCACTCTTTGTGCAAGTCCTGATGTGTTGTATAGGAAATGACGATTTTGGTGGGTGGAGGCAGGGGAGTGGAAAAGGAAGGAGAGGGGAGACTTTTGGGATGGCCATTGCCATGGTGGCAATCTTTATTCACCTCTTCACTTCAATAAATACTGAAGATTTTTCCCTTAACCTGAATTCCTGACTCCGGCTGATTTTAAATACGTGGTCATAACAGATTATCTATCATAATATGATAGGTGATTTTATGGATACTAGCAATAATGCAATGCCATGTGTATGAATTTAGTTCTCGAAAATTGTCAGCTACCTATTGTGTGCCACATAGAGAATCTACATTAGAGAACAGTTTTAGGGCCAGGAAGACAAGTGCAATTTTGACCACTACCTAGCATTTTGACCCTTGTCCTCTCACTTACCTTTCTTCTAGGTAATGTTCTAAGATCCTAAATTAGTGAGTAGTTTGCTATCCTACTTAATAGAAGGGGTTTTGGCAAGATCTGAATTCAATCCTATTTGATATTCTCATCAGAGATTTAATTCCAAGCAAGTTATCTATGTCTCTCAGCATCAATTTCCTCATCTCTAAAATTGAGAGCCCTAATCTCTAAAATAAATTGTCTCCAAGTTTCCTTCTCTTCCTAAATCTATAGTCCTAAATTGCTGAAGCAGTGAAATCTCAGGTATACAATAAAAAAAAGTGTGCTAGACATTATCTTAATCATTCAGGATGCAAAGATAAAAATGTCAGAGTATTTTTATATTCTAATGAAAGGACATAAAAGGCACTAAGACAAATAAATTCAGAGTATAAATAAAGCAAATTTTTTCAAGTATTTTTTGAGTTAGTAAAATATAATGCAGTTGGTTGGTGGGTTGGTTGCTATTCTACAGTGTCGAAGAAGACCAAAATGACATCACTATGTTAGAGTCAATTATGGTGTGTCTGTCCACTGTGGCTGATCAGAACAATGTAAGCTTGAAATGCTCTGCTACAGATTGTACACAAATAGTCCATATGAACATTTGGGGTAACTTCTTTAATTTTGCACATCTCACATTTCTTTTGGGCTAATTCAATTCCGTTTTGCACAACATTGTAGTAAAAGTTTACAGATCGATGAACACTACCTGCTGCCTATTTAAAAGAATTTCCTAATGACCCATATATGCAAAAATGTTTGTAGCAGCCCTTTTGTTGGTGGCAAGGAACTGGAAACTGAGTGGATGTCCATCAGTTGGGGAATGGCTGAAGAAGTCAGGGTATAAGGATGTTATGGAATATTATTGTTCTATAAGAAATGATCAGAAAGATGATGTCAGAAAGGCCTGAAGAGACTTGCATGAACTGGGAATATTATTGTTCTATAAGAAATGATCAGAAAGATGATGTCAGAAAGGCCTGAAGAGACTTGCATGAACTGATGCTAAGTGAGAATATATGTAAAAACCTATGATTTGATGGGAAGACATCAATAAGAACTGGATAGAATGAAAAGAGAAGTTTGTGATCTTTATGATTAAAAAAACAAAACAGTCCCATCAATGACACAGATTCATGTGAATATTTGAGTTCATATAATGTTAATTTTGAGGGGAAAAGAGTTTTTAGCCCCAGTGCCTGGTTCAATACCTAACATATAGTATATATTTTTTGTTTGTTTGTTTGTTTGCTTGATTAATAAAAAGATACTTATTGATAGAAGAATGAGTAGAGTCCTAAATTTTGGATCAAATGTGGATTTGATTTATTGGCTCCTTATCTTTATTAGTGACATTCTTTTTATGGAATCACTCCTAAGTCCAGTTTTTTTTTTTTCATTTGTTTAATGAGGGAGATTGTTTGATACCTACTACATTAAATTTCATCTTATTTGATTCAATCCAGGTTGACAAAATAATTTTAAAATCTGAAACTTTTTTTAATAATAGTTTTCTATTTTCAAAGCAGATACAAAATAGTTTTCAGCATCCACCCTTGCAAAAACTTGTGATCCAATTTTTTCTCTCTCCCTTCCCTCTACCCCCTGCCTTAGACAATCCAATATAAGTTAAACATGTGCAATTCTTCTAAACATATTTCCACATTTATTTCCACATGTTATACAAGAAAAATCATATCAAAACAGAAAAAAAATGAGAAAGAAAAAAAAAGCAAGGAAACAACAAAAAAGGTGGAAATATTATGTTGTGATGTACACTCAATCCTCACAGGCATGTCTCTAGGTACAGATGGCTCTCTCCTTCACAAGACCATTGGAACTGATCTGAACTACCTCATAGTTAAAAAGAGCCAAGTCTATCAGTGTTGATCATCATATATTCTTGTTGCTGTTTACAATGTTTTCTTGGTTCTACTCACTTCACTTAGTATCAGTTCATCTGTATTATCAATCTTTCCAGGCCTTTTTAAAATCATCCTACTGATTATTTCTAATAGAACAATTATATGTGTTTATACTCATGTACCATCATTCATACCCAACTGATGGTCATCTACTTAGTTTCTACTTCCTTACCACAACAAAAAGGAGCTGCTACATTTTTGCACATGTGAGTTCTTTTCCCTTTTTTTATGATCTCCTTAGGATACAGTCCCAAGATATTATTGGATCAAAGAGTTTGCAAAGTTTATTAGCTCTTTGGGCATAGTTCCAGTTTAATCTCCAGAATGATTGGAACATGTCACAACTTCAGCAACAATGTATCAGTGTTCCAGTTTCCCCACATCCCCTCCAATATCATTGTTATCTTTTCCTTTAATCTTAGCCAATCTGAGAGGTATGTAGTGATACCTCAGAATTGTCTTAATTTATATTTCTCTGATCAATAAAGATTTAGAGGACCTTTTCATATGACTAGAAATGACTTTAATCTCTTCAGTAGAAAATTATGTGTTTGTTGAGCATTTATCAAGTGAACAATGATTTCTATTCTTATAAATTTGAGCCAATTTTCTCTATATTTTAGGAATAAGGTTTTTCAAGGGGGAATATTGAAAATATGTTTAACATATATTGGATTACTTTCTGTCTGGGGGAGAGGGTGGAGGGAAGGGAGGGAGGGATAGACATTTGGAACGCAAGGTTTTGTAAGGGTGAATGTTGAAAACAATCTTTGCATATATTTTTAAATAAAAAGCTATTATTTAAAATAAGTAAATAAATAGATCAATATATAAATAAAAATATTAAAATATTAGCACAGAGCCAGCTATACCCCGATTTCTCAAACACAGTATTGGAAATGTCCTTTCTAGGCTGATATTTAAAGTTTCATGACTATATTGATTTACCATGTTAGAAATTTATAATGAAATGATAGATAGATACATAGATGGATAGATAATTAGATGAATGGAGTGTTTAATAGAATAATTTAAGAGAGAGAGAGAGAGAGAGAGACACTGATCACTTATTATACATTTAGCGTGGTTCAGGCACTATGCTAAATGCCACAGATATAATTATAAACACAGACCACAATCCTTACCTTCAAGGAACTTATATTTGAATGGGGGAACAAAAAGACATTACAGAGAAATGGAAGCTATGAGGGTAGGGGAATAGACAGACTAAAGCTAGTGGGGGAGGTGGTAGAAAGTCCAGAGGGCCAGAGATAAAACTAATAGTGAAGTGAGCATGAATGTTTTGAGTACTTCATACATTGATAGCACAGACAAGGGACTCATCAGTCAAAGGACAAAAATGTATATAATTGCAGTCTTATACATTTTTCCCCTCATTAAGCCATGTTGACCTTTATGTAATCATTTAGCTTTCTAGATGCTCAAAACTCATCTTTTTAATAATCCATTCTAGAATTTCACTAGAAATCGGTAAACAATTCTGGTCACTTAAAGTCTAACAAAACATTTTCTTCCTAATAATCCTGTGAAGGTGACAGTTCAAATATTATGATTCCCATCCTTTAAGTGAGGCAACTAATGCTGAGAATCATGGATAGCATACATTATAACACAGGTAGTAAGTACTAGAGCCAGAATACAGATTCAGGTCTCTTGACTTATCTCTTCACATTCACATTTCCAAAAATAATGATATTACTCATAATGATAATAGCTAATATCTTTGCAAAACTTTAAGATTCTTAAAGCTCTTTACATATATTTCCTTAACTGATTGTCACAACAATCCTGAGAAGTAGGTGGTGATATTTCCATTTTATAGAAAACTGAGACATATTATTTGACTTTCATAAGATCATGTAGCTCCAAAGATTCAGTGTTGGGCTTTAAATTTAGGTCTTCTTATTGCAAATCTAGAACTCTAAGCACTGTATAAACTGCCTTATCATGCTAATTCCTTTAAGGGCAATAGAAATACTAAGGACCAAAAGCCCCTCCATGAACGATATTCATATTAAGTCATCCAACAATATTGCCAGAGCAATGTCTTAAAAATGACTGAGTCATGTGGATTTATTTGCAGTACTTGAGAAGGATATGATAATGATACAAGACTGGGTCGTTGCTACCAAATTATAACAAGGTCATTGTTAAGAAGATTTTTCATTTTTTGATTTATATAGAAATGAAAGAAATTGTGACACATATTTGCACTGATTGCAAGAAATCAGAAATTATTTTTTCTAGTTTTAGTTACTAAATAACTAAAAAAAATGACCAAGTTTTAAGAATCATATATCATAAGTTTAATATTTGTCATAAATATGTTAGGCATACACACACACATACATGTATATACATACACATATTCGTATATATATATATATAATTTATATACACACATGTTATCTCTGTAGCTTTCACATGGAAAGCAGGAAAATCATTTTTCCCCCTTTTTTATCTTGAGTAGCATACCATAGTATTTTTTAATACATTTTTATTTCAATAAATACTTCCCAATTACTTTTCTTGATTCCTCTGCCTTATTTTGAGACTGATTCCTTCTTTCTTTCTTTTTCTTTTTTATGTATTTATAAATTATCTTTACTTTTTCCACTTAATATTTTATTTTTTCAATTATATATAGGTATTTTTCAACATTTACTTTAAGATTTTGATTTCTATTTTTCCATTCCTTTCTTCCTCATTAAAATTTTAGTTTACTTTTTTTTAATTTCAAATTTCACATTCTCTCCTTCCCTCCTTCTCCTCTCTTACCCTTTGAAGTCAAGCAATATAACATCAGTTATTCATACTTTAAAATGTGCATTGTTTTAGTAGAAAACTCTCTAATTGGAAAGATTCCTTCACAAACACGCTTTATCATCAGAATACCATTCCTGCCCTTTCTCAGCATGTCCTATAAACCGCCCTCCCCGCCCTCTCCCCACAAGGTGTCATCTTTCCCGATAGCTTGATGCTTTCTGTACAATTCTGGCATTTCCAGGATGTAAAGCCATTTTTCTATCCACAAATTCTAGGCTCACAGTTATTTCAAACTCTATAACTTTATTTTATTATTTTTATATATTTATTTTTTGCTGACCTCCCTGGTCTTAGTTGATTTTTCCCCCACCTGCTAAGTTGCTTATCTCGAAAATAAGAATGTTTATTGTTGCCCATTTTTAATAGAAATTTGGTGGTTTGATGGACTGGTTGCTTTTCTCACCCCTGACCTTTCTGGGATGATTTCCCATATCTATTTCAGCATATTTAAATGCCCATCTCTTGGGCTCATGCTAATTTACAGGAAGAGCAGGGAGTCAGGTTTTCTTCAAATAACTTGTTTATATAATTGTTATAAACTGATGAATCTCTTTCAGATTATTGAAACCATGTAACCTGTTAAAATACAGCTCATTAAATTAGTGAGGCAATTTCGCAGAATGGAAATATTATTGGACTGGGAGGCAGGAGCCCCAGAGTCTAGTCTAGACTTTTGAGTAAAGCAGAAAATTTGACACTGAATAGGACATCATCAGTCCATTTGCCTCAGTGTTTTCATGAGTGAAATGAAAATTGGAAGGAATAAAGGAAGGGGAAGGGAAGGAAACAAACATTTATTAGTTACCTCTTAAATAACAACATACAAATAAATATGATCTCATGTGATTTAATCGAGGTGGTAATCTGAAGTTTAGAAAATGGAGCCAGTAATAGGAAGTGACTCATTGTAGATGATATAAATTTATACCTTGGTGTATGGAGTCCAAATCTGAAGATTAAATATCATGGTCTCAAAACAAGAAAGGCTGCATGGGATAATGAGAGATAGTAGGAAATACTGCTTCATTAAGAAATTCTTAGAAATGATTTTGCAGGTGATTTCACAGGAAGCAAAGGGCATCCACATTCATCTCTTAACACAACTTAAATTGATACTTTTATGCCTCAGAGATACTTTGCTGCACTTACAGTCAGGGAGGCTGTGCATTGCTTAGGAAAGGTTTTTATAAATAAGAATATCCAGAAAAGGTAGATCAGGATTGTGAAGAGCTTTCAGTTTGTGGCAGTTAAAGTGATGTATTTTTTAATTTAATGCACATTTGTTTATGAATCATGTTGGGAGAGAAAAATTAGAACAAAAGGAAAAACATCAAGGCAGAAAAAAAAGAGGAGAAAAAAAGAAGTGAACATAGCATGTGTTGATTTTTATTCAGTCTACATAGTTCTCCTTCTGGATGAAGATGACATTTTATAACAATGTTGATTGGGATTGCCTTGGATCACTGAACCACTTAGAAGGATCAAATTGTTCATAATGATCATTGCGCAATCTTGCTGTTATTGTGTACAATGTATTCCTGGTTCTGCCTGTTTCACTCAGCATCAGTTTATGTAAATCTTTTTCAGGATTTTCTAAGATCAGCATGCTCATCATTTTTAAAAGATCAATATTCCATGTCATTCATATATCACAGTGTATTCACCCATTCCCCAATAGATGGACATCTCTTCATTTTCCAATTCTTTGCTGCCATATGTGGATCCTTTTCCCTCTTTTATGTTCTCTTTGGGATACAGACCCAGTAGAGGCATTGATGAATCAAAGGATATACAGTTTTATGGTACTTTGGCCATATTCCAAAATAGGGTTTTTAATTGATGGCTAGACTTAAAAGTCTTTTTTTTTTAAACATTATCTGGCCCACATAATTTTATCTCATCAAATTATAAAACCTTTGAAAGAATCTTAATACTATGGAGTATGTTTTCTTTATACATATTTACTAAAAAAAATAAAGTTTCCCAGATGACTCACCATATATATCTGTGATATCATTCACTAGTTCAATAGAAAATCATGATATTTAGAATTATTTTTTCTTTTAGCTTCTTTGATAAGTGATATCATGTTAAATGGTGGATAGTCTATATTTTCTAATTAAACATAACTAAACATTTTCAAATGGATAGATGATGAATATTATAAGCTATATTAGTATAAATACATAATAATAATAATTACCACTTATGTTGCATGTTAAAGTGTACAAAGTGTTTTACATAAGTTGTCATTTGATTTTACAATGACCCTGTAAAGTAAGGGCTATAATTATCCCATTATATACACAAGGAAACTGAGACAAAGACAGATTAGATGCTTTGTTCAGGGTCATGTAACCAAGATGTATTTGAAGCAAGCCTGAAAATTAGGCGTTTTCGATTCCAAATCCTATGTTCTTTCATTCTCAATAAACAAGTATTTTTATATGCCTATGAGTCAGACACTGGATTTACAAGGACACAAGTGAAATAAAAATTCTATAATATTGGCACCCAAGGCATGAACAAGCATGATGTGCTTTTTTTGAACTCTATTGTCAGGTATGAAGTCTTCCACAATCTGGTGACCATCTCAATTCCAACTCTTCTCATTTAAGTATCAAGATAGCCTGTTGGAGTGGGAAGATAATTGGTCTGAAATCCAAAAGACCCAAGGTCAGGCTGTGTCTATGATACATGAAGGCCCATTGTGTGACCCTAAGCAAATCATTTTATTTCTCCATCTCTATGTAACTCCTCAATATCTGTTGCACATGGCTGGCTATCTGCATTGGTAAAGGTTTTCCTCACCTGGGAATTGTCTAATGATATCATGGATATAGTCATTTTGCCAATCTCTTCCACAAACTATCCCCAGTAGTCAAATTGGACACTTCTTTCCTTCCAACATGTCAAGTATTCTTCAAAGCTCTATCTCTTTGTTCACTTTTCCTGGAAGCCTAGCTAGCTTTCAAGTCCAATTCAAATGCTTCCTGTCCCAGAGGGTTAGGGATAGCTTTTTTTTTCCCCCAACTTTTTATTCATTTCAGTTATAATGTTGAATTTGATCATCATTCCCATACAATAGATGTTATATGTGGTAGTTATCTTTCTTTGTAGTTAATTGCTTGATAAGTTTCATGAGGACATGGAGTCTTGCCTCTCCTCCCACAAAGTGTATTATTCATTTGAGCTCCTAATATTCCCTTTTTTTGTTTTTAATGATTTTGTTGCTATTTTGAATTTAATAATCATTCAAAATAAATCTATTTCATATACTAAGAATCAAAGGATTCTACAGAAAAGTTTAACCATTTATTCAGTGCAGTAATTTTTTTTAAAGGAATATACATTACATTTAACAAGGTAGTGATAAAATTATTTTTGTGGGGGTTAGCTCGATAGTGCAGTGATTAAATCATTGGTCCTGAAGACAAAAGAACCTGAGTTCAAATCCTTCCTCAGACACTTAACACTTCTTAGCATTGTGATCCTTGGCAAGTCATTTTACTTCTATTGTCTCACCCCTTCCCCAAAAATTATCATTTTTTTTTACCTTTTGGATTTTGTATGTTCTGTTGATTTTAAACTGTTCTTAGATTCTCTGAGTAGACAGAATCTCTTTTTACAAGTGTGGTTAGCCCAGCAAACAAATCCATGGATCAATCATGTTTGAAGCACATTTTAAATGGGATTTATGTTCCCCAGTCCTCATTTTATTTTTTACATGCAACAAGTTATTTGCTCTTTGTCATTATATAGTTAATAGTTCTTGAATTAAATTTATTTCATCATGCATGTATTAAGTACCTGTTGCGTGTAAGATGTTGTAGTTAGTTTTGTTCATAATACAAAGGCGATGATGAATCAATCCCTGCCCTGTAAGAGTTTTTGTTAGACTGGCAGAGAGCGAAAGTATATAGAATTGGCTGAAATAATTATTGGAGAAGTTAAGAGTAAAGAGGTCAGTGTGAAGATGGTAAAGTATGCCAAGGATATTTGATTGGATTCAGAAATTGCATAATCACAGACATGAAGCTGGGGATATTCTTTAAAGTTATTAGGTTCACCCACCTTATTTTACAGGTGAAGAATTCAGTCATACTGATTGTGATGTACCCTGGATCACTCAAGTAGTAAATGTGAGAGTCAGGATAGCAATCCAATTCTTTCTAACATCAAGGTCTGTTTTCTATTCACCAAATGATGCTTCCTGGAGAAAAACCTCCCTGAGGTGGAATCAATGAGGGTTATGGGGTGTGTGTGTGTGTGTGTGTGTGTGTGTGTGTGTGTGTGTGTGTGTGTGTGTGTGTGTGAGTGTGTGTGAGAGAGAGAGAGAGAGAGAGAGAAGAGAGGAGAAGGGGAAGAGAGAAAAGATGGGAAGGGGAGAAAGGCAGAGATGGGGGAGGAGATGAAAGAAAAGATGAGGAATGGAAGAGAGACACACAGAGAGAAGCAGAGAGATACAGAAACAGAGAGAGGGAAATGGAGAGAGATGGAAAAAAAAGAGAGAGAGAAAGAGAGAGAAAGAGAGACACACAGAGAGAGACACACACAGAGGCAGAAAGTGTCAGAGACACAGAGACAGACAGATTCAGAGAGACAAAGAGACAGACAGACAGACACACACACACACAGAATTTCTGTGTGTGCATATATGTGCACAAGTGCACATAGTTTCATACTATGTATTTGGCCAATGATTTTTAAAAATCAATATCTCCAAAGAATCCAAGCCTGTCCTTTGTTTCTTGGAAATAAATTCCATTGTTATTTGTAATTTGTGGCACAGAGTACCTTGGGCCTGTCAAGAGATGGGTATTCATGTTTCCAGTTGGGGATGTATTCAGCTAAGGATATTAGTTTAACAACAACAGCAGAAACCAAAAGCAATTACACAAGTAATTATGCAGCCAGTTGGCCATCTGAAAAATTCTTAAAGTGTTATAAGAATCATGTCCGCCAAGAATGCCACTGCAACCTGAGATAACCCAAAGAAAGGACAAAATTCCCGTTGAAGCAATGATTTTCACTCTATTTGAATGTCTACAGCTCAAGGGATGAATTCAGCCTTGAGTGCAAGGTTTTAGGAAGGGCATATGTGAATTTGAAAGTATCTGGATCATAGTGAGCAGGAGGTTCCATGGACATAAGTGACTTTAGATTAGCTGAACAAATTGAGGATGATAATACTGTAGAAGTGAAGACTTAGTGAAGTAATATTTGGAGTAGAAAATAAAATCAAAGAAAATAAGCTGAATTTAAAGCAAGGAATATTTAACTCTATAATGGGACAGATTTTCTTATCAACAGACATGTTTAAAAGTTAAATTGGCTCCATTGGAAAGGAGTGTGTGCCTTTTCCTTTCAAGTCATCAGGTAGATAAAATATGCCCAGTTCTCTAGAATATTATAGAAGAGCTTGCAACACCTTTGCAGGTTTGACTAAACTACTTGTGATATAACACCATCATTATCATCATCATCATCACCATCATGACAAGTAGCATTTTTATTACATCTCAGTTTTGCAAAGCAATCACAAAACATCTAGGAAATAGGTGTCCTTATAAAAATGTCAGAAAGGTGTCATAAAAAATCCCCATTTTACAAGTTACTAAGATAGTTTAAATGACTGGCCTGTGTCATGTAGCTGGTTATTGACTGAGATCAAATTTGAATTCAGATCTTCTTAATTTTATAACTAGTACTCCAGCCTTTGCCACATAACATTGAGATGTGATTCTTAAGATTAAAATAAATGTCAAAAATGACAGAGATATGGGGCATCCTTCACTCAATATTTATAAATACTCTGTGGATGTGATTTCTCAACCAACTATTTATCCATGTAACTAAAGAATCTTTTCGCTAACAGTACTATAAAAAAATAAAATGAGAAAGATTGCCAAATACATGGTTGAAATTCTGAAGTTTTTGTATCATAATTTCAGAAAAAAATAGAAATGAAAATTGACACAATTTTTTATTCAGAAATTGATACATTCCATTGTTCACTTTATAGAATTCTCACAAAATATCTTTTGAACAAGTTTTTTTTTTTTTTTTTTGAATAATGGTGAGGGACTAGTTTTGAATGATATCATTAAATGCTCCCCATCCTTTTTTTCGTTGAGCTCATTCATAATTCTATTCTGCCAAATTTCATTTCTGAGAGCTTTCTCTGTTCTCAGTGTCTCTTGTAGTCTTGGGGCCTTGTTTCAGAGCAACCTTTCTTTGGCATTTAAAGTCCATTTCTCTCAAGCCTACCTCATATGTTGGCTTTGTCTAGAATTACCTTCATTGGTTAGGACTGTAATTCTAAGATGAATTTTAATAAGTTGTAAGATGAATGTCATGGCTATCTCTAATTCTTTAAACATACGTTAAATACCCAGTCTTCATCTTCTTGTTTGATGATTTTTTTTAGTTCTTTCCAACTCTGTAAGACCCCACTTGGAGTTTTCTTAGTAAATATACTGGAGTACTTTGCCATTTTTTTTCTCCAGCCCATTTTACAGATAAGAAAACAAAAACAAATGTGGCTAAGTTAGTTACTTATAATTAACAGTAACTAAATGATTAATATTCGGTCAACAAATATTAAGTGCTATGTGCGAAACTAGGGATATAATGGTCCAAATAGTATAATATCTGTTCTCAAGAAAAGAAAACCTACTTGTAGAAAAGCATTATGTCCATATGACATGTACAGAAAATTATGATAGTTTTATGGATTATAATCTTTAGAATACATACTTCTAGTCAGTATATACTAGATGCAGGAGATCTGGTAGTCATAGCTTTCTGACCCTGAGAGAAACTTTCAATAAATTACCAAATATCTTCTCTTGATGGGAATACAGTAGGGATTCAGTACAGGATTCTTAAATGAATAAATGAAAAAAAGTTATAGAGGTAAAGGAAATATTTATATCTCAATATATATATATATAGTACATTATATATATACATCTATCTATATTTTTTTTGCTATATATACATTTAAATGTGTATTATACATTATGTCATATATACATTATATATAGTATTATATATGTGTATGTATGTATGTATTTGAGAAAGAAGAGTTCATTTTCAGCTGAGGGACTATAGGGAATTTTCATGGAAAAGAGAATACTTAAGAAAAGAAGGAGATTTCAATAGATTGATATGAAGAAAAAGAATATTCTGGCGCAAGATTTGTCTTCTATAAATTCATGGAGGCAGGAAATGATAGAATGAGGTCACTGACTAACAAACAGTCCAGTTTGACTAGAGTGCAGCCTGTCTAAAGAGAAGTAAGTGGCAGACAGTTAGGAAGAAAGGATGGAGTCGGCCTAGAAGGACTCTTAGTGGCAGCATCAAAACCTTGTCCGAAGGATCCCTGTCACATCTGTTCACTCAAATTCATAGCAATCTACAGTAAAAAAATAAATAAATAAATAAGGAGAGCTGGCTTTGGATGCAGCAGAGATCTAGACGAGTTCTTCTTTCAATACTGACTAGTTGTGTGATCTTGGGCAGATCACTTACCATTTTTGATTCTTGGTGAACTTTTCTGTAAATGGAAATGGCAACACTTACCATACCCAGCTCCCAGAGGTCTAACAGGGAAATAATTTTATAGACTTTAAAATACTTTGTATACATATTTCTTTCTATTTATTATTAATCAACAGAGAAACCTTATTTCTAAATGTACACGTATTGTATGTCTATATGTATATGCATGCATAAACATACATTTGTATGTATAAATACATGAATAATAGCAGTTATTTAAAAAAAATATGGTGATATTTCCTCAATATAGAAAGAATCTGAAGGGGATTGACACCTATCCTGCAATTTTCATGTCTAGAAATTTTTTCAAGTGATGAAGAGAGCCATTTGCACCTAAAGAGAGGCTGTGCAAATTGAGTGAGGACCACAACATAGCATTTTGTCTCTTTTTGTTGTTGTTTGCTTGAATTTTATTTTCTTTCTCATTTTTTCCAGTGTGATTTGATTTTTCTTCTGCAGCAAAATAATTGCATATATATATATATATATGATTTAACATGTATTTCTACCATGTTTAATATATATTAGATTGTGGTGTGCTTTCTAGAGCTCCCAAGTTGGGGTGCTAAAATGTATTGTGCTTTCTAGAGCCCTCACACTGGGATGCCAAAATATATCATCTGGACTAGCTCTCTGGAGGATCTTGGGACCAGCCTGAATCCTTGCTCTCAGAGGAGGAGTGATGAGGTGCAACTTATCTGGATGGTCAAACATTGTGTCCCTGTATTTCAAGTTCTCTCAGCCTTAAATACTTTAGTACAATTACATCACCTCTGCTAACTGAGCATGTGCCAACCATAGTATGATTACATCACTACAATGCACTGTGCATGTGCTAATTATAAGCACCCTGCTATTATTATGTAAATGCCTTTTTTTTTTTGTAACTATCTCTGTTTCAAATAGAACACAGATTGTCTCACACCCTCTGACTTCCCAGTAAGTGTGAGATGCCCCAAGGAGAGATGAGAGTGGAACCAGACATTGTCAGAAGGTTCCCTCTGGGCTCAAGGATCTTATACCTCACTTAGAGTTCTCCTAATGTCTGTGGCTCTCTAAAGTGGACTACTTGCCATCTAGGGGAGAGAGTGGGTGAAGGGGGGAAAATTGGAATACAAGGTTTTGTCAGGGTTAATGTCCCAGAATTATCCGTGCATATGTTTCAAAAAATAAAAAAGCTTTAATTAAAAAAAAAAGTCCAGGGCATTTAGAGGTTATGGCCACTCTGACAATGTGTGGCAAAGGCTGACCTTGAACCTTTATCTTCTGATTACAAGGTCAGTGTCTTGCCATACCACATCTCTTATTCCATAAGTATGAGTGGGTATCCTTACCCATCTAAGGCAATGTTAAGTAGGGGGAAGAAAACCAGATTTTAATTCAGGAGACCAGATCTAAATCCAAATTTTATCACATGGATGAATGAATGATAAAATATTATTAAACATTGAGTATATGCTGGGCACTCTGCCTTATACCAATTACACTAATACAAGAAAACTAATTTAAACATAATCTGTGCCCACAAGCAGTTTCCATTCCAAGAAGGGAAGATAACAGAAAATGGAAAAAGCAAATAGGCCCTTATATCCCAGGCCCTGCCTGACCTACCTCCTCTTTCTACAAATTGACAATTTTGGATTTGTTTCAAGGGATGCTAACCACCATAAAGTTAAATAAACAGCAAGATCTGTGCAGGGCTTGGTGCTCTCCAAAGCAGATGGTGGCCAGAGCCAATAGAGTGCAGATGTCCTGTGGATGCTCTATAATCCTAGCCCTTCATCTCCAGCAGCTTGACTCTTTGTGCATATTTTTTTCCCATTCCCATATTTTTGATCATCCTTTGTGCTTTTTTCTTCCTCCCTTGGATCTCAGTTACTTGCTTACATGTCTTTCACTCCTGTTAGTCTGTGAACTCTTTGAGAAACCAGTTGGAAGCCCCCAGGACATAGCACTGAGCTTTGCCTGTAGGTAGGTGCTTAATAGTCCCTGAGTGGATGGGATTGAATTGAAAACTCCAAGCCAATGGCAAACTGTTTCTTTCTTACCAGAAGCAGAAAAAAAAAGGAAAAAAAAACTTCATCAGAGAACTAAGCTGCCATAAGTCCCCAAGCAATTTTTGCAATCGCTGGTTTTTAAAGACATCCCTCACTTCAGTGTTTATCAGATTTCCCTGCTCCCCACTATTTCACTGTAGCCCCCAGTCCTTAAAACTTAAATGAGAAAAGCTCAGAGTCAGTCTGAGAAAACTGACAAAAAATTGGGTCACAAAGTAGAGTTAGGACGTGTAGGATTTGATGTTTTCCTTGTAAACTGGTGAAGGCACGAGCTTCTTGTTCTTCATACAGAAAATATTTCATGTTATTCTGTGCCATCTATTCCCTGTTATACCAATTAAGAAAGCAGATCTACACCGCCTGCTTCCAACAGCAAAAACAAGCTTTGGAGGGAGGGGCAGGGCAGCTCCAAGTACTCTGGACTTACTTGGGCTTTGGAACTTATTGGGCAAACTAAAGGGAGGCAGCTGCTCTCTGCCCAGCAGCCAGGAGATAATGAACCAGCTAATAATTCTGGAATATGTTGCCATTCCGCAGCTCAGACTTATGTGTAAAAAAAATCCCTAAGAGACAAGGAAGATTTTGTTTTCCTTCCAGGACTTGTCTTTTGAAAGAATGAAATCATCTTTGCTATTAAATCATATTAAATTAAGTCAGATGATTAATTTTGTAATGAATGGTATCAATCACATTGCTTTTCCAGCTATATTTATTGATTTTTTTCAGTCTTTTTGAAGCACTTGTTTCACTTTTTCTCACTGGGATAATTGATGTTCCATTAAACCAGCTCTGGGAAAAATCAACCCCTGATGATGGGTGGGGAAGAGTGGAGATTGACAATATTGATCTGCATTGATATTCTTAAGGGAAATGTAGTCACCAAGAAAGAAAGCTATTCTCTTTGAAATACTCACATACACACACACACTCTCTCTCTCTTTCACACACACACACACACACACACACACACACACACACACACACACACTGCACACCCCTTCCTAAACTCCATATGATGGGACTAGTTTCTGGGAGTAAATGGCAGTTTGTATCGCTCTTCCTAGAACTTACCAATGTAAAAGCTTATCACCATTGTGAACCAGGTTGAAGTTTTTAGTAGGTAGTACCACAGGAAAAAGAAAAAGTTATAAATTTGGTCATGTTATTTTGTCACACATTTCTTATATATTTAGAGTAAGATTATACTATATTTATTGGTGAGTTCGTGAGCATTAAATCACATTTTCTGCTATATTTAGCTGACCTTAAACCAAGGGTCCCCCTGACCATTTTCCTTCCATCTCAAAGTATAAATCTACCTTTACTCTTTCCTCTTCCTACCCATTGTTCCAGGAACAGTGATCAAATTATGTGATTGTTTCTGGAATGGACATGCCATTAAATTTCTCTAACACTTTTCCCTAGTCACTGTTCCACTCACTCTATGAATTATTTTCTTCGATTATAGCATGAGATACTTAAAGTTAAGGCTTATTTCTTCTATTGGTGTTTCTAGCACTCATCACTAAATATCTTGTACATAATAAGCCCTAATATTTTGTTTGTTATTTTTCTTATTTCAATCACCAAGTGATTATTGTATCCTCTTTCTGATTCGGAAGTGGCACATAATAGTTAGAATGTTGACTTGAAAAGAAGACCCAAATTCATGTCTTCTCTGTGTCACTATTTCCTGTTTAACCATCTGAAACTCTGGGATTCTGCTTCTTAGTTTTCTCATTTGTCAAAATGGTGATATTTAAAATATTGCCAATCCCTATTCTACAGGGCATAGGACCATGCAGGTTGACATCTTCTTGATCTGATCTTATGATCTAATAAAGTTGTCTAGAACACTGCCAAGTCACACTATCAGGATATGTCAACGATGGGCTTTGACCCAAGTCTATTTTTAAATGATATCTACCTAGAACAGGTGATATCTTTCCCCAAATTTGCAAATAATATTGATGATTCCAGTTCCAAAAACAACCAACCACCAACCATTTCATACAAGAATTCCATAAATTTTAGACATCATAAAAGTAGTCAGCTATAAGTGGTCCAGTTTTAGAAATTGATGCTAAAATGACTTGGTTGGTTGGTTGATTGGTTGGTTGTTGTCCTTTGTTTTCCAAGAAGACCAAAATGGTACCCACTATGTTGGAATCCTACTGTGTGTGTCCTACTATGACTGATCATATTTATATCAATACCACAGGTCTGGGACAAATAGTCCATATGAACATTTTGACTAGAGATGTCTCTAAATTTGTGCATTTTATATTTCTGTTGCACTACTGTAATTTTTTTTTAATTCAGTAGTATTTTATTTCTGCATTTACATGTAAAGATAGTTTTCATCTTTCACTTTTGTAAGATTTTGAATTCCAAATGTTTTCTTCCCTCTTTTCCCTCCCCCCCCTCCTCAAGACAGCAAGCAATCTGATATGGGTAATACATGGACAATCATTTTAAAGATGTCCTTATTAACCATTTTTGAAAGAAAAATCGGAATAGGGAAAACCATGAGAAAGAAAAAGCAAACAAATTTCTTTAAAAAGGGTTAAAATAGTATGCTTTGCTCCACATTCAGTCCTCACACTTCTTTTTCTTAATTCAGATGATATTTTCCATCCCAAGTTTAGTATAATTGTTGTGGGTTAATATATTGCTGAGAAGGGCCAAGTCTCTCCTAATTGATCGTTACATAATTCCACTGATACTATGTACAATTTTCTCCTGGTTCTGCTCACTTCACTCAGCACCAGTTCATGTAGAGTATTTCCAGGCTTTTCTGAAATCAATCTGCCCATCATTTCTTGTAGAACAATAATATTCCATTACATTCATATATCACAACTTATCCAGTGATTCCCCAATTGATGGGCATCTACTCATTTTCTAATTCCTTGCCACCACAAAAAGAACTGCCACAAACATCTGTGCACATGTGGGTCCTTTTCCCTCTTTTATGATCTCTTTGGGATACCATATGTATCAAATGGCATATGGTTTTATAGTCCTTTTGGACATAGTTATAGATTTGAGATATTGTTTATTCTACTTGACTCAAAGAGTACACTAATTCTGGGCAAGCCTGTGCCATTGTCTCCCTTGTCACATAACAAATTAAAAAGCTCTTCAGAGAGACCTTGAGAGTGTCTTTGCATAGCTTCTATTGACTTCCATGGGAGCACTCGCATTATGTGGGTGCTTGTCTTAAGCAAATATATATATCTGGCATGCAAACAACATGATGAAAAGCTGATGAATTGTCTAGATAAAGATGGCAACTTTTATGGGCTTTGTTGTCTGTTATTTCCCCCCCTCTTGTTTTCTTTTGTGTCTTCCGGAGAGAGGGGGAAATCATCTTTGACAGTAAGACTAAAAAATGCTTTGTGACAGTACCCTACCTGGAATTATGTTTTTCCAAATATGGAATGTTCAATTATACTTGATAAAAAGAAACATAATTTACTAAATAGACTAACTTCATAAGTGATAGCTGAGTGGATGGGCCCTTGGACATAGGACTAGGAAAATCTTTGTTCACATTCTACCTCAGACACTTAATAGTTGTGTAGTCCTGGGCAAAACACTTCCATCTTTATGTTTCAGTTTCTTCATCTACAAATTAAAGGCATGGAAATGGGATGCATTTAATATCCCTGCTGACTAGCTGTGTTTTTGTGACATTTTGAAATTTTCTGGTTTAACTTGTAAAAACTTTGCACATACTGATGCAAAATGGATTTTATATACCAATTCCCCTTCCCCTTATAGATTGTATGTGTTTTGAGGACAAAGATTCTCATTCATATTCTCTCTCTCTCTCTCTCTCTCTCTCTCTCTCTCTCTCTCTCTCTCTCTCTCTCACATTTAAAATCTCTGGAGGTTTTGGAACATTTTCTTTTTCTTTTCTTTTCTTTTCTTTTTTTTTCTTTTTTTGGTGTGTGTGATGGCAATGGGCTCTAACTTTATCATGTAGGTTGGAAATTTCCTCCTCTATCAAAGATAGACAATGAAATAGTTCTTTATCGGTGTAGAGAGTTTTGATTCACTTAGAAAATAATGACTTGCTCACTGTCACAAAACGCTACATATTTGAGGCCCAACTCAAACCCTGGCCTTCTTGACTCAGTGAGTTTTCTCTCCATTATTACTTTTTACAGGATAATAGCTTGAAAAATGTGGATTCAATTGGTGTGGATTTCAAAGGCTACTTGCAAAATCAATTTTTTGAGCAATAGTGGAAATGGACATTCTGAAGCTTCTGCTCTGATATGTTTAGCACCTAGAGACAGACTTGCTAATATACATCCATTATCACCTCCCTGAAGGCTAGAGCAAAGATCATTTCCAGCAATGAGGAAGTGGGAGGACTCAGCAGGAAAGATGACTTTCAGTGTTTGACACTTCTGGTGCCTTTGGGAGGCCTTTCCATCTGTGATGTCCTAACTTGTGAGAATTTCTTACACTGAATCTGTGAGTGGAGATGCCTGGAACAGACTTATAATTGGTTTTGCCCTAGACACATTAGAATTCAGAACTGATCCATATAAAAATTATTTTGTTCCCTAATGCCATCAGACTGTCTAGGTATGGTATTTATTAATTCATTAATGCTATAAAAATAGTATGTATGGGGGAAAAAACCATTCAGCCACTTTAGAGACTATTTAAGTATTCTGTGAATTTAAAACAATACATTTGGAGGAAAATACTTGTCTAATAAAATAAACTCCTAAGAGTGATTATTGAATCATTGAAACTCTTATGAAGCCATACATGTTAGGATGGATGAACATTTTCGTGTAAAATAATTTATAGGGGGGAAAGACATGTAAGTGATGTTTGATTGTTTTTTGGATTATTTGGTTAGTTGATTAGAAGTGATCAGAAGCTATTGTTTAGTGTAGGTTAAACTCCTTCCATTGGTGCAGACCTAAAATTCTTTCTTCTGCTATTTGGAAAAAATAGGATCATAGAACGAATCTAGAGCTGAAAATTCTATTTGATTCTAAATACATCATTTTTCAGAAGTAAGTTTTCAGTTCTTCCACGGTGGTATCATCTAAATTGAGGTAAAGGGAGTTGTCAATGGTTACCCAAATACTATACTTCTGAGGCAGCACTTGGACCTGTGTCCTCTGATTTCATGATAAGTGCTCTTTTCACAGATATTTTGGACGTTCACAAGGATTGTGCAATTTGCTTATGGTCAGACACAAAATTTATGACTTCAGGTTTACTCTTCAGCTCTGGTCTTTTATCAGGAATGCTTAAAAATCCCTAATTTCATTAAATATTCATTTTTCCCTTTAAAAATTATTATTTTGGGGCAGCTAGATGATATAGTAAATAGAGTAGTGGCCTTGGAGTCAGGAGAACTTGAGTTCAAATCTAGCCTCAGAATCTTAACACTTACTATGTGACCCTGGACTAGTCACTTACCTGCAATTGCCTCATAAAAACAAACAAAAAATACATTAAAATGTACTTTTTCCCTGCAAAGGTAATTCTTGGTTTAGTCTTAGCTCCTTTGCCTTCTGTAATATCATGGTCCAAGACCTCTTGCACTTATATATGTATATATGTGTACTTATATATGTATATAGAAGCTGCTAAATTTTGTGTTATTTTGACTGTGGTGTGATGATTTTTTAATTTTCTTTTCTGATTATTTGAAATATTTTTCTCTTGATTTGGAAACTCTGAAAGTTAGTTATCATATTCTGTAGAGGTTTCACTTTAGCATCTTTTTAAAGAAGTGATTCATGGATTCTTTTGATTCTATTTTATCCTCTTATTCTAGGATATCAGTGCAGGTTCCCTTGATAATTTCTTGAAAGATGATGTATAGATTATGTTTTTGAACATGGATTTCAGGTTTCAGGTTCAAAAGCTCTTAAATTATGTCTTCTCAATATATTTTCTAGGTCAGTTATTTCTCCAATGAAGTATTTCATATTTTATTATTCCCCCCCCCCATTCTCTTCATTTTTAAACTATTTTTTCCTGCCTTATAGGAGCATCACTGCCTACCTGCCCGATTCCAATTTCTAAAGATTTATTTTCTTCAGTGAGATTTTTTACTTCTTTTCCCATTTGGTCAATTTTGTTTTTTAAGGCCTTCTTTTTGATGGATTTTTCTGAGTCTTTTATCAGTCTGACCTGTTCGATTTTTAAGGTGTTATTTTCTTTAGTATCATTTTGTGTCTACTTTGTCCCTTGATTTTCTTGTATCATTCTCATTTCTTTCCCAATTTTTCCTCTACCTTGTTTATTTGTTTTTTTTTTTAATTTTTTAAGCTTTTGGGGCCTGAGACTAATTCACAATTTTCTTTGAGACTTCGAATACATATCTCTCCCCTACCCTACTTCCCCCTCCCCTGATTTTATTGTCTTCTGAGTTTGTATTTTGATGTAAAACTATCACCATACTAACTTTCTATGGTCAAATTATTTTTATTGTTCTTCTTATTTTTGTCGGTTTATTTCTCCAGTCTATTTCTTGACTTTTCACTGTATATGAAAGTTGGGTTCTGTTCCCAGGGTGGAAGCGACATACTAAGCTTCATATCTTTCATGATTGCATTTCCAAAGCTAGTTCTGAAGTTCTGTAAGTTTTCAGTCCTTCCTTTGTGCTAGCATCTAAGAAGAGGTGTGATAACTGCTATCATGGTTTATGTTCTATTATGTGAATGACCAAAATTACCTTGTTCTGTTCTGTGATCAGAAATTATGGCCCTTGCCCTTGCCCTTGTCCCCAGGCTTCTTTAGTGTATCAAAGCTCTTCCTCATCCTAGAACACCCTAGATCATCAGAACCTCATACAGGTAATGCAAAGTCCATCATCCAATGTCAGCAAAGGATGACATTGTAATCTCCTGACATTTTATTTGACCCTTTTGCCATCTGCAAGTTGAGAGGTCTGTAAGTAACCATCATTAATTAAGACCAGCCTAAGACCTGTGGCTGACTTGTAGGGGGCATGAACTGTGCTAGACTATGTTCCACTCAGTGACATAAATCTCCTGCCAACCTTCTAAATTATTTTGGACTGGAAAATTATTTCATAGGATGATATATTGGTTCTGAAGTTTCAAATTTCATTTTGAGGCATTATTTTAAAGTTCTTTGAAGAAGAATTTGGAAGAGCGTAGGGAAGTTTCTCCCTACCTGAACTTTTTCTAATTCTCTTTCTTCCTTTTTGTCCTTCAATAATTTTACTATCTCCCTTTTGTCATCTGAGAAAAAAAAATTCTAGCTAACTTTTAAATATTTTGCTGATATTTGAGTGTTTTTCTGCCACTTTTCTTCTGTTCTTTTTCATTCATTCGTCGTTGTTGTTGTTGTATTGGAATTATCCATCTGTTTGTTTGATTAATTGTTTCCCCATCTGAAAGAAATAAATAAAATGAGAAAACAAACATGGAAACAAAACAACAGTGATGTTTCCTTGATAGTTCCTGGTTGATTTGCTTATTTATGTGACATTTTTCTGGCTGTTGCTGAAAGTAATATTGAAGCCTGAGGCTTATTTGTGACCTTTCACTCTACTATCTCCCCAGAAATTGTATTTATCATATAAAATATATGAATTCATTCAACAAAAACTTATTGAACTCCTACTAAGGAAAAGTCCTAGGGAAGATCCCAAAATAAATAAGACATGATCTATTCCCTCACAGAATCTAAACCAGGGATGACATTGAAGCAATTAACTGTAATCCACAGAAAACTATGGGCATGATTAAAAGAGGCACAAAGGATTATGGGAGTTCCAAATAGTATCTCTGCAACCTGGTTTTTCCATGTCATGTGATAATAGAAGAGTTCAATCTTTATATTAGCTTACTCAAAATACCAAGTCACTGGTAAAGTCAATGTGATTTTAATGTTCCAAAATTATAAAACTGTCAGATCCCTAGGCATAGTCAGCATCTCCTAGTCCATGAGGGAGTGAAAAAGAATGTTTCCAACACTGTTTGGCAATTAATTTTCTGTTCCAAACCTAACAAGCTAACCTGATTCACCATTTCCTTCTTTCTATATGAATCAATATGAGCAAAATAATGTGCAGTTTTTTTTTTCCTGTAAAAAGACAAAATACTCACAATACACATTGGGATATTCACTGACAGACTGAGGAGTGAAGTATGCATTTTTTGTCTTTTTCCACAGTGACTAGCAGAGTGACCAATAAGGTTATTCTAGACTTCTCATTTCCAATTAATGTACATCAAAACACTTTATGCAAAAGGTGTAAACTGAGTGACAAATTTTTATAAACCTTTATTATATCAATCAAAGATAGAAAATTAACAAAAACAAAAGATATAACAGAGACTTTTTTTGATTGGTTGAAAAGAAGCACTCAAGCCATGTTATGTTGCGATAAAACAGCAAAACAGTTCAGGAACTAGAATTCCAAAACTTACTTGTGGATCTTTTGTACCTAGATACCTGAGAGGAATTCTTTTCCTGATGAAGAGGGAAGAGATAGCAAGAATCTGTCTCCTCCCTCCATCCTTCTTAAACAAAGAATGATCTGTTTACTTGAGAGGCTGATTTCAGTTTCTCATTGACATCTCTAATTTCTATCCGTATTCTTGAAAGAGATCTAGAGCTTACTCTACTCCCTTCCTCAAGATCTAAGGACCAACTGGACACTTACACTTTGAAGGAAAGCAACTTGGACACTCTAGAAAAGAACCAAAACTTGGAAAATGTCAATATATATATATATATTGAAAATCTAGAGGGGAAAAAAGGAAATCCATAAACTATGAGTTTTGACTTATTCCCTTGTTACATGGTGTCTTTGCTTGAGCTCACTTTCCATCAGAATCAAGAGGAGTGTGGTCCCAGTTTAGAGAGATTTATTGAGAAGGCATATCAATAAATATGTTTCCAAAAACTAATTGACAGCAATTGGATAATGAATGAGGAGTTAACTAAGTGGAAACTCTTGAGTGGTAATACTAGAAAATTACTTCCAACTCCTCAGTTACCAATTTTTTAGGACAAGAGTAGATGACCATAGCCATTTTCTGAAAACTTGTTCTTTCATTGGGAATGTGAGTTGGAAGAATAATTACATAAGTGTAATGAACCAATACCTGGCAAATGATAGGAGCTTAATAAAGACTTGAAGATTGATAAAAATAAAAACATAATGGTAGTCTACAATAGATAAAGGCTTGTACTTTGTGTCTTTATAAGGGTATTGGAACTTAACATGTATAACCATATTGCATTTTCACATAACACCTGCTTCATCTGCCTTCATAGCTGTTGAAACAAATTGTTCTCAGATGTACATTTAACCAAGGGAAATCTTTACATGCTTGGAGGAGACACCCTCTTAACTCACCATAGGGTTTCAGATTCCTTGATTAATCCCAATCTGGTTTAGCCTATTTATGGGTATGGCTGTGTTATGATGCAGTTTCTTGGAGCCCCAGGTGAGAGCTGGGTGGACTAAATGGACAACAAAGGTGAAAAGTAGCCCTGTTGGGTTTGGCAACCCTCACCTCAGAGGTACTAGTCTTCCCTGAACAAATCCTACACTCCATTTTTACAACTAAAAACATAAATAGTACCATTATTTTTCAATTTTTTTTTGGTACCATCAGCTAGAATATATGAAAAATGAGCAGACAAAAAACAAACAAATAAATATATGGATAAATGAACAGATAAGATATAATAAAATTGATAAATAAAAATAAATAGATTGATAAGTGAATAAAAGCAAAGGAAAAATAAATATTTTAAAGTCAAAAGCTAATTAATTCATTGGAGGTTCCCCACTTCTGACATAACATATAAAGCATTGAATCATACTAAATTCTGAATGAGAAGAGAAAAAAAACAGGAACCGAAAATTAAAATTCATGGTAACGAAGAAATAAAAAGGGGGAGCACATTTTTGCCCTTAGTGACAGATACCAGCTAGCACATCTCTGAATCATGAAAGAATTAGTATTATACTTATATATTCAGAGAGCTACTATGAAATATCACAGAGAATTGAAAAGAGATATCATAGACTTAAATAACGGAAGGTGGACCAATTTTTTTGAGAAGAGAAAAGAGAATAAAATCTGCATAGGAAAAGACATTGAAATTGACTTTGATACCTGGTAAAATTATAAATCACATTATGAAACAGATGGTTAGTGGCAATTTGAAATAGGACATTGACAGAAATTATTATTACACTATTATATTAACAACCAATTTTTAAATTGGTATCAGGTTTTTCTCCCTAATTTTCTCATTAAGGCCAGCTCTTATTAAAGTCACTATCTGAAGGACATGACTGATTAATGAGATTACTGAAGAAATTTCAAGCAACTCAATCTTGGGCAGGAGCCATCCAACTAGGGGACCTAACTCTGGATTAGAGTATAAAGAGAATCCATTCTGAGCAACTCCTTTACCTTGGGGGAAAAGAGTCCTGGTCTTTGTTTCCTTTTATTGGAATTCAAAACGATCCTGCTCATAAAGGAGAAAACTAACCAGAAAGGGTCTGGGTGGAGATAATTTCATATTTAACTTCAAAATAAACTTTACAAGTGAATGGTAAGGGAAATTAAGTTCTATAATTCTATATCTTAAAAAAAAAGCAAGAAAGATTTGAGTGGACAACAAGCTCAATTTAACTCAACAATATGATATAATGATGAAGAATTTTTAAAAAGTCAATGAGTCCTTAGGACATATTAGGATGTGAAGTCAAGGACCAAGGATCTGTTACATTCACTTTGCTCTTTCCCAAGCAGTACCTAATCGGAGTATTGTCTTCAATTAGATATCATATTTCAAGAAGTATATCAAAAAGGCAAGGGAATTTATAGATCCAAGACTATAGAAGAAAGTGACTAGAATGATGAAGAGCCTCAGGTTCTGATTATAAGATTATCAATTGCCAAGAATTGTGGGTGGAGAAGAGAACACCAGTGTGCTATGATGTGCTCTATCATTTCTTTCCTGGACTGCTCCAATAAACTTCTACTTGATTCCTTCATTTCCAGAATCCTTCCTCTCTAATTAATTATCTGTACAGCAGCCAAAATAAAATTCTCAAGTCTCGTCTGGCATGTTGACGCTCCTCAAAAAATTCAGAAAGCTTCAATAACTCCTTATTCTATAATATACTATTTGTCAGATGAATTTTAGGTTTTACCAAGAAAGAGAAGAGGTATAAGATAATATACTAATGAAATAACTGGATGAAGTGAAGGTTTGGGAAAACAGAAAAAAAATAGCTTTCCTTTATTCCTTCCTTCCTCCCTTTATTCTTTTCTTTCTTTCTTTGTTCCTTCCTTCATTTTGTTTTTGTTTTTGTTGAGGCATTTGGAGTTAAATGACTTGCCCAGGGTCACACAGCTAGAAGGTGTTAAGTGTCTGAGGTCAGATTTGAACTCAAGTCCTCCTGACTTTAAGGCTGGTGCTCTAATCATTACACCAACTAACAGCACCCTTCCTTTCTTTTTTACTCTATCTCCTTCTTACTCTTTTCCCCATGCAATCTTTCTTCTTTCCATTCACCATTCCTCCATTCCTTTCTGCCTTCCTTCCTCTATCCTATCTCCCATTATTCCTGCCTTTTTTTGTCTTTCTTTTCACAGAATTGGTCAAATTAAACAATTTCAATATAACTTTTGAAGTTTATTCAAAAAAATTAGGTAGAATTACAAAAAATAAAAATCCTTTAAGTTTAGGATTTATTTTTAAAAATATCTATCAGATCTTCAAGGGCACAACAATATATCTTCACTGTATTTATCACCAGTAATAATTCCCTCTCATGAAAGTCTGCTAATAGTCCAGTGGTTATCGCATCATTTTCATTTTCCTGGATGAAATTTTGTTTCCTATGGAAGAAAAGTTATCCTTTTCATCTTACATTACCCAAGAGTTTAGGCCAAGTGTGTGGCTGCTGGGTTTTTAATTCAAAATATCAGTTTTAGAACCATGAAATTAAATTTTAAAATCTTTAACTGAAAAAAAAATGGGACTACACTGCTAATTAATTTGAAGTGTTATCTAAATTGTTAACTTGTCAAGTACTCTTTTGTAATTGGGTAAAATACGATCATATTCTTTAGAATGGTAGCTCTTCTACTAAAGTCATCATAAGAAAGTAGTAGGGGGAAAACTGTATTCTTTTTTTTTTTTTTTACATACACCATTGCTTCTGAACAGCAGGCCATGATGACTATAGCACCAACTTTTTCTTCTTTTATAGATATGTTAAACTCAACATGTCCAAAACAAAATTCATTTATCTTTCCATTTGCACTCTTCTGTCTCTTCCTTCAAAACTCCCCTATTATTATCTAGGATATCACCCATTTTCCAAATCCTTTTGTAATGCGAGAGAAACTGAGCAAGACAGAGATTAGAGAACAATTTAATCATTTATTAAATGGAGAGATATACTGAGACCAAATGGATCCATGGTTAGTTCCAAAGAATCCAGCACTGAGTATTGGGACAGCAAGATTTTTATAGGATAACAAGAAAAAATGACATAATGGGGGAGGTACCTGGATGGGGATAATCTGATGGGGGGGAAGCACCTAGGATACAATGGAGGGAAGTACCCAATAGGTTTCTGATATTCTAATGATTTCTAAAATGGATAGACGTTTATCCTGTCAAACATTAAGAAGGAATGATTATAGTGTAAAGATATAAAACTTGTATCTCATCAACCATATAAGAGGGAAAGATTATAACCTGAAGCAGAGTAACTAAATAGGACAATTGGGAAATTAGGTCAGGACATTAAAAGGGAACTGTGCACAACACTTTTATCCTCCATGTTATCCTTGATCCCTCCCCATTTCTCATCACTCCCATATCATATGTTGTTAAGGCCTGTCAATTTCACCTTTATTCCATTTCTTGAATATACTCCTTCTGAAAGTTCTTCATAGGCCTTGTACTTTTCCAATCCCCTTTCCAGTTCTATTCCATGTTATTCCCAGCCAGACATTGATTCAATGACCTGTTTTCTTTTCAATGGAAAAGATGCACCATTTCAGCTGTAGAAATATCCTCTGTCTATCCTCATGCTTTGAATGCTTTCTCTCCTCAGCTCTAAACCCTGACTTCTTCACAATCTCCTCACGCCCCAATTAAAATGCCATTTTTTAAAGGAAATCTTTCTCTACCTTTCATGATTCTAGTACCTTCCTAATTGATCATTTCCTATTTCCCTGCCTATAAGTTACTTGTATATATTTCTTTACTCTGTGGTCTCCCCCATTAAATTGTGAGCTTCTTAAGGGCAGGAAATATCCTTTGCCTCTTTTTGTGTCCCGGACATTTAGCATAATGCCTGGCACATAGTATATGCTTAACAAATGTTTATTGACTATATGATTGACAAAACAAATTATGTATACTAAATGATTATCAAAATAATCTTTACTTCATGATTTCCAGCCTAATAATTCCCATTCAACATGACAATATTGTTACCAAGAATACATTAATCTTTAATACTGATGAGTGCCATCCCATCCTTTCTAATCTTAAATGTGATTCTGAGAATACATTTCCCTAGAGTTCTCTATCCAAAGGTCAAGAAGTAGCAGAGATCTTCTATCTTCTATTTCTTCTCCCCTGTTGGCCATTATCTTAAATACAAATATAATATTCTTAGAAGCTGATGATTTGACTATGGTACTGTTCATTAGAATCACCAAAATTGTATTTCAGTAAAAGTACATTTTTTTTTAGATTTCTTAATTTTTATCATTATTAAGTCCCTTGGAGTTCCAGTTTGATCATAACCAAAAGCATTAATAAAAGACAGGATAGCATGCTACTAGAAATGAATTTGATGAAGGATAGATACTAATAATAATAATAATAATAATAATACTGTGGCTTTCATGCACTGGCAAGATTAAATGGAATAGCAAGAAAGTAGAGGAAAATGGGTCCCTGAATGAACAGGGAGGGGCTAATATATAAAGGAATATCATAGCCTTTGTATAGACAGCTGCCCTCATTTTCAGAACTACACATGAGCAAAACACAAGCACCTTTTCCAACCCCAGACCATAAAGCTATTTCAAGTTTGTGCTCTTTGTCACAAAGGGAAGAGTAAGGAAAGTAAGCTAAAGGAAACTTAAAAAAAAAAAAAAAGAGCAAAGAGTAAGAAATACAAAACAAAGCAATTCCCACATATCACAAAACCAAGATTTGCCACTTAAAGGTAATTGAGATTTAGCATTTCAGAGATTTGAAGGCAAGTCAATGAATAAAATTACTGCATCATTTATGTTTTTTCTTATAAAAATTATCTTTTTAATTCAATAATAAAACATGAATAGGACATTTTATTATAATCATATTTTTATTTTAATGTCAAATGCAATGGGAAACAGTATGTCAAACACTATTAAAAGTATACACACACACACACACACACACACACACACACAAAAAGCATAATTGGCAGAATTGTATGACAATCCATGTTCTCTTTTAATTATATATGGAGAAGGCCTAGCTGATTGTCCAAATATTGCTTGCGACAGCAGGTACTCAAATCACATCCATGTTAGGTCATTAGAATCCCTTCTTCTACTGATGGTTTCTTCTCTAGACCCTCACTTTTAGAAAGTTTCCTTGGCAGCCATCAATGCTCACTTTCAATTCAAACTATGATTAATTTCTTTTCCACTTCCTTCTTGAGATTCTGTAATGTTGAAGATGACTTAACTCACGTGACCCATCTTTTTTCCCAATCTGAGGAACAACCATTCCCTAAATCAATTAAAGGGCTCTGTAACTCATGAGGTCCTTTGCATAGATTATTTTCATTTGTGTCTCTGTATCTTTGGCACTTAGCACACAGCCAGTCATTGAGAAGTTTTTTTTTTTTTTTTCATTGTTCTATCTGCAGTGACTTGAACTGTTTTGCTATTGTTGTTTAGATGTTTTTGACTGTCATAGCCAATTCTTCATGATCCCATTTGAGATTTTCTTGGCAAAGATGCTGGAACATTTTACCATTTCCTTCTCTACTTCATTTTACAGATGCAGAAACTGAGGCAAATACAATTAAGTGACTTGACTAGTGTCACACAAGTAGGAAGCATTCAAGACCAGGTTTGAACTTAGGAAGATGAGTTATCCTGACTCCAGGCTCAACACCCTTACCTACTGCATCATCTACCTACTCCTTAAAATGACACATTTTAAAATGTTTGAGTTAGTTACTTAACCTGATTGTCTAAAGAATAAAAAAAGGAAGAAAGAAAGAAGGAAAGAAGGAAGAAGGAAGGAAGGAAGGAAGGAAGGAAGGAAGGAAGGAAGGAAGGAAGGAAGGAAGGAAGGAAGGAAGGAAGGAAGGAAGGAAGAAGGGAGGGGGGAGGGAGGAAGCCAAGAATAGATACATGGGTATTAATACAAAGTTGGGACTAGAGTGGAATTCTGAAGCTTGTGTGTCACTTTTTATTGAAATAAGGTAACAGAAGGAAGGAAGGAAGGAAGGAAAAAAAGGAAGGAAGGAGGAAGGAAGGAAGGAAGGAAGAAAAGAAGAAACAAATAAAATTCTTGAATTGAATCAAATGATCAGCCAAGTCTGAATGCTTTAAACATCCACAACTACTTTTTTCTGTGTATAAATCAATTTAGTTTCAGTTATTCTCATATGTATATAATGGATGAAATCAATTCCTAGATTCTCCAAAAAATAAGTAACTCAGAAAGCAACATGCATTTCATAAAGTCTCACTCCCTTAAAGAATCACATTCAAGGATCAGCAGATTTCAAATACATTTATTAAAGTTCCTGGAATTCTGCCAATTCTTAGGAGCCTTTGAGAAAATAGGTACCCTCTCTCCCAAATTTGACTAATTAAAAAAATGGATAGAAGAAAAATCAACTGGCCAAATAGACAATGTTTTGGAATAAGGGGTCCTTCTTTAAAACGGATCCAGCACAATGGGTTTTCAAGTAGGAAGGAATGTAGTAAGGAGTCAGAGTTTGAGTTCTGATTATGCTATATAGTTCCTAAAAGATATTGCAACACTCACTGAATCTCTGTGGGCTTCAAAATGTCTGTTTAAGATGTCCTCCTTAGATCCCCAAGTACATTTACATTAGATTTGAGAATTCAAAAGTATTATTTACACATAATGTTTCTAGGGTACTTATGTTATATGAAGAGACAGACATTCTCACTTTAAGAAACAGAGAGGACAGAGAGAAGAGGAACATTATTTTTGGAACCAAAGAGAAGGTAAGATCCTTAAGATGTCTGACTCTCTCGTTGTTACATATATATTCCCAGTATCCAGAACAATGCTTGATATTTATTAAGAGCTTAATAACTCCTTTTTTTGAAGAAGGAGGAAAGAGAAATAATTTGGTTTTGGTTTGTTTTGTTTTTCACATAACTAGTTCTTGGATATAAAGGGTTAGTTTTTTTTTTGTTTGTTTGTTTGTTTTGTTTTTGTTTGGGGGGGGCACTGGTTTCATCTACAAGTGTTAGTTATATCAAAAAAGAAAATAAAGAAGCATCGATAAATTTTAAAAGATAATAACATAAGGAATAAGAATTTAGGAATGGGGTTTTAGAGCAGGAATTAGAATAAAATACCTTAGAGAAAATTCCACATCTACCTACTGCTTAAATTGAATACTTATAATGGTCAATAATAAGCTCCCAATATAACATATGAAAATACTGTAATATCAAATTAAATAATAATCTATAACCTCCCAATGTGTCCACATGTGTCAATGTATGCATTAACAAGGCAGAATAATTTTTTGATAATTATGGTAGAGTTTATTTATTTTAAGGGGACTTAAAAGAAATAATAAGTCAACATGTTTCCAAAAGACCATTTTATCATTAGCATCTGGCCCAGTGAAATGAAAGTCCTTTAATTCCTCACTATCTATAGCATTCTTATTATGACATCATGAGAACCAATGTAGCAGGACCAATTCATGGACAAATTTATGAATTCCCAACATAGGCATTCTCATTCCTTGTTCTTTTTGACGATAGTGACTGAGGCTGGATGAGAGACTTAGGATCTTTCATCAGAAAGAGTAATAATAAAATATCAATAATAACAAAACCAACAAGAAAATGATGATGATGATATCCATGAAAAATATCCCAAACCTCAAATGGCTCTCTAATGTCATCAATTTGAGTATTTTCTCAATGATTCCTTCTGTCCATCCTGTCACTCATGTTTATGTTATCTCAATAATTTTACCAGTGATTGTGATGGGACCCTTCCTTGACTTATTCTGGCATGGATGCTGGATTCTAGAATGAGTCCAAGTTTTACCCAGTTATGCCAAGTTGGAAGTCTTCACATTAGGTCCTGACAATGAACTAAATCTGCTTTTCAAGGATGAATCTGGCTAATATAGATATATCATTTGTGAATTCTTTATTCATGACTGACTTTTCTTGAACCAAAGAAAAACACACAGTAGCATCAATAGAAATAACCCATTTATATGAACTCCTGATTTTCATCCTTGGAAATAGGACGTTGATGAAAAGATGATACATCCTTGAAATATGCACTAGTCAATGAGCCTGTCTCCTTCATTAGACTATTAGAAACTTATTTATCTTTCTTTGAATTTCCCATTCTTAGCATAATGCCTGACAGATCATAGGTGCTTCGGGGTGAACCTTGCTGTGTCAGCTGAAGTCCATGCAGAGGATTTTAGGGAGGATACGGATAAAATCCACACAAGAGGGGAAGGGCCGTGTTGTGATACTATGATCAATTCATACATGAGAGACCTAGGGACCAATACTTACTTAAATGTACATAGTTCTTTCCCGAATAGGACTGATGCAAAGGGAGGTTGTATTTGATTTTATCTCAACAGGCTTTAGGATGAATTCAATAACAAACATTTATTCTGTTTGTGTTTTGCCTACTCAGGCTATTTTCCTTCTAGTTTATTAATCTTGTATATACCTAGTAACTTATATGATCCCTCCCCCCAATTAGAATATACACTCTTTGAGGACATTTTCATTTATATTTTTCATTGCTTAGCTCAGTTCAGTAAACACCTAATAAATGCATGTTGATTTAATGGCATAAAAGTATTTTTAAATATCTAGTAACAAGATACTCATAAGTTCTAAGTATAAAATGAAAAAAAAAATCTGCTTCTTTCCTCAAAGAGCTTATATAGCACTTCTTAAGGACTCCCCCAGTTTGTACTGGGTAAATATAATCTAAAGATAAGTTGATATAGAATCAATACAAAGCAATAGGAATTACTATAAGGAGGGAGAAAATATTAATGTCTATGGTGCTGGGGAGGGAGGAAGTTAGGTAGAAGGCCTTGTCATGTTGCTCTCACCTAAGTTATGCTCTAAAGAAAGCTATATACTATCAGAATTGTAGTTCAGGGAGGCAGGGGATTCCAGATAAGGAATGGTACTTATGAAAAGGCATACACGTGAGAGATGGGGTGTCATATATAGAAAAAAGCAAAAAAAAAAAAGGCAATGTGAGTGAAACAGAGTGTGCAATGTAGAAAAATATTAAATATCTCTGGAAATCACATTGTATGGAGATTTATATTCTAAAGGGATGAGTTTGTATTTTGTCCTAGAAGCGATTACTTTATGATTTTGTTGTAAACAGGTAACTATGATCAGTTTTCTTTTTAAGGAGAATCAATTGGGCAACTCATGGAATATGAAATAACGGGAGGTGGGGGGTAAGAATTGAAATCAAGAAAACTAATTAAGAGGCCACAACTATGTCTAGTGAAAAGGTATCCAGACTTGGATGGCAGCAGGCATTCTGATTAGATAGAAGAAAATAGATTCAAGAGATTTGAGCATAGGCCTGCTCCATTTCTTTGACTTGCGACTGGTGGGAATAGTTTCATGTGATTATTGATTTCAAAACTGTGTCTTGTGCTCCTCTCTGCTGCTAGTGATCTGTGACCAAACAAAGGAAGGTCTCAAATGTACATTATCATACTGACATTCATTCTAATTTAAGATTACCTTGAGATAACAAAAGGTTTGTTTTGAAAGTTTCTTCTCTTTTTTTTTTTTTCTTCTAAACTATAGAATATCTAGAGAGCTGTCTTTGTGCCACAAATTTCTGTAGGGAACTTAAATTTCATGTTTCTCAAACTTGATAGTTTTCTCATCCTATTCCCTTAGAAGAAGGGCTTGAGGGCTGGTAAAACTATCTTTCCAAACTCCTAAAACTTAAAAAATTAAAAGCTGTCTAGAGCCAGAGGGTATTCTTTCCTTAGCTACCCAAGTATTTTTCAAGATATCCTGGATGATTTTTTTTTTCAATTATGGTTGGGTTGCTACGCATTTTACACAAATCTAATGAAAGGATTGGTTGAGAATATAGATGAATATGCTTATTTTTTCTCTAGAATGATGAACACCTGACAATTATATGATAGCTGATCTTTACACAGTTGCCCTGTGCCATTCCAAAGCTAATTTTGCTTGAAGACTAAGGTGTGCTTCTATATCTCTATCACTGATGACTTTCAGGAAAAATAAACCAATATGGAGACTCTTTTCCAATGTTATTATTAGCTTGGCTATTTCTGAGGAATCAAAGATGTGTCCATTTTTCCCATCCAACATAATTTATTATATTACTAGGCATAAAAAAAAGGAGAAGAGGAAGAGAAGAGATGAGGCAAGGAGGAAGAAATTATTAAAGGGATGATCCTGTGGTATAAACAAGAAGTGTACCCTATCTCTGATAAGCCATGTGTGATACAGAACTGGTAACCTCTCATCACTTCCAGGCAATTGTCCTTTTATTAAATTTATTTTCAATATAAATTGCTTCCCTTCTCTTCCCTTTCCTTTCCTTTTTTTTCCTTCTCTTCCCTTCCTTCTCCCTCCTTTCCCTTCCCTTCCCCTCCATTCCCCCTTCTTATTCCTTCTTTTAAGAAATAAAATGATTGTCTTAAGTTTAGAAAAGTATACAATCACAGGTATGGAAAAAAAAATAAGTGACTTGTCTTACATGACATAGATATTAACTGAAAGACCTGAGATCTTAACCCAGGTCCTATGAATCCAAACCCTCTCTCTTGTTACTATCTGTATTTCCTTAAAGGGATGTCATACTTGTTTGGTGAAATCCAATATACAAAAACCTTGTCTTGGTTTACCTGTCTATCCCTCTTCCTATAGGTGCTAGAGAAGAGATTACATCCCATTCATAGCAACCAGCAGAATTTGGTAGGTCTACTACCAAATTCTGAGAAGGGTGTGAAATATATAATCTGGAGTTCAATTTTTATAATAAGCAACAATTTTTATTGGTGATCTTGGGACAGGTGTGCACATCAAAGTATTCTATCTAAAGAGATTCTGCAATGCAAAGAGATGGATAAATCTTTAGATAAAAGAGGTTCACAAATGAAAATAATTCTAACCTGAAGCAAAACAAGCTTTAGGGACTCATGTAAATATAATTCTTTGTAGCTAGAGGATGGTTTTAATTATATATGTGTGCATGTTTATGTGGCATCTCTAATATATACACATATTTGCATATTTTAAATGACTTACTAACCTATATGTATACAAGAAAATATAATGTAAAATATAATTTAAACACTCTTAAATTAGAGGAAAGAGGTGTTAGATTACCAAAAAATGAGATAGTTTTATGAGGATAATGTTGGGGATGCAGAAATGAACACTAAATCATGTGCATGAAGTAATTTTTCCAGTTAAAAAAAGTCAGAAAAAGGCTTTTATTATGTTGGAGAAAACAAAATGATCAAAGAAAATATAAGGACACTGAGGAACAGGGTTAAATTGTGATAAGGAGTGAATGAGAAGGTGGAAATTTTCAATTCATTTCTGTTTTCTTTGTCAAGAAAAAGGATCTTAGATTGAAACAAGCAAAAAAAAAAGACAGTGGTAGAGAAATACAAAATAAGGAAACTATAGGAAGACATGTAGTTGTCCTTGATAAATTCAAGTTTTAAGGTCTTCAGTACTTGATATTTCAATATGAAAAAAACTTGGCAAATATAATTTTTAAGTCCTTGTCTTTAATATCATGTTGAGGCCATCTTCAAGATTCATGGAATACAGGGGAGCTGAGAACTAAAGAAAAACCAATAGGGTTCCAGTTTTCACAAAAGAGAGAGAGAGAGAGAGAGAGAGAGAGAGAGAGAGAGAGAGAGAGAGAGAGAGAGAGAAGGAGAAGGAAGAGGAGAAGAAGAAGGAAGAGGAGGAGGAGGAGGAGGAAGGAGAGGAGGAGAAGAAGGAAGAGGAGGAGGAGGAGAAGAAGAGAAAGTAAAATTTCTTAGACTGGGGACTAGAATAGAACCAGTAGGGTTCCAGTTTTCACAAAAAGGAGAGAGGCAAAAATTTCTTAGACTAATTAGCTTGGCTGGCTTCTGGCAAAATCCTAAGGCTTATTCTCTATGAGTCACTATATTGGTGAGAAAATCATGGTGAGAAACCCATAATATGGCATCTGCAAGAAAAGACTACACCAGAATTGTTCTGTGTCATTTTGATGGTGGTGATGATGATGATGATGATGATGATGATGATGATGAAGATCAAAATTAAATGCGATGCAATGTATATTTCAGTTCATCAATGGATCTTTGATCCCATTGCTTTGGGCACTCTACCAAATTTTACAAAGCTTCACTACTCATAATTTTGTATCATCTGTGTATGTCTTCCTATAAGGACATCTTATGAGGTCTACCTTCTTCTATGTCCCAAAATACTATGTGGGTATCAAGTCAACCAATTTTTTGTTAATCATTATCCCTCAACCTTAAAAAATGATGGTTCCACGTATTTATGATCATCCATCTTTTCAAAGAACTAGATGTAATAGAAATATGGAACAATAGAACTGCATAATCTTTTAGCTATTAATATAAAGAGGAGAAATAAAAAAAAATCTGTCCTTTATTGTGAAATGTTTATCATGAACAAGTGGGAATTCTTTTTGTACTCATCAATTCCAGATGGTAGAATTAGAAGAAAAAGATAAAATTTCAGAAATATAAATTGTATGAGATATAGAGATAGAAAGAACCTCTTTATTTCTATGTAATCCTCTTTCTAAAAAGAACTTTTTTTTTTTTTAGAAAGTGGGAGAGAGAGGGAAAGATGGAAGTAGTGATAGAAAGAGACAGAGAGAGGCAGGGAGAGACAGAGAGAGCAGAAGAAAGAAATAAGAGAGAGGAGAAGGAGGAGAAAGAAGAGGAGAAGGGAGAGGAAGAGGAGTAGGAGAAGAAAAGAAAAAAAAGGGAGAGAAAAAGGAAATAGAAGAAGAGGAGGAAGAAGATGGAAAGTGGCTAAATAAGGGAGCATGTACTTTATAACAATAAGGACAATTCCAAATGCTAATTGGGAAACCTTAAGAGCAAATGGCACCTCTCCATATCCATTAGAAACCTTCAAATATAGGCTGAATGGTCAGTTATAGGGATGTCTAGAAATGATAACTATATAAGTATGAGGTATATTTGAAGATTTCTGAATTCCCTTTTAGTACAATCCCTTGAGTCTGTGAGCATACACACTTTAAGCCTGAATCTATGAGATTAATAGAGGATTACTCCCTGAGAAAGAGGGGAACCCAAAGTGCACAGTAACTATAGTAACTACTTGCCTCACCCCATCCTGACAGCAAGGATGGCAATACACAAAGCTTTCAATTTGTTCTGTGTAAATTGTGGAATGAAGTAGAGAAGAATCATGAACTGAGAGAGAAGAAAGGAGGAAAAAATCCTACTGACTTTGAAAGCAACTTAAATTTTTTCACCAGAATAAAATATTGGATTAAAATGAATGCATAATTAGTATTAAAAACAAATATTAATTCAGTAATCTCTGTGCTATTGGTGCCAATGGAGTGAAATGATATTTGGTTCTGTGCCCCCAGGAGATAAGCCCTGATACTAATAAGGGACATGCTCTCACGAACTTTTCAAATTCACAAAAGTAATTTACCTTGCATACTCAGTTTAGTGATATAACTCTTTAACTTAATTTTCTCGAGGTATTTGGATGGTCACATTGGGATAAATAAAAGGGGACTTCTCTGTAGTGCAGCTTTTGGATTTTATGAAATGAAATGGAAGAAGATATAGTGAAATGGGACCAGTTAGGAATATTGGCATCTTTTGGTCAAATTCTCTCTGTCCCATTAGCTAAACTGTCCTCTTCAGTTGATAGAATATTAAAACTTGACAGTTCTCCTCTTGTGAATCTTGAAGATTTTATGACCTGAAGATATTCATGGTGAAGTTAGGAAGGGTAGTGCAGCGGTCAGAGTAATGGATCTGGTGTCAGATCACCCAGAATCTAGTGATCTGTGTTCTAAATCGGCTAAGCTACTTGTTTCTGGTGTGAAATTAAGCAAATAACTTTTCCTCATTTCTAAAATGAAATAGTTTGACTAGATAGGATCTCATATTCTTTTCCTACAGAATGTAGTACTCCTTAAAAACAATTTTATTTCCCTCCAGTTACATTTAAAGCATTTTAATACATCTTTCTCTCCTTAGATCCATCCCAGTCTGTTTAAGAAAGCACATGTGAAATTATGAAAAAACATTTCCATAAAAAAATCATGTAGTGAAATAAAACATAGGTCTCCCCCCCCCAAAAAAAAAAACTCAAGAAAAATAGAGGGGGCAGCTAGGTGTTATAATAGATAGAGCACCAGCCCTGAAATCAGGAGGACCTGAGTTCAAATCTGGCCTCAGACACTTAATATTCCTAGCTGTGTGACCCTGGGGGAGTCACTTAACCCCAAATGCCTCCACAATAAAAAGGAAAACTAAAGACAGGCACAGAGATAGATAGACACATAGACACACAGAGAAAGAGAGAAAGAGGCAGAGAGAGAAAGAAAGAGGGGGGGAAGGAAAGGGAGAGGAGAAGAGGAGGAAGGTTAAGGGAAGGAGAAGAAGGGAGAGGGAGAATATGTTCCAATATGTATTCAAACAGAATCAGTTCTTTCTCTGGGGATGCATAGTTTTGTCATGTCCTTCAGAGTAGTCATGGATCGTTGTTTTGCTGAGAATAGTAAAGTCATTCACATCATCCCAGAACACTGATATTACTTTGTACACAGTACATTTCATTTTGCTTGAGTTCAGGAGGACTTTTCAGGTTTTTCCAAGAGTATCCTGTTCATCATTTTCTATAGAATCCCATAAAATATTGCTATAGAACAGTAACATTCTATCATAATTATATGCCACAGTTTATTCAGACATTCTCCAGTTGATGGACATCCCTTCAGTTCACTTTTTTTCCCTAAGAAAAGAACTGCTATAACTATTTTTGTACATATAGGTCCTTTGTTACTTTTTCTTTTAAAGAAAAAAATCTCTTTGGGGATTCATGCCTAATTGTGACATTGTTAGGTCAAAGGACATGCACATGTATGATTTTATAGCCCTTTGAGTAGAGTTCATATCTTTTGATCATTTATTAATTGGGGGTGGCTCCTTTTTTTTTAATAAATTTGACTCAGTTCCCTATGCATTTGAAAAATGAAACCTTATCAGAGAAACGTGCTTCAAAATTATTATTATTTTTTTTTACAATTACTATTGGTAACCATATTTCTCCCCATTTCTTCTATTTTCTCTCCTTTATCCTGTCCCTCCTAACAAATATTTTACTACTGACCACCAGTTCCTCCCAATATCCCATTGCCCTCCTATGTTTCTAGAGAGTAAGATAGATTTCTACATCCATATTGAGTGTATATATGATTTCCTCTTTGAGCCAATTCTAATGAGAGTAAGGTTCATTCACTCCCCCTCTCCTTCTCCTCTTTCCTTCCATTGTAAAAGGTTTTCTTGCTTCTTTTATGGTAGCTAATTTTCACCATTTCATTTCCCCCTTTTCCTTTCTCTTAGTAAATTCCTCTTTCACCCCTTGATTTTATTTTTAAAACATTTAAAAACATTATCCTTTCATATTTAATTCACACCTGTGCCTTCTGTCTATATATACTCTCTTTAACTGCCATAATAATGAGAAAGTTTTAATGAGTTACAAGTATCACTCTCTCATATAGGAATATAAACAGATAAACCTTGTTAATTTCCTTATGATATCCCTTTCCTGATTACCTCCTTCTGTTTCTGAGTCCTAGTATTTGAAAATCAAATTTTCTATTCAACTCTGGTCTTTTCATCACAAATGCTTCCTTTTCCCCTAAAGGATTAAACTCAGCTTTGCTGGGTAGGTGATTCTTGGTTATAATCATAGCTCCATTGCTCTCCAGAATATCATATTACAAGGCCTCCATTCTGCTAACTCTTGTATTGTCCTGTGTTGGAATCCTTACAAACTGCTAACTAATTAGAGTTGATCTGATCTTACAAGAAGATGTTTTGGGCCAGAACCTGAAACAAGGTACTAAGTAGAACTAATTAGTACAATGCTTGTGTTTGCACCTTTACTCATCGGAGTTCACAAGTATGGAAGTTTCACAAAGTAAACTTTGTAACTTTATGAATTCACACCTCCCTTGAAGCTCTTAGGGCCAGAGAGCACTATGGGAGAAAACCCATAATCCCTCTCTCTCGTATCCCACAATTCCTCCCTCTTGTATAAAAGAAACAGATAGAGGCTCTTGGAGAGATTTCACTGGAATGACATGAAGAGTGGTACTGGCTCTGGAGACTGAAGAAAGCAGAGGCAGAAGCAAAGGACAAAGCGGCAAGAGGTCTTGCAAGGAACCAAGCAAGAGATAGGCCTCTAAGCTAACTGGGCTATATTGGAGATAATAAAAGATCTGAACTTTTATCACCTGGCTGCATTTGGGAAGAAGATCACCACAGTCCTGACTGGGACTCCTTTATATTTGAATTGTTTCTTTCAGGATGCTTGCAATAATTTCCCCTTGACCTGGGAGTTTCAGAATTTGGCTATCATAATTCTGGGAGTTTTCATTTAGAGATCTCTTTCAGAAGGTCATTGGAAGATTTCCACCCCCCTAAGGCAATTGGGGTTAATTGGCTTGCACAGGGTCACATAGTTAGGAACTGTTAAATATCTGAGCCCAGATTTGAACTCAGGTCCTCCATTTACTGCACTACCTAGATGCCCCATTTTTCAATTTCTACTTTATCCTCTGGTTCTAAACTATCAGGACAGTTTTCCTTAATAATTTCCTGAAAGATGATGTTCAGGCTCTTTTTTTGATCATGGTTTTTAGGTAGGCCAATATTTTTAAATTTTTTCGCCTGGATCTATTTATTTTAGGTCAGTTGTTTTTCTAATGAGATGTTTCACATTTTTTTTCTATTTTTTTCATTATTTTGTTTTTGCTTTATTGTATCTTGATTTCTTATAAAGCCATTAGTTTCCATTTGCTCAATTCTAATTTTTAAGGAATTATTTTCCTCAGTGAGCTTTTGAACTTCTTTTCCCATATGGCCAATTTTCATTTTTAAGTCTCTTCTCATTAGCTTGTTTTTTTTTTTTCTTTTTTGCATCACTCCCAATTCTCTTCTTATTTTTTTCTTCTATCTTTTTTATTTGATTTTCAAAATCCCTTTTGAGGTCTTCCATGGCCTGAGCCCAATCATTATTTTTCTTGAAGGCTTTGGATATAGAAACTTTGATAAACTTTGATTTTTTTATCTTCTTCTTAGTGTGTGTTTTGAGCTTTCTTGTCACTATAATAACTTTCTATAGTCAGATTTTTTTTCCTGTGGTTTGCTCTTTTTCCTAGCATATTATTCAGCATTTAACACTTTCTTAAAATAGGGCTCTGTTTCCAGGGTGGAGTAAGTTACAAGAGTTTTGTGTAGCTATTATCAGAAATCCTTCTAGGAATCTGACTACAGGCACTCTTTTCTGCCCTGAAATTGTCAGGAGTGTCTCTATCCCTCTGCAGCTATAGAATCTATTTTTTTTAATGATCCTTTACTAAATTGTAAACTCTTTTTTTAAAATAACTTTTTTTATTGATAGAACTCATGCCAGGGTAATTTTTTACAATATTATCCCTTGTATTCACTTATGTTCCGATTTTTCCCCTCCTTCCCTCCACCCCCTCCCCCAGATGGCAAGCAATCCTTTACATGTTGAATAGGTTACAGTATATCCTGGATACAATATACGTGTGCAGAATGGAACAGTTTTCTTGTTGCACAGGGAGAATTGAATTCAGAAGGTAGAAATAATCCGGGAAGAAAAACCAAAATGCAAGCAGGTTATATTCATCTCCCAGTGTTCTTTCTTTGGGTGTAGCAGCTATAGAATCTAGCATGCTAAAGGAACAGATCCCTTCCTCAGTGCTAGCAAAAAGACCTCTGGAAGCTGCCACCGCCACCACTGCCCAAATCCATCTTGGGATGCTGATTTCCCAAAGCCCTTTCTCCTACTTATAAACCTTTTCTGCTAACCTTTCAAGTTATTTTTGATATCTCTGGGTTGAGAGATGTAAAAATTGTCAGTACTGCTGGTAATTCAAAGGACCCTATGTCTGTTCCTGCTTTGCTGGAATGGGGCTGAGGCTGAAGTTGGGACTGGGACTGAGGCCAGATCTGGGGCTGCTGTGGTGGTTCTTATGCTACAGCTGTGTGTTGGACTCCCACCCTGGTTCTACAGATATGTTCTGTTGGTTGTCTTCAGCTGGAAAATTGTTCTACTTCATCTTTTTGCATATCCTGACACTCTCTACAATTTGTTTAGAATTATTATTCAAAGTAATTTGGAGTCCATGCTGTTTCTATTAGACTATTTGGATATTTAACCTGAGTTGAATAAAAAAAAAAATCTTTTAGTACAAAGCAGTTAGGGACTAAATTCTGAGTCCATTTATTTTAATAATCCAGAAGACAACATAACTATGAAAAATTTATTTATTACTATCTTAGTGAAAGGGACCAACATCCATCCCCTCATTCTGCTATTTCTGCTATATTATTCTGTATTCAATATATATTCTGCTATATACTGGAATCTTATTGAAGCTGGCAGTCTTTCTTTTTCTTTTTATTTTTTCTTTTCTATTTTCTTTTCTTTTATTTTTTTGCAAATTGTGCCCTATCCAAACCTTGTCATCCCATCTTTGGAACTTTATCCAGGTCCTAAGGTATCCTGATTGGTGAAAGAACTGGACTATTCAATAAGTCTATTAGTCAACAAGCTTTTTTAAGTGCCTGATATTTAAGAACTCCCTCCCTAATTTGTCAGAATATACAAAGAAGAGCAAAACAATCCTCATTCCCCAAGGCAAATCCAGATCATATTTCATATTTCTATACCCCATACATCTTGCATTTGCCATGAGTCCAAATCATTCCTTCCTCCACTCATACTTTCCATATTTTCCTTTTGGAAGACAATTATTAATAAAATGATTAAGAAAACAGTTGTTTTGGAAAGGATAATGACAATTAGCTGTTTTATAGCTCTATTCTACTCCTTTGATCCAATAGGGGAAAACAATCAACATTCTTTTATGTGGCCCCTCCTTATACCAATGTATCGATTCTTTGAGGGTTGGATCTATGTCACTTTTTTATTTGTATTTCCAGAGCCTCACATAAAATGTCTGGAATACAACAGGTGCAGAATAAATGCACTGTTTTTCATATTTAAATCTTTTACATCATATCTACCCATCACCTAGATGTAGCCTACACAAATTGAAGGATCCTGCTACCAGCTCTCACTCTGGTAAATTAGTTCAATATACAGAGCTTGGTTCCATCTTAAATTAGAATTGTAGAAAGCACCTGGAAAATTGGGGGTGATTCTATAATTCCACTGTCTTGAGCCCCCTTTAATACCTTTTCTTTCCAATACTTTCATTTGCAAGATTCATAATCTTCCTCTGCCTCTAAATTGGTTCAACTTATGGATGAGGGATCTGAATAATAAAGCGCTTAAATGGCTTGCCCAAAGTCACACAGGTATAAACAGGTGGCGGAATTTGATCCAATATCTCTGAATCCAGAGGAATCATATTAAGATACCTCTTCCTACTTAAGTAACTATTTGGGAAGGGGAAAAAAGAAAAGATAATTAAGACCTAGTTCTCTCCTCAAATATCTTATAAATTGGTGGGGGAAATAGAAAATATATACCAAGAAAAATGATCTGAATCTATTGTTTCATCTCACTAGATCTAAGCCCTAATAGAAATCTATCCAAGATGGATATACCATTTATCTGTAACTTATCTCAGAGAAGTGAGTTCTGCTAGATGAAGTAACCCAGAGTGAGCGTGCATCCAGAAGTAAGATATGAACTGAGACTACCTGCCTCCAAGGAAAGCCTTCCATTCACTAGGCAACACTATTAGTCATAACATAAATTGGTGGGGAAAAAATGTTCCTATGAGAGATACAAAGTGCCAAGCATTCAAATGACTCAATCATTGTTTTTCAGTAGAGAGATCAAGACTGGCTTCATGTTGGTGGCAACTTTGACATAAGGTCAGCAAAAGATTCACATTGAGAGGTTCTTGGAAATCGGTAATAACTGAGTACAGAGGTATTTGGGGGACAGGTGAGAAAGTTCAGACTGTATTGGACAAGAAATGAGAAACCACTAAGAGTACCTGAGAAAGAAAAAGTTAAGAAATTTTATTTTTCTATGAACCATTACATAGAATTCCCAATCCCTCTATTTTTGTCCTCCTGCATTTTTGATTTCCTTCACAGGCTAATAGTAGACTATTTCAAACTCTGATTCTTTTTGTAAAGCAAAATACCTGTTAGGACATATATGCTTTAACATACTTAACCATGTATTGGTCAATCTGCCATGGGGGGGAGTGGGTGGGGAGAAGAAGGGGAAAAATTGGAACAAAGGGTTTGGAAATTGTCAATGCTGTAAAATTACCCATGCATATAACTTGTAAATAAAAAGCTATAATTAAAAAAAAATGAGAAAAAAAAAGAAATTTTATTTTGATCAGTTAGTCAATAAGTATTCATTAAGCAATTATTAGGTGCTAACCACTATACTAAGTACCAAGAATATCCCCTAGCCAAAAAAAAAAAAAGTTATTAAGCATTTGTGGTTCCATTTAGAAATCTTATCTCAATTCTGAGCTTTTTCTGCATGCTTCCCAAATTTATCTGTCTTTTAATTTTGAAATTTGAATTGTTTTTTAAGACATATATTTTAAATTCAAAATAGTTTTTTTTTAACTTTTTAGTTTAAGTTTAGTGTATTTGATATTTTAGCTTCTCAAAGAGTGGCTATTTATAATATCTATATGATTTATCCCATTCTTGTTAAAGTTTGTTACTTATTTTGTTTGTATGTAGAACAAAATGAAATTGCTCTCTAAAATACCCTGCCACTGCTATCAGAGTATGCTAATAATTACCTTCACCCTTCAAACTAAAATTGTAAGTTCTTATTTTTGAAGTTATTTTAGAAGTCTAGTCTATATTTTTCCTTCATGTTACATTAACCCCAATTATAAATTAATTGGGCTAGTCTAGCATTCTGATTTGCCTTCTTACCATGCTATGTTAATTAAAATTATCTTTTTGGAAGAATTTTTTTTCATAAAGGTAAGGAAACTCATGGGAAAAAAAAAACAATTTTTCATTTAAAAATAAAGTTTTGAGATCTATGGCATAATGTTAACGCCATATGTTATGTTTTTATTTTTCAATTCCCAAGTATACTCTCCAATTAAAATCAATCTACTTATTCTTACCTTATCTATTTTAACTTATACAGGGGGAATAAAGCAATAGAGGATATGAGTGATCTACCATTTTTGATTTCCAACTGAACACATATCTCGAGTTGCCAAAGCGGTCATGCAGAATACACAGCTAGATATATATTTTCTCCATGAACAGACACTGATAAGATAATTACTGACCAATTCAGGGTGGTGGTGGTTGTGGTGGTGGTAGTAGTAGTAGTAATAGTAGTAGTAGTAGTTAGTAGTAGTAGTAGTAGTAATAGTAGTAAATGGGGACCTAACTTGGCAAGATTGTATACCAGGCCTCTAAGTTATACATATGGCTCTAGATAAAATTTCATAGCAAAATTTCAAAAACAGTATGAATAGAAAATAGTGGGTGTGATTGTATGTATAAGGAACAGGTCAAGAAGAACACGAATAGAAGATGTGTCAGAGATGAAAAAGGAAAATAACAGAATGTGGTGGGAGTCAGCAGCCAAGTGAAGTGAAAAGGAAATCGTTTGGTGCTTAAGTTTTAAAATTAAAAAGAACATCAAATCCAACTCCCATTGATTTTAGGCAAAAAGTCTGAATGGAGAGGGGAAAAAGCAAATAATTAGACCATAGTCATAGGAATAACAAATTTCAAAACCCAGAATCAAATATTGGTCTTTGGCTTCAGATCCAGTCTTCTTTTCATCATCTCATCTCCAGACTATTTTAGCCTATCATCTGTGTCCCTGGTGATAGCATACATTGGAATATTTTCAAATAAAAACAATGAAGAAAATGATTTGTGTGATATATATCAATTCACTCTTCACATTAAGCCTTTACACCTCAATGTGACCTCTTCTTTTCTCTTTCTACTTAAGACAAGGGTTCTTAACAAAGAATCTGTAAAACAGATAGATATAAATAGACATATAAATATTATACACATATGTGTATAGATATAGACAAAAAGAAAGATATAAACCATTTTGAGAAAAATTGTTTTCTCTGTAATCTTTATAATTCATATTATATACAAATATAATTTGGAAAAAAAGAGAAACAGGATTCACAAGACTGCCAAAACAATCCACACCATATAAAAGGTAGAGATCCCCTACCTTGAAGAAATACAAACTCATGACAAATAGGTTGTAGTTTTTATGGGAAGTTTTCTCCTCTTAAATTCTACATCATTTGTTGTTTATTGCTTTATTTATTTTGTTAATGTATTATTTATAAATGTAAAACATGCTTTGTTTTAATATAATGCATATCTCCAGATTAATGTAATTGATGTCTCCAGATTAATATAATTGATGTCTTTTATGGTGGGCTGCTCTCAGATGCACATAGTCTCTATTAATGCATATTCTCTTTCTTTCCCTTTTATATGACAATGGTATCATGCACTTGTTTTGTTTTTTCTTTTTAGAAAGAAGTACTTGTTCTAACTTTTCTGTAACTAAGTAAAACTATTAAACAATAACTATTAAAAATTAAGTAAAACATGATACAGAGACCTATCTAAAAGAGTATTTTGCTTTTTAAACCTCTAAATTTGAGTAGTGCCTCTCCTGCTATTTTTAATTGTCAGAAATAAATTTTCTATCCCTCCCACCTCTCACTCCCTTGATAAAGAAAATAATACTTTTAACAAATGTACAAGGTCAAAACAAACTACTTCATTGGCTATAAACATACATATATACAAATATATAAACATACACATATACAATGTGTATATATATATATACATATATGTATGTGTATATATATATATATGTATACACACACACAAATATAAAATACATACATATATGAGTATGTGTCTCCTTCTGTTACTAAATGTTTCATTATGTGTCCTCTATAGTGATGGTTTGACATTGTCTTGATCTTAGTTCTTAAAACCTTCAAACTCATTTGTTTTTATAGAGTTATTGTGATTGTATAAATTGTTCCACTGCTTCTACTGATTTAAATCTTCATCAGATTATAAAAGCCTTCAAAATTATTCATTTTTGTAATATTGATGTCATATTTAAATTATTCTACTGACTCTGCTATTTTCACTCTCCCTTACTGCATATGAAGCTTTCCGGGACTCCGGGAAATCATCTGTTTCCTTATTTCCCTTAGCACAGTAATATTCCATCACATTCAGAAACCACAATTTATGCAGTCATTCCTCAATTGATGGCATCTTATCAGTTTTCAGGTTTTTTGCCATTGCAAAAAGAGCTGCTATAAATATGTATATTTTTGTACACATAAAAATCTTTTTCTATTTTTTTAAATCACTTTTAGGTTTAGCAAGAATCAAAGGACATGCATCATAGAGATGCCTATTATTATTTTTTTTTTCTTTATTTCCAAATTATTTTCTAAAATGGTGGGATCACTTTTATAAGTCTATCCCATAGTTCATAGGTATGCTTCTTTCCCACTTTCCCTCAAACATGTGTAACTTTCCTTTTTAGTGACCTGAGCAATTTGAGAAACGAGAGAGAGAATCTCAGAATTATTTTAATTTACAATTCTCTAATTCATAATGATTGGGAGCATTTTTTCATATGGTTATAGATGCTTTGGTTTGTTCCCTTAAGAATTGCTTGTTCATATCTGTATGTCAATTATCAGTTGAAAACATTTCTTATTTTTTATAAATCTGAATCAGTTTACCATACATCTAGGAAAATATATCTTCATCAGAGAAATCTGATGCAAAGACTTTCTCCAAGTAAATCGTTTCCCTTTTAATATTATTTTTATTGGATTTAGTTATGAAATGATTTTTTTTAAATGAAGCAATCAAAATCAACCAGTTTATTTTCTGTGTTCAGTTTTGTCCTTCATTTTGTCATTTTTTTTCCCTATCCATAGATCTGATTGATATTTTTTTTTACATATTTCTCTAATAGGTTTATGTAGTTATTTTTTTATTCATATATTCATTTGATATTTAGCTTGGAACAAGCTGTATTTGCTGTCTTGTTATCATTGTCACCGATAATCCCCAATATCTCTAGAACCACCCTAGAACCATTGTTTAAATAAATGATTGAAGATCAAGGGGAAAAAAAAGCAACTATCATATTGGCCAAGCTTTCCTATATATGCCTCAATCCATTCCCACGGTCTACCAGTTCACTACTCAATGGAAGAAGGCACATTTTATTATTTATTTTGGTGACTTCTTTTTTTCCTGAAAACAGCTAAGATTTCATATATTTGAGATATAGAAATGTGTAACTAATGATTGAAAATGAATTTACATTTATTTTTACACATACATATCCATAACTCTGCATGTACAGATATTTATGCATGTGTAATTGACTTCAAGAGTATCTGATAGTAGCAAAAAAGAGAGTATTGGTTTTTTTCTTGACATTATAACATTTCTATGAATAGCCCCAAGACATAAAAGAGACTATCTAAAGTTAACATGGCAAGATATAACAATCATTAAATAGGATGGGCGCACATTTTTGAGCAATAATCAATAGTTCTAAAAGGCAAAGAGAAAGATGCCAGTTTGAAAAATTAGTGAGGAATTAGAATCATTCCATAAACCAAATATGATGTACTTGGAAATATGCATTGTAAATATATACAGAAAAGAAAGCGATTCTTGGCTCTCAAGAAGCACACATTCTCTCAGGTGTGGAAAAGGAGACATATTGGTGACTTCAGTTGAAAGTCTTTCATTGGTGGTATATGGCAAATTCCAGGAGTTATTTTATTATTATTATAGCTTTTTATTTACAAGATATATGCATGGGTAATTTTTCAGCATTGACAGTTGCAAATCCTTTTGTTCCAATGTTTTCCCTCCTTCTCCCCACCCCTTCCCCCAGATGACAAGTTGACCAATACATGTTAAATATGTTAAAGTATAAGTTAAATACAATATATGTATACATGTCCATACAGTTATTTTGCTGCACAAAAAGAATCAGACTTTGAAATATTGCACAATTAATCTGTGAAGGAAATTAAAAATTCAGGTGGACAAAAATAGAGGGATTGGGAATTCTATGTAGTGGTTCATAGTCATCTCCCAGAGTTCTTTTGCTGGATGTAGTTGGTTCAGTTCATTACTGCTCCATTGGAACTGATTTGGTTTGTCTCATTGCTGAAGATGGCCACGTCCATCAGAATTGATCATCATATAGTATTGTTGTTGAAGTATATAATAATCTCCTGGTCCTCCTCATTTCACTCAGCATCAGTTCTTGAAAGTCTCTCTAGGCCTTTCTGAAACCATCCTATTAGTCATTTCTTACAGAACAACAATTCCATAATATTCATATACCACAATTTATTCAGCCATTCTCTAATTGATAGCCATCCACTCTGTATAGGAGTTCTTTTTTTTTTAAAGCTCCTAAATAATTGGACACCCTAAATATTCAGGAGCTTATTGCAGAAAGGTGGAAAATAATAAGACTTTATTGGCCAGAGCAGTAGGAACCCTGCCTATGATTAGATTCCATAAAAAGACATGATTGCTATGGATGACTTCTGAGGACTCTTCAGAACTAAATCCTTTGATCCTGTGAGGATAATTATGCAATAGTCACTTAATATCAGTCAATAGTTACTCAATAAGTATATATAAAGCACATATTTTTGTCAGACACTGTGTTAAAAAGGGAACCACAATAATACACTCATTGTGACAGGATAGATATATAGTACTAGCCTCAAAGACCAGATGAGCTGTATATAAGACTTGCCTCAGTTCCATACTTGGAATTTAACAATGTCTCTGTAAGTCTCTAAATTGAAGGTTAATTGCTGATCTCCAATGGATAAGAGCAATTCCTCATTGGAATCTTTTCAATTTTATGAAAATACAAGTCTAATCCATCTTACCCTCCCCCCACAAAGAAAAAAACAACAACATAAAAACAAAAATCAGATGATTCATGACTTGCCATTTGGTGCAATCAGGTATGCTTCTTTTGCTTAAATTTATGAGAAAACTATGTTTAAATGGAGTGTGAAGGACTTTTTTTTCCCTATCAAAGTTGTTCAAAATGTATGACTTTGAAAATAATCACAAACTCTTATCTGTGAAACTGATGAGCCCCAAATTGATTCACATTACTTCTACTTGAGTGCCACATATATGTGTACATAAGAATTGTTTCAACGATGAAAATAAAATCTGACTCCTTGCAAAGAGGACACATGGAAAGTCTATTAGGAATGTCAAAATTCTAATCACAAAGCATTTAAGCAAGAAAATTGCTGTCGTTTATGGTGGGCTGCTTCCAAGACTCAGACACTTGCAACTAATGCACATTCCCTTTTTCTCCCTTTGATATACTAAATAGTACCATATGCTTGTTACTTGTCTTTGTTTGTTTTAGAAATCAACATTTTTGTATTCACAATTTCACTTTGCTCTTATGATTACTTTCAGGTTGGGGGGGGTGTGTTATGGCAAATACTATTTCCTTTCAGACTTCACACTTAGCAAGGTGTCCTTTCTCCCTCTCTTCCTTCTCTCCCTCCTTCTCTCTTTCACTCTCTTTCTTTCTTTGTAACACAGTGCTTTACAGAATTAAAGCTTAATGGACCCTTGATGGATAAGATTGAAAACTTGTATTCAGTGGTAATAGGGAATTATGGAAGCTTCTTGAAGAGTAGTGTGTCTTGGTCAAACCTAACAAAGTGGATATACAGGCTTGACTGAAGAACCAGATACCTTGAGGCAGAAAATTTGAATTCTGGGGACTCTGGAACTATTCTCAAAAAGGAACAGGAAAATTAGATGGAGTGCTGGGTTTAGAGAGAAAGACAAGATGCTGGATATTTCTTTGTGTTTCCTTTTATTGTCATTTCTAGAGTTAATCTGTACAGGTGTATTCTGTTTAAAAATCCAACAATATACACTTGAATTTAAATCAAAGAAGAGAAATTCAGAGATTGTTTTAAATGATGTACTCTATGGGAAAATGTTTTCATGTTGTTACTCTTGCTTTTTTTTTTAATTTTAGTGTTTCCTTAAATTAGAAATGCCAGTGCTTTTTAGATAATACAATCTATTTAAAATGTTTACATATAATAGTCCAATACAACATCTGCTTAAATTGAATTACATTAGAGTTCACAAAAAGTCTGTCACTGTGAATTACATTGGAAAATAAAAAGAGACTGTCTAATATTGGGTCATCCCAAACTTTTGTCTGGGTCCAATTTAAATATGATGATAGGAAGCCTACCAAAAACAAAGAGATCAAACAAAGGGTGCTGAGGCATACCCATGGTCCATGTTCCAGAAGAATTAGTCATCATCCAAGAAATATGCACAATAATATCTTTAAAAGGATGGAAAGAAATAATCAGAGAACCAGGAGAAAATCAAGAATTCAAGGGGGGTGGGAGAGCACAAGAATCATTTAGGGTTCCTTGTGACTTTTAGGAATAAGCCCTTTGGGTTTGGGAGAGTAAATGGACAAGAAAGGCAGCATTATACATAGCTATGGATTCACTTCTTTGGAGGTCCCTTATCTTGGAAACTTCCATTGTAACACTCATTTGGGCTGAGAAATAATTAGCTCACTTAAGGTCAATCAGGTGATTAATCATGAAGAATTTATTAAATTGCTATCTTGTGCTGGACATTATGCTAGAAGCTGGGAATACAGAAAGTCTTTGCTGAGAACAAGAACATTTTTTTTTTGCTTTTAAGTAATTCATATTCTATAAGATAATGTTTTTGTGTTTTGATATGTACAACCTAAAAGGAAGTCAATTTTGGAAATGAAGTGGAAATAAGAAAGGAGTGCATTCTAGGGATGAATCACAGCCTGAATAAAGGCAAGGAGTTTAGAGATGGAATATCATATATGAGAGAAAGTAAAAATGAAAGGGCCCGAAGAATAAAAAGCCTGGAAAAGTAGCTTTAGATTCAGTTGTGCAAATGTTAAGGTTAGTTATCAACATGCTACTTTTTTGATTTGCTTTTCAAATATTTTGCTATTTAAAATCAATCAACAAGCATTTCTTAAGTATTTACTCTGTGTTAGACACTATACTAAACGAAGGCACTACAAAGACAAAATTGATATGTTCCTATTCTCAAGGTGTCTTTTTGCTTATGGAAGAGATAAACAATGAAGGGAAGTTAGGGTCACTAAGTCCTTTGACCTTGAAAAATAGAATTGTGTATGTAGTTGGAACCTTCAATTGAACTGAAGTATTACTATTCAAACCTACCTTGGATGGAGCAATGAAGGCAATGTATATAGAATGCTTAGAAAACTGAACTTGGAATCAGGAAGACTAGGACACTTCTGCCTCAGACACTTACTAGCTGTGGAAAGCCTTGATCCCTCTTCTATAAAATGAGGAGAATAGACTCTATGACCATCATGGTCATTCTGAGCTTCATTCTGTGACCTTATGCAATTAATAGTAGCAATTATAAGTTAATTTGGTATCATGTTGGATTTATTCTTTGATTCTTGGGGCATTATCAGGTACTGTGGGAAATGAAAAGTGTTCAAGATTTCTATTCACAGACCAGGGTTTACATCTTAGCTTAGCTATTCCCTTTGTAATTTTGAACATGACACTTAACCGCTTTAAGCCACAGTTTCAACATTTTACAAATATGGATGTTGGACAACATGACTTCTGAAGTCCTTAGAAGTCAAAATCATCAAAATCTATTACATTCATGATGTTTTTGAGCCATGTGATAAAGTTGGGTTATCCTAATAGAGCAATGAAAAATTGACTTGAACTTTAGGAGATATCTGCAAAGGGCTATACTATGGTGAGATGAACAGGACTCTGTCCCAAGGCACAGACTTTTATAATATACTTGAAATTAAAAGCAATGATTTCTATTTATTTATATCATTTTTCCTTACTTTTTTTTTTTTTTTTGGTGAGGCAATTGGGGTGAAATGACTTGTCTAGGGATATATAGCTAGTAAGTATTAAGTATGTGAGGCTAAATTTGAACTCAGGTACTCCTGACTCCAGCACCAGTGCTCTATCCATTGTATCATATAGCAGCTCATTAATGATCATTTTAAAAGATATCATAATGTAAAAATATATTACATGTATTTTTATAGCACTTTCACTGAGGAGCAACTTGGAAACTAGTAAACTTGGAAATGTAGTAATTTTGGAGAAGCTAAATGATTTTCTAGATGCCAAACAGTCTCCAGATTCCAAAGCATCATCTCTTTCATGATCCAAACATAGATGTGGCTTGCACGTTCTAGTTCTATGACAATATAAGGTTCCTGATGGGCCTCTTCTTCCCTGACTACCATTACCATAACTAACTTAGTTCCATATATTTCCAATTGGCTCATTTACCATTTTCTGTTTTATCACCATGCTTGGATTTATCTCTCATTCCTTGGTTTCTGTTTGGCTTTTGCAATAAATGCACCATGCCATTTCAATATGTTTTCTGTTTTCCCTTTTCTGTGTACTCACCTTTGTGAAGTTGGGCTAATGGCTCCTAAAGGATCTCTTGAAACTTTGAATCTGTAATTCATAGCTCTATTTCCTTGCCAAAAAAAGTCTTCTTGGACTCAACTTTAGTCCCTTTCCTACTTTTCATCACTTACAAACAGTGTGTAGGGAAACGGATACTTATAGAATATACAACAGTGAACTCTTTTCACCTAATACTAGATAATTTTGTGTTTGATTTATTTTCTGCTTTGTTGGTATTAAAAACTTACAATATCAATTTTTATTACTTGTGCTTCCATCTATCTCTTTTTATGTCCTTTGAGAAATGCTCTAATAATTTTTCATTTGTTTTGTCTTGTCTTTTTTTTTTTTTAATACAAACTATGAGGAAGTGCTCTTAACCCATTAAATCAATAACATTTAATGTAATTAAAATGGCATAAAAGTAAGATGTTTTAAATCTCCTCGATGAATAGTTGTTGCCAAATTTATTTTCCTATTAACATGAGACTAATGTAAACATAGCATTGTTAAAATAACCCATGGAGACTCATTTTTCTTTGTAGTAATAATTTATTTTGAAACAGAAGTTAAACAAAACTTGTCTTATCAGAACTGAGTGTTTTTATAAGGGATTTGTTTTATGCTTAACCAACACTTTACTGACAACCTCTCACCAATCCCATAATGATTATTACCTGAGGCAGAGCTGTTTTGGAAAAAAAAAAAATACAGCACATTTATAGACCATAGCATTTGAACTCACTTTGGAACTCTGTTGCTATGATTGTCATGATGAATTTTGTTTCCCACCTATTGTGTATAATGTAGTATGGTTCAGTCTTTCAGTTATGATTCTGCATGATCCCTTGGACCACAATACAACAGGCCCTTTTATCCTGTACTGTATCCCAAAGTCTGTCCAAGTTCATGTTCATTGTTTCTATGACACCATCTATCCATCTCATCCTCCACCATAACCTTTTGCTTTTACCTTCATTCTTTCCCAACATCAGAAAAATTTCCAATGAGTCTCATCTTCCTATTCTGACTAATTGATATATGTTTTTCCCACAATAACTCTATGTAATAAGAACAGTGATAAACAATCAATGGTGTGCTATTAAATGTTTAACAAGTGGATTTCTGAAAAAAAATTAATATGCATAATTCATATGCATCAATTTTTAATTCTAGAAAATCCACAAAATAATAAATAAAATGCTGATTTACAGTATTTGTAGATTTCTACTGTCTAAATGTTTACACTGCCCATTTAAAACTAGATTCAAAAGCCAATAGCAACTGGCTCCAAAACACATATTGCAGCATAATTTAAGATCCCTGAAGTAAAGGGATGCATTTTTTCCCCTCTGCATATCTAGAACCCAGGATGGAACTTAGTACACACTAAACCCTTCATCACAGTTTACTGTTACTATTAACACTACTTTAGTTTGTCCATTACTGTGAGCTTGGAAAACAACAGATTCCTGGTTGATGGTGACCACCATCTGGCAGAAAGCCGCAAAGCAGTGATTAGGAGTTTCCCTAGCTTATACTCTTCATTGTGGTTTTGGTGGAAGTGCGGCTGGGTTTCAAAAGCAGCAAACTCCATGAGAAGGAGCTACAAAGGAAGAGGTACAAAATTTCAGTCAGAGCACAACCAAAGTCAGAAATAACTAGAAGGGAGAATGGGGTGGATGGACTTTAGGGCAATTGGAATTGAGCTTTTTAGAAGGGGAGATCAGAAAGTATGTTCCTAGAACTGATTAAAATTATCTTAATGGTGGGGAGAGAAGGAGAGAATGTTAGTACTGGGTGATAATAGATTTCTAACCAAGTTTCTAGTTTTATGTGAATTCCATATATATAAAAGTCAGAACAATGATGATTACTCTAAAAAAAAAATGTCCTGTTAGATTCCTAATATATGTTTCTTTATCTTTGGCAGACCATTCATTCCCAACATGTTCAGAATAATTCTCTCTTTTCTTGCTATTATTTCCTTCATGTACTTTGTGAAAATTGAAGTACTGATCCTACTTAATAAAGTCCTTTAAGTTTCTTTCCTTTCTTATGGATATGGTAGCACTTTTTTCTCCAAGGTACATCTGCTAATTCATCTCTTGAGTTTCTTTTTGGGAGATTAAGTGGAAAACTAAATGCTAATTTTAAGGAATAACCATTTTCACTGCAATAATCATCCAGTTTAGTTTTCTTTCTTTCTTTCTTTTCTTTTCTTTTTATTTTTTTGCTAAGGCAATTGGAGGTAAGTGACTTGCCTAGGGGTCATTCAACTAGAAAGTGTTAAGTTTCTGGGGCTACATTTGAATTTAGGTCTTCCTAACTTCAGGGCTACTGCTCTATTCACTGCACCACCTAACTGCCCCTACTTTTTTTTTTAATAAAATACATGCTATTTTAATAAATGCATATCCTCATTTGAAAAGAGCTGATTCTAATATTTTTTATAAATTTATGATTTTATGATTTCTTTATTTGAAATTACCCTCATGGATTGATTCTGTAATGAATGAAAAATATTTATTAAGCTCTTCCTATATGCCAAGCAGAAGAGGTAGTGGGTGGTTTACACACTCACAGTAACAGAAGAAATGGAAAAAAAAATGTTTGGGTGAACAGTCAGATGGTGTTCAAAGCCTGGCCTGGCTATTGTTTCTAGCCTGATATGATGGATTCTGGGAGTTTGTGGTTGCTATCTCACCAAACAGGCAGAATTGAAAACCAGGATTATTATTCTAGCTGGAAGGTATCCTACCATTTCTAGACTCTGCCACATGCAGTTTGAACATTGCCCTCCTCTTCCTTTTCTACCATACTCCTTTTTTTTCCTCTCTCCCTCTTTCTTCTCCTTATCTCACTTCCCCTGGAAATTTCAAGTCCTGGAGCCATTCTATATTCTTGTTTATATTGAATTCATATTGAGTCATTTGAGTTGGTTATTATTTTATTTAAATAATTCTTTGGTTTCTTTCCTTGGCCAGAAGCAGGTGTTTAAGTTGTTCATTCCCTAACATTAATTTCCAAATCATGTCTCCATACACCAACCTGCTTCTTAATTCTCTATATAGTGACACCTTCCATTAGAATGTAGGTTCCTCGAGGACAAGTGTTTTCTAGCTGGCGGGGATTCCCAAATACCCAGCATAGTGCCTAGAATTTATTAAGCCCCAAATCATGCATTCATTCCTGCAGTTATAAGCCTCTTCCCAACCACAACATGAAAATAAACAGATATATTTGATGGACAACCAAAAACAATTATAGACTGCAATAATTCCAGAAATATCCTGGAAGTACCAGTGGAAAACCAATCAGTGTCAAGGACACTGGGACCCAACACACCTGAATAATATACCTATTATTAATTAATTCTGAATTTAAATTCTGAAATTAAATCTGAAATTTCCTCACTATCTAATGGTTTTTCTTTATTGTAACCAGTCAGAAACTAATGTTGAGGACATCTTGGTGATCTAGATAAGGTAATTTGTCCCTGAGTCTTTGATCGGGGCAGGTATCTTATGAAACACATTGTCTAGAACAAAGGAAGATTAACAACAACACATGTTCAAATTTGAGAAATATAGAGAGATCTTTATATGCCAGAGTTTGTTCTTTTAAGAAAGAGGGAAAATTTGTTCTGTTTGGGGGTTTTATTTCCAGAAAGGTTTGTTCTGTCTATGAATTCCATGGAATGTTTTGTTGGGGAATTTCCTCAACATATATTAGAATTTAGATTTAGAGCTATAAATTTAAAGACCATTTATTCCACCCTTATCACTTCACAATGCCTATAAGGGAAAGCAAGGGCCAGAGATTCACAATAACTTGCTGAAGGTCACATAGGTGTCAAGGAACAGAGCAAATATTTCCAGCCATGCCCTCTGATTCCCAATCCAGTCCCTGTCATACTGCATCTGTGAGTGGCAAAATAGCATTAGGGATCTTGCCAGAGATCGTCAGCTTGTTAAAAGAGGAAGGAGCAGGTGAATTATAGTGACTAGATTAGAATAATTAGACTTTTTCTGAAAATCTGCTTTCTCCATTTTCAGGAAATTATCCCTAATTGAAGAAAAATGCAATACATAAATATAAGCCCAGTTTTAATGTTAAATAAACCCCACCAAGGGAGGGCTTCCCATCATCTAAGTCTGTTTTCCACCTGGGCAAAGAAACTAGAGAAGGGACAGGCCCTTCTTGATTCCTCCAGCTTCTATTTCCAATCACCACTGCCCCATTGTCTTCTGTTTCCTTTGCATATACAGCTCTTGCACATAATCATGTTGTCTACTCTTATAAAATGGACCTCTTTTAAAAGGAAGGACTGTTTCCTTTTTGCATTTGCCTGTCTGATGCCAGTAGCAGGCCCATGGAAGACACTTTGTAAATACTGACTTATTGATTAAGGAGATCTATGGCCATTGTTAATTCAAACCTTTGTTGTCAAGTTAAACAGAGGATCTCTTCCCTGAAAAACTAAAGTGTCCACTTCATTAATGTCATTCTGAGATGATTCCCCAAATGACCATTATCACCACCGCAGGCAAGGATAAACTTTGAAGCATGATGACTATACCCTCCAGGTATTCTTGCTTGGAAGGCAGATGGTAAGATTAGCAGAAGCATGGATTAAAAGAGAATGCAATGCTAAAGTACACAGGGCAGGCTGAAAATGTCTTTTTGGAGAAGGAGTGGGGTGATACTTGTGTTATCTAATTCTTCCCTGGTAACACAGGGGAGACAAGGATGCTGTTATTACATACATTGCATCTAATTCTGGAAATAGAATCCAGCTTTAGGAAGCATTCTTACTCTTATGATTCATGTAAGACTTGGATGGATAAGACAGACCTAATATGCCATGTGACAACTTCCATTTTCCTTTAGGTAGAGGCTTCACAATGAGAGTGGTCCCTTCCTACTACCTACCATAACTTTATACTCTCCCCCCACCCAAATCCAGGAAAGTCATTGGACAATATAGAACTGGAAAGTACCTCAAAAGAAGATCATCCATTACGACTATTCTATATTACAGATGAAGAAACTGAGGCTCCAAAAGGTTGTATGATTTGTTGAAGGTCACAGAAGTAAATATTATCAGAAGAACTTGAATCAGTTCCTTTAATAGACAAGTTTCACATCACTCCCTTCTATAAACTCTATATATTCCAGCTAAACAGAGTAATCAATTCTAATTAAATCCTGTGCCTCAATTCATTGCATTCTATCCTTTATATAGCCATCAATATCTCATGGCAGATCTCATTTTGTTAGGTCAGGTCCTTACTCATTAAACTCCCAATAGCTTCATTAGCTTGTATTGGCTTTAAAAGTGTGTTACAAACTACCCCTTCACATCATTCCTACCTCATAATATAGTGTTCTTCTCTCCAGCCAAGCTATATTGCTTTCTGTGCTTCATATCTGCCATTATACTTTAAGACTCTTTGCTTTGGTAAGGGCTGACCTTTATGCTTTGAATGTGTTTCACCCTGTTTCACTTCCACTTGTTCAGCTCTCTCTGATAGTACCACCCTCTAGCGCCACCTTCTATCCAAAGATTTTCCTCATCTTCTTAATTGTGACTACTGAAAAAAAAAAAAGAGTTCATTTATTTTGTAAATTCATTTATTGACCATATGGTTGTTGTCTTTTCTGGTAAGAAAGTGACTCCCTTGAAGGCAAAGACTGTTACATTTCATCTTTGTGTTCCCAGTACCTAGCACAATGCTTGTCACACAGTGAGTGCTTAATAAATTCTTGTTGACTGTTATCAAACAGTAGAAATAGTATTAGTAATAACAGCAGGTGTATAGGAGCAGTAGTAGGTGCTATTAGTGGTGGTAGTAGTGTTTGTTAATGTCAGTAAGAAATTATTGCCCAAACGATCAGAATCACCACCACAGGCAAGAATAAACTTTGTTGATCGTTGGGTGTAGTATCAATATTACTATGAGCAGTTGTAGTAATAGCAACAGCCAAATAGTAGTAACAGCAACAGCTAAAATAATGATGGTGGTAGTGGTTGTGATAGTTATAGAAGAGTATCCATTGTCCTGGTCATAATTATAGTAATGATATTAGTAATTGGAGCAACAACATGGAAAGTTGAAGTAGAGGAATGGGGTTGGGGATTCTGGGAGTGATGGTGATGATAAGTAAATGACATTTCCATAATGCTTTAGTGTTACCAAAGCACCATGCACAGGCTATCCCATTTCAGTCTCACAGCAAGTCTATCAATTAGACAGTGTAACTCTCATTACTCCCATTTTACATATCAAAGATTTTAGGAAATTCGCCTGTGCTCACATAGCTAACAATACACACAGCTCTACAGAAATCATAAATAAGAATACCTTTGGAGAGGAAAGATGCTAGCTTCTGGTTCAAACATGCTGACCTCACAGTGGCAGTAAGATATAAATTTCTTGAGAGTAAAGAGGAATTATTTGTGTTTTATTTTGCATTACTTTTGCTTACATACCCCAACTTCCCCAAAAGAAAATGTTTTTGTTTTGTTGTGTTTTTATTTTTACCTATTAGGTATTTAATAAAAGCTTGTTGGATTTTATTGAGATGAGGATGTCCAGTTAACTAATGAAGAGAGAGAGGGGATAAGCATTTATTAGGCACCTATTATATGACAGGAATTGTTCTAAGTGATTTAGAAATAACATAAGTAAGATCAATGGGCACTCATAGCTGTAATCACAGATTTAGCTCTCAATCCATATTAAGAGGACAGATGAAATAATTGTCATAGGGCAAAATTCTCTTCCATCACAGTATCAGAGGACATTGAAATGGATCCCATAAACACATTTTTAAATATATGACTTAAGTAAATGATGAAAAAGTATCTTTCCAAGGAGATCTGTGACTGAACATTTTCTATTTTCTCCAGTGAGATAAAGCCTTTTTTGAATAGAATAAGACTTCTTTGAACCATAGGTATAGTAGGAAAATTGTTGGTATTCAGTTTTTGAGTACTTGGGGCTTTCCTATTCAGTTTCCTTCCATCCTCAGGTTCTTCAAGGGGACCAAGAATACCCTAACACTAATTCTCACTATATTATTAGTATTATTGTTTATTATCTTCATTATTATCATCACTGGAACTACCATCCTCAGTTCAGAAGTTTTCTTTTACTCCATTTTTGGTCCCTCATTTAGTGAGTTTCTAATATCAAGATTCAATTCTTTTCAACCACCAAAAATGCAACATTGGATTTAGGCATTGGTGTCCAAAACTCTAACTTATGAAGAGATCTAACTGTGAAATGAGTCACATTCTCCCCCTATAAGAAAAAAAGAAAGAGCCAAATTATTTTAAAGAATGGCTCTTCTATAGTTTTGACAAGTTCCTCTTTAATTTATATGACTAGTAATTAAAATTTCAAATTCTTTGAAGTTCCAGCTCTCATCCTGAAGAAAAAAAAATAAAGGAAATTAAGCCTTTAAAAAAATGACCATTGTTTAATCAGACAAGAATACTAATTACATTAAAAAACTTCAGACCCAGTGTTGTTACAGTAGGTATTTTCTATTAGTTGAAAAATAAAACCCTCTATTATTAGTGGAAGGATAATTAAAATATACAAGCTTTTTAAAATTTAGGTTTTTTGGAAGTAAAAGATTCCCATTTCAGGACCTCATTCCAACACAAGCAAACTAAGATGATATCCATAATACATTTGGAGCTGAATATCTGAAAGGCCATGGAGTTCAACCCCTTCAATTTGTAGTTGAGGAAAGTATGGCTGAAAGAAATATATTGACTTTTTCAAGATCATAAAAACATTCATTGTAAAAGTCACAATTTGAACCCATGATTCTTGACTCTAAGCCTAGTGTTTTTCATAATGTGCCACAATGACAACACACAATTGTGATGACCACGTATTTTAAAATCAGCTGGAATCAGAAATTCAGGTTAAGGGAAAATCTTCAATCTTTATTCTTTTTGGAGGTGAAGGGGGATTAGCAATGTGAGCAGCTGCTACAGGAACTAGCCAGCAGTCTCTTCCTGCCTCTCTCTCCACCCCTCTGCCTCCACCCACCAAAATTGTCATTTTCTATACAACACATCAGGACTTGCATAAAGAGTGGATTGGGGTCATTCTTTCTCCAAGCATATATATTAATAAAGTATGGTGCAATTACTATTTAACCTCACATGCTTGGGACCTCAGTGCATCAACTCGAGCTTCAGCCCATTACACACAATGTCTTAGCCCTCCATAGCATAAAGCCAAATTGGCCAACAGAAGGCTGGTTCTGACTCTCAGTAAAGCCCAAGGTTGACAACCCTATGGAGTCATTCTAGTGCAGCAGTTTATGCATCAAAAGATAAAGACAACAACTGAGGAGCTCAAAATGTAAAAAAGGCCAAATATAACAGGGGAAAAAAAAGAGATCTTTGACTTTATATGGAAGCAGGTTCAAGTTTTGGAGGCTTGTCAAGAGATTTATAATGTATCTGAATCCTGCCCAAATCCAAGCCCCTCTGAGCAAAAAATTCAATCTGGTTTGTTCTGGTTCTGCTTTAGGGATATCACTTTCCATCACATACAGATGTAATTTTTTGTAAGTAACATGTCTATATTCGTGAACATCTGTGTTGCTTATGTGTTGATCTGCTAACTTCAGTGAGGTATTTTTTCTCGGGGAAAATAGACATTGAAATGAAATAAATCAGTCAGAGAGAACAATGCCCCAGGAAATATGGTCCGTTGCCAAAACCTGTACTGATAATTTAGAGACAGTTGAGAAAATCCTAGAGACAATTGTAGGTAAAATGATTACAACTTGGGGTTTAATTGAAGACTTTTCCATGATCAATTATTTAGATAATGGCAAGATAACTTACCATTAATAAAGTATTTTTTTCCCCAAAGCCTGCTGAATTGTGATTAGCTGTGTATAAATGCGAAGCTTGTCTTCAGTCTTATTGTCAATTGAAAGCTTGGAGATAAATATATTTATGATTATAACTCTAGCTATCTATGTCTATATCTACAGACATAGAAGAATGGCAGAATGGAGAGAACGTGGGGCTTGGAGTCAGGAGACATGAGATTAAATCTTTCCCTAGACATTCCCTGGCTTTGTGAACCTAAGCAAGTTACTTTAATATTTGAACCTCAATTTCCTCATCTTTAAAATGGGGACAATAATAGCACCTACCTCCTAGGGTTGCTGTGTGAATAAAATAAGTCAACACATATGAAGCACTTTGTAAAACTTAAAGAATCATGTGAATATTATTAGTATTCTATTTCCCTGTCATCAAATACTATATATATATATGTACATATATATATATGTAAAGATGCTTGTATAGATGAATATGCATGTATGTATACACACATGCAAAACAATTAGCTACCATTTCTCTAGAGATTTTAGTTTTTTTTTTTTTTTCACAATATTAGACAAATATTATCTTATTTGATCCTCACATTAATCACATAGAAAAGTCTTCTGATTCTCATAGATGCAAGTGACTTGCCCAGGATAACACAGCCAGTCTGTATTTAAGGGAGAATTTAAAATTAGGTCTCTCTTACTCTCTTTGTCATATGTACATATGTGTATTGTAGCTATGTCAAAATATTGCAAGATCTTCAGTCCTTGAAAAAAGAACTTTCAAAATTAGAATTTGTGATAGCCAGACAACTGATGAGATGAAAGGCTTCATTTTTTCTCACCTAGATTATTTGACATTATCTTTTTACATCTTAGCCACTTGTGCTTTCATTTGATTCCTCAATGCCTGGAGAGATCAATCTTTATTGATATAGTTATTACTATCGATATATCAATGGAAGAACCTTAGGAGTATATGTTCATGGATATACATATATGTGTCTGTGTGTTTGGGTGAATGTTAGTTCATTGTGGGGATCAATACAGTAAAAACTAGCAAAACTAAATGACTCATTAGTCACAGGAATCATCCCTCCAAATCTAGACTATTTGAAATTGTTCTTCTTTTCCCCACATCCTTCTCTTTTTGACTTAGGGTTTGTTCTCATCCCTACCTTCTTAAGTTTCCCCTTCCCACAATCATTCCATAGTAAACTTTTGGTTGAAATTATTAACAACAAATAAGAAAAAAAAAAAAAAACTTTCCTTTATTTCTTCTCCAAAACTGATATGGGATAGCAAAAATGTTTTGTTTAACCCATCTTACAGATGAAGAAACCTGAATTAAAAAAGCCTATTTTTGTATGAAGGAAACTGGGACAATGAAAGTCAGAACAATAATTTAGAGCAGGAAGTAATCTTGGAAGGAAAGGAGGAGACAAGACATAATAGAGATAAGGATTGGAAAAGATAAGGAAGAGCAGGAAGAGATAACATTTCGGTCTATAGAGAAAGAACTGGAATTAAAATCAAATGAGAAGTCACAAGACCCTGGTTTTGCCATTTATTAATATTATAACTATAAATTATTTTCTCTTCCCTGAGTCTCAGTTTCCTCATCTATAAAATAAGGTTTTGTGCAGTATTGTAGAAAGGACAAGTTTTTGAAGTCAGAACATTTCAATTCCATTTCCATTTTGGTCTCTTACTACCTGAATGACCTAATTTTCTTACTTAATTCTCTGGGCCTCTGTTCCATCATTAGATAAAAAAATAAGATAATTGGATCTTATGATCTAAGACAAGTTGCTCTCCAAGGTCCCTTCCAACTCTTAAGCACACAAAGCTCCATTTTCTTAATCTTTGCCTCTGGGCAAGTAACTTAACTTTCTTGAGCCTATTCTCTCATCTATAGGTTAAGGATAATATTTGTGTTGCCAACCACATAGTTCATAATATCTTAAAGTCCTGTCTAAATAGGAGTTAATATTCCTTTCAGCCCTGTCTACTTCCCAGAATGGCTTTAAGGATCAAGCAGGGTAAGAATACATGATTTGTGAAGTAGAGGTGCTTTCTTTTTGCATGTGAATTAAAGATGTTCATCTATAGGCTGGTGGTACTCTGAGTTATAGAAATCCTTGAAAACCATGCAACAAATCAGAAAAGGGAAGTGGTTCTCATTAAAGAAGGGGATATTCAGTATTCCGAAGGAGAACCCATCTGGGTAATAACTCCAGTGATACAGATCACAGAACACCTATGTTTGAACATTTTTTATATGACTTGATGACAATTCTTTTCCTTCACTTGGATTCCGTTCAATATGGCAAGGGTTTTCTAGAGTCTACATTTCTGGAGATTGTGGAATTGTGAATGGAATTCTTGGATTACCCTTAGATCTTGCTTCTTAACCCTCCCCCCCCTTTTTTTTTAGGTCATATGTGTCTCTGATGATATACTTAAATCACTTCTCTTGGGTAATTCCTAATCGTTGGAATATGGTAGCCTATTTATAACTTCCACAGCTCCATCCTAACCTTTTGAAAAACTTCATTTTTTTTAGAGATCAAAAACTTCCATAATTGTAAGATATAAAACATGATTACAAAAATGCTTTTGAATCTGATCTCTTACTATAGAACTTTTATGTGATATTGGATAAATAATTTTTCTTTTGTAGGTCTCAATTTCTCCATTCATAAAATCAGTCATTCAAACCAAAGAGTATCTAATGTCCTGTCAAGGAATATTTGAAGCAGTTATGTGGCCTGGTGAGTAGAGTACTTGCTTAAAGTCAGGAAGACCAAAATTAATAACTAGACACCAATTTGATATATGACCCTGACAAGTTACAACCTCTGTCTGCTCACTTTCTTCAAATGTAAACTAGGGATCCTGATAAATAACTTTCAGAATTGTCACAAAGATCAAATTAGGTATTTGAAAAGTGCTTAGTACAGTTCCTAGCATAGAATAAGTGCTTATGATTACTTTCTTCCTTCTTTTTTCTTTCCTTCCTTCCCTCCTTCTTACCTCCCTTGCTCCTCCTCTCCCTCCCTCCCTTTTTTCTCCCTTCCTTCCTTGCTTCCTTCCTCCCTCCCTTCCTTCCTCTCTCCCTTCTTTCCTTCCTTCCTTTTATTTCCTTGCCTCTTTCTAACCCTAAATAGATGATTTTGGAACTTAGCAGAACAGTCTTTTTCACTATAAACTGTATGAAGTGAGAGATCATGTCTTATGCCTCTTGGCATCCCCCACAGTGCTTTGCATATCAGCACACATATAGAACTCACTCAAAAAACATTTTCTGATTCACTAATCATAGCATTTATATTATGCTTTGTAACTTTCAGAGTCTTTCCCCATCCTCCCGCCCGTTTGATCTTACGTTTCCAGAAAACACCAAAGTTTTCTCCAACCGTCGATGTTCTCACTGACAAATTGGCATCATTTGCTCCTGCACAGTGGTTCACAGGGTTTTCTATATCTTTATCCATCTCTTTCAGCTTCAAATCATATTGCATGCTGAGAATTGCTACTTTTTTCTGGACACAGAAAAATGTGTTACTTATCAGCTTGTCTCAAGAGTGAAATGACCATGGAACTACAGGCAATGTTAGACTTGAAAGAAAGAACCTTAGAAATCTTTAAGGAGTTGTGTAACATCTAGGCAATATATGATGCTTAAATGGAATCAGGATCTCACCAGTATAAGTACTCTGCTGTTGACTCTCTGTATAGCATTAAAAAAGCTGTTTCAATTTAATAGCCCTCAGTTTCCTACTATATAAGATGAGAGGTCTACTATTAACTAAACTTTGCAATATGTCACCTAGAATTGCAGCTCTTGGGCTGTCCGTCTGCTATCCTTTGTTACTACTACATGGCAAGTCAAGTCAATATGCATTTAATAAGCACCTACCATGTATCGGGCACTCTACTAAGGTGCTAGAGCTATAGAGACAAATAATAATGTGTGCTCTCAAGGAGCTCACAGTGCAATGGGAGACACAACATATAATAGAAAAGAAATATTCAAGTGAAATGTGTGGTCTCAAAGGGAAGACTCTCGAAGAAGGACTTGAAAAAACTTATTGCAGACAGTAGAGGTTTAGGTGAGACTCAGAGGAAACCTAGGAAGCCTGGATGGAGAGATAAGGAGAGAGAGCATTGAAAATAGGAAGAACAGCCAGGAAAAGGCCTACAGTCAAGTGATGTCATGTTATATGAAAGAAATAGCAAGGACTATGGGAATCTGACCGATGTGGATGAAACCTGAAAAGGTAGTGAGGAGTAGCTTATGGAGAGCTTTTACATTGCAGAGAAGTTTATGTATGATCTCCAATACAATAGAAAGCCACTGGTATTTCTTGAATGGGAGCAGGACAGTGATATCACTACCTCCAAAGTTTAGGTAGATCATTTTGATAGCGGAGTGGAGGTTAGAATGGAGTGAGGAGATATTTGAGGCAAACAGACCAACCAGCAGATTATTGCATTAGTTTCCATGTGAAGTGATAAGGACTTGTACCCACATGGTTACTATGTCAGAAGAAAGATGTGGACATAAATGAAAGATGTTAGAAAAGTAACATAGTGGGACATGGTGGGACAATCTAGATGAGAAGTTCAAAATGATACCAAGATTGGGAGTTTTATTGCTGGGAAGATGCTGTTACTTTTAATAATAATGAGAGAAATTGGGGAAAAGGAGACGGATAGGGTGAGGGGAAATTTACTAAGTTCAGTTTGGGATAGGTTGAGTTTAAATTGCCTATGGGCTATCCACTTCAAAATATCAAATAAACATCTAAAGGTCAGAATAAGGGTTAGGGCTAGATAAATAGAGCTAAAGTTATCCGTGTAGATCTGAGGATTCCAAAACATGGGTGTTGATCACTAGACTGGCCAAACTATCTAAACACAAAAATCCAAGGTAGCTTTTTGCCTTGGATATGGAAATTTACAGAATTTACATTTGTGGGACTATAAACTTTCTGAGGAAAGGGAAATTTTCATTTTTGTATCGTCAGCACTTAATATAGTGGCTAGAACTTAGAACCACAGTCAACTAGAAGATTCAAAACTTCATCTAATGAGAGGCAGAAGGACTTTTAGTGGAGACCATGGATTCTACTGAAAGTCAGCCAGTTAACCAAAAGACAGCAAAGATACCATTATGGGGAAGAGGCTCAGGTCAAATACATCTTCATCTCTTTCCAGGCTATGTTACTGACACACCTCCAGAGAATTTCTCTAACACTCCTCAGGAAACTCTTCTCCCTGATATTCCTCTACCCTGAGAATACTTTTGACATTGAAAATACTTAGGCCTGACTTTCTTATTAGTGGGTTCTTTCCAGAACCTCTAAGTGAAGAAGGACATTGATCTTTATGGGATTTTCTCTACCATACATCTCCCCACTTCTTATCTAGCTCCACTAGAATGGTAAGTTTCTTGAGGGCAAGCAGTTTCTTAATGTTTTTATTTGTACTCCCAGGACTTGAGTATAATGTCTGGGCTAGCTCTCTGGAGGGCCTCAGCATCAGTTAGAGTCAAGATTAGTCAAAGCCCTTTGTCTTTAGGAGGAGAAATAAAGGAAGCAGGCAAGTTGCCACATGGCTTGTCAAAGATGGATCCTGGATTCTGGAGTTTGGAGTCTGAAGTCTTCCCTGCTGAGCATGTTGAGGTGGAGAGACTCTGACTCTCTTCCTCAGCCTTCCAATGCTTCCCTATGATTACCTCACCACAACACATTCAGCAAGCACCAATCTTGAGGAGAGTCATCACACCACCATATCATCTATATATATTTTTATAGAACCATTTTCTTACATTGAGTCCATACTTAGCCTTAAGTACTCTGCTGTCTTAGATTCAAATACACCTTTTCAGAGTTCCAGCCCTCTGTAATCCTTCCAGCCCTTTCCACTTGGGATAGTGGCCTGGCAGGTAGTAAAAACATAATAAACTCTTGTTAACTGACTGGCTGACTGACAATTACATGTTAACTATGTATCAGCATGCTGGGAATATGAAGGAAGGCAAAAGAATTCCTTCCCTTAAGGATTGGAAATTTGAATGAGGGAAACATTTAAGTATTATTATATCTTTGATTTTCATTTGTTTTGTGTCTGAGGACATTTGTGTTCAGATATTTACTTTTTTTTTTGATGGCTTAGGATGACATAAGATAAAATCACTATGTGCTCTGATTGAATGTGTCCATTCTCTGCTTAAATATACATTTGGAAGAACTACTAAAGAATATAATTGAGACTCACTAAATGCCATATTTTACACTTTAGCCCAAAGATATGGTACCATCAGTCTTTACATTCAAATTGATTTTATCTTTTTATCCACAGGATCTGACAATTCATGCTAATACATTCATACACATGAAGCAGTGAGACTATTTTAATTATTTTCCTGGTGGCACAAGTAAGAGTATTAGGGAAGACTTACACTCAAGTCTTCCCAACTTTCAGGTTCTTTGCACCACAACAGTTGTTCAATGATTATGTAATCATTTTTTACAGATAAAATATATCATGCATACATTCTCATGTTGGAAAAATTGATCAAGTAAAGATAGATTAATGGAATCCTCAATTTGACACTGTGTGATTAGGAGCATTAATGACATGGTAACCCAGAGAGGTTAGAAGAGCTATAAAAAGCTTGGAAAAATAGTCCTTCCCATACAGAATTTCTCAGAGGACATTTTTTAAAATTTAAATAGGGTCCTAGAAAGGAAACCAGGTTGGAAAAGGGTGCTATATTCATATCTTGACCCATGTCATGAGGTTCAACTGAAATAAGTAAGCAGATTAATTTTTGTTCCTTTTTTTCTTTTTAAATTTTGAGTTCCAAATTATCTCTGTTCCCCTCACATCTCTCCTAACCACCAAGAAGGCAAATAAGTGATATCAATTACAGTTGTGAGATTATGCAAAACTTATTTGAATATTAGTCAACTGCAAAAAAAGATAAAGAAAACAAGAAAAAATATATTTGTTTATATTGAAAAATACATCAATCCTCTCTCTCCCTGGGAATGGTTAGCATTTTTTTCTTATGATGAATACTTCAAAATTGTCTTGGATCATTGTTTTCATCAGAATAACCAAATCTTTCATATTCAATCATCATTAAAACATTATAGTTATTATGTACAATGATCTGTTTTTTCTCACTTTTCATCATTTCATATACATTTTGTTATGTTTTTCTTTTTTCTTTAAATTACAGCCCCATAATTTCTTATAACATATATTTCATCACAATCATATAACACAACTTGTTCAGCTCTTCCCTAATTCATGAGCATCTCTTTAACTTCCAAATTCTTTAGTATTACAAAAAGAGATGCTATAAGGATTTTTATGCATATAAGTTCTTTTCCTTTTTCTTTGCTCTCTTTGTGGTACAGACCAAATAGTAATATTGATGGGTCAAAAGATAGGAATGGTTTTATTGTCCTTTGGACATAACTCCAATTTTTTCTCCCAAATCCTTAAACTAGTTCATAACCACTAACAATTTAGGAATTTGCATATTTTCTTTCATCCCCTCCAGCATTTGTCATTTCTGATAGGTATAAGGTGATACCTCAGAGTTGTTTTAATTTGCATTTCTCTAATTAATAGTGCTGTAGAGTATTCTTTTTTCCTATGACTATAATGGCTTTGATTTCTTCTTCTGAAAACTGCATGGAGGGAGTAGGTTTAACATGGGAAATAATTCATTCAGGTTAGTTATGAGGGATACTTTCTATTGTCCACCCTGAGGAATAGAAGACTCAGTGGGGAAACTGAGCACTGAAGGAATGATATCTAACAGAGGGGTTTGGTTTGCGCTCTCTCTCTCTCTCTCTCTGGGATGCTGAGAAGAGAACCAAGAGCAATCGGCAGAAGTTGCAAGAGAAATTGTAGTTTCAATGTCAGGGAAAATTGAAAACAATAAACAGCAGAAACTCTCCATATAGTCAGACTTCTCTGAAAATAGAATGAATAGGCTTGAGAAGTACTAGTTTGACCTTCATTAGAGATCTTCAGATAGAAGGTAAAGAACTATATGTCTAACATGTAGGCATATTGGTGGGAATTCCTTTGTGATATGTGTGGGAGTTGATGGTTGTTGAGATGGCTCCTAACTCTTAAATTAAATGATGCTATGATGTCTGAAGGTCTTTTATTTTTGAGAAATCATCTTAGATTCATTCTGATTGAACCCCAGAGTACAAAGCTTAGAGAAATGAATAGACACTGCAACAAGATGAATTTAGGATTGATGTAAAGGAAAACTTTTAAATTATCAATACCAACTTGACGGCTGCTAAGGGAGATGATTGGTTTAACTTTACTAGATATGTTTAACTAGTTAAATGAATGATTTCTCAGAGATGATGAATTGGGAATTCTTAGACTTTTTGGACATTGCAATGCCTGAATTCTCTGCTATCTTTCTTTTTCCTATTCAATGGTCATTTCTGAGTTACACCCTTGAATGTGTCCTTTCTGGGTTTCCTCTATTTATAAGATAAGCCAGCCTGCTCTTGATCAGTTGTTCTTGCACATATTAAAAGCCAACAATGTGGATTTCAAATAGAAATCCCGAAAATCACACACTGTATAATGAGACTCATATCTAGTTAATTTGCAAGCAAGAAAAAATCATTTATAGGAGGGCTGGAACATTTTTATTACCCCAAATTATTTTGGTATATTACCGTATGTAAATTGCACTTCTGGCCCTAATGAAGTTCCCAGAAAGCGATGTGTGAAACAAGTTCTGTCAGATGGCATAACTAACCTTGTCATGTTTTATTTGTACGTTTTCTTGTACTTGGGTCTCTATTTACATTTCTAAAAATGCATTTCTGCCTTTAATTTTACTTATGGCCTTTTGGAAGAATTTTCACCCTCGCATTATGAAATGTATTTGTTATTCTGAGTACTTTCTATTTTCAGGGAAATTGCAGTAAACTTGAAAATGAGTCTGTTACCAAAAAAAAGTGGAATTAATCCTTAAAAATATGAGAGGTCGTGTTAAAAAAAATTGCTGAGAAGTACTTCTTTGAAGTAGTCTTTTTTTGTGTTTGTTTTTTTTTGTTGTTGTTGTTTTGTTTTCCTTTTCTTCTACTGCATTTTAGTTGATAGTTATCAATTGAAAGACTCCATGACAAATCCTTTTCTTTCTGGTAAGACCCCATAAGGTCCCATAGGGATATTTAATTATCTCTAACAAGTAAAATTGTTAGTGTCAATCTCTAGGAGAGGGATTCTTAAATTTTGTGTTCCATGGACAGCTTTGGCAGTTTGATAAAAATGAGTGACCCTTTCTTCATTTTTTTTTCATATGCATGAAATAAAATACATAGCAATACAAAGGAAATGTTTTATTGATATATTTCTTTCTTATTAATCATCTATCATTTCTGTATATTATCTATATTCCTGTTATATAAATGTATAATAAAATATATTTATATTACAATTATGTATATTTTATATTATATCTCATCTATTTTATATCCATCATCCATTTTATCTATCTATTGATCTGTCAACCTTATATTTATCATAGATTTACCTATCACCTACCATCTATTTCTCTATCCATCTACTCATTTATCCATTTGAATGTCAATTTTCATGTACCCTTAGTAGTATCTCCTAATGTCCTTTGAATTTGGTAGCTCTTCAGGCCTATTGGCAGATGCAAAGCTTTTTTTTTTTTCCCCTACAAAACTGTGTACATTTATAATGGATTATTCAAAAGGACTTCCTATTCACTCATGTATTACTATTCCTGCTTGTAATTTAGCAATCCATTTCAAAGAATCATAACTAGCAAGGCCAGAACTAGCCAAATATATCTGGGACATTGCCTTAAGTACCATGATGCATTTCCTATCACTGATCTGCTCCCTTGACACTTCCCAGAATCCCAGGTGTATTACAACAATTCTCTTGATTTGTTTCTGCTCATGAGGATAGATTGTCTAGGATTAGCATTGAAAATGCCACGTGACAGAAACTACATGTACCCTTCATTATATGATGAACTCATCTGACACCCTCTCCTATTCTAATACTTCTCTCATTTTCCATTGTGCTTTTCCTTATCAACTTTTTTCTCTAATACTTTTCTTTACTGTTAATAAAATCTCTTTCAGCTTAGAGGCCTTTCTCTCACATTCTTTCTATTTACTGAGATTCACTAATACCCACCCCACTGCCTTATATTTGTTTGGAAAATGTATTGTCTTTTCTTATTGCTGTGGTTCAGAATTTTAGAAACAATAGTCAAGCGTTGAAATCTTTTCTGAATTTTCACCCACTCAGTTTAATTTGAACATCATAATTCACAAAACAAGTAATGGAATTGTAAAGTTTATCTTTAATTTTATAATTCAATCAGTCAACAAGTATGTATTAATCAGTGTTAGATACTGTGGCTGGTACCTATTGAAAGCACTGAGGATAAAAAGAAGATGAAAAGGAAGCTAAGGGGATGCAAACAAGCCAAAGATAAAAATAAAAATAAAAAGGAAACAGGAAAAAAAAAAAAAACTTTGCCCCCAAGGAGCTTCCATTCTAAACAAGACTGACAAAATTCACTATAGAGGTAAATGCATATAAAGGAAGTACAAGCTATTCTTAGAAGGAAAGATAATGGCAACTGGAAAACTAGAAAGACCTACTGGGGAAAAATAATAGATACCATTTATAGTCAATTTGAGTTTTACAAAGAGCCTTAAACTAATATTTCATTTTCTTTTCACATTAGCCCTAGAATGTAAGTGTTTTTGTTAGCTCAATTTTATAAATGAGGAAACTGGGATTTTGCCAGGAAATGGCAAAATGACTTGCCTAGGTTCATATGACTGCCAAATGTCTGAGACTTTGTTTGAGCTCAAGTTTTCCTGACTCCAGGTACAATACTCTAAAGCCATTGAACCATCTACTCATATGGGATATTCAGTATTTTTCTTAGTATATCTACATTAAAGAGATTTTTTAATAAGAATCATGGGCCATTATGAGCAAGCAATGTTATCTTCATATTAGATATCCATTAAATAACAAAAATAAATAAATAAATAAATGAAAAACAAAAACAAAATAACAACCACTTCTTTGGCCATAGACAAAAATGTCATGATATGATGAGGTAAGGGTCATTTACAGCAGGGATCCTCAAACTTTTTAAATAGGAGGCCAGTTCACTGTCCTTCAGGCTGTTGGGGGGCCGGACTATAGTAAAAACAAAAACTTTGTTTTGTGGGCCTTTAAATAAAGAAACTTTATAGCCCTGGGTGAGGGGGATAAATGTCCTCAGCTGCTGCATGTGGCCCGTGGGCCGTAGTTTGAGGACCCCTAAATTTACACCATCAAAATCTTACATTTTGACAAAAAGTCCAGTAGTTTGAATTTTCAATAATTTTGTAAATCAAAAGCATTGTTTGGTGCATACGTATAGCTTAGTTTAAAAACAACACTGACAAGATGATAAAACTTAAGAAAAGCTATTAAATACTTAATGAAGAAAGATGGAGAACTCGAAGTTTTTAGCAAGAGAAAAATAAAAGCTTTGTAAGGAAAAGGAAAAAAAAATGAGTAGCTTCTCTGGGGGCTGAAATAATAAAAGAAAGACCATATCTAATATATGATTCTAAAATTTTCAGTAGTCTTTGGAGATAAGCAACAAAAAAGATAGAGTTACTCTGAGGATCTCTGGGGAAGTGTAATCCACCAAAAATATTCCCATCATGATTCAACATTTGCTTGGTATCCAAGACCTATAGGACCACAACATTGGTTTCTTCAAGTTTCTATTAATGCTGATTGATGCTGATGCAAAATTCCTGCATAATTTGTTTTCTTCTACTGTTTACATCCCAAACTCCACCACTTCTTTTCTCTTATCTCTTTTCCTTTTCTCTTTTATTCTTCCTCCTGTGCTTTGTTCTGTTCTGCTTTGTTTTGTTCATTTAATTTTATAGACAATGCAATAAAAAAAAAAAAAAGAAAAAAACTTCAGAAGTGGAAATGAAAGAGACTTTGTTGCTCAATAGGAACAGAGGATATGGACCTCAAACTTCATATAGTTCAAGGACTCCCATTTTTCTCATTAATGGAAACCCCATCCACCATTAGAGATTAAGTCAAGTTTATCAATATATATTAAGCACTTACTATGTTTTAGTCATGGTGCTAACTGCTAGGTATATTCCCCACAAAGTCAAAAACTGTCCCTGCATTTATAATTTTGAGTCTTAGACAGATGATTAGGGAACTGACAGATTTCATTATGTGGCTGGGACCACACGGCCACATAGGGTTTGCAACTAGGTCTTTCTAACTCTAAGCCCAGCCAGCTGTGTACCCAACACTGATGCTTCTCAGGTTGGATAGGCTAGAGGGTCCCATGGGCTAGAAATCTGATGCCCTATTCCCTCTTCTACTTCAGTTGCTTCTTCTATTAAATGTTTTCATATTTTACATTCTCTTTCAGAGCTTTTCCAATAGTAATCCATTTTTCTGTCTAGATATGCATCCTGGGGATATTGAGCCTTTATTTAATTCAATGGAATATTTGTCACCAGCTGTATTTTATAAGACATATAAGACAACTCTGCAAACTTCTTTTTAAAAGCTCAGGAGTGATTTTCTAATGCCAACAAACATTGAAAGAAAAGAGGAAAGAAACAGAATGCAAAATACCTAAAACATATATTAGGCTTTCTGGCTGCATTGATTTAGTCCAAGCCTTCTCCCATTTTTTTTTTGAAAGGCCTTGTTCCTAATACCACTAAGTTCAGATACTCTGAATTGAATGGAAAGACTGTAAAAGTAACAATGGGAATTAGTTTTGTAGCTCATGTCAAGAAAAATAAGTCATGGAGAAAAAATGTAATGAACCTTATGCCTCCTTTGCAATGAGTGTTGTGCTAAGTTGTATTTTGATAGAGTATTTTTTTTTTGCCTTTCTTCAAGTGATTTATGAACATGAAGTGAGAGATAGCAAATGCAAAATTTGACCTTCTGACAGTCACTGTGGACAGCAACATCTTATAAGCTATGTTCATTCTGCTCTGCAGTCAAGAACAGCAGGCTATTCAAGGATAGGAGCAGTCATCTGTAGGAGATTGTCATGCAGTAGGGGGAGGCAGCTTGATATAGTGGAGTAAGAAGAAATAGGTTTGGTTCCCAACCTGCCAATGTGTGACCTTGTTCAATCAGCTCCTCTCTCAGACTCAATTGCCCCTAATGTAAAATAGGTATAAAGATATGTGCTTGCCAATAAAAAAAAAAATTCTGTTGTACAGATCAAGGGCGATAATTTGGATGGAGAGATTTGTAAGTGCAAAGTGTTTCATCACTGTGAGCTATGGCTGATGGTTTTAAACAATGAAGACATGGGAGCCCATGAATAGAATGAAGAGACAGTGTTTATTAAGCATTTGCTCTGTGCCAAATGCTGGCCTGTGCACTGAGAATACATACAGAAGAGAGGAATAGTCCCTGTTCTCCAGATGCACCTGATTTGGGGAAATAATACAAAAAAGGCTCAGGTTCATGTTCAGTCTATGGCACATGGAAAAGATCGGTCATAATTAGGCAAGAGAGGCAGCAGGATCAATGGCAAAAACCCAAACATCTTGGAGAGTGCCAGCAAACTAAATGGACCTCCACTGGGATAATAGTAACTTTAAAGTTTAGAGTTAATTGGGGCTCTGTAATACATTTTAAAGAGATGGACTTGCCGATTCTTTTTTGTACAGGAAAATAACTGTTAGGACATGTATACTTATATTGTATTTAATTTGTACTTTAACATATTTAACATGTATTGGTCAACCAGGGAGGGGGGGAGAATGGGAGGAAGGAGGGTAAAAATTGGAACAAAAAGTTTGGCAATTGTCAATGCTGTAAAATTACCCATGCATATAACTTGTAAACAAAAAGCTATAATAAAAAAAAAAACATAAATAGATGGACTTGCCCCTTCCCCTTTATCCCTGTCTTAGCAAATCCATTCAACATTATTATCAAAGTCCTCATAAAATAGGTCAAGTGGTGTTTGAATTAATATTTTAAGGTAGCTAGAGATTTTAGAAAATAGAGGAAAGAGACCAGGCTACTCATGTGGCAACAAAGTTCAGTACAAAGGCATAGAGATGAGAAATGGTAGATCATGTGGTAGAAAATTAATTAGATCAGGATGACTGAATGTTACATGTAGTGGATGGGATTTTTATCAGAAGATGGAAAAAGTAGCAAGCACTTGTTGCTAAATAAAAGTGGAGAAAAGCACAGAACCATTCACATAAATACAGGACAATACAAGATCTTGAAATAGGCCCTCACTGCTGCTAAGCAATCCTATTCTGCCTCTCAAATCAACTCATTATCCTACTTTCCACAGAGGACTTTCTTATTTTTTTTTCAACACTTCTCAAATTTCTCATGATACTCTTCTGTTAAGAGTTCAAATGTTGGAGTTTGTTCTCAGAGGACAGCCGGTTTAGAGGCTTAGAGCCCTTCGGATGTCTCCAAATCCAAAGGTTCTGTCCTTCAGCCTCTGCCTCTGCCTTCTTCTGCCTCCAACAGAGATGGAAGATCTCTCTTATCTCCTTCTGGGGGGCCCAGCCACCAATTTGCCGCGGAGAGAGGGCTTCTGGCGTAGCTCCACTGAAGTCCGTCAAAAGTGTTCTCTGCAGCAGAGTCGTTTCTCTCGAGTCTAGCGCGATCAGCCAGCCAAGAGGAAAAAATGTATTCTGGAATGGCTGTCTCGCCTTATATGTGAACCTTCTGAGAGAATGGGATTATGGGTTTTCTCCATAGTGCTCTCTGGCCCAAAGAGCTTTAAGGTGTGGACTTTGAGTAAAGGTGGGAACACAAGCCTTGTCTTGATTAGTTCTACTTAGTACCTTGTTTCAGGTTCTGGCCAAAACAACTTCTTGTAAGATTAGATCAACTCTAATTACTTAGCAGTTAGTAAGGATTCCAACATCTCCCCCTTTCTTTTGTTTTAAAACATAAGGGGTTTCTGAGGGGGTACACATAAATCCATCAATATGGGCCAGAACTTTGTAACAGATATACATGGTATACATAAATCCATCAATATGGGAGGCATTATACATAATTTACATGAGCACATAGCAATATAACACAGGCTAGTAGTAATGTAACAAATAACAAGAATCAATCTGAAAATTTACACATGTCCATAAGTCCTAGAAACAGTCCAATAGGATTCCATTGTCCATTAGTTCATGTGCCAGGAATCTAATAATTCTTATGAGCACAATCAGCAACAGAACCACCCGATATTTCTTGGGTCTTCTCCTTTGTTTCAAGGGTCTGCTCCATCTTTCTGCGATGGACAAGGCGAATGCGGCTCATAGGCATCCATCTGATTCCTTCTCCACCTGTAGAGATGCAAGCAAATCCTCTCCCCCAAGCAGTTAGTCTATCTGGTCCCTTCCATTCACCACTTTCTGGGTCTCTCCACATCACTTGGCGATTATCTAAAGATAGTGGAGCTGCTCTCACTGGACACTGCTCTTCTGGTGGGTTATAAAACCTGTCTGCTGGAGCCAGTGCATCTTTATCAAAGATTAAAAAATTAATGGTATAGAGAACTAAATTTAGAAGTTCTCTAGGGTTACCCGTGGCTCCTCCTTTCTTTTGTTTTTGGAGGAGTGTCTTAATGTCTCTGTTTCTTCTTTCTACTATTGCTTGACCTTGAGGATTGAAGGGTATGCCAGTAGTGTGTAGAATCTTATACTGTGCACAAAAGTGTTCAAAATGTTTGGAGGTATATGCCGGTCCATTGTCTGTTTTTATTTCTTGTGGCACTCCCATAATTGCGAATGCTTGAATGAGGAATTCAGTGATCACTCGGGCTGTCTCTTTTGCTGCTGGTATAGCAAAAGTGAATCCTGAAAAGGTGTCTACCACGACGTGGATAAAAAGACAGACGACCAAAAGATTTATAATGGGTCACATCCATTTGCCAGATTTCATTGGGTCTCAAACCACGAGGGTTCTTCCCTGGAGGCAGTGTAGGAGCGTGGAAGGGAAGGCAAGCTGTACAGCTTTTTACTATGCTCCTAGCTTCTTCTTTTGTAATCCCAAACTGTAAACGCAAAGCTCGAGCAGCCTGATGGTATTTAGAATGGGATTCCTGGACCTCCTGAAATAAAGGCGTACTGGCCAACATGGTTAGAAGGCTATCTGCCTTTGAATTTCCATCAAAAATAGGACCTGGAAGTCCACTATGTGAATGGACATGCAGGATATAAATCTTTCCTGGATGCTTTCTCACTTGCTCTTGAAGTTCCTTAAAGAGCTGATATATATTAGAAGCTGCAAATTTTATTTGGGCTGTGGCAATTCTTTGTACCACACCTACTGAATAGGCTGAATCAGATATTATATTTATGTCGCCTGGTAATAAGTGAGAGCTAGCATGATCGCATATAATTCGTTCTGCTGAGTGGACTGAAAAGGAGTTCTGACTACTCTTTTTACGGTTAGATCATGAGAGTATACAGCACAAATATTTTGTTTGGCTGCGTCTGTAAAGATGGTTGGTCCTTCAAGAGGAACCTTAGAAACCTTCTCTTCAAAAATCCATTGCCAATTATGCAGTAGTCTGGTTATCTTTAATGGAGATCCATGTGCAAAATTTGGAGCCATGGCCAATAAAATCTGCCACTCTGGGATGGTTTCACAGCATGCATTAATTTGTGCATTTGTATAGAAGGTATATATCTTGTCAGGTCTTGTCCCAGATAATTGTATTGCTCGCTTAATGGCCTTTAATAGAATCCTAGCCACAAGCACTGGGTAAGGCGAAAGGCTTTGTTCTGGTTGTGCTGGGAGGTTCACCCACTCTATCACACTGTCTCCTTGATGAAGGACTGCTGTGGGTGCTTCTTTTGTAGCAAAAACTGATATTTCCAAGGGTTTTGAGTTACTCTCTCAACTACATTGGATAAAGCCAGTTCAACTTCTCTCAAGGTCTCTTGAGCTTCTTTTGTAAGCCAGCGTGGTGAATTTAAAGCAGTGTCTCCCCTTAAAATGTCATATAGGGGTTGCAATTGATTGGTAGTTAAACCTAATACTGGACGCATCCATTGGATATCTCCTATTAATTTTGGAAATCATTTAAGGTGTTCAACCTCTCTGTTCTTAAAGACAGTTTTTGTAGTATAAGTGCCTTAGGATATATTTCATATCCTAAATATTGAAAAGGAGCATGCCTTTGAATTTTTTCTGCAGCGATATGAAGTTTGTAGTATCTTAGTGTTTCTATGGTTTTTTGTAGACATGCTTCTAGAATTTGTTCCTCAGGTGCACAACCCAATATATCATCCATATAATGTAATAGCATAACTTTTGGAAATGCTTTTCTTATTGGAGCAAGAGCAGCAGCAACATACATTTGACACATAGTGGGGCTGTTCTTCATACCCTGTGGCAAAACCGTCCATTCATATCTTTTATAAGGCTCAGCTAAATTGACACTGGGCACCGAAAAGGCAAATCTCTTCATATCCTCCTTATCCAGAGGAATGGAATAGAACAATCCTTGATGTCTATAACCCAAAGAGGCCATTCTCTAGGAAGCTGAGTAGGAGATGGAAGTCCAGGCTGAAGAGTTCCCATAGTTTCCATCTGTTCGTTCACTTTTCTTAAATCAGTGAGCATCCTCCATTTTCCTGATTTCTTTTTTACAACGAACACTGGTGAATTCCAAGGACTTAGAGAAGGTTGTAAATGCCCTTGTTCAAGCTGCTCCTGTACTATATCTAATAAGGCCTGAATTTTATCGCTACTTAAGGGCCACTGTTCTATCCACACTGGTGTATCAGTTTTGCATTGGATAGGAATAGGTGAAAGTGTTGGCAGGCCTTCAACAGCAGCCCTGCTTAAAAAACCGAAGTACTCATTTTTAATCCCAATTGTTGTAAAACGTCTCTTCCCCACAGATTGATGGGGATTTTTTCAACTATAAAAGGAGTAAAAACTCCTGTTTTGCCTTCAAAAGTCCATCTCATAGGGGCAGCACTAACTTCAGCTGCTATTGATCCTCCTACTCCAGACATATAGGTATCTGCTTTAATCTTTGGCCAGTGACTGGGCCAACTGGCACCTCTAATAACTGTACGATCCGCACCTGTGTCTACCAATCCTTCCAATGGTAGGCCATTTATATAGATAGTGAGCATAGGTCGGTCAGCCGTTACTGCTGCTGTCCAGTATATTTCTGGTTTTTGTGGTCTGGAGTCAGAACCTGGGTGACTATCACGAGGCTGCTTATTAGGATTCTGTATGAGTAACCCTGATGCTACTACGTCTCCTGGGTGATAAGTCACACATTGACTACCTGTATTAGTGACTGGGATATTATCTACACATTCCCCAGTTTCCCACATCAGTGTGTGGATGGACACTGTTTTGTACATACAAGAAGGTGAAATGGTCAAGCCTACTGTGCCTGGAGGTAAGGGATCCATAGGCTGGAGAGGAACAGATTTCACCTCTCCAGGGGGTATCTCAGTTGTCCCAGCTGCATACAGCTCTATTCTCCCCAATTGTAATTCCCTTCTGCCATCAGGTTGCTTCCTGGCTGGTTGACTGTGTAATCCCCTTCTCCCATCATATGGCTTTCTGGTTGATTGGTCATGTCTGGGTACTGGACTTCTAGGCACTCTCTGGGTGCACCATTGGCTGCCATCATGCCCCAAGTGTTTTTTGCCTTGGGCCCTGGGGCTGGGCCCCTCATCCCGTTTCCCTGAATCTGTCTGCATTCTGAGGCCCAATGGAAGCCTCTGTTGCATTTTGGACATGGGGTTTGGGGTCTTGTTCTCCCACCTTGTCTTCCCATTCTATCTCTATACCAACATTGAGCTTTCAGATGTCCTACTTTTCCACACTGAAAGCATCTACGAGTCTCTCTGGAAGTCCCTTGCCAAGAGGGATTCTGTCTTCTCATGTTTGGATTTTGGGAAGTCTGCATCATAGCCTGGCTATAAAAGGCACCTGTGTCCACTGTGGCACAGCGTCTTATGAGTTCCTCTAAAGGAGCATCCTTGCACAGTCCTAGTATAATTCTTCTGCAAACCTCATTAGCATTTTCCTTAGCAAGTTGCCTTATCAAGATGTCTGTTATTGCATTTTCTCCATTCGTTCTTGTGATAGCTGTCTGCAAGCATCCCACAAAGTCAGCAAAGGGTTCATTTGGCCCTTGTGTTATTTTTGTGAAGGCCCCCCCTTTGTCGTCTTTATTGTGAAGAGAAGCCCACGCTTTGATAGCATTATCAGCAATTTGCTGATATGCTGCTACAGAATAACCAATTTGTGCTGCGACATCTGCATAAGGACCTGTACCTGTTAGTAGGTCACAGGTGATTGCAGTATGAACTCCACTTTGAATATTTTGTTGGGCTTGTATCCTACAGAGCTCACTATATTCAGAAAGCCACAAGTAGTTCTGTCCAGGTTCTAGGCATATTTTTGCTATCGATTTCCAGTCATTAGGGGTCAAGATTTCAAAAGACAAATTTTGTAATAGCATCTTAACATAAGCTGATGTAGCCCCATAAAGAGTGCAAGCTTTTTTCAGGTCTTTGAGGATTTCTATATCAAAAGGTGAGTATCTTCTACTTTCTTGACCTGAAGAATTAAATTGTTGAATTACAGGAAAAATGTGGTGTTGAAATTCTGATACATTTTTCCCTTCTTCTCTGGCCTTAATTAGTCCCTTTTGTAATCTACTCAAAGGAGCAGCTGGATGCTGGGGGGGAGGTGCTGGATGCCGGGGGGGAGGTGCTGGATGCTGGGGAGGAGGTGCTGGATACTGGGGGGGAGGTGCTGGATGCTGGGGGGAAGGTGCTAGATGCTGGGGGGGAGGTGCTGGTGCTGTCACTGCCCCCCCCCTACCCCTCCTCCCTCCATCCCGGAGGGTGGAGTTGATGAAGGAGAGTCAATTACCTGCTCCTCAGGTGGGGCTGAGGCTGCCTCAGATTCACCCCACCCTTGAGCCTCACTTAAGTCTCCCTGCCCTGTGGGGATATGGCCATTAATCTGTTCTTTGTCTTCCTCCTTTATCTCAGGCTTCCCCCTTTGGATATCCCGGTATTTTAAGGCCATTTGTATTGTATTGTATAAATAGAACACTGCAATGGAAACTGAACGAGGACCGTTTTCATTGTTATATGCAGACATCTGTTGACCAACCAATGCCCAGTTTTTTAGAGAGATTTGCTTTTCCTCTAAGAACCAAGGGGAGGTGCGTTTTAATGTAGCCAGAAGTCTAGCTGTCTGTCCCCAAGTTACAAGTAGCCCTTGATCTTCTATCAGCTTAAGCAGGCTTTCTATAGCACCACTCTTGGGTGGGTCTGGGGTTGGGGGGGTTGGGGTGGGGGATGGAGAATCTTTACCTAGGATCTGTCCCATTTCAGCCAAAAAAGGTTGTACTCACTCAGTTCCTGGTCACTGGAGACTTCTTCAGTGAAAGTAGGGTCCTTGGTTCCCACGCTTGGGCGCCAAATGTTAAGAGTTCAAATGTTGGAGTTTGTTCTCAGAGGACAGCCGGTTTAGAGGCTTAGAGCCCTTCGGATGTCTCCAAATCCAAAGGTTCTGTCCTTCAGCCTCTGCCTCTGCCTTCTTCTGCCTCCAACAGAGATGGAAGATCTCTCTTATCTCCTTCTGGGGGGCCCAGCCACCAATTTGCCGCGGAGAGAGGGCTTCTGGCGTAGCTCCACTGAAGTCCGTCAAAAGTGTTCTCTGCAGCAGAGTCGTTTCTCTCGAGTCTAGCGCGATCAGCCAGCCAAGAGGAAAAAATGTATTCTGGAATGGCTGTCTCGCCTTATATGTGAACCTTCTGAGAGAATGGGATTATGGGTTTTCTCCCATAGTGCTCTCTGGCCCAAAGAGCTTTAAGGTGTGGACTTTGAGTAAAGGTGGGAACACAAGCCTTGTCTTGATTAGTTCTACTTAGTACCTTGTTTCAGGTTCTGGCCAAAACAACTTCTTGTAAGATTAGATCAACTCTAATTACTTAGCAGTTAGTAAGGATTCCAACACTCTTCTCCCCATCTTCTCAAATGAAAACTGTACCTCATATTTTACAGAAAAAAAAAAAAGATAACATCCACTATGAACTCCTTCTTTTTTGCCTTTTCCTCATCTCTATCACTGGAATGCCTTCTTCCACCTTTTTTTTTTTTTTTCTCTTCACACCTTATCTCCTTTACATGACAAAGTAGCCTTATTCCTGGCTAATATTAACAACTTCTCTTCTTGTTCAAGTCCTGATTGATTCAGATTAAATGGAAATAACAATACTTTCTGATTTGGGCAGAAACCCTGAGAGTCTTCCCCTCCAGATTTATTTGTTAGATCATACTTATTCTTAATCACTAAATGGCTACCCCAGGACAAGATCTTCCATTGCATCCAGTGCCATCTCCAGCCATCCTGATTTCCATCTGGCCACTGGATACACATGGCTCTGGAGGGGAAAGTGAAGTAGGTGACCTTGCACAGTCCTCCCTCACTTAAAGCCAGTTCACTTAATTTTCAAAGCATCTTCTCCCTGATGTCAAAGTCCTCTTTGAGAATGAAGGACAATCAACAACAATAACAATAACAACTGTAATGGGAGCTAGTGTCTGCTGGGATCTAATTCTGACCAACAGAACAGATTGTGTCATGTGAGAGAACAGCAATGATCCAAGGAGACCGAGAGGCAGTTGCAGTGAAGGTCTCTTGACCTCTTACCTCTAATTTATGTCATCTCTACACAGAATATATATTTTCTAAGTACAGCAAGGTTATTATTGTTTAAAGAAAAGCATATATTCTTTCCCAAGCAACAGCTGCATCTGTAAATTTGTTTTATGACCTTCAGAGTCAGATATTTCTGACTCTTTGGGTTATGTCAGTCTTTCCTTGGGCCCATTAGCTCTACTTCAAAGAGTAAGATAAAAATTGTAATAACAAAATGAAAGTCTCTCTAGTGTTCTGTGTTTCGCAGCTATGGGCGCTGGAGAACTGACCCACCCCAATAGTGCAGTTCCCTCTGACCTTTTTTCAGGCTTTCTGGGTTCCACACTTAAGTGCAGTTCTCCATAAGCAACAATAAATTTCTTCCACATATTGTCCCCTCTGTCATTCATACTTTTCCACTTTTCCAACTTACACAATTTACCAGATCATTTCCACTACATACAAGAATGACCATTAATCCCCTGTCCTGAAAACAAACAAACAAGCAAACCCCTTCACTAGATCTTTCCATTTCTGCTATCATCCCATTTATTTTCGTGCATTTGGGGCTAAACTTCTTGAAAAGAACATATACAAAAAATGCTTCCACTTTCTGTGCTCTTATTTCTTAATTGCTTTCAATCTGACATCGTTCCACTAAAGTACTCTATCTGGTTACCAATGATATAATTGACAAACACAATGGTCTTTTTTCAATCTTTATTCTTTTGCATCTCTCTCTAGCCTCTGATTCTGTTAGTTAACTCTCTCCTCTATAGTTTTGCAAAAAACTCCTCTCCCCGATTCTCCTTCTACTTCTTCTATTTATTCACCTTCTTTTCTGGATCCTTTTCCAGATTATATCCTGAGGTATCCCTCAGGGTTCTGCTTCTCCTTCTCCCCCATTGCATGGTGAACTCTTCAGCTTCCATGGATGTAATTATTATCTCTGTTCTGATAATTTTAGATCTATCATAGCCTAATCTCTCTGCTGATATCCAGTATCATATTTTCAATTGGCTTTCAGATATCTTAAAGAGGATGTCCAGTAGTTATTAAACCCAATATATGTAAAAGATAATTTATTAACACACATACATACCCTCCCCTAAAATATCCCCCTCTTTTACCTTTTTATTATTATAGAGGAAAGTATGGACTATGTGAAGTGCTTAAGGTTGACTAGCACCTCTGGTAGTAGGGCTTGTCAAGGCTTATTTAGGTGTCCACCTGACACTCAACTCTCACCCATGGCTCCAAGAAGCATGCACAGTGTACATCTGAGTGAACCATTTTTTTTATGGACAAAAGCCAGATTGTAGATCATCAAGGAGGCTAACGAGTTAGGAGAGACTCTACCCCCAGGCATGTAAAGACTTCCTTTCATGGAATGGACAGGTGAGAATAATTTGCTCCAAAGGGTATGAAAGCACCTGCAGCAGGCTCAGTGGGCTCCTTAGAGCTTGTTCAGACATGGAAGCCATCAAGTTCATCCACTATAATCAGAGCCATTGCCAGTAATTCTGACTTTTCTCTTCAAACTATACTCCATTAAAAAGTGAGAATGAGGCTGATACCTTTGTGCAACCCTACCTTATTTAAATCAGATTCACACACAAGTCAAGACATTACCTCCATGAAGTCATCAGTGCTCTTTGAAAATGGACAAACAAGAACAAAAAAAAAAGTATACATCATCTTCCCAGTCTCTACAATGTAGCAAGTCATCCTGATTTTTTCCTTATCTCTCTCCCCAACCCCAATTTCCATATACAATCTGTCTCCAAAGCCTATCCTCTGATATCACCATTATTTTAGTGTAATCCCTCATCACCTTCTACCTTGATTATTGTAACAGGCCTGTTTGTGGATGGGTCTTCATCAAGTCTCTCTCTGCTCCAATCTATTAAGTCATTAAAATGAATTTCCTAAATCTCAGATATCCTCAGGTCACCCCTCTACTCAATTAACTCATGGTTTCCTGCAAATATAAATATGTGTTTGACATTCAAAGTCCTTCATAAATTAGTACCACTTTTTCTTGTTTTCATATATCTTGCTTCAAAATACACATACTCTTCTATTTAGCTCCAGGGCCTCTTAAGTATTCCATTTACAAGAAACTATCTCTCACCTCCAGACATTTTCTCTGACTATCCTCCATATTTTTCTCCTCAGTTCTGACTATAGAGCTCCCTGGCTTACTTCAAGTCCTAACTGAAATCCCATCTTCTACAGAAATCCTTCCCCAATTCAGCACTTTTTCCCCTTGCTAATTATATAGTATTTATTCTGTATGTGTATTTGCTTTATATATAGATCTATAAGTATAGACCTCTATACAGATAGATATGAATATTCGTTTGCAAATCGTCTCCCAAATAGATTGTATCCCAAATGCTATCCCTGGAATGTAGTAGGGACTTAACAAATGTTTACTGATTGGTTGAATATGAAGTGAAAATTACATGATATCTTTATATTTATATTTCAAAAACTGTCTTTTGAGAAGAGGGAAGTGCGAGACAAAAAATAGTGTCTTGAGAAAAGTAGGAGAACAATTTTTTTTTCTTCTTTTGAGAAGTGACCAACAACTCCAACAAGTGAATGGTAAATAGCGAGACAAGGCAATGATTATAACTTTAGAAATTTCCAAAGTTATAGGGAGTTCTTTTTGTGGCTTACTGTCTGAGATTGGACACGTGAATCTTGGCTTTTGAAATTTCATGAAGCTTTTAGGGATATATTTTAAGCAATTCATTTTAATAATGATGATGCTGATAGTAGCCAGCATTTTTATTGTTTTAAAGTTTAAAATGTTCTTTACAAATATATATCACTTTAGTCTCAAAATAGAGAGATGATATTATTATTATTCTCATTTTACAGAGAAGGAAAATGAGATAAACAGAGATTAGGTGAGTATTAAGTATTCAGATTTGGATTTCAAAGTAAGTCTTGAGTCCATGTACAGTGTTCTGTCCACTGCATCATTTAGTTGCCCTTAAATATAGACATCTTAAATGTAGACATACACACATATAAGGAAGAAGACTCTGGATCTCTTTTTATAGTGGCTTTCTGAAGAAGAAATTCATTCCACAGATGAAGATCAGAATTATTTTTCATCAGTCATTTTTCAGTTGAGTTTGACTCTTCATGGTGCCCTATGGATTTTTCTTAGCAAATATAATGGAGGGGTTGGTCATTTCCTTCTCCATCTCATCTTCCAGATGAGGTGACTGAGGCAAACAGACTAAAATAACTTTTCCAGGATCACATAAGTAAGTAAGTAAGTGAGTAAGTTCCTGAAGCCAAATTGAACTCAGGATGGTGTCTTCTTGACTTTAAGCCTGACACTTTATTCACTGTGCTATCTAGCACATCAATTACAAAGCTTTCACACCCTTCCAAGTCTTTGTTTTGCTTTTGTTTTACTTTGTTTTTTTAATAAAAAATAAAAGCCCAAGATGGCTCTGGGTATACAAAAAACAACTATGCCATATACATGATAAAATACAAAAATGGGCAATAGTGTAAAAAAAAAAAAAAAGGTCTTGCTGCATGAGAGTTGGAGAGAATCTTGACTTTGCCTGCCTTAGCAGAGAGTATCTACCTCCCTATATTGTCCATAATGTATTGCTGCTATTGTTGTTTGTCCTTTATTTTCAGAGGACCAATTATATCACAACGTGATGTATTGATTTGTCCTTGAATTGGATTTAAGTGAGGATTGTATTGTGTTCCTACAGACATGGTACCCATTCATCCAGCTTCCTTTAGTGGACACAGCACTGATCAAGACCTAAATCACTGTCTCTTTGAGCTATACTTTGAAAAGAGTTGAGAAGGAAGGGGTGACTTTTTCTCAAAAGTCTATTACTTGCACCATTGACAAGACACAATTTGACTAAGGATACTTTGACTAGAAATCATCTACAGGAGAACAATAATGATGTTCTGATATCCTATATTCCTTTAGAATGAAAATTAGTTGAAAAAAAATTAAAGTAGAACATATCCAAAAAAGTCATAGTAAGTATGTAGAAGTTATTTGAAGAGTTGGCAAGTAGAAAAAGGGAAAAGAATTATTCTAAATGAATCCAGGGGGATAAAAAAAAGTGATTTTGAAATCAGAAAACTTTTACTGTGCATATTCCTCCAGAAAAATCATTAAACCTCGGTGGGGCCAAGTTTCCTCCTCTCCAAATTGTTAAGATTAGATAAATGGTTGTTTGTCTGGCACATGAGAGTGTGAATTTCCTTTATGCATATCCTATTTAGCACAGAGAACCACTGAATTTCCCTGCAAATCTTAAATTCCATGACTAGATGGTCACCGTAAAAAACAATAATCCTATAAAGCAGGAAAAATAGGATGAGGAGATGTGTATGTACTCTTTTGTAAGGGAGGTATCTTTCCAATAAGAATTGTGCCCAAGTGGAATGGATTAGTGAGAGACTGGTCATTGACTGTTTAATGATAATGAAAATATTCTTCCCAATCAGGCTTAGGTTGATCCCTAAAGACATTGAGGAGTTTTATATTTTGTTTTTCTAGAAATTGATTAAAAATAATGCATGAGATAATTATATCTTCCTACTCCATCTATTTGCCTATATATATATCTTCATGTCATGTGTCTTCCAGAGACAGCTAGATCTATATAATGAAAGCATCGTTGATATTTCTTTGACTAGGTTGAACTTATTAAATGGAGCTCTAAAAAACAGAGGAAATCATATTTGGGTCAGTGAACTCAGGTAATGACTAAGCTAGACTATACTCTTTTTTTAAGTAAATATGTCACTTTGTCAGAAAGTGACCCATATTCTCCCAAGAGGATAACCTATATTTCTCAGATAAGGGAAGTGATAGAGTTTATTTCTGCAACTCAATCCAGATTTTCTTAGTTCTCAGAGGTATCCAGGGTTTTATTCTGCAGATTGCAGAGGGGCAAATGGTTTAAAGCCAATCCCTTCTGTACAAGACAGGCTTCGGCTCCAGAGGTGCCACAGACCTTGGTTGTGTGATTTCTCATCATGGAAGGCATGGGCTTCCAAGTTCTGATATATAGAAAAAAAAGGATCCTTTCAAAAAAAGTCTGAAGCTTGTATTGGAAATATAATAAAACATAAAGAAGTATCTTCCCCAATAAACTGGGAAAACATTTTTATAGTCAAAGGTTCTGATAAAGGCCTCATTTCTAAAATATATAGAGAATTGACCCTAATTTATAAGAAATCAAGCCATTCTCCAATTGATAAATGGCCAAAGGATATGAACAGACAATTCTCAGACAAAGAAATCGAAACTATTTCTAGTCATATGAAAAGATGTTCCAAGTTACTAGAGAAATGCAAATTAAGACTCTGAGATACCACTACACACCTGTCAGATTGGCTAGAATGACAGGGAAAGATAATGCGGAATGTTGGAGGGGAAGTGGGAAAACTGGGACACTGATACATTGTTGGTGGAATTGTGAATCTATCCAGCCATCCTGGAGAGAATTTGGACTATGCTCAAAAAGTTATCAACCTGAGCATACCCTTTGATCCAGCAGTGTTACTACAGGCTTATATCCCAAAGAGATTTTAAAGAAGGGAAAGGGACCTGTATGTGCAAGAATGTTTGTGGAAGACCTCTTTGTAGTGGCCAGAAACTGGAAACTAAGTGAATGCCCATCATTTGGAGAATGGTTGAATAAATTGTGGTATATGGGTGTTATGGAATATTATTGTTCTGTAAGAAATGACCAGCAGGATGATTTCAGAAAGGTCTGGAGAGACTTACAGGAACTGATGCTGAGTGAAATAGCAGGACCAGGAGATCATTATATACTTCAACAACAATACTATATGATGATCAACTCTGGTGGGCGTGGCCATCTCCAGCAATGAGATGAACCAAATCAGTTCCAATAGAGCAGTAATGAATTGAATCAGCTACACCCAGGGAAAGAACTCTGGGAGATGACTATGAATCACTACATAGAATTCCCAATACCTCTATTTTTGTCCACCTACATTTAAGTCCAACTCTTTTTATACAGCAAAATAACTGTTTAGACATGTATACATATATTGTATTTAACTTATACTTTAACATATTTAACATGTATTGGTCATCCTGCCATCTGGAGAAAGGGGTGGAGGGAAGGAGGAAAAAAGTTGGAACAAAAGGATTTGCAACTGTCAATGCTGAAAAATTACCTATGCATGTATCTTGTAAATAAAAAGTTATAATAAAAAAAAAAGTGTCTTCCCTTTCCCTAAATTAGCCATCGGCTTAACTTTACTTCTGTTTTAATGAAATCATACAGGAATAAACATAAACCAAAAACAAATAACAAAACAAAACAAACCAACAAACCAAAACAAAGGCAGATATACATCATTGTTTTTTTTTTCTAGACTTTGAATTTATATTCAAAATCAAAGAAGTTTTAAAGTTGTTATCCAGCTTGTAGAAAAAGCAATTTCCTGCTCAAAGAGGTTTTTATCCCATTGGGGAGTTTGGGGATAGTCTTGTTGGAAAAGATGTGCCTTGTCTCTGAAGCAACTTTTCTTCCAGTGCTTTATCAAGTGACATTTCTATAGCCTCATGAAATTGCCTTCTATTCTTTTGCTTAGAAGCACCGTAAAAGGTAACCCTGGGGAGCCTTGCAAGATCTTGAGATTATCTTGACAGAGTTTTATCCATGCTTTATAACACTTTGCATGCTTATTTATGCATTTCAAAAATTACCTTAAAGAGGGACAGCAGCATTTTGATTACTGGGTTAATATCATAAAAGCAATATTTATTAAATAGTTCCAATGTGCCATGCTATGTGCAAAGGTGGACAAAGCTGAGATAATACATGGAGCTAATAGGGAAATAAAACCAGCACAATATGTAATCATAATTTGTTATCACTTTTGTTGTTATTCAATTATTTCAGTTATACCTCTTTTTTTGAGAAGCCATTTGGAGTTTTCTTGGCAAAAATACTAGAGTGGTTTGCTATTCCCTTATCCAGCTCTTTTTATAGATGAGGCAATTGAGGCAAACAGGGTGAAGTGGCTTGCTCAAGGTCACAGAACTAAAAGTGTCTGAGGCTAGAATTGAATGCACAAAAAGGCATCTTCTATCTCCAGACCCAGTATGCTATCCGCTGTGCCAATATTCAATCAGCCTCAGCACTCATCAGTAAATGCTTCAAGCAAAAGGCTTAAATGAAATAGTCCCTTTTTTCAGGGACATATATTATAAGCAAACATTTTTGATTATATGCCACATACAAAGCATTCTGTTATTCTCTTTGGATATCAGAACATAATACCCCTGATCTTAGAAATCTTACTTTCAACTTTGGAAGCAAAAATATTGACAAGTACAAAAATATAAATATATACAAATACATTTTCAAAAGTTTACTGAAGGGATGATGAACAGTTGAAAGGATCAAAGGAGGAAGGACCTTTGAAGGTTTATTCTTATAAAAAAGTAACAGATTCTAAATGGTGAAGAAGAAGAGGAAATTCATTCTTGAAGTAGAGGATGTGTTTGGAGTGAGATGAAATTTCACTGATAGGGGAACAGCCAGAAATATGGTTTTACTAAAATGCAGAGTGTTTGCAGAGCATTAATATGAAATAAAACTGGAAGAGGAGTTTGAAGAAATATTATGAAGTATTTTAAATGTGAATCTAAGAATTGTGCATTTTATACTAGAAGCAATGGGGAGCTGTTAAAGATTTTTTTTTTAATAGGGAATGATAGGGCCAGTTCTTTGTTTTAAGAATGTTAATCTGGTAGCTAAGTGGAATATGGATTAGAAAGAAGATTCCACTTAAGTAGTCCAATTAAAAAACTATTGCAATCCTATATAGGAAATACATTCAAGGATTTTTTTTTCTAAATGTGAGGAAAGCTATATGAAAAGTCAGGACTGGAGAGAGGATCATGGCAAGTTTTTCTAAAGAATAAATGACTCGAGTTTAGATTTTTCAAATAAGTAAGAATTCATTAGTTTGAGAAGGGGAAGAAGAACTTTCCACATGTTGAAAAGACTATGAACAGAAAGAAAAAAAATCAGAAACAGAAAAGAGAGGAGATGAATAGGAAAATAAAATAGAATAGTCAATATGGGCTGGTATATAAAGGGTGGAAGTGAGATGAGATAGATTTAAATGATTTCCAGAATATGACAATATTTTCTGGCACCATGCCAAGAGATGATGTGATAAGTAAAACAAGACAAGGTAAGATAAAATAAGTTAGATTATTTTTTGTTGTTCATTTGTATTTGACACATCAAGGCTGCATTTGGGGGTATTTTTTTTTATATTTTTGCTGAGACAATTGGGGTTAAGTGACTTGCCCAGGATCACACAGCAAGGATGTGTTAAGTGTCTGAGACCAGATTTGAACTGGGGTCCTCCTGACTTCAGGGCTGATAGGTTTTCTTTTTTTTTTTTTTTTAAGGAAATGAAATTTTTGCCATTTTTTTCTCTGATTCATTTGATAGATAAGAAAATTGAGGCAGAATTAAGTGACTTGTCCAGGATCATTCAACTGGTTAGCATTGGGGCTGGGATTTGAATTCAGATCTTCCTGATTCTAATCCTAGCATTCTATCCCCTGTACCACCTATCTGCCTATATACATACAGAAGTGTCTCATTGCATTTCTACCCTAAATCTGTATCACTGGAACTGTCTAATTTTCTCTGGCTACATACATTTCTTCTATTATCAACTGCCATCATTAAAGCAGACTTTACTATGATCCTCAGTTACTAATGAGGTCTTTGATTTCTCTCATCGATCTCCCAGTCACTCAGATCCTCTAAATAGTCTTTTCACCTAAGATCTAAGATCAAGATAAAAGAAGCCCAAAGAAATTGAAGTGGCATGTGCTCATGGACACATGGCAACCAGGTGAGAGACAGGATAGTCATTCTTCCCTTATGTAGAGTAAGTTGCCATAGTCCAGCTTAACTCACTGTCAGAAAAGAAAAGAAATAGAAGACTAACAAAAGGATAGATCAAGCCTTTTGTATGTTACTCAGTTATGGCTCAGAAACTCACAAGTCATCAATCATCCCAGCTCTTTATCCTAACAGATTTTTCATCATCACAGGGTAATGCACCCTCAGTCACTCATGTCCAGAAATAGTCTGATTAAATCCAAATGTATGCCCTTTATAGTGCATGAAGAAAGGAAAATCTGGAAATTACTTAGGTCTGGACCTTCATTGGCCATTTTTTTCCCATTAGAATTCTGCTTATATTTTTCTTGTCTTTTTATCCCTAAATTTATATACACATCTTTTCTCTGGCAATAGAATGGATTTCTTTTCATCAGATATTCTTTCAGTCTTTGTAACTTGAGTGCCTAGAACAGTGTCTGGCATCTATTTGTCAATAAATGTTGGTTAATCATTGGTTTCATTTGTTCATTCCCTGGGTTTAAACTCAAAGTAAGTGTTTAGTGCCTCAGGAAAGTAACAGGTTTTTTCCCTACTAGCTGACCAGATTGAAAATTGAATAACGGATACGAAGTGTTTTCTTTGAGGATGGCTGCTGGCAAATTCATATTGATCAAGAATTCCAGGACATTAAGCAAGTGTGTGTTTTTGCTATAATGGATCAAGTGGCACACATAATTAACAGTGACGCCATTTGGACTGTCAAGGTAGTGACAGTTGTGTTTACCTGGAACTGATTAATGAACATGTCAAATCTTTCTCTCTCTCTTTTTATTTCAGGCCCATCTTGAGTGAAATCTGACAGAAGATGTTACAGCAGTTTTCTCTCAGGAAATGGTTACCTTTAGGGATTATCCTTGGCACTGTCTTCTCATTTGGCGCTGGCCAGCATGAGGATGGTAAGTCTGTTTTTAGTCTGACCTTTAGAGTTAGCCAGGATTCATATTATTAAATAAAACTAGGCCACAACACCGAAATGAATAATGCTAATTTTGTAGTTCACTTAAAAGGTTAGTGGCTTTATGCCATACCGTAGCCTTAATTAAAAGAATCTTGTAACAATAGCAGAAAATGCATGTGGTTTCTTAATAAGGATGAGAGTTTGGTCAAAATCCAGCTCAGAGGAAATAGTCAAATATTTGCAGTTTCTTTTTAAGTGATAAAGTAAAATAAAATTCTAAACTTCAGCAAAATATAAAGTCTCATTTATTTAGAGCTGAAAAAAAAAAAGCAAACAAAAACTTTGTATGTGCTAAGCTATTAGGAAGGTGTTATATTAAAAAAAAATAGGTTTTTTTTCCTGATTCTAAGATTAGGTTGTAATGTGTGAAAAAATCAAATTTTAAAATGAGATAAGCAAAATACTGATCACATGACAAGGTGGAGACATTTTTTGGGTAAATAGTCCAAGAATTCCATTTTTATCTTCTTGATGTTAGAGGGAAAAAGCAAGGGGTATCTCTAGTTACTAAGTGGACCTTTAGTGGACAGGATTATGGAATAATATATAAGATTTACATGTAATAGCCAAGCAAGAATAGGTTACAATATCCATCATTGGAGAGACCATCAAATTGATGTAATCACAGATACATTTGAACACTGATCAACATCATTGAACCTCATTGCTTGCCTTGTCAATAGGTCAAGAATCAGGAAGCAACTGTATGCTACAGTGGATACACTGTTATATTTGGAATGAGGAAAACGAGTTTAAATCACACCTCAAACATCTACTAGTTGGGTGACCCTAACCATTTGTCTTCCTTTATTGTTAGTTTTTCCAACTCAAAAATGAGGAAGTTGACCTTGATGGTCTTTAAGTAAGGTCCCTTTGAACTCTAAGAAACTATAACCCAATTTCATTATGAGGTCCTTAAGTTTAGAATCATCTTAAAAATTGTGGAGTATTTAGAGATAATAGGTCATTTGTCTAATTTTACACAGTTAACAATCGTTAGAACTAGGATTCAAATCCGTACTATCCCAAGTCCAAGTCTAACACTTCACCTGATCTATTGTGTTGCTTATATCCTTATTAGAAAAGTACAGAAAACTATAAAATATTTTCTATACTATAATACATAAGAGAAAGGAGTCTGAAATCAAGCTATTCCCTTAAGGGCTAAGAAAAAAAAAATGTCTGAAATTGGGCATTCTTATTTAGTACCTGATGGTTAGGTGAAATATTCGCTGGGTATTATTTACTAAGAGAGTTATTTAGTAATTTAATTAATTTTTTCTTTTCCCTTGGACATTCCTGGTGCTTTGTATAGTTTCATGCTTGTAGAACTAAATTTGATATTAGAAGAATTCTGTTTGAATTTTGTTTCCAACATTTTATAACTATGTGGGTCTCATTAACTTTGTTTTTCTATTAATGGTTCAGTCTTTTTGTCTCTAAAATGATAATACCAATGTTTTCACAACTTACCTCATATGGCGTTTCTTTTTTTAAGTGTATTAGACATCTTAAAGTGCTATAGAAATTGGAGGCAATGGTGGGATAAGGTTTCTTTTTTTTATTTTTTGGTTCTTGTTGTCCAGAGGTTTTTAATCATTTCTGTCACTTTGTGAACCCATTTAGGGTCACACAGCTAGGAAGTATCTCAAACCAGTCAGGAAGATATGCTCCCCAATTTCAGGCCTGACATTCTATTCACCGCACAACCTAGTTGCCCCTGGGATGTGAATAGTTTATGATCAAGTAGTGGGAATAAAGCAGTAGGGGTGATGGATGACATTGAAAAATCTGTCTTGTATTTTTCATCACAATTATTCAGAGTTAAGAATCTGACATTTTGTCCTATGAAACAAATAAGCTTTGGACATGATATACAAACTTTTCATGAAAGAGTGGAATATAAAGATTTTACAAAATATATTTCCTTAGAAGACGTTTAATTCCTCAAGTAGATTTAAGATCAAAAATTAGAGAATAGACAGGATCCAGAAAAGAGTCTAGTCAAAACCTATATTATGCAAATGAGGAAAATGAGTTTTGGAAAGGGGATTTTCCCCAAGTCAAAAGATTCCCAACAAATAGACCCAATATTTGAACCCAGGACCCCAATTCCAGATCTAGTTCTCTTTTGCTGGACCTGCAAAATATAACCGGAGTCTCATCTGTTATGTTTCCTTTCCTCCTGTTTCTATGTATTCTTTTAATATTCAGACAATGTAAGCAAACAATATCCCTTCTTTTCCCTTGTATAATAACTCTGTGACTTTCACCCATACTATGTTGTTATCTTGAGGTTGCCAGAGGCATGAAGAATGAAACTTGCTACTGACTTTCCATGGCTGAGCTGATTGATCTGTACACAGATGGAATGATTTGCCTTCATCCATAATAGGATTGCTATAACACAATCCTCAGTCTGTAGATCTGAAAGCATAACATCTCTAGAGTCAGATAGATAATAACTGAATGGGCAGTGATTTTATAAAGTAATCCTCTCCATAATCCTGATAATTAGTGAAATATGTACTCCAAATGCAGCTGAACCAAAGGATTTAGAACTTGGGTGAAACTTTGAGATCATAAGGTTTATGGCTAGCAGGGATTGTAGAGTTTGCATAGACCTGATCATACAGTTTGGATCTGAAGAGAAACTCGGCTCATCCAGTCCAGTCCTTCTATTTTACAGAGGGGGAAACTGAAATCCACAGAAGAAAAATGCCTTATCCAGGGTACCACAGGAACTAAATAGAAAAGCACAGGCAAATCCAATTTCTTTATATTGAGGTCAAATTCAAAATAAAATCTGTCATTCATCTTTCTCCTTACTATCCATCTATAATCTATCTAGCCTTCCATTTATCTATCTGTTTATCTATCTCTCTATCTAAAGTAGATGATAGGTAGTCAGATAGTCAAACATTAACATATATGTGTGTATATGCTTATATGTGTGTGTGTGTACACATACACACACATCATATATACAGGTAAATACACACCAGATAATTTACCAGTCTATATAGCTACCATTTGTCAATCTATCTCTCCTTATTTTGAACCACTTATTAGTTTATCATCTATCTATAAATTTATCTCATCTTCTTATATAACAATTCATATGTCTATCTATCTGTCTATTTCTCTTTCCATTTGAACATCTGCCATGTATCTTTCTATATGTCTGTCTTCATATCTATGTATTTCTTTACTTTTTACTCTAGAGGCTGCATGGAATAATGACAAAAAAAAAATGAGTGTTATAGTCAGAAGGATTTGGGAACACACCATTTGCCATTTCTGCTCCTGGGGATACTGAGCTCTGTGTATCTCTTACACTAAGGAATTCTGAGTTGCAAGGGGCTGTGCTTGGAACCAAGGTGATAAAACCCAATCAGGCTGCCAAAGAAGGAATAAACCAGAGCAGATAGAAAGTAGATTCAAATTTAGTAGTAGGATTAATTCAGGTTCAAGAAAAGTCATGAGGTGAATCTGTTATATTGTTCCTCTTTCTTAAGCTATATTGTATGCTTACAGTAATGTTTGCATGAACTAATTCCCAAAGAAAAGTGTTTTATAAAGCTGAAAGAGCTATCTACAGACAAGCGATTACAATAATATTGTTGATGCTAAAAAAAAAAACAAATAGAGGCTGAAACAGGCATTTGTCAATGGAGCTGACAATATTAATTGAGAAAAAGAAACAGTAAATTCAATTTAATTAATTTTACAAAGCTTTCAAAGGGCCTACTTTGTGCAGAAACTGGTAGGTGCTGGAAAAAAATAAAGGATGGAATTAAAAGGAGCCCACCCTTAAGCAATTTATATTTAACCTGAGCAAATACCATATATACAGGTAAAGGCATACTCAAAAATTTCAGAAAGGTGAAAAAAGTAAAGGGAGAAAGAGTGATTTTTTTTTAAATAGTACCTTTAGAGAGCACTTGAAATGAGCCTTGTTGGAAATTAAGGGATCTGCTAGGTGGAGTTGAGGAGCAATTATGATCCAGACTCCAGCAAAAGTCTGGGCCAAGTCACAAATCTGAAGATGAAATGCTGAGCTAAGGATGAGTCATTCAGTTTAGCTGAAATCAATGGATCAGTCATTGAATAACCATTTGTTTAGTGCCAAATGAGCCAGGCACTGTACTAGTTATGGAGAATACAGATATAAAAGTGAGGCAGTTTCAGGCAGGGGACTATTGGATCTAATTTAAGCTGTTTTTTTCCTAAAGCCAATTGTTAAATTTTTAGTGCAAGTATTTATATCTCCAAAAATCAGCAAGCACTATAAACCTGTTTATTTATTATTTTTTTTATTGTTCAGACTTGAGAAAGTTATGAAGAAAATGATATCAATTCTGATTAAATTTCAAAATACATCCTGGTATTTTTTTCTGAGAGACTATAGTGAAATATTTATTAACTTTCAAGTAGTTTATACTATATACAAAGGAAGGGAGAGTAATTGCAGAGGTATAATACAGAGGTTCTATAAATATACATTGGATAGCTTTAAATGTCAAGTTCAGGGTTGTATCTTTTTTCTTAGGAGAATTAAGGAGCTCCTGAAGATTTTTGAGCAGGATTTTCAAGGCCATATGGAAGATTGGTTAGATAAAGCTCCAATGAGCAGTCCAATGAGAAGGGTCTATTTTCTCTCTCTTGTATTCTGACATCCAGAATCACAGAAAGGAGAGCATTTTTTTTTTTTTTTACTCTTGGGGAAGAGATGTGATCCCTGAAATTTTCTTCATTGCATTTCTCTCTCCTTTGGGAGTCCCATGTGTTCATGATATGTTTCTATTTGTTGATATTGGATCTGTTATGTCCTTGATATAGCAACTGCCACAAGGAACCTGTCAATGCAGAAGCATACATTCTCGACAACTTCTAGTTTCACAGAGAAATAGTGTTAGCCAATATCCCACAGCCTGCAGGCATCGGTCTGGACTTGAATCTAGGGCTTGCTCTCTACTACACTATAATGCTGTTTGTGTATGTATGTATATGTTGATAAGTATGTGGTTATTCCATTACATGTGTGTACATGGTTATTATGTGTGTGTTTGTGTGTATATAGTACAAGTGTGGGTATGTATAGTGATGTATGCATTTGTGATGTGCATATGTTTATGTAATATCTGCTCCTTTGGAAGATCGATGTGGAATATTAAAATGAAACTCTAGAGAAGGATAATTAAGATGGGGTACTTCCTCTGGGTTGCTAAAGAGATTCTATATGTGCTTGTTTCCTTTTTGAATGTATGGAGAAAGTAGTCCTGCATTCATCAATGACATGTCAAATCAGAAGTCAAAATGGAGCAGGGTGCCCTTCTAGTGGTGACTACAAAGATCTTTTTTTCCCCTCTGTCTGATTCAGCAAACCAATCCTTCTCTACCTTCCCACCTCCTCCCAAACTCAGCAAGGTTTAATAGTGCCCTTGATCTATGTGCTATTCACCTTTATACTTCTCTGACATCTTTCCTAAAATTGTGGCCTTTATTAGACTGGTTTTTATACTTCTAAATTGGAGCTTGTGGCCAGCTAAAGGCTTACTAACTTACAGAACCTTTCTGTATGTCAACTTTTGCTGCAACGGGCATCAGAAAGTCTCTATATTTGTATATTTATCTGTTTGTTTATCTATCTTTCTTTCTATGTACATCTACTATTTGAAGCTCTGGGGTTTCTCTCAACCTTGCTTGTATCAATGGGAATATCACTGCAATAGCCCAGTGGCATTTTAGAGTCCATTAACGAGATCATTCAAAGGCCATCTGCCCACTCTGGTGTGCCAGGGCAAAGGATCCAAGACAAAATGGGCACTTGACAGCTGGAACTTTGATAATGAACAGCACCTGAAAGTTAACCCCCAGTTTGCTTTGTATTGATTGTTCTGATAATGTCACCGGTCTTCCTAAGGGAATGGACTAGAAGAGAAACAAGTTCTAAAGCAGTGTCGAAGTCGAGCAGATGCAATTTGAAGTTGAACGCTAGGTGATTTTAAAATAGATTTATTTTTAGCTTCCAGTGTGGTCACTATTCATCTTCTGGAGAATCTGTTATACTCTACCATCAGACTCATCTTCCCAAACTCTGACTTTGCTAAGCTTTCTTTCCCTCTCTTACAAGCCAACAGTGACTTCCCAGTGCTTACTGGATCTAATGCAAATTTTGAGGATTCCATTCAATTTAATTCAAATCAATAATTATATATTAAACTCCTGTGTATAACATGTCATGCTAGACCCTGAACTTAGATCCTTTGACCCTATCTTTTAAGGTGTTTCCATTTTGGAGAAGGGACAGATGAGAAAGATGGAAATCAGACCTCTAGGAAAATTAAAGATGAGAAACATGAATTGACTAAGAATGATTTCCTGGTGAAGAAAAACTAGGCTATGAAGAAACTTTGGGATTCTGATAGGATAGGTTGAGTTCTAGGCTCCAACAAATCAAGGAAGTAAAAATGGAATGTTATCTATAAGGAATTATAATAAATCATGCATGCCTAGACAATAGAATGCATGAAATGGAGTCATCTGAAAGTGTCCAAAAGCTGAATTGAAAACAGGTTGGTGAATCCCTTTCTTTTTTTTTTATTTTTACTAACTTTTCTAATTTTTTTTTTCCTTAGATTACTCAGATATGGTAGACTTTAAATGCAGAGCAAAGGAGTTTGTATTTTACTCTAAAGGCACTAAAATCCTTTGAAAATTCTGGAGCAAAGGAGAGACAAGGTCAAAGCTATTTTCAGGAGATTATTTTTTGCAGTTCTGTGAAGAATAGAGTGTCAAGGGAAGAAATTGAGAGCAAGGACACCAATAGGAGGATAGTGAATGAATCCAAGTATAGGCCTTTATAGAGCTTGGACTGGATTTGTTGCTGTATTTGAGGAGGGCCATTACCCTTCTCTGTCCCCTGAAAAGCAGCTGAGTAGCCACAGTACATGTCAGAGTACATCACAAGAATTTGTGATGGCTTGAGCTAGGTGGGTAGGTGGGTAGGAGTCGGGACTATTGAATCAGTTTATCTTTAGATATGACTGACAATATTTTTTTCATTTGAATCAACAATTTCACAAATATTTGTTTGTCCTGTCCGGCAGGACATCAACAGTGGGTCATCGAAGGGAACCAGGGCCGAGGAGGAGCAAAAGCTCTGTAAGACAGTGGTCTGTAAAGCCTACGGCTTGGGAACGGAATCGGAGAGACAGAGAGGCAACACAAGATTTAAGATGGTGAATGTCTCTGTTTAATGAATGAAGAGAGTTTAATTAAATAGGATTTCTGAGTGGGGGGTTACAATGAGAAGAATGTCGGACCATAGGTGTGGCGGAAATCCTAGAGTATACTGTTATGTAGATTTTGGGCGGAGATGACCGATTTCTTGGGACACACATTATCTTCAGGAATTTAGGGTGTATGCTAATCCAAGGACATGGCAATGTTCAAGGACATGGTCTCTTGGCATATCCTCAAGAGTGGTCTCTGGCATATCTTCAAGAGCATGGTCTCTGGCATATCCCCCTTTCTTTATTAATATATAGGTGGGAGGCCTGTCTTAGGCTATGTGGCCGGCATCCATATTCAGTACCCAAGTAATCCGACCTTAAAAGGCCAGAAAAGGGCAGGACCCCTGTCTTAGGCTATGTGGGCGGCATCCGTCCCAGCACCCCAGCATCAAACTTCCAGGGTGTGCTTCTGGAAAACGGGCCCACAATAATCCCGTCATTGGGTGTTCCTGCAGCCAGAGGGTATGATGATCCTGAAATATGGGGCCACAATAATCCCGTCATTGGCTCACCCACAGCTTATTTACTGAATGCAGGGGGGGGGCAATACCTGAGACCAGACCTTGTATGGATATGAGGAGGAGGTGGGGCAAGAGTGCTTAAGGCAAAGTGAATAGGAGCTAAGAGTTCCCATTCTTTCAGATATATTGAAAAAATATACCAGTTTCCCCAATGTTCTATCTCTACCTCCCCTTTTCAAATGACCATTCCCCGTATAAATCCCAAGAGCAAATCAAAATCCCTATACATAACAGACTAATACAGTAGCATTTCCTTCAAAGCCCTCAAACATAACAGCAATTACAGTTTTAACAAATCCCATCCCAAGTCTTAAACACACAGTAATAGATGATCCAGGTAAGGTTTAACAGTCAGTCATCAACCATTCCCAAAGTCCCTCATATCAGTCCAAAGTACAGTCGATGCAGGGTCAAGTCCATGGTCTCATTTTAAAACTGCTGCTTCAGGCTGTGAAGTGATAGGAGGCTCTCATTCCTTGTAGAGTGGGTGTGTCATGCTGACAATCAAAGCTGATCAAAGCTGATCCAGGTTCCAGAAGCAAGTCAATATCTGTAATTTGACCAAAATCTAAAACAAAAACACAAATCTAGCACATAAAGATTGGATCAGTCTTTGATAGACTCAGTTCACCAAACTGTTGCAAAACATGAGGAGGCCAAAATGGATTGACGAGCAGTTTCCTATGTGAAGAGATGAGTTTGCTTTACAGGCCAAGCAAACGGCTGCAGTCTTACAGACCCTTTTTAATTGTCCACTTATCCTGTAGAAACCTTAAAGGAACAAAACACAAATATCCAGTAACAGACAGATGACTAGGCGAAATAGTTGCCCAAGCATTTAGGATACAATGATTACATATAACCAGACTGAAAATAGCAAAGCATGACATAATTGAATTGCATTAACAATTCTATTGACCATTGCTCTGATCAGAGAGATCAGTTACAGAAGGAAAAATTCAAGAACATAACCATAACATAACATAAGCAATTGAGTTTTAACAGCTTATCAATCAATTGTCCCATTAACTGTCACAGGGTGGAGCTTTAAAACTCCCAAATAGCATTAGCGAATTAACTCTAAGCCCAAAGACTCCAACAACAGATGTCATCAAATTTCGGATAAATCTTAAACAATTATTTATCATATCCTTATAAGTCATAACAGAAAGCAATTTTGTCTCAGTAAGTTCACAACTTAGAACAATTATCATATCTAGGTAGATGTTACATGAGTGAACATTATACATACAAATCATTTTGCTTTTAAAATACCCAATACATAGAAAAACATCCCAAATCGCATATTGTCCATAACAGAAACATTTTCAAAAGGACAAAGAAAAAAAAACTATTATGTTCAGAGGCCCTTTAAATAACCTCAGAATGACCCAATACAATCAATTTAAACTTTATACAAAAGACCCAATTCCACATAAAAGAATTCAAGGGTTTTTTTTTTTTTTTTTTTTTTTTTTTAACATAGCAATTAAACTTTTAGAAATATTCGTACCAAAGTATGGATCACATTTACGACCATATCTCTTAACCAAGAAAACCTTTATGAAGAAACAAATATTCAATCAATTAAGCTAAAGTAAGCATGTCCTTAAAAATCACAGTTTGCTGCACTGGCTGTAATCAGATAAGAAAAAAAGCGGCAGGAACATACTCAGGGAGGTGAGGGGCGGAGAAGATTCCATATGGCCATCCTTCCCCCACTCCTGACCCCCTAGAAAAAACTTCCCTCAGGTTCCCCACTCAATTTTCTACATGGGGATCCTTTTCAAGATTTAGCCCATCAGTTTCCCAATATCAGGTTTCTTCCCAAATCCACCCATTTCCAACTTTCTCTTTCCTTCTGACTACATACTTAAACAATCTCCTTAAAGAACTTTCCTTCCCAGATACTCCTTTGGTAAAGTAGCAGAAGGCAGTGGGGGTGGGTGACTCCTTCCCCCACTTCTTCACCTACTCCCAAAAGTCTTTCTTTCACCCTTCTGATACCAATCGAACCTTTAATTTCCCTTGCAAATCAGTCCTTCCTAACTCACCTGCATTCCTCTTTCCTTTTCCCATCAAAAACCTGTAAGATTCAACCCTATAGTGAATAATAAACCTCCAAAAATCCACACATGTCCAGCAGAGCTGGATTTAAAGTATTAACTCGTGTTAACAAACTTCAGAAGGTAACAAACACCTTTCTTTAACAGCGATTAGCATCTTATCTCTAGAGCTATTTATTGCCTAGGCCAGGCTAAGCTTGAATTTTATAGTTCTTTACTCTAGCAGGCTTTTCCTTAAAGACATGCAAATTATCCTTAATCATTGTTCTTAAAACTTAACAAAGCTTTTAAATCAGCAAAAACAGATTAGCGGCTTTTTCCAGGATTCCCCACCCTCAGAGAGAAGTATGTTTCACCTTGAATTCCCTTTTCCCATTCCAAAATCCAAAGCGGCTTCGGTGAATTTCCAAGGAAGCCCATTTAGAGTTTTACTCTGCCTTCACAGAGAATGCCTAGATATTCTATTCAAACGTCTTTCCTTCTGTATATTAACTTTCCAAACTTTCAAATCCCTTTCAATCTATTTTTTTTTCCTTTTTCTCTCCCTTTTTCTCACAGGCTGCTGCAGTCAGCCAGAGACAGAGAGAGAGAGAGAGAGAGAGAGAGAGAGAGAGAGAGAGAGAGAGAGAGAGAGAGAAAGATTTTTCAAACTTCTTGATATTTTCTAAGTCTGCAACACAGAGGCTGAATCCTTATCTCTTACAAGCTTACTAACTTTTAACACAGACACACAGAAACAGACATGGAGCTCCAATTTACTATGTACAGTTGCAACGTTGTTTTCCAAACAACAACATAACAGACAAACCACACAGAACATGGAACATATATGACAGACTACACAGTTATACAGATTCCATGACATTCAGGATTTTTTTTTTTTTTTTAAACATGAGAACAACAATTTTCTCAATCGTTGACACCCTGTCTGTTTCAGGAGCTGTTCAGTGAATTTGAGTGGTTCGATCTTCTCTTCAGGTTCCAAGGTGTCTTGGTCTCGTAACTGATGATAAAAGATGTATCTTTTTGTGATCGCAGAATCTACTTGAGATTTAACGAAAGTGGTTAGTTTATTAAAGGCCCAAGGGCCAAAAGAAAGGAGAAGGAGTCCCACAAGAGGGCCGAGAATACTAGGGAGAAGAGTGGATAGCAGGGAAGAAGTGGAGAACCAGTTCTTATGCCAGGATTCATTTTTTACTCTTTCCTGTTTTCTTTTTTCCAGACTGTCCCTAACTTTTGGTAGACTGTTTTCAACAAGGCCAAGTTTATCTGAATAAAAGCAGCATTCCTCCTTGAGGGCTGCACCAAGACCTCCTTGTTGTAAGAAGAGAAGGTCTAAGCCTCTTCTGTTTTGCAGGACGACTTCAGCTAAGGATGCTACTGAGTCTTTAAGGTGTTTAGGTCCTGCTTGCAAGTCCTGTAAATCCTTATCTATAGCAGCGCTCAATTGGGAATATTGTTTGTCATTTTGTATGAGGGAGGCTATACCCGTCCCCGTTCCTACCGCTCCTAGGCCAAGGAGGACAGTCAGGGTTAATGCAGTAAGGGGTTCCCTCCTGGTCCTGAAATTGCCAGTACTTTTTCTTTCCCAGATATCAAGGAAATCATCGGCCTGGTGTATATTAATATGAGGGAAGAGAAAGACAGAAACGCAGTAATCGCGTTTTTTGATAAAAGATCGGGCATCCAGAAATGTAGTAAGGCCAGCAGAGCAGGCAAAATAAGAGCCGTCAGGAGCGGCCACATATTGCCACGTCAGGTTGACAGGTATGGTGTGGTTGCAAACACCTTCAAGCTGTTTGGGAGGAAGCATGTTAGGTCCTAGGAGACAAATTCCAATGAATTGATCAAACTGTTCTGTTAGCCCAGTGGGGTCTTCTATCAAGGACCTCATTTCCTTCTTAAAGGCCCTGACTTCTGTGGTGCTCAGGGGAGCGTTCACAAATCCTATACCTCCTTGGGCCGAAGGAACCTCTCTTAAGGGATATAATTTAGGACTTGGGGTTTTACTTCCCGGCAAAGGATAATTTCGGATATCTCTTTGAATTTGATCTAATTCCTTCCTTAAAGAGGAGAATGACTCTTTTTGGAGTCCAGGTGGGGTCAATCGAATTAAATCCTCCCGTGCCCTGAGGGGCCCCGGAGGAGCTGATGGGATTAAGTCCTCACCTTCCCTTTCCTAAAACCAAGGCTTCTTCTGGGGGTGGGGATAAGTATGAAGGAGGGAGAGATAACAATGGGTCCCCATTGCTGGGTCTTTAGTTTCCTCCTTCATGTCCTTTACACTTGGACTCTTACTCAACATTATAGAAGCCCCGGAAAGCCATAGTCCTGCATATAGAACCTCCTCTGGATTAACAGGTTCTTTGTTATTAACCCACAAATTCAGTATTTGGCACACCCAATCTTCAAGGGAGCCAAATTTAGGCCAAATAGTGCCTCCACCAATGTCTTGTCACCCCAGACAAAGCAGCAATACCTTATCATCTTTTTCTTGCTTTTTCCTTTATATTTTGGCAGTTTGTTCCAATTACTTAATTCGTTTCCCAAGGGACTATCTACCGATATTCTCTGATCATTTTTCTCATTTCTCTCCGCGAGGGCTGGCTGGGACTGGGCCACACCCATTGAATTTGGACGGAATCTAAATTCTAAAAACACCCAAACACGCCAATTGTCGCCAATTGACTCCAGTCACCCTAGAAGGCCTAGCCAAGCCTACCTGTCCAGAGACCTAGAGTTTAAGACTCAGGGCCTCACAGAGTCCTATGAGCGACAAATCCCCCCAAGACTGCAAGGGTTTCCCAGCGAGGTCAGATTAGCCCGGGCATTTGAGCCGCAAGTCAGGGGCCTAGCCCTGCCTTCCATCAACATACATTGTAAAAGGCCGGTCATCTTTCTCAAAAGGCAAGGTGGGAGCGGCCCCAAGTACCTGGGCGAAGTAAACCTTTAGATAAAGAAACTCTAGCCCCAGGAAAAAAGCTTAGCAACAATCATAGTGTGGCCACAAATTAAAATAGTTATTTAAGGCAATTCTACTTCTGGTCTATGCAATCACACCTGAACTCAAAACTCCCAGTAAATATTAGCTGCAGTCCCAAAGGATTTTATCTTCTACATCAGTTATCATTAATCAAGGACTTCAGATAAAATCTAGTTCAAGAATCACAGTAAAGGGTTTACAACTTATACAGCTATTTTTCTTATCTAAGTAGATAGTTTTAAATTTAACATTACACAGATCTTGAAGTTCACAAGTAACTGAACCAAACTTCATATAACTTACAATTGCCCATCAGAGATGACAAATTTTAAGGCATAACTCAGTTACAAATTACCCAATACCTCTATAAAACACACCATCTAAGTAGGAAGGTAAACTATCCCATCTTAGTCCCTCAGTAACTTCTCAAAGAATGGAGGAGGGAAAACAGGGAACAAGTCTAGAGAACATAGAAAAGCACACAGGAAAAGCAGACTTCTTTCCTAAGGGTATTCACCGAATTCTTAAATGGCTTCAGTTTCTCTCATTTACTCATTTCTTGCTGCAGTCAAGGAATGAGGGGAGAAAGGAAATAAAAAGCCATCTTCTAAAGAATTTAATTTGCCTTGACCTAAAATTTTATTCCCCAGCCATCATTCCAAAGGTCTTTCTTGAAGCTGCAACCTGGCCAGGGTTGGAGCCCAGGAAAAAATCCTTTGTTGGCAGGGACATAGAACGCCAATCCAGAAAAGAATAGAACCAGAACCGAGTGTACTAAGAGCAAAAGGTCTTAGGACTAAGAAAAGTAGGAGCAAAAGAGTTCCCACCTGTAGGGTTAGGTAGGAAAGTGTGAGACAAACAGACCTAGCCTGGTTTACCTAGGTTATCTCTCCACAAGCAGCTAAAAAAGTTTTAAGTAGTGCCCTGAGGCTAAGAAAAAAAACCCAAGAGCAGTTTAAAATCCCGTCTTTGTAGACAGCCTTGTGAGTATGCGAAAGCGTAATTCTGAGGCTTCTACAATTAACACAAGATGACCAAATCAGGGAAACTGAGTCCCGTTTAAATGTATAGGACGAGCACACGTCCCGAGGGCTAGAAGCTGCGGCTTTAAGAGCCAGGTAAAGGTCTGGAAGGGGCACGGCCCACTTGTCCAAATTGCTAGCAAATTTCTATTTTAAAAGTTGGTGACAACCTTTCCGGAGATTTGAGAAGATTAAGATTGAGTCCCCAATCTCCCCACTGTACAGTAACCCCAAGGAGGGGGCAGGATAGAAGCATTTAAACGGCAGGTTGCCAAGCCACATGGGAGAGGTCCGAACCAGGCCTCGAGTTCTACACTCCCCACTCCATGTAAGAAGGGGGAGAAAAGGCCAGAACGAGGGTGGGGGAGGAAGAGATGCCATCTTACCCAGCGCAGTGCGTCTTGAATGACGAGGGCTCCTCTGGCGATTCCACGCTGGAACTTGAAGGCAGGGCAGCTCATCTAAGTCCCCAAATCTTACTGGGAGAGCAAAACCTGAAGGGAAGACTGCTTACCCCTGTCCAGGGAGTAGCTGCCGTGGGCAGAGACATTCTCTAAACTCACCCCAATTCAGTGACCTTTCTCCTCGTGGCTACAGCCTGACCATTAGAGACTCCATTGCACTTAACAGTGGCATGGGAGAAGGGCTCAAACACAGCTCCTCTTACATTTCTCCGGCTATCTCCCCAGAACAGAGCAAAGAGAGCGCTGGCCTGGGACCCCCGAGAGGGCTGGGGTCCCCAGAACGGCCACATGACCACTCTTTGGTCTGGGGTGGTGTTAAAGAGACACTTCCTCTCGTGTCTCAACAGTTCCTGCTGGAGAGCAGGACTATCTGGTGACAGGAAAAAAAGATTAGAAATGCATTGAGATGCAAAGGAAGGGCCTTTCTCTTTCTAAAGGATTTGGTCAGTGGGAGTTTCTTCAAGCAAAGCATCTGCTCCATGAAAAGACTTTAGAGAAGCCTTTTCACCTGAAATGGAAGTAGGGTGAGACGGAACACAGATATTCTCCCCACCACCTTTAGAGATAGAGTGAGACCAAAGAAAGAACACAGATTCTTCCCGGAAGAATACTGCTTGAACAGCTCAAAACCCAGATTGGTTCTGAGTGTGCCCCAAATGTTGAGGTCTAGCTTTGGGGTACCTAAACGAAATTAGGGTTAAGGTCTAGTGGCAGGTTTGGGGTATTTCAAGCGAAAAAGATCTATGGACTGCGCAACATATTTTCTTTGGAAAGGGGCCACTGGTCAAACCAGACTGGAGTGTTTTGATCTTGTCCACCTGCAGGCTGGGCGGACCAGTGGCCCTTATAAAAAATGGTTCTGAAAACCAAGGCCAGCACGGCCAGGATACGGCTGTACTTGTAAAGGCTGATTGATACCTTGGTTATTTTTCCCTAATCCTAGTTGAGGGAGAAAACCCTGGCTTAGCATTTGTCTTGTGACTACAAAATTGGGGCTGTACATAATAATACCCATTTGTGAGAGAATATCTCTTCCCCATAGGTTAATAGGTAGATTAGGAACTATGTAAGGGCGGACAGTGCCCGTATTTCCCTCAGCGTCTTCCCAAGTTATCTGAGGACCGGGGGTAATTGCCGAACCTTGCCGTTGTTAGAGGCTCCTTCAATGACTTCATTAATTAATGCCCAGAGGGGGAAAACATTTACAACGTTTGGCCCTTCTCGTTTTAGGTCTCGGCCAACCTTCTGCCATTTCCCGGGGTGTATTTCAGGGCCATTTACAATAAACCAAGGACGGACCTTATCTATGTATATAAAGAATTTTATAAGGTCCTTCTTTTTTACTTTTATGCCTCTTTCCTTAAGATTTCCTTTAAGATCTTTAAGGAATATTTGTTCTTTAGATAAATACGATTCCATAGTACCGACAATCGCGAAAACTTACCTCTACCCTTACGGGGTTCCGTAGAGACCGTGAGTTCTCTCGCGGAATGCTCGGGAGCGATGTCGGGCCGAGGTCCACTTAGAGGCCCACGTTGGGCGCCAATTGTCCTGTCCGGCAGGACATCAACAGTGGGTCATCGAAGGGAACCAGGGCCGAGGAGGAGCAAAAGCTCTGTAAGACAGTGGTCTGTAAAGCCTACGGCTTGGGAACGGAATCGGAGAGACAGAGAGGCAACACAAGATTTAAGATGGTGAATGTCTCTGTTTAATGAATGAAGAGAGTTTAATTAAATAGGATTTCTGAGTGGGGGGTTACAATGAGAAGAATGTCGGACCATAGGTGTGGCGGAAATCCTAGAGTATACTGTTATGTAGATTTTGGGCGGAGATGACCGATTTCTTGGGACACACATTATCTTCAGGAATTTAGGGTGTATGCTAATCCAAGGACATGGCAATGTTCAAGGACATGGTCTCTTGGCATATCCTCAAGAGTGGTCTCTGGCATATCTTCAAGAGCATGGTCTCTGGCATTTGTTGACCCTCTTTTCTAAACCCAGAACTGATTAGCATTGACTTGCTGAGAATGCCCATGGATAGAGAAGAGAAATAAGTGAAAATGTGGTTGTACCTGGGATGGAAAAGGCCCCAAAGGGGATGTGACTTAAAACAGAAAATAGGAGACGTGGAGTTCAGGAAAACTTGGGCTTAAATATTTATGTTAAATATTTAGAATGGACTCCGATACTAGTTTTGTGAGCAAGGAACATGATTCCAACTTTATGAAATCCATCCTTTCTTTCCTTAAATAAAAATAATCATAACATTAAAAAAAACATTCTGGCAAGATAACAGAATTCAAAGCCAAGAAGCTCTGTGTTCAAATCTTGCTTCTGTTGTATATTGACTGTCTGATCTCACAATCTTTATTTATATGAGTTTAACTTTACAGTACACAAGACAAATATCTAAAACTATAAATTTGTTTTTAAAATTGTGTACATAGAAAGGGGGGAAGGACCTATTTGTAAATATATATATATATATATACAGCAGTTTTGTTTGTAGTGACTAAGAATTAGAAATCAAAGAAATGTTCATCAATTGGGGGAATGGCTAGCAAGTTGTGGTATATGATTGTAATGGAATATCATTTTGCTATAAAAAATGACAAACAGTCCAACCATTCTGGAAAGCAATCTGGAACTATACCCAAAGGGTTAGAAAACTGCATATCCTTTGACCCAGCAGTGCTGCTACTGGATCTTTATCCCAAAGCAATGATAAAACAGGGGAAAGACCCACATGTGCAAAAAAAAAATGTTTGTTGCAGCTCTTTTTATGGTAGCAAAGAAGTAGAAGATGAGGAGATAACCCATCAACTGGGAAATGGCTGAACAAATGTAGTACATGAAAATAATGGGTTATTATTATATTTTTTAAATTGATAAACAAGCTGTTTATAGAAAGGCTTGAAAAGATCTACATAAACTGATGCTGAGTGAAACAAGCAACGTTAGGAATACATTGTACACAATAACTGCAAGAATGTGTGATGATCAACTATGAAGGGGTTGGTTCTTCTTAGCAGTTCAAGTGATCCAAAGCAATCCCAATAGATTTTGGACAGAAAATGCTGCTTCCAGAAAAAGATTTGAGACTGAATGTAAATCAATACATGCTATGTTCACTTCTTTTTTCTGGTTTTTAAACCTCTCCCAGGATTTTTTCCCTTTTATCTGATTCTTTTCTCCCAACATGATTTATGAAGCAATGTTTATTAAAAATAAACTTAGCACACACACACACACACACACACACACACACACACACAATAACAAGCAAGATGATATCAGAAAAAAAAAAGACTTAAATGAACTGATTCAGAATGAAGTGACCAGAACCAGAAGACTGTTGTATACAGTACCAGAAACATCCTCAATAATACAATGATCCAAGGTAATTCAAAAGATTTTTGATGAAGCAGACTATCTACCTCCAGGGAAAGAAATTATTGTTTGAATACAGACTGGATCATTCTATTTTCACTTTCTTACCTTGATTATTTTTCTTTTATTATAGTCTTCTTACACAAAATTATTAATATGGAAATGTTCTAAATACTTGCACATGTATCATCTATGTCTGATTATGTACCATCTCAGAGGGGTAGGAAATCTGGAAGAAATAAGAACTTAGAACTCAAAACTTTAAAAAAAAAGTTTAAAATTGTTTTAACATGTAAAAATTTCCTAATTACACATAATATATAATATGTACTTTTGGAGTTTCAAATCCTCTTCTTTCCTCCTATCCCTTCACACTCCTTAAGAAAACAAGTATTATGATCTCAATTATGCATGTGACTGCGTGCAAAATGTATTTTCATGTTAGGTATGTGGCCTAAAAAAACACAAACAAAATAAAGTAATATAAAATAAAGTATACTTCACAAACTACTTTCAGAGTTCATAAGTTTTCTCTTTCTGGAAGTGGATAGCATTTTTTATCATGAGATTTTTGGAATAATCTTGATCAGAATTGCTAAGTCTTTCACAGTTGATCATCTTTGCAATACTGCAATTACTGTGCATATTATTCTCCTGGTTTAAGACTATAAATTTCTGAGAATGTGCTTACCAACTTTGGTAGAAGGAGTTTCCTCTCCTAGAATTTCCCTACTCCAAGGAAATCACAGGTGTGCAAACCTATCTTTATATGCCTTTCATTCACTACCTCAGGGGCTTTAAGGATCAGTGGAGATCGCTGAAAAAGTGCATTTAGCAAACCTTGAAGCATTATGCTATTCACTTTTTATTCTTTGTGAATGGAATATTTAAATCAATATTTGGGAGCCACCAGATTCTTTCAGAGGTTAAGACTATTTGTTCCTAGCTAATGCCTCTCAGGAGTCTCTTTTTTGTAGCAAAGAAATTTGCAAAACAGTCTTGTGTTGAATTCCCCCCCCCCCAATTTCTAATTATCCGTTGCTGTCCTAAGGGCCAATTGTGCTGCTAGGAACTAACTGAACTGCCTGAAATGTGTGCCTTTCCTTATACTGAGGCTGAACATTTGGTTTCTCATCAAGATGCCCTGCCACCCCAAGGCTGGGCAATCTCTTAGACTCTCAGAGAAGCCCATCAGATTTTATTAAGAACCTTTACTCAGCAGAACTGGAATCCTGATGAGAATTGTCCAGAGAGAAAGAGCCTCTGGTTGAGAGCTAAAAAGAGAAAACCTATCTCTGTTACTGATGGCTAGACTGCATTGCATCTGACCTGTTTCATAGAAACAAACCAGTCCTAATTACTAGATAATGAAAGGAACACATTGTATTTTTAGGAATACTCTAAAATCACCCTGAACCTTATTAATGTATTCATTCAGCAAGTACAAAACAAGAATAGACTCAGTGGATGCAATACTATAATTGAGATAAAAAGGAAAAATGAGAGAGATGATCTATAATCTGGGTTACTTTAGAAACTAAAGGTGAACCTGAGAAAATGACATATGAATAATTAGAAGAGAGCCACAGTTGTAGCAATGTCATTTTATTAATCTTGTATTAATAGCTATCACTTCTGTAGAGGCAGTTCTGCTTAGTGGATAGTGCCAGACTTGCATTAAGAAAAAAACGATGAGTAGGGGTTCCAACTTTAAAGGCACTGGTCAGCTGAATGGATTAGCTCTCCATCCTTCACTATTTTAGAGTATTTGGTACCAGGCTTCTCTGCTGGATATAGCTTACAAGCAAAAATGGAGGACCACTCTGGGGATAAATGGGTAAGGGTCATCTTCTTTAGATATGACTTGAATTGAAAGGCTTTTGAGCTCCCTTTAGCTGTCTGAGACTATAATTCCAAGATTAATCATAAAGCATTTTCACATTTTTAAATCTGTCATAAGAGATATTTATAGTTATTACAAATTTTAAGGAAGTTTTCTGAAGGTCTCAAGTTCAATTATAGAGTCTTGCTTTGACTTTTCTATAGATCAACTAGGTGGTATTGTGAATGGTGTACCAGAATTGAGTTCAAATCTTGCTTCTGGCATTTAGTAGCTTTGTGATTCTGGGGAAGTGTTTGACCTCTCTCAAACTAAGTTTCCCTATTTGTAAAATGGAAATAAAAATGGCACCTACCCACACAGTTGTTGAGAAGATCAAATGAGACAACATATGTAAATTCTTATAGAAGTCCAGAAAATATTGTCTCTTTTCTCCCATTTTTACCCCACTCTCATTCACATCATGTTCCTCATTCTTTCTAGTATGTCATTTTTGTCATCTCTTGCTTTTTCTCTCTTTTTGGCAGGCTATTTTTTTTTTCATGAAATTGGGAATCTGTGACTCGTCTTCAATTCTTTTCATTTTCTTTATTTACATCAAACTTTTTTTTCTTTCTTCTTTTCTCTTCTTTCTTTGTCTTCTTTTAAATCTTGGTTTTCCCAATATTTCTGTAGTTAAAATGTTTCATACCTTTAAAAAACTGCATCTCTGAAACTTCTATGGTTGCCTCTCCATCCCATCTTATTCTTTGTTCTTCCTACTCATATCTTCTTAAGTTGATAAAGGTGATCTATTTCTGGATTCAAAAGTTACCTGCTCTGAAAATGATGCAGAATGGAACTTTTAAAAACAAACAAACAAAAAATTCAAAATGCGTGTCAATAATGACAGAAGGTAGTTTTTATTAATTTACTTTGAAAGGTTCTGAATAAAAATCCAAAACCTCTGTTAACATCTTCTTTTCAATGTTCCCTTCCAATGTGGAGGTGACCCCGAGTTTTCAAGGTAGCACAAGCCTGGCAAGTTCTCCAGGTTGGAAAGGCTTCAAATAATCATTTGGCAAGGGGCAACTTTGTCCCAGGAACAAAGTGGCTAGATTGTAGGACTCAGAGCTGGAAATCACTATCTAGTTCAACCACTTCCTTCATTTTTGGTGACATTCATCACCAAGAGAGTTGTCCATGGGTGAGAGATTACTTTTTCCCTGACTTCAGGTTTCTCCAAAGATTGGATCCTCACGCCTGGAGACTGATCCAAGGGCATGAAAGACATTGGTGAAATTATCATAATTCCTCATGGGAGGCAATTAACCTCTCCACCCTTAGTCTTTTCATCAATAGAATAGGGATAGTAATGACATCTAACATAAAGAGTGATTGTGAGGCTCCAAAAACAAAGAGAAGTGTAGTGTTTAAAAAAAAAATCTAAAATACCATATAAATGTGAATATTTTTATACTACCTTAGATACTTATTATCTACGTAGTCTTAAATAAGTCATCTAACTCTCTAAATTTAGTTCCTTTCCAGTAAAATGGAGATATTACCAGCACATGTGTCAAAAGGTTGAAGTCAAGATATATTGATGATATACACACATATTTATCTACATATATGTATATATGCACAACTAGATACATTTATGTGTTTATATATAAACATGTACACTCGTGTATGTACGTATATATGATATGAAAAGATTTGAAAAACTTAAAGTACAATATAAATGTCATGTATGTAACACTTCATTTTTAATGTTTTTTTTCCTGATTATACATGTATGTTAACTTTTTTGATACACGTATATTTATGAATCATTTTGAGAGAGAAAATCAAAACAAAAGGGAATAACAAGAGAGGGAAAAAAAAAAACAGAAAAAGGAAATCAACACAGCATGTGTTAATTTCCATTATATTTCCATAGTTCTTTTTCTGGATGAAGATGGTATTTTCTATCCAAAGTTGGGATTTCCTTGGATCATTGAACCATTGAGAAAAGCCAAGTCTTTCATAGTTGATCATCGCACATTCTTGCTACTACTGTGTACAATGTATTATTGCTTCTATTTATTTCATTCGGCATCAGCTCATGTAAATCTTTCCAGGCCATTCTATAATCAACTTGTTGATCATTTCTTATAGAACAATAATATTCCATTACCCTCATGTACCACAAATTGTTCGGCCATTTTGACGAGCATCTATTTATTTTCCAGTTTATTGCTACTACAAAAAGAGCTGCTACAAACAATTTTCCACATGTGGATCATTTTCCCTCCTTTATGGTTTCCTTTGGATACAGACCTAGTGGTGGCACTGAGGGGTCAAAGGGAATGCACAGTTTTATTATACTCCTTTGGGCAAAATTTCAGATTGCGCTCCAGAATGACTGGATCATTTCACAACTCCACCAATAATGCACAAGTTTCCCTATTTTCCTACATCCCCTTCAACATTTATCATATTTTCCTGTTATCTTAGCCAATCTGAGAGGTGTGAAGTGATACCTCAGAGTTGTTTTAATTTCATTTTCCTAATCAATAGTGATTTAGAGCATTTTTTATATGAGTATAGATGGCTTTAATTTCATCATCTGAAAATTGTTTATTCAACTCCTTTGACCATTTATCATCTGGGGAATGATTTGTATTTTTATAAATTTGACACTATTCTTTATATATTAAAAAAAATGAGACCTTTATTAGAAACACTGGTTATAAATGTCCTCCCAACTTTGTACTTCCCTTTTAATGTTGTTTGTGTTGGTTTAGTTTGTACAAAACCTTTTTTAATGTAATGTAATCAAAATGTCCATTTTGCATTTCATAATGTTTCCTTTTTTTTTTTTTTTTGGTCATAAAATCCTTCCTTCTCCAAAAATTGATAGGTAAATTATCTCTTGCTCTCCTAATTTGCTTATGTTATCACCCTTTATGCTCAAGTCATGTACCTATTTTGACCTTATTTTTGAATGGGGTTTGAGATATAGATCTATGCTGAGTTTCATATGTAATGCTTCTTTGACTTTGGGGAGGTAATAACATCTTGAAGCCCCACTTTACCCATCTATAAAATAGGAATAATGATAATTATGCTACCTTTCTCATTTAAGTTTTGTAAGACATACATATTTCATACAATCTAACTGTGTCCTTTCATCGTAATATTGTGTCTTTACAGACAATTTGCATGATACTTCTCCCCTTAATGGTTAGATTTGCATAAAATTCTTCTCAGTTTTTTTTTTTTATTTCTAGGATGTAAATTTATTTTAGTTCCCCTTGTCAAGTGTTTATTAACTTTCAGACACTCAAAAGATAGTTGGCAAATGAAAGTCTGAATGATTCCCCAGTGAATGCAGGGCCTTCCACACAGTGATATCCAGATGAGAGAAAGACCTTTATTGGGAACCAAAAGAACTGACTGCATCAATTTTATCGTTTAAGTTTTGCAAGGATTACAAATATCACACTGTGTGTTTCAACTACCACATGGGGAAGCACTATAACAATCATTTTAAAGGTGAAAAAATGAGATACAGGAAGGGTTGTGACTTACCCTGAATCAAATAGATAGTAGGTTTGTGAACCACAACAATGATAACTCACATTTATATAGTGCATTACATTTTGCATTTGATTCTCACAAAAAATCTATGTGTTTAAGTGTGAATATTATTCCAATTTTATAGATGGTATTGGGAAAGAAAAAAAAAAAAGCATGATTTATCCTGGATCAAAATCTGACAGTCATAATCAGGGGTGGGAATTTAGCTCCATTATTCTAGAAAAAAAGAGTATAGACCTCCCTTCAGGTCACCAAAGTATCTGTCCAAACCAGAATTTTTAATTCTCCATTCAGTAGTATCCCATTGTCCCATCCCCTTGTCCACCACACATACACACTATGTTTAGGGTCATTGATGTCAATCGGTCCGTGCTTTTTGGGACTCTACTAGTCTCTTTAATTATCAGAAATTTTTCAGAGGGCACTTGATAGTCACCTTTGAAGACACATGCATAAGCATTTTTAAAAATGCCCACTTTCATGACTACCTCTCTGTTTACCCAAGACTGCAAATGCATATGGAAACTGTCTTCCTTTAAAGTAATTGCTAAGGAACAAAGGGAAACTTTGGACAGATTGTCTGGAAAATACACTGATTTATTTTCCACCCACCCCGTGCCTGCAGATACATTAATGAGTCATTTTCTTTAGGCATTTGTTTCATTATCTTAAAAAATGGAAACAATAACTATCCAAACTCATGGGACCCAGGTGAGGAAGTAGTAATTGATGAGGAAACACTTTGTAGCTACAAGCCAGTGAAAGGATCTCCATAGCATTGCTGTGATCCAGAGTGGCCAGATATCAACATTTCACTTTAGTGAAAATAGAAATTACTACCTAGCCCCTGCAGCAATATAACTATAAGTGGATGCAAGAACCAAACTCTTAGAAGAGCAAAGCAATATATATTCACATATTTGGGCAGTTATAAAGAAATAAGCTTCTTTGAAGGGAGAAAGGAAGAGGCTTCCTTCTATAAATAGAAAGAGGGGCTAGATGGATGGATGGATGGATAAATAGATACATATACAGACAAACAAACAGGTAAATGGTATCTACATAGTGACTCCCAAAGCAGCGAATCACAGAGTTTTAAAATTTGGAAGGATCCTTGGTAGCCATCACAATCATCCAATGCTCAAATAAAAATCCCTTACAGTATTATGACCAGCTAGCATCTGCACAATGTTTATATATTTGCTAAACATTTCATATTTGTTATCTCATATGATTTTTCACAACAACTCTTTGAGGTAGATATGATTATATTCCCCATTTTACAGATAAAGTATAACAGACAGACATTAAGTGACTTACTCTTTGAGATAGATGCTGCTGTTTCCCCACTTTACAATTGAATAAACTAAGACAGATAGAGATTGGGACTTGTCCAAAGTCAGTCAGTCCATCAGTTATTTATTTATTTATTTATTTATTTATTTATTTATTTATTTATTTATTTATCTATTTATTTATTTATTTATTTATTTATTTTAATTCTCTGAGCCAGAATTTGAACTCAGAAATTCTGGACTACAAAAAGAGGTGCTATCACCTTATTGCCTCACTACTAAAACATAGATGTCATATCCCTAAATAGGGGGCATCAAAATTTGGCATTAAGACTCCCAGTGAGGGGAGATACTGCCTTATTACTCAGAACTCTTTGGGGAAACTTGAACTGTTAAGTCACCTCTATGTGGTGCACTAGATAGAGCACTGGGTTTAGAATCATGAAGACTCTTTACCAGTTTAAATCTGGCCTCAGAGAGTAATTAGCTCTGTGACCCTGAGCATGTCACTTAACCCTGTTTAATAATTTTCTCATTTGTAAATGAGATAAAGAAGGAAAACAACAAACTGTTCTAGTCTCTTTGCCAAGAAAATCCCAAATGAGACTTTGAAGAGTCAGACACAACTGAAAAAATAACTGAACAATTGTTAGGAATTTTTTCCTCATGTCAAATCTAAATCTACTTGTCTATCACTGCCTCCTGCTCCATCTCACACACCAATCATAATTTCTCTTAATTATTCCTTTGTGGCAAAGAAGAATAAGTCAAATTCATTTGCTTAGTGCTTTCTTAAAGGGAAATACTATCCCAATCACTCCCTTTCTCCCCAACCCCAACCTCTAACAAACTCTTCTATTTTCCAAGCTCAGCCTCCCTGAGTCATTTAACCAATCCTTATATGACATAAATTTGAGACCTTTTTCCATCTCTGTTTTCTTCCTTTCCTGGTTAATAACACTTTCCCTAAGCTGTGATGCCTAAAAACAAATACAACCCTTTTGATATTGTTGTATCCAGAGCAGACTAGACTGTGAGAAACTATAACTTACAAAATCTTGACATCCTACCTTTCTTATTAAAACTTCATATTTCATCATCTTTCTTTATTGCCATGATACCACTGACATAGTTTTCCTTGTGATTCCTATCACCAATAGATCTATTTCATACAAATGTCTTTTTAGCTATTTTCTTGATGTTTTTATTCCTAGCATAAGAGTTTATATTTATCTATCTCAAATTTATATTCTGAGATTCAGCCCTGTCTTATGTATTAATATCTTTCTTGGATCTTGTCACTTGGTGTATTAGTTATTTCTTGCAACAAAAGATAGTTTTACATAATGTGTTAGACACTAGAGATTCATTCTTATAAAGGAAAACAACTAAAATTATATTTTTGAAGTGTGTGTGTGTGTGTGTGTGTGTTTGTATGTATGTGTGTGAGAGAGAGAGAGAGAGAAGGAGGGAAAAGGAGGAAGGAAGGAAGGCAGGATGGAAAGAAGGAAGGAAGGAAGAAATTGAACAAAGTAGTGCATATAGATTTTGAAGAACTTGGAAAATTGCATATGATTTTGGTTCTAATGACATAATTCATTATTCCAGCAGGCAACATAATGATGTATTTAATAGTGTTCAGTATGAGAATTTGACCAAATTTTCACAATTGAAAAGTGATTATTATTTAAAAGTTATTTTATAGTTTCATTTTGATGTAATAGGACTCTGTGTCCCCCTGATCTTTGTTGGGGGGTGGACCACCTAGCCTTGGGAAAATTCCTAAAATGTTCCCTACCCTCCTATTTGATTCCCCTGGAAACTCCCACCTCTAATAGATCCGGGAATCAGTTTGGTCTGGGAAACAATCAACACCCTTCATTGATTTGGAAATTTAGTCCCTCAAATCACTCTCTAGCTTCAAGCCATAGAAAGCTAAATAAAATCAAAACTCAGTATCCCAATCTTTGCTCTCTTCCTAATCAGGAAAGGGCCCAGTGAGAGAAAGATCTTTTTGGTGAAAATAAACCTGTTTTTGCCAAATCTTGCTTGGAGACCGGGACTGTGAATTCTTTTGCAAAACCTGGGACACCGGCCTGGGGATCCCTGTTGCTATTAGGGTATCTTACCCCTCAATATTCTCACATTAAAGAAAATACATATATTACTCCTCCTTTATCATAATTTACTTATTTATTTACCTATTGCATTCTTTATTTTTTTATTTATTTATTTTCCCCTAACACTATAAAGTTACAGAAAAATAAAATAGTTGTTCTTCTATATGGATAATCCTGAGGCAAACTCAGTTTGGTAAAGATGACTGTGCTGGGATATGTTGTTAACTTTAGCTCCATTTATTCCAAAATGTATCATTTTATTAGTTTTTGATTTCAAATATATAGAGAGAAAATTAAATGGACAGTTTATGTCTGCATAGGACCATCAAAACAACATTACTGCCCCAATTTTGAAGCTTTAGATCTTTTTGTTTCTGCCTGTTAGAAATGGGATAGTTTTCTAGGAAAAAAAAAAAAAGAATGTTGGTCCTTCTTGTTCCACTTTTATGCAAAATCCTAAAAACAATTTTGTCTTTATTCTTAGTCTAAGGATTATGTCTATAAACTATATCAGCGGCAAGATTTATAGCATGACAGCCCTAGATGTAAAAGATTCTGAATTTAAACCTAAATCCTTTGAATCCATACCCAGCACTCTCGATGTTACTACATTCCCAATGCAAGCCGATGATCCCATATAGACTAGCATTGTTCTTCATAAATAAAGTACAAGAAGAACAAATACAGCAACATTAAGTCTTTTTATCATTCTGCTAAACTCAGGTGCTTAAATAGGCACTGGATCTTCATTAGGACAAGTAAATATATAAGTATTCTATAATTGACCCCCATTGAATGGAAAGCTGTTTTTATTTTTGTCTTTATTCTTATATTTTTGATATGAATGAAGATGTTTTTGTTTTGTTTTGTTTTTGTTTTTGTTTGGTTTGTTTGCTTATTTGTTGTTGTTGTTGTTGTTGTTGTTGTTGTTGTTGTTGTTGTTGTTGTGTTGTTTTGTTTTTTTAAAAGCCTGGAATGATCCTGGCCAAATCTTTAAAGCTACCCCTCTAGGATTAATGGGAGAAGAAACAAATCCCTGATATATCTTTTTGGTTAGAGAATCCCTCTGTTAAATTTCAAATTTCTTAAATCATCTATCTTTCTAGCCTTCTTATTTCCAATCACAAACTCTGCGTTCCAATGAAAATGGACCATAATGTCTTCCTCGAACTCAGTAAACCATTTCCTTTTTCTGTACTATAATACCATCCGTTCCCTTCAACTGTAGAATACTACCTCTTCGTGCCTCCCTCACAGCATCCTTATTTTTTTAAGGTTCATCTCAAATACCACGTAAGTTATGAAACTTTTTTTTTCCATTTTGTATCATTCTATCTTTTTTCACTTTCCCTGTACAATATATATGGCATGGAAATGGACTCCCAGACTAAAGGCTTATATAAAACAGGTCCACTCTTAAGGGGCCCTTTAGAAGTCATCATCTATTTGGATCATTAGGCTCCCATCCAATGTCCACTTTGGGAAATTGTCATTCCAAGTTTCTACCTAGGGTTCCACGGATGTTGGATTAGTAAAATGGAGATAATAGGGCTTACTTCATAGTGTTGCTGTGAAGATCAAATGAGATGTTTATAAGTTCTTTATTAACTGCAAAGCCCTACGTACCTGTTGGCTGTCATTTAGAAACATGTGACTGGGCAATAACTTATACCACAGCACAAGCCCTAATAACTTGAGTAGTGTCTCTTAAGGAAGAAAGAGGATAAAGGGAAGAATCTGAGTCTGCCTCTGAACTTTTTGAAGAGATGAATCCAGGAAGCTATCATCCAAGTGCCACTAGTCTTAGGGGCAGTCCTAATCACTTAGTCAAGCTATGTTTTTTGGCCTTTCAACCAAGTACTCATCCTTCATAGGAAAACACTTGGCTAAATTCTTTCAGACATAAGATGAGGGCACTGTTATCTCAATAGAAAATAGAAAAATATCTCAATAGAAAGATGCTAGAACACCAACTCATGGGGTGAACTAGAAAGGGAGGAGGTAAATGAGATGATGTAACAGACTCATCAGCACCTTTAAGATTTATAACCCCCGACACACTCTAGAATGCCAAGGCCACATTTATCTAATCAAAGCAAAAAATTGAATTAAGACAATGATTCAATGCATTCAGACAAAAGTCACATTTGCTTACTTCACCACTTAAGTCAAGGACTGCCTTTGGTTAGTTTAAGCAAAAAAAAAAAAAAATCAATAAAATAAAATAAAATCTGCTGTTTACATGTGGGTTTTGCCTGAATTTATTGAATTATTGCATTAATTTGACTTTTTGGTTTGACTATCGGAAGCAGCCCTCCAAGTTCAGGAATGAGTCAGGGCTAGAAATCTTGGCTCTGCTAATGAGACTGCTGCGTCATCTTGTTGCCCTTTGAAGAAACCGCATTTACTTAAGAAGTCATTTTTCTCTCCACTCCCCCGTTCTGGGCTCGTTAGCCAAAGCAATGAAACCAGTTACATAATTATCCAAGGAGCTGCAGAATAATGAACAGTAGCATTTGGGTTGTAAACATGTGGCTGCTCTTTCTCACTAAGGTTCAAATGGTTGTGTTGGTGTGCCCATTTATCATGAGGAGTAAAAGTAGTTATAGGCCCAAAAAACAGACTTCCTTACAATAAAACGAGAAGATAAGCTACAGCCAAAAAAAAAAAAAAAAAAAAGAAGAAGAAGAAGAAGAAGAAGAAGAAGAAGAAGAAGAAGAAGAAGAAGAAGAAAGAAACAGCAAACAATAAAATGCTATAATCTTGTTGCTGGAGTCTGGCCTATCTACCAACATAGGTAATTCCTACCTACCTACCTACACACAAGTATATATAGTGATATATGTATATATATATATATACATATATAATCAAATAGAATTATAGAAACTCCATCTACCTATGAAGAGACCTATGAATAATCCATAACTAAAAAATATCATCCAATATAATATCAATCAATCAACATTTCTCAAGCACCTACTATGTTCCAGGCATTGTGTTAAGCACTGGGAATTCAAAAATAGACAACAGAGTATCTGCCCTCAGGGAACTTCCAAACTAATCAGGGACAAATAGGAAATAATTATCAGAGGGAAGGCCTAGGAAGGAATAGGGGCTAAGACTTCATGTGGAAGGTCGGCTTTTATTTGGGACTTAAAGGAAGTCAGAAAGATCAGTAGTTGGATTGGAGGACGGAGAATGCTGTCCACTTGAAGAACGGCCACGAAAAAGTCCAAAGTTTAGAGATGGATTATCATGTTTCTGGAAGGCTAATGTCCCTGAACTAAAAGATACATATTTTGACTAGTGAAGTAGGAGGAGTTATACACAGACTATGCATAGGTTACAAAGTATGAATGGCACACAGAGTGTAGAAGTCGACAGAGTTTATTGAGTTGGGGAAATATAATCTGACCTGGCCTTATATGTAACACACTACTGCTTGACAAGTGGCGGTCTGCCTCTGTTTGTATATCTCCATTGATGGAGATTTCTCCTCTGCCATTCCTTTTATAAACATTCTAAGTGGTTGGATTTATTTATTTATCTTTCTTCATTTATTTGTTGTTAAGGACCCTGCCTAAGTGGGAAACCCAGAAAGCCATAAAAAGATTAAAGGGGACTGGACCATTAAGGAGCAGGTTGGTTCTCAGAAAGCCCCCATATCTGTGAATTATAAAACACTTGAAGGAATTGCAAATCAACCTTTAGGCAGATGTTGCTTGTGAATTGGGAATGAAATAAAGACATGAGGGAAGAAGAAAGAGGTCTGAGGATATAAGTGCCTCACAGTCTCCTTGTATTGATATCATCCTCTCACATGAAGGGATCTATTCTGCTAGTCAGAATTAGATCCCCAGCAGCCACCACCAGCTTGCTCCCATAACAGTTTATTTGTTTATTCATTTGTTATTCATTCATTGATTATTATTATTATTGTTATTATTGCTGTTATTTTTAACATCAAACCCAAATGATTCTTTCAGACTTTTATTCCTTGTTCCTGGTTTTGCATTCAGTAATGAAACCATGGTGTAATGAATGCATATTTAAAATAGGCCGGAGTCAGGAATTCAGGTTAAGGGAAAAATCTTCAATCTTTATTGAAGTGAAGAGGTGAATAAAGATTGCGATAGCAATATGGGCAAGAAAGATTGCGATAGCAATATGGGCAGCTGTGACAGGAAGCCAGCTAACAGAGGGGGATCTGAGCTGAAGATCTGTTGCAATGGCCATGCAAGCAGTCTCTCCTTCCCCTTCCTTTTCCACTCCCCTGCCTCCACCCACCAAAATCGTCATTTCTTATACAACACATCAGGACTTGCACAAAGAGTGGGCGGGGACCATTCTTTCTCCAAGCTTATATATTAATAGAGTATGGTCCAATTACTATTTAGCTTCATGTGCTTGGGACCTCAGCGCATCAACTCAAGCCTCAGCCCATTACACCATGGGAAGGGTCAAAGTTAACAAACACTATGGAAGCCCTAGAAGTATTTTGCTGTTCACTTATTTCTGATTCTTTGAAACTCCATTTGGGGTTTTCTTCACAAAGATATTAGAATGGTTTGTCATTTCCTTCTTCAATTTTTTTTATAGATGAGAAATTAAGGTAAACAGGTTTAAATGAGTTGCCCAGAGTCACATAGCTGATAACTATCTGAACTCAGATTTGAATTCATAGAGATGAGGTTTTCTGAATACTGGCCTATAGCATTTTACCCCCTGTGCCACCTAGCTGCCCTAAAAGTAGTAGAAGATAGATATCATATTCCCCTTGTTTCTTATCATCCTCTCTTCACTAGGTTAAACTTCTCTAATTCCTTCAGCCAGTTTTTATATGGCCTGGACTAAAGGCCCTTCAGCATTTTGCTTCGTTGTTTCCCCAAAGTTCTCCATCCATTTTGAATAGAATTAATTGGGACTGATTTAAATGAATTAAATAAAATATGTACCAGAATAGAATCTGACAGGATAGGAGAGAATAGATTACTTCAGATGTGGCCTGGCCAGAATAGAGCACTTCTTCCTTGCTAGAAGTTCTTTCTGCTTCTTAGAGCAATCTAAACCTGCATTAGCTCCTTTGATTACCATATGACATTATTGATTCATTATAGACTACAAACTAGACCACAGAGGAATGGGAGGAGCATAAAGGCCTATAAAGTTGTATGAAATAGATACTATGGTCATCCAGAGGGAACAGAAAGCAAGGGTTTCTGGACCCCAAAGGAAGAGTAAAGTTTTATCTGGAGGAGATAAAGGAGGGAGGAGATAGAGTGGTTCCCTCCCATTTCCTCCAAGTCTACTGATCTAATAGTCACCAACTACTTTGAATGAGATGAGAAAGGAGATTCTAAAGGTTCTTCACCTCTCCTTAAAAATATCATTTTGGCAATGCTGCAATGTCATAACCTTTCCAAAGTATCTATATACCAAAGGACATATTGATAAAGATTGAAATCTCTGTCCAGTGCAATTGCTGAAATCATGCATAGAACCACAACTGAGAGAACAGAACTGAGAAATAATAATGTCAAACCTTGAAGTACTTGTAGCAAATTGAGCCAGCTTTATTTATATATGTCATGTTGATGTGGGAAAAGACACATCACCTATATTCATTAGGGAAAATTTTAATAAACTGTTTAATTTTGTCAAATTGAAATGTACTTGGAAGTTTGGCCCATGAAATATTTTCTCTGTACTTAACCAAGTGCTTGCCATATAATGAATGTTTATCTAACCATCCTTTTAAGGACACCTGCTATAACCTAATGGATCAGCCAATCAGAACCTAGCTTTGAAGCAATATGACCCAGAGATGACTAAACAATAGCAAAAGTTCTGATGTAAAGGAAGGTTTATGGCAGAAACCAAACAGATTTGGGATAGGTGCCTATCTGGGAGTGAACATAATTCAGTGTGGGACCTGCATCAGCAGCCAGACACCACCCTTCTTGCTCTAGATTGTTGATTTACAGACATAGGAGTCTAGGTGAAATGTGGAACAAGGTAGTAGACACTATATAATACTATATAACAGTATAACAAAACCCCTTATAGGGATTTTTTTAATCCATATAGAATAAATGAAAAGTATTTCCATGATGTCTGCATTATATATGTTTGTGTGTATATGTGCGTGGAAGTGTGTAAACACACTTTTGTTTTGGTTTTTCTTTAAACATTGCTTCCACTGAGCAACAAAGTGGACCATAATATATGACTTGGGATATTATCATTGTCTCAAAATTAAATCCTTATTTCCTAAATTGTAGGAAGCATCTCTGAAATAAGAGAAAGGCTATTTACTTATACCTTCCACCCTTGGAAATCTAGCCTTATCTGGGGGACTGGAGGTAGGGGTTCTAAATAGACTGTCTAAATAGACAGAAAAGAAAAACCAAGGCATGAATATATGACCCTCATGTGAATAGTCAATGGTGTCTCAGTAGAATTGGGACCTTGCTTCACAAGTCAATAATATAATTTATTTCCAGACCCCCCCACCCTTGCTGTGAATGATAGAAAGGCCAAAGAAATTAGTTTTCTATTACAATAGTCAATTTGCAGCAGAGAAGATGTTCAGATTCATTCTTGTTGTCCCTTATTGAAATCAATGACAAGATCAGATGGGAAGTGGAAGGGATGTGTTATTAAGAGTGAATGGGCAATTCCCCCAAGGCTTTCTAACTTGAGCAGATAAGTAATTAAAATTTAGGATAATTTCATGGTCCATGTTTGTAAATCCCCTGATGTTTGGCCAGAGAACAATGTTTCATTAATCATTTCTAAAACTTCATCTTTGTTCCAAGATAAGAGAATAGGATATAAATCTGCAAATCTAAATCAAAACAAATTAACTACAGATATTGCATTTACCTGCATGGCTGTAGATGAGGAGATGGGGGTGCTAAATATAGCAAGTGAGATCCAGCCCAAGTCAAACTCCATTTTATGTATATTGGGAGAGGAGTGGAATATAGAGGGGAAGGTGAAATAACCATGCACCTAAGTAACACTTGTTCTGTCGGAAAATAGTAAGATCGTAGGGTTAAGAGACAGAAGATTCAGATCGAGAGTTATAAAGGCCTGAATTCAAATCTAGCTTCAGACCCATCTGGCCAGGTGATCATTGGGAAGTCATGTAGCCTCTGTTTCCTTCAATATCCCTTCTGTTAAATGGAGAAAATAGTAGCACCCATCCCTCAGACTGTCATGTTTGTCAAATAAAATGATTTTTGTAAAATATGTACACATCTATAAGCACTATATAAATGCTTTTATGAATAATATGTGCCACTTATCTTTATCAAATCATTCAGTGTTTCTAAGTTTCATTTTCCTGATCTGAATAAAACGAATTAAGACCTATATAATCTCTTAGACCTTTCCTCACGCCTTTTTTTTTATCTTTCCCTCCTTGCTTCCTTTTTTCCTTCTTCCCTCTCTTCATTCCTCCCTTTCTTCCTCCCTCCTTGCTGTCCTTTCTTTCCCTCTCTTGCTTTCTTCCCTTCCCCTTCCTTCCAATTCTCGCTAATTCCTTCCTTCATTCCTTCCTCCCTCTCTTTTTCCCTCCCTCTATTCCTCTCTTTTTCCTTACCCCCTCCATTCTGCTGTTCCTCCTTCCTTCCCTCTGTCTCTCTCTTCCTCCCTCCTCTCCCCTTCATGTTACCTCTTTCTCACTTGTAAATGAACCTCTGAATATTACAAATTCCAAGATGTTTCTTTTACCATTAATCTTATGGAAGAGCCAAGTCTTGGCCAATTTGCTTTTGCCTGTGTCTTTGTTCAGACTGGAAGTTGCGGGAATAGGGAGAAGCAGGAGACTGAGATTATTGCCACAAAGCTATTACGGTATTGCACTATTAGCTATTACAATGGTAAAACCTGAAAGGTGAAGAGAGCCTGAACCAGGCTGATTGTGGTTTGGATGGAAAAATAATGGGGAAATAGAATAAATAAGTTCTGCCAGTTTATTAGATATAAGGAATGAGGGACAAAGAAAAATAGAGGGCAACTCAGAAGTTACAGTCCCTTGATTTCAGAAAGACTTGGAGAGATTTCCCAAAACTAATGCTAAGTGAAGTGAGCAGAACCAAGAGAACATTAAAAATAGTAGCAACACTATGTAATGATCAACTTCATGGACTTGGTTCTTTTCAACAATGAGATGACTTAGGCCAATTCCAGTAGACTTGTGATGGAGAGAGACTTTCATATCCAGAAAGTAGACTATGTGGACTGAATGTGGATTATAACCAAGTATTTTCAATTTTTTTGTTGTTACTTGTTTGTGCTTTTTCTCATTTTTTTTTCCTTTTTGATCTGATTTTTCTTGTTGCAGCATGATAAATTTGAAAATATGTTTAGAAAAATTGTACATGTTTAACGCATTTTGCATTACTTGATGTCTAGCAAAGGGGATAGGGGAAAGAAAAGGAGAAAAATTTGGAATATAAGGTTTTGCAAGAGTGAATGTTGAAAATTATATTTGAATGTATGTTACAAATAAAAAGCTATTCTAACAAACAACCAGCAAAATTAATTAATTAAAATTCTTCTTAAATGGAAGGGATGGTGTATTACCATTATACTGAAAATAAGTGTTTTCTTGTTTCTGAAATAAAAATGAATTAGAGCTAGAATGTATCTTTGAGGTAACAGCATTTGTCTTTTTCAGTTTACATATGAAAACAAAAAAAAAATAGCCCTAAAAAAAAGCACAAATGACAGAATCAACATTTAAAGCCAGTCTGACTGAAAATAGAGTATTTTTTGTCATCACTATACAATTGCTTCTGTTGTGTTTTTATTGAACTTTATCTCCTGGAAAATGTCCTTGATTTTATTGATAATTTCATCTTCCTGAAATGATGCTAAAAATTCTTAGAAATTAAATTTCTAACAAAAACTGTTCCTTTCTCCACTTTTCTTTTCAGTGTCATCTATGTTTTCATACCATTATCTATGAAGAGATAAAATAGATTAAAAATCTGCTTATGATTTTCATCAATGAATGTTAAATAAAAAGTCATCAAATAGAATTATCAATATTTTAAAGATTTGCATGATAAGTTTAGGGATATACTAGAAATGCCAATAGGTTTCCAAAACAGGAAAACTATAAAAGACAGCATATTAAAAATATATAAATAAAAATCACCAGGAAAGGTTAATAGTAACAGCAGTCCTTTATCTTACCAACACTAAAAGGCAAAGCAATATTTCATGTAATATAATGAACAAATTCTACCCAAAACTAAGAATGTTTTAGTTAATGAAAAAAAAATTTCCATAACATTAGGGTTAAAGCAAAAATGTCTCCTCTCTCCTCTCTCTCTCTCTCTCTCTCTCTCTTTCTCTTTCTCTTTCTCTCTCTCTCTCTCTCCCCATAGGCGTGAATTTTCTATAGGTTAGTTATTTAGTTATTACTGTACATACATATGTATGTGTGTGTATATATAAATATATAAACATATGTATGTACATACATATATTATTGGGAAAGTATCTTTTATTAAGAAACTTGCTACAAATGTATTTTCCAAGTCTTGTTTATCCTGCTTTATAATATTCATCCCACTAATGTTAGCTTTTGGGGTTTTCTTTTTGCAAAAAAAAAAATGTTTTTTAATTTATGTCCTCATAATTAGTTTTCTATCTTCTGTGATATCTGCTATTCACTGTTTGTTAGTGAACTCTTCATTTATCTACTGTTTTAGTTGATAATTTCTTTCTTTCTTTCTCTGATTATTTTTTATACTCTGTTTACACATCCATTTGGAGCTTATCTTGATATAAAGGGTGAGCTATTGGTTGATTTCCAGTTCTCTTAGCAATTTTTATCAGATAGCGAGTCTTTATCATAGTCATTGTTATCTTTGTATTTATTGAACAATATATCACTGGTTGTTTGTTTCTTCATGTCGTTTTCTACCTTATTTGTTCCACTGATCATTTTTATGCTTTTATAAATTATTTGTACCACAATGTTTTGAGAATTGCTGCTTTGGAATACATTTTTAGATCTAGTACTGCTAGCCATGTTCAATCCCCCTGCCCACCCCAGTCCTAAATATGTTTCTATCTTTTCAGCTTCTATATGAACTTATTATTTTTCTAATTCTACAAAGTAATTCTCTGAAAGTATCCAATACATTCTTCTAGTCTCAAGGTCTTAAAAGAGAAACCCCTATTGCTTTCTCTTCAAAGCTTCCTATTATTAGTGGCAGGACCTTCTTGCTGAGGCCCACATAAACATTGTTCACCATATTATGTTTCTCCCCATATTAAAAATCTATTATGACTTCTTATATGAAAAAAGCTAAAAGTGATATAGGCTAGCTAAAGCAAAACAGTAATGAACTTTTATTATTCTGGAGATGTAAAGGACTGAAACTATGAAAAGGTAGAGAGAAAAGAAAAATAGACCTATCTATTGTTGATTCAGTCGCTCTGAACCTTGCCAATCATCTTGCTTGTAGACTTTTGGGCCAAAGTAGAATATGGAATTATAGAATAGAATCACTATCTGAATTCAGTGACTAGGAGAGCAGAGCAGATGACCAGTTCACACAATCCTCCCAGATTCATTGTTGGCCATATGCTAGAGTGTTATATAATAGACAATCATGATGGGCTTGCTCTCTGATTTTCTGCCCACACTTTCTCAGTGCTATCTTCACTGTCATGCAAAGTGGCTATGCCATTCACTCACTGGATCTTCATTCGTTCATGGATTCAAGTAAGAAATGAGACTACTAAACTCCCAATGAAATTTAAGGAACTCTCATTCTAACCAAGCAGCACGTCACTTTGTGAAAGTTAGCTACTTTTTCCGTAGGTCCACTTTAGCCACTGAATTAGGTTTTTGTTTTTTTCTTCCCCCCTTTATACAAGTTGAATTGTAGTATTTGTTAAGAGAAAGAAGATTTTACCAAATTTCTCTGCTAGAAGGGACATGAGAAACATTCTGGTCCAATCCTCCTCATCTTATTGGCAAGGAAAATAGGGGCTCCAGAAGAAAAGGATATGGTGAGTTTTTGTAGGTATTCTGTGGCAGACCTAAGATCTGAACCCAAGGCCTTGGTATACCAACCCAGGACTCTTTGTACTTTGTCACATGGCTTCTCGACATGGAATTTCAACATAGAAAATCTGCCTGCTATAATTTCTTGGCTTTAGATAGTAACCTTGACTCCGAATACTTAAGTGACTTGGCTATCCCAAAACAGCCAATATGAGTCAGAGGGATGAAATAGAGCATCTTGTAGCCTCTAGGCCCAGTGTTCTATTGACAGGAACATTCATTCTTAGAAATTTTATATAAACTATAACTAAACTCTAATTCCTTGCCAATCCACACAGGTCTACAATTTCTTTTTCAGCCTTATGAGTGGATCTATCATGAAGGATTGTGATGGGAAGTGTTTAGGTTTTATCGTCCTAAACAGACCGTAGCTACTAAAGCAATAAACATGGATTGAGATGGCAAACAAAGGCATGGGGAAAGGTGTTTCTTGTTTTGTTTGGGTTTTTTTTTTTTGCCTCCTGTACAACAAACATCGGAGTTCCACATTTCCTTTTCTCACCTACAATTTTCAGAGCTTTAGGTTATAATTATCTGACATTTGGCTTATTGTGGTGTAAATAGTTGCAGTTGTTGATTTCTCCCACACGGCCAAGTACATCAATGAATTTGATTAGCCAGAGCTGGCCCTTCCATTAGTTCAGGCAATTATATTGGACAAGTAATCTGAATAAATGAAAACATTATCCATTGATTGGAATCATTTTCATTATCTACAATACTCACATTGAGCATCAATTAATGCGGTGATTCTTTGGCAAAATGGAATTGGTAGATTTTAAGTGGATAAATTCAGCCAGTGGAATTTCTAACAGCTTTGAGCAAAGACATTCCTAAGCTTTAAAATGAATAAACCTTTTCCCCCATAATTTCATGTTTTCATAGGGTCACATTATTCAAAGCTGTAGCACCCCTTAGAAATCATCAAGTCCAAACCTCTCATTTTCTTTCTATTTATGAACAACTGTCTTGATGTTGCTAGCAGAATTTCCTACTTGAAAGCAGCATATTACAATATTCTTGAGTCACTTCTAGCTAAGATGCTGGAAAAATAAAATGATTATATTTTCTCTTCAAAGTAAGCCCATCCTGTCAGAAGGCAATGAAGGAAGATACTTCTGCACTTCAGTGTCTCATTATTAAAAAAAGAAATCTTAGTAGTCATTTCTTTGAGAAAAGGGCACTCTATTTTATAGAGTGAGTAATCAAACTCATTTATTTATTATTTGTAGAATTGAGCACTTTTTGTAGGAAATTTGCTTAAAGAGAAGCATGCCTTGATGCCAAAAAAAAAAAAATCATCCTAGGTGCTTTATCTTTGGCAACCAAGGGAGAAAAGGGCTCTACTTGAAATTGCTATTTTGGTATTCTCCAAAAAAAGGATGACTTTTGTCTATTTTTTTTCCCATTGGAACAGACTACTGCTATTTTTACTAATTCAATGAAATAAGAAAAAAAGGTTCTGGGTAGAGTGGGGGGGGGGAGGAATTGCACACACACACACACACACACACACACACACACACACACACGCTCCCATTTTCCCAGAAAGGTTGAAAAGATACAGCAAATGTGATTCTCTGTTTTATCACCCATTTTTCCAAGACAGTGTCAGCAAATGTTGGGATTGTAATTGACAGGTTTTCTCTGTTGGAAGTCACTGTGTTAAAAGAGATGAGTTTTGCTTCTTTCTGAAATAAATCTTTATTTTGCAGCATTCCATCATGAATATAGGCTGTGGGGGAAACACAATGTATAAATAGAGACCATGGAACTTTATAATGAAAGATATTTTACCTTAAGTCCTATAATCATAAGCATATAATCATCTACTCATGGTTTCCTCCCTGTTTACATGATGGAAATGAATATCAAGTATGATATTCTTAAAATGCAAAATAAAAAAAAGTTTTATTTCATTCAATAAACTTTTATTAAGCACCTGCTATGATATCTCTCAAGTTGCCAAAATATACCAATATTTCTTTCATTTTGGATATATGAGGGCATATGCATTTCTTCATATCTCTGATATATAATGAGAAAACATTTTAAAGTAACTCATTTCCTTGATAGGGAGAAAAAAGTATGATTCATTTATATATTTTAAACCTAAGTCTTTGTTCAAATGGAGGTGGGGAACAATATTATATCAGGATAATTAGAGTAGACACTAAATTAAATTGGGTTGCTATTTTTTGGAGGGAGGTTTAGATGTCAAATGTTTGCTATAGGTAGCAAGATTGATTTCCACAAGACACGTGGGGAAAATCATCTTTAATCATTCATTCATCTATTTATTTATTGAATGAAGCAATCAGGTTTAAGTGACTTGCCTGGGGCCACACAGCTATTAAGTGTCAAGTGTCTGAGGCTGATTTTGAACTCAGCTCCTCCTGACTCATGGGCTGGTATTCTGTCCACTATACCACCAAACTGTTCCTTCCTTTTATTTTATAAGCACTTCTAGGCTATACTGGCATAATGACTTGGCTGTTTGGGGCCAAGAAGATTTGACATTAAATCCTCTCTCTGGACCCAGTGACTCTATATCCATGGTCAAGTCATAAATTGTTGGGGATTTCTATGAGGCAATTTTCTGAAACATTTTTATTGAGTTATACTGAGATTGTGAGGTCAATTGATGGAGAGAATTCACAAACAAATGGATGTATTTACAGGACCATGAATGAATGATTCTGTAAGTTCACATCTCAGTTCAAAAGAGTTCCCTAACCTGGATATGCCCTTAAATCTCTATAGGCCTGCAATAACTTTCTAGCAATTTGGTGACAAATACCATCCATGGAAGGGATAAGATTATGCCATAAAGAGTTCCCCATATTGATGAAATCATTTGCAAACCATTCCTGCCAAACATGCACCTGTTCTTAGTACTTTTTCTATTGAAGGGTTTCTCCATTGACATCCTCTCCTGATACCTCACTGTGGTGTGGGAGGGGCTCTGATTTCTCAGAAGGTTAAGGAGGCATACATTGTACATTTGACCAAATTGTCAATCTGGCAATATACTCACTCACTGCTATTGAAGGAAACTGATAGCCAAGTACAAGAATACAACTTTTTACAGGAAGCTTTTCCCAATTCCTCTTAAATCCAGTATCTTCTATTTATTCATTCCCATTTATCACATAGAGAGCTTGATTTGTAGATGTGTAATTGCAGTTTGTCTTTCCCATTAGATTGCAGGCTCCTTGAGGGCAGTGATGCTGTTTGTCTCTTTTTGTATCTTTAACACTTAGAACAGTGTCTGCCACATAGTAGGCACTTAATAAATGTTTATTAATTGATGGATGGTTAGAAGAGGACTTATCACCACAAGACTGGCTACTTACTAGGTGATACATTTTTTTTTCCCCGTGGTTATGGCAAATAAGGAGAAAGAAACATATTTAAGATGCAAAGGGATTGTGACTTTCATTAGAGGACAGAGTACCCCATTAATGAAAGCCTAGATCCTTATGGAATGATATTTGATATAAAACTAGAAGGAGGCTTAGAGGCCATTCTGTGCATTATATTGTAAAGGGCTGAAACTCTGAGTTAATGCACTGAGGATGGACAACATAACACTTAAGGCTAACTACCGATTGGACAATACTCTATTAGCATATGCTTGGAAAATGGCCCTTCCACTATTCTGTGCTGGCTCCATCTTTTGGTGTAGACAGAGAATTGTGGGAAGGATCAGGCAGTTGAGTAAGACAAGCCAGGGTACTTTTGGTGGTAGAGGAAGAGAAGGAAGGTCCTGCATCCATCCTATTCACTTCTACTCCTAAAGACCAAGAATAAAGACCAAGGACTTTTGCTTATCCTGACTCTGGCTGATTCTAAAGTATCCAGGGTGCTAACTCGGTCCTCACATTATATCGTATGAGGAAAATGAGGAGCAAGTTGAGTGACTAGCCCCAGAATATGTAGAAAGGAAATATCAGAAGTAATATTTGGACACAGATTGTCACAATTGAAACACCACACAAACACACACACACACACACACACACACACGCACAGCTCCACCCTGACTCCACTTTGAGGTAATAGACAAACTGAAACTGAAACGTCATGACTAGGCCATTAACATTTGGTGGAGATGGAGGAAACTCTCAGGAGAAGGACACAATAATTTTAGGATTATTGGGATATTAAACCTGACTGAATATTTGTCTCCATCCCAGTTCCAGTCCTCTTTAGTCCAATGACTTCTTGCTACACATGAAGAACTGAAGATCCAGAAGGTCTAGAGGCCCAAACATTCAGTTTATAAGGACCAAAAGTTAGGACTTGATTTCTGCTAAATACAAATCCAAAGTTTTTTCCCTGATCACCTGTGGCTTTAAAATATTTGTGTTTGTTAACCGTCAACATTTTACTGGTTCACAAACTTTGTCTTCATAAAGGGAAATGGTGTTTTCACCTGTTAAATAGGTTTAAAACAATTTTTTCCAACTCTTTAGTACTGGTACTTTACCTGCATGGAATGTTTCATTTTTCAAAATATAGTCCCATCTGTTTTCAGCAGAAATTCCTGATAGGAGCCAGAGGCAGGAAGATGTGAGCAGCCTGAATGATGTGCCAGATGGACACACTTTGAATGTGGATTTCTGTTCTGTTCTCATGGCCCCTCTGGGCTGGTGAGAATTTCTTTCTGACTACATTTCAGACAGTCCAGAGCACTTGCTCTTGTTCCATAGGTATGGGTTTCTCTGTTTCTCTTGCTGAAGGTGTTTTTTTTTTTCTTTTTTAATTCACCTATTATTTAGTTTGGGGCGTGCAAGCAGCACAGCTTAGTGATTGAATTGCTATATTTAGAGTCAGGAGAACCTAATATTGAATTTCAAGCCTTACATGTACTCTGTGAATTATCCCATGCATTTCATTTAAACATTATGATTCCTCCATCAATCTCAGGAATATTCCTGCTAACATACATGCCATCAATTAGGTGAGTGTGTAAATGGAGTGTGTAAGTTTCTGATGTGGTGTATGCTTGTAGAAGGGAAATTTGTACCTCAGGGCTCCAACAGAATAAAGTAGAGGGTTTTTTTTTTGTTTGTTTGTTTGTTTTGTTTTTTTGTCTGTTTGTTTTATGATAGTGACTTGAGAAAGGTCATTTCCATACCTGGAATCCCCACACAGAACGCATCATAGGTTCTTCCTACTTTTGCAGATGACCATTAAGTGAGGCAAATTTCAACATGTTTTTGTTAAGTACTTTAATAGATACGAGGAACTATAGGAAGTACTTAGGATTTTCATTCATTCAGCTATTTTGCCAGATGTGTGATGTCATTGATGTAGAGAGAGCTTACAAGTAAACTTTATCAATGCAAAAGTTACTTAAACAGTAGTTTATAAGCTTAGACATAGGTCTGAGATACTTACTGAGAGGTTTGCACAGGGTCACATAACCTGTATATAGAAAGAAGTAGAACTTGAAACCAAAGATTTCCCAGAAACGTCTCTGTCCGTTTTCTGGTTTTCTCTGCTGAGGTGTTGAGGAGGCAGAGATGAAACTGAGGTTACTTACCATAAGACATTTGCCATTTTAATGGGCAAAACATCAAGTATACATATAAATATTTTAATATTGTGTTTCTTTTAAGTCTGCTAACAAATCCTACTTGCATTAATAGACTAGATTTGGAAAGTGTGACCATCTAGGCTTTTCCATGGCATAGTGGATAGAGCATGGGAATCGAAATCAGAAAGACCAAAATTTTAATCTCGTCTCCAACTTTTGTCACTCTATGCAAGTCATTTAACTTCTTGTTTTCAGTTCCTTCATCTGTATAATGGGGTTATTAGCACATGACTCACAAAATTATCAAGAATGCATTCAATCAAGAATGCATTTATATATATATAATTTGTACAACTTAAAAGTTTTAAATAATTTTAGTTATACATCTAGTTGGTACAGTGGACAGAGCATTGTGGAGTCAAGATGATCTAACAGGATCAAACATTTATTAATTGGATGATGCTGAGCAAATCATTTAATCTTTATTTGTTTAAGTTCCTCATCTGTAAAATAAGCATTTGCCGGAGAGTTAAGGGTAACTACCGTTTGGACAATACTCTATTAGCATATGCTCAGAAAATGGCCCTTCCCACTATTCTATGTTGGAGAAGGAAAAGACAAATCATTCAAATATTTTTGCCAATAAGATCCCATGTACAAAGTTCATGGAATAACATAGAGTTGAACATGATTGAATGACTAAACAATAAATAAATTCTAGTAGTAGTAGCAGTCATGATAATGATAATAATTTTTCCTAGTAGGTTGCAAGGAATAAACCTGTACCACAATCTAAGAAATGTTCCCCTAAACCAAAGAAATCACAGATCTAGTTTAAAAAAAATGTTTAGCCTATGAAACATTGATTTTATTAATGGGGTGTAAGTAAAAAATCACAATTTTGAAGGAAAGTAGGACATGGATAGCTGAGTAGTCCAATATAATTGAATGAAAAGATCAAAGTACCTGATTTGAAATCTTAGGGAAAAAATTCACTTGTGACCTTGGCCAAATGGCCAAGTTTCTTATCTTTGTTTCTTTATATGTGAAATAAAATGATTTGAGATTATTCTGAGCTCAAGTTGAATGAACAAAAAAAATATTATGAAATGAGTGGAATTAAGAAGGTCTCATATAAGACATGGTACTTAGCTGAGCTTTGAAGAAAGCTGAGAGTTGAAAGCTTTGGAAGTAAATCAGTAGTCAGTTTGAAGAAATCTGATTTTGTTTTGTGTCATATCTGGTTGCAATAATTAGTTTGTTTTAAGTGGAGGTGTCAACATAATGGGTACTAAAATTCATAGCGTTCTTTCCTTTTCATTTCATGACATTGATTTTATATAAACATACCTGAGTTCAGTCAAAATCATTCTGAGCCAAGTCTTAGTAAAATTCTTGCTATCTAGACAGAAATTGGATTCTGACTAATTTTATAATTACCTCTTTCTCTTATAAGCTTCATATCTCTTTGTAGTTGAAGCAAAAGTCAGTTCACTTGAAAGTATTTAGATAATGAAAAACAATAATAGCAACAGATTGTACCAGGAGGGAAAATTAAGGGAAGAGTCAATAATTTCTTAAGATTTTGCTCAGATTTTTCCTTTAGCTCCTAGCTGCTAAGAAGAGGATGACCCTCCCCAATAGTGCCCACATATATCCCACCTTAGTCCCACCAGGGCCTTGCAGAAGTGAGTTGGAATGGCCAGTTATTCACCCTCTTGAATAAATGAGATTCCAAATAGCTTGGGATATGGGCAAGTTTCTTCAGTTCATGGAAATATTTCTGTGCACAGAGATATTCCAGTTGTTTTGTGTAAATGGTGGAGCAGTGTGGATAAAGTAATGGCCTTGGGTTAGGAGCATCTGAATTCAAATCTGGACTCAGATATGTGCTAGCTGTGTAACCCTGGACAGGTCTTTTAACTTTTTGCCTTGGTTTCCCCATTTGTAAAATGACCTGGAGAAGGAAGTGGTAAATCACTCCAGTATCTTCGCCAAGAAAACCCCCAAATAAAATCATGAAAAATCAAACAGGATTGAACAACAACAACATATGGTTTAGGAGGAAGATTAATTTATTGCAGTATCTATATGTCACTTGTGGTCTTTCTGGTTGGGGATAACTCCACCAGCTCCTAACATTTAGTAAATAAGCTTGCCTTTTAAAATTATGAAATTGGGGCAACTGGGTGGGGCAGTGGATAGACAACTAGCCCTGAAGTCAAGAGGATCTGAGTTCAAATATGGCCTCAGACACTTAACAGTTCCTAGCTGTGGGACCCTAGGCAAATCACTTAATCCCAATTGCCTCAACAAACAAATAAACAAAAATTAATAAAAGAAAATAAAATTATGTGATTGATTCCTTTAAAGCACTCTATATTCCACAAAGCTCAATGCATCTAATTTCAAGTTCTCTGAATTTAAAGAAGCCTTTTAGCTTATGTAGTTCAATCACATCTAAAAATATATGTTATTAATTAGTAAAAATATTTATGAGTGGGGCAGCTAGGTGGTGCAGTGGATAGAGCACCAGCCCTGAAGTCAGGAGGACTTGAGTTCAAATCTGGTCTCAGACACTTAACACTTCCTAGTTGTGTGACTGTGGGCAAGTCACTTAACCCCAATTGGCTCAGCAAATATATATATATATATGTGTGTGTGTGTGTGTGTGTGTGTGTGTGTGTGTGTGTGTGTGTATACATATATATATGCACATATATTATATTTAAGCATGTATGTGTGTGTATATATACATATATATATGCACATATATTATATTTAAGCATGTATGTGTGTGTGTATAAATGTGTGTTTTTTTTCCCTGTTCCTGCTGTAGCCAACTGAGCAATCATCCTGTCTCAAGTCTTTCTCCACTCATATTCATCACCCCTTAAGGTCTCAAATTGATCTTCCTCAATCATAATTCTGCCCATAACAATAAATTATTCAATAAACTTATTCAATATTCAACAAACTACTGTGGTTCTCTATTACCTTCAGGGTCAAATATGAAGTTCAATGTTTAACTTTTAAATATTTTTATAACTTGGACATTCACTTATCTTTCCACTTTTATTATCATTTTCTCACTTGGGACATTGAGAGGTTGACACTTAGCCAGGGTCACAAGGCAGTTTGTCAGAGTTTAAACTTGAGCTTAGGTTTTCCTGCTTCTGAGGCAATTTCTCTAGCCACTATATCCTATTACCTCTCATTATTATATTGTTAGACTAAATAAATGGAAAATTACCACAGACTTTGGATACATTTTCTGTTGATGAAAAGACATTTTCTTAGTTTCATTGTCTGTTATGTTACTAGGAAATGGCAGTCGTAAAGATGTAGGATCATCATGTGCTCCTTCTGAGTTGTGCTTCAATCCAACTTCCATTTTTTTTATTAATTCATTAACAATATTAAGCAATTTGAGTCAATCAGTAGAATCAAATTTGTTAAACAGAAACTCTGTGGCTAGAATTGTGCTAAGGAATAGTAAATGGTAATTTTTTTTTTTAAAGAGAAATACTTCAGCCTTATCATCAAGTAACTCACTTTTTAAAAATGGGAAAGACAAAATGCAAATAATTAAATAAAGTACATATAACATGTACCAAGAAGATAAGTGAGGTAGTCCCAGGCAGGGGGAAGAGGGAAGGAGAACCATTAGCAGCAGAAAATCATGGGAAATTGTCCCCTCAGAAGGTAGGATTAGAATTAAGGCAGTATATTCTTCCTTTCTTCTTTCCCTTTCTCTCATTCTCCTGCCTTCCTTTTTTTCTTTCTTTCCTTCCTTCCTTTCTTCCTTCCTTCTTCCCTTCTTCTTTCCCCAAATCCTCATGTACAAACATGTACACATATGTCTATGCACAATATTATTCACGTGTGTTTGTATACATATAAATATGCATATATATGTATAGATGTGTGTATATATATTTATACATATATATGTATATACATCTTTTTTTGTTTTTATTCTTAGGAGTGGTAGGATGTAAATGTGTGGCTCCCATAGAGGAAGGCAACCAAACACATGCTTCTTCCTCCGACCTTTATTTAGTAATATCCCATAACCAAGTGATTTATCTAATCCATGCAGTGGATAGCCGCAGTCTATTCTCTGGATGTTAATAGCCTGAAATCCCTTTCCAAAGCAAACATTAATCAGTCAGGGATGGGTTATTTTATGGTCTTTAATGGCCTTTGTAGATAGATGGAGATTTTGTTTACAGATTATTCTTCATTGAGCTGCCATACCCAGGGAGCTCAGATCCTTAAGAGATGCTCTTCAAATATAAATGGCTGCTGCAAAATCTGCTCACTCTTAAATTAAATTAGTGGGTGCCATTGTCTCCTAAGCCTAGGTAATGGAGCAGCATGCTCAGAATGCCTTTGAGGCTAGACATCAATGGCCAAAGTCTTAGACATTATTTCCTCTTCCCAACAAATATCTCATTGTTCTCATGTGCAAACTGATGAGCTTTAATTTCCATCTCTCTTGAGTATTTTTTTTCCTTCAGAATGCAGCCTAATTTTAAATTTATTTTTTATGCAATTTTCGTGTTCTAATGAGGCTCTGCCTTCAGGTCAGACACTCCTGACAATTTCCCATCTTTAAAAATGCATGCAAACAAGAGAAGTGCTTCATCTTTTCCAAATGTTTTAATAATGGTAAATATTCTGGGAAGAGGGGGTTTTAATAATTGTTGCATGTGTTTTGTTGCACATGGAACTTCTATGTGTTGTGCCTTTTGGGGTCACATTAGTCATAGATTTATAATAAAAGATTATCATTCCTCTTGGATTTCAAGTCTTACTAGCATAAGGCTTGAAGAGACTGTGCAGTCTGCAGAACTGGGTATATTTATATTACTCATGAATGCATGTGGGTCTGGGCAATCCCCCAAAGAGTATTGGCTTTTTAAAGGTATCTTTCCACGGGGAATTTTATTTTTATCATAAGAACTGTGGCCAATTTAGAATGTTAATGTTTGCTTGAGTCACTATAAATTGAATTTTTCCCTAGTTTAACCTAAAATTGAATTTAGGTTTATACAGGATATAATATTGATTAAAATTTTGACAATTCTGTTTCCAAAGATGAGAAAGTTGATTGAATATGTTTTTAAAATAAATTTAAAATATAGCAAAAAATAATATTGAGATCATCCTAATACTTCCCATATATTATGAGCCCATAAAATGAGGTCATCCTGAGAGATTTTGGCATGTAGAAAGAAACACATTCACTTCCCTGACCTCAGTTTCCTTACATATTACATGAGAACTTTGATCTAGTTGATTTCTTAGGCTCTTCCAGATTTTGATCTATGAGTTCAACATTAACAGTGGCAAGCATAGAAAAAGAAGAATGAAAAACACTACTAGTTGAATATAATCATAGTTTCCTAGCAAAGTAATGAACAATTTCTTATTCTATCATGAAAAGGAGTGAGAAATATGGTAGACAATAGGTACATATAGGAAGAATCAGGCACCTAAGTGGATAGTGTCCCAGACCTGAAATAGGAAGATTCATTTTCCTGGGTCCAGATCTTGTCTCAGATACTTACTAACATTGTGACTCTGGGCAAATCATTTAACTTTGTTTGCCTCAGTTTTCTTATCTGTAAAATGATTTGGAGAAGGAAGTGGAAAAACATTACAGTATCTCTGCCAAGAACATCCTAAATGGTATCAGAGAGAGCCAGATATGACTAAAAACAACAGAAAAACAACCAGAAAAACTAGAGAAAATCATTAGATGCTCCAAATTCAAATGAGACAAAAATCCATGAAAGGAGACAATAGTAAAATCAAAGATCATAAATGCCTACTTAATTTTTTATTATTATCATTTTATATGATTTATTTGAGATTATAACTATGTACCAGGCACTGTGTTGAGTGTTTGGGAAACAACGAAAAGAAAAAAAAGAAGCAACTCTCCTTCAAAGAGCTCAGAATTTAATGGATCAATAACATATGATTTAAATACAAATGGTATATAGAAAGGAAAAACTGGTAATAGCCTCAAGTGAAAGCCTGGTACATAGTTGGTATTTGATAAATCCTTATTGACATGACTTACATTATTATAGTCATTGTAAAAAATTATTATGGCATCGAGGTAGTACAGTATGTACAGCCTTGGGCCTAGAGTCAGCTGGGTTCAAATTCAGACTTAAATATCTACTAGATATAAAACCCTGCTCAAATTACTTAATCTCTGTTTACCTCAGTTTCTTCATCTATAAAATGGGGATGATAAAACCATTGATCTTGAAGAGTTGTTGTAAAGATAAATTAATTAATAATTACAAAACACTCAGCACATTGCTTGACATATGATAGGTATTATGTAAAAATGTTTGCTATGATGAGGATTATCATCCTGTCTCTACTTACATTGGTTCTGTACTTATGTGAATGGTGCACTTATGTTTATGTGAACTGATGTGAACTGTGTACTTATGCTTATGTGAAATATTCCTTACAGCCACATAATATTTAAATATTTTCATCTATATTATAATTTACTTAGTCCCATGATCAATTAACACCCATGTTTCCTTTACATTTGTTTTTGGTAAACATAAAAAGGGATTCTACTTATTTTGAATGTATGAGAATATAAGGGATCTTTTTGTTTTTTCCTCCTTCAAATATAAGCTTAGTACTGAGATCACCAGGACAAAATGCATGGAAAGTTTACTATACTTTATAAAGTCATAATTTTTTAAAATAATTCTGAATTTATTAATGTGACTTTTGGATGAATTTACTACTCTACCAGCAGTGTATTTGTGTGCTTATCTTAGAACAACCTCTTCGAAATTGACTATTTCAACTTCTATCTTCTTTGGCAATTTACCATGATTGAGCTGATACTATAAAGTTGTTTAAATTTTCATCTTTTTCTAGATTTTTAGTAACTTGTTAATGCTTTGGAATACTCCTAGCAATTAAAAAAAAACAATACTAGAAACCTGCTTTTTTTTTTGCTCTTTATTTTTAATTTAAAAATATTTAAAGTTCTAATATCAAATTCTACACCCTTTTTCCTTCTTCTTTATTTAAGATAGTAAGTAGTCAGACATAGGTTATATATGTTCAACTATGTAAAATATATCCATATTAGTCATTTGGTACAAGAAGATAAAAGAAAAAAGAAAGAAAAGAAAGTAAAAAAATAGCATGCTTCAGTCTGTATTCAATTACTATAAATTCTTTCTCTAAGGGTGGATAGTATGTTTCATCATTAGTACTTTGGAATTGTCTTGGATCATTATATTATTGAAAATAGCAAAGTCATTCACAAATTTTTATTAAACAACACTGCTGTTCCTGGGTACAACATTCTCCTGATTTTGTTCATTTCATTATGCATCAGTTCATGTAAATATTTGCAAAACCTGGTATTTCTAAGTGTTTGTTACAAATCTGAATGTGAGAAAACCAAAATGTTGCTCTAATCAACACACTTTCCTTAGTCTAGGCTGGACTCCAGAACTCTTATAAGGTGGAACTCTATTTAGTGCCATGAAACCAATTGACATGCATCCACTTTCTTATTTCTGATGATATGATAACATTGTTTGTGGAAGGATAGATCACCTTTTTAAAGTTTTGTTTTGTCTTGTTTTTAATAATGAAGACTTCTGCAAGTTGCCAGAGTGGTCTATTGATTCCTGAATTATTATTTTCTTTATTTATTTTTTACATTTGGAATGTTAAGATTAGATGGTTAATTTTCTCCATCTTCTACTTTTTGAAGTTACATCTCTTCAACTTTGGGAAACAGGACTCCTTTGGGGAGAAAAAGAAAAGGTAATCACAGCAGCATAGTTTTAGAAGGGATAAGCATGGACCAAGGTCTCTAAGTCCAAATCCCTCATTTTGGAGTTAGGAGAGATGAGGCACAGGATGACTTGCCTAGGATCATACATATAATATCTGAGGTGGGAAATTAATCCAGGTCTCTGACTACAGGTTAGAACCTCTTACCCACTATTCCCCATGAGGTCCTCATTAAAGAAAGAGGGAATGGGAAGTATGCTTGTGAAATTGTAACTGTTGGAACAATTGTTCTAAAAAGTAATTTGAAATTCAAGAAAAAAAATCACTGAAATGTTCATATCATTTGATTCAGCAATACCATTATTGGACATTTCACAGATAGGAGAGGGGAGGATAGAAAGGAGCAGAGGGGAAGGGAGGGAGGAAAGGAGAGAGGAAAATACTTTCCTGATCTCTATTTATCTTTAGGAATTAATATCTTAAGCTCAAATTAATTTCAAACTTATTTTGCAAAGGTTGTGTTTTGTTCATTGTTGCTTAGTTGTTTTCAGCCATCTCTCTATGACCCCATTTGGGGTTTACTTAATGAAGATCCTAAATGGGGTTATTATGATTATGATTTTGTTTCTTTATGCTTTTTGACTGGACAGCCTTGGCCTGGCATCACTGAGCCACTTTCAGGAGAATTCTTTGGTAACACCCCAAGAAAAAGGCTATTTTTCAACTCTCAAGTGCCCAAACTGCAAGGAAGCCATATTATTTTTCATTTAATGTGTGCAGCACATGAACAATTAAGAAGATGTAATTGAATGAAGCTAATCAGCAAAAAGCAGAGTTTGCCCCTGGGATCCCACTCTAGTCAAATGATGTTCTTATCGGTAGGTTGATCTGTTCTGCTAATAATATGAAGCAGGCTCAAAGCACAGGCTACTAATTGTGGAGCTCCGGGGACACTGGGTATAAAAATGATACACTTAACGTCCTTAGAAAAGGAAAAGCTTTTAATAATGCAAGAATGGTGCTGCTGATTAACAGAGAGAACAGAACTATTGGTTGACCTATCCTGTCAAATTACCTTTAAGAAAGGAAAGGAGAAAAAAGATGATAAGTTCAAGTCCATGTGCAGTCATTACCAAAGACCAGGAAGACTTCCTTTAATCACTCATTGCTTTCTGTGCTTTTGAGGTAGATGATACAGACTAATTAGAGAAAGAGTCAATCCTCACTGATGTTCAAAGCTCAAATCACAGATTTAGAGCAGGAAAGAATCTTAGATGAAATTTTGTCCAATGTCTTTCTTCCTTTAATGTGGACTAAGACTAAATCTCAGGGGGTTGATTGCCCTAGTTTAGTAGAACAACTAGAATTTGAATTCAAGGTTGTTGGATTTCAAATTCAGCATTATTTCCTTGATGCTACCATGTTTTGCAAATCATACAAACTAGAGAAAATTTTATTTTGACTCTTCTTCTTCTACTGACCTCCTTGTCTCCCTGCCTCCTTTTACCCTCAATTTTTATTATTATTTTATCATTTATTTATTTTATTACCTCTCTATTATTATTATTAATTTTCTAAATATTTCTGTAACTTACAAGGAAATGGAAATTCACAGTAAGTATTCTTTTTAGGAGCAATGAAATTTAGTGACAGGAGCACCTCAAAGGAATGATGTCTCAATTAAAGTAATTCAGCCTTCACCTGAACTAAATGATAACCCTTTCCATTGCTTATTTAAATTAAATCTGTAGAGCAGCCTACTATACAGTGGGTCAAACCCAAACCTCTGGAGATCTAACGTGATCTCTATATCTTATCTTCCAGTCTTTGAAAATGGGCTTGATGGTAATCTGCCATTTCAAGAAAGTCTCAGTGGTAGTGTTATTTGGTGACATTTTACCTGTATAATTTGAATTAACTCATGACATTTAATTTTCTATATCATTCAAAATCAGATATTGAAGTAGCTGATGTATCCAAGCATTGTCCTGAGTTTGCATCACTTTGTTCAGGCATTGTTAATGTCTTTCTGTATAAAAATAATTTTTAAAAAATCTTTCTTTGCTTCTAATCACTAGGATATTTCTCTAAGGATAAGATGTCTCATGTGTAAAGCAGGAGTTTCTTATTTTGACCTGGATTGCCGCATTAACACACCGTTGCAGATGATTCATTGATACTCTCCTATTTTAGGTATTTTGGATACAACACTGGATGTTGTTTTTAAAAGGAGAGCAGAAACACATGGGAATTGAGAATCAGAATTGAGAAAAGAGAATCTGGCGAGATACACGCAGCCATGCGGCTTTGGAAAGGAAATGTATTCTAAGAAAGTATTCATGGATCTATGGATATGAGCATGGCAGAACATGGGAGCCATGGGAGAGTAATGAGATATTTCCTCATCTAAGCTGAGAGATGCAGGGGGAAAAATGAATCTACAATGGGGAGAGGGTGCATCAATAATTGAAAAATGGGGAAGTTCTTGCCCTATATCGAGTTCCCAGATCAAAAGGGAGAAAGAGGTGAAGAGTGATAAGTAGAAAAATAAAATGTAGACTAGTAAATCTGGACCTTACTTTCTACGGGTACTATGAATCATGTAGACTATAGAGGATTGGAAAAAAAAACAGTCAATTCTCTAACAAACTCAAATACTTTTATTAGAAAGGTTAGTTCAAACACCTCTAAAATGTGTCTCTAGGCAATGGAAAATCTACTGAGACAGGAAGGAGATTATATAAAATCTTGAAAAATTCTGTACCTAAATCATTTGTACTTTTGTTACAATATATAAAGCATTCCTTATATTGAATGCATTATAAATCTGAATGAATGCTTTGAAGTTGTAAGACTTTTCCCTTTTACTTTTTGATGAGGCAAGACAATTAGGTAAAACATGAGGATGTGAGATTTATAAGTTACAATCAATTCCAAGGAAACTAGGAAGATGGTCTAGTTTTCACTGGAATAATTACAAACGTCTTCATTCATCTTGAAAATTCCCCTTCTCACTAGACTATTTGGAAATGAAATCAATTAAAATTGCTTCACACATTTTTATTCTCAGAAATTCTAAAATTGCCCACTAATAAAGATTTTTTTAATTACCAAAATTTTAAAATTTCCCCAAGCAAACATCTTGTCATTCCCACAAATTTTCCCATTTACAGATGTTTCCCTTTTATTAGTTATTGTGGCATCAGTAGCTAAAGCTTTTGTGTAAAATGCACAGATCTTTCATTAACAGTAAATTGGGAAAGAATTTGAAAAGGAGTGGAAACCCATCCATTGGGGAATGACTGAATGAGTTGTGTGGTACATGAAAGTAATGGAATGTTATTGTTGTATAAAATATAATAAATACATTGATTATAGAAAGACCAGGAAAGATTTACATGAACTGATGCTGAGTGAAACAAGCAGAACCAGGAATACACTATACACAGTAACAGTAAGAATATGCGATGATCAACTGTGAAAGACTTGGTTCTTCTCAATAGTTCACTGGTTAGTTCACTGGTCCAAAGGAATCCTAATAGACTTTGGATAGAAAATGCCATCTGAATCTAGAAAAAAAAGAAAAAAAAACAAAGGAGACTGAATGTAAGTCAACACATGCTATGTTCACTTTACTTTTTTTTTTTAATCTCTCCCACATTTTTTCCCATTTACTCTGATTTTTCTCTCCCAAAATAAAACAATGTATATTGAAAATAAATGAACTAATAAAAATAGTACCTGTGAACACCAGTGTTAAATATAACATTAAATTTTCTAAGTATGGGCTTTTAATTTTCTGTTTCTTTATTTCTCTTACCTTTTCTACTCTTTCATGACCCTAATTTCAGCTGTTTCAGTGAACTTTCTCAGCAAACTAGTTATATTTCTATCTATGACAAGAGAATATTATTTCATATTAAAATACAGATAATTAAAATTTATATTTTTTTCATTACTGAACATTCCAAATGAATATCTAAAACTATGCTTGAACTATCCCCTATTTACCTTGCCATTTGATGATGCATAGTTATCAAAATGCATGACATTGAGAAAAGGAACAGATGTTATGGGTCTTTTAACTTCAACTTAAAAATTGCTTACCTTCATGTTTACCCATTTACTGTTCAGATAGAGCAAACATCATGATTATAAAACTCATCTGTCATGATGATGATAGGGGTAGATCACATACGTATTGAGGAGCTATAAACATTAACGGAAGCTCCACTGTCATTTCACAAACCATATTAAATCATTGCTTTCCAACTTTCACTTAGTGGGTAGCAATCTCATGCTTTCCATGATATACAGATGAACTTTATTTTCAATGGAAAAATAATTCAATTCATTTGTGTAAGATTATGAATAGAAAATATTTTAAAATTTTGGCCCATACTTCTCCCCAAACAAATAAGAGAGAGAGAGAGAAGAGAGAGAGAGAGAGAGAGAGAGAAAGAAAGAAAGAGGGAGAGAGAGAGAGAAAGAGAAAGAGGGAGAGAGAGAGAGAAAGAGGGAGGGAGGGAAAGAGAAAGAGAGAGAGAGAGAGAGAGAGAGATAAAGAAAGAGAGAGAGGGAGCAAGGGGAAGGAGGAAGGGAAGGAGATAGAAAAAGTAGGTAGATTAGAAAACCTAGTATTTCCCTCCTTCCCCCCCCCCCATCTCTTGCAAGTGATAGAGAAAGGAGATAACCAGGTTTTATAGAGTTACAGAAAGCTTGCTATTCCTTCTGATATAACACTGGTATTTGGACCATAAAATTGCTTTGGTATGTGTTATTACAAAACAACTGGTCTTTAGCAATAATCATATTGAATAGATTTGTATAGCATTGTCTCTGCTGGCTAAAGGCAAATCAAACAAAATAGATTTGTTAGTTCTGTCCTGAGTGGTTAAAGAAACATGGAGCAAAAAAGCACAGGCAACTTCCTAAAGCAGGAAATGGGAAATTTTTATTTCATGGATGAAGAGGATCCAGGACCAGCTTTAAAGTCACTTGTTCTTCATAATTGAATCCAATTGAATTATAGACCAGGCTTCAGTTTATTTCAAAGGCTTGTCAGGAATTAAGACTAATATGATTTTAAAAACTACATTTGCTTCTCTTTTCAATGCAGCAATACCAGTCAATGCCTGAATCTTTAGAAACTGCCTCTATTAACAGATGTAATTTTTTAAAGGAACTTGGTGTAGACAAAGAATATCTTCTTCCTTGTAGTAAGACTCAATTTGTATCTTTTTATTGTTTGTTTCTTTAGCATCAGTTCTATGTCTCTGATTTCTTTTGTAAAGAATAAAATTAGAGTCAAACTCTGAAGATCAAGTTTCAATTTAATCAGATCCTGTTCTTTTCTCTTACACTTTACTATTAGACCTTTAATTCAAAATCCCCCAAATTCATTTTTCTTCTTTGGCAAGAGCTCTGCATCCCATTTCAACTTCAAGTAGCTATTTATAACTAACTAGTCATCTTTGCAGAGAAAGGGATTTTGAACATTTGTAACATTAAGCTATAATTTATACAATGTTTAAACTTCTAGAAAACATTTTATTTAATCCTCTAGTAAATAGCTCCATTTCAGAGATAGAAAAATGGAAGCTCAATCCTCAGAGAATCAAGCATTAGAGCCAAGGTGTTCATGCCTATGTTGCCATAGCTAGTAAATGTCAGAGATCAGCTTTGAGTCTATAAGTTCTACAAATTGAAAGCCAATAAACTTTTTTTTTTATCCTATCAATTGCTCCAATGGAGCTGGGACCTCGCTGTTGTGGTTGGTCCCTCTGAATCAAGCCAACAAGCATTTTTTAAAAATTAAATATTTAAGTAATGTTTCCAATTACGTGTAAAATAATTTTAATAAAAGGTTTTTTTTTTTAGTTCCAAAATCTCTTCATTGAAAAAGCAATTTTATATAACTTATACATATGTAGTCATGCAAAAAATCCTTTCCATATTAGTGATGGTATTATGATAATGATAAGTAATAATAAGAAAGCATAAAAATGAAGTATTATCTGCATTCAAAATTTATGACATCTTTCTCTGGAGATGTATAGCAAATTTTCACCATAGGTCCCTTAAAATTGTTTCAAGCATTACAATTCTGAGAATAAGTCATCCATAGTTGATTATTATATAATATTGCTTTGACTATGTACAAGGTTCTCCTGGTTCTGCTCATTTCTCTTTATATCAGTTCATTTAAGTCTTTCCAGATTTTACTGAAAGCATTCTGCCCATCATTTCTAATAGCACAATAGTGTTCTATCACAATCATAAATTACAATGTATGCAGTCATTACTTAATTGATGGGCAGCCTCTCAGGGTCCACTTTGCCAAGACAAAAAGAACATTTTTGTGCATAGAGAGCCTTTTCTTTAAAAAAAAAAAAAAGAGAGAGAGAGAGAGAGAGAGAAAGAGAGAGAGAGAGAGAGAGATACAGACCTGGTAATGGTATTACTGGGGCAAGGCTATGCACATTTTTATAATACTTTGGATACGGTTCCTAATTTCTTTCTAGAATGATTGAATCAACTCACAACTCTACCAACAATGCATTAGTGTTCTAATCTCTCCTCATTTTCTCCAACATTTATCATTTTTCATTTTTTTTGTCATATTAGCCAATATTATTAGGATGAGGTGGTGTCTCAGAGATTTTTTTAAATTTCCTTTTCTCTCATCAATAATAATTTTGAGCATTTTTTCATGTGATTATAGATCTTTGTATTTCTCATCTTTTGTTTTCATATCCTCTGATCATTTGACTAATTGGGGAATTGTTTGTATTTTTATAAATTTGATTCAGTTCCCTATATATTTGGGAAATCAGGATTTTATCAGAGACAGTTGCTACAAAAATACTGCAGTGTTCTATTTATCTTTTAATCTTGCCTCTATTTGGTTTTGTTTGTGCAATTTTTTAAGTTTAATGTAACCAAAATTATCCATATAATATTATACAATGCTGTCTATCTCGTTTGCTCATAAAATTATTGCCAAATGCAAAGATTTGACAGGCAAACTATTTTATGTTCTTCTAATTTGCTGATGGCATCACTTTATGTCTAAATCACATAACCATTTTGACCTTACATTGGTACATGGTTTGAAATAGTGGTCTATATCTGATTTCTGCCAAATTTTTAGAACAATATTTGTCAGAAAGTGAATTCTTGTCCCAAAAGCTTAGAACTTTTCATTTTCTAAATACTATATGATGATGGTCATGTATCACTGTATTTTGTATACCTAGTCTATTACACTGATCTACCACTTTATTTCTTAGACATCAGTATTTACCATCTTATAATAAAATTTGAAAATTGTTCTACCGGAGTGTATTCCTTCATATTTTTTCATTGATTATGATCTGGGAGAGATATGTCTAATATTTCTGTTTTCATGTATTTGGTTGTGAGATTTTTAATGTCCTAATATTTGTCCAAATTTTGTGCAGGTGTTAACTACTGATAAAAAAAAATGTATATGCCTTTCTACTTCAATTTGGTTTTTCTAAAATTTAATCAAATCTAATTTTTCTAACGTTTTATTCACTTCCTTAACTTCTCATTTATTTTTCATTAGACTTATTTGTTTCTGAGACAGGGAAAGTTTGAAGCCTTCCACAAATATATATTTTATTACCTATTTATTCCTGTAACTAATTGTACTTTTCCTTTAAGGAATTTGGAAGCAATGACATCTGGTGACTATATTTTTCAGATTGATAGTTCTTCATTCTCTATCATACCTTTTATAGAAAATGTATTTTTCCTACTTATCTCCTTTAAGTAGATCTATTTTTGCTTTTACTTTGTCTTAGATCATGATTACTATCTGTGTTTTGCTTGCTGTTGTTGATAGTTTGTATTTTTTCAGCTAAAGCATAATAGGTTGAATAAATAGATTTAAGAACCATCTTCATAAAGAGATAATTGAATCGAAGAAAACTAATGAGATCATCAACAGAAATAGAATAGAGGAGAAGAGAAAAGGACCAGAACAGAACCTTGGAGCATACCCATTTTTAGCAGCTTCAACCTTGTTGGAGATCAAGTGAAGGATACTGAGAAAGAGGAATAAGTAACCTAAAAAGAGACCAAAGAAGTTGTCACAAGAACTTAGAGAGAATTCAGTAAGGAAAGAATGAATGAGTGTCAAAGACTTATGAAAAGTCAAGAAAGACTAATAATGAGGGGAGTAAGATTATTACATTGGTATTTAGATCATTAGTAGCTCAGAAGAGAGTAGTTTTAGTTGAATGATAAATCTGGGAGGAAGAGTGAAAAGTCAGGGCAGCTAGTTGGTGTCGTGGATAGAGAACCAGCCCTGAAGTCAGGAGGACCTGAGTTCAAATCTGCCCTCAGTCACTTAACACTGCCTGGCTGTGTGACCCTGGGCAAGTCACTTAACTCCAATTGCCTCAGAAATTAAGAATTAAATGAAAGGAAAGGAAATGGAAGCACTGATTATAGATTGCTGTCCAAAAGAGTTTAATGCCAAAAGGAAGATGTATTAGGCAATAGCTTTCAGGTATGAAGAATTAAGAGAAGACCTACACACACACACACACACATTTATAAGTCATAGGAAAAGTGAATGGGGGAGTAAAAGAGTAAGGATGATAGAAAGTTTAACCTACTAGAGAAAGCAAGGTGGATAATATAAAGAGCTTCTCCTTAGCAAACAGAAAGTTTGGCCATTACATCATGTAAGAATGGAAGATTGCATCTATGTCTTCTAAGTTGAGGAAGAAATGGGCAGAGGGAATTTTTTTTCCATTAAAATATAAGACTTGGTTCTTGTTGCAAAGTTGGACAGAGGGAGACTCATGAAAAATCTCAATAGAAATTAAGAAAAAAAGTTTGAAGGATTCACTATAGTGAGCAGGAGAGTGTAGAACAATATTAATTACAGCAAATCCAGTACTGCATAAGTTGTATAGAATCGTGTTCATTCCCTAGGTTCTTCTGTCTCAGAGAACCCTCCCTTCATGTTGGGAGTCCTATTCACTTTCTTTTGACATCATGGGATACAGATAGAGCACATGAACTTCAAATACATTTAGAATTTCTTCTCTTTCTTCACATGATGAGTGTGTCTTCCTTTTAGAGCATACCTGTCTTTGATAATACTATTTATCTTTCTCCATTGTATTTTTAAGTGGGGCCTCTAGGTGGTGCAGTAGATCCAATGTTTGATTTGGATTCAGGAAAATCTAAGTTCAAATCCAACCTCAGACCCTTGCTAACTATGGGACCCTGAGCAGGTGGCTTAACCACAGTTTCCTCATTTGCAAAATGGGTGTAATAATAATCCCTATCCCCTAGGGTTATGGTAAGGCATCAAAGGAGATAATATCTGAAAAGTACTTAGCATAAAATAGGACCTCTATCAATGTTATATATCATTATGTTGTGGTGGTGGCGGTAGTGGTGGAGGTAGACTATTAGCTTTCACTAAATCATATAGATTAATGTTCAAGCTCAAGATATTGCTGACTTATCAATCTCCCTCCACGACACATACCAATTTTGCTATCTCTACATCAATCATATCTTTAGCATTTCTCTGCTTGTACAACCACTTCAATTATGTCTTAATTAATTACTTCTCCTAAAAGACTGTGCCATTGACATTTTAATTGATCTCCTTCTCTTATCTCTCTCCACATTCAATTCTGAGTTCAAATCCTGCCTCTGAAATTTATTATCTCTGGATCCCTAAACAAATTATGGAATCTCTATGAACTCTACTTAACCCTCTAAGACTATAAATTACTATAAATCTATAAGATGAGTATTGAGCTGTGTAGAGGTGAAAGAATTTTCCGTGCTAGTAGTTCTTCAAACTGATGAAATAATAAATCTCAGGAGGAAGAAAGAAAATAAAACTTGAATGTCTTCAATGATTGGAGAAGGGGATCTCGATTAAATTTTGGTGATTTGAAAAACATTTATCGAGGTTTACTTTTTATTCAAAGAGATATTTTGTCATTTACTAAATCAGAAGGACTTTTAAGGACACCTCAAAGAAAAAAGAAATCAGAAACAAAATAGATTTTTGTTCTTGCTTAATGGATGAAACGTGGGGTAAATGCAAAAATCTCCTCCCTGAAAATTTGAGGAAACATCTCCAGCAAAAACAATAAAACTTAAATAACACCGGAGAAAATCCTAGTGAAAATAAAATAAAATTCAATGAAACATATAAAAAAGGAGAGTAGTTCTGGGGGGAAAAGAACTGGAAAAATTCTTGAAAAATTATTATGGCTTAGAGACACAGTGATAAAGATGTAAATGAGAAGTAGTATAACCTTTTAGACACAGATACAGAAACAATGAAAAAAGCTATTCTAAAATCTGACTTAAGAGTTTTTTTTTATCTCCTAAAAGCAAAACTATCAAATTGAGATTTGATTTAAATTTTAAAACAAAACTATCAAATGAAGATTTGAAGTGAGGAAACTAAAAATCAGAAAGCCCCATGTTTTAAGAAATAGGTGGTCTGTGTAACCATTATATGAATTTGTAAAAACATAACATGTTCAAATTAACAATAATGGAATCTAGATTTTAAATAATTCAGTTTTAGAAAATTAAATCAAACTATATGTAAAAAGAGCTTTTGAAATCAAGGAAATATAAGTCCAGAGATATTTGCTAGTGATTTTTTTAAAATTATTATAGCTTTTTATTTACAAGTTATATGCATGGGTAATTGTATAGCAGTGACAGTTGCCAAACCTTTTGTTCCATTTTTTTCCCTTTCTTCCTCCTTCCCCCGCCCCCAATGACAGGTTGACCAATACATGTTAAATATGTTAAAGTATAAATTAAATACAAAATAAGTATATATGTCCAAACCATTATTTTGCTGTACAAAAAGAATTGGACTTTGAAATAATGTACTATTAGCTTGTGAAGGAAATCAAAAATGCAGGCAGACAAAAATAGAGGGATTGGGAAATCTGTGTAGCGGTTCATTGTCATCTCCTAGAGTTCTTTCACTGAGTGTAGCTGGTTCAATTCATTCCTGCTCTATTGGAAATGATTTGGTTCCCCTCATTGCCGGAGATGGCCACGTCCATCAGAATTGATCATCATATAGTATTGTTGTTGAAGTATATAATGATCTCCTGGTCCTTTCATTTCACTCAGCATCAGTTCGTGTAAGTCTCTCCAGGCCTTTCTGAAATCATCCTGGTGGTCATTTCTTACCGAATAATACTATTCTATAATATTCATATACCACAATTTATTCAGCCATTCTCCAATTTATGGGCATCCCCTCAGTTTCCAGCTTCTGGCCACTACAAAGAGGGCTGCCACAAACATTCTTGTACATACAGGCCCCTTTCCCTTCTTTAAAATATCTTTGGGAGATAAGCTCAGTAGTAACACTGCTGGGTCAAAAGATATGCACAGTTTGATAGTTTTTTGAGCATAGTTTCAAATTGCTCTCCAGAATGGCTGAATGTATTCACAATTCCACCAACAATGTATCAGTGTCCCAGTTTTCCCACATCCCCTCCAGCATTCCGCATTATCTTTCCCTGTCATTCTGCTAGTGATTGTTTTTTTTTTTTTAAAAGAACAATGAATATTGATGTTATTAAACTTTTGTGTACAATTGATGTGGAAGAACTCTACCAAGAAGCTTTCATAAAACAAATTTAAGCCCAATACCAAAATGAGGGAAATATAAAACAGAGATTTATGAACCAGTTTCTTTAATGACATCTACTCAAAAAAATCAAATGAAATACTAACAGAAAGACATGACAATATATACAAAGAAATTTCCTACTGTGATCAAATTGGATTTGTACTAGAGATGTAAGAATGACTCAAAATTAGGGAATCAATTAACCCACCTAATCACATTAAATTTAAGTGTAGTCTCTTTCACCCCTACTGTCATTAATACCTTTGGTTTCCATCTCACTCTCTACTTAAACGCATTTCTATTATGTTCAGTGAATTTTGTTGTACTTTAAGACCCATTGTGGATGTAATTAAAATACACCAAGTCTTTCAAAGTGATTTTTGAAATTCATTTCCTTTGTCTGGAAGCTGATTGTGGAGGCTTTTAACTCTAGATCTCTACAAATTTAAAACATAAAGTCTCCAATGACTTTGGCTGTCAGAGTACACCAAAGTAAACCCTCTTTCACATATGTTAGAAAAATCATTTAGACTTGTGCATATATTTTGCTTTTTCATGTAGTGGAACATAGAATGACCTTAGAAATCTTATATTCTGTGTGATTTTGGTGAAAAAGAGATGAAGACTCATAGATGAGAATTCATTTTTTTAAAAAAACACACAACTAGTAAATGACAGAGCTGAGATTCAAGCCTAAGACTTTAGATTCCTTGTTCAGTCAGTCCACAAACATTTATTAAATGTCCATTCTGTGCTAAGCAAGCACATCATGCTAGGTAAAATACCTTTTTTTAGCATGATATTTTTAGCAATGTTGTTGGATATTTTCAAGGAGAATATCAAGGGCATCTAGGTCAACTATCATCCCGAAGACAAATTATTTAAATTGAAAATGTTGTAAACCAAAGCTAAAGTGGAAAAAGAATGGATGCTAAGCTTTTTGGGCAGCCTCTGAGGCTGAAACCCTAGAGTGCATGGATGAACTCTTTGCCAAATGTGCTGATTTTGGCCTGGCAATACTAAGAAAACAGAGGTTCTCCAGCAGCTGGTACCACATCCTCCATATGTGGTAGCATGGGTTACAGTAAATGGAGAAATTTTAAGTGCTGTGGATAACTTCACTTACCTTAGCTATAAACTCTTCATACATAGATGGTATAATTGCCACATCCATTGTCAGAGTTAGCTTAACATTTAGGAGTGTCTGAATGAAAGTGAGTAAATTATCAATCGATGTGCTGACCTCTTTGTTGTATACCTGTGAGACCAAAACAGGATCCTAGCACCCCACCAAGAAATAGAATTACTTCCATTTGAATTGTCTGAGGAAGATTCTGAAGGTTCAGGGCACTAAGGGCCTTTTTCAAGCTGTACTGCCAAGCAGCCAGACTCTATTGCAGGGAGCTCAATTCTAATGTTTGAAGGCCAAATATCCATTAGCCTGAGAGATTGTTTTATGGAGAACTCACAGAATGCAAGCACTCACATGAAGGTCAGACATGTACAAAGACACTCTCAAGGTCTCTCTGAGGAACTCTGGAATTGATTATGGGAAAGAATCATATTTATTATATATATGTTCATAATTATAATTAATATAATTCTTATATTATAAGAAACACTGGCACAGGACCATCCAATATGGTGTGTCTGCGTCAAAGGAGGTACTATATTCTGTGAGCACAGCAGAATTGCAATAGTTTAGAAGAAATGTGAGTTGCACAGATCTCCCTTCCAAATGTGCATTGTGCCCATTGTGTGGTGAAGACTTTCAAGCTAATATAGTTTGAATATAGTTAATATAGCATCCATAGGCAGATACACTGTATCTTGAGTCCAACAGTGATGATAGTTTAGTCCTCTTTGAGCCAAAGGGACAATGATCTAACATTCAATGAACTCTGAAAAACCTAATCAACCTTCATTCATGTTTTGTTGTTGTTTTGGTTTTTTGCTGAAAAAGTTGGGGTTATGTAACTTGCCCAGGATCACATATCTAGGAAATAATAAATGTCCAGGCTGGATTTGAACTCAGGTCCTCCAGACTTCAGGGCCTGTGCTCTATCTATTATGCCATCTAGCTACCTCCCCCCCTCTCCCCATTCATTCATCTTTATGACAAAGTTGACTTTTTAAAATTATTCTGATGGCTTAATAATTGGAGGGAGTCATAGATCCAACAAAACTGATAATAGTACTATCATTGATACTATTATTAATAATACTATCATTATAAAATATATAATAATACCTTATTAATAATAAGAATAATAGCTCAGACTTATAGAAATGCTCTCTAACATTTCCAAAACACTATATATGCCTTAAGCTATTTAAGGCAGTATGAGATAGTCAAAAAAAGGACTTTAGCAGGAGCCAGATTACTTGAATTCAAGCACTGTCTTTATCATTTATTAACTGTGTGACCCTGAGCCAGTCATTTAATCCTTCTGATACTCAAGATCCATGGAGAATAGTTTTCATGCAAGCTGTCTTATAGGATGATTTTAAAGGGTGTGCTTTCTAAATCTTAAAATAGTAGGTAATTGAGAAAATTCTAACTATTTGGCTTTATTTCTCTGACTTCATCCTTGTGTGTTTTTGTATGAATGCCCAAAAAATTCTCTTAAAGGAATCTTCATAATCCTCTAGACCTCTCTGGGTCCTGTCATAAAGAATTTCAGAGATGTCTGTTATATATAACAGACATCTCTGAAATTATATATATATATATATATATATATTTCCATTTTATGTTGTTTCCATAGACTAACCTTCAATTGAAAGTGCTATGATATTGGGAAGAAAGAAGCTTTTGGATTTGTGAGTCCAATGTTCAAATCCCTTCTCCACCTTTTTACTTTCTACGTGACTTTGGGCCAATCACTTAAAGTGTGAACCTCAGTTTCCTCATCTGTAAAAAGAAAGGAGTAGAATAGATGACTTCAAAGTTATCTTCTAGTTCAAATTCTGTGAACCAATAAAGCATAAAAAAAGTAAATTTTAATTAGCTGTGTTTTAATATTATTCTTTAATAAAGTTTACTTATGTTTTTTGAATAGATTTTTCTTTGAACCTTAAGATTCAATAGTCCCAGAGGTGGGAATATAACCCTAAAGAAGATAAAAGGCAGTAAGGAAAGACTCATAGATACTAAAATATCTATAGCAGCAATTTGTGTGGAAGCAAAAGCCTGGAAAAAAAAAAAAGGTGGTCCATGGACTGAAGAATGGATGCAAGATCTGTCACATATGCATAAAAATATTATATTTGATGATAAATATGATGAATTCATTTTTAAATGGCAAAACTTTAATGAATTCTGAAGAATGAAATAAGCAGATACAGAAAAAATATCTGTAATGATTAAAATGATATAGCAACATATTAAAATATAATAAAATATCATCTAATTTCAGACCAGTCTTAGCCATGTTTAAAAGATATGGCCTTTTTCTCCTTCCCTTTTTTAGAGTGGTGGACTATGGAAAAATAACACTGAATACACTATCAGATGTCATTATTCTTTGAGATGATTTTGCTTAATTGTTTGTCTTTTTTACAAGTTAGGAGTCATTTAATTTTAAGGTTTGAGTACAAGTTACCATGATGTGAAAACAAAAGACATTTAACTATCAAAAGAACTTTTATTTATTTTTTTTAGAGAGAAAAATTAAAATTGTCCAGAGCCTATTTTCCATAGCTAATGAGCTTGCTTCTTTTTAAAAACTGTACCCAGTGTCAGATTTATTCTGGTGTCTATTCTGATTCCTAGTTATATGATTTACTTGGAATAAAAACAATGCTAAATACATATTTCTCTTCCTAGCCAGAGTAGATAAATATGTGAATAATTCATGGGCAGTTGCCCTTTCACATTACTCAGAAAATAGAGGAGCTAATTAAGCTCTTAGTACATTTTAAAACTGTAAATAATCTTTCTTGTTTGTATACTTTTATAGCAAGTGTGGAGGAGAATGTAGTTTTAGCTGCAGGGGCAGAGGTCCTTGTGTACTCTGCTAAATGGTACAGCAGGAGAGAATTCAGAGATTGCATGATTCACCTTGACATTTTGGAGGGTAACTAGTAACCCAGAGGATATTTTCATCAAAATATTATAAAAGGGGTCAACCAACAACATAGCAGAAAGCCTGTCCTTGACTAAATCCAATAAGCCAGGAATGGGGTAGGAGTGGGGGGATTGGGAGAGGACTTTAGCAGTGGAGTATGATGGGAAAATCTCTGGTTAGCATCTCAGGTTCATGTCCTGTCTTTGGCACATGTTACCTGTATGACTTTAAATAAGTTTTGTTACCACTGGGAGACTAATTTTCTTAATCTATAAAGTAAATGGTTTTATCTAGATGGAATCTGGAGATTGTTTACAATTCTAAATTTGTGATGAAGTTCAAAAGTAGATCACCTAAAAGGTATGGTTTGAGACATACTCTGTGAAGGGATGGAGGGAGGGAAGGAGTAAAGGGAGAGGAGGAAGGGTTGGAGGAAAGGATGGAGAGAAGAAGGGAGGGAGGGAAAGAAAGAAGAAAACATTAAAGAAGGAAGGAGGGAAGGAAAAAAGGAAAGAGGGAAGGAGGAAGAAAGGGAGGAAGACACCAAAAATCAAAAACAGGAACAACTATGAAAAGATAAAACAAAACAAACAGACAAACAAGATTTTCCTTGTAATCTCTAAGGCATTTTTTCTAGGTCGACAATTTATTATTATGCTTTATGGAACTTTAAGGTCGTCTGGGTCAAAATTCTCATTTACATTGAAGAAATGAAGGGGTGCACAGTAGTGATTTTTCCAAAATTACTCAGAAAGGTAAAGAAAGAGCCAGAATTATACCAAATTCCTCTGACTCTAGATTCAATAGTATTTCCTCTTCCCTCGAAATCATATTCCTTTTTTAAATGCTATAACCAGTATGGTGTATTACTGAGTCCATGGACAAATACTAAAGACTTACTACATATCAGGTACCATACTAAACACTGGGGATGCAAGGAAAGGTAAAAGATGATTTTCTGAAGAAGCTAACACTTTAATGGAGAGACATGTAAAAAACAAAACAAACAGACAAAAACAAAACAAAACAAACAAACAAAAAAAAAATAAAATAAAATAAAAAACTCTATACATAGACTCTACAGAGAAGATAAATGGAAAGTAATTGAAAGGGAGGACACTACAATTCAGAATTGGAAAAGGTTTTCGAGAGAAGGTGGGATTTTCGCTGGGACTTGCTGTATTCCAGGGAAGGTGGGAATGGAGAGAAGGGAAAGTGTGCCATTCATAGGAAAAACCATTAAAAATGCCCAAAGTGAAGAGATGGAGTGTTTTGTTCAAGGAACAGCAAGGAGGCTAGTGTCACTGCACTGCAGGTGTCTGCAGGACTGAAGGTAGAGAAATAAAATGGATCCAGTCTGGTAATGGGTTCAAATCCTTTCTCTATTACTCTCATGTATTTATTAGCTGTCAGCATTGACTAATATTAATTAAAACAGCTCTGTATAGTCGGAAGAGTATAGAATTTAGGTTTCCAAGGTAGTAGATTTGAGTTTTGCCTCTTATACTTAGGTAAGTGATGAGGATAGCTAAGTAACTTAATCTTTCAGCCTCTCCATTACTTTCCTTTATTGTACTCAGCATTTACTGGATGTAAATTAAACCTGTACCACATACTTCAAAGGGTTGAATTCATAAGGTATATCAAGATTTACAAATATTAAAAGGCTATATTAATAGTAACTATCATCAACCTCAATATTAATGAGAATATGGACAAGTAGAACAACCCTCTCAGCCTAGGTTTCCTAATATTTAAAATGAGGATCATAATATTGATCTTTCTAGTACCCTGAGAACTGGTCTCAGGCTTCCCTAGGAATGATAAATTCTTGGTTCCCATATGACCACAACTGCTTACAAATAACAAATGTATATCATGGTACCTGGAGGTTTGAAGGAAGAAAGAATAAGGGCACATTCATTCTCATTTCAAAAGTCCATTGACTTATAAGATCTTTATAAACAAGGGAAAAGGACCCACATGTGCAAAAATATTTCTAGCATCACTTTTTGTAGTGGCAAGGAACTAGAAAATAAGTGGTTGCTCATCAGTTGGGAAATGGCTGAATACATTATGGCATATGAATGTAATGGAATATTATTGTTTGACAAAAAATGATGAGCAGGCTGATTTCAGAAAAGCCTGGAAAGACATGAATTGAAGTGAATGAGTAGTGTGTAAATAGAGTGAAGTGAGAGTGGAGTGAAGTGAGTACAACCAAGAGAACATTGAATATAGAAACAAGAAGATTATGAGATGGCCATGGAGTTTTTCAACAATGAGGTGATTCAAGGAAATTCCAATAGACTGGATATGGAGAGAGCCACATGCATCCAGACAGAACTATGAAGAGTGAAAATGAATCAAAACATAAGATTTTCACTTTTATTGTTGGTTGTGGTTTTTTTTTTTCCTTCCTTGCTCTTTTGATTTGATTTTTCTTGTGTAACATGATGAATGTGAAAATATGTTTAGAAGAATGTACATATTAAACCTATATTGGGATGCTTGCTGTCTAGGGGAAAAGGGAGGGGAGAGTGAAAAAAAAATTGGAGCAGAAGGTTTTGTAAAGGTGAATGTTGAAAACATGCCTTGCATGTATTTAGAAAATTTAAAATGTTATTTAAAAAGAGATATAAGATTTTTTTTCCTCCTTAGCCAATAGGAAGCCCTCTAAATTATTCCCAAAACATTGTCCCACACAACCGTAAGTACTAACCAACAACTTTACCATTACCAAATTGCCCCAACCCCTGAGGTAATAGCAAGTTTGGGAGCTCAGTGAATGCTCTATGTAATTCCCAAGTATAATAGCATTATCACAGTTTCAGGAGATTTTGGTAAATCTATTCAATTGGACAGATTTTTTGGCCCTTAAGGAAAGGGAATAGTCAAAAAGTAGAGATGAATGGTACCAGTAAGGTTACTTGGGAATATTTTGATTGTTCAACAAAACTTCTCTGAGGGTAGGATTATCACAACATGCGTTGTAGGGCTTCCTTTTATCTGTCCTAGATGGTGAAAAATACTTAAGGGATACAGATTTACTTTATTTTTTTTTTCTTAGATACTTGAGTTTATTCCATGTCTTTATTGCCACCAATGAGATATCAATATGCTTTCTAAATGATCTTTTTGTTCTTTTTTTCCACCCTTCCACATTATTATGTATTAGTTGCCATGTGCAACTATGGGAGTCAGAGGAGAGAGATTGTGTTAATTTCTTGTTTCCCATTTCTCTTTGATAAGTCCAAAATTTACATGACACCGTGTAGGGAGTGAAAGGAAGACTCAATCAGGAGCAGAGCCATTTTCTGTTTTAGAGTCCATCAGAAGATAGTCTCTTCCTATTTAGTAGTCAGTAAGGGTCAGTCTAATTGATTTGACAGTGCAATCTTCCTAATGAGTACAATTATCCCTGTGACTTCACTGTTCCAAATACTCCAATCAGTTCATTCCTTTTATCTAACAAATACCTTCAAAGTACTTAAGATCCTACATCTAAATCAAGAAAGGACATTTGTGATCATCTAAACCAGGGTTTGTGACTCCTTTTCATCTGAGAAATTTTACATAACCCTGGGTAATGAGTATGTAAAATAAGTACAGAAATAAAACATTTACTGATAATTAATTATTATTTTGTTGAATGTAACACATTCAGTTACAAGAGTGTCAGGTAGGGTTTGAACCCAGGTTAGCTTGACCTAGATAGGCTCTCCAAAACGTTCACATTTTATTTTTTCAAATGTTTCTCCTATTCTCCAATAATGTTGTGCTCCAGTCAAACTGAACCTCTTACTCTCATTACACTCCACCTCCTAACTCATTTTAAGTATCTGCAATTTTGACCAAGCCCTGTTTAATTGTTCCATTCTTGATAAAACCTTTCCAGATCACCTCAATCCATAATGATTTGTCAATCTTTCTTCAGCTTTCCATTACCCTTCGCTAATATTTTTTTTCTCATAAGAGATCATATGACAGATTATAAAAAAAATAATTAATTGTATTAAAACTACCAGGATTCAAATTCTGAACTTGTCATTTATTAGCTAGGAAATAAATGGCTCTTGACCAGTTGACAAAGAGAGCCATCTACCCCCAGAGAGAGGACTGTGGAAACCGAGTGTGGAACACAACATAGCATTCTCACTCTTTTTGTTGTTATTTGCTTTCTCAGTTTTTCTTTTTCTTCCTTCTTGATCTGATTTTTCTTGTGCAACAAAATAACTATATAAATATGTATACATATATTGGATCTAACATGTATTTCAACATATTTAACATATATTAGATGACCTGCCAGTTAGGGAAAGGGGTGGGGAGAAGGTGGAGAAAATCTGGAACAAAAGATTTTGTAAGGGTCAATGTTGGAAAACATTATCCATGCATATGCTTTGTAAGTTTTTTTTTTTTTCTTAAAGGCTTTAATAAAAATTGATAAATGGCTCTTGGCCACAGTTTTTTTTTTTTTTTTTTTTTTTTTTTTTTTTTTTTTTTTTTTTGTGAAATAAGGAAGAAAAACTAATGGCCTTTTAACTCACTCCACACTTGATCCAGTGTATTTATTATATTATTAGTGGTAGTAATAGTAATAGTATATAGAGGTCATTTTATCCAAGTTTATTTGTAAAATAAATTAAAAATTTATAAAAATGTATTTTAAAACATGTACATTTCTAAATATCAGGGTCCATCTTTTCTTGCCTAGGAAAGAATTTATGTCAAATCATTGTTTTATTTTGTTTTGACTTTAGTTCATTTTGGGTTTTCCTTGAATTGTTAGCCTAAAGCATTCTCTATATTATGAATATCCTATAGGAAATGGCTATATTTTGCCCAATGTGGTCAAAGACTTTTTCTTAAAAATTGATTTTAGTAATTAACATTCAAATTAGATAACACATTTGAAGCATTTTGTAGACTTTCAAATAGGTAAATGTCACCTTTTACTATGATTATGGAGACTAGGGATAGAAATCTCTCTTTTTCAGTAGATTACGAGGCTACAGCAATCCCTGGTCAAGCTTTCCACAGATTATTTTTAATGTTCTCCCAGCCAAGGTACCACATTTGTAGCTCATTTCTAAATCAATAACAAGAAGGAGAATTAATAGAACATATTACATTTTTATAGCCCCTTTTATGCCTAATAATTGTTCAAAAGGGATCATCGTATTGACATGCAGTCTTCTCTCAGTAGTAATGAAGGAATGATTCTGTGCTAGCCTAGGTCCATAATTCTTTCAAAAAGGGTAAGGGAAGAATAACCTCCCATTCCAATCTCATCAGTCCACTTGCAACTGCAGGGTCTAGTCAGGGGAGGTGGAAGGTATTTATCCCATTTGGAAATCAGCCATTTGGCTGGGACAGTGACTTAACACTGTGACTGTTGATGACCATGGGTGAAATTGAGTCATTACTCACTCACAATTCCCATTAAAATCAATGTTGTGTAGAATTTAATGTGGCACAAAAACATGTTTCGTTGCTTTGGGGCCAGCCTTCTGTGAAAATCAGGGAGTATTCATGCTAGGATCAGAAGGGTAAAGTGGGACTCGGATGACATGCAGGGAGTTGACAAATGTTTCTGCAGATCCATATGTCCTCAAGCCTTGCTATTTTTCTATTCATGAGGGCTACTGACTGAAGATGAAGCCAAGCATTTTTTGAACAAACATGCTTTTTTCAGTATATTAGAGATTATTTCAGTCAGCCAAATATCATTCATATGCTATGTGCCAAGCCATGTGTTAAAAACTAGGGGTACAAAGAAAAGTGAATATGTTTCCTGTCTTCTAGGTGTTTCCTTTCTAAAGAGTGCCTTAAATGGGATTTTTTAAATGGAGATATTGAAACAGGCAGTAAATGGGAATGGTGGGATCTTATTATGCCTGGGATCTATACATTAAATTCTAACAGAATGAGTATAATTATAAAACATCCCTCTATGGTAGATATATCCTAAGAGCTGTCCCAGACCCAATCACTTGAGAATTTCAATTGATTTGATTCTTGCATCAAAATTCCAATAAAATCAAAGAGTTGATTATAATGGGATTTAATTTATCATATGACATGTTGACATTCAAAACCATAAAAGGGATGAAGAAATAAGCTTTATTTCTACAGGGTAGTAGAAAATGCAACAGTTATCACATGGACTCCCTCAATAGCCTCAAAACTCCTTTAATGATAAATCAACCTAAATCCACAAACATTTATTAATCATATACAAATGTCATCCATTGTACTAGTCACTGCACATATGGATTCAAAACCAAACCATTTTCTGCCATTAAGGAACTATCATGCTAATGGAAAATAAAGGATACCCATATGTATTTGTAAAACATAGAAAACAAATGGGAGGGAAGACATCTAGTGTCAGGGTGAAATTGGAAGGGGGGGTTTCTACCTTGGTGAAAGGGAATGGTTGATTCAGATACTTCTTATTTCAATGAATCTGTGAATTCCAATTCAATGGATTTTCCCAAATTCAATTCCACCAATTTGCCTATGGCCTATGTAGCTATTTGCTTTGATTCATATAAGCAATTAATGTCAAGGGTCCATTTTGATCTCATGTATTGTCCCCTGAACTCTTGATAATACCACAAGTTGGGAAAAGAAGAGTTTTTCACTTTCCTGTATCTCCTGCTGTGGCTGATTTTTTTTTTCTGATCACATATGCATTCATTTGCTATAAATTCCCTGACATAATTTTCCACATGTAATGTATTGCCTCCTGCATAAAGCTACTATTTGCCTATTCATCAGCTTTTAAATTGAATTATTGAATTTGAATTGAATTAAATTGAATAATCATGGGGTAAAATGATTTGGTTGGACTAGATCATCACTGTTTTTTTTTTTTTTCTGGTTTTAAATTTTCTGTCATGCATTCTTGTGCTTAGGTACCTTATAATTGGTACGATGCTAAATAGTATGAATTTGTGAGGTTGTGGAGAAAAGATATCACAGAAACATGACATTATCCCTAATTTTTAAAATCTCTTTTTCTATGTGATTCTTTTAATATATTTTTTCTTATTTCTAAAGCCAACATTTTTTTTTTATTTTTTAAATAACTTTTTATTGACAGAACTCATGCCAGGGTGATTTTAACATTATCCATTACACTTACTTCTGTTCCAATTTTTCCTCTCTCCTTCCATCCCCTCCCCCAGATGGCAAGCAGTCCTATACATGTTAAAGCATATCCTAGATACCATATATGTGTGCAGAACTGAACAGTTCTCTTGTTGAACAGGGAGAATTGGGTTCAGAAGGCAGAAATAATCCTGGAAGAAGAACAAAAATGCTAACAGTTTACATTCATTTCCCAGTGTTCCTTCTTTGGGTGTAGCTGCTTCTGTCCATCATTGATCAATTGAAACTGATTTAGATTTCTTTGTCAAAGAAATCCACTTCCATCAGAATATGTCCTCATACAGTATTGTTGTTGAAGTATATAATGATATCCTGTTTCTGCTCATTTCACTCAGCATCAGTTCATGTAAGTCTCTCCAAGCCTCTCTGTATTCATCCTGCTGGTCATTTCTTACAGAACAATAATATTCCATGACATTCATATACCACAATTTACCCAACCATTCTCCAATTGATAGGCATCTATTCATTTTCCAGCTTCTAGCCACTACAAACAGGGCTGCCACAAACATTTTGGCACATACAGGTCCCTTTCCTTTTTTCAACATCTCTTTGGGGTATAAGCCCAGTAGTAGCACTGCTGGATCAAAGGGTATGTACAGTGTGATAATTATTTTGGGTATAATTCCACATTGCTCTCCAGAATGGTTAGATTCGCTCACAACTCCACCAACAATGTACCAGTGTCCCAGTTTTCCCACATCCCCTCCAACATTCATCATTATTTTTTTCCTGTCATCTTAGCCAATCTGACAGATGTGTAGTGCTATCTCAGAGTTGTCTTAATTTGCATTTCTCTGATCAATAGTGATTTGGAACACTCTTTCATATGAGTGGAAATAGTTTCAATTTCAACATATGAAAATTGTCTGTTCATATCCTTTGACCATTTATCAGTTGGAGAATGGCTTGATTTCTTATAAATTAGAGTCAATTCTCTATATATTTTGGGAATGAGGCCTTTATCAGAACCTTTAACTGTGAAGATGTTTTCCCAGTTTGTTGCTTCCCTTCTAATTTTGTTTGCATTAGTTTTGTTTGTACAAAGGCTTTTTAATTTGGAGTAATCAAAATTTTATATTTTGTGATCAATAATGGTCTCTAGTTCATCTTTGGTCACAAATGTCTTCCTCCTCCCTAAGTCTGAGAGATAAACTATTCTATCTTGCTCTAATTTATTTATAATTTCATTCTTTGTGTCTAAATCATGGACCCATTTTGATCTTATCTTGGTATACAGTGTTAAGTGTGGGTCCATGCCTAATTTCTGCCATACTAATTTCCAGTTATCCCAGCAGTTTTTGTGAAAAAATGAATTCTTATCCCAAAAGTTAGGATCTCGGGGTTTGTCAAACACTAGATTGCTATAGTTAATTATTTTTGTCTTATGAACTTAACCTATTCCACTGATCAACTAATCTATTTCTTAGCCAATACCAAATGGTTTTGGTGACTGCTGCTTTATAATATAGTTTTAGATCAGATACAGCTTGGCCACCTTCCTTTGATTTTTTTTTTCATTAATTCCCTTGAGATTCTTGATCTTTTGTTCTTCTGTATGAATTTTGTTGTTATTTTTTTCTAGATCATTAAAACATTTTCTTGGAAATCTGATTGGTATAGCACTAAATAAATAGACTAGTTTAGGGAGTATTGTCATCTTTATCATATTCGCTCAGCCTATCCAAGAGCATTTAATATTTTTCCAATTATTTAAGTCTGACTTTATTTGTGTGGAAAGTGTTTTTGTAATGTTGCTCATATAATTCCTGAGTTTACTTTAGTAGATAGATTCCCAAATATTTTATGCTGTCAACAGTTATTTTGAATGGAATTTCTCTTTGTGTCTCTTGCTGTTGGATTTTGTTGGTGATGTATAAAAATGCTGAGGATTTATGGGGATTTATTTTGTATCCTGCTACTTTGCTAAAATTATGAATTATTTCTAATAACTTTTTAGTAGAATCTCTGGGGTTCTCTAGGTATACCATCATATCATCTGCAAAGAGTGATAGTTTGGTTTCCTCATTGCCTACTCTAATTCCTTTAATCTCTTTCTCAACTCTTATTGCAGAGGCTAGTGTTTCTAATACAATATTGAATAATAATGGTGATAGTGGGCAACCTTGCTTCACTCCAGATCTTACTGGGAAAGGTTCCAGTTTTTCCCCATTGCATATGATGCTTACTGATGGTTTTAAATATATGCTCCTGACTATTTTAAGGAAAAGTCCATTTATTTCTATGCTCTCAAGTGTTTTTATTAGGAATGGATGTTGGATTTTTATCAAATTCCTTTTCTGCATCTATTGAGATGATCATATGGTTTTTGTTTGGTTGGTTATTTATATAGTCAACTATGCTAATAGTTTTCCTAATATTGAACCAGCCCTGCATTCCTGGTATAAATCCTACTTGGTCATAGTGTATTATCCTGGTGACGATTTTCTGTAATCTTTTTGCTAATATTTTATTTAAGATTTTAGCATCAATATTCATTAGGGAGATTGGTCTATAATTTTCTTTCTCTGTTTTCAGCCTACCTGGTTTAGGTATCAGTACCATGTCTGTGTCATAAAAGGAGTTTGGTAGGACTCCTTCAATCCCTATTTTTTCAAATAGTTTATTTAGCATTGGAGTTAATTGTTCTTTAAATGTTTGGTAGAATTCACATGTAAATCCATCTGGTCCTGGGGATTTTTTCTTAGGGAGTTGGATAATAGCTTATTCTATTTTAAAGCCAAAGCCAACAGTTTTAATGTAATACTACATAATAGTGGTGTAAAAGGGCATCCTTCTTTCACCCCTGATCTTCATGGGAATGAGTCCAACTTCTCTTCAAATAAAATGCTTTAATTTTCAATTAATTGATTACTTATTCTTAAAGCATATTGCTTTGTGAATCATATTGGGCAAAAGAAATCAGAACAAAAGAGAGAAACCATGGGAGAGGAAAAAAAAAACAGAAAAAAATAAATGAATATAGCATGTGTTGATATGCATTCAGTCTCCTAAATTCTTTTTTCAGAATGCAGGTGGCATTTTCTGTCCAAAGTCTATTGGGATTACTTTGGATTACTGAACTACTGAGAAAAACCAAACCTTTAATAGTTGATTATTGCACATTCTTGGTATTATTATGTACAAAGTATTCCTGGTTCTGCTTGTTTTTCTCAGGATTAATTCATGCAATTCTTTCCAGGCCTTTCTAAAATTACTTTTTTCATCATTTTTTTTTTTTTACAGAACAATATTCTATTACCTTCACAACATATTCTCCATTCTCCAATTTATGAGCAACTCCTTATTTTCCAGTTTTTTGCTACCACAAAAAAAGCTACCACAAACTTTTTTTTTTTTGCACATGTGGCTCTTCTTCCTTCTTGTATGATTTCTTTGGGATAGACATAGTAGAGACATTGCTGGGTTGGTACTCACAATCTTGTGGCCGTTTAGGAATCATTCCAAAATGCTCTCCTGAATTACTGAATTCATTTCACAACTCCACCAACAATACATTAGTATCCCACATCTCCTCCAACACTTATCATTATCTTTTCTTGCCATTTTAGCCAATCTGAGAGGTATGAGGTGGTACCACAGAGCTGTTATAATTTGCATTTCTTGATCAGTAGTGATTTAGGGCATTTTTTCCATATGTCTATAGACAGCTTTATTTTTATCATCTGAAAATTTCCTATTCATAAACTTTTGACCATTTGGGGATTCACTTGTATTCTTATAAATTTGCAATAGTTCTTTATATATTTTAGAAAAAAGACCATTATCAGAACATTGGTTGAAAATCTCCCTCCTCTCCCAGTTTTGTACTTCCATTTTAATCTTGTTTCTATTGGTTTTGTTTGTGCAAAATCTTTTTTTTTTAAATTTTAATGCAATCAAAGTTGTTCATTTTACCTTTTATAATCTTCTTTAGATTTTGGTAATAAATTCCTCCCTTCTCCAAAGATCTAAAAGGTAAATTATCCCTTATTCTCCTAATTTGTTTTTGTTTTCATCCTTTATACCCAAATCATGTATTCATTTTGACCTTATTTTGGTATGGAATGTGAGATGTAGACCTATGCTCAGTTTCTGACATTATTTTCCAGTTTTCCCAGCAAATTTTGTTACATAGTGAGTTCTTGTCCCAGAAGCTAAAGTTCTGGACTTATCAAATACTAGATTACTATAGACCTTGATTATTGTGTCATGATTACTGTAATCTATTCCACTCCTCTACAACTCTATTTCTTAACCAGTACCAAATGTTTTTGATGACTGGTGCTTTATAATGTAGTTTTAAGTTTGATACTACTGAGCTATAATCCTTTGTTTTTTTTTGTTTGTTTGTTTGTTTTGTTTTGTTTTGTTTTGTTTTAATTCAATGAGTATTCCCCCCTCTGTTTCTAGAATATTGGGGCAATTTTCTTTAATGATTTGTTATAGAATGCTATCAAGCCTCTTTTTTTGGTCATAGTCTTAAGTTAGGCCAACAATTTTTAAAATATTACTTCTGGATCTATTTTCCAGATTGGCTGTTTTGCCAATGAGGCATTTCACATTTTCTTCCAGTTTTCAATTCTTTTTAGTTTGTTTGAGTTACTCTTGTTGTCTCACAAAGTTGTTATATTCCATTTGCCCTATTCTAGGATTATATTCAATAAAGGGTCAGGGTAAGGTAGAATGAAAACCAATAGAAAATTAAATAATCTAATTCTAAAAAATGAATGGGTCAAACAATAAATTAAAGAAACTATTCATAATTTGATCCAACATACTAAAATCTATGGGATACAGCCAAAGTAATAATTAGAGGAAATTTTATATGTCTAAATAACTATATGAATAAAATGGAGAAGGGATTAAAGAAAAAGACATACAAATTAAAAAAATAATAATAATAAGATAGAAAAAGAACAAATTGAAAACCCCCAATTACCAAATTAGAAATTTTGAAACTCAAAGGAGAGATTAATAAAATAGAAAATAAGAAAACTATTGAACTAATAAACAAAACTAAGATTTGGTTTTATGAAAAAAAAAAACTAACAAAATAGATGAATCTTTGGTTAATTTGATCAGAAAAAGGAAAGAACCAAACCAAATTACCAGCATCATAAATGAAAGAGGTGAACTTACCACAAATGAAAAAAAAAAAATTAAAGCAATAATTAGAAGCTATTTTGCCCGACTCTATGGTAGCAAGTCTGACAATCTAACTGAAATGGATGAATATTTACAAAAACATAAATTGCACAGATTAACAGAAGGAGAAATAAAATAAATAGTCCCATTTTAGAAAAAAGAAATTAAACAAGTCATTAATGAACTCTCTAAGAAAAAATCTCCAGTGTTAGATGATTTCACAACTGAATCCTATCAAACATTTAAAGAACAATTAATTCCAATACTATGTAAGCTACTTGGAAAACTAGATAAAGAAGGAGTACTGTCACATTCCTTCTATTGTATAAATATGGCACTGATACCTAAACCAGGAAGGGCCAAAGCAGAGAAAGAGAATTGCAGACTCATCTCCCTAATGAATAATGATGCAAAAAAATTTAAATGAAATATTAGCAAAGAGATTATAGCAACTGATAAGCAGGATAATACACTATGACCAAGTAGAATTTATACCAGGAATTCCGGACTAGTATCAGGAAAACTATTACAATAATTGACCATATCAAATAACAAAACCAATTGAAAATCATATGGTAATCTCAATATATGCAGTAAAAGCTTTTGACATTTTCTTCATATGCCATAATTTATTCAGTCATTTTCCAACTGATGGGCATCCACTCAACATCCAGTTCCCAAAAAAAAAAAAAAAGCTCTATCATAGATTTAATATCTGGGCAAGGTTCAGCCCAGAGAATATCAACATCAATTCCAACCCCATTCAGAGAGAAGGATTCTCTCTGCTGCATTCTCAACAAGTTGTAAATCATTCAACCTTTTAACCCACCATCTTTTAAGATCATCTTAACACTTTGTAGGAGCTCTCATCGTTAAGCAGTTGAATTCAGTATTACAGTAATTTTGCCTTCTGTGGTCATGTGAAACAAGTCTCATTCCTTCTTCTAATCCAATCCAATATATATATATTTTTTATTAATCACTTATTATGTACTAGTAACTTTGTTCAGACTACAAAAAGAAAGGCAATCCTGGTCCTTCAGAAGATTCGCTCTAAAGAGGAAAACAGCTCACAAAAAGAGGCAGGAAAATGTACTGGAGCAGGGGAATAGGAGAGAGCACTAGCGAGTGTTTGGAACCAAGGCAAACTGTTCCATGGAGTTGAAACAAGTTAAAGCAGATTGGAATTTTCTTCCATGCCCTTCACATAAACAAAGACATTTATTGAATCCTTCATTCTTCCACTCTTTACCATTTTGCAAACTTGTCGACTTGAACTAATTTTCCATTGCAACAACATGAATGCTATCCTAGTTGGAAACTAAAGTTTCTTTTGGAGGACAGTGTTGTGCAATGGAAAGGACTGTGCATTGGGGACAAAAACCTCAGTTTTTTTTCAGTCCCAGCTCTGCCACTTATGTCTTTAACATGAAGTTTTTGGACTACATAAGCTCCAAGGATCTGTCTAGCTCCAAATCTATGATACTATGACCCTGAGATTCTAAGATTCTTTGAAAAAAATAGAGAGAAAGCTTATATTTCTGTAGAAATGATAGGTTGCCATATGAGCACAGAGATTTTCATGTTTGACTTTGTAGCCATGGCACCTAATATAATGCCCAGCATGCCATGGAAATGAAATAAATGATTATTGGTGGGTGTTACTCACAGATATTTCTGGTTGTTACTGTTATGAAATCCATTGATGGATTTATTGGAAACTGAGGGCACTTAGGTCAATTTGTACATCCCTGGCTTGATTAGGAGTTGCCAGAAGAGTTCACATAGGTATCAGGTAGCCCAACTCCGTCCTTTATATAAAACATAATAAGTATATTTATAACCTGTTCTTCCCTCTTCTTTCCCCCAGACTAAATCTTCAGATTTTTAGAGTTACAACAAAAAGAGTATTGGTTCAGGAGTCAGTGCACCTGTGTTTAAATCTTACCTCCAAAGTTTATCACCTTTGTCATATAAAAAAAATTCATTTCATCTATCTGAACCTCAGTTTCTCCCCTGTTAATTAAAGAGGCTGGAGTAGAGATATCTGAAATCTCTCTGCTCTGTAGTTATGATTAAGATTATAAGACTTAAAGGAAAAAAAAAGACAACAAAGCATCATTTTGTCTCAGAAATCTCACTCCCCGCAAGATTGTTTTGAGAGGTCAAAACTGTCATTTCTCCCTCAATATAAAGAAAAGGAAACACTGCTAAGTTAAGTGACTTCTGCAAGGTTACAGAATTGGCACATTTAATGAGTGTAATCAGCTGGTATCTCTTCTTCTATTTCTGCAGGGCCCAATCATGTATATTATGAAAATGCAGAGAGATGCAGAGAGGCTCCTCACTTTCCTTCCCAGATTGGATCTTCCCAATCAGCACATGTTTCTCTCTATGAAAATACGGTCTTACCCACAGGTCATAGAACAAGGCTGATTTAATTACTTCAGTTGTGAGCTGACTTGAATTTGCTGAAATAATATTTGGATCTACAGCATAATTGATCCCATTTGGATCTGCTTACATGATCATCACTGTTGCCATCATCAAGGGGAATTTACACTGAGCCCAACTTCACACTTTTGCCAGCTGGACTCAACCCCTAAGACCTTATCAGATTCAGGAAGAGCACTTAGCAAAATAGAGAGACTTTTATTTTCTCCCCCACCCCTGCCATCATGTTGTCTCTTGACTGGATGGATGACTAAGGAATGAGTCTCAATTCTAATTTCCCTCTTTTCCTTCCCCCTTTCAAATTAAAATATTTTGCTTCAGAAGTTCTGAAAAAAAATTGCTTGCTTTTATCCCTTCATCCATTCACTAGAGGTTAAAATTAACTCTGTTTCTAGAATGCTAACTCTGAAGCGCCTGTCTCACATGCTAATGAGTTTCTTCATTCCCCTTGGTTTTTATCTGTAAATAGCTTATAACTACATAAAGTGAGAAAAGATCCTTTAGGATTTATACTTCAATATGTTCTAAATGTAACTAGTGTTTATATTTGAGTTGATTTTTAAGAGAAACGACATGTCTGCCTACAGGCTTTAGGTCTGAGTCAGCCCCCTGGGAAAACTATATCTGGAGTATTGTGTTCATCTTAGAAAGCATGTTGGTAGATTTGGAGAATATTCAAAGGTAAATTAGTGAGATGAGGAAGAACCTCACATTCATGTCATTTGAATACTTGGCCAAGGAGCTAATGTTGTTTTGCCTGAAAAAAAAAAAAAAAGTCTTAAGCAAATTTTTCATGATGGATGTCCAAGTATATCAAGTTGAAGAGAGATTAGTTTTATTCCAGTTAGTCCTAGATAGGACAAAGAATTAGGAAGAAAAGGTGAAAATTGACAGGTGGCAAATATTAGCTTGATGTCAGGAACCCTTCTTAATGTTTAGTATTACCTCAAAGTGCCACAGACAGCTCCAGAATGTAGAGGTACCACCCTCTAAAAGTTCACTGGTAATCTTCAAACAAAGGTAAAATTCTCCCCACTTGTGATGAAAATAGTAGGATTCTTATTCAGATAAGGGATGAATTAAATGATTTCAGTGGTCACAGATTCTATGATTTTGTGACAAGGTTCATCGTGTATCATTTTGAAGTTAAGTTGGTGGTTTAAGGTTTATTTTGAATATATTTTCAGTATTCTGGGATGGAAAAAAGACCACTTATCTTCAGTGCCAGGTCACCATTTCCATGAGGGTGGGTATGGAGGAGTGAACTCAGTCAATTGAAAAAGTAGGGGGCAGCTAGATGGCACAGTAGAGGGCAGCTAGATGACACAGTGGGTACAGCACTGGTCCTGGCATCCTAGCTGTGTATCTTAGGCAAGTCATTTAATCCCAGTTGCCTTTCAGGAAGAAAAAGAAGAGGGAGAGAGGGAGAACAAAGAAAAGGAGAAGGAGTATGAGGAAAAGGAGAAGGAAATAGGGAGAGAAGGAAGAAGGAAGAAGAGAATGAGGGGAAGGAAGAGGAGAAGCAGGAGGAAGGTGGAGGAGAAAAAGGAGGAAAAAGGAGGGGAAGGAGAAGGAAGGAAGAGGGAGGAGAAGGAAGAAGAAGGAGGTAAAGAAGGAAAAGGAAGGATGAGGGAAGAAGAGGAAGAGGAAGGAGGAGAAAAAGGAGGAGGAGGAGAAAAAAGAGGAAGAAAATAAGGAGGAGAATGAGGAAAAAGAGGAAAAGGAAGGAGAGGGAGGAGGAGGAGGAAGGAGAAGAAGTAGAAGGGGAAGGGGAATGGGGAAGGGAAGAAATGTGTATAGATACATATATAGTGTGTGGATATATGATATATAGACATAGATATAAAATCTCCAAGGATGGAAGGCACAACTGGGGCTTAGCTGGAATTGGGAAGAAGTCCAGAAAGTCAGAAGTTCAACATGAAAATTGAGACTATTCTAGTCATCACAAAGGCAAGTTCAGCAAGGAGTCTATTGTACCTGAATCCCAGAATAGGCAGAAGGTAGTAAGATATAAGAAGATTAAAAGAAGGGGCTGGCTTAGGTGGACTTTTGAAACCAAACAGAGGAGTTTATATTTGATCCTGATAAAACAGAGAACATTAAGAAACATTAAGATCAATCGGATAGCTCAGCCAAGGAAAGGATGGAGAGGGGATAGTTTTGAGGTAGGGAGATCAAGATAAATATTCCAGCTCTGAGGTGATGTGGGCCTGTGACAGGGTGATGGGAACTCCAAAGGAGATGCATTGGAGAAGACTACTTTCAGCTAAAATTCCTCTCTTGATCGTCCTTACAAGAAGATTTAGGAAGCTGTGGAGCTATAGTAAATTGGGGGAAGGAGGATGTTTAACCCAAGCATATGAAGACTTCCATGGCAGATTGGAACAATTTGTTTCAATGTCCCATGAAGCAACTAGCTTGATCAAACATTGCAAATGTCAAGGTCACCCACTGCCCTTTCTGTCTTTCTGATTTTAACCCTGACTCTTCACTTCAGCAACTCTGAACAAGAGATTATAGATGTAGCAAAAAGGGTTAAGTGACTTGGCCAGGGTCACACAATTACTAAGAATATGATCAAGTCTGCTTCATTTAAATCTAATTTATGCATGAGCCAAGACATTACCCATGATGCCATTGATTCTCCTTGAAAATGAAAGACAAATAACAGCAAGAACACATGGTTGGCACTTAAATGTTCCTTTGATTGATTGACTGGCTGCCTCAAGAAATTCAACTAACCTACTAAGGGGTCTTTATCGAGGTCCTAACATTATAAGATTATAGATATAAAATCATATTCTTCAGTTCAAACCCCAATAATGTGATATATAATCTGTGTGATCTTGGGCAAGTCACTTAATCCCTCTTTTCTTCAGTTTCCTCATCTATAAAATGAGTGAGGTGATTTGTAATATCATTTTCAGTTCTAATTTATGACCCATGATTTCAAATTTTAGAAGACATCTAATTTGATTCTTCAATTTTACTCTTAGCTTTTTCTTTTTTGTGAGGATGAAATGAGGTAACAGTTAAAGTTCTTTACAAACTTCAATGTATGATACAAATATTAATCACACTGTCTTCCAAACTACAAATGAAACTACCAAAAATTGTTTATATTTATATATATATATATATACATATATATATGTATATATATATATGAAACTTCTTTAGAACTATCAATTTTCTCAATTATCTGATATCAGCTAACTTCTACCCCCATCCCCAAGATTTCTCTGAGCTTCCTTTCTTCCATTCATCCTCATATGATGAGTTATCAAAACCCTTCAATCTTCCGATTGCCTCTCCCTTCTCTGAATATCTCCAGCTGATCAAAGATCTGCTTAAGACACAGCCACCCCAACTGAATGCCAGCTTCCTGAAGTGGTCTCAGTAATTTGGGAAGAGCAAACCTTTCTGTCACCTCTCTAGCTTTTGACATTCCACCTTGCAACAAGAATCCCAAGATTTCATTACTCTGTAGTGCTCGGCATATTTTATGCATTTAAAATAGACCACTTAATTTACTTCCAGTTTAGTTTGCTCTTTACTTTCTGAATTGAGAGGGTTTTGGTTTCATGTTTAAGAAAAAGAACAATACAGTTTCAATTTTTTCCCCACAGGCTTGTGTGTCTGACCAGGGTCTGTGTAACAAGAGATTGAATGTTGGGTACTGGTAGCAGTGCTGACATAAAGTTATTATTAGTGAAAACACTTGAGGATGATTTGGATTAATTCTTGTCTTTGACCCAATACAATTTCATCAGGATTCTATTGCAGGCAGCAAAACTTGGACAAGTGGAAGTTGCTAAAGGTGGTCATGTTAGAAACAATTTTCTAATGTAGACGATTAAAATAAACTACTAGAAAAGTCTTGTGTCTATATTAGATTATAAAAATGTTAAATTCAAGGTAAAAACAATGAACAGAAATGGGTTTAGGGTAAATATATCATTAACATTTTTCTTCTATTCTAGAGGAAGCTCCAGGCATGTATTGAACAAAAGGACAGAACAAGGAGGAAGTGAAAGTTCTAACTTGTGAATCATTTTCTGTCCTGGCCCTCATAAATATTTGGACTGGCCCAATGTAATGTTCTCTGCCATGTCCATAAGTCAATTCTTCTTAGAGTAATTTCAGGCTTCAAGAATGTTATGTCTCAGGGTTTCACAGAGTTTTACGTAATGAAATATGCAACGAAATACATAATGAAAAACAACCCTCCAAGGTTAGTGAGGGAAAATGTGGTATATGGTGTTAATAATCACAATATTGAAACAATACTTGTGTGTGTTTGTGTGTGTGTGTGTGTGTGTGTGTGTGTGTGTGTGTGTATTTGTGATTATTCAGAATTTGCGAATAAAGCTGTGGTTGTTCTGAACCTGTGAGTCAAATTGTGGGATAATCTGGCTTGGAAGCTCCTTCCAAACAGGCAAATTGTTTTCTTGGTTCAAATGTCTAGATTGGGAGAGTTACTGAGATACTGATTAACTAAAGAGATTTGCCTTTTCTCATAGAGTTAGTATTTGTGAGAGAAGAGCTCAAACACAGATTTCCCAATTCTGGGGCCAGTCTTTTACCTATTGCATCAGGCTCCTTCTCTTCTATAACCAACTAGGAGCCTGGCTTCTTAAATTGTGGGTCATGGCTCCATATGGAGTCTTATAACTGAATGTGGGGGTCACAAAATTATGATTTATTATCAGTGAAAGTTTGATTCACATATGTAATTTATGTACCTATATACCTGAGATCACATGAAAATTTCTCTGGTGAAAAGGGGCCCTGAGTGGAAAAAAGCTTAAGAAGTCCTCATCTAGATTACCACCACCATAATCAATTACTTGCCAAGTCTTGTTAATTCTGCAGGTACAGCTTTTCAATTTAGTCCCCTTCACCCCACCCAGATAGCCATTACTCTAGTGTAGTCGGTCCCTCATCACCATTCCCTTGCATCAGAGCAGTAGTTTCCTAATGGGACTCTTGGCTTTTGGCCCAACCTTCTCAGCAATCTATCCTTTGCACAGCTTCCATAGTGGAATTCCTCAGATACAGTTCCTACTAATGTCACTCCATTGCTTGACTAAGAACCATTGGTGATCCCTGTTACCTCTATAACAACAACAACAACAACAACAAATGTTCAAGTTAGCATTTAAAATTATTCTACATCGGGGTCCAATCTATCTTTCCAGTTTATTTCATATGATTTCTCATCACCTTCATTCTCATCACACTTATCACTGCATTGATTCATAATTCTAAGTCTTCCAGCCTGTCTGTATTGGTAAATATAAATTTCCTGAACTGATACCCCACCTTGTAATAAAATAAATCCCCCAATAACCCAAGTTTAAGCTCTGTCTCTGACATATACTAATTCTATGACCATGAACAAATTGCTTTAGCTTATCGATGTCCCCAGCAACTCTCCCAGACTAAAGTTCAAACCAAAAATGCAGAATTCTACAGGAATGGTTTGTATGTACATATGTTATTCATACTAGTTATTAGTATTTTTTTTTCCTCTTCAGATTGTTTTATATTTACTTCTTTGCTATATATTTGTTTATTCAGCACTAATTGAACCTTTGGGGGATGGGCAGATCAAGGACCCATTTCTTTTTAGGTTTGTACTCCCAGTGTCTAGTGTTGTGTTTGGTACACCTAAATATGTGAACAAATTTTGAGTTTATCATTTCTTCTATGTAGGTCCTTTTGGTGTGGCAATAACTTCCATCAATGCAAATTTGTTTATAATCATCAAAGGAATTATATTAGACATAATGAGTTAAAATGGTTTGTCCAGGTCTACACAACTAGATGTGTTATAGATAGATTTTTTTTTCTAGATCTTACTGACTCTGAGCACTCACTATCCATAGTGTTAAAATGTCTATACTGGATCACTTTCTTCTCCTTGATTATTCTCTTCTCTCTTGATTTTCCTCTTATTTATCTGATTGTTTCTTCTCGGTCACTTTTGCTGGATTTTTGTCTCCTAATTGTAAATAATATGGAGGATTTAATTCTTTCTGAACTTTCTTTTCTTATCTTTCCAATGGTGATCTTAGCAGGTCCTCTGGATACTATTATTCATTCTATGATAATGACTTTCAAATCAATTTATCTAGCCCTTACTTCTCTCCAGGCTTCCACGTTTATATCTCCAATAGCCTGTTGGACATCTTGAACTGAATATTCTGTAGATACATTAAATTCAACATGTCCAAAAATGAACTGAAGATCTTTCTCCCAGAATTCCTCATTCCAAACTTCTCTCTTACTATTGAGGGCATCACCATCTCCCCAGTGCCCCAGGCTCATAATCCAGTTGTCCTTCTCAACTTCTCACTCTCATTTCCATATCCCATCTGTTGACACATTCTGTCAATTTTATCTTTGGAATCTGTTTCATATATGTCCTCATCTCTCATCCAATACTGTTCCCAATCTGGTATACACCTTCATTATCTCATACCTAGACTATTGTTACAGCCTAATGGCTGATCTTTCTGTGACAAGTCTCTCTCCATGACAGTCTAATCTCCACTCGGCTGTCAAAGTAATCTTCCCAAAGTTCAGGTCTGACAATGTCACACACCACTCTTCCATCCCACTCTCCACATTCAATAAGATCCCACAGTTCCCTATCACCTCAGTAATCAAATATAAATTTCTCTGTTTGGTATTCAAAGCCCTTTATAACTGGTTCCCTTCTACCTTTTCAGTTTTTTTTTTTTTTAATATCTTACCTCCCCCTGCCACACACACATACATTCTCAGTAATACAGAGAAATTAGCTTCCATGTTATTTTTTGAATAAGACATTCTACTTGCAGACTGTGAAATTATCCTAAATGTTGGCCACTTCTCATCTTTGGCTCCTAAATTATTTTGCTTTCTTCAAAATACAGTTGAAATCTTACCTCCCATAGGAGCTTTTTTCCTATTTCACATTAATCTGAATATTTTCTTTTTTTTTTTTAACTATCTTCATTTTATCTCATTTATAGTATGTTTGCACAAAATGATTTGCATATTGTTGCTCCATTGGACTGTGACCTCCTTGAGATCAGGAACTCCTTTTGCTTTTGTCTTTCTTTGCATCAATCCTTAATGATTATTGCAATGCCTGAATTTTGATCAGTAGATTTCCCTCCCATGTATTTAGTTTTATTTTGTTTGGCCTGAAAGGAAATAAACAAAACCATCAAGGACTGGTGCTCAATCTTTTAACTCTTATTTAAAAAAGCAAAATAAAACAAAAACTCCTGTCCTTCACAGATATTATTTAACATTTCCATAAATCCTTGGTAGAAATTCACCTTCTTCAGAGCAAAGGTTTTCTGACTTTTGCCTTGATATTAACAATGCCTGGTAAAAAGGCTTTTGCACAAGGGGAAACCTTACTAAATGCTTTTTTTCATTCATTATTGATTTATTTTTTTCTTGATTTGCCGCATTTTAAGTGCTCCCAATTGTACAATTCATTGGATATTTGTTCTATATATTATTTAAAAACTCCTAGGTACAAAGTGAGCTCCTCGAAGACAGACATTGTCTTATTTTGGAATTAGTACTTTGGTATTTACGTTACTATATTGACTCATGAAAATAAACTTTAATTATTTTTTTTTTCTGATTATTAACTGCTTGATCTTTCCCCTAAAAGCTTCACCTCAAAATAAGTTACCTACAAATGAGATATTTGTAAGAAGTTTAGCACAGTGCTTGGTACATAGGTGCTAAGGAAATGCTTTTCCCCTTCCATCTTGATAAATCAATGAATATGCATGAATATTTTATAGCACTTTAATGCTTGCAAGGTGGTTGGTTAACAGTGTTATTTGATGCTTACAACAACTTAGAAGATAAATGTTATTCATAAAAATAATTATATTCTAATTAATAATTATTGTACTGATAACAATAATAACTAACATTTATATAGTAATATATGCCAGACACTGTGCTAAGTGTTTTATATTTATCTCTATTGGTCTCCACTGTCCTGTCTGGCAGGACATCCACAGTGGGTCATCAAAGGGAACCGGGGCCGAGGAGGAGCAAAGGCTCAACAGTCTGTAAAACACGCCGTGTTTGGGAACAGGATCGGAGAGACAGAGAGGCAACTCAAGATTTAAGATGGTGAATGTCTCTGTTTAATGAATGAAGAGAGTTTAATTAAATAGGAAATTGAGTGGGGGGTTACAATGAGAAGAATGTCGGACCATAGGTGTGGCAGAAATCCTAGAGTATACTGTTATCTAGATCTTGGGCGGAGATGACCGATTTCTTGGGACACACATTATCTAATCTCAGGAATTTAGGGTGTTTGCTAATCTTCTTAGCTCTTTGTTTCCTGCGTCCAAGGACATGGTCTCTGGCATGGCAGTGTTCAAGGACATGGTCTCTGGCATATTCCCCTTTCTTTATTTATATATAGGTGGGAGGCCTGTCTTAGGCTATGTGGCCGGCATCCATATTCAGTACCCAAGTAATCCGACCTTAAAAGGCCAGAAAAGGGCAGGACCCCTGTCTTAGGCTATGTGGGCGGCATCCGTCCCAGCACCCCAGCATCAAACTTCCGGGGTGTGCTTCTGGAAAACAGGCCCACAATAATCCCGTCATTGGGTGTTCCTGCAGCCAGAGGGTATGATGACCCTGAAATATGGGGCCACAATAATCCTGTCATTGGCTCACCCACAGTTTATTTACTGAATGCAGGGGGGCAATACCTGAGACCAGACCTTGTATGGATATGAGGAGGAGGTGGGGCAAGAGTGCTTAAGGCAAAGTGAATAGGAGCTAAGAGTTCCCATTCTTTCAGGTATATTGAAAAAATATACCAGTTTCCTCAATGTTCTATCTCTACCTCCCCTTTTCAAATGACCATTCCCCATATAAATCCCAAGAGCAAATCAAAATCCCTATACATAACAGACTAATACAGTAGCATTTCCTTCAAAGCCCTCAAACATAACAGCAATTACAGTTTTAACAAATCCCATCCCAAGTCTTAAACACACAGTAATAGATGATCCAGGTAAGGTTTAACAGTAGGTCATCAACCATTCCCAAAGTCCCTCATATCAGTCCAAAGTACACTCGATGCAGGATCAAGTCCATGGTCTCATTTTAAAACTGCTGCTTCAGGCTGTGAAGTGATAGGAGGCTCTCATTCCTTGCAGAGTGGGTGTGTCATGCTGGCAATCAAAGCTGATCAAAGCTGATCCAGGTTCCAGAAGCAAGCCAATATCTGTAATTTGACCAAAATCTAGAGCAAAAACACAAATCTAACACATAAAGATTAGATCAGTCTCAGATAGACTTAGTTCACCAGACTGTTGCAAAACATGAGGAGGCCAAAATAAATTGAAGAGCAGTTTCCTATGTGAGGAGACAAGTTTGCTTTACAGGCCAAGCAAACGGCTGCAGTCTTACAGACCCCTGTTAATTGTCCACTTATCATGTAGAAACCTTAAAGGAACAAAACACAAATATCCAGTAACAGACAGATGACTAGGCGAAATAGTTGCCCAAGCATTTAGGATACAATGATTACATATAACCAGACTGAAAATAACAAGGCATGACATAATTGAATTGCATTAACAATTCTATTGACCATTGCTCTGATCAGAGAGAGATCAGTTACAGAAGGAAAAATTCAAGAACATAACTATAATATAACATAAGCAGTTGAGTTTTAACAGCTTATCAATCAATTGTCCCAGTAACTGTCACAGGGTGGAGCTTTAAAACTCCCAAATAGCATTAGCTAATTAACTCTAAGCCCAAAAACTTTTACCTCCAATAACAAATGTCATCAAATTTCTGATAAATCTTAAAAGAGTTACCATAACTTTACAGTAATAACAGAAAGAAATTTCGCCTCAGTTAAGTTCACAACTTAGAACAATTAATCTAAAATCTAAGTAGATGTTACATGAGTGAACATTATATATACAAATCATTTTGCTTTTAAAATACCCAATACATAGAAAAACATCCCAAATTGCATATTGTCCATAACAAACATTTTCAAAAGGACAAAGAAAAACAACTATTATGTTCAGAGGCCCTTTAAATAACCTCAGGATGACCCAATACAATCAATTTAAACTTATACAAAACACCCAATTCCACATAAAAGAATTCAAGAAGGTTTTTTTTTTTTTTTTAACATAGCAATTAAACTCTTAGAAATATTCGTACCAACGTATGGATCACATTTACGACCATATCTCTTAACCAAGAAAACCTTTATGAAGAAACAAATATTCAATCAATTAACTTAAAAATAAGCATGTCCTTAAAAATCACACTTTGCTGCACTGGCTGTAAATCAGTTAAGAAAAAAGCGGCAGGAACATACTCAGGGAGGTGAGGGGCGGAGAAGATTCCATATGGCCATCCTTCCCCCACTCCTGACCCCCTAGAAAAAACTTCCCTCAGGTTCCCCACTCAATTTCCTACATGGGGATCCTTTTCAAGATTTAACCCATCAGTTTCCCAATATCAGGTTTCTTCCCAAATCCACCCATTTCCAACTTTCTCTTTCCTTCTGACTACATACTTAAACAATCTCCTTAAAGAACTTTCCTCCAGATGCTCCTTTGGTAAAGTAGCAGAAGGCAGTGGGGGTGGGTGACTCCTTCCCCCATCTCTTCACCTACTCCCAAAAGTCTTTCTTTCACCTTTCTAATACCAATCGAACCTTTAATTTCCCTTGCAAATCAGTCCTTCCTAAATCACCTGCATTCCTCTTTCCATTTCCCATCAAAAACCTGTAAGATTCACCCCTATAGTGAATAATAAACCTCCAAAAATCCACACATGTCCAGCAGAGCTGGATTTAAAGTATTAACTTGTGTTAACAAACTTCAGAAGGTAACAAACTGAATCAAAGTAATACAGCTGTTTTTAAAAGTTTTTTCTTCTACCACATTTCTTCTAACAGCGATTAGCATCTTATCTCTAAAGCTTTTTATTGCCCAGGTCAGGCTAAGCTTGAATTTTATTGCTCTTTACTCTAGTAGGCTTTTCTTTAAAAAAATGCAAATTTTCCTTAATCATTGTTCTTAAAACTTAACAAAGCTTTTAAATCAGCAAAAACAGATTAGGGGCTTTTTCCAGGATTCCCCACCCTCAGAGAGAAGTTTTGTTTATATTATAACTTTCCGAACTTTCAAATCCCTTTCCATCTATTTTTTTTTTTTCCCTTTCTCTCCCTTTTTCTCACAGGCTGCTGCAGTCAGCCAGAGACAGAGAGAGAGAGAGAGAGAGAGAGAGAGAGATTTTTCAAACTTCTTGACATTTTCTAAGCCTGCAACACAGAGGCTGAATTCTTATCTCTTACAAGCTTATTTTAACTTTTAACACAGACACACACAAACAAACATGGAGCTCCAATTTACTATGTACAGTTGCAACGTTGTTTTCCAACCAACAACATAACAGACAAACCACACAGAACATAGAACATATATCACACAAACTACACAGCTATACGGATTCCATGACATTCAAGATTTTTTAAAGCATGAGAACAACAGTTTTCTCAATCGTTGACACCCTGTCTGTTTCAGGAGCTGTTCAGTGAATTTGAGTGGTTCGATCTTCTCTTCAGGTTTCAAGGTGTCTTGGTCTCGTAACTGATGATAGAAGATGTGTTTTTTTTTTTTTTTGTGATCGCAGAATCTACTTGAGATTTAACGAAAGTGGTTAGTTTATTAAAGGCCCAAGGGCCAAAAGAAAGGAGGAGAAGGAGTCCCACAAGAGGGCCGAGAATACTAGGGAGAAGAGTGGATAGCAAGGGGGAGGTGGAGAACCAGTTCTTATACCAGGATTCATTTTTTACTCTTTCCTGTTTTCTTTTTTCCAGACTGTCCCTAACTTTTTGTAGGCTGTTTTCAACAAGGCCAAGTTTATCTGAATAAAAGCAGCATTCCTCCTTAAGGGCTGCACAAAGACCTCCTTGTTGTAAGAAGAGAAGGTCTAAGCCTCTTCTGTTTTGCAGGACGACTTCAGCTAAGGATGCTACTGAGTCTTTAAGGTGTTTAAGTCCTGCTTGCAATTCCTGTAAATCCTTATCTATAGCAGCGCTCAATTGGGAATATTGTTTGTCATTTTGTATGAGGGAGGCTATACCCGTCCCCGTTCCTACCGCTCCTAGGCCAAGGAGGACGGTCAGGGTTAATGCAGTAAGGGGTTCCCTTCTGGTCCTGAAATTGCCAGTACTTTTTCTTTCCCAGATATCAAGGAAATCATCGGCCTGGTGTATATTAATATGAGGGAAGAGAAAGACAGAAACCCAGTAATCGCGTTTTTGATAAAAGATCGGGCATCCAGAAATGTAGTAAGGCCAGCAGAGCAGGCAAAATAAGAGCCGTCAGGAGCGGCCACATATTGCCACGTCAGGTTGACAGGTATGGTGTGGTTGCAAACGCCTTCAAGCTGTTTGGGAGGAAGCACGTTAGGTCCTAGGAGACAAATTCCAATGAATTGATCAAATTGTTCTGTTAGCCCAGTGGGGTCTTCTATCAAGGACCTCATTTCCTTCTTAAAGGCCCTGACTTCTGTGGTGCTCAGGGGAGTGTTCACAAATCCTATACCTCCCTGGGCCGAAGGAACCTCTCTTAAGGGATATAATTTAGGACTTGGGGTTTTAGTTCCCGGCAAAGGATAATTTCGGATATCTCTTTGAATTTGATCTAATTCCTTCCTTAAAGAGGAGAATGACTCTTTTTGGAGTCCAGGTGGGGTCAATCGAATTAAATCCTCCCGTGCCCTGAGGGGCCCAGGAGGAGCTGATGGGATTAAGTACTCACCTTCCCTTTCCTAAAACCATGGCTTCTTCTGGGGGTGGGGATAAGTATGGAGGACGGAGAGATAACAATGGGTCCCATTGCTGGGTCTTTAAAGTTTCCTCCTTCGTGTCCTTTACACTTGGACTCTTACTCAACATTATAGAAGCCTCGGAAAGCCATAGTCCTGCATATAGAACCTCCTCTGGATTAACAGGTTCTTTGTTATTAACACACAAATTCAGTATTTGGCATACCCAATCTTCAAGGGAGCCAAATTTAGGCCAAATAGTGCCTCCACCAATGTCTTTGTCACCCTAGACAAAGCAGCAATACCTTATCATCTTTTTCTTGCTTTTTCCTTTATATTTTGGCAGTTTGTTCCAATTACTTAATTTGTTTCCCAAGGGACTATCTACCGATATTCTCTGATCATTTTTCTCATTTCTCTCCGCGAGGGCTGGCTGGGACTGGGCCACACCCATTGAATTTGGACAGAATCTAAATTCCAAAAACACCCAAACACGCCAATTGTCGCCAATTGACTCCAGTCACCCTAGAAGGCCTAGCCAAGCCTACCTGTCCAGAGACCTAGAGTTTAAGACTCAGGGCCTCACAGTGTCCTATGAGCGACAAATCCCCCCAAGACTGCAAGAGTCTCCCAGCGAGCTCAAATTAGCCCGGGCATTTGAGCCGCAAGTCAGGGGCCTAGCCCTGCCTTCCATCAACATACAGTGTAAAAGGTTATAGGCCTAAGCCTATTCAGGGCGATGAGATTCCCAACTTTCTCAAAAGGTGAGGTGGGAGTGGCCCCAAGTACTTGGGCGAAGTAAACCTTTAGATAAAGAAACTCTAGCCCCAGGAAGTAAAAAAGCTTAGCAGCAACCATAGTGTGGCCACAAATTAAAATAGTTATTTAAGGCAGTTCTACTTCTGGTCTATGCAATCACACCTGAACTCAAAACTCCCAGCAAATATTAGCTGCAGTCCCAAAGGATTTTATCTTCTACATCAGTTATCATTAATCAAGGACTTCAGATAAAATCTAGTTCAAGAATCACAGTAAAGGGTTTACAGCTTCTACAGCTATCTTTCTTATCTAAGTAGACAGTTTTAAATTTAACATTACACAGATCTTGAAGTTCACAAGTAACTGAACCAAACTTCATATAACTTATTGCCCATCAGAGATGACAAATTTTAAGGCATAACTCAGTTACAAATTACTCAATACCTCTAGAAAACACACCATCTAAGTAAGAAGGTAAACTATCCCATCTTAGTCCCTCAGTATAGTCCCTCAGTAACTTCTCAAAGAATGGAGGAGGGAAAACAGGGAATAAGTCTAGAGAACATAGAAAAGCACACGGGAAAGACAGACTTCTTTCCTAAGGGTATTCACCGAATTCTTAAATGGCTTCAGTTTCTCCCATTTACTCATTTCTTGCTGCAGTCAAGGAATGAGGGGAGAAAAGAAATAAAAAGCCATCTTCCAAAGAATTTAATTTGCCTTAACCTGAAATTTTATTCCCCAGCCATCATTCCAAAGGTCTTTCTTGAAGCTGCAACCTGGCCAGGGTTGGAGCCCAGGAAAAAATCCTTTGTTGGCAGGGACATAGAATGCCAATCCAGAAAAGAATAGAACCAAGTGTGCTAAGAGCAAAAGGTTTTAGGACTAAGAAAATTAGGAGCAAAAGAGTTCCCACCTGTAGGGTTAGGTAGGAAAGTGTGAGACAAACAGACCTAGCCTGGTTTACCTAGATTGTCTCTCCATAAGCAGCTAAGAAAGTTTTAAGTAGTGCCCTGAAGCTAAGAAAAAAAACCGAGAGCAGTTTAAAATCCCATCTTTGTAGACAGCCTTGTGAGCATGCGAAAGCGTAATTCTGAGGCTTCTACAATTACCACAAGATGACCAAATCAGGGAAACTGAGTCCCATTTAAATGTATAGGACAAGCACACGTCCCGAGGGCTAGAAGCTGCGGCTTTAAGAGCCAGGTAAAGGTCTGGAAGGGGCGCGGCCCACTTGTCCAAATTGCTAGCAAACTTCTATTTTAAAAGTTGGTGACATCCTTTCCGGAGATTTGAGAAGATTTAGATTGAGTCCCCAATCTCCCCACTGTACAGTAACCCCGAGAAGGGGACAGGATAGGAGCATTTAAACGGCAGGTTACCAAGCCACATCGGAGAGGTCCGAACCAGGCCTCGAGTTCTACACTCCCCACTCCATGGAAGAAGGGGGAGAAAAGGCCAGAACGAGGGTGGGGGAGGAAGAGATGCCATCTTACCCAGCGCAGTGCGTCTTGAATGGCGAGGGCTCCTCTGGCGATTCCACGCTGGAACTTGAAGGCGGGGCAGCTCATCTAAGCCCCCAAATCTTGCTGGGAGAGCAAAACCTGAAGGGAAGACCGCTTACCCCTGTCCAGGGAGTAGCTGCAGTGGGCAGAGACATTCTCTAAACTCACCCCAATTTAGTGACCTTTCTCCTCGTGGCTACAGCCTGACCATTAGAGACTCCATTGCATTTAACAGTGGCATGGGAGAAGGGCTCAAACACAGCTCCTCTTACGTTTCTCCGGCTATCTCCCCAGAACAGAGCAAAGAGAGCGCTGGCCTGGGACCCCGGAGAAGGGTAAGGTCCCCAGAACGGCCACATGACCACTCTTTGGTCTGGGGTGGTGTTAAAGAGACACTTCCTCTCGTGTCTCAACAGTTCCTGCTAGAGAGCAGGACTATCTGGTGACGAGGAAAAAAAGATTAGAAATGCATTGAGATGCAAAGGAAGGGACTTTCTCTCTCCAAAGGATTTGGTCAGTGGGAGTTTCCTCAAGCAAAGCATCTGCTCCAGGAAAGACTTTAGAGAAGCCTTTTCACCTGAAATGGAAGTAGGGTGAGACGGCACACAGATATTCTCCCCACTACCTTTAGAGATAGAGTGAGACCAAAGAAAGAACGCAGATTCTTCCCGGAAGAATACTGCTTGAACAGCTCAAAACCCAGATTGGTTCTGAGTGTGCCCCGAAAAGGTCGGGGTCCAGTTTGATCGCCAAATTATCTAGCTTCTGGTGTTTGTTTCATCAGGGAACCAAATGTTGAGGTCTAGCTTTGGGGTACCTAAATGAAATTAGGGTTAAGGTCTAGTGGCAGGTTTGGGGTATTTCAAGCGAAAAGGATCTATGGACTGCGCAACATATTTTCTTTGGAAAGGGGCCACTGGTCAAACCAGACTGGAGTGTTTTGATCTTGTCCGCCTGCAAGCTGGGCGGACCAGTGGCCCTTATAAAAAATGGTTCTGAAAACCAAGGCCAGCACGGCCAGGGTGTGGCTGTACTTGTAAAGGCTGATTGATACCTTGGTTATTTTTCCCTAATCCTTGTTGAGGGAGAAAACCTTGGCTTAGCATTTGTCTTGTGACTACAGAATTGGGGCTGTACATAATAATACCCATTTGTGAGAGAATATCTCTTCCCCATAGGTTAATAGGTAGATTAGGAACTATGTAAGGGCGGACAGTGCCCGTATTTCCCTCAGCGTCTTCCCAAGTTATCTGAGGACCCGGGGGTAATTGCCGAACCCTGCCGTTGTTAGAGGCTCCTTCAATGACTTCATTAATTAATGCCCAGAGGGGGAAAACATTTACAACATTCGGCCCTTCTTGTTTTAGGTCTCGGCCAACCTTCTGCCATTTCCTGGGGTGTATTTCAGGGCCATTTACAATAAACCAAGGACGGACCTTATCTATGTATATAAAGAATTTTATAAGGTCCTTCTTTTTTACTTTTATGCCTCTTTCCTTAAGATTTCCTTTAAGATCTTTAAGGAATATTTGTTCTTTAGATAAATACGATCCCATAGTACCGACAATCGCGAAAACTTACCTCTACCCTTACGGGGTTCCGTAGAGACCGTGAGTTCTCTCGCGGAATGCTCGGGAGCGATGTCAGGCCGAGGTCCACTTAGAGCCCCACGTTGGGCGCCAGTTGTCCTGTCCAGCAGGACATCCACAGTGGGTCATCGAAGGGAACCGGGGCCGAGGAGGAGCAAAGGCTCTGTAAGACAACAGTCTGTAAAACACGCCGTGTTTGGGAACAGGATCGGAGAGACAGAGAGGCAACTCAAGATTTAAGATGGTGAATGTCTCTGTTTAATGAATGAAGAGAGTTTAATTAAATAGGAAATTGAGTGGGGGGTTACAATGAGAAGAATGTCGGACCATAGGTGTGGCGGAAATCCTAGAGTATACTGTTATCTAGATCTTGGGCGGAGATGACCGATTTCTTGGGACACACATTATCTAATCTCAGGAATTTAGGGTGTTTGCTAATCTTCTTAGCTCTTTGTTTCCTGCGTCCAAGGACATGGTCTCTGGCATGGCAGTGTTCAAGGACATGGTCTCTGGCACTCCACAATAACCTTGTGAAGTAGGTGCTGCTATTACACTAAATTTAGATAGAGATTAAGGGACTTGGCCAAGGCCACACAGCTAATAAGTGTTCAATTTCAGATTTGAAATTAGATCTTTATGACTCTAAGGCCAGTAATCTTTTCATTGAAGGTGGGCCTCATTTTACAAAAAATAAGTTTGAAAATCACATATGTAGTCAAAATCTGTCATTAGAATTGTTTTTTTTTTTTTCCCCACGTCTTAAACTTAATATTCATTAATTCTCTTGCAACAACAAATCAATCTTCAAAATTTGCTCTCTCCCTTAGCATCTCTACTGCTATATACAGGCATCCCCAAAATCTCAGTGGTTTTAAGCTTTAGGAACAAAAATAATTAGCTTTGGGGTCAAAAGACAAGAGGCAAAATACTACTTCACTCATTACAATCATACTTCCCTTGCTAAAGTCATCTCAATGGGTTTCGGTGTCCATTTCCATAGAGGTACCCTCAAAGGAAATGGGACTCCATGGGGCCTATAACCTTCTTTCTCACTGGTGTCTTTGAAATAGAAGCTAGCTGACCATTGGTGGGGAATGTTATAACAGCTGCTGACATTCCTTTCAACTCTGAGATTCTGTGCTAGTGGTTCCCAATAATATCTCTTATGCCATTCCCAATTCCTGCTGTTTATTTTAATGAAAAAGCATATGTTTGTCATTTCATCCCAATTATCCCATAATTATTGAGCCCTTTCCCTTTTTCTGACCCCCACTCCCTCCAGGACATGCATATATACTTGTCTGGGCATCCTGTTCTATTTTTTTTTTTTTTTAATTTCAGTCCACCCCTCACATGAGGGAAGAACTCTACCATAGGGCTAGGTTCTCATCATTCTCCTTTTATTATAGAAGCATTTTAAAATATGCTCCCAGAGATCTGAACATGCTGTTAGTGTTCGCCTTTAATAGCACATTTCTGTATTTTAACATATTGATAAGAGTTTCCATTTTCTATTCCCTTTAATAGTTCCTATTCAAAGTATGTACTTTCCTTGGATATTTAAAAAAAAAATGAATGTAGGCAACAAAGACGACTATGATACATAAGCAGGAACTGAGATCTAGGGAAAGAAGGTTTGGCTCTCTCTTCAGAGTCTCCATTTGTCTAATTATTATATTTTCAAAGAATTCTGAATCATATAACATCCACAGGGGCCAAAAATGCTAAGAATATGTCGATGAGGAAATTACATCACAGGTGTGTCTCATAAATAAAATCTTTGGTTTTGAGAAACAGGAAAGTTCTCAGAATAGTTCAGGGGAATTTATTTCTGTCTTTTTAAGATAAGGATACAAGATTAGTATAGCATTAACATTCCCTTCAGGGTTCCTGAGGTCTGGGGGTTAGACTTAGACTTTTCCCAGGGTGTGTTTATCTGAAATATCTGCATTTCTAATTATATGGACAAGACAGTCTTAAAATTAGAAAGAAATGACCTTTGAAATGTTTGTATATGGGGTTATTACATATCAGTGGGATAAAAGCCAAAGGTATTTGGAGTAGGTCACAATGATGGGCATACAATCATCTTCTGGGGAATTCAAAAAAAAAAAAAAAAAACAAGCATGAGAAGTCTAGAAGCTGATATAATTTCCAGAAAATATATTGTTGTTAGAATGGCATAAGGAAGGAAGGGAGGGAGGGAGGAACAGAAGGAGGGAGGAAGGGAGGAAGGAAGGAAGGAAGGAAGGAAGGAAGGAAGGAAGGAAGGAAGGAAGGAAGGAAAGAAGGAAGGAAGGAAGGAAGGAAGGAAGGAAGGAAGGAAGGAAGGAAAGAAGGAAGGGAGAGAAGGAAGGAAGGAAGGGAGAGAAAGGAGGGAAGGAGGGAGGGAAGGAGGGAAAGAGGAAAGTAAATAGGTAAGTTAACCTTAAGTTTATAAAATTATTTTTTCTCACATTTTTATGTGTTTGTAAAACATCAGAGCAGATAAGAGGGACATTTACTTTACTCTAAAACTCATCCAGACTGTTTCTAGGAGATGCTGCATAAATTCCAAGACAGATATTTCTCCAAAGTGCCTCCCCTTTTCTTTCCATGAAGGATGCCTCACAGTAGGGGCCTCCTCAGTCACAGTGCAGTTTAATGATTTCACCTTCTGTCACTTGCCTCTTGACATCCTGATTAAATTACTCCTAGATCTTGAACCATTTCAACTTCCTCATGGATGCCACTAGAGAGATATTTATAGGCACAGTATGGAAATGTTCATGATATGATTAGGTGATTCTCCAGAGATGGCATAATCTCCCAACAGGCTGGATAAATTTTGCAGTAGCTTTTCAGGGAAGAGGCAGTCACCATCCCTGGAAGCCAGCTCATGTATATATGGCTTAGAGTCAAGTGTCTTTGAGTTGACTGTTAAAATATTTACAGAAGCCTGTTATACTTTATTATAGGGATTTTTCATTATTGCTACTTGGAAAACTATATCTTTATTTCATTCCAAAGCATAATAAAATGTGTCCATTCCATTATTTCAGTGGAGTAGGAATCATGAAAATATGCATAGTGAGCATTTATATACAATAAGATTTTCTTTAAAGAGTCTATTTGAATATTATTTTCTACGAGAAAGAAAATGACGCCAGTTTAGGTTGTGAATAATTGGTCATCTCTCTTTTTCATGATTACTTCCACATTTTGAGAATATGTAACTTCATCACTGGAAAGACTCCTTCACCAAAGAAGACCATGAACTCTGGAGGTGATATAGAGAGGGGAAAAGGCATGGGGCTAAGTATCTAAAAGTCTGAGTTCAAATGCCGGTGTTACACTTGCTGCCCAGTGAACAGGGGGCAAGTTGTTTGATGTATCTCAGCTTCAGTTTTCTCATCTGTGAACTTAACTGGTTAGATTAAATGTCTTTGTCATTGAAGGTCCCTCCTAGCTCAAAATCCATGAAATTAAAAGCCAGTCTGTAGGTGTCTCTGCAGTGGAAATATAGATCATCTTGCCACCAATTAGGGTATGGTCTTCTTATATTTTAATTATGATTATGTTTCAAAAAGAGATATGTAGTCCATCAGAGAGTTTATATAAACATTTTCTGATTTGATGGAGCCCAGTGACATTGTCTCCAGTGCCATATTTTTCTGTAACCCAGTGAAACCCACAAAACCCTGACCAAGACTTTTTTGGAAGACATTCTATATAACTGTGTAAATGAAATATTAATAAATCTCTGTACCTCTATGTCTGGATGCCTGTCCCTGAAAAAACACTTTCATCCCTTAGTTAATGCCATACAACAATTCAACAAGTTGAGAATTCTCCTATATGAGCACAAAACAAAATTTAAAAATTTTGACATTTTTATATTGTGTAGTTAACAGCATTGAACACTAACTTGGCTGAAATAATGGAGACTTGTGGACTTGTAATCAGGCAAGATCTGGATCTGGATCCTACCTCTATCCTATTGTAGCTTCCATTTCAAACAAGTTACAACTTTTCTGAGTTATTTTTGCCTCTTTGGAAATAGCCTCACTTTAGGCTAAGATTTGGCTAACAACCAAATATTATATAATTACCTCTTCCCTTGTATATTTGTTTTTTTCCCTGTACAGAAATCATGGGATCGTAGGTTAAAATATAGAATGGTAATTCAAAGCCATTGAGTCCAGCTCCTTCATTTTATAAATGGGAAAAATCAAGCACAGAGAGATGTAATGGGCTAAGCTGAGCAGATGCACTGAGGTTCGAGCACTTAAGGCTAATTACCAATTGGACAATACTCTATTAATATATGCTTGGAGAAAAAAAGAATGGCCCCGCCCATCCTCTGTGCAAGTTTGATGTGTTGTATAGGAGATTGGAGAGAGGATTAGGTGGGTGGAGTGTGAGAGCCAGAGGCACTGATGGCTGGATTTGCTTGGCTATTGCTCTCACTTCATGTTGCCATTCCCCTTCACCTCCACAAAAGATCAAGGACTTTTGCTTATCCTGACTCTAGTTGATTTTAAAATACTCTGGGTGCTAAACTCAGTCATCACAGAGAAAGTAAATGATCTAGTGAAGATTACAGAGATAATAAATTACAGAACTGGGATTTGAATCCAAATGTTTCATCTGCGACAATAGAAATTCGTTAAAGATAACTATCTATCTATCTATCTATCATCTATCTATCTACATATCTATATATCTATCATCTATCTACCTGTATATCTATCATCTATTTATCTACCTATGAATCTAACTACACATATAAGTATCTGTCTGTATGTATCTATTTGTCAATCTATGCATCTAGCTATCATCTATTTATCATTCATCTATCATCAATCTACTTATCATCTATATATCATCTATCCACCTACCTATCTCTATCTCTATATCTATACATGTATATATATATATATATATATATACATGAATATATATACATACACATATATACATGTATATACATGTATGTATATGTGTGTGTATACACAGAGAAAACTATTTGATCATTGGCTTTATATCCAAATAGCTGATATGCAGTAATGAATATATATGGATCTGAATAAGATTGAAATGAATTGTAAGAGAGTGAAAAACTATAGAATTGATTTAGGGAAAAATATATGCTCATCATTGTGACCTACTCCAAATACCTTTGGCTTTTATCCCACCGATATGTAATAACTCCATAAATAAACATTTCAAAGGTTGCTGCATTTAAAAACATTATTTTGGGGAGAGGTCCACAATCTTTACTGGACTGGCCTAAGAGAACATATCCAAAAAAGCCCCTAGTCTAAATGATCTCTAAAGTCTCTTAGAGCTGTGCTGATCGAATACATTGTTAATATCTTCCTTTTCAGCTTGTTCCTACATTCTAAACCAGAAGTGAATGAATTTTCCTGGATAATTAAAATTGAGTCTTTACCTCAAGTATTGTTAAAAATGGGTTGGTGTTTTGGGTATTTTTTTTAAATCAATGCAAAAGAAAGTTCACCATCTTTCTGAGCCATATTTTTTTCCTCCTTTTTTTTTTTTTTTAATTGCCTGTCTCTATTATATTAGAGGAGGGGCTAGAAATAGCTTGTACCATCTTTTTTTAAAACTATTTTCAACAGAGAATAATTGTAGTATGATTCAACTAATGTAAAGGTTATGCCAAGTTATCCTAATTTGCAGAGTTGTAGCTCTGAACCTGCTCACAGAGGAAATAGAAGGTGGTATTTTCTCCTTAAATCGGGGACCTGAATTACTTAGGATGTAAATATAAGACATTTTAGTCTCTTGAGAGGGAGATTTTATGATAATGGCCTGTTTCAAAGAGAGTAGATTCAATACATATATATTCACATATATATGTATCTATATGTATATATATATATATATATACATACATATATGTATATACATATATAATACATAACATCAAATATGATGTCAGTAATTTGAGTTCTCTGGAAAAGCTTATTTGACAGATTCATTAGCAAGGGAGAAAGGAATATTAACTGCTGAAGGCATGGTCTTTTAGTTCAATGTTTTTTTGTTGATTTTCAATTAGCTGGGCCCTAGATCAGTTTGGATTTTTGTCCTGGTTGTATTGTTAACTACTGTTGGCTATGGGTAAACCAAAGAACTGTATGATTCATTTTTTAAATTTGTCTTGCAGATCTATTCTTGACCTGTCATAGACTAATTAAATTAAATTACATTCAACAAACTTAAATATTTATTAGGTTCCTAATATGTTTAGCTAGATGGTGCAGAGGCTAGATCATTGAGTCTGCAGTCAAGAAGACTCGTTTTTGTGACATCAAATGCAGCTTCAAACACTTCCTAGCTGTGTGATTCTGAACGTCACTTGATCCTGTTTGCCTCAGTTCCCTTATCTACAAAATGAATTGGAGAAAGAAATAGCAAATCACTCCAATGAGCAACAACTTTGTATATGTATACAAAAACAAAAATGAATTGTTCCTGCATTTAAGGAACTTATCTTCTAAAGAAGATTAAAAATTTTACTGTTCAAACTTAAATGAGAGATTAAATATGATGCAGTATTCTTAAAATAATTATGTGAGTGGCCTAAGACATGTAACCACTATGCCTATTTCTCATTTGTATGAGAGGAATATAACTTTGATCACCATCATCATTACCATTTTTATAAAGCTTTACAATTTTAAAAGCACTTTCTAAAAATAATAACTTGTAAAATAGACTGTTTTTTTTTTTTTTTTAATTTTCAGATGAAACTCTAAGAGTCACAGAGGCATTGGTCATTAGCACCGGGAGTTAAAGCCCAGATTTCTTATAACTATATAGGCTCAGAAATAATTCTAATACATCACAATGATCATTAAGAACTCCTTAAGTTTCAAAGTTATAAAATTATATAAGACTGATGGTGGTTGCAATGCTTGTATTCCCTTAACCAGTACTGTTATTAATCTAGGGCTATGAAACATTTCAATAAAGCAGATTTTTCCAGCTGGCACAGTGCAGATTATACATGAACCAATCCAGGTACAAGAGGTGATCCTTTCAAGTTTTCATCTCATCCAGTCTTAGAATGGAGCCAAAGGTTAACTAAGTTTCAGCAAACCCTGCAGGAGTTTGGGTAAGAGAATGCTGACTTTTTAGTCAGAAAAACTGAGTTCAAATCTCCCCTAGAATGCTTACCTACCTTTATAAAACTAGGCAAATTACTCTTCTCTGACCTTTCATTTTATCATCTAAATAAAGAAGGAAATAATTAATTCTATTGAAAACCTAAGGCCAGCCAGGGTAGTGTCGTGATCTTCTTCCCAAACGCAGCCAGGTGATGAAAGTTCAGATCTTTTATTATCTCCAATATAGCCCGATTAGCTTAGAGGTCTATCTCTCTGCTTGGTTCCAAGAGCTCTCTCCAAATGTCTTTAAATCCAAAGGTCTGGTCCTTCAGCCTCTGCCTCTGCTTTCTTCAGCCTCCAGCCAGCTCCAGTCTTCATGTCATTCCGGTGAAATCTCGACTTGTAGCGTCTTCCTCTGAAGAACTTCTTCGACTGGCCCATTGGCCTATTTATGCTCCTTCCGGAGAGAGGGATTATGGGTTTTCTCCCATAGTGCTCACTCATTGAACTCCAATGAGTAAAGGTTTGAACACAAGCCTTGTATTAATTAGTTCTACTTAGTACCTTGTTTCAGGTTCTGCCCAAAACATCTTCTTGTAAGATTAGATCAACTCTAATTAGTTAGCAGTTAGTAAGGATTCCAACATCTCCCCCTTTCTTTTGTTTTAAAACATAGGGGGTTTCTGAGGGGGTACACATAAATCCATCAATATGGGCCAGAACTTTGTAACCGATATACATGGTATACATAAATCCATCAATATGGGAGGCATTATACATAATTTACATAAGCACATAGCAATATAACACAGGCTAGTAGTAATGTAACAACATGAATCAACCTGAAGATTTACACATGTCCATAAGTCCTAGAAATAGTCCATAAGCAATCCATTGTCCATTAGTTCATGTGCCAGGAATCTAATAATTCCTGTAAGCTCTGAAGTACTGCAAAAAGTCTCATTAACAATTTTTCATCTCAGGGAATCCAGTGATTCTTGCTGGTTTTTCAGGAACTGAAAGCTGAAGATTTTAAAGTTCTTTTGACAGTCTCATTGTTAGCCTTTTCCACCTGTGGAAATATAAGCAGATCCTCTTCCCCAAGCAGTTAATCTAATTCCCTTCTATTTACCAAATTTGGGATTTCTCCTCATCATCTGGTAATTACATTGGAGTCGTTTGCATTGGATATTGTCTTGTTGTCTTAAAAGGCCTGTATTCTTCCCAACTGTAATCCTGATTGCTTTTCTGTTGGTTGATGACATCAGAATCCTGAATTTCTAAAGTCTCTCTGGGTGTAACCTCAGCTGCTATCATGCCCCACCTGTCCTTTGATTGATACTTTAGAGCTGGGCCCTGCCTCTCATTCCTCTGGGTCAATATACATTTAGAGGCCCAGTGAAAGCCTCGGTTACATTTTGGACATGGGGTTTTGGGTTTTCTCTCACCCTGTTTTCTCACTCTATCTCCATATCTACAATGAGCTCTCAAATGTCCAATTTTTCCGCACTGAAAACATCGACGAATTTCTCTAGAATTCCTCTGCCAAGAAGGACCTTGTCTTTCCATGTTCATCATAGTCTGGGCATAATAAGCATTTGTGCCCACTGTGGCACAGTGTCTTATGATTTCCTCTAAAGGAGCATCTTTGTCTAGCCCCCATATAATTCTTCTGCAAACCTCATTGGCATTTTCCTTAGCCAAATGTCTAGTCATTATTTCTGTTGCTGCATTGTCTCCAATGGTTCTTATTACAGCTGTTTGTAAACATCCCACAAAATCTGCAAAAGGTTCATTGGGACCTTGCTCTATTTTTGTGAAAGCATTATTTCCATCTTTCTGTCCAGGGAGAGAATTCCAAGCTTTTATTGCAGCCTTAGAAATTTGCTCATACACTGTTATGGGATAATAAATCTGTTCTGAACTCTCTGCATACTGACCTTCTCCAATTAGTTGGTCAAAAGCAACTTGTACAATAGCTCCTGTTTGCCTATTGCGTTGGGCTTGAATCCTACATAATTCACGAAACTCTGAAAGCCACAATAAATTTTGTCCCGGTTCTAGACAAGTTTTCACTATGGATTTCCAGTCATTCGGGGTTAAGATTTCATAAGACAAATTATCCAGTAACATCTTCACATAAGATGATGTAGCCCCATAAAGAGTGCAACCCTTTTTCAAATCTTTAATTTTTCCCAAATTAAAAGGAGTGTATTTTCTCTCTTTTTGACCTGAGGAGTTGAGCTCTTCAATCACAGGATATGCATTTATAAAATCAGATATATCTTCTCCTTCATTTTTTGCCTTAATTAATGCTTTTTCTAATCTTGTCAAATTCTGCTTTACAGGAGAAGCTGACTGTGTTTCTGTCTCTCTCCCTCCCCCTTGTTCCACCCATGAAGGGTTAATTGTGGGGGGAGGGTCATGAGATGTGGAATCACCTAATTCCTCCTGCTGTGAAGTATCATACTCAGAATTGTAATTAACTCCATTCTCATCTGATTCATCCTCCTTTTCACCTAGTAAAGTTGGCATTTCTTCCTCCTGTACTTTCCTTTTCATCATTCTATCACTTAAATAACTTCTTATAGCCAATTGTATTACATTATATGTATTAATTATTGAGTTAGGCCCATTTTTATCATAGAATTGACAAAGATCCTCTCCAACCAATTTCCATTCATTTAGATCTAATTCCTTTTCAAGAGAGAAACAAGGACATATGTCCTTTACAGTTTGTAAAAATTCAGTGATTTGCTGTAAACTTATAATTAAACCTTGGCTTTCCATAACTTTGACAATGCTCTCTAAACATTTTCCTTGAACAGAAACAGGCTGTTTTCTAAATATCTGTCCCATCTTAGCTGAAATTCTACTTTAACTCTCCTAACAAAATTTCTTTGTTGCACTCACCCTAATTTCTGGGTTGAAGAGTCTTTTCCACTGGATCAGGATCAGAGGCTTTTCCACTTGAATCAGGATCGGAGCTTTTCCACTGAAATCCACTGAGGGGTCTGTTTGTCCCACGTTCAGGGCGCCAAAATGTTGTGATCTAGTTCAGATGGATCTGAATCGGTCCCTGTTCGGGCACCAAAATGTGGTGATCTTTTTCTTCTCAAAAACGCAGCCAGGTGATAAAAGTTCAGATCTTTTATTATCTCCAATATAGCCCGGTTAGCTTAGAGACCTATCTCTCTGCTTGGTTCCAAGAGCTCCCTCCGAATGTCACCAAATCCAAAGGTCTGGTCCTTCAGCCTCTGCCTCTGCTTTCTTCTGCCTCCAGCCAGCTCCAGTCTTCATGTCATTCCGGTGAAATCTCGACTTGTAGCTTCTTCACTCTAAAGAACTCTCCGACTGGCCCATTGGCCTATTTATGCTCCTTCCGGAGAGAGGGATTATGGGTTTTCTCCCATAGTGCTCTCTGGCCCAAAGCTTCAAGGGAGGTGTGAACTCATTGAACTCCAATGAGTAAAGGTTTGAACACAAGCCTTGTATTAATTAGTTCTACTTAGTACCTTGTTTCAGGTTCTGCCCAAAACATCTTCTTGTAAGATTAGATCAACTCTAATTACTTAGCAGTTAGTAAGGATTCCAACAGGGTAGGGTCTCTGTATACATTTTAAATTTATCAGAGAAAGTGTCCAGAAGTTATGCCAGAAACAATCACCACTTATTCCTTATTTATACAAAATAATTGCTTTAGTGATAACCAGGTTGGACTAATGGCCACCTAGGTCAACACTAAACAAACACAGCTATGATCCGAAGATTTCTGTAATAAATTCACACCACTGATTCAAAATTATTTTGCTTTCATTATCTATTTTAAGTTACAAGTCTAGCACTATCTGTAAGACTAGCCAATATTTAATTTACTCTTCCATTGATGTGTGTGTGTGTATGTATATATATATGTATGTATATATATATATGTGTGTACATCTATACATATAAATATATACACACATATGTATTTGTATGTTTATATGTATGTATATGTAGGTCCTTCTCCCTCCTTCTTTTCTCTCCATTTCCTTCCTGCTCCTTCTTTCCCTGTCTCTGTCTCTCTTTCTCTCTGTCTCTTTCTTTGTCTCCTTTCAATCTATCATGTGGGTACCCTGTAAAATTCAGAGCCAAATAAAGTTGAAGATACCTTCTACCAAGAAGATATGCATTCACCCAAGTAATCTCCAAGTCCACTTGAATCTAAGTGTTTCCAAGTAGTACATCCCCTGACATTGGGTTTAGGTCAGAGCTAGATTGAACCACCTTATTAGTAAGTGAAGAGACAACCTTGTTGAGTACAGTAGTATATAATAAGCCTCACTGGGCACGGTTCAGACTTCATTCTGAACATCTGAGTGATTACACTTTGCCAAAGAGTATTCTTGAGACATATAAACCATGCTCACTCCAAGTGCAGGGGAAGAAAAAGGCAAGAAAGGTCCCTCTTGAATGAACAATCAACTCTTTTCAATCATCCTAGTCCAATTTCTGGAACTACAATCCAATTGCAGGAAGTCTAGTGGACATAAATGTAAAACCTGATACACAATTTAAAAATATCATCTCTTCAAATAAACAATGAATGGGGAGAAGCTATAAGTAGGCAGCAGGTTTTATGACCTGTAAGCTAAATCAGATTCAGTAATGTGCAGTGGCAGATAGAAAAGCTAATGTTTTGACTTATACTGAGACACTGAGAAATATCTGAGAAAAAAATGAGGTAAGAGTTGTTTTGTACTCTGTACTAGTTGAGTCACATCTGGATTATTGTGATCAATTCAATGTGCCAGAGTTGAAAAAGGAAAAGAAAAATAAACTAGATAGATAGTGATGGATTTACGATCCATGCTATATGAGACTCAGGAGAAGGAACTGGGGGATTTCAGACTGAAAAATAGAAGGCAAAAAAGTGGAAGGGTGCATGTTATAGCTATCTTGATGTATTTCAGGGTCATGAAGAAAAATGATTAGATTTCTTCTTTCCCTTATGAAAGCATAATAAGGATTAATGGGTAGTAGAAACAAATTTTTTTTAAAAAGGCTTGAGATCATCAAAAGTTTTCTAACAATCTGCCACCAAATACTCTGGGTTGATTGAGAAACAGTTGGTCCTCTCTCATTGGAGGGCTTCAAGAAGAAGACATGTAATGATCACATGATATCTATGTTCAAATAGGATTTCTTTTGGATTATATGGCCAATAAGGCCCTTTCCAACTTGAAAATTCTCTGATTTTGCAATTTTCATCACAAAGTCCATTGATATGATGTTTCAGGGATGTTTTTTAACTCTTAAGAAAAACTTGTTTCTTCTAATCATGTTACCCTTCTACTAGCAAGTCTTGGTTTTCCTTGCTTATTTTCAATCTCTTGGTATACTGACTTACATTACTGGATTCCTTTCCCTTTCAACCCATCAAAGGGCTTCATTATATGGAAACCAAGAAGCAGTCAAACAATTATCAACCACTGGGGAAAGGAGGTACATGCTTGCTCTATGTTTGATGAAGCAGGTGAAAGAGATAGCTGATTGGCAAATGTCTGTAGAAAGCAATAAGTTTTAATTACATACTCCTAAGCATCACTAAACACAATTATTCTGTATAAATAAGAAATAAGTGGTGATCGTTTCTGGCATAAATTATGTATGCTTTGGACGATAACCTAAAACCTATGAAAAGTGATTCTGTTTGGATCAAGGCTTTCAGGGGAAGACTTTTTCTATTCCCCATTTCTTCCATATAGGAAATAGTAATCGACCAATTAGTGATTTCCTTGTAAACTTAGAAAAAAAGTTCCCCCCAAATCACAAATTCTAAATCCATCTTGTATTGATCCATTCACCCTTTCATTAAACAACATCTGCCCAGTGCTTATTACATACAGTTATCCCTTCCACATTGTGACTTTTCCCATCATGGTTTCAAATATATGGAACATCAGTATAAGAATTTAAATGAAAATGGGGGAGAGTGTTTGAAGACTAGGGAGATTATAGGTGAAAGGCAACAGACAGCACAGAAAAAGTTTAGAAACACAGAAATGCATAAAATATATAGATAGTATTGTATATTTTCAGCATATTTTAATCTTTTAGAATAATTCAGATTTTTTTTCCCCTGATACAAACAGAGAGCCAAAGAGTTTTAAACAGATTTTTCAGATCACAGGGGTTCCAGGCCCCTAAGCCCTACAATGTAGAAGGGATCAATGATCTGTAAGTTACCAAAAAAAAAATCTCATACCCTCAAAGACCTTAGATCCTAGATGAGGGTTGTATCATACATAAAAATGAAAAATACAAATTATATATAAGGGAAAAAAAAAACTAATTTCATGAAAAAAAAAAAAAACTACCCTATATACTTTTCTTTCTTTTTCTTTCTCCTCTAGGACTCACTTGATTTTCATCTTTGTTGGGGGCTATTTAGATTCGTGTTTACTTTTTACTCTCTCCAAATTCGCTGTCATCTTTTAATTTTAGCAGCATCAATATTTTACAAGTTTTAAACATGCTCAAGTGGAAATTCCTTTTCAGGGTGGCTGAGTGGGCTGAAAGTTTTGTTTATATTTACTTTGGCATTTAGGAAATAGTAGGTATCTAATGAATCTATTGGTTTTGAACAATGTCATGGATTATTTACTGAAATAGTAATGATGGATTGGAAGTAGCTAATAATTGGATATTTCAACTTTTAAGGCAATCCCTAATTATTCTTTGTTTAAGAATACTTTCTTCTTCTTCTTCTTTTTTTTTTAATTTATTGAACCAGATACAAAATAAGAAAAAAAAGAGAATAGAAACAGACATCTGTGATTCTGTAAAATGTCAATCTAGCATCCCAAACATACACAATGTTAATTGTATTTCTTAGTTTGAGGAAGAAAATCATTATGTTAATTCTAAGTGCCTTACAATGTATAAAAAAGCCACAAAACAGACATTATGACCAATGTCAAGATTTCAGAGTATAGACCCAGCAGGTACTCATGTAGCAAGGACATAAATGGCTCCAGGAGGCATCAATATTAGGTTTCACCAGCTGCTACATTCTAGGCTTGTATGCACTGGCAAGGCCTGGCTCTGGAAACAGAGCATTGTGCCACACAATAAATTTCCTCTTTGACACAAAGTCTAACAAATGAACAAAGAAAATGCATCATGAGAGATACTGTGTTTGATGAACTTGTCCTTGTGAAATTAATTAAAATTTCCTATAAGCAGTGGAGGAGGGAGGTCGTAGGGAGAGGGCGATATAGATCTTTGTCTTAGAGCAGTTTCATTTTTCATGTTAAAGTCTATGAGATTGGTGTATACCCCTGAACTCGTACTGAAGCAAGGACATCAAATTTTCATTTAAACCAATCATCTCTGAAGTCAAAAATTGATTCTCACATTCTTGCCTGTCAGAGATCTCTTTCTCCTTTAAGAATAAGTTACCACTGAATTCCCACCCAGAAAATTTCTGCTTGTCTTGTTGTCATTATTATGTTAATTAGGAAGGCTGTGATTTGTTTGGAGGGAGAGGTAATTGGAAAATCCAATACATAGCCCTCAAACCTCCAATCTTACATTTTGTTCAATGCAGAAATATGAATCTCTTTCTGAACAGTGTAGCCCATTTTTGGTTTTCTGTATTTTCCTACTCCAGAGACATCAGGAAATAACAGCCAGAGGCCTGAGTTTAGAGTCAAGTAGGGCTGTATTCAAGCTTTGGGTCTAACCCCAAATGGCAGTGAGACCCCAGGCAAAATTTTTTTAATCATTCTGTGCTGCCAGATAATTCTTAAAGATTATGAATTATCAAGAACCTGTCTACCAGCAATGTAGAGAAAGCTTCCTCATTCAGTAGTTCCTTTGATAAATGAAATCAAAGACCCAAATCCTATTTTTGTCTCTTCATTCTCCTAAAAGTCCCCCACAGAGTAGTGAAGAAACACATGGTGGTTGTGAGTTGTGTGAGACACAATGCCAACTAAGAAATGAGAAGATCTCTTGTTTATATTATAGTTAATTTTCAGAGATTCCTGGTCTACTTTCTGCCAGGGTGCATGCAAGACAGTGCAAAAGGTGCGATTTTTTAAAGTGCGAATCTGGAGCAGGAGATGACCAGTATCTCGCGTGTGTTCCACTGGCATCTCTTGTTCAAGAGATCTGGAGGAAGGATATTTCCAAAGTGACTGAGCCCACATTGGGGGGTTACAGGAGGACATCTCATTAGAAGATGCAGCAGGGGTGGACTGGCATCTGCCCTGTTGGAGACAAGACTTTCATAGATATGGTTACCGATTCCTTGAAATAGTCCAGCCTATTTAACTCTGCATATAGACTTTTCTTTGGACATTTGTATTTCAGAAGGTGAGTCTTACAACAGGATATTAAGACAATTAACCTGTAGTGTTCTGGTTAGTTTTCTGGAGGTCTCTGGACCAGCCTTCATTTCAGTAGAGTAATCACCAAGAGAATAGCCAGGTGCTAAATTCCAAATTCTTTATTATCTCCTTCCAAGTCTTGTCTCCTCGCCTGGGGCTTCAGCTAGCTTTCTTGGAGGCCTTCCACAATCTTGGTTTAGTGGAGAAGCGAAGAAGGACACCAAGATGGTATGATATGGAATGAATCTGTCTGGCTGAGTTTGTTCCAGTTTATATGCTCTATTATAATTACATTATCATAGGTGTGATTCTTGTAGAACTATATTAAGTACTAAGTACATGTACTGAACTAGAAAACTATTAATCACCATGCTAAACTAGATAACCATTGTTTTATTAATTCCACTGAGTTAGCACTTTGTAAGAAGCCTTGTTTCAAGTACAGAGTTCTGGCCCGTAACATTAACCTAAGAGAATTTCTGGGAGGGTAAGAGCAGAATGGAAAGGCCACTGAACTTGGAGGCCAGAAGCCCAAGTTGCTGCACTTATAAAAGCTGAATCTTGGTCCTTCTGACAGTCCGTCCTCTTGGAATATGCATTAATGAGAAATCCCATGAAAAAAAGTAACATGGCTGTTGGAATCCTAGTGTTAACTCAACTTGAAACAAGGTGATAACTCAAAGGAGATGTTAGAACCCTAGTGTTAACTCAATGTAATTGATACAATGCTTGTGTTCACACCTTTACTCATTGGTGTTCACACATTTAGGAAATTTCAGGGTTTAGTAGGAGATATTCAAATTCACACCTCCCTTAAAGCTCTTTGGGCCAGGGAGCACAATGGGAGAAAACCCATAGTCCCATTCTCTCAGAAGAGTCATATATAAGCCCAGTGGAGAAAGATTCATTTCAATATTTTTCCACTTGGCTGGCTGGTGGCGGAAGAGAGTTCAGCTGGATTGGAGAGGAGCACACTGGTGCAGACACAGAGCACTTTGGGAGATTGAGAGCCAGAAGCCCTCTCTCAGAGGCAAGACAGATTCAACTTGGAATTGAATTGGAAGCTGAAGAAAGCAGAGGCAGAAGCAAAGGACAAAACTGCAAGAGCTCTTGGAACCAAGCAGAGAGAGAGGCTTCTAAGCTAACTGGGCTATGGAGACATTAAAAGATCTGAACTTTTAACACCTGGCTGCGTTTTGGGGCAATTATTGATCTGAACTGATACTAAGGCTGCCTCCAGAAAACCTCCCTCAAGAGACCTGCTCTCTCCCAGAGAGAACCATTTTATATTATATATTTTAAAGAAGAAAAAGAACACCACATTTTGGCGCTCAACGTGGGGCACGAAATGTGAGGCCCTAGATGTGAGGCTCTAGATGTGAAGCCCTACACTCAGCAGCTATACTGACGTGATCATAAGCTTGGTGGAGAATTCCCTGTGACCAGGAAATGGGGAGCTTGAAGCAAGAGGGAATGAGCCCTGGGAGCCTGGGACCTGCTCAGGATTTGGTGACATTCAAGGATGTGGCTGTGGACTTCACCCAGGAGGAGTGGGGCCTCTTGGACCCTTCTCAGAAGAAGTTGTATAAGGAGGTCATGTTGGAGAATGTCCAGAACCTGCTTTTCCTAGGATTTCCAGTTACCAAAGAAGATGTGATCTCTTATTTTAAGCAAAAGGAAGAACCCTGGGTGCTAGATCAAGAATGCCTGAGGAGCTTCCCTCCAGAAAATGAGATCAGACTCAAAACGAAGGTAAATACTCACAAACAAAATTTCACTAGGAGAGAAATTTGTGCTACACGTAAGAAAATCCACATTGGAGAAAAACCTTATGAATGTAACCAGTGTGGAAAGAGTTGTAAGAAAAGGAAATATCTTATTTCACATCAGAGAATCCACACTGGAGAGAAACCTTTTGAATGTAACCAATGTGGAAAGGCTTTTAGACAAAAGGGACATCTTACTGCACATCAGAGAACTCACATTGGAAAGAAACCTTTTAAATGTAACCAATGTGGAAAGGCTTTTAGACAAAAGGGACATCTTACTGCACATCAGAGAACTCACATTGGAAAGAAACCTTTTGAATGTAACCAATGTGGAAAGACTTTTAGGCAAAAGGTCTGTCTTACTGGACATCAGAGAATCCACACTGGAGAGAAACCTTATGAATGTAACCAGTGTGGAAAGAGTTTTAAGAAAAGGAAATATCTTATTTTACATCAGAGAATCCACACTGGAGAGAAACCTTTTGAATGTAACCAATGTGGAAAGGCTTTTAGACAAAAGGGACATCTTACTGCACATCAGAGAACTCACACTGGAAAGAAACCTTTTGAATGTAACCAATGTGGAAAGACTTTTAGGCAAAAGGTCTGTCTTACTGGACATCAGAGAATCCACACTGGAGAGAAACCTTATGAATGTAACCAATGTGGAAAGAGTTTTAAGATAAGGAAATATCTTATTTCACATCAGCGTATCCACACTGGAGAAAAACCTTATGAATGTATCCACTGTGGAAGAACTTTTAGATATAAACAGTATATAATTGTACATCAGAGAATCCACACTGGAGAGAAACCTTTTGAATGTAACCAATGTGGAAAGGCTTTTAGACAAAAGGGATGTCTTGCTAGACATCAGAAAATCCACACTGGAAAGAAACCTTATGAATGTAATCAGTGTGGAAAGACTTTTAGGCAAAAGGTCTGTCTTACTGGACATCAGAGAATCCACACTGGAGAGAAACCTTATGAATGTAACCAGTGTGGAAAGGTTTTTAGACAAAAGGGACATCTTACTGCACATCAGAGAACCCACACTGGAAAGAAACCTGATGGATGTAATTAATATGGAAAGAGTTTCATAAAAAACCTGATTGGTTCACACCAGATCTGTGAGGAGATGACAAGGCATTAGAATAAGGAGGAAATTGGATTTGATAGAGATTATTGGGAGAAGATGGTAGTGCTACTGCCTTCTATAATTAGCCTTCTCTACCTTTAAGCCTATGGGGAGGAAGAGGAAGGGAAAGTAAAACATAACTAGGGATAGGAAATAGCTTCAGAAGCATATTGGATCTTTCTTTCCCACCTGGGCACCTACTTGAAAGGCAGTACAGTGAGACTGAAAGATCACTAGATTAGGACTCAGGACAAGGGTTGAAATTCTGAGTTCTGAACCTCTGTGGCCATCATGTCCCATCTGTTTTTTCCCTGGAGTCTTAGAACTGGGCCCCACTTCTTGAAAAACCAGCAAAAATCATTGGATTCCTTGAGATGAAAAGTTGTTGATGAGACTATTGAAGTACTTCAGAGCTTACAGGAATTATTGGATTCCTGGCACATGAACTAATGGACAATGGAATCCTTTTGGACTATTTCTAGGACTTATGGACATGTATAAATTTTCGGGTTGATTCATGTTATTTGTTACATTACTATTAGCCTGTGTTATATTGCTTTGTGCTTATGTGTTTTATGTAATTGCAAGAATCATTGGACTTCTTGAAATGAAAAATTGTTGATGAGACTATTGCAGTACTTAAATTTTCATGTTGATTCATGTCATTTGTTACTTTTTTTTTGTTACCAAGCAGAGAGATAGGCCTCAGCTAACCAGGCTACTTGGGAAGGAGAAAATAAACGTTTGTATTTTTACCAGCTGGCTGCATTTGGGTGATTATTACTTTCAACTGCAACTAAGACTGCCTCCAGAAAATCTCCCTGAGAAATCAACCTTCTCTCCTAGAGAGAACATTCATCTTATATATTTTAAAGAAGAAAAAGATCACCACACATGACTCCATAGAAGACTAAAATGTGAAGTCAAGGAGAACAGAGAATATCAGCTAAGCACTTTGGACTCTGCTTGTAATCAGGAAGGAAAAAATGAGGGTCCATAATTAAAGGCTGGCTTGAGGAAGCTTCATGCAGTTACATTGGAACTGGGATGATTAAAGCATAGAGCCCACTTAAGAAGCTGTTTTTTGGTTTTTGTTTTTTAATTCTAGGCCTCTTGGAGTAATAGTAATGGGATGAAAAGGGCAATTAAGGGGAAAGCTTTTGTAGAATCATGAGAAAGGACTTAATGTCAATGACTGGCATGGGGAGATAGGTTGAAATAAGAAAGAGAAGTCAACAAATGTGAAGTTGGGACTCTGGGTGATTGAGTGATTAACAGGAATAAGAGCATAAGGATCAGATGTTGATTGATTTTGAACTAGAAGAAACCTTAGAACTCATATAGTCATACCCTTTTATTTTAAAGCTAAAATCTTGAAATCCAGACAGGGTGAGTGAGTTATCTAACATCTCATAGCTAGAAAGCAGTAAAGCCTGGAATAGAGAGAGCCATGATTGTCTGACTCCAAATCCAGCATTCTATTCATTGTGAGGGAGGTGAGATCTAATTGCACCCTATCTAACCTGTTCGTACAATTCTATTTGTGCCCTATCATTGTAATATGTCCACCATGTCCTAATCCCAACTCTGTCTCGAGCCATATATCTCCCATTCCTCATCCTTTGTGGTTATTTTAATCTGATTCAGAACACAAGACACAGACAATGTCAAGATACAAGACCTAAAAGTAGGTAAGGCACAATACCTAACAATAGGATGTTGAGCAACATTGAAAGAAGGATATAAGGGTCCTGGCAGATCACTGTAGTCCAACCAATTCTTTTGAGGATGAGAAGGGCAGACTCCCAGAGGTAATATGTTTTGCTCAGGATCACATGGTCCAAAAATCTGGAACCTGATGACTAGGGTAGGAAAATCTCATCTGGATCCCAGTTCTGCTAATTACTAATGGAAAAAACTCTAGATCTGATGTCAGTTGACCTGGATTCAAATGCTCATTCTATACTTCCTTTAGAATATTTAGCATGCTTCTGAAACTCCCTGGGTCTTAGTTTCCCCATCAATGAAAAGTCAGAGAACGTAAACTGAAGTCCCTCCTTGCTTTTGTGTCTAGAAACACAATTCAAGGACCCTATAAATCCAGCTTAGTCCCCAATCTTTCATCCCCAATTTCTGTGCTTTTTGAAAGAGCCATACCCAACCCCTGCCTTCCTGTCACTTCTGCTCTTAGAACGCACAGATTCCTTCCAGGAGGATTAGCTCCTGACTTCTCTTGGTGAAGGTCTTAACTGACATCCCTCTACAACCTGTCCTTCTAGCTGCTCATATTCCTCATCCCCAATTAAAAAAGAAGAAAAAAAAAAAAAAAGAAATTGCTGTATACATATGTATAATTTATAATTACTTAAATCCCAAATCTGATAATTTTGAAATCAATTAAAAGCAAAGTTTAGTTTTCCTCCAGTATTTTGTTTTTGTGTCTCTCTGCTTGTTTGTGAGCATTATCTTCATTATAATGTGTAAGCTCCTCTTGAACAAAGGTCAGATTGATGAATCTTTCTAACTACACCACACAGCATTGTACCTGGAGCATGGCAGGCATTTAATTAATGCTCATGAAATGAAAAGCTTGATAGGATCGCCCAGGTTCTTGAATATTGCTTGGTAGTTTTATAATTATCTTCAGGACACAGTGAAAATTTTAAGTAGAATTTGGGTGAGGGAACTTAGTGAACAAAGAGCCAGTTATGTGGAACCTTGTCAGAAAGTGGCCAGTGTTCATATTGTATTGTGGCAAGGATTTTCTTTTCACAATAAGTCACAGTAGTAAGTTAGGAGTTAGAGATAGCAAGTTTCACTGGGAAATGGAGCTAGTTTTCCAGGGGACCCTGGTTCCAAGTAAACTGTGACATTTCATGTGTGATCTTGGATAATTCTCTGGAAGGACCAGTAATTTCCATGGTTGTATTCAAATCTAACTCTGAGGCCCAACTTAAACCCAACTTAAAGCTAAGAGAAACTCAGAAGAATCAGTTGGCTGATTCAAGCCAACTTTGAGATAATATTGTTTCCCTGATCCCTCACTGAGTGGAGGATGCTGACAGGTGGCAGGGTGGCAGTAGATGGGCAAATACTCAGACTGAATCACAACTACTGCTGGGAAGACTTGGCATGTAGGTGACAGATAGCAGCGAGTTGGGTATATATTCTAAATCTGGGCAGCCCTATGGTTCAGTAAACCCAGCAGCATTCTAGTAAATGTTGAAAAACCAGCTATCCACTTTTTAATTTAACCTGCATTAGGACATTCTCGTCATTTTCTCAAGTCTAATTCAGAAAATAATTATCAAGCACTGATTTTTGATAACAAAGCTATAAAAGTCCACACTGAAAATTTTAACCATCAGGGTAATTCAAGATGCCTCCAACAAATCCCTATAAATTTTAAATTGAACCTGCTCACTTTACTTATAGGATACTGTGTTTAAAAGGAAAGTGGAGGAAAAGGAGAAAGAGAGGAGAAAAAATACTAGTAACTACATGCTAAATTTGTATATGTCTTTCATAAAGTCAATCCTAATATACAGTTAGGACTCTCAAATTTATTTCCATCCCTTTAATAAGTATTTATTAAGCATCCTTTCATGTACCAAATATTGGATTAGAAACTGAGAAAATTAAGAACAAAATTAATAAGAACAAGAAATAAAATAAATATCATAGTCGCCCCTCTCATATTTTTTATATAATTGTTCTTCAACCATGTTTGACTCTGTGTGATCCCATTTGGGGTTTTCTTGGAAAAGATATTGGGGTATTTTATTGTTTCCTTTCTCCAGTTCATATTATAGAAGAGGAAATTGAGGCAAACAGAGCTAAGTGAATTACTAAGAGTCACATAGCTACTAAGTGTTTGGGCCTACATTTGAACTCAGGTCTCCTGATTTCAGGCCTGGACCTTTATCCATTGTTCTACCTAATTGCCTTTGCTCCACACAGCATCACATTGATTCGTTCTTAAATCCTACTCCGACTCCCAAAATCTGACTCCTAAATTTACATCAAATAATCTCTCACTACAATCATCATTTCTTCTTTTTTTTTTCCATTATCAATTTCTAAATCCATAAAGATCAAATCTAGTCTTACTGTTTAACATTCTTCCACATTCTTACAGAGTCAGAGATACCATTGTGCCCAGACTCATTTTTCCATTTCTCCATTTTCTCCTCTGAGTGTCAATAGCATCCTTATCACTTGGCAAAAGCATTCAGGGCAGAACATTTCTATTCTGTCTTGGTCCAGAAAGCTTCTGGCCTCTTCCTACAATTGCAGATGGCGGCAGATTGCAGCAAGGCAGAGTTAACTAACAAGAAAAGAAAAGAGAAGATAAAAATCTGATGCAAAGTAATGGTGTAATAAAAATGGTGGTATTTTACTGAATACCATTATAGAAGGACCTGTGCTTCCTCAATCATCCTGTGCATTAAACACTTTCTCCCACTCAAGGCAGAGTTATCTCAGAAAACCAGAATCCCAAGGTGACTATGGTTATACTACATTCAGCAACAAGTAGTAAGTGATAGATTTGAACTGAGATTCTCACTCAGGCCTCCTCCTAACCCTATTGTTGTTGCTGCTGCTGCTGCTAATTCTGCTGCTGCTGCTGTTGTTGTTTTATTTCATTGGTTGATTTCCTGATAACAGGCCTCTCTCTTGCCATTGTTCACAAGCAATTGTCCAGTCCCGACATACCTATGTTGTTGAAGTACAGCTAACACCTGAGAGGGAATATTTAAGAGTTTTATGCACAAGCCTTTGATTTTGTATTCTGTGCTTTTTTGTGAGACTCTTGGCAGTCACAGGCTTCTATATGGATGGAAATTTTCCTTCAGCCTCTTGACTTTCCTTTCTTGCCTGTGTTGATTTTTTTGAAGTATTGAAGATGAGTTGGTGTTTACTATTTTTGCAAGATTAAAAATTATTTGAAAGTAAATTTTGGCATGTACTGAATACTGAACAGTTGTGAGTTTGCTTTAAAAGCATGAGTCTGCTTTAAGGATAAACAATGCAGATTTCCAGAGAAGTAATGCTCACAATCCAATTTTCTTCAGTGCTATATTAGAAAGAGAAGGGCAATGATTTAATTTATCATGAAATCAGATTGTTAAAGAAAATGGATGACAGATAGTGAGAATGTTTCAATGTTTTCTTCTAGATTTAAGGAAAGAATGAGAAAGGGTTTTACCATATGGGCTGGACCTCCCTAAGATAATCTAATGGGAGGATATGAATAGAGATTGCCCACGATAAGCAGGTGTAAAAGGATTGAGATCTTCATTATAAAAAGGAACTCCCAAATCAATGTGATCATTGATCTGCTTGAGCATCTGCGTGCTTGAGCAATATTCTTTGGGAGGGGGTGCAAAGTATATAGAAATATTTGTTTCTTCCATGAAAAAGAAAGTTTCTAGGATGGCTTTACATTTTCCTAGAAAACTTAGGAACCAAAGTACCATTACATAATAGGAATTAGGCACACTGGGATGAATGGTGCATCAGGAGTCTAGAAAACCAAAGAATATAATTTAACTCCCTAAGGTTCTCTGCCTTTATGGGCATGAGTTTCCCTCTCTATAAAATGAGAGAGACCAGATTTCTTTGAGAGCCACATCTATTAGCATAATTTCTTAAAATTCTCATTTGTTAATAATATTTTAGCTGCAATTGCAGTTTAATTCCATTAATGAGAGAAAAACAGATAAAGAGAGAAAAAGAGATTATAGATGAGATAGAGAAGGAAAAAGGAGAGAAAGACAGAGAGACACAGAGAAACACAGATAGAGATGGGCAGATCAACAGAGACAGAAATACCAACAGAGACAGAGACAGAAAGAGAGAAACAGAGAGAATTATGAGAATTCATATATGGGACCTATAATTCCCAAAAGGCAATATTTAAGAAGTATTCAAGATTATAGCATTAATCAGTCTCTATATGAACACAGATGGTTAACTAAAGACCCAATTTCAGAAGTAAATTCAAACTTGAATACATTCAAACTTTGGGCATCATGGGATTCTAATCTACTCACGTTGGTATACCTTGTCAGTGGAGGAAAATTATGTACAATTTCCAAGAAATTACCATTTACTGAAAATTTATGGGATAGCCTGGGTTATGCCAGTAGAGGGATGCACCTCATGGAAGAGAAATTAGATTAAATCACGGAAGTAGCAAAGTGTGTCATTCATCAAGCATTTATTAAATACTTATTCAGTTCCAGGTACTGTGCTAAGGCCAAGAATACAAAGGCAGAAATGAAAAAAAAAAAAAAATCTGTTCTCCAGGAGCTTACGACATGCTTGGGGGAAATTATGGGTTTAAAGATAAGTAAATATAAAACATATTCAAAGTAAATTCAAAGATATTTTGGTTCATTATATTGCGAGCTCCCTGAGAGGAGGGCTGATTCCTTATATTTTAGGATAAGGAATTCTTTTTTTACTTCCAACATATAGCCCAAAGAATATTTCACAAAGTAAAAACTTGACATAATTGGATTTAAAGGTTTTTGAAGGGGTGGAAGTGGGATGGGAGCAAAACACATTAGAGAATCATAAAGGTGTCCTTTGGGACAAGAGTACAGGGTTTTTTGAACTTTTTCAACTTTTGAACAAATCTTGTCACTAGAGAAATGTTTACATGACCCTGGATGTAAAATAGATATACAAATCAAACATTTACTGATAATAAAATATAATTTCATGACCCACACATTCGGTTATGAGACTCCATATGGGGTTGCAAACTACAGTTTAAGAAGCTGAGCAGCAGCTGCTCTTCGAAGGGACTAAGGGGTTCCAAGAAATAGATGTGAGGAAAAAATGCAGGCATGAAGGCCAACAAATGGAAAACCATGGAGGCAAGAAATAGTGAGTCAGAGACGAGGAATATCCAATAGTAGCCACTTTAATTAGAACGTGGTGAAAAAATCTCTCTGGAAAGATAAAATGAGTGATGACAATGTTTATGTCTCTCCCTGCATCCTCTAAGGAGACAGGGAACTTTAAAATCTTTTTAAGCAAGATAGTAATAAAGTAAAAATCTGTTCTATAAGAAAATTTCAGCCATGTGGAGGAGGCTGGATATAGGAGCACAATTAGAGTTATTGTAATAGTCTGGGCAACATGCGATGAGGACTTCAATTCAAGTGACATCCATGTCGATAAGATGAAGAGGACTTATGGGTTAAATAATCTGAAAGTATAGTGATGATTAATGAATAATAACTAGCCTGTATGTAGCACTTGAAAGTTTGCAAAGTAAATTATAACCATTATATCAGTTTGTCCTCACAACAACCTGGGGACACAGGGTATATGCTATTATTACCCCAATTTTACAAATGAGGAAACTGAATTTCAGACAGCAGTTATGTGATTTGCCCAGATGATACAGCTAGTGTCTGAGGTCATATTTGAACTCAGATCTTCTTCACTGCAGCTTCAATACTCTATCAACCATGCTTTCGAGGTGCCTCGTACTCAACAATACTTGCCAACTGGTCATGGTGGGGGGGAAGGATATAGTAAATAATAGAGTTGGTAGAAGAATGAGAGAATAAAGAATTCAGTCTATTTTTTCTGGACCTTGATGGAAATCTTAGCAAAATGAAGTAGCTGGAAGAAATGAAGATACAGAGGCTTTAAATAGATTCTATGAGCTCAAGCATCAATAGTTGGACATTTTGATTTTTGAATATAATCCAAATTACATCGTATTAAGAGAAGCATTCTATCAGGCTGAGAGAAGTCATTGTCCCACTCTACCCTTTCCAAGTCAATTCCACCTGGAATATTGGCGTCTGCTAGAATGTCCATATTCAGGAAATCTTGATGAAAAGCTGCAATTCTTTTTGTTGCAAATGATTGTTTAACCTAGCTGTATGTACAATATTACATGAAAGCTACAGGCACACCTTAGAGACACTGTGCGTTTATTCCAGACTGATGTATACAAATTTTCTGTTTTCCCATCATATATAAAAGTTATGTTTATGTTATGCTATAATCTATTAAGTGTGCAAGAGAATTGTTATGGGCCAGAACTTGAAACAAGGTGCTAAGTGGAATTGAGGAGACAATGTTTAGTGTGGTGATTAATAGTACTCTAAATTCAGTATGATTGATTTAATCTTACAACAAAATAATGGTTTCCTAGAGATACAATGGTCGGTTTATACTCAGTGTGGAGTATATAAGCTGGGACTCAGAAAGCCCTCAGATTCAGAGGCAGAGAAGACAAGAGAACTGGAGGCAGGAGCTTAAGCTCTCAGGGGGAAATAGAGAGAAATTCATTTTCACTTTCAGTCAGGCTTCTGGTGATAGGCCTGGCCTCCTGCATTTTCTCCACTGGAACCAAGACTCCAGAAGAACTCTAAGAAAGCTAACTGAGCCCCAGGAAAGGGGAAAAGACTTTGAAAGAGACAATAAAAGGATTTGGACTTCAACACCTGGCTGTTCTTGTGGTGGTTACTGAAATGAAATGAAGGCTGCTCCAGAGACCCCCAAGAAAACCAAATCAAGAACATTACAGGGAATTATATCTAAAAATGTACAATAGTAGTAGTAGTAGTAATAATAATAATGGCAGGAATAATCGTAGTCATAGTAGCTGTTGTAGTTGTCATAGTAGTAGCAGTAGTAATTATAGTAGTAGTAGTAATAGTAGTAGTAGTAGTAGTAGTAGTAATAGTAGTAGAAGTAATCATAGAAGTAGTAATGGTAGTAATAATAGTCATCGTCATCGTCTTCATCATCGTCATCAGTCAAATCTGACAAGGGAGGCTTACTAGCTCTGTGACGCTAGGCAAATCACTTAGCCAGATTCAGTTTCTTTATCAATAAAATAGGGATAATAATAGTACCTACTCCCCTATGTTATCAAAAGGATGAAATTGAATAATACTTATAAAACACTTATAAATTTCAAAGTACTATACAAATGATGGTTAATAATAATTAACCTTAGTTACTGATCTGTTAGTTTTCAATTTATTAGTACACATTTAAACTTTAATGGAACACGTGCCATTGGAATGGTGGTTGGAAAGAAGCGGTTGGGCAAGAGCTTAAAAATTCTTTCCTTTTTTTTCTTTATTTTCCTACCACTATCTTTTAATAACACAACAGACTCAGATTTCTTATCCCAACTTTCATTTCTTTTTTCTTTTCTTTTCTTTTCTTTTCTTTTTTTTTTTTTTTTTTTGGCCTGACCACCACATAATAGCATTTCCTGATTGGCAAAGGAATACTTGATTGCCTCCCAAGGACTTAGCAGGAATTCACACCAACACCACTTGGAAAATTGTCTAAAATATATTGCAGTATTATTCACTATACAAATACGATCTCTGAAATGTGTCCCAGGAGAGAAGCTTTAAAAAACCTTCAGCTGGAGCACTCAGTCCCTTGGCTATAACCTGAAGAGTGTGTTTATTTTGATAAGTCCTTAAACTTTACTTGGTGAAATGGGATTAGTACTTTCATAATGGAAAATACCCTGTTGTATTTTTTTTTTTAAAGGATAGGGTGATAGAAGAAAAGAAAATGAAATGCTCAGAACACAGTGGGCATTCAGCAAGCCTCATAGACTGACAAGTCTTTTCCTTCCCTTGGCTCACCTTTGATCTGCCAGGAACCATCCACATGATGAAGGCACCTAGCCATGGCTTCTCCCCCATGTCCTCCAATCCTTCTTAAGTTAAAGTGCTTCCACCTCACGAACCAGCACAGACATAGCCCAGAGGATTCTGTGTTCATCCAGAGGCCGTTGGAATTGAAATACCTTTTTTTTAGACTTTGCTGAATTATAATTTGATTGACATCAAGTGGCTACTTACTGCAAGGGAAGAGACTGATAACCCATCTTCTTGCTTCTCACAAAGTAGATGAAAAGAAACTTTCCAAGGAACCATATTGTGCTAGCCCATTTGAGTGAAGTTTCTCTTGGAATATCAAATTCCAATCTATTAGATTGTACAGATTATGTCACACTGAAGATTAGGACCTGAGTTTTAGAGCTAGAAAGGAAATTATTCCAACTCCTCCATTCTCTGATGAAGTAACTGTGACCCATGAGTGAAAATAGCTTATTGAGAACCATACGATTAACACCAGCAGATCCACTATTTGAACTGAAGGTCTGTAATTCTAAAATCAACATGGCTTCCTCTTTTCCAAGTTATTTTCCCCTTATCTCTGGGAAGGTAGCTGTCTATATTTCACTTTTATTTTATTCCACTATCAATTGATTGCATCATAGATTTAAAAGTAGCTGGAAAAGTAGCAGGCATGGAGTCCAATCTACTCATTTTACAGATGAGGAAACTGAGGATTAGAGCCATTGAGTAACTTTCCAACACTACTCAGATAGTGACTGTGATAGTTTGAACCTGTACCCTCTAACTCCAGAAGCATTAACACCAACTAGAAACCACTATTAATTGTCTACCGTTTATAATCACTGTGCTATACCCTGGGCATACAAAGACTCACAACACTGTCCTAGAATAGAGTCAGCTGATAAAGTATCCCCTGACAGCAAGTGGTCAGTCAGACTGAAGACTCCAATGAGAGGAAGCTATTACCTCCTAAGGAAGGCCTTCTTTATTTTTGAAGAATAGTAGTGGCAGGGATCTCTCTCTCTCTCTGTCTCTCTCTCTCTCTCTCTTTCTCTCTCGCACACACACACACACACACACACACACACACACACTCTACTCTCAAGAAATGTCCAGTCCACTCTGAGAAATTGCCCAAGGTCTAAAAAGCCAATATCCTTTCACTTAGAACTGAAGTCACTGAAACCTCAGAACTTCCTGCAGTTATTTATAAGTTTCAACAGGGTCCTCTCTCATCTGAGGCCTGTGGAGGATGATCCATGGCAGGGAGAAGGTTGGGAAAGGAAACACAAATGCTCTCCACTGCCAAGAGATAGAGTGGGATTGCAAGGGAGATCCCAAAGGGAAGTAATCTGAGATAAGGCTGCCAAGGAAAGAGGGTGCTTTGAGATGATGGTGATTAGCCCTTTGTTCCTGCCAGTGTCTAATCATGCAGCAAATATCCTTAGGTTACTTTGAAAGTGTAACTAAACTCTCACGGAGGCCTTCATTCATCCATGACCTTGGTGACGTGCCTTATAGGTCCAGCCTGTATGATTTCTTGGATATAACGAAGGTTTTCCTCTAAGGATTCCTGCATTTAATCAGTTCAGGAAAGTCAGCATAGTAGAGCAGCTAGATAACTAGCTTCTGACTGGGAAAGGCCAGGGTTCAAGTCCCCTCTGAACTGACTTATGGCATATTGAGTAAGTCACTTGACATTTCAGGGCCCCACACAAGTTGCTAAGACCCCAGGTCATTAGAAGATGTTATTGGTGTTTTTTTAATCTCTCTTTTCAAACTGTCAAAGAGGTGTATTTTGACCAATCAGTAAACACTTATTAAATGACTGTTATGGCCAGGAACAGTACTAGATTTTGAGGAAACAAAGACAGAAATAAAACTATCTCTCGGGGAGTTTAAATCTCAACCTTTGGAGATGATGATATTTATATGTAGAAATAATATATATATAAATATATAAACAAATACAACACCATGAAAACTATGTATAAAACATATGAATAAAAAAACTCATTAAAAACACATGATATAATATAGCATACTATAAATGATATGCAAATAGTATACATCTATATGCTAAACACATAATTTTTCTACAACTATAGAACAGCCTTGGAGAATCAGGAAAGGCTTCACATAGACAATAGTCATCCTGGTTACCTACTAGATTTTACAAGAATTTTTATCTCACTTTTATAGATGAAGAATAGAGGCTCGGTGACCTTAAATGATCTTAGCCAGGGTCACAAAGCTTGCCATTGTCAGAGGTTAAAGTGGCTCCAAGGCCCACCCTCCACCCAATCTGGCAAATGCCTCGCTAAGTCCGTACGCTCTGTCTATCCATGTGCGCTTGTGGTTTAGTCTTTCTTTGCAAAGCTGAAAGAAGGCCATTTCCATCTCTGTTCCTTTGCCGTCACCTGGGGAAGAACAGCAGGTGCATCTCTCTTACGAGGAGATAGTTTTTAATGTGATGAGTGATGAATTGCTCTCTCTCTTTTTTTTAACATGTCTGTATTTCCATCAGAGGTTAAAATTGGCCAGCTTTGTTCCCTAACTGGCTTCTTGTGGCTCTAATTGCCTTGTGGCTGAGAAGAGAATATGAATGGGAGAGGGCAGGACTAAAACAGAACCTCGCTAAACATCTGTCTGTTTAGCAGAATACAGTATTAGGGTAACAGCAATGATGCTGACAGGCTTTTATCTTTTGACCTTGCTGAGTCTCTGAGCCAGCACAGGGAGGGAGGGTTTCCTCAGCCATCTCATTAAGCAGAATTAGAAAATAAAACAGCATAAATTAACATCAAGGAACAAACTGGATTTAATCTCTTTAACTGTTTCCGAAAGTGACTCTCAAGTGTTTCCTTGAGATACAAATCCTAATGCCATCCTTCTCCATTGCTCTGCCATTAGAAACCATAAGGGATAATTGGATAATAGACTAGACAGAGCTCCACGAGGCAAGCCTTGAAGGGAGATTTCAGTGTAATTGACATTAAGAACTTGTTGATGAGCTTATTAGGAGCATTCAACACTTGTCTTATGATGTTAGACTTATCAGATCAGGATTAGAGCAAAGAACTTTTTCCCAGGACTGCACTCAAAAATGTAAATGACTCTCTAATCTCTTCTTTGTGGGTACTCCCTCCCATGTTGCAGGTATACGTACTTCCCCATTCTCTGTACCACTCTCATTGTCTGTACAGTCACCATCTTACATTCTGTCATTTCAAAGATAGAAGTGGAACGCTTCGTCTGCTTTTTGATAAACTAGCATTTGTTAAGCTCCTACTATGCGCAGACGTAATACTAAATGTGAAGAATACAAAGAAAGGCAAAAAACTAGTCCCTTCTTTTAAGGAGCATAGTTGTAAACAACTATGTATCCACAATTGACACGGATACAGTGGCAGGTCTGCAGTCAGGAAGACTCATCTTTGTGAGTTCAGCCTGCTCTCAGACACTTATTGCTAGTTATGTGAACCTGGATAAGTCACCTAACCCTGTTTGTCTTAGTTTCCTCATCTGTGAAATGAACTAGAGAAGGAAATGGCAAACCACACCAGTATTTTTACCAATAAAACTCCAAATGGAGCCATGAAGAGCAAAACATGACTGAAAAATGACTAAAAAACATGTACACACTAGATATATTTGGGATAAATAGTTGGTAGTCTTCAGAGGGAAAGCATTAAGATCAAAGGGAACTGGGAAAGGTTTCTTGCAGGATTTGGATAAACAACTGTAACTTGGAGGAATTCAGGGAAAGCAAGCAGTGAAGATGAGGAGAATGCCCTGAGCACAGAACTTGACTGTTACATATTCACTGTTTGTTTGCCTTTGCCAAGCCTCCAATTTATATGATATTCACATTAGAACTTCTCATCAGTATGAGACTTATAAGAATGATAGTGTTTATTTGCTGTGCACCCACCCACCCCCACCAAAATAAATACCTGGAGAGACTGAAGCATCTTGGGACTCAGGAGCAGGAAGCATGGGCATGACTGAGAACATGGGAGCCCAGAAGCATAAATACATAGCAAGTCAATAGCTACCTAATTGCAAAAGATGTACACAGCTGTAATTGCAGCCATGGGCAGCTCTCATGCCTAAAGAGATACCTGCCTGGACAGCCACACTGGGACCCTGGAAATTTATCTCTGTTCTATGCCCCATTCCCTCTTCTACCTCACCATTTTCTGCCAAACACACATAATTGCCTTTAATGGTATCTTTTTCTCTGAATCTTGTTTTAAATCTAAATTTCTGTGTATACTTTTATAACATAAAAAGAAGCTGAATTTTTATTTCTAGAGAGGCCCTACATGTATCGGGAGCTGTTGTGTAACTCTAAGGAAGACAGAATAGACATCTTTAGTCTCTTCTCCCCCTCTTTTTCTCCAAGGGTTACTTTTATTCCTGCCAGAAGGGGAAACAAGAAGCTTGGACCAGAGATTGTCACTCTGTTTTCCTTAGAGAGAATAAGTGTTTGACTAGAATTATATTTATCTTTTTCCTCAAAGATTGTTAGTGTAGTGAAGGTGATTTTCAGATTCAAGCTAACTTCTTATTTCAGTTTCATTAAGGGAAAGAAGGGAAGATACCAAGTTTTATATCCAAAGCCTGACACTCCCTGGAAGATCCAGATCCACAATGAACCCAGATAGTAGATGGCCAAGAAACCCATAAATCCCAGGTATATGGAAAAACAGAAATTGAAAAAAAATAATAGGAGAACTTATACGAGACAATACAGAGTGAAGTTGTTCTTTTATTGGAAGTGAGATAACACATCTTATCAAGAGAATCTTAGATCTCACCCCCTATCTATCTTCAATTCAGAAAAATTGGGGTGTATATTGTGGAAACTGGCAGTTCCCCTCATTGACTTCTTCTCAATCTTTCCCTTCAATATCCTGAAATAAAGTTGATATCTTCCATCTTTTCACTTGAAGCTTGAAGTCAAGAAGGTTCCAAGTGACTTCAGAGTCCCAAAAGACTCAAGCTGAAATAGGTCTGAAGAAAAAATTAAAAGAGCTCTCCTTCCTCCCACTCTTGCAAATCATACTGGGCTTTCACACAGGCATAGGCACTGACCTCCACCAACAAGGAGAGTCCCGACTTCCGGCCAAGATGGCGGAGAGGAAATACACTTCTGTGTAATCTCCGTGTTTTTCTCTCACTATTCATTTCATTTCATGCCTCTGAATTAATGCTCGACTGAAAAAAAAACCATACAATTACTTACCAAGAGAAACCATCCTTGAGACTCGTCAAGAAAGGTCTGTTTTTGCGCGAGGGCGGGGACGGTATTTGGAAGCAGTCTGCGGGCAGCAGCGGCAACCAGAGCACAGATAGCAGCTCAGAACCGGGTGGAGCGGAAAGGGGGTAGGACGCGATCGCAGCCGTCTCTGCGGTGAGAGCTTTGCTATAGGAGCAAGTCAGCAGCCCAGCAGAGAAGCTAAAAACACCGGGAGTGAAGAATACAATCCCAAACAGCTGGAGTTTCTCGGGACCTGGCCACCCCTCCCCCACAGTGTCTTAGCCCGCTCGGATCTCAGAGCGCTCGGATCTCAGTGCGCAGGCGCCATAGCACAGTAGGACCTGTGCCTCACGAATACCCTGCCCCTCCCCCAAAGAAAGCAGCCTCCATTCAAGGGGTTTTTTTTTCCTTCTGTTTCTTTGATAGTTTGTCTTTGATAAATAGACAGAATGAGCAAGAAACTGAAAAAGAATTTAACCCTGGACAGCTTTTATACAGATAAAGAGCAGACTCCAAACCCTGAGGAGACTAAAAACAAACAGTCCCCAGGTGAATCCCCGAAGGAAGAGACCTTATGTCCCTCAGCACAGATGAATCTCATGGAGGAAATTAAAAAGGCTCTCACAAGGGAGCTAGAAGAAAAATGGGAAAAGGAGAGGGAGGCTCTGCAAAAGGAGAGGGAGGCTTGGCAAAAGAGCCTGGAGAAGTCAGTTAAAGAGAGAGTGGATAAAGAAACCAAATCCTTGAAAAATAGGATTAGTGAACTGGAAACAGAAAACAGCTCTCTAAAAAACAAAATTGGCGAAATGGAAAAAAATTCCACAGAACAAAAGAACTCAATTGGACAATTAGAAAAAGATCTTAAAAAAGTGAGTGAAGAAAATACCTCACTGAAAATCAGGGTCGAACAATTGGAATTGAATGACTCGAGGAGACAAGAAGAATCAGTCAAGCAAATCCAAAAAAATCAAACAATGGAAAAGGATGTGAAATACCTTCTGGGGAAGACAACAGACCTGGAAAACAGATCCAGGAGAGACAACCTGAGAATCATCGGACTTCCAGAAAAGTATGATGAAAAAAAAAGCCTGAACACTATCTTCCAGGAAATTATCAAAGAGAACTGCCCAGAAGTCATAGAAACAGAAGGTAAAATAGACATTGAAAGAATTCATCGATCCCCTACTGAAAGGGATCCTAAAATCAAAACACCAAGGAATATAGTGGCCAAATGCCAGAACCCTCAGGCAAAGGAAAAAATACTGCAAGCGGCTAGAAAAACCCAATTCAAGTATCAAGGAGCCACAATAAGGATCACCCAGGATCTGGCAGCATCCACATTAAAGGATCGAAGGGCCTGGAATATGATATTCCGAAAGGCTAAGGAACTTGGTATGCAACCAAAAATAACTTACCCAGCGAGATTGAGCATCTTTTTCCAGGGAAGAAGATGGACATTCAACGAAATAAGCGAATTTCATCTATTTCTGATGAAAAAGCCAGAACTTAACAAAAAATTTGATCTACAAGCACAGAACTCAAGAGAAATCTAAAAAGGTAAAGATTAATCTTGGGAACTATATTTCGGCTGTAAAGATGTATAAAGAATACATGTATACCTTGTTCTAGATACTAGTTGTGGAAAGGACATTGTACTAGAAAAAAGGGAAAGTGGGGGTACTACATTTCATGAAGAGGCAAAGAAAACCTAGTAAATCTGAGAGAAAGAATGGAGAGGAATGAAAATAGTGAGTATTTTACTGCTTTCAGAATTGGCAGTAAGAGAAGAATTTTAGACATATTCAATCTATGGTGAAACTTCTCCCACCTCATTGAAAAGTGAGAAGGGAAAAGTGAAAAAGGAAGGAATAAGCTAAGTGGAAGGGAATACGGTAACTGGGAGGGAAAGGGGTAAGTTGGGGGGGGGAACTCTAAGGGGGGGAGGGATACTGAAAAAGGGAGGGCTGTGAGAAGCAAGGGGAGCTCACAAGCTTAATACTGGGAAGGGGGGTAAGGGAGGGGGTAAGGGAGTAAGAAGGGAGAAAAGCATAAACCGGGGTTAACAAGATGGCAAGTAATACAGAATTGGTCATTTTAACCATAAATGTGAACGGGGTAAACTCCTCTATAAAGAGGAAGCGGTTAGCAGAATGGATTAAAAGCCAGAATCCTACAATATGTTGTATACAGGAAACACACCTGAAGCGGGGTGATACATGCAGGTTAAAGGTAAAAGGTTGGAGCAAAATCTACTATGCTTCAGGTGAAGCCAAAAAAGCAGGGGTAGCCATCCTGATCTCAGATCAAGCTAAAGCAAAAATTGATCTAATCAAAAGAGATAAGGAAGGGCACTATATCTTGCTAAAGGGTAGAATGAATAATGAAGAAGTATCTATATTAAATATATATGCACCAAGTAGTGTAGCATCTAAATTCCTAAAAGAGAAATTAAGAGAGCTGCAAGAAGAAATAGACAGTAAAACTATAATAGTGGGAGATCTCAACCTTGCACTCTCAGAATTAGATAAATCAAACCACAAAATAAATAAGAAAGAAGTCAAAGAGATAAATAGAATACTAGAAAAATTAGATATGATAGATCTCTGGAGAAAATGTAATGGGGACAGAAAGGAGTACACCTTCTTTTCAGCAGTTCATGGAACTTATACAAAAATTGATCATATATTAGGACATAAAAACCTCAAACTCAAATGCAGTAAGGCAGAAATAGTGAATGCATCCTTTTCAGACCATGATGCATTGAAAATTACATTCAATAAAAAGCCACAGGAAAGTAGACCAAAAAATAATTGGAAACTAAATAATCTCATACTAAAGAATGATTGGGTGAAACAGCAAATTATAGACATAATTAATAACTTCATCCAAGAAAATGATAATAATGAGACATCATACCAAAATGTATGGGATGCAGCCAAAGCGGTAATAAGGGGAAATCTCATATCTCTAGAGGCCTATTTGTATAAAATAGAGAAAGAGAAGGTCAATGAATTGGGCTTGCAACTAAAAATGCTAGAAAAGGAACAAATTAAAAACCCCCAATCAAACACTAAACTTGAAATTCAAAAAATAAAAGGAGAGATCAATAAAATTGAAAGTAAAAAAACTATTGAATTGATTAATAAAACTAAGAGTTGGTTCTATGAAAAAACCAACAAAATAGACAAACCCTTAGTAAATCTGATTAAAAAAAGGAAAGAGGAAAATCAAATTGTTAGTCTTAAAAATGAAAAGGGAGAACTCACCACTAACGAAGAGGAAATTAGAGCAATAATTAGGAGTTACTTTGCCCAACTTTACGCCAATAAATTCGACAACTTAAATGAAATAGAAGAATACCTCCAAAAATATAGCTTACCTAAACTAACAGAGGAAGAAGTAAATATCCTAAACACTCCTATCTCAGAAAAAGAAATAGAACAAACTATCAATCAACTCCCTAAGAAAAAAACCCCAGGACCAGATGGATTTACATCTGAATTCTATCAAACATTTAAAGATCAATTAACTCCAATGCTAAATAAACTATTTGAAGAAGTAGGGATTGAAGGAGTCCTACCAAACTCCTTTTATGACACAGATATGGTACTGATACCTAAACCAGGTAGGCTGAAAACAGAGAAAGAAAATTATAGACCAATCTCCCTAATGAATATTGATGCTAAAATCTTAAATAAAATATTAGCAAAAAGATTACAGAAAATCATCCCCAGGATAATACACTATGACCAAGTAGGATTTATACCAGGAATGCAGGGCTGGTTCAATATTAGGAAAACTATTAACATAATTGACTATATCAACAACCAACCAAACAAAAACCATATGATCATTTCAATAGATGCAGAAAAAGCATTTGATAAAATCCAACAGCCATTCCTAATAAAAACACTTGAGAGCATAGGAATAAAAGGACTTTTCCTTAAAATAGTTAGGAGCATATATTTTAAACCTTCAGTAAGCATCATATGCAATGGGGAAAAACTGGAACCTTTCCCGGTAAGATCTGGAGTGAAGCAAGGTTGCCCACTATCACCATTATTATTCAATATTGTATTAGAAACACTGGCCTCTGCAATAAGAGTCGAGAAAGAGATTAAAGGAATTAGAGTAGGCAATGAGGAAACCAAACTATCACTCTTTGCAGATGATATGATGGTATACCTAGAAAACCCCAGAGATTCTACTAAAAAGCTATTAGAAATAATTCATAATTTTAGCAAAGTAGCAGGATACAAAATAAATCCCCATAAATCCTCAGCATTCTTATACACCACCAACAAAATCCAAGAGCAAGAGATACAAAGAGAAATTCCATTCAAAATAACTGTTGATAGCATAAAATATTTGGGAATCTACCTACCAAAGGAAAGTCAGGAATTATATGAGCAAAATTACAAAAAAGTTTTCACACAAATTAAGTCAGACTTAAATAATTGGAAAAATATTAAGTGCTCTTGGATAGGCCGAGCAAATATAATAAAGATGACAATACTCCCTAAACTAATCTATTTATTTAGTGCTATACCAATCAGACTTCCAAGAAAATATTTTAATGATTTAGAAAAAATAACAACAAAATTCATATGGAACAATAAAAAGTCGAGAATCTCAAGGGAATTAATGAAAAAAAAATCAAATGAAGGTGGTCTAGCTGTACCTGATCTAAAATTATATTATAAAGCAGCAGTCACCAAAACCATCTGGTATTGGCTTAGAAATAGATTAGTTGATCAGTGGAAAAGGTTAGGTTCACAAGACAGAATAGTCAACTATAGCAATCTAGTGTTTGACAAACCCAAAGATTCTAAATTTTGGGATAAGATTTCATTATTTGATAAAAACTGCTGGGATAACTGGAAATTAGTATGGCAGAAATTAGGCAAGGACCCACACTTAACACCACATACCAAGATAAGATCAAAATGGGTCCATGACCTAGGCATAAAGAACGAGATTATAAATAAATTAGAGGAACATAGGATAGTTTATCTCTCAGACTTGTGGAGGAGAAAGAAATTTGTGACCAAAGATGAACTAGAGACCATTACCAATCACAAAATAGAAAATTTTGATTATATCAAATTAAAAAGCCTTTGTACAAACAGAACGAATGCAAACAAGATTAGTAGGGAAGTAACTAACTGGGAAAACATCTTTACAATTAAAGGTTCTGATAAAGGCCTCATTTCCAAAATATATAGAGAACTGACTCAAATTTATAAAAAATCAAGCCATTCTCCAATTGATAAATGGTCAAAGGATATGAACAGACAATTTTCAGATGAAGAAATTGAAACTATTACCACTCACATGAAAGAGTGTTCCAAATCACTATTGATCAGAGAAATGCAAATTAAGACAACTCTGAGATATCACTACACTCCTGTCAGATTGGCTAAGATGACAGGAAAAAACAATGATGAATGTTGGAGGGGATGCGGGAAAATGGGGACATTGATGCATTGTTGGTGGAGTTGTGAACGAATCCAGCCATTCTGGAGAGCGATCTGGAATTATGCCCAAAAAGTTATCAAACTGTGCATACCCTTTGATCCAACAGTGTTTCTATTGGGCTTATACCCCAAAGAGATACTAAAAAAGGGAAGGGGACCTGTATGTGCCAAAATGTTTGTAGCAGCCCTGTTTGTAGTGGCTAGAAACTGGAAAATGAATGGATGCCCATCAATTGGAGAATGGCTGGGTAAATTGTGGTATATGAATGTTATGGAATATTATTGCTCTGTAAGGAATGACCAGCAGGATGAATACAGAGAGGCTTGGAGAGACCTACATGGACTGATGCTAAGTGAGATGAGCAGAACCAGGAGATCATTATACACTTCGACAACGATATTGTATGAGGATGTATTCTGATGGAAGTGGATTTCTCTGACAAAGAGACTTAACTGAGTTTCATTGGAGAAATGATGGACAGAAACAGCTACACCCAAAGAAGGAATACTGGAAAATGAATGTGAACTATTTGCATTTTTGATTTTCTTCCCGAGTTATTTTTACCTTCTGAATCCAATTCTCCCTGTGCAACAAGAGAACTGTTTGGTTCTGCAAATATGTATTGTATCTAGGATATACTGCAACATGTTTAGCATATATAGGACTGCTTGCCATCCTGGGGGCGGGAGGAGGGAGGGAGGGGGAAAAAACGAAACATAAGTGATTGCAAGGGATAATGTCGTGTAGAAATTATCCTGGCATGGATTCTGTCAATGCGAAGTTATTATTAAATAAAAATAAAATTTATTATAAAAAAAAAAAAAAAAAAAAAAACAAGGAGAGTCCCATACCCATGAGTGTATGTTTATGTATAGATAGATAGTTTGATAGACAGATAGATAGATAGATGATAGATATTGATGTTGATGTTGATATTCAGAGTAAGACTTATTAAAACAAATGGATTAACTTTGGGGAAAGGACAAAGGACACTCCCACCCTTACACGTCTACAATTAACCTGGAAGTTCTATTAGCACTTTCTTTCTCTTTCTTAAGACACAAGAAATGGTTTCATCATCATAATTTTCTGTTTTCACAAAGAATTATAGGTTTAGAGCTAGAAGGAGATCTTAGAAATTATCTCTTTCAAATCATTCATTTACAGATAAGAAATCGAAACCCAGAGAGGACCCATGAATCATTCAAGTTTACACAGGGAATGGGCATCAGGCTTAAGACTAAAATCCAGAGCTTCATATTCATTTTTTTCCACAATGTGAAATTCTGCAGTGATGCTAAAATTCGTTGGGCAATAAAGCACTAATGTTACAATGGTTGAAACTTTCCTAACTTCTATTCCTGTGTTTTTAACATCTCTGCATTGATTATAGGGCACAGTCTTCTCATGGCTACCACGTGCTTCTCTCTATATTTATTTAGAACATGACAAAGGGATTTATTCTCAGTTCTTTGGATGAGATTATGTTGAAAGGCTTCAGACATATAACAATAATAAAACATTAATATTAATATGATGGACCTTTGTTTCCTTGAAAGCTTGGGTTCATGAATGACATGAGTCTTATAGACTCATGAGTTTAAGTTGGTGTGATTATCTATTAATACTGAGTCTCTATAGTTGCTTCTTTTGGTGGATAGCACTGTATTAGTTATGGAAGCCCCAGAACACTGGAAAGCTTTCTAAAAGAAATATTTAGCCTCTTTAAAAGGTTTGGTGCAACCATATACACAGAAAAAATAAAGGGAATATAAGTCTATTGCACAGGTTATGACATATGATGGAGTAAATAACAGAGATTTTCTGTCTCTGTATCTCTGTCTCTGTCTCTGTCTCTCTCTCTCTCTCTCTCTCCTCCCACCTTCCCTCCTTTTTCTCATACTCTCTCTCTTCTATCTGTAACCATACATACATAAACATATTTATCTGCCTATCTATTGATCTTCTTTTTACCCTCTTTATCTTCGAAAAGTAAGATCTACCTATTTCTTCTTTCTATCGCTACCCCATTTGTCATCTTTAACTATCTACCTGTCTATCCCTTATCTCTCTTGTAATGGGCTGTAGCTCGAGTTGATACACTGAGGTCCCAAGCACATGAGGCTAAATAGTAATTGGATCATACTCTATTAATATATAAGCTTGGAGAAAGGATGTCCTCCGCCCACTCTTTGTACAAGTCCTGATGTGTTGGATAGTAAATGACATAAGGAGGATTTTGGTGGGTAGAGGCAGAGGGGCAGGAAGAGAGATGGAGAGAGACTGCTGGCTGGGTTCCTGTCCTAGCTGCTCACATTGCTATCGCCATTCCCCTTCACCTCCACAAAGAATAAAGATTGAAGATTTTCCCTTAACCTGAATTCCTGACTCCTGCTGATTTTAAAATACACGGTCATCACACTCTCTATTCATCTAAAATCTCTATTTACCTGTTTATTTATCCATCCATATATCATCTACCATTTACCTATCTACCTGTCCTTATCTCTCTATGTCTATGTCTCTTTTTTGTCTGTTTTTGCTTCTGTCTCTTTCCTGTTCTGTCTCTCTCTATCTCTGTTTCTGTCTCTTTCTCTTTGTCTCTATCATCTCTGTCTCTGTCTGTCTCTGTCTATCTTTCTGTGTATGTTTTTCTCTATCTCTGTTTGTCTCTGCGTCTCTTGCTGTCTCTATCTCTATCTCTGTCTTACTCTCTTTCTTGCTCTTTTTCTTTCTTTTCTGTCTGCTCTTCCTCTCTTTCCTTTATAGATAGTAGAATGGCTATGCTGACTATGGAGTCTGGGCTTTATGTAAGGTGAGGAGAAAAAACATTTCTAAAAGACAACCCATGTGCCCTTTCTAAATGAGAGCAGCCATTTATTTATAGATTGCTCTAAAATTTCCCTTCCTTTGCATAGCAATAGCTGAGGCAAACCCAGCTGCCTCATGGTGTCGGGTACTATGACTAGTTACTCAGCTCTAGTTTATAGATGAGGAATTGGAGACTCAGAAAAGCTCACCAACTTTCTCACAATCAGGCAAGTCATGAGTGTCAGGGCTCAGAAGACTTCCTGACTAAGAATTGAACAATCTGCCTAGTGGTCCTGCTTCTTAAGGAGTTGATAAGGTGGTAAGGGATAAGACATGGACATAGCTAACTATAATCCACAATACTGCAAGTTAAGCATCTCAGATAATTACAAGATAAAATTGCATGACAGTTATAATTAAGGAAGGATGTTTTTTTATTGGAGCTACTGGGGATCAAGGGTCCATTTCAGTTGGTCTTTAAAGAATGAATGGAAGTACAACAGGAGATGAGAGGGGGAGAACATTCTAGATATATAGAACACTCTAAGCCAAATTAGGAAGAAATAGAGAAACTTACATGTTCAAGGGATGGAAACTGGGTCTGTTTATCTATGATGTAAATTCTATGAAAAATAGTAGTAATAATATAGTTACATAGAACATATATATATAATATACTATATACTATAATAAATACATATACTATAATAATATAATAATGTAACATAAAGATAGAAAGGTTGATAGATGAATGAGGTCTTAAGTGCTAGGAAAATGGAAGCTTTAAGTTTATTTGGTAGAGAGTAAAAAGTTATTAATTTTGGGGGGGAGGGGAAGAAAAATGGCTAGAGATAGAAAAAAAATAATCTTGGAGTTACCTGAAGAATGATTAGAAATGGGAGTGAGTGAAAGCAGAAAGATTTTTGCAATAATCCAAGGGAATATGGAAGATGGACTATCCTAGGTTGGTAAGCGATGGCAATAAATGCGTATGGACATATGAGGAATATATGGACATATCTAGTGGTATAGAAAATCCTGAAACATTTGCTAAAACCAATGGGGACCTTCACACAGACAAATTCTTCATTGCATAATTTATGAAATATTATGCCAGACACCTCTGAATTTTGGTACTAGAGAAGATTTTTGGGAGGCTCTTGGACAACAAGGAAGTTAAATCAGTCACTGCTTAAAAAAAGAAATTAATTCAGACTATTCACTGAAAGACTGCATACTGAAATTGAAGCTTAAATGGCCACATGTTGAAAAGCTGGGATTCATTGGAAACAACTAGTGTTGGAAAAGATCGAAAGCAAAGGAAAAAGGGACAACAGAGACTCAAATGAATAGATAATATTATGAGAACAATGAATATGATCTTGGATAGATTTGGGGAGAGAATGAAGGGTACAAGATTTCAGCATGCAATGGTTCATGGGATCTCAAAGAGTCTGATGTGACTGAATGACTGAACAATAACGACAAGACTAGTGTAGCGAGTACTGAGTGCGACTCAGAAAAGCATGACTTCAAATTCTGCCTCTGGTATTTCCTAGAAATAAAAATCCATTCAAGTTCTGGTCATTTCTCTGAAACCCAGATTCCTTATTTATAAAATAGAAATAAAAATATCCATAACATGAATCTGATAGGACTATTGTGAAGTTCAGAGTATCTAATATATAGTATATTTTGCAAACTTTTAAGCATTATATAAATTTAACTATTTTTTTTTCTTTTGAGAAATGACTCTAATATGCCTTGAGTCCAATTTAATTTTATTGTTAATATTGACTTCCACTGAAGCCCTGTTCCAGTGTCCCATCATGAGGCCAAGGTGAGCCCACAGGGATTATGAAGGCACTGCTAACAAGGAATACATTGAGACAGTACTATACAATGAGAATTATATCCAATATTTGTACAGCACTTTACCAACTACTCCACTGAGTCTTCTCACTACAAGCCCAGAAGGAAAAGACTGATGATATTATTAACTCTTTTTACAAATAAGGAATTTGAGGCTCAAGGAAATGAAGCTACAAACCCAGGATTTCACAGATGGGAATAACCCAAAATTCAAGAGTGCCTGCCCTTCTGATGTCTATGATTCAAAGGTCATTCTAATGAAATTCTGGGATGATAGGCAAGGGATGATTTGGGGGGACCAGGGGAACTCACTGAGGAATCTCCTCAGGTAGAAAGGGTTCCTAATCTGCTTAAATGAAGTAAGTCTCTACTCTGGTGAAGTCGGGGATCCTAAAATACATGCTATCTAAAATCTCCCTCTGAATTAAAAGAACAACTAAAATGTGACTGAAACAACCCACTATAGTCATTGTAAATAATAATAGTAATAAGCATTAACAAAAATAATAGCATATATAGAACTGATTATCATATAGTTCTGCATCATCAATATCGGAGGGTTTTGCAAAGAACCATTGAGATATAATATGTAAAGTGCTTTAAAAACCTTAACTCACTATATGAATGCAAGTTATTGTAAGTTACTAACGTTAGTAGTAGTAACAGCAACAGCAGCAAAAAATAATAGTAGCAATATCAGTAACAATAATGATGGTGATACTAATCATAGTAGTGGTAGTAGTAGTAATAATTGTAGTAATGATAGCTGTAGTAGTGGTGGTGGTGGTAGTAACAGTAGTAGTACCAGTGGTCATAATATTACAACTATTGCTATCATTACTATTACTACTATCTCACTTGATCCTTATAATGATGTTATGTTGGAGAATCATAACAAAGATGGCAAGGTTTTGCTATAGGATCCTGGATTTTAATGGGCATTAATAGCATTAACCTGTTAATTCTTCCTTTTCTTTTCACATAGCATCTGGATATAGAATGAACTGATTTATAACTAGCCTGAATCTCTATGGAAATAATCCAAACTTACCCCTTCTCTGCACCTATGTCTAGTGAGTGCCAGTCCTTCTGATGTGAAGGAAATTCTGGGTGCCCCTTGATGGGCTTTTTCCCTCCCCTAGCTAATGCCCCTGCCCCCCCTTCATCTCCACCTTTGCTACAGTCCTAGAATCCTCAAGTAACTCTACTAAAAGACATACTAGAAGTTCAAGCATTTTTATCTTCATCTTACAGGGGAAAAAAAAAAAAGCTTGTAAATGAAGGTATAAAAGAGGAAATGATTGGCCTTTGTTCACATCTATAGCACTTGATCAAAGTAATAATTAAATAATGATTGTTCATTGGGTACCTTAAGGATGAGTGGATGACTATGGATCCAGGATTTACTGATTAAAGTCTAGCATTCTCTGTTTTATGTAGAAAATCATATGACCCATGACGGACCAACCTTTCTAGAGTCTGATAAATGCACAAGACTGACCCAACAAAGAGATTTAGTAAGAATTCAATGGTCACTCGATCACATCAGAGCTCCCATACTTTTTTTTTTTTTTTGGGGGGGGGGTAAAACAAGTTTATCTCTCATTTAGTAAACTGCTGCTTTGTGCTGAGGTTGTGGGGACAGATTCTTTCTCTGTTCAATCAGATATATTTAACTCCTTGAAGTTGTGATTAGTATTTTCTTCCACCCCATGTCTTTATATTAACATCTAAAGCAATGAATATAGAGCAAAGGATGTCATACACACCAGAATAAAAAGAAAAGAATGTGGGTTTTTAAAAGAGGAGAGCATAAATCTCAGCAGCAAATGCTATCGATGAAAGCAGTGAAGCAGAACAGGGGCCATTAATACCTTCAGTGGGTATTATTAGACCATGTTGTTGGAAAGGCCTTAATCAAATTATATAATCCAATTAATGATGACATGAAGCCACCATAAAATATATGATGCTACCTCCTTAGTAAAATTTAATATTTCTAAATGTTCTTGCCATCAGAGGGGCTATAAATAGTATAGCACATTGATGAATCAGTAATGAATAACCTTGCTAAATTCTTTCCTTTACTCATTTGGTTGCTTTTTTCCTGTCAACCTCCTGCCCAGGATTTTGTTCTGTGAAATTTTATGCTCCCAGAGTAGCTTGTTGGTCAGGTTTCTCATCAATGTCAAGGTTACAGTGCATTTTTTGAGAGATGATAATGTCCATAAGGAAGCAGAGAATCACTCAAGAATGAGCCTTTCCCCTTTTTGTACCTTCTTGGAAATGAATCGAAATCGACTGGGTACCTGGGACTGTCTGTCCTGGGTTTATGGAACTATTGAATGGGATGTTTATACAGCTTACAATCTGAAGAGGTCAGACCTCTCATTGAGGGAAAAGAGACTTCAGCTGTCAAAGACCATAAACCATAGACACTGTCAATCGTCACAGCTCCCACTCCTGTACTGGCTCTTTTTCACTTTATTCTTGGACTATTTTAAGGCTTTTTGATGTTTCATTTTCCTGTGCTTTTCCTCCATCCTATCATCCATCAATCAATACTTATTAAGTACATACTGGGTGCCAGGTCTGTGCTAGGAATTAGGAACACAAATATAAATATAAGTGTGTACATATATAAACATGTGTACACATATACATTTATATATTAATAGTATGAAATGTATATAGATATAACATGCATAGTTCATAGAAATCATGTATGTGTTCATTTATGTGTCAATCTGTGCAAATATACAGTATATGTAAAGTATATATTAAATATGATGCAACACAAATTCCCATATATGTATTCAAACAAGTACATGTATATACATATATAAAATACCTTGTGTATCATGTATATTCAATATTATATATACAATACCATTGCATGAATAGGTATGTGTATGTAGTATAAGTATATAGATGAACATTATATATGTCACATATATTACATATCATACAATATGCATAGTACATATCATATTATGTATTTCAAGAGAAAGGTTTACATTATAATTTTTGAGACCAAAAAAATATAAATTACTGATTAAATAAAGGGAATAAATAACAATATAATAAAGCAAATTAAGTACAAAGTACTATTAGGGGAGGAGGGTGTCAGGAAAGATTTCCTGCAGAAGGAAGAGTGGGACTCTAAGGCACAGAGACAGAAGAAACATATCCTAGGCATGGGGTTCAGACATACAAAATCATAGAGATGGGATGTGGAGCTTTGAAAGCAGAGAGAAATCCAGTTAGGCAAACCTGCTGAGTGAGGAAGAAGTCCAATGAAGTTAGAAAATTGGTTGCGATAAATATTTTAGAACATATAGATTTTTCCCCCTTTTTTTCCCTAATACCTTTGGAAAGAGATCTAGAAGTAGTTTGCTGGGTCAAGGGTTACATAGCCTTGTGAAACTAAAAAGAGTTTCTACATTATTATAGAGGCCATAGAAAGCCAGTGCAATGAGGTGAATAGAAAAGTGCTTTTGTAATAGTAATAGTAGCATGGATGATGGATTGTTGTGATGGGAGATTTAAGGCAGGAAGACCAATTAAGGGACTCTGGAAATAGTGAGACAAGAGACATTAAGGCTCTTTGTGACTTTATGAATAGATAGATGTCAGATAGGAAAGGTGTTATGAAGGTAGGCACATAAATGAATAATACATGATTTTCATGAACGATGTATGTTACATAATATCGATATAGATTTTATACCATACATATATCACGCGCACACACATACACACACATATGTGCGTGTGTGTGTATTGTGGATACACATTTATTTATATGTATATAATATATACATGTATATGCACATATAAAAATACATATGTATTTCTTATTATATGTATGTGTAAATACATACATATATGTATTTATGTTTATACTTGTATTCCTAAGAAACTGATTGGATATGTGTAGGATAAGTGAAGAATCAATGACAATATCAAAACTTCCATTACATATGTGGTTTTGCAAAGCACTATAAAAATATAGCCCTTTTCTCCCATTTTATTCTTAACAACAACTAGGAAGTTGATACAATTATTAACTTCATTTTCCAAATAAGAAAACTGAGTCTAAGGGCATCTGTGAACTCAGAACTTTCTGACTTTACATCCATCACTGTATCCACTATGTCACCTATCTTACAGATACTTATGTATATTTATATTATTCCTTCTGATAAAATTGAGAGAAATTATTATTAAATAACAAATTATTGGGGAGAACTTTGATCATTCTTTACTCCATCTAAACCATCTGAGCCGAAATCCTACCCAACTTAAAAACCTTACAAAGAGATCAAATCAGTCTCACTAGTTCTACTCAGGCTTTGATGGGATTAGAGCCTTTGTCCAGAATGCCTGAAGCTGGAGAGTGAGAGTGATCTCATTAGAATGTGTCCACTTCTCTTTGTAATATTCATTCTTCTCAATACTTGTTAACCAATAAGAGTTGGTTGTCACCCTCAGGAACATCTGCTCTTCCAAGACTATGTGTTAAGTATGTGCCAAGAGACATTTTTGGCATTCAAGAGTGTTAAATTTGGAGTCCTTAGTCATGAGCTTGAAACAGTTTTGCCACCTCCTAACAATGTGACTTTGGCCAAGCTAATTAACCATTTTCTAAAATGAGGAGAAATTGGATTCTATGGCTTCTGAGTTCCATTTTAGCTCTAAATCTATTATCTGTGGTACAGCTATTATTCCTTTATTGAGGTTAAGTTTCCTGCAAAGTTTCAACCTGGAGTCCAACACTGTAGAGTTCTTCCTTTATTCTTTTAAATTATATATAAGCCTGAATAAGCCACATGCTAGCTGTCACTCATCAGTGAAAATAACTCAACAAGAAGACAAATTCAGCAGTCTTGTTAATGGGGAAGAAGCAGAGTAGAGCAGGTAGATGCTATTGTCAGTCCTTGGAGCAAATGGATCAGTGGCAAAAGAAAGATGGAGGAAAGCAGGGTAGACTCTCACATGGCAAACATATTCACAAAATCAAAAACATCCGACTTAAAATGACCCTCATTGTATGTCTTGACTAAACCATATTTCAGCAAAAAAAATCCTCTTAACAACACATCTTACAGGTGATCTTCTGGCATTTAAAAAAAGATTTCAGGTGATAAAGAAATCCACTGACTTCTCAAAAATGCTTATCTACTTGTGCATGGATCTGACTATCAGAAAGTTTTCCCTTAGGTCAAGCTTAAATTGGCCTCCTGGAAATACTCATCCCAAGTTCCTCATCCTATCATGTCCTTTGGGATCAAGAAGAATTCTTACTTCTTCTTCATGTTATTTTTGTTGCTCAGTCATTGAACCATTTGATTCTTTGTGACCTCATGGACTATAACACTCCAGATCTTTCTACAGTCTCTTATCTTTGGAATTATCTCCAAAATCTTAATTTTGTTGTTGCTGCTGTTATTTTTATGCTCAGATTCAAGCCAGACCTCACACCCTCCCTTTTCATTTCACCTGCAAGAGACTTCTGGCTTTCAAATCTTTAAAGATGGTATTCCTTTTCCCTAGAAGAAGAAAGAGGAACATGAGCAAGAGTGGGAGTGGGAGGTGATGGAAGCGGTTCCATGAGCCTAAAGAAAACATAGAATCAAAGAATTGCAAGAATTGGAAAGGACCTCAACACTTACCTACTTTAAACACCACCCACACATGAAATCCTTTCTATAATATCCTGTTTAGGCTCATTATTACCTTCTTTTGAAGAATTCTAAAGAAAGAAATGTTACCAACACACAAAACATTCTATTCTACTCTGGAAAAAACTTAATGAGATATTTTGATATATTGAGAGGAATTTTTTCTTCTTGCTTGCTTTTGTCCTCATCCTTGGACCCTCTTCAGCAGCCTTCCATCCCTTCTGCTATAAATTTTATTTATTTATTTATTCTAATAAGTATATTTATTTTTAATATACATTATATTTGGAGAAAAAATCAGAGCAAAAGGGAAAAGCTATGGAAGAGATAAAAAACAGAAATAAATAAGTGAACATAGCATGTGTTGATTTACATTCAGTCTTCTTAGTTCTTCTGCTGTATGCTGATGGCATTTTTTGTTCAAATTCTATTGGGATTGCTTTGAATCATTGAGCTTTTGAGAACAAAGTATTTCATAGTTAATCATCTGACATCTTTGCTGTTATTGTGTATAATGTATTCCTGGTACTGCTTGTTTCACTCAGCATCAGTTCATGTAAATCATTCCAGGCCTTTCTAAAATCAGCTTGTTCATCATTTTTTAATAGAACAGTAATATTCTATTGTCTTCATATACCACAACTTGTTCAGCCATTCCTCAATTCTTTGCTACCACAAAAAGGAGCTGCAACAAACAGTTTTGCACATATAGGTCCTTTTCCTTCCTTTAAGATTTCTTTGGGATACAGATCCAGTAATGGCACTGCTTGGTCAAAGGATAGGGTACAATTTTATAGCCTTTGGACATAGTTCAAAATTGTTCTTCAGAATGCTTGGATCATTTCACAACTCCACCAACAATATGTTAGTGTTCTTTTCCCATATCCCCTCCAACATTCATCATTATCTTTTCCTGTCATCTTAGCCAATCTGAGAGGTATGAGGTGATACCCCAGAATTCTTTTAATATGTATTTCTCTAATCAAGAATGATTTAGAGCATTTTTTTTCATATAACTATAGATGGCTTTAATTTTATCATCTGACAGTTGTCTGTTCATACACATTGACCATTTATCAATTGAATAATGATTTGTATCCTTATAAATTTAGCATAATTCTTTCTATATTTTAGAAATATATATTATTAGAAACTCTTGCTATAAAGATTTTTTCCCCAGCTTTGTACTTCCCATTTAATCTTGTTTCTATTGGCTTTGTACAAAAAAAAAACCTTTTTAATTTAATGTAATCAAACAACTTTGATTTTCATTTGTTTTTCATGATGTTCTCTAGTTCTTCTTTGTTCTTAAATTCTTTCCTTCTCCAAAGGTTTGATAGGTAAATTACCCGTCGCTCTCCTAACTTACTTATGGTATCATCTTTTATGCCAAAATCATGTACTTATTTTGACCTTATTTTGCTATGGGGTGTGAAATGTAGGTCTACACCAAATTTCTGAAATATTATTTTCTACTTTTCCCAACAATTTTTCTCAAATACTAAGTTCATATCCAAGAAGTAGGAGTTTGGGGTTTATAAAATACTAGATAAGTTTTGATTATTGTATCATGTGTATCTAATATATTCCACTAAAATACCATTCTATGTGTTAGCCAATACCAAATTGTTTTGATGACTGGGGCTTTATAATATAGTTTTACATCTGGTACTGCTGAGCCATCATCCTTCATATTTTTTTTCATCAATCCCCTTGATATTCCTTTTGTTTTACCAGATGAATTTCATTATTATTTTTTCTAGTTCTATAAAATATTTTTTTTGGCAGTTTGATTGGTATGGCACTAAACAGGTAGATAAATTTAGGCAGGATTGTTATTTGTCTTATATTAACTCGACCTACCCGTGAACAATTGATACTTTCCAATTGTTTAGAATGAATTTTATTTGTGTGAGAAGTGTTTTTTAATTGTGTTCACATAGATCTTGGTTTTGTCTCGGCAGATAGACCCCCAAGTATTTTATTTTGTCTACAGTAATTTTAAATCTAATTTTTCTTTCTATCTCTTGCTGATGGGCTTTATCAGAAATATATAGAAATGCTGATCATGTATATGGCTACTTCTATTGTTTGTTAATTATATTCAATAACTATTGATTAATCTTGTGAAATGTGCCAGACATGTAAATTGCTGTGACCAAACAGAACATTTCATTGTACTACATAGGACAGGAATGGGGAGTGAGGAGTGAGCCTATGATTTCATTGGTAGAAGAAACTCTTGCACAAATTCCCTCTACCAGTACTGGTTAGCATCTTCCTTATCATTTTTGTTTTTAGAGAATTGCCTATAGCATAATTATCGAACATGTAATTGTCTTTCACCATAGCATGGACAAGATTAAAATGTAATTGGAGGACTATATGATGATCAATTCTGATGGACATGGCCCTCTTCAACAATGAGATGAACCAAATCAGGTCCAATAGAGCAGTAATGAATTGAACCAGTTACACCCAGCGAAAAAACTCTGGGAGATGACAATGAACGACTACATAGAATTCCCAATCCCTCTACCTTTGTCCATCTGCATATTTCCTTCACAGGCTAAAGGTACACTATTTCAAAGTCTGCTTCTTTTTGAACAGCAAAATAACTGTTTGGACATGTATACATATATTGTATTTAATTTATATCTTAACATATTTAACATGTATTGTTCAACCTGCCATCTGGGGGAGGGGACAGGGGGAAGGAGGGGAAAAATTGGAACAAAAGTTTTGGCAATTGTCAATGCTGTAAAATTACCCATGCATATATCTTGTAAATAAAAAGCTATAATTTTTTTTAAATGTAATTGGAGGGATAGCTATGTGACACAGTGAATAGAGCACCAGCCCTGAAGTCAGGAGGACCTGAGTTCAAATGTGGTCTCAGACACTTAATACTTCCTAGCTGTGTAACCCTGGGTAAGCAAACCTAACCCCAATTGCTTCAGAAAAAAAAAAAAAAGTTATTGGGAAATATTTGATGAAATAAATAAAAATAAAAATAATAAAATGTAGGAAAAATACATTTGCAAACTAACTCAATATGGAACCAGCAGGGATCCCTATGCATAGATCAGTGACCATGATTCCATTATGCATTTGTTATTGCTACTCTGGAGTATCTTTCCTGGGGGTTGAATACTTGATATTGTTCAGACTAACAAGTCCTGCTGATTCCAAATTTCTGTCTGCTTCATAATACTGCCTCTCTTACATGACACCTTCTATAATTACTTCAGTTATAGAATACAAAGATCACAGATTGAAGGCTGGAAGATACTTCAGGGACCATTTAATCTTCTGACCCCATTTTACAGATAAAGAAACAGAGGCTTCAGACATTTAAGTGTTCTTTCTGCTCAAGGCCATAATCATTGAGGTGTGATTTTTATCTCAGTCTTGTAATTGTAAAGCTGGTGTTCTCTCTATCCTTTATTATAATGGCCCTTCTGACATATGCAGGAGGGACATCAATGACAGCAGCATGTGGAATCTTCAAAAGAGGTGGGCCAAACATGAGTCACTGAGACTTAGTAAAGAGAGAGCTGGATCTAGCATCAAGATTGGGGATTGAATTTCTGCAACTATACTGTTTAGAGACATATCTGCTTCAAATATGATGGACTATTTGTGCCTGAACAATGGTATAGCCTTCCAAACTTATGCTCTGATCACTCAGACATGCTATACCTTGACCCTAACATCATGAGGTCATTGTGATTCTCTTTAAGGATGAAGGACAACAATTAACCCATCCCCTTATTCTCTCCCTTGGCTCTTAACTTTCCTGCTCCTGTGGGCTGAGCAGAATTAGTTTGCTTTAATATATATATAAGATCCCTTCAAATACATGAAGTTCTCATTCATCTACACCTGAAAGAGAAAACCAATAGAGTTGGGACTAGAGAGATTATAAATGTGACAAAAAAATGATAGCCTCCTATAGCTCAGTTTCCTCTTATGAAAAATTAGAGGGTTGGACCATAACTCTCTTGTCCACTTCCTCAATTCTGACTCCATGACTCTTGGTAAGGAGAAGAAAAGAAGCACAGATTAACCTGATTATGGAAGGAAGGGGTTGGGACATCAGAGAGCCCTATTTATTTATTTATTTGTTTGTTTATTTTATGATTTATAAACCATTATTCATAGACCACTGAAAACTTGAGCATTTATTTTGTATTCCAAACCTTGAATCTGAGCATAAATTGAATGTAGGAAAGCAGTGGCAAGATTGAGAAAAAGCTTATCCATGACTGACAATGAGTTTGTGATTTAACCAGGATTGTCATGGATGAAATTGAATAGATTAAGGGGTCCTTACCTGTCTCATAAAGGCTCAGAAAGCTTTAGCTCTTCCATCCCTCCCCCATTCTTAAACCTACATAACAGTAGACAGATAATCCATAGACTAAGCATCAATGGTCCTCCAGTTCCAGAAATTCCATTTTAGCCTTGACTTTGATCACCGGTTAAGATTTTTGCCCTACTTTGCACTTGTTGGAATCCTTACTAACTGCTAACTAATCAGAGTTGATCTAATCTTACAAGAAGATGTTTTGGCCAGAACCTGAAACTAGGTACTAAGTAGAACTAAACAATACAAGGCTTGTGTTCACACCTTTACTCATTGGAGTTCAATGAGTTCATACCTCCCATAGTGCTCTCTGGCCCAAAGAGCTTTAAGGTGTGGACTCCCTTGAGTAAAGGTGGGAACACAAGCCTTGTCTTGATTAGTTCTACTTAGTACCTAGTTTCAGGTTCTGGCCAAAACATCTTCTTGTAAGATTAGATCAACTCTGATTAGTTAGCAGTTAGTAAGGATTCCAACATGCACTGAAGTGTTTTCCCTCTAAAATGATGCTCTTTTAAAGTGATATCTAAGTATAATCATTTCCAATTTATACCTCCAATTAATCTTCTCCTTGCCACAATTATAAAGTGATCTTTCATAAGTGCATTTTTAGCACTTCTTTTCTTTTTTATTTGAATTTTTACAAATTTTATCTCCTAACTAGAGTATAAATCTGATGATGGGAAACACTCATTTTATTGCATATATATATATATATTCCCCAAATAAAACAGTATCTTTCCTTCTTTCCCACTTACCGCCATTGTGGAGGATAAAAAGAAAAAGGAAATGAAAGTCCTATATCCATTGACATGCAAAATAAAGTCTCTCATTGGTTTCATCCAAAATTTATCTCTCTTTGCACACTTTGAATCCATCACCTCTCAGGAAGAGGATAGCAATATGCATCACCAGTGAACTGATTACTCATGCCTGAAACTTTTTACTGACTTGTATATTGAGCTATTATTAATAACAAACATCAAGAGGAGCCATTAAATAGACTCAAATCCATTTTTGTCTGAGTCCTTTAGATTTCAAACTGACCTCTAGTTAACTGGAATGGAGGAAGGGCTAAATAATAAGCCAAGAAAACATCTCAAAAAAAAAAAAAAAGTAATGAGATTTGACATTATTATATATACTAAGAATATGTAAGGATGAATATATTTTGGCCAGGCTATCCCATCTTCTTCAATTCTTACTTAGCCTTTGATTACTGAATGGGTGTTGCCTCAGACAGATGTGGAATCGACTTTAACTTAAAAAGTCTAGGGTCTCCCACAGCATCTAAGCCAGTAGATGCCAGTTACTCCAAAGAGGAGAAAGTGAGATTGATAATTTGGTACAGCTCTGTCTCATCTAAATTTAATTCACTTGTACATCAAAACAACATCATCTTCATGTCATTGGTCCTCTGGACAAACAACAATAAAAACAATAATGTATATTATACGAGTATACTTAGATTATGTATGTTATATGTGAATATCCAGATATATTCTGGGTATGTATATGCATCTACATACATATGTGTATAAATATATGCACAAATGTGTGTATCTGTAATCTACATATAGATATGTACATATACACATACATATAAATATATGTGAACATGTACACATATACATGTGTGTATATACATATATGTATGTGTGTATGTATGGTATGTGTGTCCAAGTATCAGAATCTTTTCTTGCATCTCCTTTTCCTACTCTTTCAAATCTGATCTAGCAAAAAACAAAAAAATGGGCACAGACAACCAAATAAGGACAATTAATTAAATAAAAGTAAAGAACACTTTAGCTTTTGAGGAGATGGACAGTGAAATGGTTATTTAAATATTGCTGTCACTCCAAGGTGCAACTCGTAATACATTTTTTCCCCATGGAAGCAATACATGGTTAAATTTTAAAATATTTCTGTATGGTAAATTGTGGTATATGAATGTTATGGAATATTATTGTTCTGTAAGGAATGACCAGCAGGATGAATACAGAGAGGACTGGCGAGACTTATATGAACTGATGCTAGTGAAACGAGCAGAACCAGGAGATCATTACATACCTCAGCAACGATACTGTTTGAGGATGTATTCTGATGGAAGTGGATCTCTTTGATAAAGAGAGCTTTAATTGATCAAAGATGGACAGAAGCATCTACACCCAAAGAAAGAACACTGGGAAATGAATATAACTTGCTTGCATTTTTGTTTTTCTTCCCCGGTTATTTCTACCTTCTGAATTCAATTCTCTCTGTGCAACAAGAAAACTGTTTGGTTCTGCACACATATATTGTATCTAGGATATACTGTAACCTATTCAACATGTAAAGGACTGCTTGCCATCTAGGGGAGGGGGTGGAGGGAGGGAGGGGAAAAATCGGAACAGAAATGAGTGCAAGGGATAATGCTGTAAAAATTACCCTGGCATGGGTTCTATCAATAAAAAGTTATTTAAAAAAATAAAATAAAATATTTCTGTATGACATCTACCTAGTAAATAAGTTGGACAGATTCCATCTGATGGATGTGTGACATCTCACAGTTTTTGATGAAATAAAACATCTCAAAGGGTCAACAGTGTAATGAAGGAGCCAAAGTCTCAAATGTTTGCCTCGACCTAGTTGTTTATATATTGCCTTTCCCTATTAGATTTGTGAGCTCCATGAAAGGTGTTATTTTTGTAATCTCAGAATTTAGCACAATGCATACCACAGAGTAGTCATTTTATAAAAGTTTATTGACTTGCCTTGATTTAGGCTTCATTATGAGAAGCATGGCTGCTTTCCTTCCAGATCTTTTTGCTCATAATTCCTACACTCTATCCAAAGATATAAAATATAATCTCACTGTTCAGTTTCCCATCTTGCCCATTCCCTGGTATAGGGGATTTTAAGCTGCTTTTGTATCTTGAATCCCATTTGGCAATCTGAAGAAGTCCATAAGCCACTTTTTAGAATTAAAAAAAAAATGAAGGAAATGTTAAATTTCAATTAGAGCTTAGTAAAAATAAAGATGTATTTTCTCTCATCTAAGTCTAGAGACCCTTGAAATTTATCCACAAATCCCAGGTTAAAGCCTCCTACTTCAGAGCATCAGATAAAAAAGGAAAGGATGAGTTAACAGAAGCAGTGGATTCACAGGAATCCATCCAGGCCAGTGTAGAAGGAGCTCTCTTCCCCAGGAAGGACTTGGGGCACTCAACCAGAAGGGTCAGCTCCTTTCATTCTGACTCCAGGTCAACAGCTATCTTTTTGAAAGGACTAGATAAAAAAATGTTTCATAGTGGAAATACAGATAAAATAATTTTAAAATATGATACTCAGCCACATCTTTTTACTTGTTTGTCCCCAATCCTCTTGGGATAGAGAATTGAGCTTTGAATGAATATTTTCAGGAATTTCCCATTGTAAGATTTTCTCTAGAAATAGAAATCAATCTCCAGTTGGGACTCCCCTCATACATAATTTTGCTTGTTTGAAACAGGTTAGTTGTTTCCTTTCTGGAAGCACAGAAAAAAGCTCAACCTCCTCCTAGTCCCAATTCCTGTATTCACAATAGCTTCTCATTTGCAGCTCTCTAATTTCTAATTGTACGGCTGCTTAATAATAGCTATGCCCTTCTCCCATTGGGAACCAGCTGACTGTAATTATAGGTATTCAAACTGAATTTCCCAAGTCCAATGTAAGTCTTTGAAGTGAAACCTGATTTCATGGCGTGGGATAAAATATAGCCTCATGAGATAGCCTGTGGACAATGAGACAGACGAAATCCAATGCAGCATCTTAAATTCAACAAACATCTCATGTGTGACTACTATTTACAAGGCCAGATGAGTCAATCTGAACCAATTCCCACTAATCCAGTATTAATTATGAGAGGGAGAAGCCCAATGGCAAGAGTTCTTGACAGATAACCCTTACTACTTGCCATGGTATATCATTCCACTTAGACTGATGTTGTATTGATCAAAATGTGTTTATATTTTTTGCTTTCCTCTGATTAATCTGCTACCATTTTATCTCTTAATAGGGATAGAAATGCCTGAGAGAATAGGCTAGAGATTCAAAGATTAATATAAATAAAGACATTTGGACAATTTTAAAAGAACTTAAATTTTACAGCATAAGTTCTTGAACCTTGGATGCCCAAGAGGAATGGATTTTGGAGAAATGGTATAGGAGGGTGAGGTAAAGAGGTCATTGAAGAGGGAATGTTATGTTACTCCAAAGGGTGGAAATGAAAGCAATGATTGGAGTTTGAAAAGAGGGGACTTTAGGCATGATGAAGGTGAAATATTTTGCAACCACTGAAGTTATTCCGATGTGAAATGAAGACCATTTACCCTGGTTGTCTTCAAGCAAAGAACAGAAAGCCACATGTCGCTCAAGAGAGCCTTGATAGGATTTAATTAGCCCAGATTTGCTTGGGGCCAATTAATTAATTTTCCCTTCTTTGTCAAGGAATTAATTAGCCTGCATCTTCAGCCAAGGTTGAAATTCTGTGGTTTGGTGATCTGGCTTCTGGTCCTGATCCCTGAAACATTGTTCTGAAAATATTCATTCTGTGTTCTAGACAGTGGTCATAATTCGGCTCTTAAGATAAGAATTATTTCCAAGTTTTCTAACTTTTTTTTTTGCCCTTCTTCTGTCTGCCCTCAAGAATATATGCCCTTAGGGATGGGCCATGGAAGAGACTATCAGTGGAAGTACATACTCACAACTATCGAACCATTCTCTTTCTACCAGCTTTCCTGAAATATGTTCATCTTCGATTTTATAGTGATTTACTGGAACCCCTTAAAATATTGGTATAATTCTCCCCTTATTGACTAGTGTTTTTTTTTTTTCAGATGACCTATTTAGTTATGAGGCTTAAAATAAAATATCACTAAAGTGAAGCATCTTTATTATACATTAGAAATAAAAAAAAATGTCCAATTAATATCAATTGTATAGAAAACATAAGCAAGGAACAGACTTGATAAATCTATATGTTTCACTTCAGGTTATAATATTACTTTAAAAATTGGTCATATTTTCAGATCAATTCATGATCTATTAAAAAAAAATTCACCTTTCTATAAGGCAGCAAAGTTGTGTAGCAAATAAATCAGAGGATGATGAGTCAGAAAAATCTGAATTCTAATCCAGCCTCAGACACTTCTGAGCTGTGTAATCCTGGGCAAATGCCCACAGTTGGGGAGGCATTGACCATGAACTATAAATAAATGAGAGTCTATCTGAAAATATTAATGATATATAACAAGCTTTTATACTCTGTAGTTTAAAAAAAGAAATAATTTTGGCATCCATTTAATTCATCTTGACTCGAGATGAATTTAAAGCATACTGTAATTTAAGGGATTATATCATACTGTATTATGGTACTTTGTCTATTCTCCATTCCAAATATTGGGAACCTGCAAACCAAAATTAAGTTCTTTTCATCCAGGAACTTACATTCTTTTGTGGGAGGGTAGTGCAAAGTCAATAGGGAGTTTGGAAAGGTGATAGATGATATGAGTATTGAGGAAAATAAGGCATCAGAAGAGTCAGCTGTGAGCCAGATGTGCCTTCCAGTATGAAAGAGAACTTGTATAAAAGGATAGAGGATTGAAAATGCTAAATAGAGAAAACAACTAGGAGGACAGTCCAGATCAAATCAAGAGTATGAAAAGGTATAATGTGAAATGATCCTGGAAAGTTAGATGAGGGAATTATGTAGACTCTGAAGTTTGTTCAAAAAATTGATGTCTCTGAATTCTCCCAAATGAAGATGAATTTGCAACTGTCTCTGTGACCCTAGCTGGCATTCCCAAGCCACAGGAGAATAGATTGCCCTAAGTCACAGCTGAGAATTAGTTCTTGCTCTGTGACTTGGAAAAGGGACGTTTGTTCTCTTCTATGAAAAGCCTTTACATTTTAATTATCAGCCCTATTGAGGCTGTTGGAACTCTCTCTGCCTGAGTCCCCTGGGATGTGTTGCAGGACATTATCAAGGTCTACAAAACTAATTAGTCATTAGTCTTCATTCAGTAACTTAACCTGACTTAAGGGAAAGAAATCAACTGCTGCTAGTAATGTAATACTCTTCATAAGAAAAAAAAAGTTTTTCTTTTCCATTTGACAAGCCAAGTGTGAACAAAGTGTCAGTAATTTAGAAAATGAGTCTCACTTCTTAAAGAAACTAATCATATATGTTGAATGGGTTAGTGAGTGTGTTTAAAGAGTGCTAGAATTTGCAGAATTGATGTTTTCTTTCTTCTTCCACTGTTCTAGAATTAAAGATAAATAGGTGAAGCGATTATTGTGTTCTACTTTTAATTTCTTCAATCTCTCCAAATATATACACATGTATTTTTTTCTTTCTTTCTTCCTTCCTTGCATTATTCTGCCCTGCTTCCATTGATGACTCTATACTTTTGACTCCAGACTGGCAATATGAGGGTAAGATGACCATATACTCAAACCAACCTCCTCCACATGCCTTGTCTGTCTTTGTTGCATCCCTCCACGGAGCATCATTAGAATTCTCTCCACTCTCTTTAATTAGATCCTTTATCACAATTAAATTCCAATTATGTTTGTTTCTGTTATGAAGCTTTAATTACAATTTATCCCTGTTAATCATCCCTTTATGTTCTTTCTTTGGGTTAAATTACCATTCCATTATCTCTGTCCTGAAGGACTTGTGCTCAACACTGGTCCCTGCTGGTGTCTTGACAGCCAGATCTGAATAGGCTTAGCCTATGTGGAGTGGCTCTTGTGTTCTGATGTGGGAAGGCATGGATATGGGCCATGAGAGACTTCACACTAAAATATTCTCATCTGTTATGCATTTTTGTTAATGATATGCCTTTTATCAGCCACAAATATGAGTTGAGTATCTCTTTGCTTGAATGATGAAGTAAAGGGCATTTGTCTTTCTTTTCCCTCACTTTTAGATTGTAAGCTGGCCCGGGGAGGTCCACCTGCAACAATAGTAGCCATCGATGAAGAAAGTAAAAATGGTGAGTACTGTGGACACCTCTATATATTGCTTAACAAAAAGGTGATTTCTCAAAATTCATTCTGAGAGGGACTAGGAGTTAAATTATAGAGTTAAAGCTTTAGTCCAATTTGATGAATGACCTCATTCTCCATTTATTTCTGTTATACTTTAAAGCTTGTTTTTGTCTTCAGATTCTTTGGTGGAAAAACATTGATAGGATTTCTCATTGAATAGAAGAGGAAGGCTCTCTGCTCAGATATTACTAATAAAGCATTAGTAAGTTGTTTCTGAGACTTTTTCCAAGGTCTTTGACTTCCTCATTACTTTGGAGTGGAATTTTTTTTGGTCATTCTTCTCTCTCTGTACACCTTTCCAAACCTAATCTGAACAGGAGTGATCTGGAAAAACACATTTTATGGGCTAAAGCAAAACTGACCTTAAATAAAAGCATTGATCAAAAATAATTTTCTTTTCCTGTGGTAGTTGATGCAAGAAATTTGTTGTTGTACTATGACAAAAGAGTCCCATGTGACTCAGCATAGCTAGTTACTAATTCATTTTTTTTTAATTGCTGTCGATTTTATGACAGGTTAATTGGGAAGATTGGGATAATTAAACATAGTTGTGGTTACTATCCATGTCTCTGCTTGGCTTAACTATGTTTGGACTATTTCTGAGAAAAGGATTCCTAAAAAAAGTGGACTTGGCTTGAGCCTGCCACACAAAAGTGATGTCAATAGCTGTAGGAAGTTTATACCCTTTTAGTCAAGCACTGGGCATCTTCCCATCCTTGAGTGGATACATGCAGATCAGTAAAAGAACTAATGGTTCCAACTCTGGATGTATTGCCACAAAAGTTTGGCAGGTGAAATGAAGTAATGAGAGGAAGGATAGGCCAAGAAACAGAGTCTAGAGAGAAGCTTGGAGCTGGAGAAAAAAAACTTCTTATTTAACATTTGACATTGTAGAAATCTAGAAAATGAGTTCTAAGCCAGGCTGGGGGATTAAAGAAAGTTAAAACACTTTACATATTTTTGCCCATAAAAATATGTTACACAAATTTGGAATTTAAGAAGAAATCATTATTTTTTCCACAAGGATAATCATTTTGTAGTGCATTGTTTTTCTTCGTAAACCCATTGTTTAGAACAGCGTTTGACATAAATCGCTCAATAAATTCTCTTTTCATTTGACGCATGTGACATGACCCTGCCAAAGCTGCCTCCAGTTCTTAATATGTACAAGCTTATCATTAACAACCCACTCAGTACCCAACCCTATGCAAAAACCTTTTCTATTACAAATCTTACCTTGAACAAGCATTTATTCATGTGGTGTGCTCTTCTGATGAAGAAAGGTTGATGTTGCCCATCCTGATGATTCTCCTATGAAAAATCTCAATTTCTATTTCCAGTAACTATAAATTTGGGAGTTGACACACTGTGTATGCATCAGTTTGTCTTGAAACAGTCATGGGTCTTCTAAAGAACTTTCTTGATCTACATTTTTTCTCTCCTGAATATTTACTGTGATGTTTGCGTTAGCTTTCTGGAGGACCTCGGGATGAGCCCGACTCCTTGGTCTTAGTGGAGAAGTGAAGAAGACAGGAGAGCCACCAGGAGGATGGTCAAAAATAAAATGTCTCATTTCCAGTCCTTCTCAGCCCTTATATACCTTAGTACAATTACATCAGTACAACATACTGAATATGTGTGAATTAAGAATCCATCTCTCTACTTCTTTTCTTTGTACCACCCAGGAATAGGAATTTTGGTCTTGGGTAAATAGGAATGTGAGAAACTAGCGTTTTTAAGGCAAAAATAAAACACTGTTTCCACCAGCACTTACTGTCTTCAGAAGTAGATTAGATACAATCAGGAAGGTATGGGGATGTGAGAAGGCAATTCAGACTTGTCCAAAGAGAGAAAATCCATGTGCAAGGGCAGAAATGCAGGAAGATTGCCAAATCAGATCCTTCTCATGCCTCCCCTAAGTACAAATATTCTGGTATTCCACTTCCTTCTCCTTTTTGGGGATCTGCCTATTCCTGAAGCAAGGACTGGTAAATAAGAACCTCCAGGTCATTTCTGAGAGGAAGTACACCACCCATTGAGGGATAATCTACCCTTAGATGTTAGTTCCCTGCATAAAGCTCTAGTCACCCCACTCTAATTACTACTCTGCCCTCTCTCTCAGATATTTGAACTTGTTAAAATAGCATTTGCAGCTGGTAGAACAAGACTGCATTCACAGTTTATTCTACACTGACTTGTTTTGCCAAGTGATTACAACAGTAATGGCAGCCCACTGTAATTCCTCTTTCCCCTGATTAAAACTAATTTCTCCAAGCATCTTTACAAAGATCCTCCTGGGCACAGTAAGGTGGCAGAGAGTGATGGGACATGTGGCAGAAGTTCAATGTCTGTGTTTCATCAGAAAGTGACATGGCATAAACTAGGAAAAGCTCAAAGTTGCTCTTGCTAGAATTCGCAGAATATACCAACCATGGAGAGCACTGCCAAGAATGTCATCCTGACATGCCCTCAATGGGTACTCAGTGCCAGACATAGTGCCCTCCATGTACTTCATACTAACTTAGTAGATTCTTTTTTTTTTTTAATTGAATGGCTACATTCTCTTTTATACTTTATGTAAAAACTGAGACATTGAAAATCACCTCTGCTCTGGCTATCTATTATCAAATTCTTATTATCCCATAATCCTACAGGGAAAAAAACTATTTCTTAAGAGAGATGTCATATTTCAGATGCCAGTCTCAACTCTCAAATAACGCTTTTCATTTTTTCCCCTCACTTTATTTTTCCTTCCTAGTCTATGTATAAGTTTGCTCTAAAGTAAGAAGTAAAAGGCAGTGTGACATAATAGCTAGAGAACTAGTAGACAGGATGACTTGGATTCAAGTCATTACACACTCTGCATGTATCCTGGGACGAATCAAATAACTACTGAGTGCCCTTATTAAGACTATAATTTGCTGAGCAGATGCCAATCTGCATTGATGCATGGAGTCTTTCACTGAAAGTTCCCTACATCTTTGAAATCATTACAGATTCAGATTCTACTAGCTGATATAAGATGATTTTGTCTTTCCATAGTAGGATCTCTCTTTGGGGTTTCCAGAGGTTTGTATTTTATCAAAACTTACTAGGAAAAATTTGAAATGATTTAGCATGAAAACAGTCCAGACTAAATTATGTTTTGGCAGTGTGTCCATCTCTAGGTATTAGAAAAACTCTCTTATCTTTCTCTACCTTTTATATTTTTGAAATTAAACCGTTGTTGTTGTTGTTGTTGTTGTTTTTTCCCAAGATATTTATTTTTCTACAGCTCTGATGGTATCAATAAAGAGTTTTAGTATCAAACAAATTATTCATGGTACTAGGATGTTATTAGTTTAAAACATATAAATATCCATTTTTCTCTTCATAGATACATAGTGTTGGTATTTTTTAGTCATTTAGTTGTGTCTGACTATGATCATGTATGGAGTTTTCTTGGCAAAAATATCAGAGTAGTATGCCATTTTCTTTTCTAGTGAATTAAGGCAAAGGGAAGAAAATTGGCTTGCCCAAGTTCAAAAGGACACTGAGTACTTGAAGCTAGATTTGAACTCAGGTCTTTCTGACTCTAGGCGTAGAACTCTATTCATAGATAGATAGATAGGGAAAGAGGGAGAGAGAGAGAGAGAACGAACTAGATTGTAGACGATTATATGATATAAGTAATAATGAGTTGTCTATTATTTAGAAGTGATAAAGTACGCAATTCCTTCTTGGATTTCAAGAATCATCAGAAAGTTGTCAATTCTTCCTCTGCACATCAAAGATAGGTCTTTGACTCAAACCTCTTTTTAGGTTCAAATCCCTTCTCTTATACATATTGGCTGTGCTAACCAGAGCAAATCACTTAATTTCTCAGTGCCTCAGACAATATTGAGAAATTCAGCTCCTGAGTAGGAGTGACCAATCTGTTCTGATGTGCTGGAAGGTAGGAGCATATGTTTAAGCTTGATTATGTGCCAAGAACCTTGCTGAGCTCAAGGAGCAGCAAATACAGAAATTAGACAATCTCTCACTTCAGAAGATAGAAGAGTTAGTACATATAGGGGAGAAGTGGCCAAAGTATTTATTTTGGAGGTCATCATTATGGGGAGCAAAGCTATTTCACACACCTATTAGCTTCAGGCTAGCTTTCTGGAGGACCTCGGAACCAGTCTTGATCTTAGTGGAAGAATGCAAGAGACAGGAGAGCCACCAGGAGGATAGTCAAAAATGGAATGTCTCATTTCCAATCTTCTCAGCCCTTAAATACCCTATTGCAATTACATCATTATAGCATACTGAATATGTGTGAACTAGAGAACCATTATATCACCATGCTAAGTACTAAATATATATGTGAATTAAAGAACCATCATCTTATCAGTTCCACTGAATTAACACCTTGTTGTAAGTATCCTTGCTTCAAGTATACTTCTCCAGAGTTCTGGCCCTCTACACCCTACCATCCCCAGAATCATGCAAAACACTGTAGCTGGAACATAGTGAGATTGTAGCAACAATAACAATGACCAAAAAAAAAATTAAATGGTGGAACATTTCCTACCCTCCTCACATTATGATCTAAGTAACAGATGAAAACACATATACTGACAATTACAATATGAAACAGAACATAAACACAAAGAAAACAGACAAAGTATTATGTACTGAGAATCAGAAAGAAGAAATCTAAATTTGAGTATTGAGATTTAGTGGTGTAGGTGTATTGGTGTCATAGGCAATGGCATGAGCAAAGACACAAATTTGAAGCAAGGAAAATAATTTTAGAGGAATGAGCCATTTAATTTAATGGAACCATAGGGTAAATGAAGGCAGAGAGTAATGATTATAGAGGTGATGGAAGAAGCTATAGAAAAATGTAAAATTATCAAAGAAGGTAGCAGAGAGTACTAAGAGAAACATGAAGCTAGAGATACCAAACCAAAACAAAACAAAGCAAAAACATGATGACAGAATAGAGAAGAAAGAATGCAATTAATCCAGAGCACATAGGTAAGGGAATGAAGGAGGGGGAAAGGAAGGGAAAAGTGTGTTCAGTAATATCAAACCATTTAGTATGTACTATCAAATCATTTAGTATGGTTTCTAGTCACTTTTGTATGAATTTCTGGATTTTATACATATATATATATAATATATGCATACATACAAATTATATATATTATATATATATATACACACAAATTATACAAATACAAAAATTTATACAAATAAACAAATAGGGACTACAAATATTCCCTAAAATGTGACTGTTCTAAAATATGTTTTGGACATTGATTTTATAGGGAGTAGAACGCTTATGAGAGATGACTATTTTCAAACAAAAAATCTTTTCAATATAATTTGAATGATCTTTTTAATGAGAATGAATGTAGTTAAAATATTTTATTGTTGTTATTATTATTATTATTATTATTATTATTATTATTATTATAGCTTTTTATTTATAAGATATATGCATGGGTAGTTTTTCAGCATTTACGATTGCAAAACCTTTTGTTCCAACTTTTCTCCTCCTTCCCCCCATCCCTTCCCCCAGATGGCAGGTTGACCAATACATGTTAAATATGTTAAAGTATAGGTTAAATACAATACATGTATACATGTCCAAACAATTATTTTGTTATACAAAAAAAAATCAGACTTTGAAATAGTGTACAATTAGCCTGTGAAGGAAATCAAAAAATGCAGGTGGACATAAATAGAGGGATCGGGAATTCTATGTAGTGGTTCAGTCATCTCCCAGAGTTCTTTCCCTGGGTGTAGCTGGTTCAATTCATTACTGCTCCATTGGAACTGATTTGGTTCATCTCATTGTTGAAGAGGGCCACATCCATCAGAATTGATCATCATATTGTATTGTTGTTGAAGTATATAATGATCTAAACACAAGATTTAAATAAGTAATTGTGAGGTATTGTATTAATGTACTGGATAACAAAACAAAAACAAAAACAAAAAAAGATGAATAATGAAATTAATAAATTACACTGTTTTCCCAATTTCTAGAGTTTTGAAAATGGATATCACCCGGGGGAAATGGAGGTCAAAAGGAATATGAATGGATACACTCATTATAAACAAGGAATTACCCCCAAAATGCTATAAAACAATTTAATAATTTTTAAAATACATTTAAAAAAGAAAATGAACTTGGCATTTGATGAAACAGATTACTAATAATTTATGAGTTTCACTGGAAACCTAAGAATGTCAAGAGAAAATATAAATAAGCCCCAACTCCATTAATTGGATCTCCTTTGTTAATCTCATGCTATCACATGGAAAGAGGTTACACAAGTTGGCATCAATAAGCATTATTTGCAATAGGGATCATCTAAAAGTCTTCTCAGTTAGATCAAGGGTGAAGCAAAGATGTCCACTATCACCCCTTTTATTCAGTATTCTACTAAAAATGTTAGCTTTAGCAATAAGACTAGGAAAAAATTAATTAAACTAGATAATTAGGAAACAAAATGATCACTTTGCAAATGATAGGATAGTATATTTAGAGAATCTTAGAGAATCAATTAACAGCTTTAGCAAAATTGCAGGTTATAAGATGAGCTCAGACATAAGTCACCAGCATTTCTGTATGTTACCAACAAATTATTTTATAGAGCTAGAGAAAAAATTAAAAACAAATTCACCTGGAAAAATATAAGGTCAGGACTCTGAAGGGAATCAATAAAAATCTGAAGGTAAATGGCTTAGCTATTCCAGATCTCAAACCAATAATCACTAATTAAGAAGTGGAGTAATAAATCATAATAAATATAATAGGCATATAATAAATAGTAGTGAATGACAACAGTCATTTAGGTCTTTGATAAATACAAAGATTCAAATTTTGGGCATAAAAGTTTACTACTTGATAATAGCAGTTGGCAAAACTAGAAAGCACTTTGGCACAAATTAGGTATAAATCAAGAACCTATACCAAAATACTAAGATAAGTTCAAAACAGGTACTTGATTTAGATGTAAACCATGTGTGATATTTGAAAAGGTTCAAGAGATATAATTTTCAATTAATTTAATTATTTTTACTAATGGTGTTAGCATTTTATTAATAGGATGACCATTTGGCCATATCCTACTTAAACTAAAGACACTCATGGTGGCTGACTCACAACCTTCAAAGGAGCTTAAGAGGTGCATTCAAAATGATGGCAATCAATTCTTATTGGTAAACTAGTTGTTGTCCTTCATTTTCAGAGAGGACCAAAATAATATCACTAGCTTAGTTATCAATGTGTCTAAGAATACAAACTCAGAATATTCTACCACAGGTCAGACAAAAACATGAACATTTGGGGTGACTCTCTAACTTTACACGTCTTGCATTTGTTTTGTGCTAATTCAGTTCTGCTTTGCTCATAAAGCACAGCTACTATTTCTCCTCTTGCTTCTGTGGTTTCTCCTCTTCCTTCTGTTGCTGCTGGTTGATTGGTTGTTTTTTGATCTCCAAGAGGACCAAAATGACATCACTATGTTAGAGTCAAGTTACCGTGTGTCCAACTGTGGCCAATCAGAACAAGTCAAATGTAGAATGTTCTGACAGAGATCAGACACAAATAGTCCTTATGCACATTTGGAGTGCACATCTTGCATTTCTTCTGAGCTAATTCAATTCTGCTTTGCTCATAGAGTACAATCCCTTCTCTGATAAAGGCACGCCATGTTGGGCAGTCTTGTGTCAGTTTCTCCCATGTCATACAATCTATTCTAAAGTGTTTTAAGAGAGACTTTGAGAGTGTCTGGGTATCACTTTTTCTGATCACCTTGTGAGCACTTGCCATATGTGAGTTCTCCATAAATAGTCTTTTTAGCAAGTTTACATTTGGCATTCAAACAATGTAACCAGCCTAACAGAGTAGTACTCTCTGCAGTAGAATTATAACATTTGGCAGTTTAGTGTGAGAAGAGACCTCAGTTTCTGGTAGATACCAGATAGAATAAAGTTATCCTGCTAAGTGATCTTCAGTATCTTAAGACCATGCTCTGTAGATCTTCAGTTTGGAAGGTGCTCTAATACCTCTTCTCTCCCACACTTTCCTTTAGAGCTTCCCAAACACTCAGTTAGCTCTGGCAGTTCCTGTGTCAAACTTATTATCAGTGTGGACATCCCTGGAAATTATACTGCCAAGGGAAATGAACAGCACTCAAATCACAGCACTCAAAACTCCATTTGCTTAACCAATGCTTCCACTAGAGACTGCAGGGCGCTGGCTGATGGAGTGCCTGTGTTTTCTTAGTGTTCATTGTTAGGCCAAAATCAACACAAACAGCAGAGAATTTTGCTGCAATTCAACTTAGCAGACTATGTTGAATGTACAATCATCTGCAAACAAAAAATCATGCATCAACACTCCCTCTACTTTATTATCACTTGTAGCCTTTTTGAATTGAAGAATTTGTCATTAGTTCAGTAACTGACTAATATACTGTAGAGATGAACCAAATTTTATTTTATTATTATTATTATTTTATTTTTATTTTTATTTTTTTGCTGAGGCAATTGGGGTTAAGTGACTTGCCCAGGGTCACACAGCTAGGAAGTGTTAAATGTCTGAGGCCAGATTTGAACTCAGATCCTCCTGACTTCAGGACTGGTACTCTATCCCCTGTGCCACCTATCACCTGTGCCTTGATGAACCAAATTTTGACATAATTTTCCATAAGCCCTCATGACTGACAGAATCAAAGGCCTTGGTTAGATATACAAATTGGAGAAATCTGGGAAAACATCTATGAACTGATGTGAAATCAAAAGAAGAATAAAGCAGAACCAAGAGAAATTCTATTGTAAGTATAATACTTTATTCTAAGTATAATAATTACAAATGAAAACAAGTACAAGACTCCATTGCCTAACAGAATCTTGTGTACTTCACAACTCAGCTCAAGCAACACCTTCTACATGAAATCTACTTTTATTTATTTCACATATATTACACATTAATCCCTGTTCAATCCCAAACTTCCACACACACACACACACAGAACATTCATATCATGTTCCCCAACGTTATGTCCTTGAATATAGACACTACTACATCTTTGTAACACTTTTTGCCAATGGCACTGCTTGCCATATAGTTGGTTGTTATGCTTCATTTGCTAAGAGGTCCAAAATGATATCACTATGTCAGGATCACTGTACAGTGTCTGACCATGAAAGATCAGACCAATATGAGGTAGAAAGGCTCTATCAGAGATCAGGCACTTAAGTATTTGGAGTGGAGATGTATCTAAATCTGTACATCTCGAGTGTCTTTGAAACTACTCCATATACCCAAATTTTGACACAATTTTTCATAAGCCCCTTTAACTGACAGTAGCAAAGGTCTTAGTCAGATCTATAAGCATTGTATACAGACTCCATTATGCTCCTGGCTTTTCTCCTAGAGTTGTCAGGCAGCAAATACCCCATCAATCCTCCATTAAGTCACACTGGCTCTCAAGTAGATGACCATTATCTAAGTGAAGTATCAGCCTATTAAAAGGGTCTCTGGCAAGAATCTTGTCAATAGTAACCAAGAGACAGACTAAGAGACAGACAGCCCCATTTTTGGTTATCACAGGATAATCTATTCTCTTTAGCTTTATATAAATGGACACTGGAGGCATCCCTGAACTTCTGGGGCATAATCTCTTCTTGCCATATAATCAGCCTTCGTATGAGCAATGGACCCCCCAACTTGTAAATCTCAGCTAGAATAGAATCAGCACCAGGTGCTTTGCCACATGAAAGTTACCTAATGGTTCAAAACCTCAGTTGGAAATTCAGCTATGGAGTGATTAATTTCAAGTTGAGGTAAATGGTCAAGAGCTTCAGTACTGATTGATGATGATCTGCTGAGAACACCATGGGAATATTCAGCCCATCTCTCTAATATCATGTCCTTATCATTAATCAATATTGTTCCATCAGCACCAAGTAGTTGAGGTGCACCATACATCTTTGACCCATAAATAGCCTTCAATGAATCATAAAAGCACTTTGGATTGCTGTTATCAGCATAAAACTGAATTTCATCTGCCTTTTTATTGAACTTTGATTGATATCCACTTCTAAGTTCTAAGTTCAAAGCATTTATGCCCCATATAAGCTTGAGTAGAACACAATAGCTTCATCACTTAGGTGGGATCTTGATAGAGAAGAAGGTAAACTCAATATTCAGAGACTGAGATTTTGAAGTAAGAATTAAGAAAAGGAGAATGTCTGAGCCTCCCCAAATCATGAGTTATTATTATTCATTTCTCTCAGATAATACCATAAGCAAATTAGAGGAGAATAAAATAGATTGACTGTCATATCTATGGATACAGGAAGAAATCATGATCAAACAAGAGATAAATAGCATAACAGGATTTTAAATAGCTAATACTGATTACATTAAATTTAAGAAGTTTTTGCAAAAGCAAAACCAACTCTATTAAGATGAGAAAGAAAAACTGGGTGTTTTTTCCTTGAGTTGGGCAACTCAAAACACTCAAAACTGGGCAAACTGAGTAAGGGGTAGGTTTACAACAAATTTCTCTGATAAAAGCCTAATTTTTTTTTTCAAAAAATAGAGAACTGAGTGAAATTAACAAAGATACAGGTCATTCCTCAATTGTCGAATGGTTGAAGATATGAATGAGCACTTCTAAATGAAGAAACCAAAGCTATTATAAATAATAATTATTATATAATATATAATTATAAATTATATAATAAAAATAATAATAAAATAAATAAATAAAGTATTATAAGAAAAGTGTTCTGAATCACTATTGATTAGAGAAATGACAAAACAATGCTGAGATACCATCTTGTACCTATTAGAATGGGTAATTAGATAAAAAGGAAAATGATAAATGTCAGAGATGTTGCAAAATCAAAATGCACTAAGCATAAAATTGTGAACTAATCCAACCATTCTGTAGACCAATTTGAAACTGTTCCCCAAAATCTATAAAACTGTAATTGCCCTTAGATCCAGAAATACTACTGCTAGATCTATATCCCAAAGAGATTTTAAAAGATCATGTACAATATGTATAAAAACATTTAATAGAGAATGCTCATTAATTCAGGGAAAACAAAACAAGTTGTGGTATGTGAGTGTGATAGGATCCTATTGTGCTATGAAAAATGATGAGTGGGACACCATCCAGGAAAAAAAAAAAAACTTACATGAACTTTTATAAAATGAAGTGAGCAGAACCAGAATATTAAATGTTCTCAGTGATGTAATGATCTAAGGCAATTCTGTAGGACAAATAATGAAAAATGCTATGTACTTCCAAAAAAAGAAGTGATGGACTCTGAATGCAAATTGAAGCATGTTTTTTTGTTGTTGTTGTTGTTGTTGTTGTTTTGTTTTGTTTTTTCAAGAAATTTTTGTTTGTTTTTTGGTCTGTGTTTTCTTTCACAACATGACTAATTTGGAAATATGTTTTTCATAACTTGATATATGTATAACCTACACCAAATCGCCAGCACTTTCAGTGAGGAAGGATTGGAGGGTGAAAGAGAATTTAGAACTTGATGTTATAAGAAGTTAGTGGGGTTATTTTATATGTAATTGGAAAAAAAATATTAGAGGGAAAAGTTTCATGGCTTGATCAAGCTTGAGTAGATTGCAGTCTGCAGGTTTGAAGGAGTGCTTGTATCAATGAGATCATATATCCATTGGGCATTAAATCAGGTAGACCTAAGTTCAAAACCAGCTTCAGTGCCATTATTAGTTGGCTAAATGATTTGATGATATTTGTCTGGAGTCTCCTAATGTACAAAATTATTTATGATTATACCATCTGCCCCGCATTGTTATGGTGAGTATTAAATGAGGTAATATTTGTGAAAGGCTTTGCATACTTAAAATATTATACAAAGTCTAGTTGCCACTGCTACTGCTGTCTTTATTTTTATTTATTTATTTGCCATAAATTTCTCTTTATAACTGCTCCTTTTATTCATGGAATAGTTTTCCTTATTGTCTTCCATGTTACCATCCTTGATGTAATTTCTCTCAAAGACCTCTCCTGACTAAAAAGTGATATTTTGACTTGAATAACTGATTATCAAATAACAATCTCCCAAGGAGCAAAATTGTAGTCAGATTTCAAAAGGCATTTGAAGTTTTGTAGCAGGCTTTACATTCATAATCATTTTTCACATCAAATATTTCCTAGTTTGCCATTATCAGCTTCATTTATGTTTAAAAAAAATCTTTTATTTTTCAATTTATTAAGCATTTGTGGTAGATTATAAAGATTTTTAAAATTATATATCCCTTAAGAGCTTATTTGATACAGGTAGAAATCAACAAAAATCAGAGTCAAAAATTCTTGATTCAAATCTCAGCTTTGGCATTATTTGGCAAATTGATTCTTCTGGACCGCATTTTCATATCTTTCTGATGACCTCTAAGGATTCTTTAACCTCAATATTAGATCATGTTATCCCTACCTGTAAGAAGATTAAATTTTATCTTATTCAATTTTCAAAATCTCTCTTGAGCTTTATCATAACCTGAGACCAACTCTTATTTTTCTAGATGGCTTTAGACATAGGAGCTTTGACTTGTTATCTTCTGACTGTGGTTTAGTCTTCCTTAATCGCCATAGTAACCCTTTATGGTCAGAATCTTTTTCTGCTGTTTACCCATTTTTCCAGCTTATTACATTGCTTTTAACCCTTTGTTAAAGTAGGGCTCAAATTTCAAGATGGAGGGTTTAATGTCCCAAACTTGAGAAAGTTTATGTAGCTGTTTTCAGAGATCCTTCTAGGGACCTGATTACAAGCACTCTTTTCTGCCCTGGAAGTTTCAAGAGGAGTTCCTCTCTACTGTGTTATAAGTTCTAGCATGCTAAAGTAACAAAGTCCTTCCTCAGTGCTAGTAAAAGGACCCTCTGTGGGCTGAGGCCTCCAGAAGTTGCTGCTGGTTTGTTAGTTTCCCAAGATCCTCTCATTCTAGTTGAGATAAACCTTACCTGCCAACCTTCCAAGTCATTGTTGTTGTCTCTAGCCTGAAATGTCTAGAAAACTGCCAGTAGGTTATTCAAATGCCCCACGGCTCATTGCTGCTTTGCTGACTGGACTTCCTACCTTGGTGCCATAGATAACTGACCTTCTAATTTGTCTTCAACTGAAAAATTGTTCCTCTCCATCTTTTTGTGTGTTCTGATTCCCTGAAATTAGTTTAGAGACATTATTTAAAGGAATTTGGAGAAGTTTGGGGAGAGCTCAGTGAGTCCCTGTCTTTACTCCACCATCTTGCCTCTATTCTATTCAAGAGGATCCAATTCTATAGGTGGAAAGAAAGTGTCATTTTCTTGATAAATATAACACAAAGGAAGAAGAGATGGTGGCAAAGAAAAAGCTCCTAGAAATTTCACTGTAAAATTCTGGGATGAAAAGGACTACTTTCAGCTGAGGAAAGAATAACAGCTAACATTTAACTAGTTACTATTATGAACAAGAACTGTGCTAAGCATGGTAGAATTACAATCTCATTTCATCCTTACAACAAGCCCAAAGCTATTATTATTCTCATTTTACATATGAAGAAACTGAGGCAAACAAAGATGTTCAGGGTCACACAGCTGGGAATATCCAAAGCTAGATCTGGCTTCAGGACTTCCTGATTACAAGCTCAGAGTTCTATCCACTGCAACACCTAGTTACAACATAAGAGGAAATAATAAGCAAGGTGAGACTTGAAACTAGAAATAGATTTAAAATAAAATAAAACAAAACATACATTTTTGGCAGGAGAAACAGGTGGTACAAATACTGGAGTCTAGAAATGATAGATTGTATTTGGCAGCCAGTCTGTGGCCTGAATCTGATTGCCTGAAAAGTGCAGGCCAGATCTTAAGTGTGTATCTTTGTCTGTCATTCTTCCCATTCATACTTTGCATCTAATGCAAATGCCACTGAATGTCATTCCTTAGTAATCATATCAAGCCCCTTCTTTGGGATATCCACGCCCATGATGATTGTCCAGGCTTGTATCACTGTATCACTCAGACAGTGAATCTTTCTGTCTTTCTGACAGTTCTATTGGCCTCTAGTGGCTCTGTCTTCCTGTCTAAATGCAAAGAGCTGGTAAAAACAAGGACATTGAAGTGACTTTATTCCCATCATCTTCAACATTCTTATATTTATTGTTATTATTCATATTATTATCACCACTACCACTGATTAGACATTTATGTTCAAGGTCTCACAAGGTTTTCCGATGCCAATTTTTGCAGAGGCCCCAAGGCATAATAAATCATGTGCTAGACAAGATCAGGAAAATCTACCATGATGTATTGATATGAAATGGGAAAATCAGCAAATAGACAGGTATTTTTAAGGCTCTGCTACAGGAAAAGCCCTGTGGGAGCAATGTCAAAAATAAGATACGTCCAGTGATTATCTCAATATGGAAAATTGAACATACATGGGGAGAAAAGACAAATGGGCATTTTGGTTTGAGAGGTCAAATGAAAACCTGACATTGAGTAGTACCAATGGTACTAGAATTATTGCCAACTCATTGAATAGTATCACTGGTATAAGGGTTCCAACTCATTTAGGCTTGAGCTATCATATATTAATGGGGCTGATAATGCATGACCTTCCTATTTCAGTGTCAATGAGTCTCAAGTGAGACTATACAAAGCATTTGGCAAATTTTTGCTATTATTATCTACAATATTTCTTCCTGTCAAAGTGGTGTGTCAGCCCATCAAGTGTGAAAGTGTCTCTTTATGTGTCTATGTCTGTATCTGTGTCCATATCTGTGTGCATGTCTCTATGTCTGTGGTATATGGGAAACATATTTTAAAAGTCTATTTCCTAGTTGGATTGAGTCTTCTTTATGGTTCAACATGTCCAGGGAACTATGCCTGGTCTGATCAAATGTGACTCCCCTTCACACACTATACATTCCAGATAAATCGGCATTTGCTGTTCCCTGTACATAATCTTTCATCGCCCATCTCTCAGTTTTTATTAGATGTCTTGAACTTCTGGAAAATATTTCCTCTGCTCTATATCATTAATTGATTCCCCAATTCTGACTCTCTTAACAAGCTTCCTAATCTGTTTCTCCTTTAAGGTTCAGCATAAGTTCCATTTACAAAATAACTTGCCCATCTATCTAATTACAGATACCTCACTTCATAATCACTGTGCATTCATTTTATATATCCTTTGTTTACTTATGTATGAACATGATCTCTTTCCATAGTAAGATTTGAGCTCCCCAATGTTAGATACTATTCTATTTGTAATTGATTCTATATCCAAGCTAGCCCAGTGCTGAAAACCTTCTTCAGTGATTGATAAGTAAATAGCAATTAATGTTTTTATTTCCTTCTTGATGAGGTATGATCTTATCTGATATCAGGTACTGCCTACATTCTTTCCTCTTAGTCATTTTCATATTTGTATGAATTCCTTTAAAAAAAAAAACCTCCAAATTCCTCCTTATATAAAGTACTTTATGATCTTCTTAGAATTCTCTCCAGTTTCAAGGCTATATACTTTACCCCTCCAACTTGCACTGTAATCCCAAAGTAGAGGGATAGGAGAAACTACCCCCCCAAAAAAAATTCAAAAAAAAAAAAAAGAAAAGAAAAATAAATCCCTTGAAACAAATATGTATAGCAAACCAAACTTATAATATCTAAAAATACATAATTTATCATTTTACAGGAAAGAGGTAACAATCTATTTTCATAAAAACTTATTTCATTTTCTGAAGCAAATTTTTCTGCATAGCATATAAACATGTCATTGGTACTTGAAAAAAATGGTTTAAATAGGTAAAATGCAGGACATCTTTTATAATGTGATTTTAAGTAATGTAATGAAAAGTCATCCAGGCTATCTTTAATATCTCTTTAAAGAGATATTAAAGTTATCATTTATCATTTGAATTTTATCATTTTTCATATAAAGTTATCCGTTATCGTTTCTCTCAAAATAATCAAAGAGCTTATGAAAAAAAAAATGCTAGTGGTAGAATTAAAAAAATATGTACTTGGGTTTTTATTTATTTATTTATTTTTAAGTGGCTGTCAGTCAGCCCCAGGGCTAGACATCTAAGGTCTCATCGCCCCAAGCAACTTCATTAGAGTGTAAATTACTTAGAAGTGATTGACCACTGCAGGTAGATGTTGTTTCCCTATCAGAATTTCTGACTATAGGGCATGATCACAGTATAAACACACATGCATAGTATTAGAAATTTACTTTCTTTTTTCTTGATCATCCTTAATGTGTTTATTAAAAAAAAAAAAAAATCCCCATTCCTACCGAAATGAGCCTTTCTGGACTAAATTAAATAAATCTAAGTTGTCTTGTATTTGATGGCTGTGTAATTGCTTGACATGTATCCTGAACTATTGCAACTCAAACATTTTTTTTCTTTTCTGTAAGCAAAACACCCCCAGACCCTCCAGCTCATTTTGCAAGCAAAGTGTTACAGTCTTATCTACCACTTGTGTTATTGCTCATATGGAAGGGGATATGAAAATATGATGAAAGATAACAATTCACATCCAGATATTTTTTGGTATTAGGAACATATATTTCTATCTAGAAGGGACCCAAAAGGTCATTGAATCAAATCCTCTAATTTTTACAAATAAGGAAACTGAGGTTGAAAAAGGTTAAATGATTTCCTCAGTCACACAGTTAGCAAGGGATTTGAATCTTTAAAGTCTATTTTCTCTCCCTCTTCCTCTCGCTCTCTCTCCTTTCTTCTCTCTTTGAATTGTCATTATTTCTTATCATATATTCTATATGATCAATCTGGCACATTTGGCAGAAATATGGTAAAATTAAGGTTGTGTGTCATAAAAAAATACTTGAAAGAACAGTGTTTAGTGTAAAGGAGAAAAGACTAAGGAAGGGTGTTCATAATGGCAATGTTTAACTATTTAAAGGATTGCCACATATGCAAAAGATAAGAATTGATCAATTTGGCTCCAGGGGGTAGAACTGGATAAAATAAGAAGAAATTGAAAAGAGCCAAGTAGATCCAGTCTTTCTGTCAGGAAAAGAACATTATAAGGAATGGGAATTGTCCAAAAATGAAATAGGTCATCTCAAGGAGCAGTGAGTTTCCCCTTGACTCAGAGGAACATCTAAAGCAGCATGGGAGATTGTTGTTCATCCTTCATTTTCAAAGAGGACCACTGTTATTACAGGGTAGTGTCTTGACTTGCAGTGTTGTACAAAGTCCTCCGCCACACTCTTTCTTTAAAGTGTAGGGGCAGAACAAAAGTAAGGATGACTGGTGATGATCTTGGATCCAGTGGATGACCTCGGTGTCTTTAATGCCTGACCAACCTCTACTTGCTTCAGACATCTTCACTATTCTCATTCATCTCTTCTGCCAGGGAAAGTCTTCACATGTTTGGAGTAAACATCACTAATTCACTAACTGGTTTGAAGGTGGTTGGTTACCTTCAACCTCATTTAGACATTCACATGCTATAGTTTCTTGGAAACACAGGTGAGAGTTGGGTGACAAATAGCCAACAAAGGTGGAAGAATAGTACTAAAAAGGGCTCTCAAAAATTTTTCACTAGAGGTGCCAGGCCTCCTGAACATCCCTAAATCTGCCTGGGATGGGACAGAAGAGATTATAGGTAGTAAAATTATAGTGGATCCAAATATGTCTTGACTTCTGGGTGAAAGCTATCAACTCACCATTTTATTGCTTTCCAAGTACAGTTTATACAGAGGTCTGACATCCAAGTGATTCAATAGAATTAACTGTTGGACTACTATTCATGCTTAGTTTCAAGTCTCAGATGTTTTATGATATAGTTGTGTGACCTTGGACCCTTGATCTATTGGATACTCATTATCTTAATCTGTAAAAATAAGTGATGACGCTTGAAGAATGGTCTCCCCATTGTAAGGTTTGTTTTCCTCAATTGATGCTACAAAGAATTGGCCTTTCAGCAATTTCTCAATTAAGCGTGGATCTGATTTTCTCATTAATATTAATTAAATAATATTTTATTTACCTGATCAAATCCATTAACCTTGCCACAATCAATCCTCTAAGTTTATATGTTGAAGAGATGATTCCAAAGTGCATTAGTAGAGGGAGTATATTATACCAAGGACATCATACATACTGCTTTGATCCTTATTAATAGTGTGTGTGTGTGTGTGTGTGTGTGTATAATACACACACACATATATATAATACACACACACACACATATATCTCAACAGATAAGTCGCTATGATGTTATAGAATGAGTAATAGGCATGGAGGTGGGAGAGAACTAGGGTTCATCCCACTTGTTATATGTATTCTATAACTGCAGATACTTCACAATGGAAGCCTCAGTTTCCTCATCTCTAAAATCCTCACAAAAGCCATGAGAAATGTTCACTTTTTATTTTCCCCTCTTGCTATTCCTGTTGTCAGTAAATGCCTTAAGGAGAAAAAACAATTAAGGTAATCACATAATGAGATGCAATTTGGGGTTTTGCTTTAGTATTGCTTAATGTTACTGCTTTCCAGTCCCATTTGTTGTTTATCCTTGCTATCTGCTTTGAAAGAAAATAATCCTGGTTTCACTCTCTGAACTGTGTTTTGGAAATCCTTCCCATCATCTTTCCCTTCAGCTTCAGTTATGGGAATTGAGACTGAGAGAATCACATGTGTGACTCCCTTCCATTTCTGTCTGCTTTGGGGATAATTCTCTCAGCTAATTTTAGTTCCACTTAATGAGTTTTTATTTCTCTTGCTTCCTCCATCAGGTGGATGAAGGGGGTATATAGGGAGTCACAAGCAAGAAAAAGAGTGTTGAAATGCTCAATTATTTAGTGAATAGATATTTAGTTGATCCCAGAAAGATCTGTTTTCTTTATTTTAGAGGAACTGCTCTTGATTCCTTCCCTCTCATATTCATTGAGAATTATAGCACTCAAGCATCTTTATCAATCCTTGATTCAAAGAATCATAACAACAACTGATACTTATTTTAGACGAGTTAGCTCAGTTGATTCCGGCAACTTTGTGAGCTAAGTGCTTTTGCTCTGTGCATTTTAATGATGGGGAAACTGAGCATCAGAAAGGGAAATGGTCCAAGTTCACACAGTAAGTAAATTGTAGTCATTGCTCACTATCAGTTCAAGAAGCGTTTTCCTGCTGGAGAGAGTATGATGTAGTACAAATAGTAACAGTTTGAGAGCAGGAGGATTTGGATTTAAATCCCACCTGGAACAATTACTTACCTCTATGACCTTGGGCATGCCTTTAGAGAACTCACTTTCCATATCTGTAAAATAAAAGGTTTAGACTTAGTTGGCCTCTGAGGTTTTTCTAACACTAGATTTAGGAGTCATTGAAATTGCCTCATTTCTCTTCTCTGTCCTATGAATATGCCATCTCGTTTTGATAAACTGCTTCACAAATGGGATGATGTGGTACAGTGAGAAGGAAGATTTTTAATGAGAAGATCTGGGTTGGAATCTGGGGATTGATATTTTCTGATTGTGTGACTGGTCATTCTCCTTCCCTTTCTAGCTTTAGTTTCTTCATCCGTTAACTAAAAGTACTAGATAATCTCGGAGGTCACTTCTACATCTATTTACATGATTTCAAGTTGAAGGAAATTGCTTTTTTTTTTTTTTTTTTAACCACAAAACAGACTATTTCTGACAGAACATTGGATTGGTTATGTTATAGATCCATTATCAATCCCAGTGTTCTGAGCAGCCACAAAGTAGTCATAAATACCAGCTGCCCCATCTACTAGCCCCAAGAAAAGCTCTTCATCTTTTGTGAATGATGGCTGTTGGATTAGAATCATTGATTTTTGGTTGCTATTCTAATGAAAATGTTTGTGGTTTTTTGGCACAGATGGGACAGTTTTTAAGTCATGTCTTCTGGTTGGGCCATTGTGAATCCCGGATGGACCATTAGATTTCAAAACAGAGAGTGGCAATCAACATGATGCAGGTACTGGAGAGGACTAGTGAGAAAACAAGAATCCCAAGGCAATCAGAAACATTTATGTCTCAAAATTGTCCACTGTACGGTACTTCCAAAACAGGAAAATAACAATATTCCCTGCCTCCCAAATCAGGAAATTCAATTACAAATGTGTTTTGCATATGGGTTATTGATGATCAAGGCTTTATTTTTCCTAGCAATATTAAATTAGTGAGCACTATTAGTACTATTAATTGCATAGTCATAATTACCACTAATATTCAGACAAATTAACAGTATTGCAACTCTTTAAAACACCAAAAAAGAATAATGTACTTCTTAATAGTGCTTAACAATAAAAGATATCTGGTATTACCGGCTGCACATGTTTTCATGTAGACTTTCCATAATTTGGAATAGCAGCATATAAATACATAGCTTCCAAATTATTTCAGATTTACAAGAAAATCAGTTTAGTGCCAAGACTGCAGTACAATGGAAAAAGTAGCCTGGAACTGGGAGATGAGGACATGGAACCTATCTGGAGCCCATCTCTACCATGACCACACCTGTGACATTGACCAAGCCATGTAGCCATTCTGATCTTTAGTTCTGGTCTATCCTGGTTATCCTAGTCAGAATAAGATGATGTCAAATATGACCCCAAAGACTGCTCTGCTGCTATACTAATTAATTTATAAAACAGAATAAAATAAACAGGAATGTCCTTAATAGATTTTGTAATAACAAGTAAATGCCCCTTATTTTAAATACATTTTTGTATTTATATTTTTGTATATATACTCCATTATCATAGGTATGAATCCTGTGGAACTATATTAAGGACTAAGTATATGTACTGAACTAGAGAATTATTTAATCAATCCCACTGACTTAACACCTTGTAAGAATCCTTGTTTCAGAGTTCTGGCCCATAACATGAAAGGAAGAGAAGGAGGGAGGGAGGGAGAGATGAATAAGAGAAGAAAGAAGGGAGGGAGGAAAGCAGAGAAAGGGAAGAAGGAAGGAGAGAAGAAGAGATAGAGAGAAGAAAAGAGGGAGGGAAGAAGGGAGGAAAAGGAAAAAGGGAAGGAGGAAGGAAGGAAGGAAGGAAGGAAGGAAGGAAGGAAAGAAGAAAGGAAGGCAGGAAGGAAGAAAGGAAGAAAATCTCATTATAATGAAGTGAGAAAACAAATATAAAATGTTCCATAAATCTTACTGGTTATCTAAATGCAAATTATCATCACCATCACCATCACCATCATCATCATCACCATAATCATCAACATCATCATCATTATCATCATCATGTCCTTGATAATTGGTTTCCAGTCTCTGTTTGCAGATCTCCAAGGAGGCAGGGGTAGGATGCTGGGGTGGAGGTGAGTGGATGTGTGAGCTTTCCAAATAATTCATTTTGCTTCTTCTTAGTTTTACGTGTAATTGTGAGAAAGTGTTTCATGATATTAAGCTTACATTTTCCTCATTTCATTATCCATAATTATCCTTTCTCAAAACAAACAAAACAAGTCCAATTGTTCCTTCACATAGGTAGTCCCTCAAAGATTTGAAAACAGTCATCATCTCTCTCTTCCCATGTTTTCTCTTCCTCAAACTAAGCTTGCTTTGTTCAATCAAAGGGCATTTTTATGGCATGCCTTCAAGGCCCTTCATCATCCTGATGACCCTGCTCTGCCTGATTTCCATATCCTCCCATATCCTTTGTGTTTCACAGCCTTCATAGTTGAACAAAACCAGATGAGACCTAATGAGGGTAAAGTATAATGGGAAAAAAAAATCAATTATTAGAAGTTTTGCACTTAATGCACCTGTTGTTCTCATTAACTTTTTTGGGACATCCCATGGCTAACTCAATTTAAAGTTCTGGTCTAATATAATAATGTTAACAATAATAATAAGTGCTTTGCAGATTTTAGCAACAAAATAACAACATATATATGGCACTTACTATGTGTCAGATATAGTGCTAACTCATATCTTTCAGAAAATAACTGTCATCCTTCCATTCTTCCTCTTTATCCTTCCTGTAAAGTTGGTGCAAGATCCAAGGGCAAGATGGTACATGTATTTGTGTTACTGGGCTTTATTCTGCATGTGTCTAGTTGGATAGAGGTACCCATATGGGAAATACCAAGAACTTTGTTCTGACAGAAAATATTCTATACTTCCCTACCCCAAAGTGGTGTTATGCTACAGTTCCCTTTTAATGTCCTGACCCAGTTTCCCTAATTGTCATATTTGATTACTCTGCCTCAGGTTATAATCATTCCCTCTTAATGTTTGATGGGATAAAGATCTTTATCCATTTTAGACATCATTAGAATATCAGGAACCTCTCAGGTACCTCCCATTATATCATCCTAGGTGCTTCCCCCCATTAGGTCATCCCCATCCAGGTACCTCCCCCATTATGTCATTGTTCTTGTTACCCTATAAAAGAATCTTGTATCTGACATTCACGGCTGGATTCTTTGAGATAATAGTCTCACTCAGCCCTGGGAACAAACCATGGATCCATTGGTCCCAGTAAATCTCTCCATTAAATAGTAGATTATTAAATTGTTCTCTAATCTCTGTCTTGCTTAGTTTCTCTAGCATTACAGTGGATTTCCAATGGCAGGCTAGAAGAGTGTGCATCTTTAAAACTGTAAAACTGGGGACAATTTTTTTTTTTTTTTTAATGTTCTTTTTCTCAAGAACCTAACAAATTTGGTGATCACATGGATTAATCAATTTATACTAATAATGAGAGTTGGTCCCATGCAAATGGGCTCTGAGATAGGGGGATTATCAGTTTCAGATTGCATTTTAGTAGCTTAAGTCTACTGTTTTAGCCTGTCAAGGTCATTTGACATTCTTATTTTGTTTTAGTTTTCGCTCTCAACTTTGTGTCATTCATAAATTTGATGAATATACTACCTATGCCTTTATTCAACACATAGAGAAAAATGTTAGCATCATGGGGCCAAGCACAAATCTCTAGGATATTTCACTGGAGACGTCTTAACCCTGATGATATGGAAACATTACCAGCTTCTCTTTGAGTCTGAGCATCCAACCAGTACTGAATACATCTTGTTTTATTGTTATTGATACCATATCTCACCATCTTCTCCAAAAGAATAATATAAGATGTTTTATCAAAAGCTTTAGTGAAAATCTGAATAAATTATATTTACATCATTTTCCTCGTCTGTTACTGTATCAAAAAAAAAAAAAAAGAAAGAAAGAAAGAAAGTTAGACGTGACCTATTCTTTATGAGGCAATATTTGTTTGCTGCAATCACTGTTTCTCTTTATGATGTTTGCTAACAATTGTTAGTGATTCATTTGAGAGTCTTTGAAGAATCAAAGTGGAGTTTACTAATTTATAATTTTCAAACTTTGTTCAATTTTTTGATGGTTAGGGTATTCGCCCCTCTCCAATTCAGTAGAATCTCTCCTATTGAAAGGCTCAGGCATCATCATTATTAGTTTTGTGAATGTGATGCATGTGACCTATGTGACTTGAGAGGTCATTTTGCCTAAACTGTCTTAAATTCAAATTTCTTCTTCCATATCTCAAATAAGTGACCATGTCTTTGTCTATGAGAAATTTCCATGAGAGTGAGTCTACCACCTACCCTGCCATCCTCTTTTTCATGGGACAGCTCTCATTAGGGAAAGCTTATTTGTTGTATTTTACCCTTCTTTACATAATGAGATTGTCAGCCTCTTTGCAACCCCTACTCTTTTTTCAAATGGATGCTGTCACACAACAGATCAGCTTTCAATCAGTCAATCAACAATTATTAACTATTTATCATTGATCATGCACCTTGGGACAGACACTGGGCACACAAAGACAAAATTATAATGGTCCTTATACTCAGGAGACATATTCTAGGGGAGAAACTGTTTACAAATATATCTTAAATATATTTGCACAAATATATCTGCACAAGGTAATTTGGGTTTTAAGGCAGGAGCAGCTTGAGCAATTTCTGTTCTAATAAGGTTTGGGTGAAATGCACACTGAGGTCCCTTTCTTCATTAAGGTTTTGATTCCTTAATTGCCCTGAGTGCAAGGAATGAGCCTTTTGCTAGCCTTTTTATCTTCATCACACTCAGAATTTTATAAATGTGATTTGATTGGATTGATGAAAAAACAGCAATTCATCAATTTTCTTCCCAGGCTCCATTTCAAAGAGCATAGACTAGAGGCAGAGGCTAATCTCCTTGAGAATAGCATCTACAATAGATAACTCTTCTTCCTTTCCCCTTATTTTCTTGTTAACTCTGCAGTTTGGCTTCTAACCTCATCATTCAACTGAAAGTCCTCTCGCCAATATTATTACAGGTCTTTTAATTGCTAAATAACTTAATTTAGAAAGGCCAAGGTCATACACTGCATCTCGGCCCATGAACAAGCATCTTGACTTTTTTTTTTTTTCTGGACACTGGACTGTGATGATTCTGGAAGAAAGACAATGATAACTTTGCACAACTCTACTTAAATCCAATTTATACCCAATTTATCATTCTGATGATGTCGTTGGTCCTCTTTGAAAATGAAGGAAGAACAACAAGAACAACAACAATAATGATAACAATTATAATAGTCCTCTTTGAAAATGAAGGAGGAACCCAGCAAATAAGATTGGCTTTTTCTCACTCCTCATCCTTCTCTGAAACTTTTGGCACTATTGGTCACACCCTCTTCTCCTTGATAAGAGTATCTGATAGAGATCAATTTAGCTCCATAGTTCTACTCTTAGGGGAGGTGGTCCAATCTAAAATCTAAGTTATGTCAAACTCCTGAGTCTCATAATCCTAAAAGGAACTTAGCATCATAAAAGAGTTAGTTACATATAAGGAGAAGAATTGGGCTTGAGAAGCATAGTGGGGTTAGGAGATATACCTGGCATGGGGAAAAGGCAAGGGGAAAGACACCACAAGGCAAAGTGCCATGGCAGCAGCTATGGGATGTCCCATAAATAAATTTTATAGGGAAAATTTTACCTCAGAAACATGATTGGGGCTTCTAACAGGGCATGGCAAGATGAGATTGTTCAAGACCCCTACAGAGGGTGGGTCTCAGGAGTTTGTCATAACTTGGATTTCAGACTGAACCACCTCCTGAAAGAGTGGAACCATGGAGCTAAACTTATCTCTATCAGAGCCTTCTTTCTACTTGTCCCCAGGAATCAATTCCTCTGCTAACCACACCTATCATTAAAGACCTCATCAATATCTATGCCTATAAATCTTATATCTACTTAATCAGTTTTAACTTGTCTAATGGTCTTCAATCCCTCTTCTCCAGCCATTTATTGGGTGTGACAAACTGTGTCTTATCTACAACTAAATCTCCAGGTCCAAAACTGAATTCAGTATCCCTTCAACTAAAAACCTCCTCTATTCCCAAATTGTTTATTATTGTTGAGTGTAAAACCCTATTCCCAATCACCCATTCTCGAAATTTCAGTGCCATTCTCAATGTTTCACTCTCACTCACCACTCTGACCCATTACCTTGTACAATCTGTTGAATTTTACCTATGAGACGTTTCTCACATAAGCCATTTTCTCTACTCTAACACTTGACCATTCTGCTGCTAGTGTTTATCACATCACATGCGGACAATTGCAGTAGTGGACAGGTTTGTCAACTTATCACATGTCTCTTTCCCCTACTAGTTCACCTTTCAGTCAGCTGTCAAAATGCCATCCTAAAGTACAAGTCTGGACATGTCAGCTTTTTACTCAATAAACCAATACTTCTTATAACTTCTAGGATCAAATATAAAATCCTCTCTTTAGTGTTCAAAGCCCTTCATCCTCTCCTTCATCTCACCTCCTAATACACATCTTCCCAGTCTACTTATACCTTATATCCCCCTCCCCACATTCTCTGGGATATCCTGTAACATTGGATTTTTTTATTATTCTTCACTCAAGACAATCTGTCCCTCAGCTCCCGGCAGTTTTTGCTGGCCATTCCCTAATGGCCACCTATATTCTCCCTCCTCATCTCAGCCTCCTGACTTCCCAGTCTTGCTTCAAGTCCCCAATAAAACCATACCTTCTATAATAGTCCTTTCCCAATTCCTGCCCTATTTTAGTGCCTTTTCTCTTTTCATTATTTCCAATTCATAGTTTGGTTGTCCGTGAATGTCTACATGTCTCTTCTCCCATTAGACTGAGAAGTCTTTGTATGTAGGGCCTGTCTTTGCTTTACTTCCTATAATCATTCCTTGGCCCATTGCCTGGCACATGATACTCACTTAAAAATGATTATTGACGGACTGACTGACTGTAGAGAAGTAGGAGTTCGGGTGCTGTTTTCATTAGTAATAATGGAAGAAGTCTTCAATGATAAAGCATTAAAAACCCATTTATTTTCATTATACCTCTAGGGGAGACTTTCCTCAATCCCAGATGCTGTCAGCTTTAGATTTCTTCTCAGGAAATAGGTCCTTTATATGACTGTCATGCCCTGAAGTTTTCATCTTTTTTATAAAACACTATATATGATGATGAAAATAAACCTTACATTCTTATGCCTCCCAAATGAAGTGCAGTGGCCATGAGAAGCGTCACATCGTTTGAGTTGGCTGTTTGTTTCCAAGATATGTTATAAGTCCTGGAGGAAGATCAGATTTGTCTCTGTGATTTTTAGCTCTGTCATTTCAGTCTCTTTTAAAATGCCAGCCAAAGCTCACCAAAGCCATCAGTCTTTTCCATTTCAGCTAGAGTAAGTGAACACAGAATTCTCTTTCATCTATTTTTCATTAACGATATCCATATATATATATACAATATATAAATATTATAGTATATTATATATGTATGCACACATATATGTGTATGTGTATATATCTGTATATATTTGCATATGGACTTGCATATATATATATATATATATACATACATACATATATGTATAATACACATAAAGAGAGAGACAGAAACTGAGACAGAGACAGAGAGAGGGAGCCTTTTTGTAATTTCCCTTTTCACTGTTTTTCTTGGATTGAAGACTGCTAAAAGATTATATACAGTCCAACCTCTAGAAGAAAGATTTCAGGAAAAACAGCAAAATCTTATGGATGCCTAAGTGCTTTTGGCCTTATAAGGTCCAAGTTTGAATCTGGAATGAACTGATCACACCCTGAATGACCACTTACAACACTCAATTATCCAGGAGTATTGGCTTACTGGCTCTTCCAATAATCTCCCTCTCCCCCCCTCCCCCAATTTTTAATTGGCTATGACACATGTCTACAATACTTTCTCTTTTCACTTTGATCTCCTGGATTTCCTGGCTTCCTTCGAGATAAAAAGAAAACCCAACCTTCTAGGGAAGTTTTTCCTCCCTTCTGCTCCTTTCTCATTACTTCTAGTACCTATTCTCCGAAATTACCTTCTATTTCTAGATAGATGGGTGGTACAGTGGTTAGAGAGCACAGTCTGGAGTCAGAAAAACCTGAGTCCAGATCCAGCCTCACTATAAAACTGTGCATACCATTTTTATTTTTCGCCAGCAGGGTCTGTATTGACTCTGTATCCCAAAGAGATGATAAAAAGGGAAAAGGACTCACATGTGCAAAAATGTTTGTGGGCAATCCTTTTTGTTGTGACAAGGAACTGGAAATTTAGTGGATGCCCATCAGCTGGAGAATAGCTGAATAAGTTATGATCTGTGAATGTTCTGGAATATTATTGTAGTATAAGAAATGATCACAGGCTGATTTCAGAAAGACCTAGGGAGACATACATGAACTAAAGCTAAGGAAAATGAATAGAAACGAGAGACCATTGTACACCGCAACAAATTTATGTGATCAACTCTGAAGAATATGGCTCTTTTCAAGAAGAGGTGCTGCAGACTAGTTCCAATAGATTGGTGATGGAGAAAGCCATCTATATCCAGATAGAGGTTTGTAGGGGTTGAGTGTGGATCACAACATAGTATTTTCACTTTTTTTGCTTCCTTTTTGTTTTATTTATCCTTTTTTTTTCTTTTTGATATGATTTTTCTCATGTAGCATAATTGTGGAAATAGAATTGTATTCCACAATGGTGGAAATTGTATAGAAGGATTGTATATGTTTAACATATATTAGATTACTTGATGTCCATGGGAGGGAGTAGGAGAAAAAAGGTTTTGCAAGAGTAAATATTGAAAACTATCTTGCATGTATTTTCAAAATAAAAGGCTATTATAGCTTCAAAAAGAAATCCTGCCTCAAAAAAATACTAGCCTTTTTACCTAGGTAAATAACTTAACATCACTTTGCCTCAGTTTCCCCATCTCAAAAATGAGATAGAGAAAGAAATTGCAAATAATTCCAGTAACTTTGGCAAAAAAAAAAAAAAAAAAGTGCCAAATGAGCTTCCAAATAGTCCGATGCTTAAACAACAACAACAAGAGAAATATAGCTACATAGATACATATATGTGTAGCTATATATAATATATATAAATATATACATGTATATATGTGTACATATGCATATATATGTATTGTATACATAAGTGGGTATATCTATAAAATCCCTAGTTATTTATATGTCGTCTCCTCTCTTAAAACCTCAGCTCCTTGAAAGCAAAGACTATTATTTGCCTCAACACTTAACACATTGTCTAAAACCATTATTTTAATTTAATTAATAATGCCTGTTACTATTTAACAATAAATATTTTACAAATATCTATTCACTGACTGCCACATTTCTCATCTCTGGACTTCAATGTCCTCATACATAAATGGAAAGGGTTAACTAGATGATCGCTAAGACTACTTGCTTCTCATTTTGCTTTTAATTAAAAAAAGAAAAAAAAAAATACTTAAAGACCACAATTAAATCTAGACCTTAGAAGGACATTAAAGGTCATCTATGTCCATATATATAATTATATTTGAGGAAACTGAGGACCAAAGAACTTAATAGACTTACTGACATAGAGTTAAAAGTGACCTTCAATGTGCTCTAATCAATACTCCTCCCCATTTTACAAATAGGGAAAACATGTCAAGAGAGATTTAGGGCCTTGCTCAAGTTCATATAGTTATGAAGAATTCATATCCAGGTTTCTGCCTCAGGTGATCTGACTCCAAAGCAAATATTCTTTATATGATGATATGCTATTATTGTTGATTTGCATAATAGTAATTTTGGACATTTCTATGGCACCTCAAGCTTTACAAATTGCTTGCCATTTGATAATACTGTTTTATGTTTATAAATATCTTATTTTACGTAATTATGCCAGAATGGCTATTCTTAATATGAATTTCACATTTAATTTCCAAAGTACATGTTTTGTTTTGTTTTTTTTTTCAAATAAATAGTATGTAATGTATGTGGAAGCAGGGACTGTTTTTATCTCTCTAGTCCTGACATAAAAACCTAGAAAAGAAAAAAAAAATGTTTATGGGCCAGGGGAGGGAGGAAGAGATAATACAATCAGAATAATTCTCATTTTATAGAAAATGACTCAAAGTCAGGTGATTTGTAGGAAAGGAACCTAAATGATCTTGCCATCTAAGACTCTCACTGTACAAATTAAGGGATCAAGTGTTTATCTGAACTTCCCGGGGTTGCTGGGGGCAAAGCCAGTTTATAAACCCAAGTGTGACTCCAAGTAGAATGTGCTTTCTCTTCACCCATGGACCCATAGTAGCCCTAGAAAGTACCTAGGTGACAAATGCCTACAATTGGGGGACAGCTAATTTTGTAGATGTCTTTTTGCCATAGCCAACTCAATACCGTTGATCAAAAAGGGTTTTCATGGCAATGAGGATGAGAGCCAACATAACAAACAATAACACACATCTTTATTTTTCTCCAATTATTGGAACATGTTTCCCTTCACCTCTCTCTGTTTGTTTCTCTGTTTCTGTCTTTCTCTCTGTCTGTCTCTCTCCTTCTTCTAACATTTTTCCCTTTCTTTTGATCTCTTTTATATGATTTTTAAATTCTTTTTGAGCTCTTCCATGACTTCTTTCAGGACTTGAGACCACTGCACATTTATTTTGGAAGTTTTGTCCATGGGTTTTGACGTTGTTGTCATCTTCTGAGTTTGTGTAATGTCTTAGTCTTCCCTATCACATATTAACTCTATGACCAGATTCTTTTTTTGTTCATTTTTGCTTCTCTCTCTCTCTCTCTCTTTCTATATATACACACACACACACACACACACACACACATATAAATACACAAAATATGTTTATACATATGTATATAAATATAGCTATTTATTGTCAAGTTAAGATTTGTACTCAACTCTTCTTGATTCAATGGTCACAATGTCTAACTCTTTATCTATGCCCATTAGGAATAATAAATACAATTGTAAAGTGTTATTCAAATATGAAGAGTCACTAGAAAGAAAAAGAATCAATCATCTAATTTAGGTCTCCTAAAACTTTTTTCTCTTGAAATTCCTTTTTGTCTGAGAAAATTTTTATGTGATCTTGGGTACATAGGTATATAAAATAAAGATACAAATTAAATATTTACTGCTAATAAATCATAATTTCATGACCCCACATTCAGTTACACAACCCCATAGGGGATCACAACCCACAGTTTAAAAAGTCTTGATATAATTTATAAATTGTATAAATTTCAAATAATAAATTATCAAATATTCAACAAACTAATTGAATTTATCTATGCTGATTTATTCAAGAAAAAAGGCATTCAGGTAACAGTTCCTGCCTTCAAAAACCTTGCATTCCAGCAGGAAATGGCATGTCTACACATAGGTTTACACATTATGCATGCAAAGAAGGTCAAAGACAACTATGAAGAGAAAAGGCAAGCATATTAGGAAGGACCAGGAATGATCTATTTTTAAGAAATTCTTGATACATTTTTTTTTTGAAGAGGAGATTCTTAGTTGTAGAAATTAATAATGTGTTGGAATTTTCCTCAAAGAAAATCTTTGAGTGTTGTGAGAAGAGGAGGATAGATAAATATGAGAAGAGATTTGAGGTGTAGAGAACAAATAAGAGATTATTGTAATAGACTATGTAAGAGATTATGAAGTTCTAAATTAGTTCAAGGGGGAAAAAATAAGGTTCGAATAAAATAGAATTTGTGGAAATGGAATACACAAGATAACACCATAGTTATGAGTTGTTCTCAGAACTAGAGAAGTTCAGAAAAGATAGGATTATGGAGTGAACATATCTCAAAATCTGTTTTGGAAATGAATTGGTGATGATTCCAGGTCATCTAATGAACAGCTTCTTATGATCATTATCATCTTCATCAATAACCACATGTTAAGTGCTTACTGTGCGTGTCAGGTTTTGACCTAAGAATTGGATATTTTAGGAGTGAAGAATACCAAGTCTCCTTCCTCAAAGAATTCATTTTCACAATGATCTCTGTTTTGCTCTAATGAACACTTAAGTATTTATAAGATAGATATAGTGTGTATTTCAAATATCCAGTTGAAAGTTCCCAAGAGGTAGTTGATGATATAAGACTAGAAACAAGGACTGGGTATATAGTTTTAATAGATATTACATAGAGATGATAATTGGACCCATGGGAACCATGAGTTCACCATAAGAAAGGGTATGCTTTTTTCCCATTATATTATACTGTCTCCTTTGTAATCTATCCAATCTTTGGCCACAAGAAGCAAAATTTTCAGTCACTTATTTTGAATCAAGAATTGTTGATTAGCTTCAAAAATTAAAATCTTTAAAAATCTGGACATTTAAATATGAATCTAATGATGACACAAAAAGTGTGAAACTCACCATTGTAGATCCTGTAAAATGCCACATATAAACATTCAGGGTACTTTTTTAAAAGTAACTTTAAATAGATGTTCACGTATTCCAATGTAGAAAAATACAACTATTCATAGACTCACTTTGATGATTTCAAATAATCTCAACTCATTTGCCAGAGAGGTAGAGCTGTAGTTGTAAATATTGGATTCCAGAGCAAATGCTATTTATTTTGTGAAAAGGGCAATCATGATCTAGAGGACTCTTTCCCAAATCTCCACTGTGTTTTCTTCATTTCTGTCTGGGAATTGTGGGACATTTCCTCTTGGGGTCAACCTTGTACAGAGAAGCAATATATCTCCAGAAAAACCGATCTGGATTAGTCATTACCATGCTCAAACTCACCAGCCATTTCCTCATTAAACAGTAAGCTCCTTAAGGGCAGGAACACTTCTTCCCTTCCCCATTCTTTGTATCCCTAGCATATAAAACATTGCCTAACATAATAAATGCTTTTTAAATGCTCATACATTGACTGGCTGATTGAATGCAGCCACTCTATTCCCTTTCCCTCCTTTAGATAGGGTGGAATAGAGAATACATGAAGAATGGGGATGGGAATAAGAAAGCACCATAGATCAAAACCCAGATTGCCCCTCCTTAGTTAAAGCCCAGAAAACACAGCTCATATTGACTAACCTCAGAACCAGTATCGGCAAGTTTGTCTAGGTCATGTTCTCTAAAGAAATTTCTAAATGCAGACTGTTAAACAAAAATGTCTGCAATAATCTTCATAAATTTTCTCATAAAGAACAACTTGCTATTTTTCTTTCCCATATGCATGTGGAATTGTGAGAGTGGATTAGCAGTGTAATTATTAAAGGGATCCTGGAGGCATGCATTGAAATTATAACCTTGTTAAGAAAATGCTAGAGGGCAGAGCAAAATTATCATCACTTGCCTTTTTTTCCCCTTGTGGTTAATAAACAACTTGCTTTTGTTTGTTTGTTTTGCCTCATACACATCTATATCTACTATATTTATATCTTCATATGTCTGTGACTCTAATGTTGCATATTTCTATGGCTCTATAATGGTATCTTGGCACCCACAAACACTCATTAGAATAAAAACAGAAACTTTTATCTGCTTTCTTTTTCCAGTCTTTTTTTTTTTTTAATTATTCATGCAAGGCAGTGGGACTGAATGCTAATGAATTAATAATTGGAGCTGTTTCACACAGTCACTTCCTTCATATGCTAAACACTCTTGCCAACATTTCCTACAAAAGCTGACCTGGAATTTGCTCTTGGCTTTGTCAAATGGAAATATCTGGGGGCAGTGAGAGCACTTATGCATCACAGACATAAACCTGCGCGGCTTTTTGTTCATTTCCTGGAATCACAGATGTGAAACTGGAAGTAACCTTGAGATCACTGAATCCAATCTACTCATCTTATGTAGGAAAATGGGCCCAACAGATGCTAAGTGACTTGTCCAAGTTCACACAGGTGCTAAGTGGCAATGTCAGGAATGAAATTCAGATTCTTTGATGATGAAGTCGGGATGTGTTTCCTTGTCAATCACTGTGTCCTTTGAGAGAGCAGAGATCCACACATTGGATAGTCTTCATTACCTGAAATACAGCTTTGCTGTTGTTACTGTTCAGTCATTTTGGTCCTACCTGACTCTTTGTGACACCTTTGGGGGTTTTCTTGACAACAGTACTGAAGTGGTTTACCATTTCCTTCTCTGAGTCATTTTATAGGTTTGAAAATTGAGAGAAACAGGGTTAAATGACTTTCTAAGAGTCCTATAGTTATTAAATGCCTGAAGCTGGATTTGAACTCAGGTTTTTCTGACTAGACCTAGAGATCTATCCAATACAACACCCACTTGCCCCTAATCAGGTAGCCTCAATAAGATAAAAAAAAAAAATCCCTTCTGTTTAAAGACAACCCCTCCATCCCTTTTCAATCTTCATCATTATTATTTGTAAACAGAGCAAACTTTCTTGAGCTTCATACTACTAACCACATCTAACCTGCAGTAATAAGCTCTGGAAGATAGAATCCAAAATGAGGCAACCAGCATGATGAAGTGACTTGAGATTATGGGAAAATTTAAAAAAAAATAAATAAAAAATAAAATAAAGAACTAGGAATAATTTAATCTAGAGGAAAGAAAATTTATTTATTTATTTATTTATTTATTTTAAATTTTTATTTAATAATTACTTTATATTGACAGAATCCATGCCAGGGTAATTTTTTTTTTTTTACAACATTATCCTTTGCACTCGTTTCTGTTCCAATTTTTTTCCCTCCCTCCCTCCACTCCCTCCCCTAGATGGCAAACAGTCCTTTATATGTTGGATATGTTGCAGTATATCCTAGATACAATATATGTTTGCAGAATCGAACCATAGAGGAAAGAAAATTTAGAAGTGACACAAAAGTTAATGTGTTCATGAGAAATTATCTAAGTTATAGATAAAGTAATGGAGTTGAAGTCAGATGTTCTGGAGTCAAATGCTAGTTTTCCTATTTACTGGCCATGTAAGATAGAGCAGGTTGATTAAATCTTTTGGGTTTCAATTTCTTCATGTGCCATATGAGGGGACTGTACCTGAAAACCTCCAAGTTTTCTTGAAACGTTGCATGTGTGTGGATTCTGTGTGATCCTGTGACCTTTAGGTGTACAAGAGGTTCAGTTTATTCTACTTGTTCCCACAAGCTGTAATAGGTGAATCCTCTCTCTGTGTTTCTCTGTTTGTCTCTCTGCTTCTGTCTCTACTGTTTTTTTTCCTGTTCCTCTGCCTCTTCCTCCTTTCTCTATCTTTTTGTCTCTCTATATATTTCTATCTCTGTTTGACACTCATTCTCTCTATCATTGTATATGTCTCTTTCTGTCTCACTCTCTTTCACTGTCTTTGTCTTTGAATCTGTTTCTCAGTTTTTCTCTTGGATTCTTTTTCTGTCACACACACACACGCAGAGAGAGAGAGAGAGAGAGAGAGAGAGAGAGAGAGAGACCCCTCTTACCTCCTCAGTTTCTATACATTCATTTATCCTACTTATGCATATAAATCCCAGATATTCATATCCAGCTCTCATCTGACTCCTGATTCAGGTCAATATCTCATCTTATATATATATATATATATATATATATCTTCACCTATGTGCTGTAGACATTTCTCACACTTCTCCAAAACAGAACCTATTGTCTCTGCTGTTAACTCTTTGACTCTTCTTAATGTTGTTTTCTTTTCTTTTGCCTTTCTTTGTATCCATTTTTCATTTCTTTCTCACAGGGACAGCACTCTAGTTCAGGATGTCATCACCTCTTTCTGGAATCATCACAATAGCTTCCTTTCTCTTCCTCTAGTCTCTCCCCACCTCCCATCTATCCTCTATGGAGCTATAAAATACTTCTTCTGAAATCACAATCATGAGAAAGGGTCAAGGAGTTAGGAAGAGTGGTTCTGATGGGTTGGTTGGACCCTGAATTGATTAGGGATGTTTAGCAAAATTGTCTTGCTATAGTGAGGACCCAGTTGAGATCATGTAACATAAATTAGTAGTGAACCCATTTAATGTTTTCATGAATAGTTCCAGCTTTTTTTCAGTAGCACGCGATTAGCAATGAGGCAACAGGTGACACAAACAATGCAAGGCCAATATGGGGCTTGGAAAGTCAAGACTGGGGAAAAGATAAGGGTGCAAGGGCCTCAAGACAAGATAATAGTGTCAAGTTAAATTTGTCCACCAAAGGGTCTAAATAGAGAAGGCAAGCAAGTAAAATTGATGCAGTGATGACATAGAAGAAATGAGTGATGAAGGGAGTTGACATCATGATGAGGAATAAGAGCAGGAATTGCAAAGCAGGAAAGATGGGATGATCCAAAAAACCCATAATAGATGAAGTAATTTCGAAGTTTGAACACAAATGAAAATGAAATCCTTGTGGAGAATGGTAAGAGCAAAAGTATAACCTTTGTGTATGTAGCTGAAGTATGGTGAAGGAGTACTTGTGGGAAATAATAAGTTGAGGAACTGGGAAGTTAGTCCATTTGAGGGAGAATCAATAAGTATGTGGAATCCCTCTGGTTCACAAGCATGAATTGGGGAGCAAGATGAAGGGAGGGAAATAAGGATTGATAAAAGCGTGAGTTGGGTCAGTCCCTATACTCAGTGCTTTTCACATATATTATTTGAAGAAAGATTATGAGCCTGGCATGTAAATTATTGAGGAAAAAAAGGACAGAGGAAAAAAAAAATCACATATCAAAAGACTTGTAGTTGGAAATTTAGTCAGGCACTGTTGTGCCACAGTTCCCTTCTAATTTTCCTGACTTGATTTCCCTAATTTTCCTGCCTCAGTTTTCCTGAATTGTTCTGCCTCAGTTTCCCCAATTGTTCTGCCTTTTTCCCTAAATTGTTCTGCCTCAGTTACCCAATTGTTCTGCCTCAGTTTCCTTAAATTGTTCTGCCTTAATCCCTCTGGTTGCAAGCCCCCTCCCGATCATTAGGACTGATATAACTTAGAGTTAGTTACTCTAAGGTTATAAATTGTAAATGTATGAACTCAAGATAATGAGTTCAGACTTCCTGGCTCCTAACTCCTCTTAAGTCATCAGAACATCCGATGTCTCTCCCCACCCTGTCAGAATGGGATTGATAGTTCGTTCCAGCTCTCAGTACTCTGGCTCCACTCCTGCCTCAGTCTATCCCCTGGTAGCTTGGAGCCACATTCATATATATGTCATTGAGAACTCACATTCATTTGCTGCTAGATTCTTGGAGACCATAGTCTCATTCAGCCCTGGGACGAAACCATGGATCCATTTGGTTCTAGTAAATCTCTCCCTCTCAGAAATCCAAATAAAATATTAAAAACTCTCTCATCTCTATCTTGCCTCCGTTTCTCCAGCATTACAGCACGGTTTGAATCTAATTGTTTCTGACAATTAGGGAAAATTCAAGGGGCACCTTCCCACCCTCCCATAATCATCTCTCCCTAAACACACTCCAGCCTCATTTACCAGCTGAGTGACCCTGAACACATTATTAACATTGTTTGCCTCAGTTTCCCCATCAGTGAAATGAGTTAGAGAAGGAAATGGAAAATCTCTCCAATATCTTTGCCAAGGCAATCCTAAATGGCACCACAAAAAGTTGGACACAACCAAAATGACTGCACACCCACAATTTTTTCCCATCAAAATGCTTATTTGCAATATCTTCATTTACACTGAAAAAGAAAACAAATCATTTTGCAGAAAGTACCCTTCCCTCTCCTTCCTCTTTTCATGTGCTTCTGTGGGATTCTCTAGTGATCTGTGTTCATGTTTAATCTTCTAAATAGGGTTGATATAAAAAGAGCCTGTCCTAACAGACAGGCTGCGGGGTGTGATTTTGTAACCCAGCTAGACAGTGTGAAGACAGAAAGTGTCTGATGAAGTGGAAGACACTTTGGGAAAGTGTCAGAAACATTCAGAGGCAGGCAATGTGGATGTTTAAAAAAAAAAATGACTGCTGTTATCTCTACACAGAGGTCATGTTCAACTGTTTGCTTTTTGCTTTGCACATCATAGGCTCGATAAGTGCTTTTGGAATGAATGAATGAAGGAATGAATTGAAGAAAGAAAACAAATTCTCATTAAGAATGTTTGCTTCCTGTTGCTTAATACAATAGGAAGTCAGCTTTCAATCTCCATTTTGGTTTATTTCCTACAAGATAACTTGTATTCTCAAAAAGGTTTTCCTTCTTCTTTCCCTTAGAAATGCATGTGACTTCTTGTCAAAAACTTGTGTTTCATGGCGCATAAATAAAATATAAGACTTGGGAGCAAATAGTTACTAAAGGAGAATTTATGTGAAGAAAGTGCTTTCGATTCTTTGGCCTCCAATTTCTACTTTCAGTTGTGTATGACTCTTTGGGATGCCGTGTGGGGTTTTCTTGGCAAAAAATAATGGGGTGTTTTGCCATTTCCTTCTCTAGCTCAAATAAGGAAACTGAGGCAACAGGGTTAAGTGGATTAAAACTCAGATCTTCCTGATTACAGACCCTGCACTCTATCCACTGTGCCACTTGGCTGCCTCAATTTATAGCAGCTTAATCCTTTTTGTGAAGTGATTGGGATCAGACCAGATTGTATCAACATCTTCCAAATGAAAGACAGCGCCTTTTTTTTTTTCTTTAGTTTCAAGCCGATAATTAAAATTCATGACATAAAATTGAGAATCAGAATTTACACTGTCCTTAAAAAATTCAGTATACCCATTTCACAGAGACAGAAATTGAAGGTAAGGTTATGTCACTGCATATCTTTTTCAAGTTTTCAGCCTCTAGCAGATCAGCAGCTCCTGTGTCCCTGGCAGTACAAGGAATTGAGCATTCATGATTACACAGAGACTACCTGTTTCATCTTTCTTATTAAGGACAGGTGAGGGATCCTAGAAGCTTCAGTTACACTCAAAAGAAGAAGCACTTTGTTCAGATTAGACAGCAAGGGATAAGGAGACAGAAGATCTGGGTTGGGATTCTGGCTCTCCTTATATGAGTGTGTGCAAGTATTTTAACTTTTCTGAGTCTGTCTCTTTCAAAAAAGGAGGAAGGGAGACCAGAAGTCTCCCTTTAGGTTGCTGCCAGTCTTGTAGATACATTTAAGGGAATAGTATCTTGTTTGAGCTTCATTACAACTCAAAGATGGAACTGTTAGAGGGAATATTTTCCTCATTTTACAGATGGGGAAACTGAGGCATACAGTGATTAAATTTCTCATTAAGACATGTCCAAAATGTATTTTTTTTTTGGACTTTGTAATGGTGCCCCATCTCTCTAATAGATTGTATCAAAATTTTCTATGGCTGAAAAAAAAAAAAGATCTTCTTTGAACTCAGCTAGGGTAATCCTTGGGCAATAGACACAGACACATCTTACCTTGGAACCAGACTTACGTTTAATTATGCATTCATACAGTCACATAGGAGAGAAATGTTTAATGGAATTGTTATTATTGCTTTTCAACATCAAGTTTAACATGTTTTCAAAAATCAACTAATCACCATTCAATATTATATTCTACTTTCCAAAGCTGGAAATATACTTAGATATTTAGTGAAAGTTTTGCATCTTACAGAGGGGGAAACTGAGGCACAGAGAAGGGGGGTGATTTCTCCAAGGTCCTCTAGGTGAATAAAAGGCAGAATCAAGATAGTATTTGACAATGAATCCACATTTTCCCTCCAGATGTCTATATCTTGTCAGTGATAGGAGAGCTCTTTCTACTCTATATGTCCCTACTCAAAAAAAGTGAACAGCCATGTGTAAGGGAAGATGGTGTTTGGAGGGAAGGGAAGCTAAGTACTATTGGGCACAAGGCTTCTCAGGAGGAAATAGAAGAGAAACATTTAATTCCAATTCTGTCTTCAGATTGGTGTAGCCTCCATCTCAGAAGGCCTCAGGCTCGCATCAGTCCATCTGTCAGGCACAACAAGCAAATCAGGCAAGTGGTATTGATTTTCACACATTTGTAGTATGAGTGCTGTGTGGTGGATGTGCCTTAGCCAACATCATTATACAAAGGGGGAAAAATATTGCAGAAAGAGGAAATGGGAAAACTACTAAGGGGTATTAAGAGAAGTTGCCTTTCTCCAGTGATTGCACTCCAGAGCAATCCAATCCCTTATGATGTGACCCCTAGAGAAAAAGCAGAATAAGTCAGGCTCTGCCTGAAAGTGGCTGAGTCTAGAGTTAGAGTAACTTGATTTACCCTATTTCACAGAATCACATGATTTTAAAGTTAGGAAATGGTTCAGGTCAACTAAACAAGCAAACCCCCTCCAAAAGTATCTCTTGTACAAGATGCGGTCATCAAACCTTTTCTTGAACACCTCCAAAGGGGCAAAAATTAAATCTCTTTGATGCATATGTTCTATTTATTAGGAACTATAAGTTATTTTCAATATATAATATTAAACAATTTTAAGGCAGCTAGATGGAGCAGAGTACTCAGGAAGATCCGAGTTCAAATATGACTTCAGATACTAAACACTTACTAGCCACGTGATCCTGGGCAAATCATTTAATTCCAATATCTTTGCCATAAATAAATGAGTGAATAAGCATTAACTTTTTTTTTTCTCTCAGAAGTTCTCTCAAATAATGTTCCTGGTGAAAGTTGGAAAGTAAAAAAAATAGGCTTGATGTTTAAAAAATAATAATTGTATCCCCTAAATCTCTGGCCTTTCTTTGTTTCCTCTCTGCTCCTCGTGTCTCCATATCCTATTTCCTTAGATGATGTCTTGGGGTCTGAAGGATTCAATTATAATCTTTATGCTGAGGATTCTCCAAACTACTTCTTTGGCCCTAAAGTAAGCTCTTTGCCGATCTCTAGTCTCATATCTCCTAGGGTCTTTCAAACATCTTCAACTGGCTTTCCAGGTTTAAATCCGGCATGTTAAAAACAGAATCGATCATCTTTTGTTCCACTTAAACCATATCTTGAAAGCACCACACTGCTTCCAGACACTTAGACTCCCAAATCTAGTTATCATTCTTGAATATTTACTTTCTCAGCCTCAATTGCCCATCAGTTGCCAAGTACTATTAATTCTTCTTTTGTCTCAACTCTTATGTGGATTTCTTTGAGTCTTATGACTGTGTCCCTGTTCTCAAGCAGATCTCAGTAGTTCAGGCCTGGATGACTGTATTGGACTTCATTTTGCTCTCCCTGTCACAATGCTCTCCCTGCACTCCATACTCCATTAAGATGTCAAATTGTTTTTCCTTCAGCTGGGATAGGCAATGCCATCCTCCTGCTTAAAGAATTCCAGGAGATCCCTATCACCTCCAAGCTCAAATAGAGCATGTTCCACTTAGATTTCAAAGCCCTTCATAATCTCTCAACTCAAAAGTTTGTTTTTTTTTTTTTTTTTTTTCCCTGAATGTCCTACAGGTCCAAAAATATTTTAATATTCATCCTGCCCTTTGGTTTCCTTTAAATATCAAATTTCAAATTCAAAAAATCAAAATCAAAAATCAAATCAAAACTCAAATGTCAAATATAAAATAAAGAAGAAATATTCCTTCTTTAGCAAGACCATTCCAATCGTCCAGTGTCTTAGTGCCATCTCTCTAAGAGTATATCTGGTTTATCTTGAAGATACACACACACACACACACACATACACATATACACATATACTCTCTCTCTTTCTCTCTATAGATATATATGTTTTTGTCATACATAAAATATTCAGTATATTTAAATATATACTATATATATATATATTACATATATATAAACATACACACATCATGGTAACATATATATATATATGTATATATATATATATATATATCATCATTATATACCCATACACACAGTTTATATATATAGTATTGCATATTGTGTCTCCCCCATTAGATTGTGAGCTCCTCAAAGACAGGACTGACTTTTGCCTTTCCTTTAGTGAGGAAGTAGTACATAGTACTTGTTCTTAGTACATAGCTGGTTGCATAGTAGGCACTTTTGTATATACTGACTGATGGATTCAGATCCAAATACATTAAATCTAAAGTTATCTTTTTCATCTTATAACATTTCACTGCTTAAAAAATCCTTATCATGTGTCCTTTAAATCTTCTTTTTACCAAAGAGGGGGAAATTAGTCAATTTATCCTATTGATCCTCACTTGATATCCCTTCAAAGGCCTTTACCATTGAGTTTAGCCTCCACTGGACACTTTTTAGCATCTCAGTTTCTTTCCTAAACCGTGGCATCTGGAGAAGAACAAGAGACAATGTATGCTTGGAGGAAATGTGCAAAGGGACTCTCACTTGCTTACTCCTGTTCTTGACCTCTCCCAATGAAGGCCAATAAAGGAACAGCTCTGTTAGCTACCACTTTCCACTATTGGTATATATTGGATTTGTAGTTCAATAAAACTTTTCCCCACAAAAACGACTGCCAAAATGTCCCCCTTAGATGCTCTGAACTTTTTATTTTAATCAAACAGATTTTACATTAATCCATTAAAATGAATTGGATCAGGCTTAGCCTTGTGTTTCAGAGTGCAACTAGATGGTGCAATACAAAGTGCTAGACCTGGAGTCCAGAAGACCTGAGTTCAAATGCAAGCTCAGATACTTAGTAGCTATATGTCCCTGGGCAAGTCACTTGATCCTGTTTGCCTCAATTACTTTGTCTGCAAAATGAGGTGGAAAAGTAAATGGAACACTGTTGTAGTATCTTTGCCAAAGGAACTCCGAATGGAGTAGCAAAGTGTCAGATATAATTGGATAACAACAAAATTGGATATGTAGAGTTTTATTATGTATAGCTAGAGAAAAAGGCAGGTTTCCCATGACATTTTTCTCAAGCAGGTAGTGACAATAGTGGGAAAAGGGAAGAAAGATGCCTTCTAGATTAAAACTGGACAATGGCTCAGTTAGAGACAAAATCTGAAATGAAACTCTTGGTTCTTGAAGTAGTAGTATAGTATGCAGAAATGATTTTAGTCCAAATTGTGATGAAGACAAAGCTGGCCTTGTACATAGTAGTCACTTTATATATATATATATATATATATATATATATATATATATTTTAACATTAAAGTTAATGACCTGGTTCTTTGCTGTTCTTCACTGTCCATGAAGCCCTCTGGTGAGAGCAATAAGTTAAGCCACTCCATGAAATGAGGTTTCACTTGGAGAACTTACTCTAGATTTTATATCTAACATGAATGCTTATAATTCTGCTTGGCAAGTATCCAAAGGAGAAGGACATAGATGTTATGAAGCAGTCATACAATTAGAAATTAGAAGAATACAAATTAGAAGCCTTTCTGAGGAATCAAGATTTGGAGGAGGTTGAACTTTCTTGGGCCTCCACAGAGTAAACAACAAATCTTTTTCAAGTAAGCAAAATTAGGCACAGGGGAAGTCCCAGTTGGGGTTTGATTCCTATTTCAACAGGAACCAATGGAAATGGAATAATAGGGCCAAGGTCTTAATGCACAATCTCTTTTCTCAGGAAAAAATAGCACATAAAGTCTTATGCATTTGTGTGTGTGTGTGTGTGTGTGTGTGTGTGTGTGTGTGTGTGTGTTTGGGGAGAAGATGGGTATTTCAAACAGGACAAATCTTGTTTTTGTTTCATTTTATTTTTATTTGGAGAATGGAAATGATAATTTTTGGGTTTTTTGTTTGTTTGTTTGTTTTTAAGAAGAGAGTTGTTGAGTTGGAGTCAAATGAGTGGATGTAATCTTTCTGACTGAGGGCCCAGGATTTCCCCGAAAAAGACAGGTCCTTCTATCCTGACCAGCATGGATTTTTGTTGCCATTGCTTCTGCTGGCTTGAGCCTCCTTTCAACTTCCCTTTGTGTGCTGAGGTTGATAAAATGGAAAACAAAGACTGAACATTAATCCTTTACATTTAGCATAGAGTGGATAAATAAAGTCTTCTTTACTCTTATTCTTTCCTCTATAACTTCTAAGGTGTGGAAACACAGGCAAGTCATTTTCCACAGGCAAGTTGCTGAATGGGATAATATTCACATAATACCTGCCAGACAGAATGATTGAAAGCTTAAGAACCACAATGGATGGAAAGCCCTTTATTCACAGGACCATGCAGGGGGAAGTGGGGAGAGAAAGAAATGGGGGAGTCTGGTAGAATTTGGATCTAACACCTTAACTTCTGAAGGTACATACACTTCAAAAGCTGCTGCTTTATTTAAAAAAAATAGATATCTGGAATACTATGACTCACTTATTCATATGATCATTATTTTACAGGCACTTATTAAGCTCCTACTCTATACCATTCACTGTGCTAAAACATTGAGACAGTACAAAGAAAAATGGAGACATTTTGCCTTCCAGGATCTAATATTTATTGCCCTTCCATGTTTCTTCCTCTTCTTTTTTTTCCCTCTCTCTTCTCTCTTTTTGTCTCTCTCTCTCTCTCTCTCTCTCTCTCTCTCTCTCTCACTCTATATCCATCTGTCTTTCCTGCCCTCATTCCTTCCCTCTTTGTCTCTCCCTTCTTCTTTCCCTCCTCTTCCTCTGTCTCTGCAATACCCCACCCTGACTCTGTGCCACTATGATAGGACAATCTGGTATCACTGACTTGCCAAAGATCACACAGCTATTAAGTATCAGGTATCTGAGGCTGGATTTGAACTCAGGTTCTCTTTATTCCAGAGTTAATGCTCTATCTACTATGCCACCTAGTTACCCCATGTTGTCATATATGTGTGTGTGTGTGTGTTTCTGTAAGTGATGAAAATGAAAATGTTTGTGGCTTGAGGAAATGAGCTAAAGACCCAACTAGACACCCACCCATACCCACACCCACACGCACAGAGAGACAGAGACAGAGATAGACAGAGATAGAGAGACAGAGAAAGAGAGACAGACAGAGAGAGAGAGACAGAGAGACAGAGACAGACAGACAGACAGAGAGAGAGAGAAAAAGAGAGTTTTCTAAGAAATAAAACTTTTGGTTTCCTTTAATGTGTTCTTGGTTTGGCATTGAGAGTTTTGCTGGACAAAGGAAAATCAAATACAACCCAGGATCCTCTTGTATATAATTTTCCTTGTTTGAAAAACATTTGTTGTTTGCTTCATAAAAGTTCTTTGCTTCCTCAGCCAGGAAAGTCATACATCCCACTGAAAGATCCTCAACCCAGGGAAATTGGCAGGGTCTAGCAAATGGCAAAGAATCTTTCTGGTATTTCTCCCTTTTTTGGCATTTGCCAAGGTGACTCATTTAGCCCCTTTTTGTTATCTCTTTTTTACCTCTTTCATCAAAAGATTTTTAAAACTGAGGAGGAAAATTGTAATTCTTGTCACTCTAGTAAACATTTAAATAGCAAGTTATCAGATTCCCAAACTATTGTATCTATCTAATCTCATTTCATCCTCAAACCAATATTGAGAAAGGGTTGCTTTGGTTAATCTTATTTAACAGGTGAAGAAGCTAAGACAAAATATTGTTAAATGATTTAGCTAGGCTTACACAGCTTCTATGTTCTGAGGCAGGATTTGAACCGACACTTGCTAATTCAAAGTCCCAGTCTCCATCCATTGTGCTGTACCCAACTATGTGCTCATTTGATTTTGCAAAATTAAAATATCAGGGGGCAGGAAATACTAGAAACTGTGGTGTGCCTTCTCTTTTTTTTCTTTCTATACCAATTCTACAGCTCCTTGCAGCACAGTGCAACAAACACTAACAACAAAAAATGCTAAATTTACATTCAGAAGACCGGGATTCCAATCCCAGAGATCTCGTTTACTAATTATATGACTTGACTTCCCTTTCCTGGATCTTAGTATCCTCCTGTACAAAATAGGAAAGTTGACCTATGTGGATTTTTAGTGGCCTTATAATACTAAATCTCACTCTTTGTCTCTCTGTCTCTCTCTGTCTCTCTTTGTCTTTATATCCCTGTCTTTTTATGTGTCTCTGTCTCTTTCTCTGTTTCTGTCTCTGTGTCTTTCTGTGTCTTTCTCCCCTGCCCCCAAAGTAAAATAATGTGCATATGCATTCATACGTGTGTGTGAGTGCAATAAAATAAACATGTATACATTGGCCCAGGATCAACATGACCATGTTTTTTTTCCTACTCACACATTTGATGTCAAATCTCAATTTCTTCCTGCCAAATGGAGATGATAACAAAGATACTTCCTTAGATATGGTGTCTATTAGAAAGTCTCTGCAAAGGAAAAGTGTTTTGTAAAGAAAAATCCTGTTTACATATATCCTGTAGACAGTCCAGCAGACAGTGCTGGTCTAGAAATTGGAAAGATGTAAGTTCAAAACCTGCTTCTGATGCTAACTAGCTGAATAATCATGGGCAATTCATGCACCTCTCTCGGTTCAGTTTTCTTATCTCTAAAATGATGCTAATAATAGCACCTAGCTCAGAAGTTTGCTCTAAGGATCAAATGAGATAATATAAGTAAAGTGGGTCGCAAATCTTGAAATACTACCTATATAAATGCTGCCTATGATTAAAGCCACAATGGATACTTGAAGATAAGAAATAAGAAAGCCAGTCTTCAAAGTCAAGAGATGAAGTCTTTAGCCGAAGGCTTTATTTTTCCTCTGGGTCTCGCCTCCAGCTGGAGCTCTCTTTAAAACAGCCTCTAGTTGCCTCATATGGAGTCTTGCAATTCTCAGGAACAGGTGATGCTAGGAGAGAATTAGTTAGAAGAAGTTGAGGTGAGAGATTGATAGAGCAACGACCTGTAGGACTTATTTTTGAAGCGAAACCTTGAGCTGGCAAATTGTAGAATACCCAATAGCCTCTGTTGTTTACGTATCATTCCTTCTATCCTGCCTTTATTTCTCTCTTTTTATTCTCATCTTTTTTTTCTTTAAAAAGAAATCATGATTTGCTTTCTAAAAATTAATTTGGAGACATTAAAAGAACAAGTGTCTGATTTACATCACTGAATTCATCTCAGAGAATCACATGAATGTTTCTAAAGTTGGTTTTATTTAACACCCGTTGTACTTTTTGTCATTGTTTGTGCCAAAAGTTGTAGCATTTTTTTTTTTTTTGCTTCTGGAATTAACAATTTGTTTTCCCTAAAATCATTTACCGGAAAAAATAAACAAAACTTGGTTCTTCACCTGACACTTTGTGGAATAAGTAGGTACATGTGCCAACTAATTAAGTATCCTAATTTCAGTTGAGAATCTACCATTCTAAAGTGAAAGCACACCGAATCTATTACCATGTTACTAGTGCATGATTTTAGACATCAAATTCAGATGAATATTTTCCTAATTTTCTGCGAAAACATTTCTTTTGTGGGCCACTTTCTCACTGGGGAAAAATGGGAAATTCTTGCTGAGATATAGGTGATCCCTACTATGTGGATCCATTCCTATTCTCCATAGATGCAACTGCTCCACTCTCCAAAATATTTATTTTGTATATCTTATAAGTACTTATATATCAACTTGTTTCTTTCTCTGAAACAATGTAGACTCCACGAGGATAAGAATTAGTTCATTTTTTTTTGTTCCCTTTTATCATCCATGTCTACTGCAGTGTCTGATATATAGTAGATACATAATAAATCCTTACTGCCTCATTGATTGGTTGGTTTACTTTTATTTACAGATAGAAAATATACTGAGATAAGTCATATATATGAAAATTCTATGATGCTAAAAGGGAAAAAAAAGATGCTGAGAGAAATTTTGTTGAAGTCCTTTTTAAAAAAATATTATTTTTTACTTTTATTTTTAAATGTCATTGAGTACAACATTTTTATTCTATAAATGAATAAAGGTCCAGAAAGAAGATGAATCATGGCAAAAACTTACAGAGTCAATATTAGAATCCAGTTTTTGTTACTCTTGATTTGGTTATTTAAAAAATAACATGTTAGAAAGTTCAATTATCCAGGGCAAAATAAACAAGTAGATAATAAATAAAGTTTTAAATCACTTAGAAAGCCTGAAAAACTCTTAAATATTGAGTCATCCTATATGGGAATATATTTACTTAATTTCTAGGCATTATCATAAGTTCTAGTACCAGGGCAGGCTGCCCATAGGAGATGGCATTTGGACTGAATTTTGAAGGATAACTTATTCCAAGAAACAAAAAGGAGAAAAACAATATGCTTTCCTTGTATGGAGGACAGATGGAACATAGAGTATGTGACAAGGGAGTAAGAGGCAATAGGTCTGGAAAGGTAGGCTGGAAACATAAAGTAGAGGACTTTGAATACCAAACTATAGAGTTTCTATTTGATCCTAAATGCAGCTCATAGGGACTGGAATTTTATGAAGAGAAGAATAATAATGTCAGATCTGTATTTTAGGGAAATACTTCAATACTTCTATGGAAGATGATTTAGAAGACAAGAAGGTCTGAAATGTGAATGTTCAGTGAAAAGACTATAAGAATAATCTAAGTGAGAGGGAATGAAGGACTTGAATGGGGAGGAAGAATGTCTCTGTGAATAGAAAAAAAAAGGATAAATATTAGAGATGCTGCAAAGGGAGAATGGGAAAGATATGGCATCTAACCATGTGTGGTTGATGAGGGAGAAAGAAGAGTTGACACAATTCTGACATTTTGAAATTGTGTGATTTAAAGTATGGTGAAGCTTTCAAATAAAATAGGAAGGAATGAGATGACTTTCATTTCAGGCATGTTAAGTTTGAGAAATTTAAAGAATATCAAATAAAATACCTGCAAAGACAGTTGATGTAGGACTGGAGTTCAGCAGATACATCTTTGTAAAGGTGCTAACAAAATCTGTGGAAGCTGAGGACATCATGAAGAGAGAAGCTATAGAAAAAGAAAAGGACAAATCACATGCTGGAGCCTTGGTGGATGCCAGTGTTTAGGAAGCAAGGCATGGATAACGATCCAGAAAATGAGAATGACTGAAAAGGAGTGGTAAAACAGGAAGAAAAAAAATAATTTGGTGTCAAAATCCCAGGTGAGGGGAGGACCAAAAGGTGATCAATAGTGCCTAAAGCTACAGAGGAATGAGTAAAACATTCAATTTAGCACCTTACAGATTATTGCTAAACTTGTAGTGAATATTTTAATTTTATGTAAGATTAGAAGCCAGATTTCACAAGGCTGAGAAGAGGAAAAGAAGAAAGGATGTAGGGAACAAGGACTTAATATGTGCTTCCATGTGTCAAGTGCTTCGCTTAGCACTTTATAAATAATGTCGCCTATGATCCTCATAGCCATCCTAAGATGTAGATGTAGTTATTATCTCTGTTTTAAAGTTAAGAAACCTGAGAAGTTAAGTATTATGTTCAGGTTTATATAGGTAGTAAGTGACTGAAAGTGAAATTCAACTCAGATCTTTGGACTCCAGACTAAACTTTCTATCTACTGCTTCCCCCCCCCCAAAAAAAAAAAAAAAAGAATTATAGAGTATATCAATAAACTGGGCATGTAGTTAATGAACACAAAACAAACAAACCTAGATAAAGAATAAATTTAAAAATCCCCAAATGAATATTAATTTGGAAATCCTGAAAATCAAAGGAGAGATAAAGAAAAGTGAAAGTAAGAAAACCATTGAAGTAAGACAGATAAGACATTAGTTAATTTGATTTTTTTTAAATGCCAGTATCAAAAGTAAAAAAAAAAAAAAAAAAAAAAAAAAGGATAAATTTTCCACCAATAAAGATGAAATTTAATTAAATATAAGGACCTATTTTGCCCAATCATGTGCCAATAAATCTGACAATCTAAGTGAAATGGATGAATATATATGTGTGTGTGTGTGTATGTGTATTTAACTATTCTATTTCATCTTCTGTTAATCTGATATATATATGTATATATGTACATATACTTATATATACATATATATATATATAATACTTAAATAAATGTATCTTAGAAAAGGAAATTGAATGAGGCATAAATGAGTTTTCTGAGGAAAAAACCCACCACATTAAGATGAATTCACAAGTGAATTCTATTACTCATTTAAAGGATCATTACAATAATATGTAAAATATTTGGGAAATAGGTAGAGACCTACCAAATGCCTTCAACAATAAAAACATATTTTGATACCTAAGACAGGAAGAACCAAAAAAAAAAAAAAAGAAAGAAAGAAAGAAAGAAAGGAAGGAAGGAAGGAAGGAAGGAAGGAAGGAAACTGAAACTATAGACTAATTTCATTAATGAATATTGGTGCAAAAAATTAAAATACTAGCAAGAAGATTACAGCAATAACAAAGATCGTACACTATGACTAGGTAGAATTTTTATTAGGAATGTAGGAATTTTATTAGGAATTAAAAATTAGGAAAATTCCCAGCATAAATGACTGTGTCAATAATAAAGGCAACAAAAATCATATATTTCAAAAAATGCAGAAAAAGCTTTCCAAATACAACACATTCATTTTTCTTAAAAACACTAGAAATCATTGGAAGTAGCATCTGTATAAAAGCATCAGTGTAAAATATCATTTTATTACTTAACCCTGAGCAGTCACTTCATCTGTGAATGCCCTAGTGTTACCCAGTATTTCACACTACTAGTCTCTCCTAATTCCCAGGGCGTCAGAGTATCTCTGGCCACTGACCTTTGCAGTGTGAACTAATTCTACCTGGCTTGCCTCTTCTGAGGCCTTCAGAGATCTCTGGCTATGATTCTTGAATGATAGTTTAAGAACTGATAGATGCTCGAGAACAGCCATGTGCAAGTTTGAAGTCTTTATTATATATGCTTACATAATGCCCTGACTTGTTAACTCCCTAGTGAACACGTGGTCTAGAGACCCACGTGTTTACTATCAAGCTCCTTACTTCTCTTGGCTATCCATCCACTTGGCTCAGCTACTCCAGGATAAAGAGATCAACTTCCTGCTGGCAGTGGGCTTAAAAAGGGTCTGTGAGATCACATACACAGCCAATCAATGAGGGAGCCATCTCCTATTATGAAGCTATCTAGATATGACAAGAGCCTTTCCCATGGGGCAGTCCCTAGCCATCGAAAATTACTTCTGGGCCACTCAAACCTCCTGTTGCTCTGTGCCAGCCCATTAAAAGAACCCTTACACATCAGCAAGCATTGTCTATTATTGGGATAAACTAGAAGCCCTTTCAATAACCTCAGAAGTGAAATAAAAATGCCCATTATCACTACTATTATTCAATATTGTATTGGAAATGCTAGCAATAATCATAAGAGAAGAAAAGAAAATTGAAAAAAAATCACAATAGGCAATGAGGAAACAATTCTATCACTCTTTGAAGATCATATGATGGTATACTTAGAGTATCCTAGAGAATCAACTAAAAAATCTAGTTAAAACAAAAGCTTCAGCAAAGTTGCAGGACACAAAATAAAATTATGCAAATCATCATCATTTCTATATCTTACCAACAAAGTCTACTAGCAAGAGATAGAGAAACTCCATTTAAAATAATGGATAATATGTAATGCTTGGAAGTCTAACTGCCAAGACAAACCCAGGAACTCTTTGAACATGAATACAAAATACTTCACATAAATAAAGTCAGTCTTAAACAATTAGGGAAATACTAATTTTTCATAAAGTAGGTTGAGCTAGTATAATTAAAAAAAAAGGTCAACTCTACTTTTACTTATTTGATGCCTTAGTAATGAAATTACTAAAATAATTTTATAAAGCTAGAAGAAATGATTTAAAAATTCATCTGGAAAAAAAGACAAAATATCAAAATAATAAATTTAGCAAAAAGTGAAAGATGATGGCCTTACAGAACCCAACCTCAAACAGTATCCTAAGAAAGATAATCGCCAGAGAAAGTGGTGAATCAAGAGAATGAATTAGACACAAAATATATTTTGTAATAAATGATTGTACTAATCTATGTCTGATAAATTCAAAGACTAAAACTTTAGTACAATAATTCATATTTGACAAAATTACTAGCAAAACTAGAAAGCAATTAGATAGTGAAAAAGTGCACATAAAAATCTTATGCTGTACAACAAGATAAGGTTGAAATGGGTTTATGATTTCAACATAAAGGGTAATATTGGAGCTCATGAAAAATTTTATCATCTATGGATATGTGAATAAGATAAGAATTTATGCCCAAAGCAGAAATAAAGAGCATCATCAAATATAAAAGTGAAATTATTGATTATATTAAATTTTTAAAAATTGTACAAACAAAATGAAAGCAATCAAGATTAGCAGGAAAGCAGGGAAGTAATGGGTTGGGGGATAGTTTCCTAGTAAATACTCTCTTTCTCAAATAAAAAAAGGAACTGAGACAAAATTTTAAGAAAATAAGTCATTTCTCAATTGATTAAAGGGTCAAGACATTTGAACTGAGACTTTTCATAAGAAAAACATGAAACATACTCTAAATCATTATTGATTAGAGAAATGCACATTAAAACAACTCTTTACTACTTCAACCTATCAGATTAGGCAGCTGTAGAATAAATTAACAATATTGGAAGGGATATGTAAAAAATTAGGGAACTAATGTATTATTGCAATTCTGAAACTGATTTGACCATTGTGGAGAGCAATTTGAAACTATCCCCAAAAGACTGTAAAACTGTGCTTACCCAGTAATATTATTATTATGTCTGTATCCCAAAAAGATCAAAGAAGAAGTGGGGGGGGAGAGAAAGACCTTATATGTACAAAAATATTTGTGGTACACCATGCCAGGCAATCCTGTGCCATTGTCTCCTGTGCTTCACAACCTATTTTAAAGTTCTTCAGAGAAGCCTTGAAAGTGTCCTTGTAATACTTTTTTAAATCTAACCTGAACATCTGCTTTATCAGAGTTTTCCATAAAATAGTCTTTTTAGAAAAGCAAAAATATATTTGGGATTTGAATACAGTAGCCAGGTCATTGAAATGAAGCTCTCTGCAATACAGTGTGAAAGCTTGGTTCATCTCAAGAAAGGACCTCAGGGTCCAGAGCCTTACTTTGCCAGTATTAATTAAGACAATTCAAATGACCACAGTCGAGTTCCTGGCTTGTTGATGGTATACTGTCCAGGTTTCACAAATATGCAACAATGAGGTTCACACAATTGCTCTGTAGGCATTCACTTTGATGGAGAATCTAAAAGGAATATGGAAAGACATTTATGAAGTGAGAGAAAAAATATATTTGGATAAAAACAACATTAATTTTGAAAAGAACTTTTATCTTTCTCTGGAACAACAATCTACTGAATCTTAAAACACTTCCAATCAATATAACTGATACCCATCCAAAGCTTTATATACTGGACAATTTTTCTCCCATGTTTTCCCATGAACCCTCCATCTATTGTGATCTCCTCATAAAATTCCTCCTATAAAGCACTGCTCAAAGTTTTATACTATTTTTTGGGATGAATTTTGAATCAAGTATTCCTTATTCTTGCTATATTATGAATTCACCTCGTTTTCCTATTATTCATTCTCTTCCAGGTCTTATTTATGTCACTTTTTTTTTTCATGTAAGCAATCTCAGGTAATGAGCTCAGGCCTAGCCAGTCTGACTGTGTCTTCATTTCTTTTTGTCTCACTTTCAAGTCAATTATTTTGGAAATCCAGATATATTTGGAATTGAGACCAAAAATACCACCAGAAAAATTTGTTTCTGACACTAAAATAAATTCTTCCTTTTGTTTTTGGCTTAACACTCAATATATCACTTATGTATCTATAGCAATTGATTAAATCAGTGTGTATATCTTTAAATTCCATCTATCTATCTACTTAATTTTATTTTTGCTATTGACTAGGACTATCAGTATAAAAAGCTCCAAGTGAGAATTTTAATATTATCATGAATATGGGCAGTTTTTTTTTTTCTTCTTTGCAGCTTTTAGTCTTACAAAGGTGTCTGGAGCATTGAATCATTAAGTGACTTGGCCATTGCCCTAAATCTAGTATGTGGCGGGTGTGAGATTAGAATTATGTCTTTCTGTCTCCCAGTCCAACTCTATCTCTCAACTATCCCACTGTCTCTTCATCATTTATAGGTTTTTAATGTATCATACATGACATATGTAAAAGAGACTGGATTACAGCATACTGAAAATAGCATTATTGTTTTATACAAGTTTATGTCTATTTTAAAATAATTTTTCCATGTTTTCAGTTAATGCATTTGTATATAATCGAATTATTTTATACTAATCAATTGATCAGTAAACATCTGTTAATTACTTAACTATTTCAGTCACTCTGTCTAGTGCAAAATATATATGGAAAAGGAAAATATATTACCTTAGGAGAGGGATCCAAGTCATGCCAGGCTCTTTTATAGTGAAGGAAGATATGAGAATCCCCCAGAAACTCTAGCCTATATTTCCAAAGCATATTTGATGACTTTAAGAAATATATATATATATATATATATATAATATATATATATATATATATATATATATATATATATATATATGTCATTAATGATCTGGTAGAGCCAGGAAGATATATAGTCAACCATTTCCCTTGCCTCTGGAATGTGCTAAGAATAGGAGATGCTTTCCAAGGAAAAGTTGACTGGAAACTACTGGAGAAGGAAAATGCCCCCATCTAAATTTTAGTACCTTGAGGAAAAGTCCTTATCACTTTATCTTATTTATTGCAGGGTGACTTATGCTCTAAGATAGAAGCAGAAGAATTTTACAGAGTGGAGATAATTGATCTGGAGTCAGAGATCTTGCCTTGGAATCCAGGTTCCCTCTCAAAACAAAGCTTTTTAAACTATGGGTGGCAATTTCATATTGGAGCAAATAACAGAATATGGGCATCATTAAAAATTTGGCAACAATAAAAGGTTTTTGAACTAAGTAACCTAAACTCATTCAAAATCAAAAGTGTAATAATGCATCTGAGGTATTTCTGGTAGTGCTTCCTCTTCTTGCATTATGGGACTTTACTGTAACCTTGGTGCTGAACACACAATATGCTCACTTTGCACTGCACATATATGAACACTACTAGGAACACTTTTGTTCAGATTCAAAATGGAGTTGCATGCAAATTTCCCTGGCAAAAAGAGTTCATGAGTAGAAAAAGTTTAAGAAACCCTATCCTATACAATGTAACTCCAAGAAAGGGGCTTCATCTTTCTGCTTCTCAGTTTCTTCATCAATAAAAACAGGTTGGAGTGCATGGTGCCTAAGGATCATTCAGGCTTTAAATCTTTTATCCCAAGTTAAATGCATCCAATTACTTTTTTTTAGGGAAAAAATAGTAAATGAAAACTTTTTTTTTTCACGTCCACTCTAGGTCTGTCAAAAATCAGTACTACCTGAAATAATGGCTCCTCTCCTCTAGCACTCTACCTCAGAGTCTCTAAAGCATTCTGTCTTCATTTACATAAGTAGAAGTACTTTCAATGATCATCAATACAAATTGGCTCTCTAGGTAAATGATGATTAGTTATCTGCATTCGACTTCAGGATCATCAAATAATATTTGAGTGCCCTTGTGTGTCTCATATAGTACTTGGGGATTCAATTCGATGTTACTAAAAAGCACATGGGAATTTTCCACTCAGAATGAATGAATATAACTAGAGCCTAAGAAGCTATGTAAAAACAACATTGCTTCATAAAATCACAGATTCGCTTAGGTTGAAGGAACCTTTACTGCATCCCCAACAAATAGGCATCGAACCCATTATTTAACATGTCTAGTAAAAGGGAGCCCATTTTATTTCAGGAAATACCTTTGACCATTGGGACAGCGCTAATGGATGATATATTTATCCTGACTCCAAATTATTATTTTTTTTTTTTCTTTTTGTGATGAAGGCTTCTAGTTCTTACTCTGGGTCAAAATAAACAAACCAAAATAATCTAATCCCTCTTCCACATAATGGTCCTTCAAGCACTTGAAGACAGCTATTAATTCCTTAATAAAATTTATCTTCTCCATGGTAAATAATCTCTAAAAGAAAGAAAGAAGGAGGCAAGCATTTATTAAGCACCTACAATATACCAGGTACAATGCTAAGTATTTTATACATATTTCATTTAATCCTTCATTAACCCTAGAAAGGAGGTGTTTTTATTATCCCCACTTTGTAATTAAGAAAACTGAGGCTGACAACTGAGGTACTTGAGTGACTTGTCCAAAGTCAAACAGCTTAGTGTTCAAAGCCGAATAAGGTCTTTCTGACTCCAAGCCCAGGGCTACACTCTGCCACCAGTTGTTAAGAGTTTCTTACATCTGAGGCACCTTGCCAAAACCAGTGCCTGGTATACAAAGACAAAATGGAGAACATTTCTGTCATCAAGAAACTTAGATTGTACTGAGCAACATCATGCAGATAAATTAATGTTGGATATATGCAAAATAAATCTGATGTGATTTGCTGTTAAGGACCATGCCTAGGGGAAGGGGCAGGTCAATTATCCGAGATCCTCCACAGCTGTGAATCATAAACTTGAAGCACTTGCAAAGCGGCCTTTACTGACACAGGTGTTGCTTGTGGACTGGGAATGAAATAAATTGGAGGCAGAGGGAAGAGGAGAGACGTCAGACAATGCAACTGCCTTTTATGTCATCATCGTCTGCTCACATGAAGAGAGCCATTCTACAGGTCTGAGTTAGATCTCCAGCAGCCACTGGCAGGTGGGTCCTTGTATCACAACAACTTGTAAGACATGGAAAGGAGACTGATTATAGCAGTAATCAGGAAAGGCCACCTGAAGCACCCATGGCATTATGTGAGACAAATTCTGAAGGGAACTGAGGGTTTCAAGAGATAAGGATGGGAATAGGGTGTATTTTAATCACAGGTACAACTTGTACCAAGTCACAGAGATAGGAGGCAGTATGTTGTAGAAGAGAGAGCACATGGGACAGTTTGGCTGGACAAAGTTACAAAGGAAAGTATTATTCTAGAATTTTTCTTCTAGAATGAGAGGAGGAAGCTAGATTATGAAGGGTTTTAAAATTTAAACATTTTAATATTTTAAAATTTCAAATAAGGGTTCTTATTCTATCCATGCAGCAATGGAAAACCATTGAAGCTTTTTCAGCAGGGGGTTAGCATTGTCAACTTGCTTTTTAGGGAAGGAAGGATTCAAGAAATGAAATATAGGAGGCAAAGAGAACATGTAAAAGGTTGTTTCCATATTTTTGGAGAGGGGCTCATTAGGATACTGAAATGTGAGGAGCAGAGATGTTAAGGATACAAAATTAACAAGGCTCAGTAATGCATTAGAAATAGGGACATAGGATGATAGTGATGATGAGGCAGAGTTGAAAAAGTTATATTTTCTTAAGGAGAGCATTATATAATTATAAATCCAATACAAATTGGGATAGGACATAGGTCTGCTGACTAAGCTTGGTGCTCTATCCCATAGATAATTCTGTCTCTCCTTACTGAATCTTAGAGGCAGCTGGAACTTAAGAGGCCTTGCAATGGAGTCCAATCCCTCAACTGAACAAGAATTCCCCCACAGATGATTATTACTTAAGGATTATAAGGGAGGGCATCTAGCAATCAGCCTACTAGTAGACCATCTAACTTCAGGAATTGGGATGTGACACAACTCAAGGTGTTGATGTTTTTTTTTTGTTTTTGTTTTTGTTTTTGTTTTTGTTTTTGTTTTTTTTTTTGATTTGTTTTTTTTTTTTTGTGATGACTCGACACAAGCAAGTTGGTAATTAAAAATAGTTTTATTTAGCTTGGTAAAGAAGGATCTATGCAGGGAGCTTCTAGTTTTGTTTTTCTTCAGTCAAGATGGCTTCCAAAGATTTTCTTATTTTGTCTCTTTTTTTCCCCTACTGATGGATTCAATGCCTTAATAGTACCAAATATAACTGGTATAATGGGAGAAATGCATTGGTTGGGAATTCTATTCCATTGGAACCTCTTGAAGAGTCTGAGAATATTAGGGAATATGTGAACAGGACAAGAACCTTAGAAATTGGAAAAAAAAAAAAAAAAAAACTTCTCCATTCCAAATGTCTACATGGCAGAGCTATTGTTCATCAGAATGTCCCATCTCCTTATTGCCTTATAGTCCTAACTACTTCATATTTCAAGATTCCCAATGTGCTCCTGTGAGACTGCTTCCTCCTCAGAAAGATTAATATTGTGCTTCATTATTTAATAACCAATATTACTGTCGTCTTCATTTTTCTCAGACTCTAATTTTGAAAGACAGGCAGCTTCTGATCAAGCAATGCAATCACTCTCAGACTCCAAGGCATTTGCTTGAGCTGGGCCCCTCCAAAGTGGGATCCTTCCTTTTATTTACCCCATAAATGCAAGCTGGATTGAGCTAAGTCTTCCCCAAAAGACTTGTCCCTTTCCTTGATATTATTTAATAAAAGTTGAAGTTGACTTGATCTACAAGAGAGACACTATTCTGGAAAGATCATAACTGGGATAAATGTGTTTTTCTATCTAAGATTGCTAAAGGCAGCTGGGTCTTAGCATTTCTTAAGTGTAGAAGAGGGGTATAATCAGCTACCTGTGAAGGCCAGCCCATTTTTCCTAACTGAAGACTAATCCTTTCACATGAGAATTAGTCCTGCTTGCCCAACCAAGGATGAAATATGAGAGAGGAGCTGGAAACTAGCTATTAACCCACCTCCTCATTAAAATGACTACCATGTAAGATTGCCTTGCCTTTGTAGGGGAAGTCCCAATTGTCAAGCTGTTCAGAAGGAAGACATGATGTTAAGAGGCTTTTTCACTTCTCAATCTCAATCTTGGCCCAAATGGATGCAGATCAGAGACTCCTTTATTAATAAGTTTGAAACCCTATTAATAAATTGCTATTCTGCTTGCATACTTGCCTCAATTTACTTTTTTGTTAAATTTTTCTCATGACATTCCCTTGCAATATATTGCCCTCTGTCTATCTATCTATTAACCCTAATAATATCAGTATTTGTTTTATTGCTGATATCTGCTTGCCAGTTTGCAGAATTTTACTTTGATACTGGCTTCAGAAAAGCAAATCCTGTTACTTGTCAGTACACTGAACTTTCCCTAGAGCTGAGATATGTCTCATGCTGTAACTTCCCCCAACCTCCCAGAATCCTTGATAACTTTCCAACCATATTTCTTCTTTCAGTTCATAACTATGCCTCACACCTGATTTGTTGTTCCTGCTCCACCTTTAAACTCAATGCCTTTCAAGCTGCCACTGCCCACGAGTTTTCCACATGAGTTATTCCATCTTTTCTTTGAGACTCCTACAATTCGTGTGAACACGATGACAAAGCTAGGGCATTTGTCAAGGTTCCAGCAGAATCTCCTCTCCAGAAAGCTTGAAACTATTGGCCTTGACTGGTCCCCGCAGATTCCCATTGCAGACGTATGAAAGATGGAAAAGAGCTATTCTGTCTTTGAGTGAGTCCCTTGAGAAATTGAAAAAGAAAAGTAATCTTCTTGCTCCTTGCTGCATACCCAAAGAAGGAAATGAGCTATTTTGTACATTGGTACTATTGAGCTGCCACTTCACACACACACACACACACACACACACACACACACACACACACACACACACCCTCCAAAATGTATTTACAATATATACTCCATCTTTTAATGTTTGGGTTTTTTTTTTGGGGGGGGGGATGCAGATGATTGACACTATCTGGATTTTGGTGAATTCAGTGGCAAAGAATAGGCAAGGCTTTATTAAAACAAACAAACAAACAAACAAAAAACAACTGATAATACCAATAAAATCATCATTTGAAATCTTGTTGCTTACTCTCTCAAGACAGGAGGGATTTTTTTTTTTTTTCCATGAATGGGCCACACTATAAGATAAAATATTGAGGGCTTGGAACAATTTAGAATATATATCAGAAGGAAATTATACTCAGTTTGGAATCAAGTAAGCATCAATTCAAATCTCAGCTTCTATTTGTTTCATGGCTACGGGAATATCACAGCTTCTCTTAGCATCAGACAACTACCCAGACCTCATCTACTACAACTATTTTCTAGACTACCCAGACCTCACCTACTACAACTATTCTCTAGTAACTATTCATTAGAGGTTAGGTGGACCATACCTAAATTGGGGGAGGATCCATCTATGTTGATGGAATAGCTACAACCCCTAGATTTTGGCGGACCAAGTAACTCATGATCAGTAAATAGTTATTGAATACTTATGTGTCATGCACTCTGCTGTTGTCTGAGGACACAAAGACAAAAATGGAGTAGCCCTTGCCTCTAAGAACATTTCTATGGAAACATTACATAAGTTACATAGAAGAACATAAGCTTGCAAAAAAAGATCTGATTTATTTGGATGAAGAGAGTTTCCATACTGTAAATTTTCTGCTGAAAAAGTCATAACGACTTTCAGTATTTATGTATAGCGGGGGATATTATCTATTCTCCCATTTTTTAATGTGTTATAATGTTTGGAGGGTTATATATATTTCTTCTTGTCCAGTTGTTTTCACCAATGTTCTACTCTCCCTTTGGGGTGTTTTTGGTAGAGATAATGGAATTGTTGTCATTTCCTTCTCTAGATCATTTTACATATGAGAACAAAGATCAATAGTTAAGTGACTTGTCTAGACTCAAGTCTTCTTGACATGTGTCCAAGGCTAGACTTGAATCCAGGAAGATGAGTCTTCCTGACTAGAAGCTTAGCAGTGCATCCACTGTCCCATCTAGGAAATACAGAGAGAGAGGGGGGGAGGAGGGAAGGAGCAGGAAAACAACATCATTTTTTAAAGATTAGAAAATCTGATTTCAGTTGAGGTTAAAACTAGCTATCATACAGAGTTCAAAACTAAAATAGAAAGAAGAAATGAAAATCAACAAAAATAAACTACACAAGACATTGTTCTGGATAGCACCAAGTGGAAATTTAGAAGAAAACATAGGAAAGTGTAGTCAAAGAAAATGTCCTAGAACTCTTATAATCACCCCTTCTTAAAGCTGTTAAATCTAAAATCTTTAGAGTGACTCAATCCAATTTAATCCCCAAGAAACATCACTTCTAGATACCAAACCAAAGCAATCATTACATTAATGGAGGAAATATTGTATGATATTCACACACACAAAAAAAAAAGTCTGGCTGGTCAAATCAATTGCCAAGAGAAAGTGTTTAGTAAGCCTCGGGCACTATTCCAGTAGTGGGAGATTCTGCAACAAAAGGAAATCAGCTCCTACCCCTGAGGGAAGTCTCACCCTCCTGGGAATGTGTGTAGATAGATAAAAACTACAGGAAATGTGGAAGGTAAAGGGATTGCCAAGAAATTAACTTCTGAGTTTAGCCTTGAAAGAAGATTTGGGGGTGAGGAAGGGGAAATTTGAGAAGCATAAAGAATTATCTGCAAAAAGACCTTGTGACAGGATTTGGAATGGCAAATTTGTAGAACAGCTAATTGTATAGTTTGGCTAAAATATAGCATGCGTGAGGCAGTTAATAAACATTTTAAGTGCTTATTGGGAGCTAGGCAGTGGACTAAATCCTGAAACTAAAAAAAAAGGCTAGTTCCCTGTCCTCTAGGAATTCACAATAGGGGAGATAATAAATAAATATGTTTGACAAAAACAAAACAAACAAACAAACAAAAAAACCCATACAAGATACAAGGGAAGTAATTTGAAAGAGAGGGCATGAAAATTAAAAGGAGTTAGGGAGAGATTACTGTAGGAGAAATTATTTTAGTTGAAACTTAAAAAGAAGCCAGAGGATGTAATGGGCTGAGGCTTGAGTTGATGCACTGAGGTCCCAAGCACATGAGGCTAAATAGTAATTGGACCATACTCTATTAATATATAAGCTTGGAGAAAGAATGGCCCCCGCCCACTCTTTGTACAAGTCCTGATGTGTTGTATAGGAAATGACGATTCTGGTGGGTGGAGGCAGGGGAGTGAAAAAGGAAGGGGAGGAGAGCTCAGATCTCTTGAGCTCTCTCTGCTAGCTGGCTTGCTGCCGCAGCTGCCCATATTGCTATCGCAATCCTTCTTGCCCATATTGCTATCGCAATCTTTTTTCACCTCTTCACTTCAATAAAGACTGAAGATTTTTCTCTTAACCTGAATTCCTGACTCCGGCTGATTTTAAATACATGGTCATTACAAGAGGAGGTGGAAGGTGAAGAAGAAAAGGGAGAACATCTCCAGATTTGGAGGGGGTGGGGAAAGGGGTGTGAAAGTGGCATTCATTCATTCATTATTCAGTAAGCATTTATTAAGCATCAATTTTGGACTAGACACTGTGCTAAATACCAGGAAATCCATGTCCTTATGGAGTTTACAATCCAATGGGAAAGGCGAGGTGCAAACAATTATGAACAAAGTCCCGACATCATGGATAAATGGCAAAGAATTAACTAGGAAAGCACTTAAGAAAGGTTTCTTAAAGAAAGTTGGGTTTGAGTTTGGATTTAAAGGAAGTCTGAGAGATTAGCAGCTTGAATGGGAGATAGAATGTTCCAAACATGGAGGACATCCCAAGAAAATACCCAGAGCTGAGAGATGGAACGTCTTGTTCTTGGGACATCCTGGAGTTCAGTGGCACCGGATCTAAGAGTACCTTTAGGGAGTAAAGTATAAGAAATCCGAGTAGGTAGGAAGGATCTAGATTACAAAAAAGCTTTGAATGTCAAACATCACTCATTATATTTGCTCCTGGAGACAACAGGAAATCAATGGATTTTATTGAATAACGGACTGATGAGACAGATCTGGATTTTAGAAAAAAATTGCTTTAGTATCTAACTAGAAACTGGATTAGAGTGGCAAGAGACTTGAAGCAAGCACTCACCAGTAGACTAATGCACCAATCTAGACATGAGATGATGAAGGCTTGCACTAATGTTGGTAGTGTCAGAGGAAAGAAAGAAAGTCAGAAAAATGTCCGGAGCTCAAGAGATGGAGCATCTTCTCTGTGGAGTAGCCACTCAATCAAAGATTACATTAAGATTAGGAGACTAGAAAGGCAAAAGTCAACTAGGTTAGGAAGGACTTTGAATATCAAATGGAGAGAGTAATAGAAAATGAACCTAGGAAGGAGATTCATGGCTATTTACTTTAAGTACTAGCTTGTAAAATTTGTTTTGTTTGTTTTTTTGGGGGGAGGGGCGGGGCTTGTGTTTTGTTTTGTTTTGTTTTTGAAGGAAATAGGGGAGGGAAAGACTGAGCTTTAGTATTTTAGTGATTTGGGGGAGAAGGTATCTGAGCTGAATAGGCTGGAAGCAAATGCAAAAATTAAGAGACTAGACATAAAGAATATTCATGTGTGCCATAAAACACTGATTTATATGAACCAGTTAATATGACTTCTCAAAAGTAAAATATCTGTCTATCTCTCTGTATCTTTCTCTTTCTCTGTCTTTTTTCTCTGTCTCTTTCTGTGTTGCTCTCTGTATCTCTCTCTATTTCTCTGTTTCTGTCTCTCTCTATCTCTATCTGTGCTCTGTCTTTGTCTCTTTCTCTGTCTTTGTTTCTCTGTGTGTGTGTCTCTCTGTTTTTCTCTGTGTCTATTTGTCTCTCTTTCTTACTCTGTGTGTGTGCCTCCCTGTGTCTGTCTCTGTCTCTCTCTCTGTGTATATATGTATCACACACACACACACACACACACACACACACACACACACATACACACAGGAATATAACATTGAATGTAAGTGAATTTTCCAGTCAATTGAATCTTATACCTTTAGGTGACCTAAGTAAATGTATATTTTATTTTTGTCATTGATGGAAAGATTTCTATGATACATTTTATTTTTTTCCCACAGCCTCAAGCAATGGCTAATGAAAAATTAAATTAGCATTATCAAAAGACACTGTGGAATTCAACAGCATAGAGGGTAAGCCCAGGATGAGCTGCTGTTGCCCTCTGCTTTACCACTATCAAAATGGTTCAGGGGGTAGTGTTACAACCAAAGCTCTTTTAAAGTGAGAGAAGAATCCTTTATTTGGTGAAACTTAAAAGATGCAGGAATATTAAGTGATGAGATGCACAGAATGCAGATGCAGGAGCTTTATGCTGTTATTCTTTTAATGCTGGAGAAACTGAGGCAAGATAGAGATTAGAGAGTTTTTAATATTTTTTTTGAGAGGGAGAAATTGTGCTGGGGCATGCTGCCCCCGGGGCTGATGTTCAAAGTATCCAACACACAATGTGAGTTTCCCATGAAATATATATACTCGGCTCTTAAGCAATCAGGGTAGAGTCCAAGGCAGGGGGGTGGAGTCCAAACTCTGATGAGCAGGAATCTCTAAGAAGAAACCATTAATCCAGTTCTGACAGGTTGGAGGCAGGACCATAAATTCTTACACATTGGGAATAAAGGAGATAGTCAAACTAGAGCCAGGAAGTCTGAAGAGGTAGAGGTAGACAATGGCAATTAGGTATCTGAGATAGGACATCTGGTGTTTTATCTTTTGGAATGCAAAAGTGGCCACAGCCAACAGATAATTAATCTCAGTCCTAATGAGCAGGAGGGGGAGGTATTGCAACCAGGGGGATTGAGGAAGAACAATTCAGGGAAACTGAAGCAGAACAATTCAGGGAAATCGAGACAGGACAATAAAAAGGAACTGTGCCACAAGTTTAGTTCCTCACCCCTTTCCTTCAAGATTTAGATTGGTCAGATTTACAATCCAAATTATAATTAGGTCAACTTACAATCAGAATTGCAATTGGTCAGATTTACAATCTTCTTTATTAGCTTATTCCAAATGTCCAAGGGCTCATATCCTATCACGAACCCTAGTTGTTTGAGCCAGTTTAAGCCGAAGCCCCTTTGTCAGGACCTTTGTTGTTTAGCCAGTTCCTTGATTTACACAGTGATTAGTTGGAAATATCTTAACAAGATACTTCATTCTTCCCTTCAGCCTGTTTTGATTATACTGTGGAAATGTAAATTGTCATACTCTTCACATACCTAAAACCTCTTTGATAGTAAAGGAATTGCTTGACTAAAATAGATTTAAACTCCGTCTCTACCCCAAAATGACTGTCAATGATCCTAAGAGCTGGACTTAGATAAAAATTAAGATTATACAAAAAGACAGACAGATGGACAGATAGAAATATAAATAGAATTCCTATTGAAAAACTTAAGAAAATAAAAAAAAAAAAACCTTAGGTAGGTGTTTTCTCTTTTAATACACATACAGACAAATCCCAAAGCCTTTAACCCATTTTAAATTTGGTAAATCCCAGATCAGGTTTATAAAACATTCTGTATCATGAACTACTTTGATAGTCTGGTGAAGCCTCTAGTCACTTTCTCATAGTAATATTTTAAACGTGTAAAAAAATCATATTTAATGAAGGAATCATTTATTGAAAAACAGTGATCAAAATATTTTTAAATAATATCATGTGTGAGAAATGAATGGGCATTGGTTTTCTACAGTTATGAAAATTAAATGAGAGAAATGAAAAATTAAATAAAAAAAACTGAAACCCACAAGGATATCAAGGAATAATCAATGGTGGAGGCTATCTTCTCCCAAAAGAATGTAAGCTCCTTGGGGGCGGGGATTGATTTTTGTAATCAAAGGTGGGGGCCTGAGATTTGAAAAAAATCTTTTGTTCTTTTCCCATAGCCCTCCTCTGTTATCTTTCCCCCCTTCTAGAATGGAAGCTCCTTTGGGGTAGAGACTGTCTATGTAATGAGGGCTAGAGATTCATGTCCAGTAATTTCTGAAACATTTAATCAATAGGGATTCAGATGAGAGACTTGTGCTTCAGCATAGGAAATAAAATGGTACCTTTGAAGTTTCTACTCATCTAGCCCCCATTCTTGGAAAAATGTAAAATAAATCTTTCCAGCATTCGTCAGTGAGTCAGTAAAGTTCTTGGTAAAAGAACACCATCTTGTAGGGTCAGACAGTTTAGTAAGATTTTAATGGGTCTATTTAATTTAATGCCTGCAAAGAGGGGGGACTCCTGAGACATATCTCTCATATAATTCTAGAAGGAGATGTCAGGAAATCTAGAGCTGAGTAAATATTAGTGATCTGGGATCATCGGAATGTGAAGATCTCCACACTAGAGTTCAGGAAGGACTAAGAGAAATAAAGAAATGGGGCTCTAAAAGAGAAGTTCTTCTCCAGGATGTAGGGAAGGAATAACTCTGTAGCAGGTAGAAGGAAAAGGAATTTAAAAGGATTTTGTTTTTGTGTGTGTGAGTCTGTGTGTTATTGTTCATGCTTTTCTCAGCAGAATTAGAAAGTAAAAGAGATGGTCATTGGGGCTATAGAAACTCTATTTTTGTGCATCTTGATGCAAAGTAACTTGAGTTTTTCTCAAGCTTTAAAGCATCTCTCCCTAGACGGAACTGAAAATGACCAAGGCTGCTGCCTGTCATCTTATGTCCAGTCCAGCCTCTCCAAAGAATGGCAGGCACCCCCAAAACCCCATGTTTTGGAGTCAGCCTCAGTTTATCCCTAGGTAGGTCTGTATGTTCTCTAACCCCCCAGAGTCAAAAAATTATTTTCAGAAGACTCAGGATTCTACAAAAGGTTGTGATCTATCTCCATGTGGTTTAGGGAAATCCAGAGAAATCCATTTTACACTTTAAAATCCCCCCACCCCTTCCCAATATGAGCAGTTTACATGGGTTTAGGGAAGAGTACAAAATTTAAGGGGCAGATAAGAGTCATTGCCATATTGCTCCTAGTGGCCTGTGTCTCCATTTCAGGTCTTATACTTTATTTCAAAGCTTTTGGGAATCTAAAAAAAATGGAGTTTTTGAGAGGAAATAGTAGTTTTCTCCCAAAGATGTGATCTAAATTACAGTTTAAATTTAAATGGTATATGATAGAATTACTTTGAATGGATGCATGTGAGAATAAGATTTTAGAAATACATGTGGATTAAGAGTGAAGCATTGCTAATAGAAGTTTAAATCTGAATTTGACGTGATTTCAAGTTTTCAAAAAAAAAAAATTAAGTTCTCTGATAACTTACCTGAAGAAGTCACATATTTGTATCTCCCAATGAGATGAAATATGTAGCTTTCTAAACTATATATTTGATAATTTGTAAAAATTATGAGCTATGCTTTAGAATTTTGCCAGTATTACTGGACATGTGTAAGTTTTATGAAATTTGGTCAGAAGTTATTTAGATAATAGCTATATTGTGAATCTTAAAATTTAAAAGAGGTTGTTTTAAAAGCAAGAAACAATAAAGATTGATTTGCAAAAGCAGTTGATAGTTTGGAACATCTAGAATTTCACAGGCTAAGGTACTGATTTTTAAAATATTTTTTTAATTTTATATTTTTAAATTTTAAATTAAAAAAAATGGTTTGTATATTAAAATTAGAATCTTGATTGCAAATTACATGAGATTCCTATCTATTTCTGTGATAGGCTATGTTATTTCAATTTAGCTATTACTTAGGAAAATTATGAGATTGCTACTTACGTTATTTAGGGTTATTGTCATAATATTGAAACTTAAAATTAAGTGTTATGTGAGTTAGGTAGATGCCCAAATGATGACAGCTCCCAAAAGCTGCAGTTCGGTCATGTGAGGACTTCACATTGGCCATTATCTTTGGGAAAATGTTGACTTATGATGGAAAGGGCAAGTTCCTTAGTAGAACTTGCCATTTTCCAGAAGAAAGGAAATACTCTATAAGGTTGATGCATGCCCTTAGCTGGCAAGATACATCCTGAAAAGGACTGAGCACCTTGAAAGAGTTAGCTATAAGGAGGAGAAATGGGGTCAGGAAGCAGAGTGGAGTAAGGAGAGATACCACGTGGCATGGGGGAAGGAGAAAGGGAAACACCATGAGACAGATTACTATGGTGGGCTGACCCAAAGGAAAGTGGGGGCCATGGGATGGCCCATAGATAGATTTTTATAGGGAGGATATAACTCGGGGATTTCTGACAAAGGCATGGCAAGGTGAAACTGTTCAAGATCTCTCCAGAGGGTGGGTCTCAGGGGTTTGAAATAATTTGGATACTTTTCCAGAGGGTGGGAGCAAGAAGCTGAACTGATTCCTATCTGTGCCTTCTCCCCGGCTGTGTCTAGCACTCTAAAGTGCATTTGGACAGGCAGGAGAAGTAGACTTTAGCCCCTGCTCTAGAGACCATTCCCATGGCTTGTGAAATTTCCTGGTTTGGGAAAATCTTGACTCTGGGGTAGAGTTTCAATATCTACCCCTTTCAGTTTCTGAAGATGACTGGGATTTTTGGCAGTTTATAAGCTTTAAGATCGAAAACTGTGTATAGATTGCATAATCTATTGGCTTGGGAAGGTGAAGGTTTAGTCCACTCTTCCCTCACTGGTATGACTGTTCCTTAGAAATGAGAGGAAAAAACAACAACAACAACAACTCACTCATTGGAGATCCCCTCTCTCAATTTTAGCCACTTCCCCCTCCCCCAAGTTAAATGAAATTACTTTAACATTAATTGCTTCTATTGTTAAAGAAATAACTTACATTTATATGATGTTAATAATTGAATGTTTTTATTTTTCAAGTCTGGTTGTTTTAAGGCAATCGTTTGTGATGCTATATTAAAGATTCTACTGCTTAGCAACCCAAGAAAATTCTAAGAGAAGTTTGTTAGATTTCTGGAATAACAGCAAATTCTCTGAAATTTGTTATTTCAAAACCCATTCAGCAAATTATCCGGTATGTATTAAGGGCATCATGGTCTTATTGTTTAATGAATATGACCTATAGCTTACTTGCTATACAGACACATAGGTTAGATAATTTAGGATTTTAAAACCTGATTAGTGAAGCTTACCATTGAGATGAAACTTCTTGGGAATATAACTTTTATTGTTTTGAGTCTTGAATTTAGGAATGCTTATTTGATAAATTATTATTAGTAACCCACCATTTGAGAGCTGAGTTGGCTAAAGTTGGATTGTTACTATATTATTGATTGTCAACTGTGGTCTCAGGCTGAAGCCCTGAAGGATCAGTTTTGATGCTATTATAATCATGCCCCTGCTTTTTCGTTTTATAGAAAATTTCTATAATCAGAGTAAGTAGTCAAGAGAAACCATAAACACAGTTCAAGTATTTAAGTAGTCAAGTATGTATCCTGCTGTTTTCAATGTGAACATATATTTTGTGTTTCTGTAGTATATTTTATGGTTTGTGGGTATTTGGCCTGGTCATCTCTCTGTTGCTATGTGTAGGTATCTGTATGAAATAAGGTAAATATAAATATATTGATATTTATACTATAAAAAATTATATAAAATATAACATTTTATAAAACACACACATATAATATATACAAACAGTATATAAAAATATAAATATAAACATAAATACACACACACATATATATAATATAAAAACAATTGATACAACTGTCTATGGGACCTGTTATTTTACTGATTGTAGAAACTCAAGCTGAAATATCTTTCATATGGTTTAGAGAAGAAGATTTTTGCGTACTCAAGTTTTTTTTGTTGTTTTTTGTTTTGTTTTGTTTTAGAGGGATGTAACTTAGGGAATATTTTGTTTCATCAATGGGGAAGTCACTTTTATTTAAGGTTGTTACTATTGTGGAAATAATATCTCTGTGTATAGTGTGTATGGTGTTTTCTTTTAAATAATTTATATTGAAAAGGTGTTGGCCAAACTATATTGGTCTTTCTCAGTCCATCCTACCACAGACCTTGGCAAAAGAGGAAAATATCTTTTAAAAAATACTGCCAGAGAAACTTTACACATATATCTCATGTAGAAGTCTAAGTTAATTTCTATCACTATCCTGCCTTTGGTAGATAAATGAGATCTGTTAATTAAGGGTTTTGTGAATACTTCTTTTATTCTGATGGGATTCCCCCCTTTCTGAAAATTGCTTTTTAGGGTATAATGTAGTCTCTAAAAGGAGATGATGCCTAACTATTTACAAAATCATCAGGGAAAGCAAGCAGAAGGACACTTTCCAAGAATGAGAGTTGTGCAATTTGCACTTGCTCTCTCTCTAGTTCTCTTAAGTTTGTTTTCCTCTAGGCTTTGAGCATTTTATCATCAAATGACCAGCACTAGGCAGCTATATTGACCAGCTTCAGGGGGTCTGACTCAACCCACTAGATCTTTAATCAGCTCTAGCCCCTTCAAATGGGACCCTATAGGATGACTCAGCTCAACACCCATTCTCATCAGGAAGTAGTTGTAGAGGATGAGATCATTGCCCACACCCCAAAAGACTTTGAGCACCATTTGTCTGGGAAGGAACTGGAACTGGCTGGTGAATGGACCCCAAATTATTCAGTGTCTGAGAGGGTTCCCTGTAAGAAGTCCATCAATCCTGTGAAGAAGGGAGAGTTATAGAGGATTAATCCTATTCCCTTGCTGCAATAGTATGTGGGGATTAGGATGGGGACATCAGATTAAGATTTGAGTTAATATTACTGGGAAAGATGTCCTTTTAACAATTCATTTTGACTAGCAGTAGACAAATAGATATAATTGTATCCTAATAGAGAAAAAGAGGATTTATGGAACTGGCTGTCCAATTTGGAATGATGTTTGGTTTTCTACAAGGGCTGGACATTTAGAAAATGCAGATGAAAGAGCAATTTGATCATAGGTATAGATCTCTTAGGAAGAGATTTTAGGACGATCTTCCCTCCTACCCTTCCCCCCTCTTTCCCTCCCTTCCTTCTTCCCTCCCTCCCTTTCTTCTTTCCTTTCTTCTTCCTTTCTTTTTCTTTCTTCTTTATTCCTTTCTTTATTTTTCTTTCTTCCATCCTTCCTCCTTTCTTTATTTTTCCTCCTTTTCTTCTTTCTTTCTTATCAATATCAACTGCTGTTTTTTTTTAATTGATTTAGTTAACACGCCAATCCCTTACAACTGAGCTCATAGTTAAATGACTGTTACTAATATGTTTCAGTATAATAAAACCAATAACCAGACTTGTTAGAATGTGTTTCAAGTCAAGATTAATTGGTGATGAAAATCTGGATCTCTTGTAAGAAATATGCATGAAAGTTAATGCATATATCTGGTGCCCTCTACTGAATGGCTCTGGCACCTTGTTTCTCTCTTTCCTCATTCTCTTAGATTATTTTCTAGTGAGCTGAATCGGTTAACTAATGGAGAGATATTAGACTAGGAAGGTATTATATTGAAAGGACAGCAAGGGGTCAAACTCAATAATGGTAAATTGTGTTTGATCCTAAGTAAATTAAGGTTAAAAAAAATTGATGGAGGAAAAGAATAAGGAAGGGAATTAAAGTTTTATCATCTTTTTTTTTTTTTTTTGAAGGAATAGAACAATGTAGAAGAAGGAAAAAATAGAGACTATTTCTAAGAGGGCATGGAGTATAGTGGAAAGAGCGCTGGCTGATGACTTCAATGCAAGTCTCACTGAGACACAAACTGACTAAATGACCATGTCCTAGTCACTCAATCTCTCATGACCCTCAGTTAACTTTCTAAGATTAGAAGGTTTTGATCAGCTTTGGGACAGTGCTTTCCTTGACTTTCTGATTTTAGCTAGAGATTCTCTATATTATTGAAATCATAGGCCAATTTTTAAAAAGTTAGTTCATTCTTACAGTTTTGTATAAACTGTTTATATCCACAGCAAATGAGTAATTTCATGTTTATATATAATTATTTCATTTGGAAAAACCAAAAAACTTAAAAAAGATTACAGAACAAAAATAATCTAAATCACACTCCCACATTTTAAAGGAGAGGAGACTCCTCAAAGATTAACTGAGTAATATACTGTTACACAGATACTCAATAGCAGATAAGATACCTAAATCTAAGGCTCCTTACTAGTAAAGTTGTTCTCTTCCCATTTTATCATGTTTCCTTTTACCAAGAAAATATATTTAAAGACCTTTAAATAAATTGAGTGAAGTTTTAAGTACAAAAATTTATGTTCAGAAATAACATGAATTATCATTAAGCATAATACAGGGATGCAAATGTCATTCTGCATGGAAAGCCGAGGAAATTGTTCAATGTTTCTCAGTCCGTCAACAAACTTTTCTTTTTTTAAATAAGTTTTATAACTTTTTTTTTTTACTTCAATATAATTTCAACTAGTGCTATAGAATGATTCAAGGATTTGGTCAAAGTCTTATTGGGATTAAATGAAAAAGCCAGAAATTTAGCAGAAATCAATTAAACCCAACCTTTCTGTGACACCATCCTGGTGGCCTGCCTTTACAGTAAGGGGAGAGACAATGAAGAATAGTCATTAGAAACAGAATTGCTGAAAGTAATTACACACACACACACACACACACACACACACACACACACACACATATATATATTGGCACTACTATGTGCCATGCCCTATGCTTTAGTGCATTACAATTATTCACTCATATGATCCTCACAATAGTCCTGGGAAATGGGTATATTGTTGTTATTCTCATTTTACAGATGAATAAACTGAAACAGAGTTTAAGTGACTTGCCCAAAATTATGCAATTTGTGAGGCCAGATTTGACTCCAGTCACAGCACTCTCTTCACTGTGTCACATAGTCAATCCCAAATTGCTTTAGTAACAACAGATTCATCATCAATTAAACATAACCAGTTTATTGATTATTGTCATAATCTAGAAGCAAGGTATTATGAATTTGAATTACAGTAGCAGTGGACTGAGAAAGACAGGGATGGGTATATTTTGAAACATGAATTAATATGCGTGAATGTGATTGTAGTGAAAGGAAGGGAAAAATTGGCACAATTCAATGATTCAATGGATAGAGCACTGATTCTATAGTCAAGAATCAAATGGATAACAATATTTCAAATTCAGTGAATTGAGGGAAACATATTTAGGTAAGCTTTGTTTGGGAAGAGCTTTAAAATTTAGAGATTTATTATACATTGCCTTTGACAGATAGGCTGGTTGATTTGGGGATATTTCTTCCAGATTTCTAAAGCTGTGATTCTATGAAGTTTTACATTTTATGATTTATTTATATTTTAAAGATCATTCTAGCTTTATATCTTTTAAAAATTTTAGCGGTCACCTAAGCATAACTTTATCATAGATAAGTTACCACGAGCAAGAGTTGATCATAGATCAAGAGCTAAAAGGAAATTGAGAGGCTGTTTTGTACAACTCTTCACTCCAAGATGAATAATTTTAATCCTCTAGCTACAGATAAACTGCAGAGCAAGATGCTGAAAATGCAGACAGATTTTTCAATTACAATTTCTGTACTCTCTTCAATACAACTCACAGCTTTGTCTCTGTCTGTTTCTGTCTCTGTCTGTCTGTCTCTCTCTCCATGGTTGAAGTATAAGTTCATTTCCAACTCCTTATGTTTACCTCTGTGTGTCTTTCTGGTTCAATTAAATTTCTTGTAAACAATGTATTATCACATTGCACTTTCTAATTCACGCTGGCTACAATTTTTATGAGTGAATTCATTCCATCGACATTCATAATTATGGTCTTTAATCTTGACTGTTCCTCAATTCTATTCTCTTAATTTTTTCCTCTCTATCACATCTTCAATTTTTTTAAAATTCTTTCCATTGCTTCTCTTAGACTGCTTTCTATCTCATGATCTCTCCTTTGTTTTTGATCCCTCCCCTCCTAATTCCTTGCTGATTAAAATGAATTTCTATATTCAGCCATGTGCTCTGCTTGTGTTTCTATACACACACACACACACACACACACTCATAATAATACAAATGTGTGTATGTATGTATATGTGTACATGTTCTTTCTTTCTTGAACTACTTCAGATGAGATTGATGTTCAATTATTGTCCACTTCCCTCATCTATTGTCCTCTCCATTATACTCTTCCTTGCATATTTCTTTTAAGTGAAACTATTTTGTCTTTTCTTTCTCTCCCTTTCACATGCTTTCTATAAATCCATATTTATCATTCTTTCATTTTTTTTCTCATTTTAATTTTTTTTCATTTTTATGCTACAATAATATTATGTTATATTTTTCATGATACAGTTATTCCCCAGATGCTAAACACATTTGTTACATATGAGTTTGTCACATTCTAAAACTTCTTGAATAGATATTTTTGTACAAATGATTCTTTTTCTTTTCTTTCAAAAATATCCTTAGGAAATTAGTTTTGTTATTTTTTTATTGTAGTATATTTATTTGTTTTTAATACACACTGGATTATGAATCAAGTTAGGAGAGCTAAAGGGATAAACCATTGGCAAAAAACAGAACTAACGGAAAAAAAAAAAAAAAGGTGAACATACCATGTGTTGATATACATTCAGTCTCCTTAGTTCTTTTTCAGAATGCAGATGACATTTTCTGTCCAAAGTCTATTGGGATTGCTTTGGATCACTGAACCATTCAGAAAAACTATGTCTTACATAGTTGATCATTGTATAATCTTGCTGTTTCTGTATACAATGTATTCCTGGCTCTGTTTGTTTTGCTTAGCATCAGTTCTTGAAAACCTTTCCAGGCCTTTCTAAAGGCCTTCTTCATTTTTTATAGAACAATAAAATTCCATTACCTTCTTATTCCCCAACTTGTTTAGCCATTCCTCAATTGATGGGGCCTCTCCTCATTTTTTTCAATTCTTTGCTACCACAAAAAGAGCTACTACCAACATTTTTGTCATGGACTTCAAGTAGGCCAATAATTGTCTTCTGAGCTTCATGAACTTCTGAAACTCAGATGTCAAAACAAAATTTAAAGGTATATAAAAGAAAAAGAAAAAAAATAGAAATTTGAATTTCATAGGGTGAATAAAAAAAAAAGTACATATCCATAATTTACAGTTGCAAAATAGGCTATGAACAAAAAACAAAACAAAATTTAGTATGCTTAATATGTTTTGCACACTTTAGTAGTAATTTAAGATCTCATATTTCAGCTTTTAAATTATTTTAATGTATACACATAGACATAAATAGGTTTGTATCTATATGTAGATATAGATGTTCATTTAGAATGAGATGTACCTTTCCTTTATGAAATGATAGATAAATACTTAAAGGTAGACAGATATACAGTGAGACAAATAGTTAGATAGATCCATAGATAAATAGATAAATAGATGGATACTAAAGATGTTTCATGCCTTGAGAAGATATTTGATATTATACATATCCATTCAGAGTTCTGTATGCTTTATCTGCATAAATAAAAATTTTCACTTGTCTGCTCCTAATATGCTTAGGGAGATATTCTTCCTTTTTATTAAGGTTTTTTTTTTTTTGGTTAATTTTCAGAGTAATCTTGTCATTTAATTAGTATATTGATCTCTGTAATTTAACCTCCTTTCTCTAGTATGTGTGCTTTTCTGCTGAAATATGTTATTTTCTGCTCTCCACAACAGACTTTACTGCCCTAAATACATTTTATTCCAGTATGTTGTGTATTTGAGAGGAATAGAAATTTTTAACTTTGATTAGAGAGATTTTTATTTTGATTGATTTTAAATCTTGTACACAATTGAGATTTCTGACCATCTTAGAAGGTTAAAATCAATGAATATGATTTAGGGTAACTTTTGAGAAATAATTGCAACTGAAAACTTGAAAGATGAATTGTTACTGGTCCCAAGAAAAAAAATGTCCTCTAGTTCATAGGTCCCTTCTGATTTTCCTTAGCATAAAGAACTGACAGAAGAAAATATGGGTGGTTGTGAAATAGACTGCCTCCCTACAGTATGTATCCAGAGGATGGCATAAGGTACAATAGTAAACAATTCAGGATTCGAAGAGGGGGGAAATAGGTTCAGATCCTTACTCTACCATTCATAAATTATCTGAGTCAGGGCATGCAAGTCACTTAAACATTCTTGTGTGGTTTCCTTTTCTATAAAATGATGATGCTGGATTAGATAATCCCTAGATACTCTGGGCATATAGAATCTGCCAAGTCATATCAAATCTACCACTTCCACTAAATTATCAGAAGAATACTTACATATGGAGCATGGATATAACAATACCACTGCACAATACAGACACAAGGATGTAGAGAAGTGGGAAGACAGAAAATGATGCAAGATGAAGTAAGCAGAAGCAATAAAACAATAGACAAGACTACCTCAATGCAACTGCACAGAACAATAACAGAAAAGCCCATTAAAAAGAAATGCAGTTATACTGACAGCATAGCTTAGAAGAAAAATGTCTCCACTCAAATGTTTGAAGAAATATTTATTGAGTTCCTACTGTGTATCAGATACTGTGCTTATCAATGGAGATACCAAAAAAAAAATGAAAATAAAGGCAGGGCATGTCCTCAAGGAGCTTAAAAACTAAAGAGGGCATCAACACAAAAGGAAACTGCAGGAAGACTTTAGAAGTGATAAGTTTATCCTTGTAAATGTTCCATGGAATTGGCACCAGACAAGACAGTGGATACAAAGGAGATGTGAAGACTAAATCATTATATTTAAAGTGGACAAGAATGAGAACAATTGAAGACAACAACAATAGCAAAACCCCAAAAGAATCAAGACAAATTTTTAAATGATTTTTAATTCATGGTATTGTTAGAGTCAAAGGAAGCCATTGTCTTTATCTCCATCTGTTTGAATGCCACATTCTTTTGTTTTCCTTCCTTATTCCAGGAAATTATACAACCACATTCATTGAATGTGATTCTGGGATGACATGATCTAAGTTTACATTTTGGGGTACAGCTGAGATTTTTGCTTCACCTCCAGTCTTTATTTTGATCCTAAGCAAAAAAAAAAAAAAAAAAAAAAGATATATTATGCTTTAATTTTATATTAGGCCATTTTGCTGGTTTTCTGAGACATTGATTCTGTCCCAATGCATTTTGGGGGAGAGTCAGGTAGGGACTAGGAAGGAGAGGTGAAGTGGAAATGTAAAAAAGCTTCTAACTACAACAAAAGAAAAGTTGAGTCTTAGGATTCGGACAACCTGAAAATATAGAAAATGTTTTTAGTTTTGCCATGGAAAGATTTAGATCTATAGGAAAAATGAACATGCAAATCAGAGATTTAGTAATAGGAAGGAATTGAGAGGTAATATACTTCAAACTTTTCATTTTATAGAGGAGGAAACAAAGAAATAGAAAAATTAAAGGCATGGCTTAAGTACAGATTACTTCATAAGACTTTTCTTCACAAGGCACTTTTTTTTTCTTTAACTCTGTCTTTTATAACCAATTTCTATATGGATCCTTTACTATGGACTTACTATTTGAATGTGTGCTGATCTTGAGAAGTTGAGTTCCCAGAGGGTCAAATGATGCTTTGCTATCTAGGGATAAATTTGTGAATTATAAGTCCTCATTCATTAGTTCATCAACATTCACTGATGTTTCTCATTATCAATTAACCATCAAAATGATTCTACTGAGAAGACTTGAGTGGAATAAAAGAGAATAGAATGCAATAGAATAAGATGGGAAATACAATAGTTTCTAGCAGGCAAGAACTGTTTCTTGTTGTCTAATTGTATCCTCATAGTCCAGCTCAGAATGTTGTAAATAGTAGCATTGTAATAAATTTTGTTGCCTTGAATTCAATCAAAATCAAACCCATATTTATTTTGGAATAGAACCATCCTGAAGCAGAATTTCCTTTTCTTTGTATATTCTTTATTAGAAAAGATTTTTTTTTAAATGATGGATGGAGCAGTAAAAATCTAATACTAATATCTTTAAAACTAGTCTAGTTCTTGTCTAGCCAACTGTACATAGATCATATCCTTGGCACAACTAATCACATGAGGGCCTTATCAATAAGTACCTACTAGTGTTGACAAATAGCAATTATTGTGTATCATCAAGTCATTTCCCCCCTTAGCAGAGAGTAGTGATGTATGTATACAGACATATATACTTATATATGGAAGAAAGATATGTATGCACAGAAATATATCTAGAAGTGTGCATATTTATGTGTGTTTCTTGGAGAGCTTTTGTTTGAAGCTCTTTTATCATGATTTTTCTATTTAGGAAACAACCACAGCTATCTCCCATCAGTATCCTTATTATTAGAGTGACTTAATGGCCTGCCTGTGATTTATTACACAAGGAAAAATTTTGGCTTTGGATTCCTAAATCCTGGATTCAAATCATTCCTCTCACACTATTGCATGACCTTGGGGAGCTTGAAAAATCATTTCTCTTACCTAGCACTTCCCTCACATGTATTTAGGGAGCACTAAGTCATCTCCACTCCATGATACATCCTTCACCCCAGAAAAAAATTAGTGGAAGTTGGTACCTATTTTCAAAATAAAGATCACATGAGGGCTGCAAAGAGCAGTTCATTTCCTCCCGCCTACTTCGAATAATCTTCATGCATAAATAAAAGTAGCATTATTCTATTCTAATTCCTTCTATTGATAGTAAATCAGAAATACATTGGCAGAACACTTCCTAACATAAGAGTTTAAGTGGTATAAAGCCTTATTTAATTAAAGTAACATTTTCTTGCTAATTGGGAAATGATTCCGATGACTTGGTATAATTAGTTTGATTAGAGCAGTTTCCCAATTATGTTTTCAAGGAACTTTCTAATAAGGAAGGGGTGGATTCTTTGGACAAACTATCAGGGTTTGAGACTTTTCATTTCTTTTAGATTTGATCAAGTTCAAATTATTTCAATTCAGTACAATACAACTAGCATTTATTGAATGTTCATTGTGACAGGCATTAGACGAGGTACTGGAGACACAAAGACAGAACTTAATACTGTCAAAAAATTAAAGGAATTTATTTTCTATGGCAGAAAACAACAAATTTTACATGTATGTATACAAATATACAAACATATATAAGATTTTTTTAATCCATTGGTATCTGAAACTTCTAATGAAGAATTCACCTGCTCATCTACTACAGATTAGTTCAACAATTAATAAGCATATGGATTTGCCTGAGGCATGAAGCAATATGCCCAAGATCACAAAATAACACATTCTAAAGCCATGATGGAATTCATATCTTTAACTTTAATTTCCAACCCCCCTTTCCTTGAATCCTGTGGGTTTCCTTGAATAAGTGGAATGAGAGATGGTGAAGAGCTGAGGATAGATGAGATTTCAAGCCTGGTCTTCTAAGAATCCAATGAAATTCTGATCTTGCCGATATGGAGATATGTGGCAACCAGACAGGTCATGACCTATTCTTTACAATGGGATTTGTGTCACTTTCTAAATCTTCCACTATTTATTATTATTATTATTATTTTTGCTGAGGTATTTGGGGTTAAGCGACCTACCCAGGATCACTCAACTAGGAAGTGTTAAATGTCTGAGACTAGATTTGAACTCAGGTGCAACTGACTTCAGGGTTGGTGTTCTATCCACTGCACCACCTAGCTGTGCTGGATTGCATTCAATTCTTTTGAGTTTGTGAAGCTAATAATTAAGGGGACTACAAGGAAAAACATTTTATTATGAAATGGGATAGTAATTTTTAAAAAAGATTTATCAAGTTTCTTGAACAATGACCTACAAAATCAATAAATTCCTCAAATTTATGTATGAATGTCTTTAGAATTTTTAATAAGCATGCTTCAAATTATTTTAATCACTGGGTGAATTTGATACTGATTATTATTCTTTTGAAAATTAAAAAAATCAATCTTGACATTCTCCCCATCTCTTCATATCCACAAATTGTATCTTTCTGAAATGAGAAGAGAGATAAAAAACATAAATGAATTGGATATTTGTTATATAGGAAAAAGCGAATAGTAAGGACTTTTTGGATAAGCTTTCTTATTAAAAGAATCAGTCCCATTCTCTATTACAGATTTATAACTATAACTCTTTTATATGCCATATAGTTCTCAAAAGTGCAGATTGGTTAAGTAACTTCAGATCAAAGATTGCAAAATTATATTTGGAGTTTGAAGGATTGTAGAGATCACTGAGTCCAACATCTCTGCCCTTGCCTTATTATAGATATGGAAACAGAAGACCAGTGAATTGGCAAATTATTGAAAGTTACAAGTAGGAAGCAAAAGGAAAGTTTTGAAACCAGGTCCTTTGACTCCAAAGCTAAATTCTTAAAAAAAAAAAAAAAAAAAAGGCATTTTTATTATTTCCAATCTATAGAGAGCTCTCACACGTTTCTAAATAGAATATCACCGAAAATCTGTCTTATAAATATTCCATGTTGGTAAATAATGACTCAAACCTGCCTCTTTTTATCTACTTACCAGAAAGTTAAAATTCCCATTCTTATTTTGCTCTGTCTCAATCTATCCTCCCAATTTCCTTACTCTTCTCATGCATATTTGAAAAGAGGATATTGACCAGCATGGTTTCTCTTTAGTCATTGGAGCTGAAAAGTGTCTGTGCTAGCATCAATCAGATTTTCCTATAAATAACATGTCCTGCTTCCCATGTCATGGTTGGATATCATTCTGAAAGCATTATCATTAATTACTTTTTGAAACAAAGGGCTTACTTTTAACACAATTCAATTTTTTTTTTTTTTTTTGCTAAAGATGTTTGATGATTTTGTATTTGTGTCATTTTTTTTTCCTGAAATGTTAAGCAAAATCCACAAACTGTTTTTTTTTTATTCCTGATCATGTATATAAGAACTGTTACCCACAGTTTTCCATATTTACAGTAAAAAGAGGCAGGTGCATTTCCTTAATTATTCTCAAAAAAAAAAAAAAAACAAGATTGGCTATTATGTGTTTACTGAATTCATGTTTTGTTCTTATTAATTTTTTATTCACATTAATGAAATCATTGTTGCTATTGCTTTTTTTTTGGTTCTTCTTAGGATAATAATGTATTCCATGTAAGCTTGGAGAATTCTTATTTAAATTTCCAGTCCTAATAATAAGTTGAATCTCTACAGCTTGATTACATCACCTTCTCAGGGCTCTAGAAGTCTTCTTTGCATCTCAAGAGTGTGTATCACAGGGTACAGGGCAGGGGTGGAAAACTTTTTTTTTTTTTCTGCCAAGAACCATTTGGATATTTATAACATCATTCACAGGGCATATAAAATTGCCAACTTACAGAACTCAAGCATTGTGAAGTTGTTTGTAGCCTTTGGCTCATCATTACCTGTGGTTGCCTTAGCAAATGATTTGGAGGTCTAATATGTTCTGTAGGCTGATGCTCCCCACCCCTGGTATAAAGATAAGAGGATTCAAACTCTGAAAGCAAATGAGGCAAAAGTGTAAGTGATAGTTCCTATTGGCTAGGCTTCCTAGTCTTCCATTTGCAGAGTTTGAGAAGTTTCAATGAAAAGTCTGAATTGATTTTTCTAGGTTTTGACTGATTTGATCTTATTACCATAAGGGTACTCTCAATTGTCTTCTCCAGTACCTCAATTTGAAAGCATTAATTCTGCAGCACTCAATTTCTCTTCTAGCTCAGATCTCTCAGTCATGCATTGTTACTGAAGAAACCATAGTTTTGATTAGATGCACCTCTGACTCTTTTTTAGTAAGTGGTCCAGATTTATCAGGGCTTTCCTTCCAAGGAGCAAATGTCCTTTAATTTCATGACTGCAGCTGCCTTTCAGAGTGATTTTTGAGCCTAAGAATATAAAACATGGCATTTTCCATTTCTTTTCACTCTGCCAGGAAGTGATAGGAATACTTGTAATGATCTTATTTTTTTTTACATTAAGTTTCAAGCCAGCTTTTACACTCTCCTTTTTCACCTTCATCAAGAGGCTTCTTAATTCTTCCCTTTCTGCCATCAAAATGATAGTTTCTGCATATCCGAGATTGTTGAAATTTTCCTAGTAACTTAATTTCTGACTTTTTTTTAGTCCAGCCTGGCATTTTATGGGATGTATTCTGTATATGATTTAAACAAATTAGGAGAAAATATGTTCATGTTTCATTTTTGAAGAGGACCAATGATATATCTTGACTTCTTGAATATGAATTAACTTTAAGTGAGGCAGAGTCACACTCACTTCCAGAATCATCAAAGTCCAGTGGCAAGACAGAAGTCATGATGATGGGTGGTGGCCTGAGTTGTAGGATGGGATCTTCAATATCTGACTAAGCTGCAGTCACTGCACAGTTCCAGCTTCATCCACATTTATGGCAATTGAAAAACATTGTTCTTATCTGTCCAAATGACCTGGGTAGAAATTTGCATTGCTTGGGACAGACATTTCCTTAACTCACCAATAGGTTTGAAGCCTGAGTTAACCTCATCTTGGTTTCATTTATCTGCTCAGAAACTTTTACTATCATCTGCCAACATCACTTGTTGCAACTTCATGGAGTCACAGGTGAGATTTGGGTAAAAGGTGGACACCAAAGGTGTCCAACTTTGAAAAGGGTTTCCCAGGCTCTCATACAAGAGGTGTTAGTGCTCCCTGTACTCCTCACATACTCCAAAATGACAAAATATAACCTTGTTGTACTCTTTTTCCATTCTTCAACCAATCAGTTGTTACATGTTTTGTTCTAACTCTTCTTGATCCATATGACACTTTCCTCAAGAAATAAGAGATGTGATCTATATATCCTAGTAACTTTTTAAGGATTTACCACATGTTGTTTCATCCTTACAGTAAAAGGCTTTAATGTAGTCAATAAAGTAGAAGAAGGTTTATTTCTTTATTTCTTTGTTTTTCTGGAATTCCTTTGATCCTACATAATCCAGTGAATGTCACTTTTTTCCCTAGTTCCTCTGCCTCTTCAAAAAAGATAATTTTGATAATTCTTGGTTGACATATTTTTGAAGCCTAGGTGGAAAAAATTTAAGCATAACCTTGCTAGTGTGTAAAATGAGTGAAATTGTTTGGTAATTGTCCTTCTTTGACAATATATTCCTTTAGGATATGTAGAGGGCTGAAACTTTGAGTGTTGCACTGAAGTTGGTTCAAGCACTTAGGGCTAATTACTGATTGGACAATACTCTATGGGCATATGCTTGGAAAACGGTACTTCCCACTATCCTGTGCTGGCTCAATGATTGGTGTATACAGAGGATTGTAGGAGGGACTACGGGGTGGAGTAAGACGAGCCAGGCTCACTTTAGCAGTAGATGAGGAAGAAGTTTATGGAGATTCTGCTTCCATCCTGTTCACTTCTATCCCTAAAGACCAAGAATAAAGACTAAGGACTTTTGTTTATCCTGACTGGCTGATTCTGGGGTGTCCTGGGTGCTAGCGCAGGCATCACAAGGATGGGGAAGTAAACGGATTTTTTTCCCACCACTGCTATTGTTATGTTTTCCAAATTTGCTTACATCACGAGTGCAGGACTTTAATGGCATTTTCTTTTAGTATTTTAAATAGTTCATCTAGAATTATATCACTTTCCGTCCAGTTCCAATAGTCTTGTGATGGAGAGAGCCATCTGCACCCAGATAGAGAACTATGGGAACTAAATATGAATCACAACATAGTATTTTCACCTTTTTGTCATTGTTGGCTTGCATTTTGTTTTCTTTCTCTTTTTTTTTTCCCTTTTTGATCTGATTTTTCTTGTGCAGCATGATAATTGTGGAAATATGTATAGAAGAATTGCATGTGTTTAGCATATATTGGATTACTTGCTGTCTAGGGAAGGGGTGAGGTGGGGAGGGAGAAAGAAAATTTGGAACACAAAGTTTTTCAAGGGTGAATGTTGAAAATTATCTATGCGTATGTTTTGAAAATAAAAAAAAAATAAAAATTAGAATTGCATCATCTCCATTGTTAGCAATTTAAGTCCCATTTGACTTCATTCCCTAGGATATGTGGCTTTAGCTCAGCAACCACAATACCATATTATCAGTGATGTTAAGATCTTTCTTGCATAACTTTTATGTATATTTTTGCCTCCTCTTCTTCATTTCCTCTACTTCTGTTAAGTTTTTACTTTTTTTGTCTTCTATCAAATCTATTTTCACATAAAACATAGACTCGACATCTCTTTCTTGAGGGGATTTCTTGTCTTTCTCATTTTTTTCTTCTATGTCTTGGCATTGCTTATATAAGAAAATCATCATTTGCTTTCTTGTTATTCTCTGGAATTCTAAAGTTATTTGAGAATAACTTTCCTTTTCTCATTTCTGCTTTCCTCAGTGATGTGCAAAGCCTCATCAGATAGTCATTTTATTTTCTTGCTCTTCTTTTCTGTGGAATAATTTGTTGTTGCTACTGCTGTTACTGTTTTCTCCTATACAATTTTGCAAATCTCTATCCCTAGTTCTTTAGGAACTCCATCTACTATATCTAAATGTAAATTTCTTCATAACTTTCACTTTGTATTTATAAGGAGTATTATTTAGACCATACCTATACAGTCTGCTGATTTTTCCTACAATTTGAGTCTGAATGTTACAATAAAAAGTTAGATTTGGGCCACAGTAAATTTCAGATCTTGTTTAATGGGCCAGTACTTTGTATGAGGATGGATCTCATGGCCATTACTGTGAAGGGTAAATAACAGATTCCTTTACTACTTTTGATAGTAAACTCTTTAATCGCAAGATCACATGCTCAGTTTGAATATATTATGGAATATGGTATAAGGTGTTGGTCTAACCCTAATTTATTCCACGTCCCTGCCTTCTCATATTCCCACTCGTTTTAATCAAATAAGGAGCTCTCTTTACTCAAGAATTCATGTTTTCAAGACTTAGAACACTAAATTGTGCTTTTTCTTTAATTGTTGTATTTTTTTTCTTTATACTATTATCATTATATAAAATGTTTTCCTTTTTCTGCTCACTTCCCCATACATAAGTTCACAGAGAAATTCTTAGTTTCTCTAAAATTGTCCAGTTTATAATTTTTATGGTGTACTCATATTCCATTAGATTTAAACACTGCAGTTTATTTTTCTATTCCTACCTCCCTCCCTTTCTCCCTCCCTTTCTCCCTCCCTTCTTCCTCCCCTTCTTTCCTTCCCTCCCTCCCTCCCTCCTTCCTTCCTTCCCTTCCCTTCCCTTCCCTTCCTTCCTTCCCTTCCCTTCCTTCCCTTCCCTTCCCTTTCCTTCTTGACTGCCTTCCTTCCTTCCTTCCTTCCTTCCTTCCTTCCTTCCTTCCTTCCTTCCTTCCTTCCTTCCTTCCTTCCGTTCCTTCCTTTCCTTCCTTTCCTTCCTTTCCTTCCTTCCTTCTTTTCATCTCTATCTGTATGTCTTTCTATCTAACTTGAGGAGGGGAAGGGAAAGAGATTATTGTCAAGGCACTTTAGAAAACCAGAGACTGAATGGATAATGGAGGTAGGAAATGAACAGCACAGATGAGTATCTCACAAAATGTTCCCAGAGCAGATACATACCCAGGTTACCTCTTTGAGAGAACAGTGTACAGAAATAGCCTTGGAATCAGAAGAACCTGAGTTGAAATTTGATGTCCGACTTTTACTAGATATCTGACTCTGAGCAAATTACTTTATCTTTGCCTCAGTTTCCTTAATTATAAAATGGGGAATATGCGAGGTGGAGGTAAATAGAACATTCTAAACATGGGGGAATCCAGTGAAAATTTATACCACAAACAGCCTGGAGGTGACTGCAATAATCCAGGAATGAAGTGCGGAGAGTATCCAGCAGGGGGTGCCAGATGAGTGGAATGAAGTTATTTGGGCCAATTTTTGGTGAGCCAGGAAAACAAATGGAAGTGGGGTGTAAGATAAAGTCAGAAATTGAGTTAATAACAAATTTATGAACCTAAGTGATGACCTAGGAGGGTTGTGCTAATCTGTATTTTTTAAAAATGTGTGTGTGTGTGTGTGTGTGTGTGTGTGTGTGTGACACAGAGAGAGAGAGAAGGGGGGTCAAGGAGGGAAGGAGGGGGAAGAGAAGGAAAGAGAGATGTTTAGAAAAGAAGAAGGTTGAGTGGGGAAACTGTGTAATCACAAGCCATACATGACTGTTTGTACTTTTATATATATATATTAATCTGTCTACTGTGTAATCATATATATATATATATATATATATATATATATATATATATTATATATATATATATATATATTAATCTGTCTACTGTGTAATCACCAGCTACGGTCCATAGGGTAGAATCTATCCCCCCATCTATCTATCCTCTCTGATTCAGATTGTGAGGCTGCAGGGGGATGAAGTAGAAACAGGATGTTTTGTTTTTCTACCTGGTTTGGCATCTATGTTGAAGGTATATGCTAAGAAGGCTGGAGGTTGAAGGGTTGTATGATGAGAGAATTTTAAGGGCATCATTATTTGTGCTGGAAACAAGCCCATAATTATCTCGGTGTTAGGGGGATGGGACAGAAATGATGGGATGCTATAATCTTTTTTTTTTTTAATTTTTACCATTAGTTTAGCATAATATCTATAGTGGGAGGAAGGGTCAGGTCATAACAACCTCAGCTTTGGACAGCATTGGTCTATGTCCCAAGACCTTGAGATTTCAAAGTTATTTTGAGAAGAAGGATTTACATCAAGGTCTCTAAAAATGTGGCACTTTATCTATTATATTATACTATCTTTCTAGATGATGTTCAGATAGTGAAATAACAGTATCAGAGAATGGATTAATCATCACCTAAGAGGTAAGGAAGTGCAACACTGAAGGACATCAAGGGAGAAGGATTTAATACTTCTCTGCAGTGGAATTAAACACTCTGCAGAGTATTAAAAGAATCCCCTCCCTCCCCCCACCCCGACCCCCACAGGGGAGATTCATTTGAACTCAGGATCCAATGATGGGTATAATCTGTGGGGATGTTCAAGATTAGTTTTATGCCAATGAATAAAAGCACAAAGCATCTGCATTCGTGGGAAAATAAATAGACCAGTTTGATTGGTGCCAAGATATTATGTGAGTTATTAGTGGGCAAGAAGTTGGAAAATTTAGAGGCCAGAATGTAGTTGGCCTTGAATTGAAAATTGAAGATGTTGTTCTGGGAACTGAAATGACCACATTTCTATTAGAGTTTTCTACATTAATCAGAATATTTGCTGAATTCTACAGTTGTTGCCCTTCTTCCTAAACTTTCAGAGCTGTAGGAAGTTTCCCAATATCCCTTTCCACTAGTGCAGCTTCATTCCTAGGTACTAGCTGCTTTATCTTGGCAAAGGTCTAAAACCTGGGAGCCTCTCATGCTATCTTATCATTGCCTATGGGATGTCTTTTGAGGAGTCGCCTCAGGGAACCACATCATCAGATAGAGCTACCTCTGAGGAAGCTGGAGGCAGAAAGACAAGTGGGGACAACAGAAGCATCCTTCTCATCCCTGAAACTCAATTGGGAGGTCCTGATTATACTGGGAATTGGGAGTTGAAAAAGAGAAGAAAATAAACAATTGCAGATGCATGAAGTAACTGCCACAGTCAGCTATGGGTTCGGTACGTTGCTCTACAGATCAGCTGCTCAAGGTCTAAACCCTGTTGGTAATAAGCATCTGTTCTAGAAGAGAGAAGAGAACAAACATAGGAAGAAGGCTCTGGTATTCTCACCCAAAGCAGAGAGAAACAACTGAGGGAGAGTTGCCAATGGAAAATCAGCATGACAAAGCATATTAGATGAGAGCTTTAGGCTAATGACCAATGCATGGATACTGGAGACCTAATGGGTAGCAAAATGCTAGATAGGAAGGAAGTAAAAGAAAAAAAAAAGCAAATAAACCAAGAAACAAAAACCAAAAATACCTCAGTAGAAGAAAAATATGCTATATCCCTGCCTTGCTAAAGACTTGTCCAGATTAGTGATTCGAGGAATAGGCAAAATTAAGAGATAAAACATTGGAGGTGGGCTGGGAATAGGTGGGGAGAGGGTCTGGAGATTTTCTAGGTGTTTTTATTTCAATTTCTTCCCTTGGTAGATCTCAATCATAGGTAGTACTCTAGATCATGAAAGGTTCCTGCAGTAGTAGATAATAAAAGGAGTCCTTTGTAAATAACTTGTTTTGAAGTCATGTCAGCCTCAATGTTTATAAGGATGTTGTTGGCAAAATTTGAGAAATGTGCCAGCTATTGGAATTGCCAGCTCCTTGAGTAGGGGAAATGAGTCGAGTCAATGAGAGATCCTCAAAATGCCCCTTTCATAGAAAATACTAAAGATGCCCTGATAAGATAAAGTACTGGATACTGATGTCCTTTTTCAGCTAAACTGACAAGAATTCAGATTGTACTGCAAAGAGTGCAACTTCAATGGGAAGGCCACATTATAAATTTGCCTAAAATACTATATTACAGAAAGCTTATACAAAGCAAGTACTCATGGGGGGGAGGAGAAATGATATAAGTATTCTTCCCCCCCCTTTTTTTTTTTTTAAATTAAAGTTTTTTTTTTAACTTTCAAAACATATGCATGAATAATTTTTCAACATTGACCCTTGAAAAATCTTTTCTTCCAAATTTTCCCCTCCTTCTCCCCATTCCCTTCTTTAGATGCCAAGTAATATGTTGTACATGTTAAAATATATGTTAAATCCAATATATGTATACAGATTTATACCATTATCTTGCTACACAAGAAAAATCGGAATAAAAAGAAAAAAAATGAGAAATAAAACAAAATGCAAGCAAACTACAACAAAAAGAATAAAAATGCTATGTTGTGATCCACACTTAGTTTCCCCAGTCTTCTCTCTGGGTATAAATGACTCTCTTCATCACAAAATCATTGGAACTGGCTTGGATCATCTCATTGTTGGAAAGAGTCACATCCATCAAAATTGATCATCGTATAATCTTCTTGTTGTCATGTACAATGATCCCCTAGTTCTGCTCATTTCACTCAGCATCAGTTCATGTAAGTCTCCCCACGTATCTCTAAAATCGTCTTGCTAATCATTTCTTATAGAACAAAAATATTCCATAGCATTGACATAACTTATTCAGTCATTCTCCAACTGATGGGCATCTACTCAGTTTCTAGTTTTACAAGTACCCTTTTAAGGTATTTTTGAAGAACTTTAGAATTTATTGTATGACATGCGAGACAATGGCATAGGACCAACCAGCATGGGGTGCCCTCATCAAAGAAAGTGCTGGGGTGTTTGAGCAAAGCAGAATTGAATTAACTCAGAAGTGTGAGTTGTTCAAATTTAGAAATATTATAGACTATTTGTGTCTGATCTGTGGTAGAGCCTGTTGGTCTGCTCAGTGACAATCTGACTCGCTGAACCTTGGTCCCAGCAGAGTGAGATCAACTTGGCCCTGTCTGAGAAGGAAAAATAACAACCAGCCAACCAGCAGGAGAGTATTTCTCACAAAAAGGATGGGTTTAACCAGTAGAGAACACTGGATAAAAGGGGAAAAAAAACCATTTTGTATTAAACTGAATTGAATAGGGACTCTTCCTCAGCTTTCAGCTTTTGTTGTACACAGCACACTTTAGTGCATGGATCAAGCAAAGAAGTTGCATGTTTATAGTGACTATAGCCTTTGCAAAGAGTTGTCAGGAAAAGCACTGAAATATAAGTTTGACATATTGGTAGCATTTTTGCTGTCAAAAATTGATGCTTGAATATAACATTATATCTTTCTAACACAAGTTTAAAATGGCTCAAAAAATAACTTGTCCCTTAAAAATCAAGTTCTCTACAAGAAGATATGGATACGTTGTGGAGATTGGAAGGGGGCATGGTTTGAGAGGCTAGGGATATGAAAAAAATCATGGATGATCTGGAAAAGTCAGGAGAACTATTGAAGACACTCATAGTCATCTAAGCAAAGAACATACTCATATCCCTGAGGTGCAGAAAGATTGGGCCAAATCCCCTAGTTCATAGCATGTGCAAATCAGGTGAGAAATTTGGAGCATTTAGATTTATTAACCTTTCCAGGTAGAAAAACCCAAGTGAGTGACATGTCCAGGTAGGAAAACCCAAGTGAGGGACCTGTCCAAAGTCGCAAATGCTCAGGTAGGAAAACCCAAGTGAATGACCTGTCCAAAGTCGCAAATGTCCAGGTAGGAAAACCCAAGTGAGGGACTTGTCCAAAATCGCAAATGTCCAGGTAGGAAAACCCAAGTGAGGGACTTGTCCAAAGTCACACATGCTGGAATTTGACCCCAGGGTACATGTTCTTTCCATTTCATCACAACAAGCTTTCTATTTAGAACTAATAAGCTATTCTAACTTCTTCATACTAAATAGTCAACCAATATCCTCAGATAAGTCAGTCACATGGGTCTTATCAGAAGGCTTTTGCAGTTGACGGGGCTTTTACCAGATACAAGTTGCACAGCTTTCTCTGACATTTCTTGGCCTTGAATAAGAGCAGATCCAAAAGGAGTTCATTACTTCAAGAACAAAAGGTCATTATAGTGCACATCAAAGCAAATTCACAAATTTATATTTAATGAGCAATTTGAGGGGCAAAAGAATATCCTTTTCTTTCCTTTTACCTTTGAATTGGTATCTCATTTTCAAATAGAATAGTACAATAAAGGGAAAAATATAAGGTGCAATAAAGATAATGATCGATAAACATTAAATTTCTTTTATTTGTCAAGCAATGTTCTAGGAATATTTAGGAATAATGATTTGATAAAAAAATAAATAAATAAAATGAGGCTGTGCCAGAGAACATCTCTTTTTACACGTACTTCCAAAGGGTTCTTAAAACACTAGGTTAATATTCCCCAAGAACAACTTTGCTTTGTAAAAATTAATCAGTCATAACCTCAACTTAAAATATTGTACCTAGTCACTTGGAGCTTGCATGGTGTGACTCCCATGCAGCTAATCTACTGCAATAGTAATAACCCCATGTATTTTCTCATAACTCTGTAGAATCTGTGGAACTGAATGGAAATAAGTGATTTGCCTGTTGAGAGCACTTTGTCTATTGAGCATAAATTCCAGTCTTTGTTTATTTTGCACCTTGTATTAAATAGCTACAAATGTGTTTTCATTCTTCAAGGAATAATAATTGAATATGGCTGCTGCTGGGTAATTTATTTTATTTTTGAAGGTTTATGAGTGCAATGAAAAATGGAAAAAAATTGCTTCTGAAATATGTGTGTTGATTGAAATAATACAGTCATAGCAGGGCAAAGTTGAAGCCCATCAGCCACTAAATGGATTAATACCAGTTAAGGGAGCATCATTTAAGAATCTGACATGGAGTTAGTCCATAAAATGTTTTCCATTTCGTATATGCTATCATCACATCGTGTTATATTTCTAATAAATCATCAGTAAAATTGTTTTGATGATGCAATTCAGTTTTCTGATCCAATTTATCTTAGGTCCTATTCGGTATCAAGTATTAGGATTACAAAGAAGAGAAAGAAATAATCCCTTTTCTCAAAGTCTTTATTATTTGGGATTACACTGATTATATAACAATATGTGTGTGTGTGCGTGTGTATGTGTGTGTATGTTTGTGTGTGAGTGTGTTTATGTATATATACAAACACATACAAATATAGAGAATGAATGAAAATTAAATATAAATTCTTCAGCTCTCAGTGTCTGTTATACAGAGCACAATTCATGAATTAGGCACAGTAGTTGCATGCATGCTATGACTAGTATTTATACAGAATTGTTAGGCAAAGAAATGAAAGATTTGTCTGTCATATAAAATATATATGCATCTGTAAACCCACATATACCTATATATACCTATATACATATATGTGTATGTGCATATACATACATATATAATATATACATAGATACATGTGTATATCTGTGTGTGTGTGTGTGTATATATATATATATATGTGTGTGTGTGTGTGTGTGTGTGTGTATGTGTGTGTGTGTATGTGTATAACTGAGACAAAGAAGAAAAAGGGGGAAGGAGTGATACAGAAAGAAATGGTAATATATATAGAGAGAGACAGAAAGACAGAGAAAGAGATAGAAAGACAGACAAAGACAGAAAGAGACCAAGAGACAAACAAAGAAAGAGACAAAGAGACACAGAAACAGAGAGACAGACACACACACCTATACAGAATGAGACAGAGACAAAGAGAGAGAAGTTTGAGGATAAGGTTTTGGGTAGAAGATGACACTTGAGTTATGATAAATAGGCAGACTGAAGTATATAAAGGGAAAGGAATTTTCAGCGGTCCTCAGTTGAGTTCATCAGAGAGCCAGAGCTTGTTGGAATTGAGGTAATACAATGAACTCTTGGTCTCCATCTGGGTTTATAACCTCAACCAGTGTAGATTCTAACAGCCCATGTATAATTTTTTTAATATATAGGTCTCATCCATTTCCTCTCATCAATCCCATCAGGGATAAGGAACTGCAGTGCTTCGCTAATGTTTTTTTGAGCCTTTCTTTTGACTTTCCTACAGACTGTGAATGACAGTGGAGCATGTGGAGTATCTAACAATTATTCATCATTCTGGCTACTCGATTGTTTCTGATCCTTATCTAGTCAAAGAGACATTTCTAAGATCTCTTCTAAACACACACATCCACACACACACACACACACACGTATGTGCTTATTTACTTTTACTGGTCATTTGTTGCAACTTGCTCACAGCCACCATATACATTTTCTTTTTTATTTTTTTTATTATAGCTTTTTATTTACAAGATATATGCATGAGTAATTTTTCAGCATTGACAATTGCAAAATCTTATGTTCCATTTTCCCCCCCTTTTTCCCCCATTTCCTCTTTCAGATGGCAGGTTGACCAATACATGTTAAATACACCATATATATTTTCACTACCATTTGGGTGATTCACAATCTTAAATCTTCAAAGACTGTGGTAGTAAAAGACTCAAAATAACACAGCTTTATGAGAAGAAAGATAGTACTAGATGGTTGTTAGTGTTCAGCGAGCTGCATTAATTAATCAGAAAGCATTTATTAGGGTTTTTGCTAGATTTTGGATACTAAGCGAAAATATGTAAATAAAGATCAAACTAATTCCCTGCCCTCAAGAAGTTCACATTCTTACTAGAGGGACAACATGGAAATAACTAGGTATATACAAGATATATGTAGATTAAAGGAAGGCACTGTTACAGAGGAAGGCACTAGTTTCTGAGACTTAGAGAAGTCTTCCTATAGAAAGTAGAAAGAAGGTAAACTAAGTCTTTACATAAACCAGGAAAAGTTTATGTAAGGGCAGATGTGAAGAAGAAAACATTATACACATAGGAAATGGTACCAAAAAGGGAGCAAATGTATTATGTATGGCAAGCAACGCACAGGCCAGGGGAACATAGGAGTTATTACAAGCAGATGGAGCTTCCCCAAAGGCAATCTAGCTCTCTTCCTACCTTCTACTGAATTCTAAGTTTAGTTCATTATATATTATAGAGCTGAAATTTAGGGATTGCTTAATTCAGCATATGGGTTCTTAATCTAAATTAACAGAGACTGTACCATAAGTATTATTCAGTGGCTTGGGTTTTTGTTTTTGTTTTTTCTGAGCCAACTAAACTAAGTATTAGAGCTAAAATAATAGTAGCTCTTAGGGACTTTCACATAAAAACACTAGGAATTTATATCATAAAGCACAACTTAGAAATATAAATTTCCAAGTTATTAGATTATTGTGATAGTTTCAGTGATTTGAAGTAGAGAATTCTTGTAAAATAATACTTCGGTGACTCTGAAAACTGAATTTTAAAGAAAGAATTCATTTCAGAGTTCATCTAATCCAACATAGATTTTTTTTTTATCAATATGTTTTGTTTTGACATCACCTATTTTCACCATTACATTCTTCTTCTTTATTCTTCCCCATCGGAGAGGACCATCCTTTATAACAATGATTTCTTTCTTTTTTTCTTTTTCTTTTCTTTTCTTTTCTTTTTCTTTTTTTTTTTAGAAAGGGGAAAACAGATAGTGGAGCCAAGATCTTTGAATATAGACCAGGATCAGCTGAACTCTCTCAAATTTCCTCTCTAAAAAACTTTTTGAAATATCTCAAAATTTTGAAGTGGCACAGATAACAAAAGGTCTAGCCTAGGACAATTTAGGAGGAAAACAGGAGAGATCTATTACACTGTGGGATTCTCAGGCCCAGAGTGTGGTAGCAGTACCAACATTGAGGTTTAGAAGTAGCTATGATAATAGCAGCCAGAAGAAGAGCAGATTTTTCATCAGCTCTCGGTCAGGGATAAGGGGGTTGAACAATAGATGCGAAAAAAAAAAAATTCCAAGAAATGATTTGCTGTCTCTGGGAGCAGTTGTGCTGATTGCCAACTCTATTGGTCATATGAAGTTACCAGTTAAAGTTTCAAGGAAGAGAGTTGTGCTTATGATCTGTCCCAAGGGATCAGGGGCTATGTTCACAGTTCAAGAGCTAAGAGAAGCATTAGAATTTGTGTTTGCAGGGGAGCAGGTCCCCTTTCTGGATAAAGACCAGATTTCAGATCATGAGAGCAGTGGTGGAACTTCTCCCACCTTGTAAACATTAAAAACATGAAAACTTTCAGAACTATTTCTGAAAATTGAAGTATGAAAAAACACAAAGCCTAGCACTGTTCTTCCCTCTCCCAGGTGAGCAGAGTTCAACTTTAACATCAAGTTCAAGATATGAGCAAATAAGAAAAATAATTTGACTATAAAAATCTGCTGCAGTGACAAGGAATACCGAAACATAAAATTAAAAGAAGATAGCAATGTTAAAACAGCTACAAGGAAAGCCTCAATGCAAATTCCTTATTGGACCCAAGGCCAGCAAGAATTTCTGGAAGAATTTTAAAATGCATATGAGTGGTAGAGGGAAAAAAAAAAGCAATGAGAATGACAGGGGAAAATTATGAAAGTAGAATTAACAGCTTGGTAAAAAGAAGTACTATATGGAATAGTGGGTACATAGCTAGATCTGGGGAAAAAAAAAAAAGACTCATCTTCCTAAGCTCAAATTGGGCCTCAAATTGGTTCATGAAGGGTCAGACATGTCTGAAATGACTGAGCAACAACAATAACAACAGAGACACTAAGATATGCTAAAGAAAACTATATCTTTAAAAAGCAGAATTGCCTTAATGTTAAAACAGGGATCAAAATTCACTGAAGAAAACAAAAAATTCTTTAAAAATGGAATTAGCCAAATGGAAAAAGACAAAAGTTTATTAAATAAAATAATTACTTAAAAATTAGAATTAGACAAGTAGAAGCTAGTTTCTCTGTGAGATTTTTAAGAGACAATAAAACAAATTTGACAAAATAAGAAAAAATTAAAAATGCATAAAATATATCATTAAAACAACAACAACAATAATTAACCAGGAAAATACTTTGAGAAGAAAGAATCTGAAAAGTATTGGACTACCTAAACGTCATGTTCAAAAAATGAGCTTGGACATCATATTGCAAGAACTTGTAAACAAAAACTTGCTTGATATCTTAGATTCTGAGGTCAAAATAGAAACTAATGATCATATCCTGAAATTGATCCCAAAATGCAAACTCCTAGAAATATTGTAGCCATATTCTAGAACTCTCAGGTCAAGAAGAAAATATTTCAAGCAGCTAGAGATAACAATTCAAATATCATATAAATATCACCACAGACATAGAAAACATTGAAAATGTGTGTGTATGTTTATTTCTATATAATTATATTTTTTTATAAATATACCATTCATTGACAATATTTCAAATTATATGCAGTCTTCCATAGCAAACATCCTCCCACACATCCACATATCTGTAGTAATTAGAAAAATGATCTTTACTATTTAAAATCTCTCAATGACTTCCTCATGGTCAGACAACACTTTCTATTAAGGTTGGGAAAAGAATTGTTTTGTTTTGTTTTGTTTTGTTTTCCCAGATCTTGAATCCAAAACGAAAGTCAAATCCTAGGTTCCAGAATCTTAGGTTTGCTGTAGGATCAGCAGATGCAGTCATTATCCAGATGAAGAAACCGAGGGCTAGAAAGTTTGTCTATCTTTATCAATGGCATATAGCAGATCAGAGGCATAACTGGCATTTGAATTCAGGCCTTTTAGTTCTAAATACTGAGTCCAATGTGCTATGAAGTCCCTCCTTTACTCTTTTCAATGAACTCTAGATTGATGTCATTAATTGATGTTGTGAATTACAACAGGTTAGATCATTTTAATGGGTCATGTTTTGTGAATTCACGAGAAGCAGAAAAGTTCTGAATTATCCTTGTCTTTTTGTTCTATTTTCCTTCACCGGGAACCCTTCTACATTAAGTAGCTAATTGCCTTACCACCGACACCAACACCCAATACTAAGCCAAGCAGAAACATATTTTCTCTTTTCTCAATCTAGTATTTCCTGAAGACAAGGAGGATAATTGAGTGTGCTCCTGTGTTCCTTTCAACAACTCAAGTTGTTCTTAAAACACTATGGCTCATACTGTATACAATGTTGTCTTGGTTCTGCCCATTTTACTCTTCATTATTTCATGCAAGTTTTTACTGAGTAAATGCTTCATTAAAAAATGTGTTGATTGACTAAACTCACTGATAAAGAATTTCAGAGAAGTCATGAGTATCTGATTAACATTGTTAGTAAAGTTTAGGTAATTTATTTCCATAAAGTTCTTATTATATACGTGTAGACATTCATATATACATAGATACAGAGTAAGCAGTTTACATTTGATTTTATCACTGGAGGGAACTACCTACCAAAAAAACTCCACTAATGATGAAGATTAACAACTCCTCTATAACTCATCCTTAGAAATTCCTGGGCACTGAAAGGTTGAAGTGACTTAGTCATACAAGGATTGAGTTTTAGAGAGATTTGCCTTCTATATTTTACCTCTTTGTGTGTTTCCTCTATCCCTCCTTCTCTTGCTCTTCTCCCTCCCTCCTTCCTTCCTTCTCTTCTCTCCACACATACATAAACACACATTTATGTTTATTATGTACAAATATATTTATTTTATGTAATAAATGAGTAACTACATATAATGATGAGACAGAATACTTTGTGACTTAAAAAAATGAAATCCCACCTCTATCTTTACATTTTATAACAATGAAAAAAAAAAACATGACAAAAAATTCCAGTCTACAAGGTCATCAATTTCCATATTCCAGGGCATCCATGGCATGTATATTCTTTGATGGGCATCTTTTTTCCACTAACACGAATTGTAACCTTTTCATGATTTTCAAAATAGGCTTCCAGAGTTTCTATGATGCAAAAATTAATCCATTTGGTATTTCATACAGATGAAGCTCATTAAGCTCAGCTCTTCTAGTCCTCACTCCATAAAGTCATAGTCCTTTCCACTGAGCACTAAGTAAATATAAACATGTATTATATGAAAACTATGGGCAAGACAATGGGTGATGTATAAGTAAGCTAGATATGGACTGGGCCTTCAAGAAGACTGCAGTCTAATTGGGGAAGCAAGAGATGAATACATAATCACAATAGGAAATAAAGTATTGTGAATGTGTTGAAGATACAAAAAAATACTAAAAGCATTTCACAATAATAGATCTAAAGAAGAAGTTAGCATTTCTCCTTGAGGAGATCAGGAAACATTCTTGGATGTGGCATTCAGACAGGTTCCCGAAAGTTGGCTGAGATGGGGAAAATTTGGGAGAGTAGAGGCAATGGCATGAAAAAATGCCTTTGGAATTGAAATTGAAATACACTGGTACCTGAATCAGAGATAAAATGGAAATTTCTATGAAAAGTTATAAAAGCAGCAGCAATCTGACTGAATTGGAGATAAATAAATTGGAAATAAATAAATCAATGAAAGAGAGAATAAGGCTTGTACGAGTTAGTTCCCTGAGGAGCCTTCTCATTCAATCCCCTCATATCACATTCCATAGGATGCTGGTTCATTCTCAGGCTAGATTACTTTGAGCGTGTCTTATTTTTTTTCTTTTTTACATCTTGTACGTCCTAATATATTCACATGCTGTTTCCTTTGATCATGTGTAAGTTCCTTGGAAAAACAAAAGGAACTATTTCACCGTTGTCTATGTATCATCGGTGTCTGCCACTGGTCTTTTGAGCCTGTTGATTGATTTATTATAACAAGAGCCCTAATTCCTTTCTGAACTATGGGCTATTTGGGGAAGAGAGGGACAGTGGGGGGCAAGGGGGGAGGAGCAATCGGATCTTACATGGCTATTTGCTAGTTTTCTTTTTTCTCAAAGGTCTCTTGACTTTGGCAATGAAGAACAGAAAGACTAGTGTGTGTCCTTGACTTTCCCACATATTATTGCCCAGATTTTTTTAGAACTACTCACTTAGTTGTTATTGCTTTTGCCTATGAAATAGGGTATATGTTGGTATGAGAGGCTGACTTTGATGGTGTCTTTGCTTGTTATTCTGACAGCTGGAGCTAAAATAAGTTATCCGTACTACATCTTCCTGCATCCTACACGGTGCTGTCGACTAGATCAGCTGCCACATTCATGATTTATGTGACTTTTTGAACCTCTGATTTATATTTCATTATTCTTGGCTTGACTGGAATTGCAACTCGAGGAAATAAAAACTGAAAAGAAATGAGTGGGGGGAAAAACCCCTGCCAAATGTATGGAAGCAAACCTGGAAAGTCTTAATGAAATTGTAACTATAGATAGAGATCCTTGCAAGAACTGAACTTGAAAGGGCCCTAAGCCAAAGGGAATTTGAAGATATTTTTAATAATTCTCCATACATTTACGTATTATCCCTTTGGTTTCCATTTTGAAACACTGAGGTCTTGTTTCTGAGAAGATAATGTAAGCTGACTTGTACCTGTGAAATTATAAGTTAAAAATAAAATTCTCAATATATCACCTCACATGTATGAGATAAAAGAGGTAAAATGGAAAATCACTTGCCCCTTAAGGTATAAACCATAGATTCACTTTTAGATGGGCACAAAGGCTTGAAATATGATAGAACATGGGTCATGTACTTCATGACGTAGACATAGCCAAGGCATTAAATCCTCCTGAATGTCAAGCAATTCTGTTTTCTTCTTTACTAAGTTCTAGACTGGTATCATCTTCCTTAGATGTTAAAGGTTTTCACCCCCTCATAATTAGAGATCCTTGTTGTATAATAATGAGTCCAAGGGCCTGAAATCTGCAGTTGGGAGGCCAAGTATCAAATGCTGTGTGTGTGTGTGTGTGTGTGTGTAAATCTGTAGTTGAAATGTAGTGTGTGTGTGTGTAAATCTGTAGTTGGGAGGCCAAGTATCAAATGCAGTGTGTGTGTGTGTGTGTGTGTGTGTGTGTGTGTGTGTGTGTGTGTATAGCACCATGTGTCTGGAATCAGGAATACCTCAGTTATCTGGTCTCAGAAACATATTCCTTGTATAATTCTTGGCAAATCAGTTAACCTCTATTTACCTCCATTTCCTCAAGTGTAAAATGGAGAAAATAGTAGCATCTACCTTCCATTATTGTTGGGAAGAACAATTGAAATATTATTTCCAAAGTTCATAGCAAAATGCTTGGCACATGATAGATACTATATATATATATTGGCACATGATAGATACTAAATATATATGTATATATATTTATGTATATGTATATATATGTAAATATATATATATATATATATATGTCACCCCCCTCCATCCCATTCTCTGGCTGACCATCCCATGAAGACTAGGCATCCCTTCTGAGAATAAAGTTTTTAAATTCATAAAATAAAACACAGATTTATAAAGGAAAAGAATTCTATAGTTATCTTTTTGAAAATTCACAAACCTCAGGTTAAGAATCTGTGCTTTAAGTCCAACATTTTTTGCTTAACCTTTTTATAAAATTATCCCTTTAGAAAGACATGCTGTTTTCAAATTTACAAAGGATTTTACATGAATTGTCTTGTCTCCTTTTTTGATCCTCACACTCATCCATTCAAGTAATTCTAATAATCCTGACTGATATTTGTACCTAGGAGAAAATAGAAGTCAAATGACATTCAGTCATGTAGCCATGGAATCTGAACCTAGATTCCCTTGACTGCCAAGTCTAGCTCTCTGATTATAACACCCCAGAGCTTCTTTAAACTTGTAATTCAAAGGATGTAGATTATAAACACGATCTTTTGTAGACCAGATACAATTGACGTATGTTAGTTTTAACATTATCAAATGAGAACCCTTTTCCCATACCCCCACTGAGCCCTTCAAGTCCTCCAGTCTTGTGAGAAGAGAAAGAAATCTTTCCCTCTTAACTTTCATCTTTATTTTATGCTTTGTCTTTCCTCATGAGAGTACAACCTATTTGAGGGTAGATCTTATCTGAATTACTCTGATTATTATTTGTATTTCCAGTGTTTAGCATTATGCCTACTACATAGTAAGCACTGAATAAATTCTCTTTGATTAAGAAAAAAAAAAACAGATAAAATCTGGCTAAGTACAAAGTGAACATAGAAAGTGATAAAATAGAACTCTTTGCAAAATAACCAACACATCAGAACTGCAACATGTGAACAAATGTTTTCTTTCAAAATAGACCCTTTGTGAAGCTTTTCACTCATTTTAGTGATGCTTCTTTTGCTAGAAATGATTTCAAAATGCTTTTTGGGGAATGCTATTTAGAGCCTCCTGACTCACAATTGATATAAATGTAGTTTCCATAGTACCAAGAATATTCTCTGTAATATTGATTATGTTATAGTGGCCATAGGGTAAAGTAACAGAAAGCATGCTGGACTTGGAATCATGTAAATTTGTGTATTTGCTCCAGTGTTGATATTTGCTGATATATATAATCATAAGAAAGGACTGAACATCTCTGAACTTTTTTTTTTTCTCATCAGGGTACTGGTATTAACTACTTTCCAAGGCTGTTGTGATATTCATATAAGATCCTCTTCATAGTCCAATGGATATGTGATATCCACTTCCATTATTCAGATTTCAACCCCTCTAGCCCTTTTCACAAGTAGACTCCTCTCTCTAGTCTTCATATACTTCATTCCAGTCTGTAACCTCTTTGACTCAGTAACAATAGCCTACTTTCTTTTCTTTTTTGTTCATTCAGTTTTATCTGACTCTTTATGATCCCATGGAGCATAGAACACCTGATGTTTAAATATTTCCCTATTTAAATGTTCCCCTTGATTTCTTTTCCTTTTATTTATTTATTATTTATTTATTTTTGGACAGGTTGAGAGATGTTTCTTATTTATTTATTTTTTTGCTGAGGCAATTAGGATTAAGTGATTTCCCAGGAACACATAACTCCGAAGTGTCAAGTGTCTGGGACTGAATTTGAACTCAGATCCTCCTGACTTTGTACTTAGCCAGGGCTGGTGCTCTATCTACTGTGCTATATGGCTGCCCTTGACAAATGTTTCTTAAATAACATTTGTCATCTATGTCCTGATACAAAATTTTGGGGAGCTGCCTTTATAGTCTCTTCTCATTATTCAAATGGGCTAGATATTAGTTATTCCTTTATCTTTTTATATGGCTAGTGTTTCTTCTTTCTTGCTTTCTTTTACTTCTTTTCTCACTTTCCCTCCCCATTTGTTTAGAAGATAAGTCTTCTTACCTAGCCTAGGTTTTCCAGAGGACAATCATGGACGCAATCTCACTGCCAACCAGCAGAGAATCTTTGGACTGGTCCATTTCTGACATGTGTTGCTTTGCTTTTCTTTTGGCACCCCATCCTCCACTTCATCTTTTTGATACTAGATAGTGCAGACACCCAATTGGTTTTAGACAGATGGCAGCTCAGAACACCTGAATTGAAGTGATCCACTTGCTCAGCCTCCCTCATTTCCAGAATTACAAAAATAAGCCATTGTACCCAGAGACTTAATTCTACATCACTAAAAACAATTAATAGTAGAAAATGACAGTTCAGAGTTGAGTGGAATCCTGATAACATATACTATAATCCAACCGTTACCTGAGCAACTGCATCATATCAGTCTTATATCACTCAGATAATGGTCATAAAGCTTTCATTTATCAAACACTATTTCCTGGCCCAGACCAATTCTACTTTGATAAGTAATGGTTGGGAAATGATTCTTTATATTGAGCAGACAACTTCCTCCCTTTAATTTCCAAATAATCTTCCTTGGACTATCCTCTGGAACCAAGCTGAATAAGTCTAATTCATCCTCCATTAGATGTCATTTTATAGATGAGAACACAGCCTCGGAGAAGTCTGGCAACTAGCCTGAAATTACATGGTCCATGGCACATCCAAGAAGTTAACGCAAGTTTTCTGACTTTAAATCAAGTGCATTTTACATTGAACCAGCCTACTTCTTGCCAATAAGCTTTGTATGTCACAGCTTCTAATTGTCTCATAACTATATTTTCTTCTCATTTTGCCCAAGCTTGGTCATTTCCTTGAAAAAAAATCACAGTCAGAATTAAGCCCAATAGTCCAGATATGGTCAGTTGCATAAATCCAAAGTCATTTATTAAGTGACTACTATATACCAGAACAAAAGACAGTAAGATTAGCAGTCTCACTTTCTTTACACCGGGTTTCTGGTAACACATATGATGATTTATTTTCTTTCTTTTGGCTGCCATGTTATACCCTTGATTAATATGGAGCTTTAATTGTACCAGAAAAGCTATCTGCTGAGCTGTTAAAGGCATGATCAACAAAAAGGCCCCTTTAGCAAGGGAATAAGAACTGTCAGCTGGGATAGAAGGATAGAGGATTTTTATAGTCTCTCTGGAGACAGAGGTATACTTGGCTTCCTCCATAGCAAGAAGGATAATCTCCCTTAGGAGATGTCACCCTGATTCTGCCAAGTAATGCCTTCACATTTCTCTCAAGCTGAGCTCAAAAAACAAGCTATTGCAATAAAGTATTCCATATTCCCTTCCTCCTACTATGTGGTGGTAGGGAAAATGGAATGACTTTTCCTCTTCCTCATTAAGCTGTCTCATCACATAAAATAATGGAGATGTAATATAGATAATTAGGCATTAATGTATTAAATACAGTGTTTCCAGCTTTTTATGCATAAAAGAAGTTATAAAGAAGTTTTCTTGATGGAATTGATTAGTATATTTGATATTGACTAGACTATTCGTGCCTAATGGCTTTTAAAAACTAAGTTTGTAGCCCTGTATTAAGTTAAATGACCCAAGGCAGAGCATAGAGCATGCCCCCTGTACATCTAGGGGGGATATGTCTTTTTTCTTACTGCCCTACCCCACCACGAACCATATTACCTATAGAGTTACTTATCTACAGAGAAGAATCTATTTCCTATAAGGATCAAAAAGGGAAAAAGACACAGAGGTGAGAGGATATGTATGTGTTTGTGTACATACATATATATAAACATACATATAGTGAAAGATCTTCAAGAAGATCTTCAAGTATCTTCAAGAGTATCTTCAAGAAGCGCTAGCTCTGAATTTTAGAAAAGGGAGTAGGACAGAATTATCTTTGGATTTTGAGTAAAGTCAATGAAAGGAAGAGACTTGAAAAGTCCAGAGTAGATCTTGTAACTGGGGAGAACAGCATGGTTAAACCATGAGATGTTACTGCCCACTTTCCATATGATTGAATTGCCTTGACTAAGTTTCTTATTTCATGTATATCTCTCTATAATGGTACTCTAAGTGGATGTTTACTCTTCCCACTGATGTTGTGTCTATCTGTGGGATAGTGTACTATATTTATGTAGGGTTGGGCAGGACAATGAAAAGCATTAGTACTACCCTTCTCACTATCTTAGTAAATGCTTTAACTTTGACTTAATTCTATCCATTAGTGAGTTGACTGTTAATAATAAGTGTACCAGTGGGGACTCATGAGCTCTACTTTTAGGATTATTTACTTATCAAATTTCCCTTTAACCGGAAGATTATAGTCATTCTTCAAGAGAACCAACCTGTGTATTCAGGTTGGAATGCTGAGTATCTCCCACAAAAACTATCCATCTATGGGATATTATTGTTCTATGGGAAATGATGAGCAAGATGTTCTCAGAAAAACCTAGAAAGTTATCTATGAACTCAAGTAAAGTGAAATGTACTCCCACAACATTGCTATTACTTTGTACATAGTATAATAGCAAGCAATGTTGTAGGATTATCAGCTGTGAATGACTTTTATATTCCCAGCAATACAATGATCCAAGACTACTCTGAAGGACTTATGTTGAAAAATGATATCCATACCTAGAGAAAGAATTGATTTTGTCTGAATACATATTGAAGCATACTATTTTTCTTGAGATTTTTTATGGGGAGGAATATGTTTTCTTTCTTAACATAACTTTTATGGAAATGTTTTGCATATGTGCCTTCTTAATTGAGGGTATGGGTGAGGAGGAAGGAAGAGAATCTAAAACTCAAAGTTTTAAAAACAAATTAAAAAAAATTTTATCCATAACTGGGGAAAATAAAAACATTAAATGTTAAAATTTAAAATTGTATATGCTGTATGTATTTATTTATGTACATTTGGTCTCTCTTGATATATTTTGATTTCCTTAAGGATAGGGATGATTTAATGTTTCTCTTTACATTTCACAACACTGAGCATAATGGTTAGTTGTTAGGATTCTTACAAGGTACTAAGACAGTAGAATTGATAGAGACGATAATTATCTAACTTAGCATGGTTCAGTATGATTGATCTGATCCTACAAGGAGATGTTATGGGCCAGAACTTGAAACAAGGTGCTAAATCACTGGAATTGATAGAGACAATGATTATGTACTTTGTACTTACTAGAGTTCTTCAAGATTCACACCTTTAAGAGAGCATATATAAGCTAGGAGCTTCAAGCAGGATGGACTCTGGGAGATTCAGAAGCCAGGATTCACTGGCAGAGATTCACAAACCAGAGAAGGCAGTCCGGCAGAACAAAGGAAGACAGAAAAGTGGTGGCAGGCTGTCCTGTGGAGAACACTGAAACCAAGATCTAGAAGGCCTCCAGAAAACTAGCCGGACCCCAAGTGAAGGATATAAGATTTTGAAGAAGACAATAAAGGAAATGGACTTTTAACTCCTAGCTGCATTCGGAGTGATTACACTGAACAGAAAGGCTGCTCCCAGAAGCCCCCCAAGAAACCTGCTCCCAGAGAACTTTATATTTTAGAGAAGAACATTACAGTTAGTGTCTAGTAAATGCATGTCAATTGATTTCATTGGCAGAGAAGTTTGGATTAGATTTTCAGCTCCATCTCAGATGGCTGATATACTACTATCCAAATGTGTGTAAGATTATTGGTAGGTTTGTGGTTTTTTGGATACCAGGATTGTTTCTCAGTTTGGGTGGTGAAATAAGTCAGTGTTTAACCTTTCAAAAGACAGATGTTAATTCTGTAAATAAGAGTCTTTTAAAACAGTTTTTTTACCAGAATCCATTAAATTCAAGCATCTGTTCATCACAACTATCCCTTATATACCTTGCTCTGTATGCATTCAGGAGTCCTTTATGAGCTGCTGGTGAGGGTGTTCACTGGTATAGAATCCCATGAATTATTTATGAAACCATCAGTAAGAATTTCAAACTATTTGCATGACAATTGATGTGAACAGAAAGAGAAGATGGGAAATTGCTCCCATGTGCCAATACTCGAGGTATAGTGGAGGGTGATTTTATCAGGATTAATGCAATCTAGTTGGTATTGTATATGTACTTTTATTAACTAAGGAAAGGGATATGTGTGGCGATAATGGGAAATAGACATTTAGAAGTCAAGGGACCTCAGAGGACATTTAGTTCATCCCCTGATCTGAACAAGGGGAGCTGCTCAAATAATCTTGAAAATGGTCACATACCTATAATTTGAGGGTTTCAAATGAAGGGGGCACCCACTACCACCCCATGTAATCCCTATTAGATAGCACTGTTAGTAAGGGGTTACCCAGCCCATATCCATCAAGAGTAAATTTTCATTTCATTTAATTTTGCCCTCTGGGGTCAAGGAGAACAAACCAATAATAATAATAATAAATAAATAAATAACAACAACAATAACAACAACAACTAACTTTCTCTTTCCTGTGAGAGCCCTCCAAAATCTGGAAAGTTATATTTCTACTAGGATAATTTTTTTTTTCAGTTTTAGCCTTCCCAGTTGCTTGATACATTATAAGTATCTTTAATATCATTAATTGTTTGAGTTCGGTTGTCTCAATTGTGTCCTACCTCTTTGGGAATTTTTTTGGCGACAATTCTCCATTCCCTTCTTGGACTCATTTTATAAATAAGGAACTGAGGCAAACAGGATTTAGTGACTTGCTCAAGGTTAAAAAGCTAGTAAGTTTCTGAGGCCAGATTTGAACTCAGGAAAATGATTCATCCTGACTTCTGGACTGATCCTCTATCTACCTCTATCTACCACCCAGTTGCCCATCATGTTTATTAATGTATAATTTGACAGTTTGGTTGCCTGTGAAGAGTAAACTTTTTGATTGGCTAATTTTTGTAATGTTCTCATGGAAATCAAATCCTGAAGCTTGTTCTTTTTTGGAGGGTAAGCAAGGCCTAAGATCTAAGAGTTTACATCAGGACAAATTTTTAAATATTATATTGTGATATCATCAAGTGTCTATCATTGCATAAACCTAGAAATTGTGTCTATACATATGTAATATGACAAAAAGGAAATATAATATCTACTGATAATTAGACTAATGGTATTTATTCTATTAGGAACTGTCTTTAAGTAATACAGAGATAGAAAGTGCCAGAGCTGTAGTGCAATGGATAAAGTGTCCAACCTGTAGTCAGCAAGGCCTGCCTAATGAAAACCTCATCTCTACCTCCTTAGGGTGTGAACTTTCTTTCAAGTGCCTCCTTTCCCACCCCATCTTAATTCCGGTGCCTTCCTATTTGTTTGGGTATTGTGTCTCCCATGAAATTGTTTGGTTCTTGAGGAAAGAGGATGTCCTTCTGCCTTTTCGGATCAAGGCATTTAATAAATTCCAATTATCTTATTAACTCAGTTCCAATCTGGCCTCAAACATTTACTAGCTATTTGTCTTTAGGCAAATTAATTAACCTTTGTCTGCCTCAGTTTCCTTATCTATAAAAGGGGGCAATAATGGAACCTATCTCCTAAGATTTTTTTGAAGATAAAATCAGATATTTGGAAGCTTCTTATAAATTTTACAATACTATATGAATACTAACATATATAGATATATGTGTATATTTATATGTATGCTTATATGTGGGTATACACATTGTGTGTGCCTACATAGATGCATAAACACACTTGTAGCTATATTTATAACTCTTCACCTTCACAAGTTTTATATGCATCTTTTGCTCACATAGCCACCTTTCTAGTTAAGTTTCTCAACATATTTAATCCAAACTACCATAACAGTGTCATATCTCTAGGCAGCTCCTCTTCAATGGTTAGTTGGTTGGTTGATTGTTGTCCTTGATTCTAAAGAACAACTAAAATGACTTCACTATTTTAGATTCAAGGTAAAGTGTGTTATTGTGGCTGATCAGACCAATATGAGCTCAGAATGGTCTGCCACAAGTCAAGCACAAATAGTCCATATGATCACTTGGGGTGGCTTCTCTAACTTGCTTATCTCATATTTCTTCTGAGTTAATTCAACTCTGCTTTGCTCCTAAAGCACAGTGCCTTATCTGATAATGGGATACCCTATGTTGGGTGCTCCTGTGCCAATATCTTCCATGTCATACAATTGATTCTACAGTTCCCAAGAGAGACATTGAAAGTGCCCGTGTTTTATTTTTTTTTCTGACCATCTTGTTAACATAAAATGGTCCTTTAAAAAGAAAAAAGGTACTTTTGTCATTCAAACAACATGGTTTTTGCTCTTTGTGGTACTTTGAATGCTTGGCAGTTAGTTCAAGAAAGGATCTCAGTGTCTGGTATCTCATTCTGCCAGGAGATCCTCAGAATCTTCCTTGGACAATTCAAATGGAAGTGATTCCATTTCCCAGCATGGAACTAGTAGATTGTCCAGGTTTCACAGGCACACAACAATGAGGTAGCACAATGGCTCTGTAGTCTTTCAGTTTAGTAATCAATCTGATACTTCTCCTCTCCCACACTTTCCTTTGGAGGTTTTGGAGGCTAGCTTTGCCAATTTATGTCCCAACCTTATTATCAATGTGTATATCCCCGCTGAATTCAAATTTTAATATAAAGTTTGGGCCAAATTAACCTACACTCAACAGCATTTGATGGTTCCCAATATCCATTAAAATATAGTGTTAACTCTTCATCCTAACACGTATGCCCCTTGAAGTGCTTCCTACTTCTTACTTATTTCCTATTTCATTCACGAATTCTCTTTTCTAATCTTCCTGGTCTCTGGCTCGTTCAGTCTGCTTGTTCAATATCATTATTTCCCCCTATTTTATTACCTCCTTTGAAAGAGTGGCTAATTTGTTGCAAGTCATAGCTTAGGTGTCAATTGCTATATAATATCCTTTCTTGAATTGTTAGCAATTATTAGCATTCATACCATCTTAACATTGTCTTTAATACACTTTGGGATGGTTTGTGTGTGTGTGTGTGTGTGTGTGTGTGTGTGTGTATGTGTGTATAGTATGTCCATGTGTATTCTGGTTAGTAGAAAGTTAGGTCCATAATACAAGAATTGTTTTTTGCTCTTGTGGGTATGGGTGTGATTGTGGTTGTTCTGCTCCCCAGAACAGCATAATAATCATTCTCAGTGAAGAAAAGTAAAAAGTACACTCGGCCTAAAATAAGAAATTACTTGTGTTCATACCCAGACCTAGATGATGACATTTCCTAACCCAGTTGGGTCTTATTTACAAAACTCAAATGAAAAAGGTGTGCTGTCTCCCTCTTGGAGTCATCATGACTCTAAATAAAGCTTGTTATAATATTGAAGAGCTCTTGTGTGAAATAGAAATATTATACTTAATCTACTTGGCCCCAGAACGTAGCACTCTCGTAACTATTGGGTCAAAAAAAAATGTGATGGGATGGGGAGATTGGGTTATAATGTCAGTTTCCGAAACTTCATCACTCTGTAAGAGTAGAATGAGAAGGTAAGGGACACTTCAACACTGAAAACCCTCACTTAAATTCAATGCACTGCAGGAGAATGGGGAACCTCCCCCAAATATCTCTTCTCCAGAAGGTCAGAGATTTATTTCAAGACTCACAGTAGTTACCTATAATAAGCTATCATTCCATTCTACTAACAAAGAACATGAACATTCTCATTCTTGCCATTATTTTCCAAGCGGCTAGCATAGGTTGTATATTACAAATGGCTAAAGACGCTATAGTATTAAACAAAACTATCCCAATATTCGACAAAACCTGTGATCTCATCAATTGGTATCACCTTCCTCACTGCAAATCAAAATTCATCCATGTGTATCTTTGTTTTCCCTAGAACATTTTTGTCCTTATTGAATAATTTTATATAAAGGCTGTACCCAATATACTAGGGACCTTCTTTCCGCACCTTTGACATCATGAGGATACTAATAATGCATGGGGGATTTTCATTGCTGTTCAGACTTCATGGTCCAATTTCTGGTATTGTCTCATTAGGGTGTCATCGAAACAAGTACTATTTTTCCTAGGAATATTTAAAAATCAATATCTGAACAGATTTTTCTAGGTGAAATTTCACGAAGAAGAAGGGAGTATTTTTGGCCCCATGTTCTCCTTTTCAAGAATGAGAAAAGTGAAGTTTGGGAATAAGTCACTTCCTAGAAAAAGTTAATTACTTATAAAGCTCAGACCAGAATCTAGATCTTAGGATGCCCCATGAAATCTCATTGTCTACTTGTTCCTATGATCTCATCATTCCAATTTGTCCTTAAATGGTACAACAATATCCAAAGTTATGCTTGTTTTCTTGTCTCCACACATAACATTTAAAAAGGGTTTTTTTAACCTCACAATGGAGGTTGCTATATCATCAATGTTTAAGAGTTAAAATAATGGGCAGGTATATAGACCAAAGTCAAAATGATTACGAGTGTCTGTTGGGAAAAGGGGGAAAAGATTTAAAGATAGCTCAAGTAGAAGATGCAATTTAGAAAGGAAAAAAAGTAAGGGCCAGGTAGAAAGGGAGCTTAAATTAAAAGACAATAATAATAATTCCCCAAGGAACTTAATATTCTGAGCTTAAAAAATCAAAGAAAGACAAAATTAAAGCTGATTTCAACTTAGAAAAATCTAGTATAACAACTTCTTATTCATTTCATCCTTATAAGGAAGATAGTTTGCAGAGAATAATGATGGCTCATATTTATCTGATAATGGGAAGTAGTGCTTTTAACTGGCCTTTTCCAAAAGTTTTCACACAAAAGGGAAAAGAAACATAGAGCAATTTCATGATCAAAGAAGATGACAAAGTGATAGTTTTTGATTTTTTTTTGTTTTGCTTTTACTTATTTTTTTGAGATTGGGGAAAATCTTGACATGTTTGTATACAGTGAGAAAGAAACTAATAAATGTGTTTGAATGTGAGAGAAAGAGAGAGTATTATTATGGGATGTAATTTTCCAGAGAATATGGGAAGGGTTGAGATCAAGAGTATAAGTAATGCTTTTAGTTATGAGAAGGAGATATCTCTATCAAGACAAAAGAGCGAATAAGGAGAAAGTCAAGAAGATCAAGAAGACTTCTGAAGTCTGGAGAGGGGAAAAAAAGGAAATCTATTCTTCTGACTTCTATGTTCCCATAAAAATATGCTGCAAAGTACTTATCAAGTATAACAGAATAGAAAAGGTAGGGGAGAAAATTACAGAACAGAGAAGAAAGTGTTAAGATTTGGGATGGGAAATGTCATCTGCATCTAGACAAAGAACTATTGAGACTGGAATGAAGATTGACTTCCCACTATTTTAACTTTTCTCTCTCTCATGTTTTGTTTTGTTTTTTTCCCCTTTTGTCCTGATTTTTCTTTCACAACATTACTGTTATTATATTTAGAATGATTGTGCAAGTATAACCTGTAGCAGATTGCTTGCTGTCTTGGGGAAGGGGATATAGAGGAGAGAGGGAGAAAAAATGGAATTCAAAATCTTATAAAAATATATGTTGAAAACTATCTTTTCATGTAATTAGAAAAAAATGAATTTAAGAGGAAAAAAAGAATTACGAACAATAACCAATTAACAAGTAATATGATATATGTATGCATGTATGTTTATATTTATGTATGCTGCAAGGTGAGGGGAGAGATAGTACTTTTGCTTTTATTTTTATCCTGAGTGATTAGCACAGTATCTGGCACATGGTAAGTGCTTAATAAATGTTGACTAAGTTCTATTAAAAATAAAGTAATTGTAGAAGAACAGTAAGAATGAGGAAGAAAAATGAGCCAGACATTTTAGTTCAATTTCAATTCCACAGAATGTGTTTTAATTCTGATGTGGCAACTTACTGCTGTACTCTTACAAATATGCTTTTACTTATGGGTATTTCCATTCTATCCTTCATCTCCTTGGTGATACAGACCCAACAATATTAATATTGGGCCAAAGGAATATACAGTTTATTGACATTAGAGGCACAGTTGCAAATCACTTTCCAAAATGATTAGATCAATTCACAGCTCTCTCAGGTGTTCTTGAATGTGTTGTTCTCCCATCTTTTCTTTTTTTTTTTTTGTCATCTTCTTTAAACTTGGTAGGACATCATAGTAGTTTCATTAGAATTTTTATTACTAGTAATTTAGAGTCATATAAAGATCCAAGATATTTGAGTTCAAATTTAATGCTGTTTATATTGTTTTACATTTCTTCTTAGAGTTTCAGAGGGGCCTCAGATTCACTTTAATTTGACCAAGATTGAGTATTTATTCTTGCTAAATAAATATATATGCTAAATATATATACATATGTGTGTGTGTGTGTGTGTGTGTGTAAAGAAGACTGGTTGATGTTGGTTAGGGGTAGAACATGATGAAGAAGAAATAATTGCAAAGAGGTAGCATGAATTCAACAAGGAAATGACAGAAATTACATATAATTATTTGGAGAGAGCACAATGGGAAAATGTCACTTAGTAGTACAGGAAAATTTTGTAGGTATAATTGAGTTAAGAAAGGGTTTTTTGTTGTTGTTGTTGTTTTTGTTTGTTGTTTTTTAGGTTGTTTTTGTTTGTTTGTTTGTCTTTTGGCAAGGTAATTGAAAATAAATGACTTGCCCAGGATCATACAGTTCAGATCCTCCTGACTCCAGGGACTAAAGTTTCTTTTTTAAAGCAAAACAATAGAATGTCTGAATGTCTGGTGGAAAGGACTCAGTGGAGACACTGCTAAATCAAAGAATATGTTAAGTCTTGCCTTTCCGGCATAGTTCCTCTCCAGAATGGTTGGATCATTATAACTCCATCATCAATGCATTGTTGTCCCAGTTTTCCCACATCCCCTTCAACATTTGTTATTATCTTTTCCTGTCACTTTAGCCAATTTGAGAGGTGTGAAGTGGCACCTCACAGTCCAGACATTAATTTCAAAAAGCTTATATTCCAAAGGAGAAAACCACACAAATGAGAGCTTGAAAAGGTGAGAGGAAGGAAACATGCATAAGACATAATTCTGAAGTCCAAAAGATGAGACAAATACCAAGAGGAAATTGGGACCCTAAACAAAATAAAGGCTTCAAGTTGAATCTACTAACTGAAGAATCGAGTGTATTCCAGATTGAGAAGGCTACACAGATGATTGAATGTTCCCAGGCACGGAGTTCAGGATTCAAAAATAGTAAGGGAATTTTCATAAGAGAGCATGTTGTAGAAATCCAAGAGCCAGGAATTAGGGTGAAAACAGAATGGAGGCTTACCTGAGCTCTTCAACAAAATGAAGACTACAGGAGCAACCCATCCATGGAAGATGGGGACAGGCCTTATAGGAATGATGGGGTGTGAAACTGCCTTCCCTTTTGATCTGTAAAATTAACACTCTGAAATTCTGTCCCCTTTGATTCCTAGTCTCCCAGGCTCCATGGAGTCGGTGAAAGCTTCTCAGGCTGGGCCATTTCTAAGGGAAATCACCTCCATTGATAGCCAAATCTCCATTCAAATTCAGGCTGAAAAAGCCTTCATAGTAATTTCAATTGGGAGACCCTGGTCTGATGAGTTCAAATTGTCTCTAGCCCCCTTTCCTTCCCCTCCCCCCCGCCAAGATCTACTCATAAAATAGGTTTCTGTTCTCTCATTTATTTTCAGAAGTATGGAGTAGGGCATAGCCTGCCAGTACTCCTTTCCACTGAGAAGACATTCTCTTTTCAGTGCCAGCCTCCATTTCCCTAACAGGACTTTGCCACTGAAGAAGTCAGTTTTTCTAGTAAAGCTGACTTCGCATACGACAATAAACTTCCATTTTTGCCACTTAATATTAAAGATTCGTGAATTCTTTCATGAAGGAGCTGCGCTGACCAAAAGGGGATTTCCACAACTCTCCCATCAGGAATATGTTCCAAGTTTAAAAGACCAGAGGTCTGGTTTGTTGGTTTGGGACAAGGAGGCTGAATCCAATTAGATGAAAACTAACACTTCAAAATATTCTGCTGGAGTTCAGAAAACTTCACAGCAAAGAATGGGAAGAGAATGATGAGATCATAATTCAGCTGAAAAAATTCTAGGTGAAGAGTTGCAGAATACAAGATTAATGTGAATCACCATTGTCACAATGTGATGTTGTTTAATCTCTGTGTGTGACCGGGATGAAAGACGTGTTTTCTCTGACCAAATCAACCCACTTCTAGAGGATAGCATTCAATTCCAAGCCCCATGATACTAACCTATTGAGCGACCAGGTCAATGAAGGGACTTCAGCTTGACATACTAAAATTATTAGAAAGAACTATTGATTTTTTCTTATAGTAAAGACAACTAGGAGTGGGGGAGCACATAATCACTATATTCTATATATATATAGATGATAATAATTTATATAATATATTAGTATATATTATATACTATATTATATAATATAATAAATTAGTATTCTGCTTGTTTGTCTCTAGAGGGCCCAAGTGGAAGCAAAAGAGCAATGTTGTAAAGACTTATCCAATGTAAGTGTGGTAGCAAGAAACAATTCCCTCTTAACAATCCCTCTCTTCTTAACAATTAGGGCTTTCCTGGTATAGAATGGACTTGGCTGATGAACTGCCTATCTATAAACTGGAGGTCTTCATACAAAAGGTTCAGTGACCATTTGCTGAATGAATTATGGAGCTTTTGTTTTATTTGTTTTTTATTATACATAGGGAACTATTGACCTCCAAATAATCTTCTACTTCTATGATTCTGTGATTCCATATTTTCCCCCAAGGAAAGCTACTTCACAGTGGTATCTGGGGATGAATTGCAAGGCCATCTCTTTAATTTGTGCCTCATCAGCACCTATCTACTCTACCACCTGCAAGTGTAATTGGCCTCAGGACACCACAGAAGGGCCATTTCTTCCTTTCACTCCAGGAAGGAATAAGAAACCTCTGTTAGTGAAGGACAACATCACTTTTGTCCCAAGTAAAGATTCAGCCTCATCCCTGGCACATCTGGCCCCTGGTATTTCAGTTTTGAATAGACAGTGGGCAGGCACTTGCCAGCATCTATGTTGATGGGGCTCTTCAATCCTACTTCCTTTTCAAAAAGTGTGTGTGTGTGTGTGTGTGTGTGTGTGTGTGTGTGTGTAATATCTTCCAAAAGAACCAAGTCTTGAACAGAGAGTATGCTTCATGGTGTCAGGTGGAAACGTCTCAGAGGGCAATTCATGGATAAATCAATTAGCCGCTCATTTTCCTAACCCATTCATAATGGCCAATTACGCTTTCCAAGTTTGATCGATTACTCCAGGAAAAATATTTCCAGAATGGTACAAAGAAGTTGAACAATAGCTTAGTATGTCTCTTCTCCTTAATTGCAGAGAAATTGGAGCAAAGTCACTGACTCTAGAATCAACTGGAGTGATTATGGCTTAATGGTTTTATCCTTGGCAAAGTGGTCAGAGGGGAGGCTAAAGACAGCAGACAAAAGTTCAGGGGTTTATTTATTTATCTTTTAGGAATTTGATAGAAAAAATCAAGAAACAAGCAAACCATTTAAGTGTTTTTGTCAATCAAAGATAACCATTAGTATTTTTTTTTCCTGATATTTCAAAGTGGGCTCTACCCACTTTGAAACCTTTCACGTATAGACTGCAAATGAGATTGCTACTCAGGGAAATTGTATATTTCCCTCAGTCTAGCTGTGGAATCATTCAGGCAAGTTTAAATCAGGGAAATTGTATAAGGGAAAATTTAGCACAGGAGCAATGTCTTCTCTCCCTTCTTCCAGGATATCATTATTAGGTAGAGCACTCAGAGGATCTGAGATCGAATCACATCTTACCATTGTTATCAGTGTAATTTTTGGAAAGTCAAAGAGTGCCAAGTAATGGTGAGAGAGAGACAGAAGACAGACAGAGATAGAAATAGATTCAAAGAAAGAGACAGATTAAGAGACAGAGACAAAGATAGAACAGACAGAGACAGAAAACAGAAAGACCAACAGATTCAGAGAAAGAGACAGATTTAGAGATAGAGGAGAGACAGAGAGAGGGAGAGGGAGAGAGACAGATAAAGAGTGAGAAGGGGAGAAAAATGGAGACACAGAGAGATAGTGACAGAAACAGAGTGAGGCAGAGACAGAAAGAGATAGACATATGCAGAAAGAGATAGCCAGTGAGACAGAGACATAGAGAGAGAGGCAAAGAAAGAGACACATAGAGACAAAGACCAATGGACAGAGAGACACAGCAGAGAGAATACAGAATGATAGAGAGCCTTCCTCATGGAGTTAATGATTGACTTTTTCTACTAGAAAACATTTCTCACTTCTTTAAAAGAAATCCTTATATTAGAGTGGCTTTGAATTTGTTCCCTGTTGTATATGTATCTGTGAGTCCTAATTCAGTAATTTTCCCCCCTTTTGATTATATTGCTTACTTTTTGAGAGGGACATAGGGGTAAGAGAACTGTACTTAGAACCTGTATGAATTCAAATCCCACCAATGTCTGGGGCTTATTACCTTTTAAGGTTATATCATTCCCATGGGCTCGTTGGAAGACCTGTACAGAGAAGGGTTTTCAAAAATGGAGATGCTTTGATCCTGAGAATCTGATGGCTGTGTATGCCCTTCAAGGAACCCTCCCAGCTAGGGGGAGCTCAGTCTCCTACAATGCCTTGCCCAAAGAAGGATGGCTTAGATTTCTATAGAGTTGTTCATAAAAACCTATTATGAACACAGAGGAAGCTGAAATACAGAATCATGGAAGGAGAAAGAGAAGGCTGATACGAAATGATGGATTCTTGCAAATGAGAACATAGTGACATTTATTTTTTTTTCTCATTAAAATCACCTCAGTGGCCCGGTAGATGGAACATTGAATTTAGAAGAGGATGGAGTAAGGGTCAATTCTGTCTTTTGCTCTTACTAGCTGTATGATGCAAGTCAACCTATTTTTTGCTAGACTTCCTATCCTGTACAATGAGGATAATAGCCTGTCAGGACTTCAGGGAGATTAAATGATATTAAAAATTCATTCCAATCTGGCTTCAGATACTATGTGACTCTGGACAAGTCATAATTCCAATTGATTAACTTTCTTTTTCTTTTCTTTTCTTTCTTCCTTTTTTTTCCCCTGAGGCAATTGGGGTTAAGTGAATTTCCCAGAGTCACACAGCTAAGAGTATTAAGTGTCTCAGGCCAAATTTGAACTCGGCTTCTCCTGACTTCATAGCTGGTGCTCTATCCACTGTGCCATCAAGCTGCCCTTGTCTCAGTTTCTTTATCTGTAAAATGAATCAGAGCAGGAAATGGCAACCTCCTCTAGTAGTATCGTTGCCAAGAAACCCTAAGTAGGGCCATAAAGAAATGGACACAGCTGAATGACAACAAAGTTTTCTTCACACTTTAAAATTCAGTGAGGATTTAAGATCTAATCACAACTCAAGCACCATTTGTGTGACCTCAATGAAATCAGTCAAGTCTCTGGCCCTCAGTTTTGCCATCTGTAAAACGAAAGATTTGAACTATAATAACTAACATCTCACATTTGTAAAGCTTTCAATCTGTATTCCTAAGATTGGAAAGAAAGAAAGAAAGAATATATTAAAGACTAAACATCTGGATCAGATTCCAATCTGGCCCAGAAGAAGCCTTCCATAATGCAATCAAATTTCAAAAGATTATAAACTCCTGGATGGCAGGTTGTTTTTCTTTATCATTGATTCTCAGCTTTTTTCACAGTGTCATGGTACATGTCAGACAATTAATAATTGCTTAAATATTGACTGAATGACTGACATATCCATCAGAAGCTATTGCATCATTTACACTGAGACACAATTGGGAACAGGTGAAGAGTTCTTCAGCTGTCAGTATTGCGCGTTAGGTGTGTAGGTTAAGGAAAGTCAGAACTAGAATAAAAGTGGAAGACCATAAATACAAATCAATTAAGCGAACCCTTTTGTGTGCTTGAAATTTTAATGAATCCTTAAAGAATTCTCTGAGCTTTTAATGGCCCTGAGAGAGGAACATCTCAAATCATTGGTACATGTGTCTTAACTTATTAATATTTCAAGAGACCCTGCTGTAAAGCTTTTGGATTTTCTATGCACTCCTTTTATTAGGGTTTTATATATTTTTTCTTTATTAACAAAATATTTTATCTGAGTAGTGAACTAAAACCCATTAGCAGAAAAGGTCACTCACTGCCTGATCTTTTTTTTTTTTTTTAATGTCTCATCCTGTGCGATACCAAGGTCAGTTTTTTTTTTTTTTTCTTTCTCCCCTCTGGTAAGTTTGGTTTCTCCCATGTGGAAAGATGGAACTTTTCAAGCCCTTACAATCAAAGGGGATCATACAGAGTCATAAAATCATAGAACTGGGGAGTTGGAAGGAACTTTAATGGCCATACAATGGAAGCCATACTCAAAAGGAATTCTCTCCAAGGGATAATGTCCGGTCTTCTTTCAGCTTTTGCTTGATGTCCTCCATCTCTCAAGGCATCCCATTTCACTCCGAGCCAATTTTAATTGTTAGGAAGATTGTTTGCTTGTTTGCTGACATCAAACTTTACTGGTCTCTGCATCCCCTACCTCCATACTGCTTCTGGTTTTGCCCTTAGGAATAAAATGAAAAAAAAAAAAAAGACTAACCTTCTGAATGATTGTCTTTCTGACATTTGAAGGGGGTGATCATGCTCCCCTCAATCCTCAATCTTTTTTTTTCTGTAGATTTAAATTTTAGAAGAAATGGAATTTAAGAATACCTCAAAGAACGGAACTGAGTCAAATGATGAAGTACACTTTTTTTTTTTTAATCCACAAGGCAAAGAAAAAAGAGATAAGATGAAAATGTTTATTTCAAAGTAAAAGTTTAATAATATTTTGTATCAACTAATTTGTTTGGTCTTTTCGGTATTGAACATCCCACTTCCTTCATCCTATATCTCATATGAAATAGAATCAGTCTTCCACTATCCTGGTTGCCCACTTGTAGACACTTTCCACTTTATTGATATTCTTTTAAATCATGACAGCCAGGAAAATGCCATCTGCATTCAGAGAGAATAATGGAGACTGAATGCAGATTGAAGCATCCTATTTTCACCCTTTAAAAAATTTGTTTGCTTTTTCTTTCTTATGGTTTTTGCCTTCTGTCCTGATTTTTCTTTCACAACATGTCTAACATAGAGATAGATTTAAAATGATTATACATATATAAGATATCAGGTCGTTTGCTGTCTTGGGGAGGGAGGAGCTAAGAGAGAAGGACAAAATAAAATTTGGAACTCAAAGTCTTACAAAAATGAATATCGAAAGCTAGCTTTACATGTAACTGGAAAAATAAAATACTATTAAATAAACATAAATTTAAATAAGTAAATTCAAATAAACAAATAAAAAAATAAATCGTGACATCCAAAACAAAACACAGTTCTTCAGCAGTGATTCTGATTCTAAGCTAGCCTCCTATAAAATGTGCCATCTGCCTCTCAGACTATACTTTGCCCTAATCCAATGCCATATAGAGGATTGATCTATGTGGAAAGTATCCAGAGCAGGGTGATCAGAATACCGAAGTGTCGCAAGACCCAATCATATTATCTAAAGGTTGTTGAGAGGTTAACCTAAATAGAGAAAACCTAGGTTATGTGATAAGTATTTAAAGGGACATGACAAAAATTTAAAGGGATGACATGAGACAAAGATTAGCCTGGCTCTGCTAAACTTCCTAAGGTAAATTTAGGAGCAATGAGAATAAAGGAGATGGAAGAGAAATAACTCAGAGATTGATCCTTGATGCAAGAAACACTACCTATCAATTATGATCATCCTCAGTAAAATAGGCATCGCCACCTACAGTGTGGGGTCCCTTTCCCTACTTCCCCATTTCAGACAAAAACTGGCTGACCATTTGGGATCACTTTTATTCAGGTGCAAGTTAGACTTGCTGGCCTCTCAGGAGTCTTTGAACTTTAATATGTTGTGATGCTCCCTTTGGACCAGAGTTGAGATGACTGGAATATGGAAGGCCATGATGCTGTGTTGGTACCTTATAGCAAAAAGGATCACTATGTTATTTCAGAATAAAGTTTCACAAGAGAAATAGAGATGATTTTTCTTTCAACAAGATAATAGTTATAAGGTTAAAAGAAAATGTCTATTCAGGGGAGAATTTAAAAGCTATGCTATAACTTCATGTCTTCCTGCCCCAGTTCCTCATCTGTAAAATGAACGATCTATAGAGATGATCCAATTTTAAAGTTCTTCAATTCAATATTACAGCTATTTACACTACATCATTTTTAACCTCCCTCATATAACTGCTATTAGGTGGAATACCTATATTGGTAGAAAATCTTGTAAAATGTGTTATTGACTTTTCTGGCTTCTTTTTAGAAGGTAGTGAGTATAATTTAATATTTTCTTGATCACTCATAATGATTACTTGAATATTTGTAAAATGCCAGGGCTGAACCATTTAGGTTCTTTCCTATTCTAGTCTTTAGTTTTACTGAATGTCAATGAAGTGCAAGGTTACTCTGATCTTTTCCACATCCTTTTTTTTTTTTTTTTGATCCAGGCTATGACCTAACCATCCCCCTGTTCTCATCCTTGCTCCTATCACTTCTTCCATATCCTTCTTCTAGTTGGCTGCTGCATCTCTTCCTTTGGCTAAGAATGAACATAATCAAGCTTGATTTATGTCATTTTTTTTTTCAGAGACAATTGGGGTTAAGTGACTTGCCCAGGGTCACATAGCTAGAACATGTTAAATGTCTGAGGCCAGATTTGAATTCAGGTTCTTCTGATTTCAGGGCTGATGGTCTATCCACTGTTCCACCTGTAAATGTCATTTTTAGACTAAGAACTTAAAAAAAAGTTAGAAAATAAGAGTATAGCCTTACTACAATCCAATCTGGCTTTTGTATTATAACTCATCAGTCATTGGAAAATAGTTGTCATAACTCCTAGCCTTCTTATAGCTAAATATTTCCAGTTTCTCTAATCAACATTTTCATGGCACAAATGTTTGACTCTTGCTGTCTTCTAAGTTTACCTTTGGTGCCCCAAAGTGAACACTATACTACAAATCCTGACTGATCAGGATACAGTAGAGTTGAGGTAATTAACTTTCTTGGGTCTTTTCTTGGGGAATTTCAAGATTAATAGGAATAAAGTTATCAAAGCTCTCAATTGTCTCCTCTCTTTGGAGGATGGAAGGCAAAGCAATAAACTCCCAAAGCCTTCTTTGACAGAGGACTGAAAACTGCCAGTGTAACTTTCTATTTTCCAGTGGTTTTGCTTGGTTTCTACTCCAAAGAATTCAATGGACCCACACCAAGTATCTTTGATCCCTTCATTGCCTCTTTTTCCAATTCCCTTTTGTTAACTATCTTCCTCCTTAGATTTTAAGATCCTTGAAAGAAGAGACTGTTTTATTTTCTTTGTTTCTTCCTCCCTCCCTCCCTCTCTCCCTCCCTTCCTTTCTTCTTTCTTTCCTTCCTATCCTTTTTCTCTCCCTTTCTCCCTCCCTCTTTCTCCTTCCCTTTCTCCCTCCTTCCTTTTCTCTTTCCTCTTTTCTTTCTTTTTTCTTTCTTTCTTTCTTTTTTCTTTCTGTCTTTCTTTTTCTCTTCCTTCCTCTCTTCCTCATTTTCTTTCTTCTCTTTCTTTTTTTCCTTTCTTTCTTTCTTCCTTTCTTCTTTTTTTCCTTCCTTCCTTCCTTCCTTCCTTCTTTCCTTCCTTCCTTCCTTCCTTCCTTCCTTCCTTCCTTCCTCTTTTTTCTTTCTTTCTTTCTTCTCTTTCTTTTTATAATAAATTCCACTCCTGATCCTTGGTAATGTGTTTGTATATATCTCTTATTTCTTATCCCTGATGACTCTTCTGCTATTTTACTCCTTAACTTTTCTTGCCATTGCTTAACTCCCCTCCTCCCACTCCTGCATCCCATCCTTATCTTCTCCTCTCTACCTTCCCCTCCGTCTTTATTCTTTCTGCATTAATCTACACATCTTGTCCCACTATCATAAATTTACACACCTTTCTATTTCTCACCTTATTTTATTTTCTTCCCCCTTATTTCTTTATAGATTTTGGAAGGGTACTATAACCTTTATGGTATATATTTGCATTGTTCCCTATTTAACCATTCCCAATATGAGCAGGTTTCAGAATTACCAGCCTTCCTCCCCATTTAATGCCTCTTTGTCAGTTTTTCCACTGCACCTCAATAAAATAATTACTATTTTTACCTTTTCCTAGAAAAATTTGTTTTTTAGATTCATGTCATACTCAGCTCTCCCCAATCTTTCTTTTGAATTATTCAGTTACTGTCAGTCTTAGATGTATGGATTATAATTTCATGTATAAAAGAAAAAAGAAAACAATTTATCTTTGTGAGACCCTTAAAATTAGCCTTTGATGTTGCCTCTTCTATGTTAAATTTTCTATTGAGTTCAGGTTTAGTTGAGACAAGATCTTGAAAATCTGGAAGTTCATTGTCCATTTTTTTTCCCAGTATTATGCTTAGTTTTGCCGGATATGATATTTTTGGCTGCAGGCCTAGCTTTTTCAATTGTCTACATATAATATTCTGGGACCTGAGGTCTTTTATTGTAGCTGCTGATGAATCCTGTATAATTGTAATTGGAGCTCTGTCATATTTGCATTGTTTTGCTTTTGTTTCTTGCAAAATTTTCTCTTTGGTCAGGGAGGATTTCAAAATTTGACAATAAAATTATTATGCATTTTTCACAAAGTATCTCTTTGAAGTGGTGACCAGTGCATTTTTTTCTGTTTCTACTTTTTCCTCATGTTCTATCTTTTCAGAAAAATTTTTTTGGATTATTGTGTCTTCAAGATTCTTTTTGGTCAAAACTTTCAGGCAAGCACCTCTAATCCTGGGGTGGGGGGGTGGCTTCCTTTTAGCTGTCCAGTCTGACCTGGAAGTCCATATCAAAAGTTCCCTCCTCCAGCAAGTGCCTGCAATCAGGTTGTCTGTCCCCCACTACTGGTGCACTCCTAGTGTGCTAGTTCCTTCTCACCTAGGGTCATGTCCCTGTATCACAGCTGGGATTGGTGTTCCTAATCAACAAAAATTCCCTCAGTCTTCCCTCACTCGGACCCCAGATTCTCCATGCTGTCTAGGAGGTGAAAGTTCTTGTGTTTCAGGCTGAAACTCACTCCAAACCCAGTTAGCCCTCAGGACTCCTGCTGACTGTTTGTGTTCAACTAGCCTGGATATGTTTATACTTCAGACCAGTCAAACAATCCTGTGGTCTTTCTTCAGCCTTCTGGAATTGTCCTTTGAGCATTGTGTTCTACCCCAAGTCTTATTCATTTTCCATTGTCTATGTTTGCCCTGAGGCACAATTTTGTTTTCTCTGTGAGTGAAATATGGAGATCTTGGAATTTTCTGACCTACTACCATCTTCCCAAAATCTTGTCACAGAGAAGCTGAGTATGACAGTTTACTTTTATTCCCATTAATTTTAATTTCATTGTATTAGATCCAATGTTTTAGCCCATCAAGATGTTTTGGAATCTCTGATTCTATCCCTTAGCTATTATCTCCCTTCAAATTTAATGAACATATTGTCTCTTTTTCCCTCGAATCAGTCTTCAAAATTAAACAACACAAGACATAACATAGTTTCTACTATAGAAGCCGAGGAATCAATCTATCAATATGACAACAATCCATCACTCAGGAAGCATTTTTTTTTTTAATTTCCAGATGGTAGGCACTCTGATAGACTCATGAGAATAAAAATAACAGAGAAAACAACCCTTTCTGTTCTTAAGAATCATATCTTCTGATAAGAAAAATAACAAAAAACATAATTTATTTATATGTACATATATACAGAACAAATGTAAAGATAATAAATACAAAGAAGTTCATGTAAATTAGGGATGAAAGACTCTAAAACTTGGGAAGATCAAGAAAGAGTTCATATAAATAGGTAGACTGTGGGCTTCAAGGAAGAAGAGAAGGAATTAATGATGTAGAAATTAGCAGGAATCACCTTCTAGATATGATAGTACCACTTTCCCTGAAAATAGAGACATAGGAGATAGATTGCTGTGTGTGGGGAGACAGAAGACCAGTTTCCCTGTATTGAAGAATATGAGATAAAAAATTATCATCAAGGCCAGAAATGTAGGTTGGTCCAACATGGGAAGGGGCTGAAAGTGAAAGAAAAAAGGTTTATATCTTATTCTAGAAGCAATAGGGGTGATCAGAATATAATAAGTAGGGGAGGAATCTGAGCAGATTTATTTTTAAGAAACAGGTTGTTAGTTTTTGTTAGGTTTGTGTGTGTGTGTGTGTGTGTGTTTTATAGTTGTGTAAAGGATGAGCTGTTGAAGAAATATTTAAAGCTGGGGGGGACTAATTAGAAATATTGCAAATATGATGAGGTGTTAGAAAAGAATTCTGATAAAGTTCTCATAATAAGCCATTTAATAGCAAGGCTAGTAATTGCCAAAAAATGGAATCAATGACCTTTCGATGACCAAAGAACATAAATGAGAATTGACTGGATCTTTTTATAGAGATTAAAAGATGACAGAGCAAACAGCATAAGGATGTCTTTTTCCTGCTAGGCTAGAAAGTAAAAACCCATTTGGATTTCCCCTTCTGAAATCCCCTTAATCACAAATAAGACATGTGATTAGGGGAATTTTGGGAGATGACAAAACAGTTTAAATTGAATCAATTTGATCTTTAGGTTGAGCAAGTTTCCCTAGGAGGTGGGTGAGGATAAAGTTACCTAGGGTAGAAGTACAAGTCTCAAGAAGAGAACAGTGAACTGAGTAATCTCAGATTATCTAAGTAAACTTATAAGAGTAAGGATGAGTGAGAGGAAATAATAATTCTAACTTAATTACTAACCTAAATGTAATTAAAGTCAATTTTAATTTCACAGAGGGCTTGAATTGAGAGGTAGACGGGAGAATTGAGAGAAAAAAACTTCAATTTTTAAATTGAAAAGTGGTAGAGAGGTAGAAACAGCAAGATTTGGCATATGTTGGATGGAGAAGAGTGTGGTATTCTTGATGATCTTTTTTATTATTAGTATTTATATAGCTTTTTATTTACAAACTATATGCATGGGTAATTATTTTCAGCATTGACAACTGCCAAACCTTTTGTTCCAATTTTTTCCCCTCCTTCCCTCCACCCCCCTACCCCAGAGGGCAGGGAGACCAATATATGTTAAAGTATATGTTAGATACAATATATAGAGATCTAGATATACCCATATCCATACAGTTATTTTGCTGAGGATATTGGTCTTCTCAAGAGAAATGGAAAAGTTTAGAAAAATGATAGATTGAGAAAGAAGAAGATAATGAATTGAGTTTCAGACATGTTGAATTGGTGATGGCTCTAAAAGGACATCTAGAAAAAGGGAAAATGTGTGATACAGGACTGAACTCAGGGAAGAGACATATATAGATCAGTGGAACATCTCTCTGTCTCTCTCTCTTAAATTATTTATATATGTGTAGGTGTATAGATATAGTTGAAGAAGTAAATAGAAACCATTTAAAAGTTCTCTGTAAGTCTGGTCATTCAAAAAGGTAAAAACACATGTAATTATAACAATCTATTCCTTATCTTTTCCTCCTACAAGAATACCAGAAAAGACCCATTGACATCATTATGTTAATTAGAGTGGCTGATCAGATCCATATGAGCTCTGAATGATCTGCCATAAAACACAAATAGTTCTTATGAACTTTTGGAAGTAGACTCTAATTTTACACATCTAATGTTTCTTCTGAACTAATTATGTTTGGCTTTGCTCCTAGAACACAGAACCTTCTCTGATGAGGGCCTGTCATGATGGGTGGTCCTATGCCAATATATCTCATATCATAAATCAATTCTAAAGTTTTTGAGACCTTGAGACTGTCCTTGATTCACTTTTTTTTGACCCACCTTGTGAGTATTTGCCCTGTGTGAGTTCTCCATGAAATAATCTTTTTGACAAGTATATCTTCAGCATTTGAACAATGTCATTAACTCAACAAAGCTATCCTCTCTGCAGTAGTTGGAAGGCTTCATTTGAGAAAGGACCTCAGTGTCTGGTATCTCATCCTGCCAAGTGATCTTCAGAATCTTCCTAAGACAATTCAAGTGGAAGCCAGTTTCCTGGCATATACATTGAAAGACATCATGTTGTAGAGTGCTAGGCTTAGAGTCAAGAAGATCTGTGAATCCTGAATTAACTTTTACTCTTTTTAGAAGTTTGATTCATTACTTTAAGACAATTTTCTTAGGTATAAGATGTCACCCTCAATGGCTAAAGATTATGGTCAGTGATTTCTGAGGACCCTTCCTTGTAGAAATCTGTTAGGCTCTATTTCTGAGTTTTAGTCCAATCTTTTTTTTTTTTCCATTTATTTTGGTCTTAACTGTAATTTGATGTGTCAGTTACCTGGGGGGAGGGGGGGAGGGGGGAATTTCATCTACCAATGGATATCTACAACTCTTCAAATCTTAGAAATTTCCCAATATTTAGCACAATATCTTCTATATAGAAGATGATTAATAAATATCTATTGGCTTGAATTGACTAAGATATTGGGAAGTTACATATTGTAAGTAGGGTTGTGTGGTAAGCCTATTGCAGAGGTAATATGACCCAGGTTATTCCTACTATAGGCTAATTCTCTATCTACTATGCCACATTCCTTTTTTACTTGGGACATTAAAAATAGGAGCCAAAATGCAACCCCAGTCAATTGAAGACTATAACATAAAGGCTACTTAAAGGCCACAAGCAGCCTAATTGGTCCAGAGGAGTATATATCAAGAGCAAAAAGAAATTGGGTCTAAATGTTGGCTTTCCTTCTTCCTATCTCTGAAATGTTGAGTAGTCAGCCATTCATTAAATAAGTGTTTATTCAGATTTTTCTTATGTGTAAGAGATTGTACAAAGCAGAGAAACTTTTTTTTTTGGATATACACGCTTGATTTTATTTTATTTATATAAAAATTCATTTTTAAAAGTGTTAATAAGAAAGAGAAAAGGGAATAAAGAAGACATGTCCCATGGTATATTCAGTGGGGAGATGGGATTTTGGGTTCTTCTGGAAGTGAATGTTTAGTGTTTTATAGTCACACAAATTTTAAAAGATCCTCAAAGCCTATATCTGTACTAATATCCACAACTCCACCGAGAAAACAAAAGAGCACCAGAGTAAAAGAGACAAAGGTGGAGGAGGAAAAGGAGGGCCAAAAGAAGACCCAGTTCAGGCAGGACCCATTCCTCTCTGTGCAGTATGCATGCTCCTGTGGTCACCAAGAGAGAGCAAAATGTTCGCCTCTACCAACAAGGGGTCGGAAGGAAATAGTAAGCACCCAAGCTTTAGAGCAAGACAGCTGGGTCCTTCTATCCCAGACTAAATTGAAACAACGTGTACTCAAGGAGCTTATATTCTCCAGTGATTTCATTCTATAAAGCTTGTTGCTCATCTGTGAAATCAAGGGAGTTATCTGGATATCCCCTAAGGTTACTTCCAGTTCTCTATTTGCATTCTGTATTTTTTTATATTCCAAAATATTTAAATTGGATATATATGTATATATACACATATATATATACATACATATATATGTGTGTGTGTATATATATATATATATACAAAAAAATACAAAATTCTTTACTAGATGTAACACTCTGTGTAATTTCCTTCCAACTCTGGATATCTATGATTCTATATTTTGCTACCACTTCTATTATAGAATTCTAAATTATTTTTGTACACTTTAAAGTCACACTGTATCATTCCAGTTAACATTCTTTTCCCTAAACCCATTTTTGTTTATTCCCCCAAGGGTACAATAGAGGCAAGCCAGGATTGAAAAAAAAATCAACATTCATAACACAATTTTTGCCACATTTTCAAATTTTTCTTCATAATATAAAGTGACCAATGTAAAAAAAGTATATATGAAATACATGCATATTTATGTATGTACATAAATGCAGTTAACATTTATCTAGAGTGTTGTCTAGAAAAGGAATTCTTAGTCTGGGCTTGATTACCTAAGTATCTGTGAAGTTGGATGGGGGAAATCATCTTCATTTTCACGAATCACAAACCAATATGTATCAGATTCTTCTATTTTCCATTTAAAAAATTCTGAAATGGTATCTATGGGTTTCCCAAACAGGGTCCACACACACACACACACACACACACACACACACACACATATTTTTGTATGTATGTGTGTGTGTGTGTGTGTGTGTATATATATATGGGTGTGTGTGTGTATTTTATATATATATGTGTGTGTGTGTGTGTGTGTATTATATATGTATGTATGTGTATACCCACATGTTTACATATATGAACATGCACATACACATGCACACAAGAAAGAAACATTAAGTGCTTCCAATCTCAAACCAATACAGTAAAATAAAACATTGTTCATGCTTCTCCTAATGAGATTTTGTTTCAAGTTCAAAATTCTGGCCCATAACAAGATTTTATGCAACACTCTTCAAGTGACAAGTCTGTATATGCTGAAGCCCTTTGAATGACCTTATCATAACACATGAAAATCTTAGGAATCCATGAGTTATAATATATACCAATATTATACAAGCACCATTTATATTAAGACTTTTGAAAAATCATCCTGTTTCTCACTTAAAAGAAATTTTGTCTCTCTAAGACTTGCTAAAAAGCATAATGAATAAGTTTGAACATTAAAAAAAAATCTCTTTTATTTCGGGAAATTTCATAATGTCAGTGCTTTCTCAGATCCACAGTGGATTACTTGACTATTCTCCTATTCTTGCCTATTCTCTGTGCATCAGTAAGTCAATGTGGGGAGTAATCAGTGCTTGACTTTGGGGACCCTATTTGAAAATACTGAGTTCAAATGTGAAAAAAAAAAAAAGAGTCAAAGATTAGTTACATTTGAATACTGGGAAGGATTTCATAAATAATTAATTACAACCTTTATCATCATCATCATTTTGACAAATATACAACACCTACTGTGTTCTAGGCACTTTATAATTATTATCTCATTTGATCCTCACAACAATCCTGTGACATACTTAATTGCATCATCATCCCCATTTTAATGATGAGGAAACTGAGGCAAACAGGGATCAAGAGACTTGCCTAGAGTCACACAATTTAATAAGTACTGAAAGAAAGAATTGAAATCAGGACTTGTTGACACCTAGACCAGTATTCTATCCATTTTACCAATTTACCCCGAGCTAAAAGGAGCCGTCATTATGACATTGTTATACCTCAAAAGTGAGATCTTGCCTAAAATGTTTTTTATCACCATCCAGGTCCCTTAAATTCTGGGCCAGTATTTTCTTATCTGAAAATGACAGGCTTAAATTAGATGACCTCTCAGAGAGATATTGCAGATTTGAGTTTTATGAGCCTATTAATTGGATACTTTTCCATCATTATTAAGCTTTGTGGGCAAAGATAGAGAGCATGACACCATTGGACCTTACAAAGAACTCAATGTACATCCTATCTCTAGGACTCTCTTTAATATTACCATGAATTCCCAACTTCCCCAGGGAAATCTGAAAGAGATTCTTGAGAACTACTGATTTCCAAAGATACATCATCAGGTGGGTTATAATTATTTCTAAAGGGATAAGAGAAATTAATTGAATTTAAAGAAAAATAATTAAAATGTTAGAGGAAAATATATCTTATACCAGTTAGTCTATTATTAAAGAGATAAGATGGTAGAAGTTTTCTGCTGACAGTGCTGTACTTCTATCATACTTATACATTCTAAAAGAGTTAGTGTTACACAGAAGTTAGATGATGGGCCTTGGAGGCAAGAAGAACCTGACTATCAATCTACATCTAATATTTGCTTATTACTTTGGTCAGGTCATTTATGCTGTAATCATCCCTAGGTAAGTATCTAAGACTACATAATATAGACTAATCGGTGTTCTGCATTAGTGGGGGCATTTTAGACACTGGGAAGAATAAAGTCACCTAAATATCTCCTCCAAAAGTCCCAGATTTCATTTTTTTTAAAATTTTCAGTATTTTATTTGGCTATATGCTAAAGGATAAAATGCATGAAGTAATATAAAATATCTCTCTGTCTCTGTCTTTCTCTCTTACACACACACACACACACACACACACACATAAACACATACATGTCATACTGAAGAAACTCTACTGATACATTTTTAAAAAAAACTCCACATTGTAACTTTGGGAACATTTTGGGGGCCAATTAGAGAATACATATTTTAACACAATTCAGAATTTTTCATGTTTTCAAAGTCTAGTGATCATAGTGAGCATCCTTCCCCTTCTTTTCTACTTGTTGCGTCACAAAATCACACATTTTCAGTTGGAAGTGACCTTGGGTCATCTATGGCAATGGCTAAGAGAATCCCATTATATCACACATGGCAAATAGTCATTTCTCATTTACATAATGACCTCTAGTAAGGGAGAATCCAGCCTCCCAATGAGAGACCATTCCATTTTGGCATGGTGCTAATTGGGAGCTAAATTTTCTTTCCATTAAGCTTCTTGGCAAGTTTTGATCATTGAATTTCTTCCTACTATTTAAAGCCTATTTTAACTATGTCTCTTCCCCACCATGAAAATGTCCCTTAATTCCAACAATAAGTGATGCCCTTTTTTTTTTCTGCCTTGGGATATTAAATATGCTTTTGAGCTGAATATTGCTTATTTCTTTATACATTTTATTGTTTGAAAATTGCTTGTTTACCTGTCACATACTCTAATACCAAGACAATAATAGCTATCATTCAGGTAGCACTTTTTAAGGTTTGCAAAGCACTATTATATCATTTTAGCCTGATCACAACCCTGGAGGGTAGATAGTATTATTAGGCTCATTTTGCAGATGAGTTGATTGAGATAGTGATTTGTCTTGGATAACATTAGCATCTTAATAAGCATTTGAGATGGGATTTGCACTCGTATCTTCCTGACTCTAGATCAAGTCTTTGACCTACTGGCTAACTAATATAACATAGTTATAAATTTGTTAAAGATGAAAGTTGGATAGCTAAAAGTGTAGAGATGTTACTTTACAAAAAAAAAAAAAAAAAGAGGAAGTCAAGGATTGTGAGGATTTAAACATATTTATTTTTAGAAAAAGTTTTAACACTTTTCTTTTTTTCTTTAATGATTTGGTATGACTACCGTGCTAGCACCCTGGACTCTCCAGAATCAGCCAGAGTCAGTATAAGCCAAAGTCCTTAGTCTTTATTCTTGGCTTTAGGGTTGTGGAAGCAGAATTTCCACAACCACCTTCTTCCTCGTCCACTGCAAAGAGTGATTCTGGCTCATCTTACTCCACCCCCTCGTCCCTCTGTATACACCAGTCGTTGAGCCAGCACAGGATAGTGGGAAGGACCATTTTCCAAACATATGCCCATAGAGTATTGTCCAATCAGTAATTAGCACTAAGTGCTTGAACTGACCTCAGTGCAACAACTCAAGAGTTTCAGCCCTCTACAATTTGGTATTTTGGTACTTAATCTATATTCCAGTGTTTTGTCTTTTTTAGGTATCTTTGGCCATTTTTATAGCATCTTGTTGTTTTGGTCTTATAGCTATTATTTTGTACTCTGCATGAACTAAGTCCTGGCTGGGGATTTAAAATGGGGAATGTAAAATGAAAGGAAGCTCTGGAATTGGTTCCTATCTTTGTCTCTTATTCCAGATATATTATCTACCAAATCACATCCAATTCTTGAAAAAAAAAAATGAGTTCATTAGATCATTAAGGTCTCTAATTCATCTATCTGGATTTCATGTTGTGTGTGTGTGTTTAAAGTCATTTGGGTTGTGTTTTTCTTTTCTGAAATTTGAGTTTCTGGGAGTCTATTGTTATTCTTTCTCTTTTCCATTTAGTAAATGTGACAGATGAATAAATGCAAAATTTGGAAACCAACCTATTGAATCAAGGGATCCATGCCAGAGGGATAGCTCTATTTCCTCTTTCTCTTAATTTAATTAGATTTCAGCTAATTCATGACTTTGGATTCTGCTGGGCTCTGTTTAGCATTGGAATACAAAGTGTTGATGACTCAGAATGCTGTTATTTGTACCATATCAGCCACAGAGAGTCCCAGACACATATAAACTCTAGCATAAGGACAAGTTGTTTATTCCTGTCCCCAGTCCCTAATGGATATCTCCTTTAACATGAAAAACAAAGAAAAAAAATGCTAAACCAGTAGGCCTGCAGAGGAGATTTACTGCAACTTCCTTAATAAGAAAAAAATAATTTGCCCCATTTCCAGTTTCATTAGTTTCTCACTTCTATTCTCAGGGAGTCAGTCATTCCCACAAATGACAGCTGCCTCTGCATTTATAATCAAGCCATTGGCCTCAGTTCCATTGAAGCCAGTGGGCTTTCAGTGGTCCAGACTTAGCATTAGCCAGCAGGATAGAAAGACCTTGGGAGGCCTTCTGCTGGCCGATTAGACAACATATGTTTTATGCAAAAACCAAGCAAAGCTTTTACAGATATAGTTTTGAAAAAGAAATAAAAGCTTGGGGTGGGGCATTAAGGCTATATAATTTATTCCAAAAGAGTTGCATTTCTCTAAAGTCATTTATGTAAATGTTAGCATTTCAAAAGATTTTCTAACATTGATGGAGAATTATTAAACCCTTCAGTTTGGGGTAGATATTCTCAGTTAAGTGTTGTCCTTTGAATAGATGATTGCTTTTGAACTCCAACACCCAGCGCTTAGTAGTTAAGCACTAGGGCTGAGAGAAGGAAATAAAAAGTGATGGCTGAATTCACAGCTGGATTGTCACCATACTCTCTATGCTTCTGCCAGAAAGGAGGGTCGGAGAGCTGACATTTACTTCTAACCACGGAATAATAATGTTGGGATTTATTTATTTTCTCCTCTTGATAATGGGAACATAAGTATACATCTTCCCATGTGAGGGCCAAAGAAAAGTCTCTCTTTGCCTCCCACTGTTTTCTTATACTTAGTGGCAGTCAGACTGAGGACCAAGGAAACTAAAGTATCCTAAGTACTGACTCTTGGCTCAAGATAAAGTATTCTAACTTTCTAGAGTTTTGAAAGCTGGAACTGTGATGCTTATAGCTTCCTTCTTAAGCAATTCCAGTAGAAGGGAGACACTAATAGAAGGAGTAGTTCTTGCTTTTTCCATTTTTCTCTTCTTTTCTGACTTTTTCTCTGGAACTGATTTATCATAGGGGCTAAATGACTGCCATTTAAATCGAATGGATGAATACACAAGACATTGGATTGTGTGTTGTCATAGAAATTGGGTTTGAGAAGTCTAAACCTCACTTTATAAATGAACAAATATATAAAAAATAATTTTGTATTCACTGTGCTATTTGCTGTGGATGCACATAGAACATCAAGTCACTTCTTTCTGTTAAGGAGCTTTCATTCAAATTTTGTTGGAGATTCTAGTTGTAATTCACATGGAAAGATCCAATAGCCTTTTAATTTTTATTCCTTCCATCAGATGACGAAACAGATGACCAGAAATAAGGGTGGGGGGGGAGGGCAACAACTTACCCAAAGTTCCACAGTTAGGCAGTAGAGCCTGGTTTCCCAGTCAAGGTTCTCTATTCCAAATCACTGATTTCTTTACTATACATGTTATAATTCTTGTAAGGCTCGAAATAAATAATAAGAAAGCATTTGAAAATTTCCTCAGCAGAGAATGAAACAACTTTCATTTGTTGCTATATAGGAAAAGAATTAGAAAGATTGGTGGTAGAGGTATGGAGATAAGCTGGAAATCATCCCACTGGGGAAACTAGGGTTTTAAAAGCCCTGGAGATCATACCACACGTGAGTTGATTGAAAGAATAGGGAACATTTAGTCAGAAGAAAACAGTTCAGTGGGGTAAGAAGCTGATGGATGCTATTAATTAGTAGAAAGACTATCGCCTAGAAAAGGGATTAGATTTTCTTGTGCTTGGCCTCTGAGAACAGAACTAGCCACACTGGGTGGAAGTCATAAAGTGGCAATTTTAGATTTCAGTTAAAGGTAGTATTCCCTCATCAGGGTTCTAGGCTGCCTCAGAATACAGTGGAGTCCCCTTTTATGATCCTTCAAAGACTGATTTGCAAGACCATTGTAGAGGAGATTTTTGTTCACAATTAGATGGGTCTAGATGGTCACAGAAGTCAGTTCCAGCTTTGACGTTCTGTGATTATATAACTTCTGAAATATAAATAAGCCGGCACAATGAAGAGTCATTCTGAAAGCAAAAGAAACTATCAGTTTTGGCAATTTTCCCCCAAAGAAAATTAGTGTCTCTAGACTGTTTTAAATCCTCCTGAATTTTTCAAAATAATTTCCTTGTCACCCTAATTAACTATCTAGTTTTTTTTGTTGTTAATTTAAAATATTTTATAAGCATCCTCCAATTTTTTTATATCACTACCACTTCCTAGCAACACTCTCATCCTAAAATCCTCCTAATGAAGAAAAAAGTCACCATAATAATAATGTGAAATTGTACAAAATATTCCACATTGTTGTCTACCATTTCTTTAGTAACAGGAAGAAATTATGGTCAACAACATTTCATTGGATTCAAGAATTATCTTGACATTTCTAGTAGGATTTTAGCACCAGCCCTTACCTATATAATGTAAGTGAAATAGTTTCCTTTCTACTATCCATTCTATTATTCATTTTCATCCAGTGTCTTAAGTTAATCAAATTATTTTCATGCTAATTACTAAATTAACTATATCTCTCTGAATCTGTTTATCTCTGTGTTTCTCTCTTCCCTTTTTCCCCTCTCTTCCCTTTTCCTTTCCTCTGTCTATCTCTGTCTCTCTTTGTTTTTCCTCTTTCTGTCTCTCTCTGTCTTTGTCTCTTTCTGTCTGTCTTTCTCTCTCTATCTCTGTCTCTCTCTGTCTCTGTTTCTCTTTCTTTCTTCTTCTTTTTCCCTCTCCCTCTCTTTCCCTCTCTCTCCCCTTTCTCCTTCTTTCTTTCTCTCTCCCTCTCTCCCTCTCTCTCTCTCTCTTTTAAAAAATTTTCTCTGTCCCTCTCCATCCCCATTCCTCTTCCCATCACCCTCTCCTTCTCCTCTCAAATCTTTTAGGCTTTGAAAAGACTACACTATTAACATTGTAAAAAACAGTAAAATAAATATTTGTATTATAGGAGCTATGAAAAAGATAAATCATGCTATGGCAAAAAGATGTTATGTTAAAAACTGACATCTCAGTTCTTTAAAAAAATGCCTGAGTATTAATTTCTACCAGATACAATTTAAATTTAGTCTCATTTCAATCATTATTTTTATCTCTCTTTAATAATAAAGTTTAAATTTAATTCTCTCAAGAAACAAGTTCTCTTAGTCCTTTTTTTCTCTGTACTGTTTTAAACTATGAGTTACCAGACTTTATAATGACAGTTAAAATTCTTTTTATCCTCACAGATTCTTCATAGAATGACAGTTAAACACTCATTTTCCAAGCGTTGCTTCTCACAGATACCCTAGTAGTAATTACTGTCAATTGAAGGTCCTTTAAGCAAGTCTTATGGAATAATCTGAATGCTGATGGGTTTTAGTATGAAAAAGCCAATCTTTTTTTTTTTTTTCTACACGTTTCCTTTTGAAATACTACAAAGACCAATAAAAAATCAGATTCGTACACTGTGTTATTGTTATATACAACCCCACAAAATCTGTGGTGGAATTAATAGGCTTGAAGTATTTATATAAAATAGCCTTTTTAAAACATGAGCATGTAAGCACAAGAATGTATAATCACCAATTCATGTAAGCCATGAAGTTCCCCATATAGATTCATTAAGAAAGAAAACTCTTAAATTGTTAGCTTGGATTTTGTCCACTCTTCCATTTATTCAACATTAGATACCTCCCTTTTATGTGGCACCAGTGTACCCAATCTTTGTCCTTGGCAACCAGGTTTGTTTTGCCCTCACCCTTGATTGAAGTATATTTCACCTCTCAATTTCCATTCACAGGAGAAATTTTCCCTCATTGAAAATCACGGTTTTCAAAGAATATATTCCCTTTAATGACAAGTTAAAGTGTGTAGCCATGTTCCCAAATCATTGTAACCTGAATGAATCATATAGATTTGGGGGAAGAAGAGAGAAAGGAGGGAAGCTGCTCCCTTCTCTTCCATAGTGCTTAATGATTAGGAGACATGTGATTCAAATACAAGTTGACTCATTATTGAAAATAACCTAGGGATCTATTATGTTTTGTTGCTTTTTAAAAATAGCAGAAATTAGCTCTGACCCCAAACTTAAGCTTCCAATGGGGCACTCTGAGCTTCTTCTTGATGGTCTGTCATCTTATCTTGTGTGATATGACAAATACCAGTCTACCACATACTCTTCATTGCTTCTGTGTCCTACAATCTTATGCTTTTTTCAAAGCTGTGCCACAGGAAGCATTCTTAATTCCCTTTACTCTGTTTATCTTTATCTTCTTTTTAAAAATTGTCTTGTATTTATTTATCTGTTTATGTGCATATGTATATCCCCAGTAAAATGTAAGCTCTAGGAGAGCAGGAGCTGTTCTTCTTTTTGCCTTTTTATCTGCAGTGCTTAATACAGCCCTCTGAGGAAGAATGTATGACTGGACAGACAGACATGGCCAAACGTATGATTTGATGAGCAAGACAAATGATAATAACAGTGCCTTTGATAGCCATCTAAAGGAAGTCAATAGATTTGGAACAAGAAGAGCTAGGGTTCGTTTTAATATTTTAGATCAAGAAAGGAAGGCACAGGGAGGCAGCAACTTGTCAGTTCTTACATAGGATGTTTGTAGCAAGATGCAGCATTTGAATCTAGGTCCTGTGGCCCCAGATTTTTTGGAGTTTCAGAAATGTGGTACATGTAAATGGAACCACACATATAATATCAGTATATTGATGAAACATGATGTATTTATGCTGGAACTCTAGTCACAGGCATCCTGGAGAAAATGGAAGAGGAAGTCATATGTCCCACCTTTTTTTATTGAATTAAATATAACATAGGAAAAAAAATAAAAAAAGAAAGCTTGAATAGGAAAACAAAACTTATATGTATATATATATATATACATATATATACATACACGTATATATATATACGTATATGTATACATATATATACGTGTATGTGTGTATATATATATATATATTGTCAGGTGCCCAGGAGCACGTCAAGGAGGATTCGAAATATATAACAATCAATTTCCAATTCAAGAAAACATATATAATAATAGAAGGGATTATAGTCATGAATGTCCATCTTTGCTTCCTTGTAGGTTATTCATTTGTTCTCTACTGTACAATTTTTACTTTATTCTTTTTTCTCTTTCATAGCCCATCACCTCTCCCTTCCTTCCCCCAAACAGACTAAGTTAAGCATACATTTGCATACATACATATATACACATACACATGTATATATACATGTATATATCCACATCCCTACACTTATATACATATGCTTACATGACCACATGCATGCACACATATAGACACACACATCCATATACTTTTACCCATATGTAAGCATGCATCTAAAACAATATTAGAATGGTTGACATATTGTAGATTTCTCTCTTCTTGTCTAAGATTTGATTTTGTTTATGATCAATGATTACTAGCCTGGAGGTGTTTGTACTTTGCACTAGTTAAATGCCATGGTAGGCCTTTCTTTGAGTTTTCTCAAGTTGTCTCAGAAGGATTCCTATTCTGCCCTAAATCTTATTTGTTTTTCACCAGTCTTTGTTCACCCTAAAGCACAAATTTATTCTGTTTGTGGAGGAAATTTGAAGAGCTTGAAATTTTCTGACCTCCTCTGCCCTTTTCCCAGAATCCTCCTATATGGTCCCATTCCCATTAACCTATACATATTAGAATAATATGAAATCCGCTCACACCTTTTAGATTGGCTAAGATGACAGGAAAAGATAATGATAAATGTTGGAGGGGATGTGGGAAAATTAGGACACTAATACATTGTTGGTAGAGTTGTGAAATCATCCAACCATTCTAAAGAACAATCTGGAATTATGTCCAAAGGACTATAAAACTGAGTATATCCTTTGCCCCAGCAATGCCATTAGTGAGTCTGTATCCCAAGGAAATCCCAAAGGAGAGAAGAGGACCCATGGGTGCAAAAATGTTCATTAACAGTTCTTCGTAGTAGCAAAGAATTGGAAAAGGAGCAGATGCCCATCAATAGGGCAGTGGCTAAACAAGTTGTTTTATACGAAGGTAATGGAATTTTATTGTTTTATAAAAATGATGAACAAGCTGATTTTAGAAAGGCCTGGAAAAATTGACATGAACAGATGATGAAAGAAACAAGTAGAACCAGAAATACATCATACACAATAACAGCATGAATGTGCAATGATCAGCTATGAAAGGCTTGGTTCTTCTCAGTGGTTCATATATCCAAAGCAATCCCAATAGACTTTGGACAGAAAATGTGCTCTGCATTCAGAAAAAGACCTAAGGAGACTGAATGTAAATTCCCATATGCTATACTCACTTCTTTTTTATTTATTTATTTTTTTTTATCTCTTCCATGTTTTTTTTTTCCTTTTACACTGATATTTTTCTCCCAGCATGATCCCTAAAGCAATGTACATTAAAAAATTAATAATTTAAAAAATAAACAAAAACAAAAAACTAAACAAAAAGAATAATATGGAATCTCCTTTTATACCTAAGAAATAGGACTCCAGTAAACCTATCTGGACATAGAATATTGTAAAGTCTGCAAAGTGTTTTAATCTGTATTCTCATTTAATCCTTATTTCAACCTTCATCTTATTTCATGATCTTTTCCATGGATCACATTCTGACAAGTTTCTGAGAAGGAAAGAAGGAAGAAGGAAGGAAGGAAAAAAGGATAAAAGAAAAAGCAAAGAAGAGAAAAAGAAGAAAAGAAGAAGAGGGGGAGAGAAAGAAGGAAGGAGGGAGAGAGGAATAAAGAAAGGAATGATGGGGGAGAGAGGGAGAAAGAAAAAGAAATAGAAAGTAAGAAAGAAGTCATAAGCTTCAGTGTAATATGTGAGCATTACCAAAAAGGGATGGAAAAAATTATCATAGAAAAAATAATTATCAATAAATTGTCAAATCATGAGAGGCCTGAGTACATGTTTTATAGTTGATGATCTATATGATTATAACTAAATGAATATTTTAGATTTTAGGAGACATTTATGTCTGAAGAAGTCTCAGTTATTTTAAGTCTTAAGATAAAATGTTTAGAACAAAGAATGATTCTAAGCTAATAACAGCTGTCTTGAATCTGTCAGACTTAGTCTATTAAAAATAATAATGTCCTATATCATCTTTCTATAAGATCTCAATCTTAAGAATGATGATTTGGTTTATAGGAGAAGTGAACATACAACTTTCAAAATTGTTTGTTTTTACACTGTTATTGTTATTTTTTTTTTCTTGATGATCCACTCACTTTATCTCTCTGGCACAATTGTACTCATTTGTGACATGGTATAGTGGTTAATGCACTGAATTGGACATCAAGTAAATCTAAGTTCAAATGTCACCTCTTACCCATACAAGCTATGTGAACTTGGACAAGGCTCTTAACTTACCTGAAAATTCGAGGATTTAAGACAATGCTATATAGAGGTCTTGTGATTTCAAGTCCAAAACTTGTTATGTCATGGGACATGAAATAGCAACAACTAAAACAAAAGCCCTCATTCCCCCTCAGTTTATTCTGGTCACATTGAAGCCAAAGAAAAATCATCTATTCGAGTGCTTGAAAGTTGTTTCAAGTATAAGAAATAAAGAGCCAACTATTGGAGGAGAGGATCTTGTCAAAGAAATGTCAGAAAGAAAAAGAAAATGGGTTGATCTGAAAGGCAAAGGAAGGATAAATGATGAACAGCTCATTTGTTTTTATTGGCATCCTCATAATATTTTTTAAAAATGCAAGAAAAGCCTTTAGCATATCAGATGGGCTCTATTTAATGTATTAATGGGAAGTTATGGATAAGATCTTTATAGGATGGCTAAGGAGAGATAGCTTTAAAGTTGTGTCATTACTGGGTAAATCAATATCCATGAGATACAGACCCATTTGAATGAATAGAAGATTGAAATTTGTGAGTGATCTATAAAGTAGGGCTAAGAATGAGACTCTTGCTTTACAAAATGCAAAAAAAAAAGGTTTAATATTGTCTAAACCTCACACATCATCCTCAGATGTCCAAAGGTCATTCCATACCGTACTTTATAGAAATGCTCAGTTGCTGCTTTGTATTTTAGACCATTTTCTTTCAGCCCTAGGATGAATCAGAATTATTTCTATTCTATTGGCTGCCACCTAGCATCTGGCCTTTTTTGAGAAAATAAAAGTATTTAAGGACATTTTTTAATGTTGATATTTTTTTTTTCTGAAGTAGCAAAAACAAAAGTAAACCATCTGGGTAACTCTTTATTTTTCTTCCTCTCTCCCTCCTACTCCCCCACCCCCTCCATCTCTCTCTCCCATTCCCCTTCCCCCTCTTCTCTCCCTCCTCCTCCCCTCCCTTTCCCTTTCCTCTCTCCCTCCTTCTCCCTCTCTCCCTCCTCTCCCTCTCTCTCTTCCTCCCTTCCCCTTTTCCTCCCTGCCCCCTCCCTCTCTCCTTTCTCTCTCTCCTTTCTTTCTTTCTTTCCCCTTTGTTTTTTCTTCATCTCTTTTTTTTGCAAATTCCATGAATAATCCCTCATCTTTCATGAAGCCTTGAGGTGGAATAAATCTGTCATACTGAATAGAGGCAAACAGAAGTGACTTACTTGTTCCCTGACCATGACATTCTGTCTCATATGCCCATGCCTTTTCACTGGAAGTCAATCCCCAGTGTATCAGAAAACACTTCTTATGCCCCCTTTCTTGTAAAATCTATAAGATTCCTTCAGAGTTCAATTCAAGAACCTTTTTCTCTATATCTTTTATGACATCCCTATCCCAAAAAATACCTTCAGGGGCAGCTAGGTGGTGCAGTGGATCAGAAAGACCTGAGTTCAAATCTGTCCTCAGACACTTAACACTTCCTGACTATGGGACCCTTGGCAAATCACTTAACCCCAATTGCCTGAGGGGAAAACAATTACCTTCAATTTCACCCTATGTTTTTTTTTTTTTCCTTTAATAATATAAAAAAACTTACTGAGGCCATGCTAGCACATTATCTGAACAATGATCAAGTGCTCATTGATTGAATGATTAAAGAAATTATCTTTCATTACTTTATAGTTGTCCCCCACACCATTGGCACAGAATGAATTTCTACATTATCCTTGAGAACTCCTATGGCCAAAACATTGAATATTTCATGGCTACTCTAGTGATAATCATATCTAAAATTAGATAAGCTTTGATGGCCAAAGCATTGAACACTTTATGGTCAACCTAGTGATAATCATATTTAAAATTAGATAAACTGGCATTTCAGAGGGCAGACACATATTTAAGCAGAGGACTCTGATTCAAGTCTTTTCCAGTTTTGTAAATCCCATTTGATCTTGGAAATTTTAGAGTATATCTCTGGATAAGTTGAATGACCAGTATCTGAGAGCACAAAAGACATCATAGGTGAGAAAAAAGGTGAAATTTTATTTTTCTTATTTATTTAACAGAATAAAATCAGAATCAAGTAGCACATGCTGAAAACCGAAAAAGAAAAAAAAAATTCTTGCCATTAAAGGTCTTGGGATTATCAAATGCACAATATTAGAAACTGATAATTTATCAGTGGAAATGACATGAAATAAGAGGCATTGACTTCTGCTTTGCTACTGTAACTTAAGGATATAAAACCTTTTAACTGACTTGCAGCTGTGACACCTTCCTTATGTGATATCTCCCTTAGTAGAATGTGGGTTCTTTGAGAAAAGGGAATACCTTAGTTTTTACGGAGGTGCTTTGTACATAATAAATGTTCTAAAAGATGTTTTATCCCTCTTCTCATTCATTCAAGAAGAATAGATACAGGAAGTCTATTGATGTATAAAATGATATACATGTAAATGATATAGGTCCTAAACAGTCTATTTCAAGGACTAAAATAAGGAATATCTTTGCTAGCTTTACATTAGCATGTTTTAAGTAGACTTATATTTAAAATTTTCCTATATAAGTGTAAAAGGAAAATTCTTTCACACCCATGTGTGAGGAGGCATGGGTAGGTGGATGAGTGAATGTAGGGGGGTGGGAGGAGGTGTTTGTGTGTCAGTACCTATAAGAAACTGATGCTTAGTATATGCACATGTAGTTACTTTTATGAAACACACCTAGAAAGAACACTTTATTAGAAAAGCCATTTCACAAATTGATTTTATTTTTAAATCTCATTTGATTCCTAGATTATTTCAAAATTCTGCAAAAAGGGTATAAATTAGGTTGTACATTTCTCAATACATAAATTCAGAACAAAATTTCTGTTACTGTTAAAGGGCTAACTGGAAAAGACCTTGAAGAGCATCTCATTTAAACCTTTCATTTATTTAGCTAAAGAAATGTAGATACATGTAAATATAATGGGAAAATAGAGTGGAACTATGGGTAGAATTAGGACTGGAGTCAAAAAGGTAATGTTTCATGTCTTATTTTAGACACGTTCTCATCTATGATGTTGGTAACTTAAACTTTCAATGAATCAGGCAGCTCAAAAATTCAAAACTGTGAAATAGATACTAGTCTACACTGTGAGTCATTTATTGATGAGAAGTTCCCCATACTAGTGAAATCTCTGGGGTAGGCTCTCCCCAAAAGATAAACTATTTTCTCTGACAATTGACTCAATAAATGAATAAAGTATTTATTGTTCTTACTATGGGAAAAAACACTGTGCTAAGCGCTGAAGATACAAACTGACAAATTAGCTAGTGTAATGCCGAAGAAACTGAGCAAGACAAGAGATTAGACACCAATTCAATAGTTTATTAAATGGAGAGAAATACTGGGACCAATGGATCCATGGTTGATTCCAGGCCTAGACGAGACTATCATCTCAAAGAGTCTAACCCCGAGTATTGGGACAGCAAGCTTTTGTATAGAATAACAAGAACAATAACATAGTAGGGGAGGCACCTAGATGGGGATAACCTAATGGTGGGGGAGGCCCCTAGGATGACACAATGGAGGGGGGTTACTGATATTCTAATGACATCTAAAAATGGATAAATCTTTATCTTGTCAAACATTAAGAAGGAATGTCCATAACCTAAAGATATAAAACCTTTATCTCAAACATTAAGAGGGAAAGGTTATAACCTGAGGCAGAATATCTAAATAGGACAATTGGGGAAACTAGGTCAGGACATCAAAGTGCAACTTTGGTATAACAGTCCCCACTCTTTCTCTGGTAACTATTCAAATCTTTGAATTACCTTCCTCTAGAAGGTCTTAACACCATAATTTTGAACAACCCTATGTGAAGTAAATAGACCAAATAAAAATCAAAATAAAGCTAGAACAAAGCAAGGACTTATGGCAAGGTCAAATCTCTCCCTGATAACACCAGAGTTAACCAGCAATACACAAAGTTCCTTATTTCAATTATTTTTGACAATCAATTGTCAGATCATCTGCAGTTGGGGAGCATATGGACAGCTGTGGTCATTTGTGCATGGTTTGGCCTCTGCTTACAGGGCTCAAGGCAGTTGTGCTGCCCATTCAGAGGGGCAATCCACTCTAGGGGAGAAGGGTGAGGATTGAAGTAGCTCCACCTGTCCCGCCCAGAGGAACAAACAGGCTGCAGAAAGCATCGGATTTCTAAGCAGATTATGCACAGTTAGACCAAGGCAGGCAAACCCCAAACTTTTAGAGGCCCAATATCAACTACAAGGTCCTTTTAAGTATGCTGAAATACTAATTAAGGACCTGGGGTAACAAGAGTGGAGAAACAGATCAGAGAGACTGCCAGTTCCAAGACAGGTATCCAATTTCTGGGTGTTTCTAAAAAAATAATCCCCAAAACTGGGCCTGCCAGGGCAATTCCAACAGAATAAGGGATTTCAAAGTTAAAGCACAACCAGCAAATCATAGTTTAGTAAATTTAAGCAAGGAGTAAAGGACTTCCAATTAAATCTGAACTGTAAGATAGGGGGTAAGGCAGAAGTGCCTAAGAAAATACACCAGTTTCCCCAGTTTCCTATTTCTTCCTCCCTTTTTTATCTTTTGGAAAGGAATTATCAAATGACCATGGCACATATAAATCACATACATATGCATATACATAACAGACTAAAAGTCCTTCAGACATAACAACAATAGTTACATGTTTAACAATTTCCACCCCAAGTCTTAAACACACAGTAATACAATTACAATTCTAACAAGTCAACCACTTACCCTCCTATATATCAGTCCAAATTACATCAGGAAAAGGGGGCCATGGTTCTCAACAGCTGCTTCTTGCTGAAAATGGGCGAAGATGCTCAGGCCAGGAGGGGGATGGGTGTATGTAGTGTGGTGTGCTGACAATCAAAGCTTGATCTAGGTCTCAGAAGCAAGTCAATATATCTGTAATTTGACCAAATCTAGAAATAAAAACAAATTTAACAAAGAAAAGTTAGAACAGTCTGAGATAGAAAGACTGGTTCACAAGGACTGCTACAAGGTGTGGCCTCTCATTAGTTATAAACCTTAAAAATATCCAGACATAATATCTAGTAACCAATAGATGACCAGACTAAATTCTTATTTGCTCAAATATTTAGGATATAATGATTACAGATAACCAGATTGGAAATAGCAAGATATGATATAATTGAATTAACAATTTCTTATTGACTCTGATTATAGAAATCAATTACAGGAGGAAAAAAAATGCAGTGACATATTAACTACAAACCCAAGAAATTTTCCCTCTAATAACATGTCCTAAACAGATATTTACCATAACCTTATCAGTTTGCTGTTTTTAACTAAGAACCAGATAGCTACAACTTGGTAAAATGTCTGGAACAGTTTAGAGGGAGGGAGGGAAGAAAGGATTCCATGTGGCTGCCCTTCCCCCCACTCTACCTCCAAAAGGGGGGTGGGGGGGAGAGGGAAGTCGAACTAAACTTCACTCCAGGCTAACTAGATGCTCCAATAGCTGAAGTAGCAGCAGTGGGGGGGAGGGGGAAGGTGTGAATTTAAATCTTTACAAAACATCCCTGCCCCACCCAACATTTAAAGTAGCAGAAATCAGTGGGTGGGTGGGGGAATTCTATAAAACCCACATGTCCAGCAGAGCTGGATTTAAAGCATAATTTACAATGTTAGAATACAGGTAACAAACAGCTTTAAATTCCCAATAATATAAAACTGCTTTTCCTATCTCATTTCAAATAATGAAACAGCACAGTTTCTTTCTCTCCTTCTGGCCCCATGTGGCCATTATTCCTAATGGACTCCTCCTAAGCTCCAACTTGGCCAGAGTTGAAGCTTTCAGAAAAGTCAGATCCCTTTCAGGCAAGTTAACAGAACTTCTTTCACAAGCTATTGTTCCTTTAAGATTTTATACTTAAAGATAACCAATTAATTTCCCAAAATTTAGAATCATCTTTAATTTCCTAATCAAATGTTTTCTCCAGCTGGAGTTCAGTATTGAAATAACCAATTCCAAATTTGATCATTGTTCTTAAATTTAACAGAACTCTTAAATTGGCAAAACAGACAAATTACAAACAATTTAACACAGACAAAAATCACACAGAACATAGAGCACAACTAGACTGTCTAATAACTTACAAGACATACAGAACCGTGATCACACTTAGACTGCACAATTATAACATTCAGTAGGACACTAACATTAAAACTAAGCCAAATGGCTTAAATCTCCAGTCTTTGTAGACAGCCCCCTGAGCATGCAAAAGTGTAATTCTGAGGCTTCTACAATTCAAAGTCTGTGACAAAAGGGGCATTGCTCTAATACAGGATGACCAAAGCAGGGAAACCGAGTCCTGTTTTCAAATGTATTCACTCCCCACTTGATGGAAGAAGTGGGAGGAAAGGCCAGAGTGAGGGTGGGGGAGGACCTCTAGTAGAAATGCACTGAGATGCAAAGGAAGGGCCTTTGTCTCTGGAAAAGGATTTGGATAGAGGGAGTTTCCTCAAGCAAAGCATTTGCTTCAGGAAAGATTTTAGAAGTAGTGGAGTATCTAGATTGTGGACAGGTAAAAACTTTTAGTTTTCCAAATCTTTGCAGCCTCCCTTGTATCTCTTAGAGACAGAGCTAATCGAAAGAAAGTTTTTTGTCAATCCACAGCAATTCCTGAAGAATTGTGCCAGAGCTCCCAAGAGCTCCAAGGACGACTGCAATCCACTTGATGACTGGATGAAATCCACCACAAGATAAGGAAAGAAAAAAAGTCTTTTATCTTGTCCAGAGTTTCGGATTTCTCAAGGACACCCCAATAGTGACAACATCATCCAGTTAGACACTCATCAAGAATTAATGGACACCCCAACAGTGACAACCACATCTGATTATTCACACATAAGGCTAAGCCAATGTGCCTTTAAAAGCACCCAAGAACACAATAACAACAAAATTATATAGTGATCAATTGTGATAGACTTGGGTCTTTTCAAAAATGAGGTGATTCAAGGCAATTGTAATAGGCTTGGAACGTGCCATCCACATCCAGAGAGAGAATTAAGGAGACTGAATGTAGATCACAGCATAGTATTTTCATCTCATTTTTGCTGTTGTTGTTTGTTTGCTTCCCCCCTCCCCCATGTTTTTTTTTTCCTTTTTGATATGATTTTTAAAAAATAAACTTTTTTTTTATTTTTCAAAACATATGAACAGATAAGTTTTTGACATTGATCCTTGCATAGACTTGTGTTATAGATTTTCCCCTAGTTCCCCTCACCTCCTCCCCTAGATGACGAGCAATCCGATATATGTTATACATGTTAAAATATATGTTAAACTCAATATGTGTAAACATATTTATAAAATTCTCTTGCTACACAAGAAAAATCATATCACAAAGGAAAGTAAATGAGTAAGAAAACAAAATACAAGTGAATAACAACAAAAAGAGTGAGAATATTATGTTGTGATCCACATTCAGTTCCCACAGTCCTCGCTCTAGGTGTGGATGGCTCTCTTCATCACAAGATTATTGGAACTGACATCAATCATCTCATTGTTGGAAAGAGTCACATTCATCAGAATTTGATCTGATTTTTCATACATGGCATAACAAATATGGAAATATGATTAGAAGAATTGCAATACTTAATCTACATCAGATTGTTTGCTGTCTTGGGGAGGAGGAGGAGAAAGAGAAAAAAAGTTTGGAAAACAAGGTTTTGAAAAGGTGAACATTAAAAACCTTTTCCCATGTATCTGTAAAAAAAAAATAAAATGTCACAAAAAAAGAGACATCTCAATAACTATTTGGTACTGTAGACAGAGATCTAAGTTTGAATGTAATCTCATATATTTATCTTCCTCCTTCCCATTTGATTCCATAGATTAGATAAATCTTACATTTAGGGATGCAAATTAAGCTCTATTTGTTGAAACACAATTTCTGACTAAGATTTTCATTGCTATGTGACTATGCAATCCTGGGAAAGTCTTTGAATCTGTTTGCCTCAATAGCTTGAACTGTAAAATGGCAGGGGAGGATGGGAGGGAGAGGGGGATATAATACCACCTACCCATCAGAGTAAGTGTGGGGAGTAAATGGGATATTTGTAAAGCAATTAGCGCAGGGCCAGGAACATAATAGGCACCATAAAAGGGACTTATTATCTTCCCACCCCCTGTTGTTATTGTTTAATGTTCCTATTTTAAAGATTATTGGGTTTAGGAATATTGGTTATCCTCATAAGAATCTGAGGGGACATGGTGGTTGGTGTAATGGTGTTATTTTGAGTCACAATTCATCAATTTGTTTTTTTTAGTACTGAATTCTTGACATGAAAATACATGTAAAATATTCACTAATATAACCTCAGAACTCATGTCTTCATGGAAACATTAAAAATACAAATTGTTTGGTTTTTTCTTATTTATAATGTCCCAAATATAATAATAATATTATGTAATTACAGTTGGGAGTTTAAAGGTCTTATACTTCACCTACCTTCCTTTATAGTTCAGGAGATGGTAAGGGCTAAGTGACCAAGTCAAGCTCTAAATCCATGTTTTCCAACTCCAATTTTCTAACTGTGATCACTGTAATTCAAAACACATAAAAAGAATAAAGATGAAAACCAGAATACAATCAGTTTACACAATCATAGAAACAGAAGGTATGTGGGAAGATTTGGGTTTTGTAATTATGAGGGAAAGAGTTTAGGGTTTCTTAGGAACTAAAACAAAAAGGAACATGATGAATTGCATAAAGTAGTTCTCATTTTCTGATAAAAGTAAACCAGGACATACAATGTCAGAGTAGACTAAAGGAGAATTTTAGAAGATTTCTTTAACCTTGTTTCTTGCATGATATCATTGGACATCATAATAGACAAAATCTCCAACTAAAGTTTCCCCAAAGTCTCTAAAACAGTCTTCATTTGGACATGTCTCATATTAGAGAAAAGCAAGACAAACATATTGAGGATTCATGATTTCATGTGAAGTCTCTCAATCTTGCTCTCTCATTTTGTTTGGCATTTGTTGAGTTTTCAAGTAATTCATATTCTAATGGAATAAATGGCATATGTGGTAGATCTCATCTGCACATCAAATTAAAAGGTTCCATGATCCTTAAGGAGCAGCAACAAAACAGATGATCATAGCGTCTCTTTATAGTCATTCCTACTAATAATGGCTGTCCAAATGTGGAATATACTGCCTCAAAAGGTGGTGGGCTCTCCCTGCTCAGAAGTCTTCAAGCAAATGCTGAATTACCACTTGATATCTATGTCCTAGCATAGGCTCTTTCAGGTTTAGTTTAGACTAAATGATCATGAAGGTCACCTAAGCTCTCAAATTCTGTGGTTCCATGATAGAACCTTCCAAAGTATACACTGCAGTGACCCAGCTCTCAGGAACACTGGATCAGTTCCATCTCATGATGGAATGAATATCTGATTTTCAGAATGTGTTAAAATTTATATGGATTCTCATATCAATGTAATAGAATATTGATGTGAACACAGAATGCCAGGATTCCAGTGTCTCCACTACCAATAATCATCTGTGTGGCCTTCGACAAGTCAAATTTTTCTTCATTTTTAGAGCTGATTTAATAGCATCCTGCAGCCTTGTACTCTAAATTAATTAGCTCATAAGACAGTTAAAAAATCATTGATCTAGAGAGGGAAGTGATCTCAAAGGCTTTCTCGTCCAACTCCCTCATTTAGCAGATGAGCAGGCTGAGGCCCAGAGAAGATGTCGTTGTCCAAGTTCAGGCAGGTAGCTTAGTTCACTTCGCCATTGCCTTCTGTCAGTTGTGAGATAGATATCATTTGGAGCACTGAGGAATCTTTTCTTCCATTCCTCCCATTGGTTTATTCTCTCATATATATATATTTTTTCTTTTATCCTTTTAAGCCATGCAAAACTTTTCCCATATGCACCCTTGCATGAGAATGATCTTGAACTGATTAGGGTACAAGTACATATAAGTCAAAACCATTCAGGTCTCAATCTATACTTGGCAAATGAATATCTCTTTAAAATGAAAATTTAAAGATATTTCTCCATTTTTCAGGGGCCCTCATATGAAAGAAATAGATGTTTGTGTCTATAAAAATCTCTGCCTACTCTTAATGTAGGTATGTTTTATTTGCACATGAAAACAAGTACTCAAGCTTGTATGTAGATAGGTGTACATGTATGTAAAATTTGTTTCTCAAACTCACAGGGAAGAAAGTACAGAAAGTTTGTTGCTTCTTGTGTTAAATATACTTCAGGCTAATTGATGGAAGCCCTTGGCAGTCACTAGAAGGTGGCCAGGCAGAGCTCAGATTCTTTAGCAAAGTTGGATTTGAGTCCCAGATGGATTGTGAGGATTACTTTGATATGCAATTGAATATCATTAAGAGAAACGTCTTCCACGTCCCATTTTTTTCCTGCTTTTTTTGTTGTAATCCTAAAGCTGAGACATTTTCCTCTTAGGATGACTTGTACTCCTTGTCATACTTATGTGTTCTGTGAAGACCTTGATTAAATAAACGGATTAATGCAGTGAACTCATAAGGACTCAAGGCCAGGGCTCACGACCAATCTAAGAAATTTTAGGAGGATGACTCTGAGAAGATCCTTTCTCTTAGCTTTAATCTCTTTATTTCTCCATGGAGAACAAAAATACTTGTACAGCCTAACCTATGGGATTGCTGTAAAGACATGATAATTGTTGAGTCATTTCTATTGGGTCTGAGAATCCATGACCCGATTTGGGGTTTTCTTGGCAGAGATACTAAAGTGGTTCATCATTTCCATGTCTTGTTCCTTTTACAGAGAAGGAACCCAGACAACAGGGTTAACTGATTATCTCAGGGTCACACAGCTAGAAGGTATCTGCTAATGGATTTCCGCTCATGAGCGGAAGTCTTCCTGATTCCAAGCCCAGCACTCTATCTACTGTGCCACCTGGCTTTCTATAATCTAAACCTTCCTAAATCGAGAAAGATTAAAAAAGGTTAAATATGATTATACAATGTGAGAGATATAGTGGATAGATCCTTAGACTTAAATTTAGGAGTTCAAAGCCTTATTTGGTCATTTATTACCTGGATGACTCTATACAAGTTAATCCTTTCTAGAATCAATTCCCTTTATTTTAAACAGGGTTAAAATTACACCTAATTCTTGGGATTATTTTGAAGATCGTGTGACAGAACATTTGGTGATTTATAAACCTAAAAATTTTACCTAAATGCTAGCTATTAACATTATTGTTGCTGTTGTTAAAAGGTGAATGATAACACCTGTAACATTTACTTAATAGAGCATTTGCTGGTGTCATATAAGATAATGTGTGTAAAAGCCATAGTAAATCCTGAAGTCTTTCTAAGTCAGTTTTTTTTTTTTTTGAAGTAACATAATTCCACCAAATCACAGAATCTCAAAAGGGCCCTCAAAGTCAACTGCTGTAAGCCATAACTTTATCTGAACAAGAATCAAGTCAAATCAATGAGTATTTATTGTGCACCTGTTCTACACCAAATGGGCAAAGACATAGAAAGGCAAAAGATATCTCCTGACCCCAAGGAGCTCATAGCAGCAGGAAACAATTACATACAAGCAATATAGATTAGAGATAATTAAGTGAAGGAAGGGACTAATGGTAAGGAGCACTGGGAATGGCTTCATGTAGAAGATTGGGTTTTAGAAGGTACTTGTAAGAAAGCCAGGCAGGCAAGAGGCCTTTTATGAAGGGCTTGACAATTGGCTATGCTCAGAAGCTTCAAGCTGGCTTCCCAAACAGATGTGGCTTATTCCATTTTTTTTGGCCATAGCTCTTCCCTGGAGGCTTTCCAGATATAGTTCTCCTAGATACTAGCAAAATACTTGATAACCTCTCTGATGATATCCTGATAGAAGATATAGAGAATAGAAAAAGAAATCATCTTTCCCCATCTGACTTGGGTCAATGTTCCATTGCAATCTGTGCTTTGTTGTATGATATAATTCTATATATGATGTCATGGATTGTATGTGATATGTTACATATGATATGATATTTGGAGAATGGGTTTGTATTTCATTGAAGGGAATGCTGATCTGAGAAATCCCCCCTACCATTGCGATTTATTTTCTGAAATGGTTAGCTAAAATACTGAGATATGCAACTCCCTTGGGATCCCACAGTATCAGAACAGTACTTGATTTCACATCTTCTAGTTTTCATGAGGAGTTCTTTAACCATTATGCCAGGCTGCTTCTAAGTGGAATGTGGCATTTAATTGAGCATGGAAAAAAAATGAAAACTTTTCTCAAAGTAAGTTTGATTTATGAACCAGAGTAATGAAAGACCCCATGAATGAAGTTGTTCATTCAGTTAGCAGCTGAGGGTGATCACTAAAAGTGTTTTTAAAGGGAATTATATATACAACAAAGTGTGGTTTTCTAGGATCATAGAAATCATAGAAAATAGAATGGAAGATCATTGCATGATATAGTTGGAAGGGGCCTCTTCCAGGAAGTTTTGATCTCTCTTCCTTGGAGAGATTTATCATGTCTCCGATATTGAACGGAATTTTATATATTTAAAATTTTAATGTAATTGATTGCCTTTTCAATTTTAAATATTTTTATTTGAAGTACTGAGTTCCAAATTCTATCCTTCTTTCCCCTCACCTTTCCCTTAGATGGTAAGTAATCAGATATAGATTATAAAAATGTAGTCATTTGCAACAGTTCCATATTAGTTATTTTGTACAGAAGGCTCAAAAGGAAAAAAAAAAATGAAGAAAAGAAAGTGAAAATAGCATGTTTTGGTCTGTAACATCAGTTCTTTCTCTGGAGGCAGATAGTAAACTTCATCCTTTGGGATTGTCTTGGTTCATTGTACAGCTGAGAATAGCTAAGTCATTCACATTTCTTGCTGTTATGGTGTACAATGTTCTGGTTCTATTCACTTCACTACACATCAGTTCATTTAAATCTTTCCAGGTTTCTGAAATCATCCTGCTTCTCATTTCTTATAGCAAAATAATATTCCATTACAATCATATACCACAGCTTGGTTAGTCATTCCTCAATTAAAAGGCATCTGTGATTTCCAGTTCTTAGCAAATCAGTTTTCTTTTTATCCTCTGTATTTTATTTCATCCATTTAAAAAGAAGACTCTCAGAAGGCCTTGACCAGATCTCCAAAATAATACATGATGCAAAAATAAATTAAAAACCCCTGTTCTGGTCCCACCTTTATCTGAACAAGAATCATCTCTAAACAAGAAATTAAAGAGTCAGAGAGAGAAGGCACATAGGAGGTATACATTTTATAGATCAGGAAACTGAGACTCAGAAAGAGCTGGGGATTTGCCTACTTAACAAGCACTCATAAAACAATAGGTACATGATAAGTATTCCCTTCTTCCCAATCAGCCCATTCCCATTGCCTGATAAAGATTCCTCAGTGAACTTGAATGAAAGAATATTTTATAGTTCTTGTCAAATGCTAACTCTGTGAAAAGTCATTTTCAGTATCCAAACTAAATAAACATTGGTATCACTTCACTGATTTCTTGATTGTTTCAGAGTTTTCATTTATTTATCATTCTATTTCTTTGTTTATTTATAAAAAAGTACATATTACCTACATTATGGTACACTGCCAAGGTTGTAATAATGCTTAATACAGTCTCACTGATGAATGCTTTTACTGCATAAAATTAAAAGGAGAAACTGAATAAATTTAAAACTATGATCATCTAAGGCAAATCAAAAAGCTTTTTAAAAGGAACTTTTTGGGACCTGACACGGTGCTGGGAAAAAATTCTAGAAGAAAAATGTATCAAAAATTCCCCCCGCCCTTCAGTAAGCTTCTATTTTCTAACTTATACAAGCATAGTAAATCCATCTGGAACTGACTCCAGTACAGACAAGGCTAAAGGATATGAAGTCAGATGCTAATTGGAAAATCATGTAGTAACTTCAGCGATTCAACGGTTGTTTGTCACCGCGATATTCTTTAATTATAACATGAGTATTCTATAATTGATGCTACAGGTGTCAGAATCAGGAAACACTGTGATCTCTAAAGAATGACATTTCTTCCCTCCCATGCTTTTTAAACATGGTGTTTTCAGTCATGTTGTCAAATGCCTTCAATGAGAGCAAAGATGGAATCAAAGCCAGCTATCGCATTGATGGTAAATCCGTCAACTTGAAAGGGATACAAACCCAAACTAGAGTAGATGGAGTGTTGGCAAATGATTTTTTGGTTTACAGGTGATTGAACACCCAATGCATTTATGAAGCTGAGATGTAACGAAATATGGAACAATGTAGAGGGCCACAGATAGTGGGGGAACTCTGGCTAAGGTATAAGACCCTTTAGCCCAGAGGAAACCTGCTGACAATATCTGGTTTGGCTCCCCATTTCCCTTGATGTTCTCCCCTCCCTGAGAAGTCAGGGAGGGCAGAATCACCTCCTTTTTGGTGTTTTCACCTCCCTTCCCTGAGAAGTCAGGGAGGGTGTGACCAATTGGGATTAAGTGACTTACCCAGAGTCACACAGCTAGGATGTGTTAAAGTATCTGAGATCACATTTGAACTCAGATCCTCCTGATTCAGGGTTGGTTCAATATCAGGAAAAATATTACCATAATCTACCATTGTAATGTTCTTGTTGATTTTCTTGGAGCAGCCTTGTTTCAGCAGAGTAAACACTTAAAAACACTTGAGAGCATAGGGATAAAGAGAGCTTTCCTTAAACTAATGAGTAACTATATAAAATATAGAGCAAGCAATATTTGTAATGGAGAGAATCTGGATGCAGTTTCACTAAGATTAGGTAAGAAAAAAGGATGTCCATTATATCATGTTGGCTTTAGAAATATGAAAAAAAAATAAAAGAATTGGAATATGAAATGTCTGGGCTAGATTTCTTGAGGATCTCCCTGGAGTCTGAAGTTTGAGATTGAGCTCCAGCATACTCTCACTGTAGTCTCTCTCGAGTCTGCTTATTTCAAGTCCTCTCAGCCCTTATTACAATTATATCACTACAGCATAATGAGCATGTGTCAACTGTAGAACCATTATATCACCATATTAAATATTAGGTATATGTGAACTAGAAAACCATCATCTCATGAATCACACTGAATTAACACCCTGCTATAAGTACCTTTGCTTCAAGTAGAACACAGGTGGTCAAGTCCTCCTTGTCTTCTTAGGAAAAGGTGTGAACACAAAAGGTTATAGGGAGCCAAACCAGATATTGTCAGTGGTTTCCCCTGGGGTAAAGGATCTTAAAACTTACTCAAAGTTCCTCCACTATCTGTGGCCCTCTATGGAACAATTCTCTGCTATTTGTGCTAGATTTGGCTTAACAATTAACACCATGAAAACCCAGGTCCTCCATCAGTCAGCACTATGTCATCCATGTGCAGAAGCATCAGTTACAGTAAATGGTAAAGTTTTGCATGCTGTGGATAAGTTCTTTTATCTTCATGGTATATATTGATAATGTCTACACTGATAACGAGATTGACACACGCATTGCCAGAACTAGCTCAGTGTTTGGGATGCTCTGAAGGAAAATGTGACAAAGGAGAAATATTAGATTGGCTATCAAAACAAAGGTCTACAGAGCCATTGTGTTGACCTCATTGTTGTATGTCTGTAAAACTTGGATAGTCTACCGGCCCCAAGCCAGGAAACTGAATCGCTTCCATTTGAATTGTGTTAGGGAGATTCTGAAGATCATCTGGCAGAATGAGATACCAGATACTGAGGTTATTTCTCAAAGTAAAATGCCAAGCATTCCAACTTTACTACAGAGAGCACAACTTCATTGGGCTGGCTACGTTGTACAAATGCTGAATGGAGACTTCCCCAAAAATTTATTTTATGAAGAGCTCATATGGGACAAGTGCTTATAAAGTGATCAAAAACCATAATCCTAGAACAATGGCACAAGACCGCCAAGCATGGTGCCCTCATCAGAAAAGGTCTGCTCTATAAGCAAAGCAGAATTGAATTCACCCCCCCCAAAAAAAAAGTGAGATGTACAAAATTAGAAAAGGTACCCCAAATGTTCCTAGGCACCATTTGTGTCCCATCTGAGGCAGAGCATTCTTAGTTTGCATTATTCTGATCAACTACAGTTGAACACAGTATAACTAGCCTCTTAGATAGTGATCTCATTTTGGTCCTCTTTGACTATAAAGGACAACCAATGAGAAATAGCCCCAAAGGAAAGGAGAAAATATAACAAAGCATGTTGCTCTATGTTATATGTTAAATATATTAAACCATATATTATGTGTGAGAAATACTATCCAAGATTTGCCACAGTAAAATATATTGTGTAAAGGAAAGATCATAAAACATGGAGCTAGGAGATAGGAAAGTCTAATCCTTTCTCTGACATTAATCACTGTATGACCTTGGGCAAAGCTCACTCAGGCTTCAGGTTCCTCATCTGTACCATACACGATACATGCACTAATGAACTTACAGGATGTTACAAGCAAGGCATCTTAGAAGGAAACCTTAGAGCATGGTGCATGTGTGACCTACTTTGACCATGGGAAAGGATTATGTTGATTTTATTTCCCACAGCCTCCAAAGTGTGTTTATCTTGGGCAATTATTAAAATTAATTTGAATTCCCTGGTTGTGGAGGTGGGAAGGGAAAAAGAAACCTGTTTGGAATTAAGAAGTAGCTGTGGGCAAACCATAACTTAAGTAAATCACATTAGAAAAATGAACCAGAGAATCACTGTACTAAAAGAGGTCTTGTGAATTAGGACTTCAAGGCAAGGAAATACCTAAGTTAAGATAGATGGTGAAATGAGCCAGATTCTATTGGAAATCCACTCAAATGTTTTCTGGTGGTCAGAAGCATGATAAAGTGACCAAAAGGGTTCTTTGTGGAGCCAAGGGATATGGCTTCAGATACTCTCAGTACGTAACAATCTATATGACTTTGAACTAGTCACTTGTCCAGACTAAGAATCAGGTTTCTTATCTGTAAAATGAATCTATCGAAGTAGATGTTACTTGATTTTTTTTTTTAATCTAAATATGTGACCTTGTTTGAGTAAATGGAGCTATGGGCTCTGCTTTTTCAGGATTGTCACTGAAGTTTACCTTTTAAAAATTCCCACCTTTGCAGTGGTTAGAGCACCAGCTTTGAAGTCAGAAGGATCTGAGTTCAAATGTGATTTCAGACACTTAATACTTGCTAGTTATGTGACGACCCTGGGCAAGTCACTTCATTTTGCCTCAGCAAAAGAAAAAAAAAATTCCCACCTTTTCTATCACTCCATCCTGAACAGAAGGTTCTCTTATCCATCCAACAAAACTAATGATAGCAATTGAGAACAACAGTAACATTCACAACTAACATGTATATATCAATTTAATGTTTACAAAGTACTTTACATATATTATTGATAATGATCCTGTGATGTAGATATTATTATTATGAACAAATGAACAAGGCCGAGTCATTTTGGTCATCCTATAGAAGTTACTTATACTGGATGGTGCCAACCACAAAATTATATAGGATTTATTTTTATAACCTTTATTTATTTGTTTATTTTTAACACACATTGCTTTATGAATCATGTTGGGAGAGACAAATCAGAACAAAAGAGGAAAACCATGGAAGAAATGGGAAAAAAAAGGTGAACATAGATTTATATTTCGTGTCTTTAGTTCTTTTTTTTCTGAATACAGATGGCATTTTCTGTTCAAAGTCTATTAGGATTGCTTTGGATCACTAAACCACTGAGAAAAATCAAGTCTTTCATAGTTGATCATCACACATTCTTACTGTTATTGTGTACAATGTGTTACTGGTTCTCCTTCTTTTGCTCAACATCAGTTCGTGTAAATCTTTCCAGGCTTTTCTAAAATCAGCGTGTTCATTATATTTATAGAACAACAATAATATTTCATTACTTTCATATACCACAACTTGTTCAGCCATTTCCCGATTGATGGTCATCTAGGAGCTGCTATAAACATTTTTGCAGGGTCTTTTTCCCTCCTTTATGATTTCCTTGGGATATAGGTCCAATAATGATATTGTTGGGTCAAAGGGTACTCATAGTTTCATAGTTCTTTGAGCATAGTTCCTGATTTCTCTCCAAAATGGTTGAATGATTTCAAAACTCCACCAACAATACATTAGTGTCCAAGTTTTCCCACATCCTCTCCAACATTTATCATTATCTTTTCCTGTCATCTTAGCCACTTCTTAGAGGTGTGAGGTGATGTCTCAGATAGTTTTAATTGCATTTCTCTAGTCAATAGTGATTTAGAACATTTTTTTTCATATGACTATAGGTGGCTTTAATTTCATCATCTGAAAGTATAAGTCCAGCAAATCTCTGTTCAAAAGATGGGACACTAATCTTTAATAAAGAGTTTAAATTGTTAGGAAGTTATGGTATTGAAATGTAATCATGAGAGGAGCAGGATAGCTTACTAGATAGAAAGCAAACTTGGAACCAAGAAGATTTGGTCTCATCTTTCCTCAGAAACGTCTTGACTACGTGCCATTCTTCAGATACCATTTGCTACAAGTGAATCTATTAGTCTATATATTTCAGCTCAAGTAGCCATCACTTTTGGTGTGAGAAATTTATTGAATTGGGTGTCCCTACAGCAATGTAATCACAACATTAGTTCCCATCCCTAAACCTAGTTGAAAGTTCAATTTGCTTTTGGGAAATTTCCCCACATTTGTCCAGCTTAGTTCTGCTGTGTGCAGCCAATCAGAATGATATAAATTCCTGCTACACTTGCCGGCTTTCACATACTCAAAAACAACTATCATAACCCACTTAAGTCTTTTCTGCTTCACCTTCCATAGCAAACTTGCACATGGCATAAACTATCAGATTGCTCATTCCAAAGAAATCTGTAACGGGCTGAGGCTTGAGTTGATGTACTGAGGTCCCAAGCACATGAGGCTAAATAGTAATTGGACCATACTCTATTAATATATAAGTTTGGAGAAAGAATGGTCCCCGCCTACTCTTTGTGCAAGTCCTGATGTGTTGTATAGGAAATGACGATTCTGGTGGGTGGAGGCAGGGGAGTGAAAAAGGAAGGAGAGGAGAACTCAGACCTCTCTCTCTGCTAGCTGTTTGTTTCTCTATGACTACTCTCTAGAGCACCAGCTTTGAAGTCAAGAGGACCTGAGTTCAAATCCAGCCTCAGACACTTAACAATTCCTGGTTGTATGACCATGGGCAAGTCACAACCCCAACTGCCTCAGCAAAAAGCAGTGGGTAGAGCAAAAAGTAAAAAGAAGAAGAGAAACAAACAGCTAGCAAAGAGAGAGGTCTGAGCTCTTCTCCCCTTCCTTTTTCACTCCCCTGCATCCACCCACCAGAATCATCATTTCCTATACAACACATCAGGACTTGCACAAAGAGTAGGCGGGGGCCATTCTTTCTCCAAGCTTATATATTAACAGAGTATGGTCCAATTACTATTTAGCCTCATGTGCTTGGGACCTCAGTGCATCAACTCATGCCTCAGCCCATTACAGAAATCAAAGCTCTAGGATAAACTGAAAGCAAAGAATGCTTGTAAGATATTCTGTAGTGTTCTTCTTTTCTAAAATATAATGGTTCTCTGGGAGCAGATTTCTTGGGGAGCTTCTGGAGGCAGCCTTAGTTTCAGTTCAAAGTAATAATCCCCTAAAATGCAGCCAGCTGTTAAAGTCCACTCCTTTTATTGTCTCTTCTAAAATAGCCCAGTTAGCTTTCTTAGAAGCCTATCTCTCTCCTTGATTCCAAGAGCTCTTGCAGCTTGTCCTTTGCCTCTGCCAGCTTCAGCCTCTAGCTCTATCCGAATCTTCCCATCTGCCCAACTGAATGCTGCTTTCTCATTCTCTTAAAACTGACTCTCCTTGCTGAGGCTCCTCCTTTTATATGCTCTTTTAGAAGTGTGAATTCAAAGGTTGACTCCTCCTCTGAGAGACTGGGATTGTGGGAGCTATGACTTGTGAATCTCCCATGAAGCTCTAATGTGTGAGCTAATGTGTGACCTCTCAAAGATGCAAACTTAAGTACATAAGCAATGTTTCTATCAATTCCAGTGAGTTAACATTTTGTAAGGATTCTAACAATATTCCACTGATGACTAAAAAGATGATAGCTGGATAGATAGCTAGATGTTGGATGGCTAGATGGATGATTGTTAAATAGATATTGGTATATAGACAAATCTAGTTTCAGTTTGGGTATTTTCACAATATTATGTTGGCATTTATAATAATGTTTTTCAGTAGCTTTACTTTTATTTTAGATAAATCATTGTTGTTATTTGTCTTTTGCTCTTGAAAAAGACCATGACATCAGGGAAGTGATTCTGTAATATGCAGGTGTATTGGACTTAAGTGAGGACAGGCTGTGCTAGTCTCACATTCTCCTTTAGAGCCATCTGGATCCTGTTGCAATATATAGAAGAGGATGACTGGAGATGTCTCTAGATGTGTTTAGCTTAGATATGTTTTCACAAAGAACTCTGTCTCTCTGTATCTCTGTGTGTCTCCCTTCTCCTTTCTCTCTTTCTCTGTCTCTTTGCCTCTGTGTGTGTGTCTCTCTCTCTCTTTCTCTCTCTTAGTAGATGGATGGATAGATATTATTTGTGTGTATTAAATACAGCATAGAGATGGGAGTAGAGAGTGGAACTGAAAATCGCAAGCTTTTGTGCATAATGGGTCCAAAGATGTATATTCTCATAGCCAGAACGTCTCAGTGCTGGTTCTGTTTTCTTTTCCTGTAATTGAAAAACTAGTGATATGTAATTCACTAATTATATAGTTCCTGAAATCCAGTTAGAACAACATGACCAAAGATGGGTATGTGCATAATTCACTGACAGGTGCATGCTGGGGCCTTATTCCTGGAAGAGGGAATGAAAATGTCATCGGCCTCTTATCTGTACATTCAGGTGTTTTGTCAGAAGGTTATCGACTTGCCATTTGAAAAGATGGACAAAACCAGCTATGAGCAACTGTTCTCCTCTCTCTGAACAGAAGCTTTGTATAATATTTAAAAAGGAGAAGGGGAAGTGATCTGGTTATTTAGCATATGTGATATTAGAGAAAACCACCTTATTTAGGAAGAATACAATTAAAAATATACAAAAAGTTGCTTATAGTTTTTAGTATATTCGTTTTAAACAATGGGTTTTCCTTTTAAAGGAAGTTGGCTGATGTAAAAATATAAGGCATCAGTAATACACATAATTAAAAAGTAAAGAGTCCATCTCATTGTGAAAAGATGGGATAAGCACTGAAGTATCCATGTACTCCTTTGCTAGGAATAGAAAGCAGAGAAATTGAGAAAAGTGGGTACCAGCACATTGCATGGATTTCTTGTAGAGATCTTCTAGAAGCTCTGTAAACAAGCCTATGTAGGATAGGAAGGCAAAGAGGGACCATTATCTACATCCTTAGTGGGAATGCCTACATTGATGAGATCATCTATCCATTGAACTATTAAAGTATACTAAAAGAGTGCCCCAGTCTGTGGTGTTGCATGGGAACAAATCCTCACATAGATGTGGTAAATATTACTGATCACAAAGTTTTGTTTTTGGAAGAACCTTTCACATCAGGCCATGTTGATCAAGCTTCATTTTAAAGATTCAGAAACGGATCTCTCCCAAAAGTGAAATAGCCAAGTCAATATTCAAAAGTAAGCCCTCAGGTCCCATACCTTGCCACTGTATCACACTGCCAATCTATAAACAGACTAGACAAGCACCGACCTCTCCTAGCTCAGGGTGCACAGGGACTTTTATCCCCCAACTCCAGATTTGGCTTGTGACTTTAAGATTGATTTTTCACTCAAGGCATTTTTCAAGAGCAAATTCTTATTTATATACTGTAAATATATTTTTGCCTGATATCTTCAGGCAGTGAATTCCCTGGATGTTCACAATTTACTTTAGTGTCTTGAAGAGGTTTTATTTTCATTTTTAGTGCCACATCCCTTTTAAATGGAATATGAGTAATAAAAAGAGCCAATGGAGAATACTTGCTCTTGGTTAGTTTTCTCTTTCAACAACAGCAGCCCAACAGCTGAGAGTTAGAAGGGACCTAAGTGGGCGTCAGCGCTAACCCATACCTTTATATAATCCCTTCTAGTCATTTCAAGTCAGCAAACATTCCCTAAGCACATACTGTGTGCCGTTGTAGCCTTTGCTCAAAGACATGCTGGGAAGAGAAACCTCCTGCCTCTTGAGGTAGTCTATTCTCCTAAAGGATCCCTAAAATCATTCATTTTTTAAAAAAATCATTCATTTATTAATTCACTCAAACATCATATGAATTTATTACAGGCCTACTATGTTCCAGGTGTAGTTCTACAAACTGGAGATCTGGATCTCAATACAAAACTCAGTTCAGTGATTATTTATAGAAAGTCTTTTCTATTCCACACCCTAATAATTGTGAATATCTTCCATATTAAGTTTAACCCCAATTACTAAAGTCCCCCATAAAATGATATTTTGTCTTTTTTTCCTATGTATCTTATATAAACTTATATATGTATATGTTTTTCCCCAGTGGAAAGCAGTTTCTCTAGATCACCTTTGTTTTTTATCTCCAATGCTTAACCTCATTCCTGGCCTTTACGTGCTTACTGATTAAGTAACATGGTACCCAAAATGGAAACAGCTTCTGATTTCATAACGTTTACATTAAATTGGCAGGAAAACAATGTATGCACATAAGTCTGTGAGAAATTGGTTTCAAAATCAATGTAAGGTAATTTTCTGGGGAGTCATAAACATTGAAGAGCAGGAGGGAATAAGGCTAAATCTTTTGTGGAAAGTGATTTAATTTATCTCTTGGTAACATATTATCCCTCCTTTTGTCCTCTGGAGTCAACAAGTACAGGTCTAATCTCTCTTCCTTATAAAAGTCTCCAAAATACTTGAGGTCAGTTGGTCAGCATCTCTGACCTTCCTAGTGCTGAACTGTGGTTCATTAAAGTCACCTTCACATGATCTGAACTTAAGGCAGCATCATTGCTTGTGTGGGAAAAAGAGGAGAATTAACATTATTTTCAGCGCTATCTTGATAGTGGCCCAGCTATTACCTTGGTGTTTGCCACAGCAGTCACCTTGAAAGAGCACCATATGTAATGATTAACTTTGAGGAGCCATAATCCAGCAAGTGGACATGAAGCACATTCAGATTTATCTTTTAAGGATTTGCTTCAGGGAAAGGGGAAAAAAATAAGCCACAGCAACTCTCACTATGGGAAGACTACTAATTTTTTTTTTTTAATCTTTTATCTTCTTTTCTCCTCTGAATCTCTATATCAGAAGCTTTCCTGAGTGAATTGAAATATCAGCCTTTGTTATTACCGGTATTACTTTTGTTCATGATAAGATAACTCCTGTGGAGGTGGGAGGGTGGGAGTAGGAAGTTAGGAAGGATAAACTAATAATATGAACAGGATAGAAAGCCTGCCTATGGTGGATATAATTCTGTGGCTAAACACCTACTCGGATTCTCTCACATGCCCACTTCTTCCCCCTCAAATAATTTCTTCTGTGTATTTCCTTGTGATCATGTCTGCTTCCCCACAGTGAACACTATCAAAGCTAACTCTTGAAGTAAATGTTCAGAATTTTCTCTTTAAAAGGAGATCAGCATCTCATCACTTGGTGAAATGCTTTGGGGCTTGCTAAAGAGCAGAGGCAGTATGAGGTGGTTTTAAGTAGATTCCTTTTTGTGCTTGCAGGTACAATCATCGTGGACAACATGCTCATCAAAGGGACAGCTGGGGGCCCCAATCCTACCATTGAGCTTTCGTTAAAGGACAATACGGATTACTGGGTGATGTTGGATCCAGTCAAACAGATGCTCTTCCTAAACAGCACCGGCAGAGTCCTGGACAGAGATGTTAGTTGGTTTGTTTTGTACTCTCTTGTCTCTTGCTCTCTTTTTCCACAGAGACCTAGAAAGTTTGTAAAGAGACCAGTATTCCTTGTAGGAAACTCATGCCAAGGCCTTACCATGAATAAGTAATGTGTGACTAATGAGTGGGAGAGCAGAGGTTCAATGATGTTTTGTTTGGATTTGTGCAAATTAGATTAATGACATTCAGAAAAATGAATTGGAGACTTTTATCCTCTTTGGGGAGATGAAAATCTGTCACTTTCTTTGGAATCAAATTATGACCTTTACATGTTAGAATGATCGGGTATCTTTACCATGATGTACAGGGACCCTGGATTTATACAGAAAGGGCAAAATCTTAGGAAGATCCTAACAATTCAGACAGACTTTAACCTCAGCTCCCAGGCAGATGTGTATCAATCCTCCAGGGACCAGTCTAAATAACTCAAAATGGTCTAATATGAAGTTGACTATAGGAAGGCCATTGGTTGAGTAGTAGATATTTTTTACAACAGCTCCTCAAGATCTTTTTATTCATACAAGTGATTGAACCTGCATTAGTGAAAGCAGGATAACAACAAAGAAATTGGTCCCTGAAGTGCTGTAATATTAAAAAAAAAAAATTAAAAATCTCCCTGGACTTGATACTAGGAGGCCCAGTTTTATCATCTGAGCTCTAGTGATAATTGCATTATTAGTTATGTAAGTCTTCAAATATACTCCCAAAGGCCATCAGTTTACTCATCTGTTTAATAAATGAAGAGAATATATTCTTTGTAATTTTTTGATTGTTTAAAGTTCCCTTCTAGTTCAGTAAATTTAAAGAAATCTTCCTTGCATGATAAACTACCAATTAGCTCTTTCAATGCTCTAACAAAACATTAGAATGAGAGATTTGTTCTGTAAGAGATCTTTAGCTTCATCCAGTCTAATACCCTCACTTTATAAATAAAAGAATAAAAACCCAGAGACACTAAGAAACCTACAAAGTTTGGCACACAGGATGAGGGGAGTTAAAATGTGAACCCCAATTCTCTAATTTCTGACCAACTGCATCAGCTTACCTCCCATAGTAGTGTATACTGAATTAATATTCACAAAACCCAAGTGGGAAAAAAAAAAGAGTTGTTGGAAGTAAAATAAATAAATAAAAATAAAAGTCTGTCGAAGGGGATGATAAAGACAATGTATTTGTATATCCCCAGGTAAGACAAGGAAGGAAACATCAACTAGTGAATAAGTGAGACACCTTCAATAACATTAAGCTTCCCAAATCCATGGAATCACCAGTTTGATAACAGTGATAATGAACATGTCATTGTCGGTGATGATGATGATGGTGGTGGCAATAAGATGCTGACAATGATGTGTATGATAATAGCTGATAGAGATATAATATATTTATATTCCCATCTAAGACCACAAACCAACAAGGTTGCAACTTTATAATGAAAAGATTCATTCATTCATAAATTTATTATTAAATATTCGAGTGTGTCAGGTACTGTGTTAGGCACCAAGGGTACAAATACAAAGTACGAAATAACCCCTTTCTTCAAGAAAAACACATACTGTCAAACAGAATATATTGTTACATATGTCTATGTTTATGTTTATATATATGTGTGTATGTCTGTATTTACAAAGAATATGTGAAGCATATACTTATAGACAGATTAAATGACTAGTCCCAACATCATATAGCTAGTATAAATTAGAGTGAGGAAGAGAGAGAAGATTAAAAGGATAAATCCCTTACGGGGGAGGCAGAATTAAGCTAATTATATAAAATCAGGTGGAAGGACTCTTTCCTCCCAAATGTAGAATCTGTGTGACCCTGCTCAAATTGCTAATCCTTTTAGTATTCTCTAAATTCACTTAGCTGTTGAGATTTCCTATAAAAAGGATTAGAATGATCTAGCTCAATGAATTAGCAAAATGAAATTAGAAGTTCCTATCACCTTGTTTACATTGGGGAGCACCTGTTGGTAGTAGAAATGTTGAGCAGAAGAAGCTCAACATTTAGAGAATAGAGCTTGCCCACCCAAAGTAAACTCAGACCATTTTCACACCCAGATTTGCATATACTTCCAATGTATGAACCATAGTTAGGAGAAAAAACTGGGGCTGAAACTGAGCTGATGCATTGAGGTCCGAGCACTTAAGGCTAATTACCAATTGGACAATACTCTATTAGCATATGCTTGGAGAAAGAATGGCTCTGCCCACTACTCTGTGCAGGCTTGATCTGTTGGCCTATAGAGAGATTGGGTGGAGGATTTAGAAGGTGGAGTAAGATAAGTGAGAAAGAGGAGTTTTCTGTGTCTTCTCTCTCTCTCCTCTAGCTTTGAAAAAGAATAAAGATCATTTATCTGACTCCAGTTGATTCTAAAGTATCCGGGTGCTAACACAGTCAACACAAAATAACAACCTTGGGAATATTAATATTGGAGAAACATAAAGACATAGGGATGAAATCTGGATATTTAGACTTCTACCTTTTTATCTTCACCCAACAAAGGGCTAGTGAGGGCTGTAGAAAGAATGTTGTATATGGAATCCAAAGTCCTGGATTTGAATTGCCTAACTATTCTAATTCCTTCTGTGATCCTGGATGAATCCTTTATCCTCTCCATATTTTAGAGCATTCTTACCCTTTATTTGTGGTTGTCCTGTAATTGTGAATGGGAAAAAAGTTTGGTCAACCTGTTTTCTGGATTATAGTAAGGAGGGAAATAAAACATTGAAATACTTGATTTCCCCTGGGGAACTGTGTCTTTTGATTTGTGAGCCTCTTTCTATTAGGATAGCTCGTGAATGCCTCCAGGTGAAAATCGTTATCTTGTTAATCCATAAAAAAACTCATTGGGTTATGAATTTAGAAATGAAAGGTATCTTAGAGGTCACCTCTTCCACTCCCTTTATTTTGATTAGTCTTTTCAGGAATCATCCTGAAAATTTACATGCTAAACCAAGAAGAGAAGAAACATTAGTTATTCTCCTTGAGATTAAGCTTGAAAATTTAAGGTAATCCTAATTGAACATTGCTATTACTTTGAGTTCTTAATTTCAGGCATTCAACCTTTAAAGGAATTTGTTCATCTCTCAAAATGATGGCTCTAGGCCCTAATTACAAAGTGTAAATTGCCATCAATTTTACATTTGGTTCTCTGCAGAAGTCCCCCAAATAGCCAAAGACATAAATTTGATTAATTCTTGAGGCACAAATCCAAATAGTCAGTGATCCTAACTCATAGATTTGGAAAAAAAAATCTAACTCTATTCTAACCCTGTACTTTGCATGGAGAGAAACTGAGGTTAGAGCAGAGAAGTCACACGGGTAGGAAGTGTCAGAACTGGGATTTGAAACTAGTTTCTCTGTATGCAAACCAAGATTTTTTTTTCTTCTACTTCATTACACTGAGTGTGATGATGTGGGAATAGTAATGAAAGAAATAGATATTTTGTGCCCAATTCAGAAGTATTGTCACCATCTCTCAAATCTCTTTCTATTCCCTAAATTCTATATTTGGCATCAAATAGCTTTTCAGTCATTTCTCTTTTATCTTCAACAAGTTTATTTAATGGTCTTAATCAACCTTTCACTTGTGCAACTCTCTCATTAAGAAAATTCTTTATCTCTTAAAAATAAGTATGTGTATCCTCCAAAAAACATTTTGAGCAAGTTTTGCAAATAAGTTTTGGTTACTTTCATAACAACTTTAAATATCTCTAAGTGGCCTTAATCACAGAGTGATTTAAACAGTGAGCACCTCTCCATTTCTGTGATCTTTCCAAAAGCCTATTTATAATTTCAATCTTTATCATCTCCTTAGGTAACAAACACCAAAATTGTATTACTCACTGGGTAAAATAGCTCTTCTTTTTAGAATTTCAAGGATACTGCCTTCCTTTATTTCTTCAGTTCTCATCCAATTGTCTCATGAACACTTTTTTTTCCCCTCCCCTTTCTATTTCCTCCTTTCTTCTCCCCTCCTGGTACTATTTCTCCCCCTCCACTGTCTTCTCATTGGCTGATAGACTATTTTTATTCATTTGCTAAAGGTATTAGGAAAGGAAAAAAAAGTATTCTTGAAAACAGAAAAGAGGAAAGTCATTGCAAAGAATATTCCTACCTGTGGAGAATGGATACACTTGTACTAAAATTGATGACAAGAATACATTTTTATCTTCACTTGCAAAGAATTGTGTTTTCAAAGGACAGGAAATCAATATCCTCAGCAGATCATTAGAAATTTCTTTATTTTTGTTCTAATAGTTTGGAGAGAGCGACTAAGCTCTACATTTATCACCCCGATAAATTCCCAACAGGAGGATCCTTTTAAATTTTTGATTCTTGAAAGACACAAATGCAAAAATTTTAGACATTTCCCCTGCATTGCTAAACATTATTCATATCAAATATGTAAAATAGCTTATCAGCTTAGACTATCTATAAAAGATAACTATTGCAATTAGTTACTCCCAAAATATGCAAAATTTCTTTGTTGGTTGAACAAAACAATTAAAGAGAATTAGTGAAAATTAAATTACAGTGACTTATTTTTTGCCTTTAGCTATGACAGGCAAACCACAGTTTCCTTAGCCCATTCCTAAGCACTTTGGTGTCCCTAACCTCTCACTAATCTACTTAGTAGAATTACAATTGACATATTTACAGCCATCCCATACAGCCAAGTAGAATCTATTCTAACATCAGATTACAATGTGTCTGTTATATATTAGCCATGGAGAATTCTTGCCTTCAGCTCTGAACCATTAGGGTGAAAATTTATTGCCTTCTGTGTTCGATCTACGCAAACAGGGAGGGAAGGAAGGAGGGAAGGAGGAGGGGAACTAGACTGTGGAGTGAAAACCTTTTCAGGGGTCCTGGACGTGCCTAATGTATGGTACTTATGTGCTTGATTTGATGGCCTGTATACCTGAATGGTTAGTCTTCTACTTGCAAGGGCTATGACATTTGTGTCCTAATAATTCTGATGCAAATAGGATAGGGATCAAAATGGAAAGATTTTCAATATTCTTCATGTAATATTTAGAAGCTAAATATGATAGAAGAAAAAAAATAGAATTGAAAGGGATTCACAAGACCTTTCATCCAAAATCCTCTTAAATCACAGTGCCAGAATTTAGGCCACATATTGGGATCACAGACCTAAAATTAAAAAAAAGGATTTTTATGGTTACATAGTCTGATTTCTCCATTTTATAATTGTGGAAACCCAGGCCCAAAGAAAGACTAACATCATTAACATGATTGTTTCTGAAGATTGTTTGGCAAGGAACGAGCATAACGATATCTTGTTTTAGATTTGTTTTGAAATATGTACTATCTGTTCACCAAACCATTGAAATACACATATTCATAGAGTTAGACGAGCCCCCAAAAGTCACTAAATCCGATCTCCTGTTCAAAACAGGAATCCTCTTTTTAAAGCTTTGGCATTTAGTCTCTACTTGAACACTTCCAAGGACAGAGAAGTCAGCCTTTTATGATAATGATGGTAAAAACTAGTATTTATACCGCACTTTAAAGTTTGAAAAACACATTGTGTGATACTTCCAATGGACCTGAAAATAATCCTGTGGTGTTTTATTGTGCCCATTTTAGAAATAAAAAAAGAAATAACTTATATTTTCATATTACTCTAACATTTGCAAAGTGCTTTACACATATTATCTCATTTCATCCTCACAAGAATCACTATGGATAGATGCTATTATTATCCTCATTTTTCAGATCAAGATGCCGTGGCAAAGAGAAGCTAAGTGAATTGTCTAGGTGGGCAATTAGCAAGTGTCTTTAGTTGGATTTGAATCCACTTTTCCCTGATTCCAGCCCCAGTGTCTATCCAATGTGCCATCAAATTGCTTAAAGTAAGGGGAAAACATCAGAGATTACATGATTTACTCAGACCATAGAATTATTTGGAATCAGAAGAGGTGTCCTTGGCTCCAATTATACCACTCTATACTCTACCACAGACTCTCTCAAAGGCAGGACTCAATTTCTGGACAGTTCTAAGTAACACAATATTTCTCCTGCTTGCCACAATGTGCTGAAATCTGTTGCCTTTGTCAACCATTGATGTGATTTTTTTTTTTTTTTACCCTCTGAACTACACACATTGAATCAAGTCCTTCTTTCATATAAAAGTATTTCAAAAGATTGAAAAATATCAACCTGCCTATTAAAGAAAAGCATGACAATGTATATAAAGAAACAGACAGATTAAGAAGCCCTGGCTTCAGTTCCAATCTCTGATCCGTACTTGACGAGTGGCAGCGCACATGACAAAATGCCCAGAACCAGAGGCACTTATTGCAGATTCTAAGGTTCAAGAAAGATGCTGATTTGTGTTATTAGAGAGATGATCCTTGGCAGGACTTCCTTCTACCAATAAAAGCAAAGATCTGATTCAATTATGATAATAATCTCCCAAAGAAGTTCAAAGCTAAATCATTGCAGTTAGTTTACTGGAGCTGAAATGGATCATTGAATTTAGCATAAGGAAGAACAGAGTTTGAATCTTGTTTCAGCTATTTACTAATTGTGAGATTCTGAATAAGTCACTTCTGTCTGCATCAATTTCCTCATCTGTGAATTGGTATAATAGCAACAGCCTCACAGAATTGATATATGTATCAAAAAAGATTGTTTATATAAAAGTATACACACATATTTACATATTCACAGGTCAATATGTGGGCATATTCTTCCATATGAATGTGTATATTTAAACATATGCACAAACATGGGTATATATAAATATATGTAACTGTGGAGGGATATGCCTATATTATACATATGCATGTATATCTATCTCCTTAAACAGATCTCCTTAACAAAAGTAAAGGACTTAACACATGCTAAATATAAATACGAATAAAAACTCCAAATATTCTTCTGTATGTATATTCTGTGACAAGGTTTCCCCTATCTTTCATCATCTCAGTTGTTCTTCTTGAGAAATACTCTACCCAACAATGATAGAATGATCGCTCTTTTTCAAGATTGCTTTCTCTTCCATTTTCTGAACCCATTTGTCCTTGTTGGTCAGAATAAAATCTAAAATAATAGTTCCCATTTTTGCTTCTTTTGCCTTCTGAAAAAATAATATAAAAAGATTGCCAAAATTCTCAGTTTTTTTTTTTTTTTTTTTTTTTTTTTTTTTGTAGAATGAGATTTCCATTGGATGGTAGATAACAAAGGTATCATGTAGAGTGCGAGAGTTGGAGTCAAGAAGATTGGAGTTTAGATTCCACCGCAAAGATTTATTAACTTTGTAATCTTGAGAAAACCACCTAATCTCTTTCAGCCTCAGCTTCATCACCTGTACAATGAGGTTAATGACCTATAATTTTGCATCTAGATCAAAGTCTTCAAATCTATGTTCAAATCAACTTTCCCAACATTCTTGAAACTTGCTTTTATTGCAATTTTAAATTTTGTCTTAGAACAGCATCATCCATAGCCTCTTTCTAAGATATTAGGAGCATGTTCCTGTTGTGCTATGACGTTGTCTTTATTTTTATTTCTGTCCTTTGACCCATATCTCCTTCTCTATACTCATAGATGGCTTTGTAAAGGTTGTGCCTTTATATTGTACATTACTATTCTTATAATTGGATTTATTTCTTTTGAACGAGGTAAGATTTAGATCATTTTGGAAGTCACTCTGCCTGAACTCTTCATTTTATAGATAAGAAAAAACAGTAGTAAGGAAGAAATGAGTGAGGTCACACAGATAGGAGTAGAGCTGGGATTTGAGGTCCTCTGGTGCTCTGACTCCACATCAAGCTTTCTTTTCATTATGTTTTATCATTGCTACATCGTTATTGTTGGTAGATAAAAATGAGCATTTAGATAGAATTTTAAGGTTTGCAAATTACTTTATATTTATTATCCATCCTTATGAAGTATATGTTATTATCATCCCCATTTTAAAGATGAAATATTGAAGTGGAAAGGAGGAAAATGACTTCATCATAGATAAATAGCTATTAATTGAGGCTCAGATCTCGTTTCCTAGGCCTGTGCAAGTTCTATCCATTGTTCTGTTGTTCATCCAATTGTTTTCAACTCTTTGTCACTCCCCATAGACCACGGCATATCAATATGATGTTTTCATGGTAGAGATATCAGAGTACTTTATCACTTCCTTCTCCAGTACACTGAGACAAACAGAAGTCAAGTGACTTGACCAGTGTCACACAGCTAGGGAGTGTCTGAGGCCTTTTTTGAACTCCTGCCTGCAGGTCTATATAGCCATCTAGCCATCTTTATATGTCTATTCTATCTTCTGCCTCCCTTCTTCCTTCCTTCTCTTTTCCCCTTCCTCTCTACCCCCCATCTCTCTACACACACATATACATCTATTTATACAAAGACATGCACACGGGTCTATATATGTATATGATTTATATATTATGTGCAATGATAACATATGTTATGCCTTCATCATCATTAAACTTTCTATGGTACCTACCATGACATGGTACATAAAATGCTAAAATGTCATCATATTACATCATATAATATAACATATTAAAATATATTGCATTATTATTATGGTACCCATAATAGAATATTTCCTCTTGTACCAAGAGTATGTTTGCTTTGATTATTGCTAGTCAATTATGCATAATATGTGTAATATGTATGTAATATCTTTATATGTGTATGCACATATGTGTCGCGTGTTCATATAACATACAGCTAAATTCCACACCTAATCTACAAAAGAAACAGATTATGATCCCCCTATCTTACTCCAGGTAATTTGAAAACTGTCATTTCCTAAGGGACAGTCATGTTTGTGTATGGCTTTATAGTAAAGAAGAATATCTATAAATGATGTCTATCCTGCTCAGATAATTAGGATTAAATGTAGTTTTACTTTTTAAAATGCCCTTTTTTCCTTGCAGCCACCAATGAATATCCATTCCATTGTGGTGAAGGTCCAGTGTGTCAACAAAAAAGTGGGGACCGTTATTTACCATGAAGTTCGAATTGTGGTGAGAGACAGAAATGACAACTCTCCTACTTTCAAGCATGAGAGCTACTATGCTACCGTGAACGAGGTCAGCTGCTCTCTTCTCTTTCTTCCTATCATTTTGTTAGATCAATAGAGAGACAAATTGAGATGCATGTTGTGTTTCTGGTGCTATTCACAACTTACCACTAGCTCTAATGTTTAAGACTACTAAATACATCTTGGTGTTTCATTTAAAAAGAAAATTAAGGAAAAATATGTAAAATGTAAAAAAAAAAAGTATCTCAGATGATGAGTTATTTGTTCAGTGTTTTTGGAAAACTTTTCTAGGAGGGTACTAAAGATTCATTTTGCCACTGGAAATCCATTCTCATCTATATAGCCATATTTTTTTTCAAGTTAATCAGGAAGCAATGTTTGACGTCTCATCTCTCTTTTTTTTTTTAACCTCCAAAAACTTTGTTATATTAGGATGAATTAGGAAGACACTATGAAAAGTGTCTTTTCTCTAAGAAAATAGAATAAAAATGGGTAGCAGCTGTAAAATCCTTCACTGTTTATAAAACACTGTTCTCAGAGCAACCATATGAGAATAATAAATGATATTATCATGAAGATGATAAAGATATCATTACTAAATGACAAGTAATAATATAAAGAAAGATCTAGAACCTATTCTCTCTATAATTGTTACAGAATATAAGAATCTAGAACTGGAAGGTTCTAGTACAGAATCCCATCTATCAATTATTCCAGCCTTTTCTTTTAAAAGATCTGTAATGGGAAGAAGTTCAGAGATTCCAAAAGATACTCATTGTACTTTTGGTAACTAGTAACTAGGGAGTGTTCTCTTTGTGATTAAAGAATTGACTCAGTTCTCTTCTTTTTCTGATTTAGTCAGCCCACTGCAATTACTGGTAGGCATGAGAAAAGAGACATTCTACAATATACAAATTCCATTTAGCCAGATAGTTCATTTACTGAACTACATGTTATGTTCATGGGAGAACCAAAAATTAAGCAAAAATACTATAAGTAAACATGATAATAAACATCTATAGATGGGAGCTGAATAGAAGTAAACAAAATATAGAAGAGTGGATTAGACATTCTTGTCCCAAAAGGATTAATGATATTCTTTGAATATTTCAAGAAACAGATCAGATCTTAACTACTGATTTCAGATTTCACAACGTTTACTTAAGCAAGCTAGTCAAATGTTTCCATTTTGCTGCCTAAAGATAGTGAGGTTCTCCATGGGGATATACTTTCCCAAAGTTCTTCAGTTAAGCAGCATCCAATTATCCCATATCCCAATTATCCTTTTGCAATAAAGTCAAAGCATCTCTTTGTGCTTGCTCTGCAAGCACAAAATGCTAGAGCTCTGATTACATGCCTTTGAGCCAACATTTGTTTTGTTTGAGTCCCAAAGATCTCTCCCACTTATATCCTTTGGGGACAAAAAAAGTCATTCCTTTTAATGGCAGTCTTTCAAGTATGTGAAGACAGTCCTCACGGATGTCTAAAGCTTCGCTGCACCAAGTTAAAGATTTCAATTTTTTTCCAACCAGACATGAACATTGTTTTCCTGATCAATCATCTGGTTATACTCCTCTAAATGAACCAGAATTCAATGTTCACTTTAAAAGTGTCTATACAGAATGGGACACAATGGGAGAGTGGAAGGGGTGACCAATACAGAATAAATCAAGATGATTGTTTCTCATATCTTTATTAATTTGATTCTATTAAAGACATTTTAAAAGTTTACTTATTTATTTTGTATGTTTTGGCTTTTGGTTTTTTGCTGAGGCAATTGGGGTTAAGTGACTTGCCCAGGGTCACACAGCTAGGAAGTGTTAAGTGTCTGAGGTCAGATTTGAACTCAGATCTTCCTGACTTCAGGGCTGGTACTCAATCCACTGGCCACCTAGCTGCCCCTTTATTTATTTATTTTGATTATTTATTTTTATGATGGCTAAGACATTACTCATCTCTATTGATTTTGATGCCTTCTAAAAGCCAGTTAGATGGCATAGTGGGTAGATCACTGGACCTAGAGCTAGGAAGACTTTAAATCAAATCTGGCCTCATCCACTTAGTAGCTGTGTGAACCCAGGAAAGTCATTTAACCTTTATTTGCCTCAGTTTCCTCTTCTATAAAATGGCATCATAATAATAGCTTCTCCTCAGAGTTGTTATGAGTATCAAATGAGATAATATTTACCATAATGCTTAGCACATAGTAGGTAGGAGATAAATATTAGTTATTGTTTTAACCCAAATGCCATCTAACCATATTTCTATTGATTTTGAGTTTACTATTGAAATTTATTAGGTTTGATTCAATTTTCTATCCTACCAAAGTCAATGTCTCTATATACTGAGTCTATGATCAAATGGATGATTTCTTCTTCCTAACTTTGTGCCATCCATACTGTGAAAGTCTTGCTAAACATTTCCACTCCCACAAGTTGATAGACAAGAATAAATCCCTTTCTGATAATTTCAGGTCTTACTGAGTTTCAACAGTTCTCTAATCAGCTCACATATGGTGTATTGTATTCAATTCAAATCTAGAAACCATGGTTTTAGTAAAGATTTTAATAAGTCATGGTGTATCCATAGGAAGATGAATTGTGAAGAGCCTTAAAATCATGTTATATGAGGTTTAGTTGAAGTTATTATGTGGAGCTCTGAAGCTGGGTCTCTATTCATCATATCACAGTAATAGCCAATACTAGCTAACATTTATATATTGTTTTCTTTGTCAGATATTGTGCTAAATAATTTACAGTTATTGTGTCATTTGATATTGTGTTTTGGATGAATAAAATTGCCGTTTATGAGGTATTCTTATTTTCATATTTAAAAAAAAACACCAACACAAATAATTTACAGTGATTTTTTTTTTAGATTGACCAATGAGATTTAGCTAGTTCAAGTCTTTCTTATCTATCGACTTTTTAATTCATTCACCACTGACTATGTCCCAGAAATTAGTTATATGGTACAGAGACAAAAAATACTGCTTTCCTCAAGAAGCATATAATTCTAATGTGGGAGAGTAACATGTTAAACATTGTATTATATATAACTTTTTCCTGTTTTCAAATAACTGTTTTATGAAAAGAAATTGTGCAATTTAAATTGAACATATATTTCACACAAAACTAGTATCTGACTAACAGAGGGACATTGTCAACAAAAGCCAAGAATACACCAACCAACCCCATTTGCTGCCCTTTAAGAGCCACAAACACCTCATGATTCTCCTCTCACCCTTTTCACCTTCATCTTAAATGCTATTAAATTTAAATTACAGTTTATTTTGAGCAAGATGCTCCATCTTTTTCTCCCTATAACAATCAAGTTACTCCTAACCTTTTTTTTTTCTGTAAACATTGATAAATAAAATGAACTTTTGGACCTTTGAAGGACCTCTGTGAGACACAAGTACCCAAGATGCCTCAGAGTACTAGTCGTGCCCATTTTGAAGGCCTACTTCCAAAGCCACCTTGACACCTCAAAGTTATGGAAGCATCTGATGTGAGTGTCTCTCCCCTGACATGTTCCTGTGCTCCCTTTTGGAACAATTAACAGTAAAGTCAACCATAGACCATTGTAGCTATGGCAAAGACTCAAAGGCTGGATTTTAGTCCACCTGGATGCAGAGAAAGTTGTTTCTTTTATCAGAGATGACATATTGACAACATAAGAAAATGTCAAGTTTGTGTGCATGCATGTGTATGAATGAGCACTTGCCTCCCACACACATATACATACACATACACACAAAATTTGGAATTAGGAAGAACAGGAACAACTTGAATTAAGAACATTAAAAAAAACTTTTTTGTTAACTCTGGGAAACAGTTTTTTAATATTAAGCTGAAACTCAAATATTGAGAGGCCCACTGATGACTTAAATGCATATTTTATTTGACCCATTTTTAGAAGATTAAATTCATTTTCCATATCTTATACATGTCCCTCTCCATCTTTTTTAAAGGACACTGTGGTATAGATTTCTGTAATTATTGTGAGCACAAATTGACATTCATATAAAGGGAGCTTTGGGCAGCATAAGAAAAGATTCATCTCAGCAAGTGATGATTCTTCCTTGGCACAGGACTCAATAAGTAGAGTAAGAATTATTTCAAATAATAGCCTGATTTTCTTCTCTTATTAGCAGAATTCTATTTCTCCAAGGAGTAAATTTGATCTTTTTATTCACCAATGATTGGTTTCTAGAATAGAACCCCCCATGGGTTTCCTGTACTTCAGAGCAGATATGAAAGCCCTAGCATGTCATATTTACATGTTTTATCTATGGATTTATGGGTATAGGAATATAAACAAAACGTGTAAAACTTATAGGATGTAATCTTTTATGAAAAGACATTAATGGCTTGGGAGTTATGAGTGGTGGGAGGAAGAAGATTAATGATGGCCTCATAAAAATGGTGACGATTTATCTGAATCTTGAAGGCAATCAGGAATTCCACAAGTTAGATAAGGAAGAAGGACATCCTAAGCGTTGAGACAATCGGTACAAAGACATAGAAAGGAATGAAGGTATAGTATGTGTGAGGAACAATGAAAAGGCATCAAAGAGCATAATTTCTGGAAAATGTGGCAATGGTCAAGAACTTTAAATGGCCCAAAAGATCATCTCTATTTGATTCTATAGTCCTTACTAGGGAATTACTGGTGCTCATTGAATGAAGGAGGAGAGGATCACATGGTTAAACCTGTACTTTAGGGAAATTATTGTGGTGGCTGTATGGAAAGATGGATTCAAGTGGGCAGAGATTTACAGCAGGGAGAGCAATTAGAGGCTATTGCAACAACCCAGTGAAGAGAGGATAAGAGCCTGTGTGAGGGTGGCAGATGTCTAAGTGGAGAGCAGGGGAGTATTGCAAAAGCTGGCAGAAATTATATGAGAAAGGACAAGATGCATACCTGCTTATTTATAAGAAGAAAGTGAGAATGTGGAATTGAAGACAACACAGAAGTTTTAGACCTTAATGACTGGAAAGATAGTCTTGCCTTTAAGACAACAGTGAAAAAAAGCTGGAAAATGTACTTCAGATTTTTCTTGGACCCTTGCTGATTATACGTATTATTATCTGTATTGCTGATTATATGTATGGATTTATGGATGAGCATATTATATGTATATGTATATATACACATAATTGCATGTATATGTATGCATATACATACATGCTTATGTCTATTTATATTTGTTTTTAACTCCATTCCAAACAGAAGCTATGCAGGATCACTCTATCTGTAATCTCCACAGCAGGTCCCCCTGTTTCAATGTCAATATAAATTCAGTTGTCTTGGTCACCTTACCCATGGCCTTATAAACAATTGTCTGTGTAATATCATGATTTATGATACTTTCACTTTCTTTTCTCTTAGCAAATACAAGACTATTCATCCTTTCATTTCAATTGTCCCACATTAGATATTTTAACCCTATCGATTATCAGATCACGTTGGAGATGTAGCTAATCAAGAAGATGGGCACTTCGACCTAATTTGCTACTGTAATAGATTGCCTCAGGCATATTTTTCAACTCCTTGGGTGTCTTTATTAATCAATTCTCTGATGGTGATTCCTCAGACATTTGTCAGTATGTCACTCCAAATCCATGTAGTCTATTCTAGATGCTGATGTTCAATTACCCCCAATTTTCCTTTGTATGATATACTTGCTCCATATTATCCAGATCATAGATGAACACATGTGCACAATGCATATATACAATGCATATATACACATGTGTACATAGGCATCCATGCATGTCACATGTGCGTGGAACAGATAGCTATGCACTTGCAGGTAAGACATGTACATGTGTGTTGTGTCTGTGTCTGTGTGTGTGCACGTACATACACATCTGTACAAATATCTGCATATATTTGCACATGCATATACATACACACAAACATACGTACATATACATTGAATTTTTATGTGGAAAGGAACCTCACAGACAATTCATTCCTAATTATTCCAAGCAAATTTTCTACTAGACAAATTCTAAACATGACTTGACAGACTATAATGCATGGGAGGCAGCCCCGATTTGGGGCTACCTTGAATTATTAGAGTTTATTGTCTACCCCCACCCATGGCCGAGTCATCAAGCTTCAGTTGGTCTCTTTGCTGCTTCCTCCCATTGGGCCTACATCTATTATCTGTGGCCAAGCAAAATAAGGCTAAGTCCTCCCTCATGTGAAAGTTCTTTATATATCAAAATACATTTTCATTTTCTCTGGTATCTAAGACCTTCAGTATCAGAGTTTTTTGTTCACATGACTCCCATTAGGAGAATGCAAACTCCTCATAGACAGGAAGTTTTTATTTATCTCCCATGGCTCTCTCCCATACTTGTCCTCACTTTGTGTTCCCAGAGCCTAACACACTGTCAGATAGTCACCAACACTTCATTAATGATTATTGAGTTGAATTGGATTAGAATTCCTTTGACTCCATGCCCCCCAAACTCTAGTTCTTCCTAGTTCTTTCCAGTTAGACTATAAATACGTTATTACATGTATCTTATTATGTGGTACATTGACAAACAAATTAAGATATGGTTTACCATAATAGGATTATTGATAGATAATTAATTAATAATTAATTAAAGAATTCCTTTTATCACATTCTTCTGAATAAATATTGGTTAGAATAGTTTTTAATGACTTGTGGATTTAACATCAGGAGATGGGCCCATTTCTCAATTCTAGAATTGAAGTAGTCGGTGATTGACATATACTTGTAATTCTCTCATTCTGTAATTCCTTCATTTGTGTGCCATTATGTTTATCAGGATGTGAGGTGGAAGGGCCATGGATCCATTGTTTCATCTGAAGAAAAGTGTCTAGGTGAAACAAAAGTAAGAACCTTATTACACTTTGTAAGTCAGACCACAGCTTGAGCAGAGTGCTCAATGGTTGGAACTCTCCATGAGGGAACTCTCTACTTGACTAACTTTACTAGTGCAAAGCAATAATTTAAAAAATTAAATATTTCTATTTTGATGTTGTCTAGATCAATGATGTCAAGCTCACATGAAAACTGGGGCCATTAACCGGAACAAAACACACACACGTATGTATATATATATATATATATATATATATATATATATATACACACACACACATATATACATACATACATATGTATATAATTAAAGTTATATAAAAAATAAAATAAAATAACCTGTTTTATTCCATTTTTACTTACCTTGCTAAACACTTCCCAGTTATATTTTAGTTTGGTGCAGCATTTGGGTGATGTTAGACTCTTTTTGATACCTCTCTTATAAAGTAATAAAAGGTTGTGACTTATCCAAGGTCACATAGCACCTATGTGTAAGAGATAGACTTTGAACTTAGCTGTCCATCTTTGCCATACCTCATTGCCATTCTCTCAAGTTTGATACTAGCTTTCTCACCTTGAAGCTTTGTTACTAAATTGCAAGATGAAAGTTTCTTTGAGCCAATTATTTTCTATCACTCACTATAGGTGTTTCTTTATCTCTTTCTATGATATAATTTTAGACTCTTTAAGGCCAAGTTTCTCAAACTTTTTTGTGTTATCATGAACTTCTTAGCAAAGTCTTTGGACTTTTTATCATAATAATGATCTTAAATTTAGAAAACAAAACTCAGAATGATCATAATATTGTAATTATCACAAACTGATTATAATGAATTATGTTAAAACCTTAGCAAAAATTGAATTTAATGATTCCATGTTATAAAACCTTGCTTTCAGAGACAGCACAGCACATTTGACTAGATACTGGAGTTAAAGCTAGGGGACCCTGTTTAAAAACCTGACTGGTGCTATTAATTGTGTGATCGGGGCATTAACTTTTCTGGCCCATCTCCTCATCTCTAAAATGTGGGCATAGTTCTATATCATTTACAAAGATTTATAATTAAATCCTATTTTTAAGTAAAGAAAAGTTACTCTTTAGAAAAAGGCAAAGGAAAAAGGAGAGGGGAAATGACAAGAGGTAGCTAACTAGTGGTTCATAGATGGATTGCTTGGGATAGTATCAGGAAGGATGAATTTCAAATCTGACATAAGAAATTTTCTAGTTGTATGATTCTGGTCAAGTTATATAACTATTCTGTGCTTCAGTTTCCTCATTTGTAAAATGAGGTTGATAAAAGCAACTACTTCCAAGGGTAATTCTGAAGATAAGGAGATGATTGTCATAAAGAACTTTATAGATCTTAAAGTAATAAGTAAGATTGGGGCAGCTGGATGGTGTAGTGGATAGAGCACTGGCCCTGAAGTCAGGAGGACCTGAGTTCAACTCCGGCCTCAGACACTTAACCCCAATTGCCTCAGCAAAAAAAAAAAAAAAAAAAAGAAAAGAAGTAATAAGTAAGATTATTTTTATTCAAAGGCTACTTTATGGTCTGATACAACATTAAGACCTACCATTCATTTGCAGTGGAGGATCTCATAAGATGAAAATTACATTTTTTTTTTACTATTTTCTTTCCTCAAACAATTACCAACAATATAAATATGAAAAAAGAAATTGATTTTAGTTCACTTATATCCTGTTTTACTGAATATGATCTGGTAAACCATCCAACTTTAATAAGTTTAAGGATTCATTGAAATAGCCTTACCTTGAAAACATTACACTCTTCTGCTAATGTATTTGATTTTAACTCCCTCTGGGAGACACATGTGTTTGTGATTTGCCAGTATACTTTTTACTAAGTATTATGAGAATGGATTTTTCTGCACCTCAAACTGAATAGTTGCTGCAATTATGGATGTTCTAATTGTAATAAATGCCTCATTTCAAATCCTGACTTTAAAAATAAGATTTTTAATTTTTTTTATTCATTTTATTTTTATTAATTTTGTCAAAGTAGGCTAAAACACTTTCATAAATGTTTAAGTTTAGCTGATGAGTTTAACATTGAAAAAACAAAGGGAATGAAATAAACAAAAAAGGTAATGAGTTCATAATATTGAATATCATATACTCTTTTTTGTTTTTCAACAGGCTATGGAGAATTCTTCCCTATATTTTGTATTTATCTTCTCAGGTTGCTTGCCATCAGATTAAAAAAAATCAAATTTTGGGTGGTATTGATTAAATTCAACTACATTTGAGCTTTTGTTTTTATTTATTTATTTATTTTATAAATTAAAGCCTTTTATTTACAAAGGATATGCATGGGTAATTTTTCAAAACACTGACCCTTACAAAACCTTCTATTCCAAATTTTCCCCTTCTTCTACCCTATCCCTTCCCCTAGATGGTAGGTAGTCCAATCCATTAAATATGATAAAATATATATTAATTCTGATATATGTATACATATTTATTCAGTTATCTTGCGGCACAAGAAAAATCAGATCAAGAAGGAAGCAAAAAAAAAAAAAAACTGTCAAAGAAAACAAAATGCAAGCAAACAACAACAGAGAGAGTGAGAATGCAGTTCCCACAGTGCTCTCTCTGGGTATAGATGGCTCTCTTCATCATTGAACAACTGAACTGGTTTGAATCATCTCATTATTGAAGAGAACCATTTCCATCAGAATAGATTGTCATATAATCTTGTTGTTGCTGTGTATAATGATCTCCTGGTTCTGCTTATTTCACTCGGCATCAGTTCATGTAAGTCTTTCCCGGCCTCTCTGAAATCATCCTGCTGGTTGTTTCTTACAGAACAATAATATACCATAGCATTCATATACCATAATTTATTCAGCCATTCTCTAATTGATGGGTATCCACTCAGTTTCCAATTTCTTGCCACTACAAACAAGGCTGCCACAAACATTTTTGCATATACGGGTCCCTTCCCCTTCTTTAATATCTCTTTGGATATAAGCCCAGTAGAAACAGTGCTAGATCAAAGGGTCTGCACAGTTTGATAACTTTTTGAGCATAGTTCCAAATCGCTCCCCAGAATGGTTGGATCTGTTCATGGTTCCACCAACAATGTCAGTGTCCAATAAACTAATTTTTTAAAAAAATATATATCTAAATGTACATACATATATACACACATATATATGTACATATGTGTGCATATAATTGTAGAGAGATGTGTTGAGTCTTGAAAATCATCTGGATATGTCATGTAAGATTTAAAGTGAAACTAAAATTAAACTTGTGAGGCTATCAACTTGTGTACTATGGATAGAAATGGAGAAGTTTGAATAAAGGATTTATCTAAGTAGAAAATATAATGAGTTCTATTTTGGGCAATTAAATATCAGGTACCCCCATTGAATTCAGTGTTCCTGTGGCAGAATCAAATCTTCCTAATAATATCTGAAGTTGAAGTCACCAAATCTGGAAAACTGCTGAAATTGTGAGATTTGTGTTAATAAAATTTGAATGAAGATCTTCTTGACTGGAAGTCCAATTTCTTATCCAGTGCAGTACTTAACTGCCTTATGAATGCAATGCTGTTACATTATGTATTGAGAATGGGACTAGGATCAGGAAAAAATTGAATTTGAATCTTCTTGTCCATATAATACTTGTGTAACCCTGATAATTTCTTTTAGAAGGAAGAGTGAATTATTCAAAAGTGACTCTTTCTTCTTTTCTCCTTTCCTCTTTCTATTTCCTTTTCTCTCACCTTTTTTTCTTTCTCTCTCTCCTCTTTCTTCTCTTCTCTTCTCTTCTTTTCTCTTCTCTTCTCTTCTCTTCTTTTCTCTTCTCTTCTCTTCTCTTCTCTTCTCTTCTCTTCTCTTCTCTTCTCTTCTCTCTCTCTCTCTCTCCTCTCTCTCTCTCTCTCTCTCTCTCTCTCACACACACACACACACACACACACACACACACACACACACACAAACTCATTCACGAACCTATCTACAAAAGCACAAATCTCAAGTTTAGTGAAAGGGGAGGAAGAGAAAGGATTCTTACTTGAATTATTCAAAGCTCATTGACCCTACCTGTGGATAGTCATTGATGGAGGTTAAAAGTCCTTTACAACTTAATGTATCATCTTTGAGAGTTGTTTCAGGGAAGAAAAAACATATTCTTTTAGATGATGAAGTGATATAACTACTGAACATTCAGGCTGCCTGCTTCTTATGTGGTACACAAAATCATTGCTTTATCCATTCTTGAAGTCTTACTAGGTAGATAGGTTCTTCCAAACTTTGAATTTAGTGGACAGATTCAGGCCTATTCCCCAATATGATAAAACTTTGGGATAGAAGTGAAGTAGAGGAATTTTTTCTTGTACAAAGGAATTAAATAGATAACATATTTAATATTACAATAATGGTGAAAAGCAGTACTAAATTCCAATTATATATTTAAAAACATAGCAGGATTTGCCAAATCATCTTCTGTCCAGCCTAAACAATAAACAAGTTATCCTGGGATAACATTTTTACACTTCCTACAAAGAAAAATTTACTGTAAATGAATTCCAAAAATAAAATGCATTTCTAACAGATAGATTATATATACAGATGTAAATTTAGTTATGATTAACAAATGATGCTGAACAGCCTCACATTTACTCTGTCCAGCAATATGCCAGTATTCTAACTTAAATCATTATTTCTCTCCACCCAAGCAATTCAGTGCTGAATAACCCCTGAGAGAACAACACTGATGCAAACATATTCTCATTCCCTTCCCAGTTCTGTCTGAATCCTGTCTCATTTATGTGCAGATACCATTAATTATTTGTGTATCCTTCCAAGCCATATATATATATATATATGGCTTGGAAGGATACACAAATATATATATTTATTTATTTATCATGTCTCATTCCAAAGGTCAGTCTTGTGTAATTTTACACCTAATTCCACCTTCTACTTAATCGAACTGATTAAGCCAGTCCCCTGGCCTACACATACATTCAAACATTGAACTTTTGTCCACAAATACATAACTAGGATAATAACATCTTAATATACTCATTACACTAGGATAAACATTAAAAAATATATATATATTCCTGCATTTTACAAAAGCCAAATTCATCTTAATATTGAATTGATTACTTCTATGCCTCAAGGAGTAACCAGATACCCTGGGAAAATAGTACTAATAAAATCTATACTATGTCCTGACCAATCTCACAATTTCAGCAGTTTTCCAGATTTGGTGACTACTGTGGTGTTCTCTTTTTTAATATAATGGTTTTCTCTGGGAGCAGGTTTCTCGGGGAGGTTTTATGGAGGCATCCTTAGTTTCAGTTCAGATCAATAATCCAAATGTTTATTTCTCCAAGAGCTCTTGCAGCTTTGTCCTTTGCTTCTGCCTCTGCTTTCTTCAGCCTCCAGCAAGCACAAAGGTGGAAGATGGAATGAATCTGACTCCACCTCCGAGAGTGCACTTGTGGGCTTCCTCCCAGAGTGCTCCTCTCTCAATCTTTTCAATTGAACTTTCTGACTGAGCCTCTGTCAGTTTCTTATATATGATCTCTTAAAGGACTAAGACTTTGGGATGGAAGTGAAGTAGAGGAATTTTTCTTCTACAAATGAATTAAATAGATAAACTTTGTGACTCTCCCAAAAGTGTGAACTCCAATGAGTACTTAAATACATTAGTGAGTTAGAGAATCTGCTAAGTACCATGCTAAATTAGGCAACTGACTTATCACTTTGTAAGGATTTGCTCTAAGGTGTGAACCAATAAGCATTGTATCCATTCCAATGAGTCAACACTAGGATTCTAACATCTCCCTTGAGTTATCACCTTGTTTCAAGTTCTGGCTCATAACAGACTACAACCTTCAGATATTATTAGGAAGATTTGTTTCTGCCACAGGAACACTGAATTCAATGTACTATATTTTAAAGTTTGAATTTTATGGAAATTGAGTGAATTTGTATATTATTTTTAAAAGCTGGTTATATTTTCATCTTTTTCTTTAATTGTGGGACAAATATTCCACTGAAAGACAAGTCATGTTTTTTTTTTTTAATTTATTAAGTGTATGATAGGAAAACTAATTTTGATTTCATCAGTTTAATTCATCATTTGAGCTATAAGACTTCTTTCAAATGTAAGAAAGAAGTCTTAGATCTCTAATGGAGTATAGATTCTTTATGGATCCATAGCTATTAAATATCAGAGGTAGGTTTGAACACAGGTCTTCACACAATTCACCCCCAAGGCAAATTTACAGATATCTAGTCAAGTTTTCTGATGCTGTCCATCTAAATAGATAAAATTGAATAAGAATTACTTCATAATCCCATATTCGGGTTCAGAGGTTTATTTGCACTGAGAAACGTGTGGCTAGAATGTAGCTGACATAAAAGAGACATAATTATATTAGTTGTCCATAATGTCAATGTAACACAACAACATAATAAAGGGTGCTTGAAAGAATAATTTGACTATGGGTTCAATATAAAAAATATGAATGCAATTACAAAGGTATTTTCAAGTTGCAATTTTTTCATACATCATATAATTTGAGCCTCACAACAACCACTGAATGTAGGTTATGAAGGTGAAGATAATGCCGATGAAGTTTGCAAACTGTTTTATAAATGTCTCATTTTATCCTTGCAACCATCCTAGAGACAGGTGCTATTATGTAAAGAAACTGAAACAAACAAAGGTTAACTGATTTCCCCAGGATCACAAAGATAATAAGTGTCTGAAGCTTGATTTCAATTCAGTTCTCTCTGACTCCAAGTCCGGAAGGTTGCCATTATGTTTGTTAGTTGCCTGAATTATAGGAATTATCACCATCACATTTAAAAAAAAAATGAAGATCAGAGAAGTGAAGTGATTTGGCCTGAAATCAGTGTTTTTAAATGGATTTTAAAGCTAGATCATCCTGTTCCACTGTTATCAGATTGACTGTGTGTGTGTGTGTGCAGAGGGAATCTGTCAAAGCCTTTTAAAGATCTGGAATTTCTACATGTTAGAAAGTTGTTTTTTTTTTTTTTTTTTCTTCTCTTACAAAAAAATATTTTTATAATGGGGTCCCAGTTCTAGGATATACAAGGTCTAAAAGATGCTTTTATTTTGCTATGGAATACAAAGATAGATTTCTTCTAATTTCACAAAGTAGTTAAAAAATCCTGAACTTATTACAGTTTTAGTAATCAAATATCAATATATTTACAGCAAGTTCATTTAAAAATCAAAGGTGATTTGGAAAGGGAAAAGTGCAGAAATATTAGAAAAGAAAAAAATACCCTTATATTACAAAGTCAAGCAATAATTTTAACAGACTAGGGAGTCCTGTGCACAAAGGTCACAGGATATTGTTATATATTTTTGGTTAAAGTGAAGACTTATATACTTTTTGTAAGTGAAAAGAAAGACATTATTCTGAAAAGAGAAATGTAATTATTTAAGCAATATGTGGCTGAGTTTGGAGTCTTTGAAATATTAAACAATAACCTGGACATCTAGGAAGTATTATTAAAGAGATGGTTTGTGAATAAAATAGCCCAGACAATCAAGACGGCCATAGTAATTCATAATTTAGAAATCATTTATTTGTAACTGGCTTAGATGGTGTGCATGGCCAGGATGGACCTCCAATAGGATTCTGGCATGCTTCCGTGCCCAACTGAAATAGGGACAGACTTATAAGCATTCTTGTTCACTCTTGCTGGCCCCTTTGACATTAAACAGTGACTCAACTTTACAGGACAAAAGATACAATGGCAGATGTTTAACATAGTTTATAGGTCAGGATTATCAAACAGATACCCCTTAATGTAGAACAGGCACTTTGAAGAGCTGAGCAGACCTTTCTCTGAGAGCCCCAGACCCTTTAACCTAAGACTGAGGGAGGGGAGGGGACGCCAGTCCTTTGTCCATTTTACTCCCCTCTTTTTATGTTCATAGTTGCGACTCATCTGAGGCCAACTGGGAATAAGCCATTTCAAGAGCGAAAAGTCCCAGGGTCTGTATGCGATCCTGAATGTAAGAGATGAGGCACTTTCTTATCCCGGGAGCTATGAGGAGGAGGAGAAGGAACAAGAGGACTGGGCCTGTACCTCTCAGAGAGTGTGATCAGCCAGTCATAGAATGACTGATTGAAGCCTCATGACTGGCCTCCTGGTCATCTAATTGCTTACACAGGGAAGCAAGAGATTCCCTAATGACACCCCACCGATTTGCATAGAAGCAACAAGACTCTCTCAGAGCCACACACAGACCCCTTGCTGCAGATCTAACCCACGGTGGTTCTGTAACACAACTTCTGCCAGGGAGCCCACTGATTTTCCTAGATGAGCAAGGAGACTCTCTAGGGTCCTAATGTCTGCATCGACCTGAGAATTAACAAGGCAAGTGTAATGCCGGAGAAACTGAGGCAAGACAGAGATCAGAGAGCTCCCAACGTTCTATCAAGGGGAGAGTTTGATTGACTAGACAGAACTCTATTCTCAAAGTATCCAGTGGTGAATGTGAGTTCTCAATGACATGTATGCACATACATGGTACAACCACTGGGGTAAACCAAGGCAGGGGCAGAGTGAGAACATGGAGAGTGGGAACAGACTATGGATCTGGTTCTGACAGCACGGTGGGAGACACTGGACATTCTGATAGGAGTCAGGAAGTCTGGACTCCCCCTTATTAACATTTTATAACCTTAGAGCAAGTGGCCCTCAGTCCTTAATGAACCAGAAGCAGGGGCTTGCAACTAAGAGGATCAGGAGAACAGTTAAGGAAACTTGAGACAGAACAATTTAGGGAAACCAAGGCAGAACCAATTAGGGAAACTGAGTCAGGACAATTAAAGAGAACTGTGGCCCGACATTAAATAAAACTAGAAAAATGCAAGAACAAGTCTTTCCCTGATAACCCCAGAGTTAACAGCAGTACAAAGGCTCCCTGTTGCAAGCATGTCAGGTCCTCTATAGTTGGAGCACCATCTCAGCCAGAGAATCCAGTTTGAGATGAACAGTTCACTGTGAGTTAAATCTGTGGTCATTTGTGCATTTAACTCAGTCTCTGCTTACAGAGCAGCAGGGCCAAGGGCTCAAGCCCATTCAGAGGGGCAGATCTCTCCAGGGGAGAAGGGTGAGGTTGTAGTAGCTCCACCTTTCCCCGCCTAGAGAAACAGGGCTGCAGAAAGGATCAGATTGCAGAGCAGATTAGGCACAGTTAGACCATCAAGGCAAGCAAACCCCAAACTTTTTAGGTGCCTCATGCCAAACTTCAAGGTCCTTTGAAATGCTGAAATACTTAATGAACTGGGGTTACAGGAATGGAAAAACACAGATCAGAGAGACTGCCAGTCCCAAGATAGGTCTGATTTCTAAAATTTTGCTAACCACAATAATCTCCAAAACTGAGTCTGCCAGGGCAATTCCAACAAAATAAGGGATTCTAAAGCTAAAGCATCCAAATTCAGTCTGAACTAGTGAGATAGGGGGTGGGGCAGAAGTGCTTAAGGCAAAGTGAATAGGAGCTAGGCTTTCCCATTCTTTCAGGTATTTTGAAAAAAAAAAATACACCAGTTTCCTTAATGTCCTATCTCTTCCTCCTCCCCCCCCCCCCCGCTTTTTTTTTCTCAAGGAAAGGAATTATCAAATGACCATTCTCCATATAAATCCCAAGAGTGTATCAAAATCCCTATACATAACAGACTAGTACAGTAGCATTTCCTAAAAAGCCCTCAAACATAACAGCAATAATCCCAGTTTTAACAAATCCCATCCCAAATATTAAACACACAGTAATAGATGATCCAGGCAAGGTTTAACAGTCAGTCATCAACCATTCCCAAAGTCCCTCATATCAGTCCAAAGTACCCTAGATGCAGGGCCTAGTCCATGGTCTCATTTAAAACTGCTGCTTCAGGCTGTGAAGTGACAGGAGGCTCTCATTCCATGGAGAGTGGGTGTGTCATGCTGACAATCAAAGCTGATCATAGCTGATCTAGGTCCCAGATGCACATCAATATATGCAATTTGACCAAAATCTAGAACAAAAACACAAATCTAACAAAGAAAGTTTAGCTCAGTCTCAGATAGAAAGACTCAGTTCACCAGACTGCTGCAAAATATGAGGAAGCCATCAGCTTCCTTATGTGAAGAGATGAGTTTGCTGTACAGGCTGCAGTCTCAAGTTGTAACATCAGTGAGGTCTCACAGACCCCCTGTTAATTGTCCTCTTATCATATAGAATCCTTAAAGAAACAAAACACAAATAACCAGTAACAGACAGATGACCAGGCGAAATACTTAGTTGCCCAAGCATGTAAGACACAATGATTACATAGAACCAGACTGAAAATAACAAGGCGTGACATAATTGAATTGCATTAACAGTTTTATTGACCATTGCTCTGATCAGAGAGATCACTTACAGAAGGAAAAAAAAAATGCAAGAACATAACTATAGCATAACATCACATTCAGGATAAAATAGCTTTAACCTAGTTTTCTTCCAATTAATTGTCCCAGTAATTATCAGAGGGTGGAGCTTTAAAACTTCCAAATAGCATTAACCAATTAACTATAAACCCAAGAAATTTTACTCCAATAACAGATTTCATTAATCAAATTTCTGATAACTCCTAAGCAAAGATTTACCCTAACCTTATAGTAATAACAGAAAGAAATTTTGTCTCAGTAAGTTCACAACTTAGAACAATGATCATAGCTAAGTAAATGTTACATGAGTGAACATTATTCATACAAATCATTTCGCTTGTAAAATACCCAAAAGATAGAAAAAACATCCCAAATTGCATATTGTCCATAACAGAAACATTTCCAAAAGGACAAAGAAAAAACTATTATTTAAATAACCTCAGGATGACCCAATACAATCAATTTTAAACTTATACAAAAGACCCAATTCCACATTAAAAAATTCAAGAAGATTTTTAACATAGCAATGAAACTTTTAGAAATATTCATACCAAAGTATGGACCACATTTATGACCATATTCCTTAAACAAGAAAATATTTATATATCAAGAAACAAATATTCAATCAATTAACCTAAAAGTAAGCATGTTCCTTTAAATCACAGTTTGCTGCACGGGCTGTAATCAGATAAGAAAAGAAAAAAAATGGCAGGAACACACTTAGAGGGGTGAGGGGAGGAGGATTCTACGTGGCCACCTTTCCCCCACTCCTCCCCCCCCGGGGGGGGAGGGGAACTTCCCTCAGGTTCCCCACTCAATTTCCTACATGGGGATCCTTTTCAAGATTTAGCCCATCAGTTTCCCAACATCAGGTTTCTTCCCAAATCCACCCATTTCCAACTTTCTCTTTCTCCCTGACTATATACTTGAACAATCTCCTTAAAGAACTTTCCTACCCAGATGCTCCTTTGCCCAGGTAGCTGAAGGCAGCGATGGGGGGTGGGTGGGGTGGGTGGGAGGAGGGTGGCTCCCTCCCCCACCTCTTCACCTTCTCCCAAAAGTTTTTCTTTCACCTTCCTAAAACCATGCAAACCTCTAATTGCTGCTACAGATCAGTCCTTCCTAAATCACTTGCACTCCTCTTTCCTTTTTCCTTCAAAAACCTGTAAGATTCATGCTATAGGGAAGAGCCTAAACCTCCACAAAACCCACACATGTCCAGCAGAGCTGGATTTAAAGTATAACTTATGTTAACAAATAAACTCAACATAATTCAGAAGGTAACAAACTCTGAACCAAACTAATACAGGGCTCTTACAAATACTTTTTTCTTATTCTGCCTGAGTGTTGTTTGACAGTAATTAGCATCTCCTAATGCAGATTAGGCATTAGGCCTAAGTTTCCTAGGCCTAGGCAAGAGTTTCCATGACCCAGCCCAGACTAAATTGGAATTCTATTGTTCTCTCTTTTTTTTCCTTCCTTTTTAGTAAGAAAGTTATCAATATTCAAACAAATTCCAAGATCTTATACTCAGAATAAACAAATGTAGCATGCAAAAGCTAGAGCAAAATCATTTCTCACAATTTTTTTTTTTTTAGAACCATCCCAAACTTCTTAATCAAATTCCTTCCGGGAAAGACTTAGCCAGTTCCATTCACTTACAAATTAATTAAAAAATTTAAAATCACAAGCAAATTTTCAAACAACCAATTCCCCAGTTCCTTAATCATTGTTCTTAAAACTTAACAAAGCTCTTAAATCAGCAGACAGACTAGGGGCTTTTTCCAGGACCTCCACCCCCGGAGAGAAGCTTATTTCACTTTGAATTCCTTTTTTCCCTTCCAGAATCCAAAGGGGCTTCTGTGAACTTCCAAGTGCTTTTCTCTGCCTTCACAGAGAATGCCTAGATATTCCATTCAAACTTTTCTTTAAATGTTAGCACACTGCTCTTCTCTCTCTCTCTCTCTCTCTCTCTCTCTCTCTCTCTCTCTCTCTCTCTCTCTCTCTCTCTTTCTCTTTCTATATCTATATATATATATATACATATATAAACTTTCCAAACTATTTTTTAATTTATTTCTTCCCTTCTCTCCCTTTTCTCCCTTTTCCTCACAGGCTGCTGCAGTCAGCCAGAGACAGAGAGAGGGAAAGAGAAAGATTTTTCAAACTTCTTGATATTTTCTAAGCCTGCAACACAGAGGCTGAATTCTTATCTCTTACAAGCTTGCTAACTTTTAACACAAAGCAAAATACAAAGCAAAGGGACCCACACAGACACACACAGAGCTCTATTTTCACCTTTTACATTTTTATTAATCCTGTTGCTTTTGCTTACGAATCAGTGCAACAGTTTAAAAGTTAGAAATCACAATTTTATACTAAGTACTGTTGCAATGTTGTTCTTAACAAAGCTTTTCAATCAACAAAACAGACAGGCAAATCACACAGAACACACAGAACATAGACCACAACCAACAGCCACCAACAAAACAGAGAAATCACACAGAACACACAGGGCAAAGAAGACAAAACAGACAGACTAGTCTCACACAAACAGAATCAGAGCAGGACCCTCACAATGGCGTTCCATGAAGGGTAGCAAGGGTCCATCAACACTGCATCCAGCTAGGCCCTCACCAGATAAAGGAATACTCACCAGACCGGACAGGTGGCTGCAGGATAGTTAGGCAGCTGCAGGGGCCCCTCAAAATCTTATTAACCAGAACTGGCTTTTAGAATGCTTTATGCCAATTTTGGACCAAATTCAAAATTTGGGTCTCACTCTCCTGGTCCGCAGAAAAGAGATTACTGAATACTTAGAGGCCAAGGAAGGTCTCTCGATGGTCACCCCTAGGATCCATAATCTTTTTCGCCCTCTAGGGAGAGGGACTGGCCATCAGAGCGAGCCAAAGGCTCATCTCGGTGGGACCTCCAAGTGAAATACCCCAGGAAATCAAGATGGCCATAGTAATTCATAATTTAGAAATAATTTATTTGTAACTGGCCTAGATGGTGTGCATGGCCAGGATGGACCAGTAGGATTCTGACATGGTTCTGTGCCCAACTGAAGTAGTGACAGCCTTATGAGCATTCTTGTTCACCCTTGCTGGCCCATTTGACATTAAACAGTGACTCGACTTTACAGGACAAAAGATACAATGGCAGATGTTTAACATAGTTTATAGGTCAGGATTATCGAACAGATATCCCTCATTGTTGAGCAGGCACTTTGAAGTGCAAAACACCTCCTTTAATCTAGACAAGCAAACGTTTGTCTGTGAGCCCCAGGCCCTTTAACCTAACACTGAGGGAATGGAGAGGAGGCCAGTTCTTTGTCCATTTCAGAGAACATCTACACATTTACAGCTTATGTTACTGTAAACAAAGAGTTGAAAAGGGCTTTATTAAAAGCAGGTATTGCATAGTCCTCTAATTTGCATTTCTGAAAGAATTAGTAGGGGATGTCAATCAGAAGGATGCCCCAGATACTATTTACCTAGTTTACTATTTTGAACATATTCTCATATTTTTTCTGAGGATAATATTCAGAGATGATGGCTGGAGAATATCACTCTTTATTTTTTAACTATTCTGTAATGTAAGAAGAAATCTGTCTGTATTACATAGTAAAATAAATGCATCTTTCAGACCTTGTATGTCCTAAAACTGTGACTCCTATTCTATTACCTAGAATCAGGGGTCCTCAAACTACAGCCCTCGGGCCAGATGCAGCAGCTGAGAACGATTATCCCCCTCACCCACAGCTATGAAGTTTCTTTATTTAAAGGCCCACAAAACAAAGTTTTTGTTTTTACTATAGTCTGGCCCTCCAACAGTCTGAGGGACAGTGAACTGGCCCCCTATTTAAAAAGTTTGAGGACCTCTGAAAGTAAAATCTGATCAGTATACCTATGGATTGGCAGGTAGTACCATGGATATCTAATCTCCCCTTTCCCCTCCCCGCCTTCCCCTTTCCTCCTCTTCCTTCACCTCCTCCCCTCCCCCTCTTCTCTTTTCCCCTCCCTATTCTCTCTCTCTTCCCCTCCTCTTCCACCTCCCCCCCTCCCTTTCCCTTCCCTTTTCCTCTCTTCTTCTCCCTCCCCCACCTCTCTCTTTCCTTCTCCCTCTCTGTCCCTCTCCTTCTTCTCTCTCTCTCTCTCTCTCTCTCTCTCTCTCTCTCTCTCTTTCTCTCTCTCTTTTCCTGTCCCTCTCTCTCTCTCTCTCTGTAAATATAGACAGAGACTCTGATTGATTTCTATATATGTCATTTTCTCTCTTAGATAAGTAATTTACTCTTTTGCCTAAATCCATCTGTAAGTGAACCATTGAGCAGCTTAGTTCATGAGGAAGATTATGATAGGGGAAATGGAAAGATACACATTTTCTCATGGAAATTAAAGAATAGTTACATCACAAGAAAGACTTGAATAAAGTTAGCTGATTTCAATGACCTAATTTAAAAATCATTTTATTCTGATGCCATATCAATTGAGAAATAGTTGGAATTTATTTTTGCCCTAAATTAGAAATGTGATCATATATAATATTTAAATTATATTCCAACATATGTAAATATTCATGTATGCAAATGGTAATCCTTTAATTTAGAGTGCTTTCTCATCTAATGAGTGTGGTCAGAAGAGAATGTGACAGTGTGATTGGAGATTAGAGGATTGAAGAGGACCAAAAAGAGCATTTCTACTATTTGCAAAATATCTAGTTTTTATTATATCTTTCACAGAAAATCAAAATTTATTCAACTTTGGGTTCATTGATCTCTCTCTCTCTCTCTCTCTCTCTCTCTTTTTTAATTATTATAGCTTTTTATTTACAAGACATATGCATGGGTAATTTTTCAGCACTGACCATTTGCAAATCCTTCTGTTCCAACTTTTACCCTCCTTCCCCCTGCTCCCCTCCCCTAGACGGTAGGTAGTCCCATACATGTTAAATATGTTAAAGTATATGTATGGGTCAACCTGCCATCTGGAGGAGGAGAGTGGGGGAAGGAGGGTAAAAGTTGGAACAGAGGTTTTGCAAGGGTAAAAGTTGAAAAATTACCCATGCATATGTCTTGTAAATAAAAAGCTATAATAAATAAAGTATATGTTAAAGACAATATATGTATGCATATTTATACAGTTATCTTTCTGCACAAGAAAAATCAGATCAAGAAAGAAAGAAAAACTAGGCAAATCACTTGTTTTGGCTTAATTTCTCATCTGTAAAATAGGACACTGTGGAGAAAGAAATGACAAACATCTCTAGTATCTTTTCAAAGAAAATCCCATGGACTTTTTCCTTTGGGATCATGTAGAGTCAGACGTGACTGAATAACAACTTTGAGGGGCAGCAGAGGTGATAAAGCACTGATTGTAGAGTCAGAAAGACAAGAGTTTAAATTTGACCTAAAACACTTACTAGTTTTGTGACCCTGGACATTTTACATAACCCTTGCCTGGGTTATATATGCCTGCTTATGCTTGCCTGCATAAACCCTAAAGAATGAAATGGCAAACAACTCCAGGTAAATCTACTGAGAAAACCCCATGGACATTTGACACTAAGGGGACACAAAGAGTTGGACATGACTGAAGGGAAAATGACAAGAAAGATCCTACATATAATAATTATGTGTTCAGTATGAGTCAACATATTTGATTTAAAAAAAAAAAACTAAGTAATTCTCATAACAAACAGATACCTTTCAATAATGACTGCTTTTGAGATTTTGTTTATCTTTGGAAAAGGTTAATGTGACATTTAAATGAAAATAACCCTGATAATTTCTTTTTTTGTTCATTAATAAGGAGAAAGACACCTGTGAGGGAAGGTCAAGTAAATCAGTATTTATTGAGCACTTACTGGTGGGCAGACATTGTGCTAAATGATGAGAAAACAAGGAGCTTACAATCCTGTAAGGGAGGAGAATGTTTTAAAATAAAACAGGACAAAGAGATGCAAGTACTGACTCTGAGAGATATGGGAGAGAAAGTTCAAAGATAAATAGTATAACCTAGGGAGGAATGAATTCATGGGCCTCCTGGGAGTTTAACTTTTACTTGGAAGCTTATAGGAATTAACCAGAAGCCACATAGGGAGAGGTTATTTGCAGTATAAGAAATAATCCAAAAATGAAATGAATTTACCAGATGAAGAAGTCTCCATGGTTTAATGGAGAAAATCTTATGGAAAGTCAGGAGAACATCCTGGAAGTTAAAGAATTGTCCATTTAGAATTTTATTACTTCAACAGCTATTTAGTTTACCAGATAGCTATATATCTGGGGCAAATGATTTAATCTCTCTAAAACTCGATTTCCTGTTCTTTAAAATAAGGCAATTAAACTATATGGACCAAATCAATCTATGAATCATTTAAACGTACTACATTATTTCTTAATTTTTTTAAATTTTTTTAAAAAATAAAATTACATATCAGTTAAAATTCCTAAGAAGAAGATTAAAAAAAAAAAAAACTGAACAGTGTCTAAAGTAGAGCAAGCAGGATGATTAAAGGTCCTGAGACTATAAAACAAGAAGGTTGAAGAAGCTAGAGACATTTACTCTGGAGAAGAGAATAAATAGGACAGCTATGAAAGCTATCAGATAATAGAAGAGGAAGGATTGGAATCATTCTGTTTGACGTCAGGGGGCTGAATTAGAAGCAATTAATAAAAATCTTAAAGAAGATTTTGACTTAAGAACAGGGAAAAAACTTCCTAACTATAGAGGACTGGAAATCTGGAAAAGTATACTTGAAACAAGGTGTTAACTCAGTGGAATTAATGAAATGATAGTTCTCTAATTCACATGTATACTTAGTACTTAATATGGTAAATGGAGATGCCCCTCATCTGTCTTTCTGTCTCTAAGATGTCATTTTTCTGTTTATCTGCATCTATCTCTCTTTGTCTCTGTCTCTTTCTTTCTCTCTTACTAGTGGAAACTTGCTCAAGGATTCAGTGGCACATGCCTTGAAGGTCATTCATAATGATAAAAATGATGTCCCCTTGAATCTAAAAGGCACATCCTAGTGTTGGTGTCTTTTTTTTTTCCACCTTCCCACTTTAAGCTCCTCTTTTTACTCCTTTCTGAAAAGGTGAGAACTCCTAAAACCCAGTCATCTTCAAGGGAACAGAATTTTTAACATTTTCCATTTTCAGAATTACTGACTTTCCTTTGGTAGGTAGATTCCCAAATATTTTATGCTATCAACAGTTATTTTGAATGGAATTTCTCTTTGTATCTCTTGCTCTTGGATTTTGTTGGTGGTGTATAAGAATGCTGAGGATTTATGGGGATTTATTTTGTATCCTGCTACTTTGCTAAAATTATGAATTATTTCTAATAGCTTTTTAGTAGAATCTCTGGGGTTTTCTAGGTATACCATCATATCATCTGCAAAGAGTGATAGTTTGGTTTCCTCATTGCCTACTCTAATTCCTTTAATCTCTTTCTCGACTCTTATTGCAGAGGCCAGTGTTTCTAATACAATATTGAATAATAATGGTGATAGTGGGCAACCTTGCTTCACTCCAGATCTTACTGGGAAAGGTTCCAGTTTTTCCCCATTGCATATGATGCTTACTGAAGGTTTAAAATATATGCTCCTAACTATTTTAAGGAAAAGTCCTTTTATTCCTATGCTCTCAAGTGTTTTTATTAGGAATGGATGTTGGATTTTATCAAATGCTTTTTCTGCATCTATTGAGATGATCATATGGTTTTTGTTTGGTTGGTTGTTGATATAGTCAATTATGTTAATAGTTTTCCTAATATTGAACCAGCCCTGCATTCCTGGTATAAATCCTACTTGGTCATAGTGTATTATCCTGGGGATGATTTTCTGTAATCTTTTTGCTAATATTTTATTTAAGATTTTAGCATCAATATTCATTAGGGAGATTGGTCTATAATTTTCTTTCTCTGTTTTCAGCCTACCTGGTTTAGGTATCAGTACCATATCTGTGTCATAAAAGGAGTTTGGTAGGACTCCTTCAATCCCTACTTCTTCAAATAGTTTATTTAGCATTGGAGTTAATTGATCTTTAAATGTTTGATAGAATTCAGATGTAAATCCATCTGGTCCTGGTGTTTTTTTCTTAGGGAGTTGATTGATAGTTTGTTCTATTTCTTTTTCTGAGATAGGAGTGTTTAGGATATTTACTTCTTCCTCTGTTAGTTTAGGTAAGCTATATTTTTGGAGGTATTCTTCTATTTCATTTAAGTTGTCGAATTTATTGGCGTAAAGTTGGGCAAAGTAACTCCTAATTATTGCTCTAATTTCCTCTTCGTTAGTGGTGAGTTCTCCCTTTTCATTTTTAAGACTAACAATTTGATTTTCCTCTTTCCTTTTTTTAATCAGATTTACTAAGGGTTTGTCTATTTTGTTGGTTTTTTCATAGAACCAACTCTTAGTTTTATTAATCAATTCAATAGTTTTTTTACTTTCAATTTTATTGATCTCTCCTTTTATTTTTTGAATTTCAAGTTTAGTGTTTGACTGGGGGTTTTTAATTTGTTCCTTTTCTAGCATTTTTAGTTGCAAGCCCAATTCATTGACCTTCTCTTTCTCTATTTTATACAAATAGGCCTCTAGAGATATGAGATTTCCCCTTATTACCGCTTTGGCTGCATCCCATACATTTTGGTATGATGTCTCATTATTATCATTTTCTTGGATGAAGTTATTAATTATGTCTATAATTTGCTGTTTCACCCAATCATTCTTTAGTATGAGATTATTTAGTTTCCAATTATTTTTTGGTCTACTTTCCTGTGGCTTTTTATTGAATGTAATTTTCAATGCATCATGGTCTGAAAAGGATGCATTCACTATTTCTGCCTTACTGCATTTGAGTTTGAGGTTTTTATGTCCTAATATATGATCAATTTTTGTATAAGTTCCATGAACTGCTGAAAAGAAGGTGTACTCCTTTCTGTCCCCATTACATTTTCTCCAGAGATCTATCATATCTAATTTTTCTAGTATTCTATTTATCTCTTTGACTTCTTTCTTATTTATTTTGTGGTTTGATTTATCTAATTCTGAGAGTGCAAGGTTGAGATCTCCCACTATTATAGTTTTACTGTCTATTTCTTCTTGCAGCTCTCTTAATTTCTCTTTTAGGAATTTAGATGCTACACTACTTGGTGCATATATATTTAATATAGATACTTCTTCATTATTCATTCTACCCTTTAGCAAGATATAGTGCCCTTCCTTATCTCTTTTGATTAGATCAATTTTTGCTTTAGCTTGATCTGAGATCAGGATGGCTACCCCTGCTTTTTTGGCTTCACCTGAAGCATAGTAGATTTTGCTCCAACCTTTTACCTTTAACCTGCATGTATCACCCCGCTTCAGGTGTGTTTCCTGTATACAACATATTGTAGGATTCTGGCTTTTAATCCATTCTGCTAACCGCTTCCTCTTTATAGAGGAGTTTACCCCGTTCACATTTATGGTTAAAATGACCAATTCTGTATTACTTGCCATCTTGTTGACCCCGGTTTATGCTTTTCTCCCTTCTTACTCCCTTACCCCCTCCCTTACCCCCCTTCCCAGTATTAAGCTTGTGAGCTCCCCTTGCTTCTCACAGCCCTCCCTTTTTCAGTATCCCTCCCCTCCCCTTAGAGTTCCCCCCCCCCCCAACTTACCCCTTTCCCTCCCAGTTCCCGTATTCCCTTCCACTTAGCTTATTCCTTCCTTTTTCACTTTTCCCTTCTCACTTTTCAATGAGGTGGGAGAAGTTTCACCATAGATTGAATATGTCTAAAATTCTTCTCTTACTGCCAATTCTGAAAGCAGTAAAATACTCACTATTTTCATTCCTCTCCATTCTTTCTCTCAGATATACTAGGTTTTCTTTGCCTCTTCATGAAATGTAGTACCCCCACTTTCCCTTTTTTCTAGTACAATGTCCTTTCCTCAACTAGTTTCTAGAACAAGGTATACATGTATTTTTTATACATCTTTACAGCCGAAATATAGTTCCCAAGATTAATCTTTACCTTTTTAGATTTCTCTTGAGTTCTGTGCTTGTAGATCAAATTTTTTGTTAAGTTCTGGCTTTTTCATCAGAAATAGATGAAATTCGCTTATTTCGTTGAATGACCATCTTCTTCCCTGGAAAAAGATGCTCAATCTCGCTGGGTAAGTTATTTTTGGTTGCATACCAAGTTCCTTAGCCTTTCGGAATATCATATTCCAGGCCCTTCGATCCTTTAATGTGGATGCTGCCAGATCCTGGGTGATCCTTATTGTGGCTCCTTGATACTTGAATTGGGTTTTTCTAGCCGCTTGCAGTATTTTTTCCTTTGCCTGAGGGTTCTGGCATTTGGCCACTATATTCCTTGGTGTTTTGATTTTAGGATCCCTTTCAGTAGGGGATCGATGAATTCTTTCAATGTCTATTTTACCTTCTGTTTCTATGACTTCTGGGCAGTTCTCTTTGATAATTTCCTGGAAGATAGTGTTCAGGCTTTTTTTTCATCATACTTTTCTGGAAGTCCGATGATTCTCAGGTTGTCTCTCCTGGATCTGTTTTCCAGGTCTGTTGTCTTCCCCAGAAGGTATTTCACATCCTTTTCCATTGTTTGATTTTTTTGGATTTGCTTGACTGATTCTTCTTGTCTCCTCGAGTCATTCAATTCCAATTGTTCGACCCTGATTTTCAGTGAGGTATTTTCTTCACTCACTTTTTTAAGATCTTTTTCTAATTGTCCAATTGAGTTCTTTTGTTCTGTGGAATTTTTTTCCATTTCGCCAATTTTGTTTTTTAGAGAGCTGTTTTCTGTTTCCAGTTCACTAATCCTATTTTTCAAGGATTTGGTTTCTTTATCCACTCTCTCTTTAACTGACTTCTCCAGGCTCTTTTGCCAAGCCTCCCTCTCCTTTTGCAGAGCCTCCCTCTCCTTTTCCCATTTTTCTTCTAGCTCCCTTGTGAGAGCCTTTTTAATTTCCTCCATGAGATTCATCTGTGCTGAGGGATATAAGGTCTCCTCCTTCGGGGATTCACCTGGGGACTGTTTGTTTTTAGTCTCCTCAGGGTTTGGAGTCTGCTCTTTATCTGTATAAAAGCTGTCCAGGGTTAAATTCTTTTTCAGTTTCTTGCTCATTCTGTCTATTTATCAAAGACAAACTATCAAAGAAACAGAAGGAAAAAAAACCCCTTGAATGGAGGCTGCTTTCTTTGGGGAGGGGCAGGGTATTCGTGAGGCACAGGTCCTACTGTGCTATGGCGCCTGCGCACTGAGATCCGAGCGCTCTGAGATCCGAGCGGGCTAAGACACTGTGGGGGAGGGGTGGCCAGGTCCCTAGAAACTCCAGCTGTTTGGGATTGTATTCTTCACCCCCGGTGTTTTTAGCTTCTCTGCTGGGCTGCTGACTTGCTCCTATAGCAAAGCTCTCACCGCAGAGACGGTTGCGGTCCTACCCCCTCTCCGCTCCACCCGGTTCTGAGCTGCTATCTGTGCTCTGGTTGCAGCTGCTGCTACCCGCAGACTGCTTCCAAATACCGTCCCCGCCCTCGCGCAAAAACAGACCTTTCTTGACGAGTCTCAAGGATGGTTTCTCTTGGTAAGTAATTGTATGGTTTTTTTTTCAGTCGAGCATTAATTCAGAGGCATGAAATGAAATGAATAGTGAGAGAAAAACACGGAGATTACACAGAAGTGTATTTCCTCTCCGCCATCTTGGCCGGAAGTCTGTATGAATTATACTTGAAACAAGGTGTTAACTCAGTGGAATTGATGAAATGGTGATTCTCTAGTTCACATATAAACTTAGTACTTAATATGGTAAATGGAGATGCTCCTCATCTGTCTTTCTGTCTCTAAGATGTCATTTTTCTGTCTATCTGTATCTGTGTCTCTATCTCTCTTTCTCTCTGTCTCTTTCTTTCTCTCTTACTAGTGGAAACTTGTTCAAGGATTCAGTGGCAAATGCCTTGAAGGTCATTCGTAATGATAAAAATGCTATCTCCTTGAATCTAAAAGGCACATCCTAATGTTGGTGTCTTTTTTTTTCACCTTTCCCCTTTAAGCTCCTCTTTTTACTCCTTTCTGAAAAGGTGAGAACTCCTAAAACCCAGTCATCTTCAAGGGAACAGAATTTTTAGCATTTTCCATTTTCAGAATTAACTGACTTTCAAGATACACAAATGGTGTTCACACCAAAGCAAATTAAATCAGAGTTTTCTTGTCCATCAAACCAGTAGAAATTAGATAGAAATAATAGGATTCTTTAATTAGAGATAGTGGCAATATCAACATAGTCTTTAGAATATCTTCTTTGTGCTCCATAGCTGTGAGAAGTAGAGCAAGGTCTACAGGGGGTAAAACAAATATATAAAAATGTAAGATAATAATCAAAACACATTTGAGAAAATATCAAATATAATTTCTTACTTGCTACTTCTCTATTGAGGACCTATTTACTAAAATCATTCATGTGAGGGATGTAGAAGACTCTTACCCAAAATGATTACTCAGAGATCACTTAGTAGAAGGCAGAAAAGTTCTTTATTGAAAACCTCCCAAGGATGAGCCGTCCCATCGCGAGATAAAAAAGATCAAGCTCGGGGTAGGAGGGCTAAAGAAGTAGTAAAGATACATAGCTTTTATACAAGATATTACATCACAAGTAAGAGAGCATTGAGAAAGGGAGGAGGAGGCATCTAATTGGTTATTGCTATTTGGGGAGATTGGAATGGAAGGTTTCAGGGAAATCTCCTGATTTCTAGGAAACAGAAAGTCAGGCCTTCAGGCTTAATCAAGCAGACAGTGGTCCAGCTAATAGACTACATATCGATAAATGTCAAATACCAATAAATGTCATCAGCTCAAGTTAAGTAAGTATGTTTCTAGTTTGAGCCTTGGCTCAAGTAGAGATGAGCCTGCACATATTACACAGGTCATAGGGGAGACACAGAAATAATAAAATACAGAAAAAAGAATTCATACATTCCTGTAAGTTCTTCACCTTATCTATTCCCCACAACTCCCCCCTTCTAATATGTAAATGATTTTTATTATATTTCTATGAAGAACTTACACACTGTTCAAAATCAGTTAGTATATCTATACATTGTTTATCAACTTCACAATCAAGATCATCCCTCTTTAATACTTTCCATTCTTTTCTCTGAAGAATCATCATTTTAATAGCATCTTCTGTATGCAATATTTTGATAGGGACCATTGAGCTATTCTGGTTACTAATGTAATTATACAGGGTAGACATAGCGGCAACAGGATAATACGACTGATTGCAATAAGTTCATACCATAAAAATTGCTTCCACCAACTATCTTAGAAACAGTTATCACAGAACAGATTGGCATTTGAAAGACATAAAAATACAAAGATAAATAAACAAAGATGACAATCTAGGGAAACTGAGGCACAACATTACACACTCTCCATCTGAATATTTGAATTATTGAATTATCTCCTCTAGATATCTGGGAGGTCTCAGCACCATAATTTTGACCAATCCAATGTGAGGCAAATAAATCAATATGAAACTAGAAAATGCAAGGACTTATGGCAAGGGCAAGTCTCTTCTTGACATCCCCAGAGTTATCAGCAGTACAAAGGCCCTCCTCTCAGCCAGAGAATCCAGTTTGAGATGGACAGTTCACTGTGTTCGGTGGTTTTCAGTCATTTGTGCACTTAACTCAGCTTCTGCTTATATAGGGAGTAGCAATGCTCAAGACAGTCGTGCTGCCCATTCAGAGGGGCACCTCACTCCAGGGAAGAAGGGTGAGGCTTGGAGTAACTCCACCTGGCCCCACCCAGAGGAACAGACAGGGCTGCTACTAGAATACAGATTTCTGAGCAGAGCTATCAGAGCATGTACAATTAGACCATGAAGGCAGGCAAACCCCAAACTTTAGAGGCTTGATCTCAAAATCGCAATGTTATTAAAAATGCTGAGATACCAATTAAGAAATTGGGGTTACAGAGTTGGAGACTGCCAGTCCCAAGACAGGTGTATATATCTTGGAGATTTCCTAAAAACAAAATAGTCCCCCAAACCGAGTCTGCCAGGGCAATTCCACAGAATAAGGGGTTTCAAAGCTAAAACATAGTAAAAACAAAAAGAATTGTTTAAGGACTTCCAATTCAATCTGAACTGGTGATATAGGGGGTGGGGCAGAAGTACCTAAGGCAAAGTGAACAGAAAACTAAGGGTTCCCACTCTTTTAGATATTTTGAGAAAAATTCACCAGTTTCCCTAGTTCCCTATCTCTTCCTCTCCTTTTTTTTTTCCCCCCATTGAAAGGCATCATCCAAAAAAAAAAAAAAAAAAAGTCAAATAACCATCCCACACATAAATCCCAAGAGTGAATTAAAGTTCCTATACATAACAGACTAGTACAGGAGGAGTTTCCTCAAAAAAAAAAAAATCAAATCAAATCAAATCTCTCAAACAATTACATATTCTGAAGTGAACATACATAGATATTATAAATATATTATAACTTCCTTAACAGCAACAGTTACCAATTTTAATAATTTCCATCCCAAATCTTAAACACACAGTAATGTTTGCATTTTTTTCTTACTCTAGTAATAGAGCTGTAAATTTAACAATAATTCATCAACCACTTTCCAACTTCTCCCATATCAGTCCAAATTACATCAGGAGCACTGGCGATGGTCTCGATCTTAGCTGCTTCAGGCTGAGAAATGGGCGAAGATGCTCAATCCATGCAGGGTTGTGAGTGTGCTGTCAATCTAAGCTTCAGATGGGCCGATCCATGTTTTAGAAGAGATTCAATAATTGTAATTTGACCAAAATCTACAAAAAAAAAAAAAAAAAAACAAATCTAACAAGGTTAGAACAGTCTGGAGCTGCAATAATATGTGGGGAGGCCAGTATAGATTGGCCAGCAGTTCTTATGTGAAGGAATAAGTTTGCTTCACAGGACAGGCAGATGGCTATAGTCCCAATAAATAGCAGTTAGGTTTCACAGACCATTGTAAATTGTCCTCTTATCATTTAAAAATAAAAACATTTAAAAAATAAAACACAAATATTCAGTAACAGACAGATGACCAGGCTAAATACTTATTTGCCTAAGTATTTAGGATATAATTGTAATGATCGCGTATTTAAAATCAGCCGGAGTCAGGAACTCCGGTTAAGGGAAAAATCTTCAGTCTTTATTGAAGTGAAGAGGTGAAAAAAGATTGCAATATGGGCAAGAGGGATTGTGATAGCAATATGGGCAGCTGCGACAGGAAGCCAGCTAGCAGAGCAAGTGGGGCCTGAGCTCTCCTCCCCTTCCTTTTTCACTCTTCTGCCTCCACCCACCAGAATCATCATTTCCTATACAACACATCAGGACTTGCACAAAGAGTGGGCAGGGGCCATTCTTTCTCCAAGCTTATATATTAATAGAGTATGGTCCAATTACTATTTAGCCTCATGTGCTTGGGACCTCAGTGCATCAAGTCAAGCCTCAGCCCATTACATCTCCCGCTTTCTTTTGTTTTTGAACACAGGTGATCATGCCATCCCTGACTCCTCAGGGAAGTCAGAGCCCCCAAGGGGAGGTGATCACATCCTCCCTGACTTCTCAGGAAAGGAGGTGAAAGCACCGAAAAGGAGGTGATCACGACCCCCCTGACTTCTCAGGAAGGGAGGTGAAAGCACTAAAAAGGAGATAATAACGCCCTCCCTGACAACTCAGGAAGGGAGATGAAAAGCACCAAAGGGAAGTGGGGGTTGCTAGCAGGTTTCTGGGCTCAAGGGTCTTATTATGCACAAACCCATCAGCATGGGAAGTATTACACAAGCACATAGCAACAATGCAGAGGCTATTAGTGATGACTCTCCCCACAGTCAGTGCAGGCTTGATGTGTGTAACAAACATGAATTATTCACCCAATTAACGGTCTAACAAACAATATAAATCAACATTATGTTGTAAAAGATTGCCAGAAGTCCTAGAAGGAGAGTATGTAAACAGCAGTCACACATACACCTTCTTCAGCAGCCAAGTCCAAAACCAATCTATTGTCCATTGCTTCACATATCAGGGAATCCAATGATCCCCCCAAGTTTTTGAAGTCCAGCAAAAGTCTTTTAATGTCTTAGGGAATCCAATGATTCCAGCAGATTTTGACTTCCTGTAACAGTCATATCATTTCTCAGAGAATCCAATGATTCCTGAGGGCTTTCAAGTCTTATGTCTCAAAGAATCCAATGATTCCTGAGGGATTTAAAGTCCTACAACAATCTAATGTCTCAGAGAATCCAATGATTTCTGAGGGTTTTAAAGTCCAATGATTTTCTATGTCCATGAGTCAAATGCCATAACTGCCATACTCTTTCAATGGTGAGCACAATCAGCAACAGAACCACCGGATGTTTCTTGGGTCTTCTCCTTCGTTTCAAGGATCTGCTCTGTCTCTCTGCGATGGACAAGGTGAATATGGCTCGTTGGCACCCATCTGATTCCTTCTCCACCTGTAGAGATACAAACAAACCCTCTCCCCCAAGCAGTTAGTCTATCTGGTCCCTTCCATTCACCACTTTCTGGGTCTCTCCACATCACCTGGCGATTATCTAAAGATAGTGGAGCTGCTCGCACTGGACACTGCCCTTCCGGTAGGTTATAAAACCTGTCTGCCGGAGCCAGTGCATCTTTGTCAAAAATCAAGAAGTTAATAGTATAAAGAACTAGATTTAGAAGCTCTCTAGGGTTACCTGTGGCTCCCCCGTTCTTTTGTTTTTAGAGTAGCATCTTAATGTCTCTGTTTCTCCTCTCTACTATTGCCTGTCCTTGAGGATTAAAGGGTATGCCAGTGGTGTGTAAAATCTTATACTGTGCACAAAAGTGTGCAAAATGTTTGGAGGTGTATGCAGGACCATTGTCTGTTTTTATTGCTTGTGGCACTCCCATAATGGCAAATGCTTGCGTGAGGAATTCAGTGACCACTCGGGCTGTCTCTTTTGCTGCTGGTATGGCAAAAGTGAATCCTGAAAAGGTGTCTACCACAACATGGATTAAAGACAGACGACCGAAAGATTTATAATGGGTCACATCCATTTGCCAGATTTCATTGGGTCTCAGACCACAAGGGTTCTTCCCTGGAGGCAGTGTAGGAGCATGGAAAAGAAGGCAAGCTGTACAGCTTTTTACTATGCTCCTAGCTTCCTCTTTTGTAAACTCAAATTGTAAACGCAAAGCTCGAGCAGCCTGATGGTATTTAGAATGAGATTCCTGGGCCTCCTGAAATAAAGGCATACTGGCTAACATAGTTAAAAGGCTATCTGCCTTTGAATTCCCATCAAAAATAGGACCTGGAAGTCCACTATGTGAATGGACATGCAGGATATAAATCTTACCTGGATGTTTTCTCACTTGCTCCTGAAGTTCCTTAAAGAGCTGATATATATTAGAAGCTGCAAATTTTATTTGGGCTGTGACAATTCTTTGTACCACACCTACTGAATAGGCTGAATCAGATATTATATTTATGTCACCTGGGTAATAAGTGAGAGCTAACATGATCGCATATAATTCGTTCTGCTGAGTGGACTGAAAAGGAGTTCTGACTACTCTCTTTATCGTTAAGTCATGAGAGTATACAGCGCAAATATTGTGTTTGGATGCATCTGTAAAGATAGTTGGTCCTTTAAGAGGAACTTTACAAACTTTTTCTTCAAGAAGCCATCGCCAATTATGTAAAAGTCTGGTTATCCTTAATGGAGACCCATGTGTAAAATTTGGAGCCATGGCTAATAAAATTTGCCACTCTGGAATGGTCTCACAACACACATTAATTTGTGTATTAGTGTAAAAGGTGTATATCTTATCAGGTCTTGCCCCAGATAATTGTACTGCTTGCTTAATGGCCTTTAACAAAATTCTAGCCACAAGCACTGGGTAAGGAGTAAGGCTTTGTTCTGGTTGTGCCAGGAGGTTCACCCATTCTATCACACTGTCTCCTTGATGAAGGACTGCTGTGGGTGCCTCTTGTGTGGCAAAAACTGATATTTCCAGGGGTTTTTGAATGACTCTTTCAACCACATTGGATAAAGCCAATTCAACTTCTCTCAAAGCCTCTTGAGCTTCTTTTGTAAGCTGGCGTGGTGAATTTAAAGCACTGTCTCCCCTTAAAATATCATATAATGGTTGTAACTGATAGGTAGTTAAGCCTAACACTGGTCGCATCCATTGGATATCTCCTATCAATTTCTGAAAATCATTTAAGGTGTTTAGTTTCTCTGTTCTTAAGGACAGTTTTTGTACTGTAAGCACCTTAGGGTATACTTCATATCCTAAATATTGAAAAGGAGCATGTCTTTGAATTTTCTCTTCAGCTATGTATAATTTGTAGTATCTTAGTGTTTCTATCATCTTTTGTAGATGTGCTTCTAGCATTTGTTCCTCAGGTGCACATCCCAATATATCATCCATATAATGTAATAGCATAACTTTTGGAAATGCTTTTCTTATTGGAGCAAGAGCAGCAGCAACATACATTTGACACATAGTGGGGCTGTTTTTCATTCCCTGTGGCAAAACTGTCCATTCATATCTTTTATAAGGCTCAGCTAAGTTAACGCTGGGCACTGAAAAGGCAAATCTTTTCATATCCTTATCCAGAGGGATAGAATAGAAACAATCTTTAATATCGATGACCCAAAGAGGCCACTCTCTAGGCAATTGAGTAGGAGATGGAAGTCCAGGCTGAAGAGTTCCCATAGTTTCCATCTGTTCATTCCATTTTCTTAAATCAGTGAGCATCCTCCATTTTCCTGATTTCTTTTTTACAATGAACACTGGGGAATTCCAAGGACTTAGAGAAGGTTGTAAATGCCCTTGTTCAAGCTGCTCCTGTACTATATCTAAAAAGGCCTGAATTTTATCGCTACTTAAGGGCCACTGTTCTATCCATACTGGTGTATCAGTTTTCCATTGGATAGGAACAGGTGAAAGTGTTGGCAAGCCTTCAACAGCAGCCCTGCTTAAAAAACCGAAGTACTCATTTTTAACCCCAATTGTTGTAAAATGTCTCTTCCCCACAGATTGATGGGGATTTTTTCAACTATAAAAGGAGTAAAAACTCCTGTTTTGCCTTCAAAAGTCCATCTCATGGGGCAGCACTAACTTCAGCTGCTATTGATCCTCCTACTCCAGACATATAGGTGTCTGCTTTAGTCTTTGGCCAGTGACTGGGCCAACTGGCACCTCTAATAACTGTACGATCTGCACCTTTGTCTACCAATCCTTCCAATGGTAGGCCATTTATATAGATCGTGAGCATAGGTCGGTCAGCCGTTACAGCTGCTGTCCAGTATATTCCTGGATTTTGTGGTCTGGAGTCAGAATCTGGGTGACTATCACCAGATTGCTTATTAGGATTCTGTATGAGTAAACCTGATGCTACTACGTCTCCTGGGTGATAAGTCACACATTGACTACCTGTATTAGTGATTGGGATACTATCTACACATTCCCCAGTTTCCCACATCAGTGTGTGGATGGACACTGTTTTGTACATACAAAAAGGAGGTGAAATGGTCAAGCCTACTGTGCCTGGAGGTAAGGGATCCATAGGCTGGAGAGGAACATATTTCACCTCTCCAGGGGATATCTCAGTTGTCCCAGCTGCATACAGCTCTATTCTCCCTAATTGTAATTCCTTTCTGCCATTGGGTTGCTTCCTGGCTGGTTGACTGCATAATCCCCTTCTCCCATCATATGGATTTCTGGCTGATTGGTCATGTCTGGGTACTGGACTTCTAGGCTCTCTCTGGGTGCACCATTGGCTGCCATCATGCCCCAAGTGTTTTTTGCCTTGGGCCCTGGGGCTGGGCCCTTCATCCTGTTTCCCTGAATCTGTCTACATTCTGAGGTCCAATGGAAATCTCTGTTGCATTTTGGACATGGGGTATTGGGTCTTGTTCTCCCACCCTGTTTTCCCATTCTATCTTTATACCAACATTGAGCTTTCAGATGTCCTACTTTTCCACACTGAAAGCATCTACGAGTCTCTCTGGAAGTCCCTTGGCAAGAGGGATTCTGTCTTCTCATGTTTGGATTTTGGGAAGTCTGCATCATAGCCTGGCTATAAAAGGTACCTGTGCCCACTGTGGCACAGCATCTTATGAGCTCCTCTAAAGGAGCATCCTTGTGCAGTCCTAGAATAATTCTTCTGCAAACCTCATTAGCATTTTCCTTAGCAAGTTGCCTTATCAAAATGTCTGTTATTGCATTTTCTCCATTCGTTCTTGTGATAGCTGTCTGCAAGCGTCCCACAAAGTCAGCAAAGGGTTCATTTGGCCCTTATGTTATTTTTGTGAAGCCCCCACCCTTTCCATCTTTATTGTGGAGAGAAGCCCACGCTTTGATAGCATTAGCAGCAATTTGCTGATATGCTGCTACAGAATACTTAATTTGTGCTGTGACATCTGCATAAGGACCTGTACCTGTTAGTAGGTCACAGGTGATTGCAGTATGAACTCCACTTTGACTATTTTGTTGGGCTTGTATCCTACAGAGCTCACTGTATTCAGAAAGACACAAGTAGTTTTGTCCAGGTTCTAGGCATATCCTTGCTATAGATTTCCAGTCATTAGGGGTCATGATTTCAAAAGACAAATTTTGTAATAGCATCTTAACATAAGCTGATGTAGCCCCATAAAGAGTGCAAGCTTTTTTCAGGTCTTTGAGGATTTCTATATCAAAAGGTGAGTATCTTCTACTTTCTTGACCTGAAGAATTAAACTGTTGAATTACAGGGAAAATGTGGTGTTGAAATTCTGATACATCTCTCCCTTCTGCTTTGGCCTTAATTAGTCCCTTTTGCAATCTACTCATAGGAGCAGCTGGATGCTGGGGAGGTGCTGGATGCTGGGGGGGAGGTGCTGGATGCTGGGGGGAGGTGCTGGATGCTGGGGGGAGGTGCTGGTGCTGTCACTGCCCCCCCCCCCTACCCCTCCTCCCTCCATCTTGGAGGGTGGACTTGATGGAGGAGAGTCAATTACCTGCTCCTTAAGTGGGGTTGAAGCTGCCTCAGATTCACCACACCCTTGAGCCTCACCTAAGTCTCCATGCCCTGTGGGGATATGGCCATTAATCTGTTCTTTGTCTTCCTCCTTTATCTCAGGCTTCCCCATTTGGCTATTCCTAGAATTTTTACCTTTTCTCCTAGAACTTATATGGTATCTTAAGGCCAGCTGTATCATATTGTATAAATAGAATACCTCGATAGAAACTGAATGAGGACCGTTTTCATTGTTATATGCGGAGAGCTGTTGACCAACCAATGCCCAGTTATCTAGAGAGATTTGCTCTTCCTCTAAGAACCAAGGGGAGGTGCGTTTTAATGTACCCAGAAGTCTATCTGCCTGTTTGCAAGTTACAAGTAGCCCTTGATTGTCTATCAGCTTAAGCAGGCTTTCTATAGCACCACTCCTGGGTGGGGCTGGGGTTGGGGGGGTTGGGGTGGGGGATGGAGAATCTTTACCTAGGATCTGTCCCATTTCAGCCAAAAAAGGTTCCTAATTTAGTCTTTTAGAAAATAAGTTCCCTGTTTGTCTTATACTCACCTAAGTTCCTGGTCACTGGAGACTTCTTCAGTGAAAGTAGGGTCCTTGGGCCACATTGGGTGCCAAATGTAATGACCATGTATTTAAAATCAGTCGGAGTCAGGAACTCAGGTTAAGGGAAAAATCTTCAGTCTTTATTGAAGTGAAGAGGTGAAAAAAGATTGCGATAGCAATATGGGCAAGAAGGATTGCGACAGCAATATGGGCAGCTGTGACAGGAAGCCAGCTAGCAGAGCAAGTGGGGCATGAGCTCTCCTACCCTTCCTTTTTCACTCCCCTGCTTCCACCCACCAGAATCGTCATTTCCTATACAACAACACATCAGGACTTGCACAAAGAGTGGGCGGGGGCCATTCTTTCTCCAAGCTTATATATTAATAGAGTATGGTCCAATTACTATTTAGCCTCATGTGCTTGGGACCTCAGTGCATCAACTCAAGCCTCAGCCCATTATATATAATGATTACATATAACCAGATTGGAAACAGCAAGGTATGACATTTGAATTGCATTAACAATTCTTATTAACTATTGTTCTGATCATAGAAATCAGTCACAGGAGGAAAAAATGCAAGAACATAACTATTACATAATATAAGCAGTTAAAACTCAATCTTCAACACATCAAGGAGTGGAGCTTTAAAACTCCCAAATAGTATTGATTACAAGCCCAAAGAATTTCATTTCCAAAGTTTCAAATAAAACTCAATCTTTAGCACATCAAAGATGAAGCTATAAAACTCCCAAATAGCATTAATTACAATCCCAAAGAATTCCATCTCCAAAGTTTCAAATAAATCCCAAACAGTTATTTACCATGACCTTATATCAGTAACAGTAAGAAATGTATCCCAGAAAATTCACACAATTCTTAAATACCCAAGTAGATGCTGCATCTTGAATAAATTTAATATTATACCAATCAATTTGCTTTTAAAATACCCAATATGCAGAAAAATCCCAAACTACATATGGTTCACAACAAAACCATTTTCAAAAGGAAGAAGGCAAAAACTATTATCCTTGGAGTCCCATTTCAGGTAATTGGCATCAATACAGTTAATTAAAACTTCCTATTTTCACATAAAAAGAATCTGAAAAGTTCTTGAAAACTTCAATTAAACTTTTTGAAATAACCCTATCAAACTATATACCACATTTTTGATCATATTATTTAATATTCATAACCATTATGTATCTAAAGAAACAAATATTCAATCAATTAACAACTTGTAAGAGCAGTTTGTCTCTTTAAATAACAATTTGTTTTCTTCAGCCAAAGGAACCAAGCAGCTGCCACTTTCCACTGTTGCTCTGCTGGTCTCCCCTCCCTCCCAAAAAACACATCCCATCTCATAGCCTTTTCTCTGTGACTATCCTTTCCAACCAGCTCCTTCTTTTTCCCTCTGATTTCTTCTTGAAATCATTTGCTTCTACTAATCAATCCTTCTTAAATCACCTTCATTCTCCTGTCCCATCTCTCTAGCTCTCTTCTCCCAATGCCTACTTGCTCAAACCTTCTCCGAAATACTTCTGACTAGATGCTCTATTTAAATTATTAATTGCTTTTGTAAATCAATTTCTTTTCCCTTGTCTTTAAATCACCTTTTTTTTTAAACTTTAAACTTCAAGATTCACAATTAATTTTGAATCAAATTTCATAAAACTTATTATATAATTTACAAATTACCCAATACCTTTAAAAAAAAACATACCATTTAAGTAGGGAGATACAAACATGAGCCCCCCCTAAGGTAAGCTACTGGCATTTTTTTTAATAACCTATATTTCAATTTGAAGTCCAACCAAATAATAATAAAAAAAAAAAAAAGTTTTTCTCTTCAGTTGTAAAGGCCACAATATTCGAAAAATTCTTAAGATTTTATACTCAGAATAAATCTAACATGTGCAAGGCAACAGTAAATTATTTCCCCCAATTTTAATTTTATTTCAATTTCAAAATTATAGTACCTCTTTAAAATATGGTAAATTCCCAAAACTCTTCATCAAATATTGCAGACAAACAATTATCCAGTTTAGTCTTAAACTTTCTGTTCTCTAATTCCATGAAGGCAAACTCACTAATAATGATTTTTCTTTCTTTTCCTGAATTTTTTTTTCTTTAGAAATATGCCTAGTTTTCCCACAGGTTGAACAGGTCAGAATGCCCCTGTGTTCAACTATTTACCTCTCTTACTCTATTTTTATTCCTCCCTTCCAATATCTGCAGTTTCTTATTTCCAATCTTAAATTTTCCAATCTTAATACACACATCAATTTAAAGTTATTTTAAAATTAACCAGTACTTCATATTGTGAAATTTCCTAAAATCTACCTAGATACTTCATTCCCACATCTTTTCTTTAGGAAGCCAGAAAAAGTTAAGCACCAATCTTGCTTTACCTTGAGAATTCTTTTCTCTGGCTGAGTCCTGATAACAGGCTCCTTGTTTACAGGAGCGATAGCGACTGTTCTTCTATTTTTTCAAAACTTTCCAAACTTTCAATCTATGTTTTTATTTTTGTTCTCCTTCTTTCCCCCTTCCTGCAAAGCCACTGCCAGACACAGAGGGAGAGAAAAAGAAAAATGATTTTCTTTTCTTGAGAAGCCCCAAACTAGTTCCCAAATTCTAAAACCAATACATTCTGAGCCACTCTGAAAGAATTACTACTCTGAATGAATTCTAGTTCCCACAATTAAGCCTGATATTTTTCTAAGCCTGTAACACAGAGCTGAATTCTTATCTCTTATAGAGCTGAATTTTTTATCTCTTATGAGCTTTCTAACTTTTAACACAGAACAAAGGCAATGCAAAGTAGACATACACACAGACATTCACAAAACTCTATTTTTACCTATTACATACAGATTTAAGTCTGATCTACCCAAATAGTCCTGGGATATATATCCTCCCAGTTTTCTTCCCTTTTATATCTGGGAATTTCATTCCAGGCTTGAATTTCCTAGATAATGTCCTGATACAAATTTTTGGACTGCTTCTATACGACCCTGGATCCAATCTAGGTGTTGGCAGAGGCCCTATGTTACCCTCACGCCCCCACAGCCACCCAAGAGTCTCTTTAGGAAAAGTCCTTTATCATTGGGGTCAACAGCAGTTCACACCAAAAATAAATTTAAGAGGGCTAATCTCTCAGGGTCTCCCTTGACCCAGCCACTAAACCCCCAGACTTCCCAAGAGCTTTACCTCAAGAACATAGGTTTCTTTTCAGGCTGTAAATGCTGGCCATCAGGACTCTACTTCCTTCAGTCTTCAATTTTGCATTCCACCGAGTATCCCTGCCTTGTGTCGTTGTCGAAGAGGGGAGGGAAGCTGCTCACCCAGAGCCAGAGATCATGGAGAAAACCACTCCGTGGGTGCCTGTCCCTGTTCGGGGTGCACATAGCTGTCTCCCCCAAAGACCCCATCCCAGATGAGCCCCCAACTGTGAGGGATGTAGAAGACCCTTACCCAAAATGACTACTCAGAGATCACTCAGTAGAAGGCAGAAAAGTTGTTTATTGAAAACCTCCAGCAGATGAGCCATCCCATTGCGAGATAAAAAAGACAAAGCTCACGGTTGGAGGGCTAAAGAAGTAGTAAAGATACATAGCTTTTATACAAAAATTACATCACAAGTAAGCGAGCATTGAGAAGGGGAGGGGGAGGCATCTAATTGGTTGTTGTTATTTGGGGAGATTGGAATGGAAGGTTTCAGGGAAATTTCCTGATTTCTAGGAAACAGAAAGTCAGGCCTTCAGGCTTAATCAAGCAGACAGTGGTCCAGCTAATAGACTACATATCAATAAATGTCAAATACCAATAAATGTCATCAGCTCAAGTTAAGTAAATATGTTTCTAGCTGGCCAAGGATCAAGTAGAGATGAGCCTGCACATATTATACAGGTCATAGGGGAGACACAGAAATAATAAATTACAGAAAAAAGAATTCATGCATTCCTGTAAGTTCTTCATCTTATCTATTCCCCACAATTCATAATGCCTTTATTTCAATAGATTTCCTATATTTCCTGATTCAATAGAATTTCCTTGAGGCTACTCTGGTACCCTGTTTTGTATTTCATTCAGGGAAACAGGTTTCCAAACTCATCTCCCTAGGACTTCATCCAAGAGAACTATTTTCTTTTACTTGTTTACTTTGTTTCTTTGTTTGCTCATTTAGTAATTTATTTAACATTGTAAACTTACCTCTTCATACTTCTCTACTTGAAAATTATTGTTTCCTTTTTTTTTTCTTCTTTCAATTCTCTACAGTTGCTTTTCTCTCTCCCTTTCCAGCTAATCTCCAATTTAAGAGTTTGCATATTAGGCCCCATGGTCTTTTTTTTTATAACAAATATTTTATTAAAAATAATTTATCTCATTGGTTTTAATAAACATACTTCACTTTATTGACAATTTCAAAAAAAAGTTTACAATAATAGAAAGCAATTTATATTATCACATTCACTTACATGTACTAAAAGTTACCCTTAACAATTATCATCATTGACAGCTCTTTACTTATCCCCAATGGGACAGATAATAAGTGATCCAGGACTACTGTCTTCATTAAGAACGACAACAGAGAAGTAAGGGCAAAGAGGCCCTTCAAAAGCCATGTCTGAGATAATGTGGATAAGGCTTCTGTCTCTGACATCATAAAACGCTATATATTTATTTTCACAATCAAGAAAAATTCCTACTTTGAGCACAGGCTGCTTCACCTGAAAGCCGTTTTGTGAATTTAACAGAGAGAAATTATTTCCACTGGGGAATTTTACTGGGGTCATTCCATGCTCAGATGAGGACAGTTTTCCCTTTCCCCTGACTGAATCTTCACAGACACCCAATTCCCACTCTGTCTTATTTTCCACCTCAACCTCCCAATAATGTTTTCCTGAGGTAAAAGTCTGGGTCCCAAAAACAGCAAGAGCACAGTCATTTCTGTCTTTGTTGTCAGGCAAGTCCTGATGGACACTTCCATAGTGGACCCTCTTCAAATCTTCAGAAAGCATGAGATGAGGATTGGCTGATTCAGGATCAAGAGTTATGTCACTCTGGAACTTCAGGAGCACTTCTCTCAAGCATGTGATGGAGCAGGTGCCCAGGGAAGGTGAAACAAGCTCAGGTTCTTGAAGTAGAAGCTCATCATTCCTTTCCAAGATGCCTTGCATATCCCGGAGCATTTCCAAAGGCGCCTTGTTCATATTCTTCTGTACTTCTAACATCATTTCTTGCAGATTCTGGATTTGTTGGCTCAGCTCGTCCCTGTTCTCCTCCATTATAGCCAGGGCGTCTCTGGATTCGTGGTGTATCCTTTCCAAGTGCTCATGTTCTTCATCCCATAAGAACTGGTGAATTTTCTCGTATTCACACATTACTGTTTGTTTCAACGTGGATTCATTCTCCTTACAGGATAGTTTTCTCTTTCTCGTTTTTTCCAACATAATTTCATACTCCTCCTCTGTTTCTCCCAAGACAATCTGGGTCTCTTCAAGCTCATCCCTGCACTTGTTGGCAACGGTTTCCCAAGGAAGGACTTTGTGAGCCTTGTGCTCTGGGGCTGATGAGCAAGAATCACAGAGTAGCCTCTGATCCTCCTCACAGAAGAACTTCTCTTGTTTCCCATGTTGATCACAGGTGGTCAGGCTCACTGTGCTCTGCAGCAAATAAGGTCGGAGCATTTTGCCAATGTAGGACAGGCTCCGCAGGTGGCTGTTGGGCACCAAGTCATTGTATCTGATGACTCCTCTGCACTCTGGGCAGGTTGGGATTTCAGTGGCTCTCTCCCTGCACTGGAGAAGACACTCTCTGCAAAAACTATGTCCGCATTTGACCGTCACTGGGTCAGAGAAGTAACCCAGGCAGACGGAGCAAGTAAGATGTCCCTTGAGATTCTCAATTAAGTCTCTGGCATCCATGTTCTTCCTTCTTGAATGTATCTCTCAGGAGCAGATCCTAGCTCTGGCTCTTGAGCTCTAGAACCAAAAGATACCAGCACTGAATTTTGCAGGTCTTTTTATAGCCTTTCCTCTGCTTAGCCCCTCCCTTTACTCCATTCCCTAGAGGTGAAAACTCCTTTTTTTTTTTTTTTTTTTTTTTTGAGAAGGTTAAGCACTAGGGCTGAGTTATCACCTTCCTTCTAATTGTAGAAAACATCATTTCCTCTTAGCACTTTGCACTCTCCAAATTGGGCCATTTAACAAAATCTCATCTCACTTCTAAGCCTCAGGACCTTCCCATTTTCTATATTCTGATGTTCTGAGAAAAAAACTGGTCAAGGAAAGCCCCAAAGCATAATCTCTGTCCTAAAATTGCCTCTTTCCATAACCAACACATATATTGAGTTGAACACCTTGAAACAAGGTGTTAACTCAGTGGAATTGATGAAATGGTGGTTCTCTAGTTCACATATAAACTTAGTACTTAGCATGGTGATGTAATAGTTCTCTGAGTTCACACATATTCAGTATGAAGTATACTTGAAACAAGGTGTTAACTCAGTGGAATTGATGAAATGGTGGTTCTCTAGTTCACATATAAACTTAGTACTTAACATGATGATGTAATAGTTCTCTGAGTTCACACATATTCAGTATGCTGCAGTGGTGTAATTACAATAAAGTATGTAAAGCTAAGAAAGACTGGAAGATAGACATTTTATCTTTGACTATCCTCCCTGTGGCTCTCCTGCCTTCATCACTTCTCCACCTAAAGACCAAGAACCCTCCAAAGGACCTCCAGAAAGCTAGTCTGAACATTACATTTATTGTTAAGGGGCAGGTCAATTCCCCGAGAGCCTCCACAGCTGTGGATCAAAACATCTGAGGGAGTTCCAGGGCAGCCTTTGCTGACACAGGTGTTGCAGACGTGGAATGAGATTAATTGGAGGCATAGGGAAGAGGAGGGAGATCAGACAACACAACAGCTTCTCAGTCAGAGAACAGCAACTTGTCTCTCAGTCTCCTTGTATCATCCTCTCACAAGAGGAGATCCATTTGAGATTATAAATAAATTGGAAGAGCATAGGATAGTTTACCTCTCAGACCTGTGGAAGAGGAAGAAATTTATGACCAAAGAATAACTAGAGATCATTATTGATCACAAAATAGAAAAAATTGATTATATCAAATTAAAAATCCTTTGTACAAATAAAACTAATACAAACAAGATTAGAAGGGAAGCAATAAAGTGGGAAAACATTTTTACAGTCAAAGGTTCTGATAAAGGCCTCATCTCCAAAACATATAGAAAGTTGACTCTAATTTATAAGAAATCAAGCCATTCTTCAATTGACAAATGGTCAAAGGATGTGAACAGACAATTCTCAGACGAAGAAATTAAAACTATTTCTAGCCATATGAAAAGATGCTCCACATCATTATTAATCAGAGAAATGCAAATTAAGACAACTCTGAGCTACTACTACACACCTGTCAGATTGGCTGGAATGACAGGGAAAGATAATGCAGAATGCTTGAGGGGATGTGGGGAAACTGGGACACTGATACATTCTAATTGGAATTGTGAATACATCCAGCCATTCTGGAGAGCAATTTGGAACTATGCTCAAAAAGTTATCAAACTGTGCATACCCTTTGATCCAGCAATATTACTACTGGGCTTATATCTCAAAGAGATTTTATAGAAGGGAAAGGGGCCAGTATGTGCAAGAATTTTTGTGACAGACCTCTTTGTAGTGGCCAGAAACTGGAAACTGAGTGGATGCCCATCAATTGGAGAATGGCTGAATAAATTGTGGGATATGAATATTATGGAATATTATTGTTCTGTAAGAAATGACCAGCAGGATGATTTCAGAAAGGCCTGGAGAGACTTCCATGAACTGATGCTGGGTGAAATGAGCAGGACCAGAAGATCATTATATACTTCAACAACAATACTATATGATGATCAATTCTGATGGATGTGGCCCTCTTCAGATGAACCAAATCAGTTCCAATAGAGCAGTAATGAAGTGAACCAGCTACAGCCAGTGAAAGAACTCTGGGAGATGACTATGAATCACTACTAGAATTCCCAATCCCTCTATTTTTGTCTGCCTGCATGTTTGATTTCCTTCACAGGCTAAATGAACATTATTTCAAAGTCCAACTCTTTATACAGCAAATTAACTGTTTGAACATGTTTACATATCTTGTATTTAACTTAAACTTTAACATATTTAACATGTATTGGCCAACTTGCCATCTGGGGGAAGGGGTGGGGGAAAGGAGGAAAAAAGTTGGAACAAAAGGAGTTCCAACTGCCAATGTTGAAAAATTACCCAAATTACCCATGCATATATCTTGTAAATAAAAAGGTATAATTAAACAAACAAACAAACAAAACAAAAAAAAAAAAAAAAAAAAAAAGAGAGAGAGAGGAGATCCATTCTGGTTTGGATCTCCAGCAGCCACTGTCAGGTGGCTCCAGTACATTCCAGCAAGTGTCCTTTTTTTTTTTCTTTTTGCACTTTTCCCCTTTAAGATCCTCTTTTTACTCCTTTCTCAAAACAAAGGAGATGATCTAGGAAACATCTGATGGTTCCATCTCTGACTACTTGTGCCACTGAAAGAGCATGGCAGTTAACCCAATGTGTATGGCAATTGACTCATGAATAACAAAAATTGTTAATGAGATTGTTGAAGGATTTCAAAACCTGAAGGAATTGTTGGGTTCCCTGATTTGCAAAGTAATAGACAATAGATTGGTTTTGGATTACCTCTTGGCTGCTGAAGGTGGTGTATCTGTGATTGTTATTTATGGACCCTCCTTCTAGGACGCATGGAAGTCTTTTATAATACTATATTGATTCATGTTGTTTTGTTACATCACTACTAGCCTGTGTCATATTACTACATGCTTGTGTAATACCTCCCATGCTGATGGAATTAGGTATATCTGTTTCAACTAAAACAAAGGAAAGTAGGAGATATAGAAAGCCACAGATAGTGGGGGAACTCTGGGCAAGGGATAAGCCCCTTCAGTCCAGAGTGAACCTATTGACAATGTCTGGTTTGGCTCCCCACTTGTAATGTTCTTACAAGCTTTCTGGAGGGCCTTCGGGAAGTCCAAAGCCTTTATTGTCTCCTTCACAGTCTGTCTCCTTTGCCTGGGGCCAGGCTAGCTTTCTAAGGGACCTTCAGGTGGGCCTTGGTCTTAGTGGAGGAATGCAGGAGGCAGAAGAGCCATCATGAGGCTGGTCAAGTCTTCTCTCTCTGTGGCTGAGTTTGTCCCCATTTTATGTACTCTATTACAACTACATCATTACAGAATACTGAATATAAGCCAATCATTATATCACTAGGAAACCATTATTTCTTATAAGATTAAATCCATCATACTGAATTTAGATAACTATTAATCACCATGCTAAATCACCATTGTCTCATCAATTCCACTGAGTTGCAAATTGTAAGAATCCTTGACTCAAGTACGGAGTTCTGGCCCATTAACCACCTCCCTTTGATGTTCTCACCTCCCTTCCTGAGAAGCCAAAGAGGGCGTGACCACCTGTGTTCTACTTAAAGCAGGGGATACTTACAGTAAGAGGCATTTACACATCCATAGCAGGGTGCTTATAGTTAGTGGTTGTTCAGTGTGATGTGATGCTATAATGGTTCTCTAGTTGGCACATGCTCAATGTGCTATAATTATGTAATCATTCTGAGGTAATTAAGAGCTGAGAGGACTGGAAATAAAGACTTTCTATCTTTGACCATCCTGGTGGCTTTCCTGCCTCCTTTACTCCTCCACTAGGACCAAGGCTGGTCCTGAGATCCTCCAGAAAGCTTTACATCCCAGGCCATCTATTATTTAAGGCAATCTTTTGATAAGGAAGAACATAAGAGCCACAATTCTGAGGGTGGAGCCAAGATGGTGGAGTAAAGTCAGGAAGCTGCTCGAGCTTTCCCAGTTTTCCTCAAAAAACACATGAAACTAGGCCTCTGACTAGAAGCTGGTGGAAGGAAACCTCTCTCCAGCTCAAGATAGATAAGAAAAATTTCAAGAAATGTCATTGTCACTGGGGTGAAAAGAATGTTCAGCCTAGGCCAGATAGACTCTGGGAAAGCCAGTGAGAGGTTCTTAATCAAAGCAAATCAGCAACTAAGACCCTCAGTCCTGGATCCATAGAAAAATAGGTCAGTGGGGCAGTTTTTCAGTCCCAACTCAGAAGGCAAACTTTGGGAAGCCAGGCTGTTTCCTCAACAGAACAGTCAAAACTACAAACATAAGAGGCTTCTGTACTCAAAGCCAAGGCTCAGAGTTGCACAGGAAGCTTGGGGGAGTGTCCCCTGTACCACAGGAGTAGAGCTCCACCTTAAAAGTTAAAAAAAAAAAAAAAAAAAAAAAAAGGAAATACCAAAAGAAAAGGAAAGAAAATGAGCAAGAAACAGAAAAGAATCTTGACCATAGAATCTTGACTATAGAGCTACTATGGTGATAGGGCAAAACAAAACATAAACTCAGAAAAGTACAAAATGTTCACAGAAAAAATCTGAGAGAGATAAATTGGTATAAAGCTCAAAGAGGCTTCTTGGAAATGGTCATAAAAAGACTTCAAAAGGCAAATAAGAGAGATAGAAGAAAAAAATGAAAAAAAGAAATGAGAGGTATGTATGAGAGAGTCAACAGTTTGGAAAAAGAAGTAAAAAAAAAAAATGTCTAAAGTAAACAACCCCGTTAACAGTAGAATAAACCAAATGGAAAAAGAGATACAAAAACAAATGAAGAAAATCACATGTTAAAAAGTAGAACAGTGCAAATGGAAGCTAATGACTCTGTGTAACAGAATCAATCAAACAAAATTAAAAAAAAAAAAGAACAAATGGAAGAAAATGTGAAATACCTCATTGGCAAAACAAGCCATCTGGAAAACATATCTAGAAAAGACAATTTAAAAATTATTGATCTACCTGAAGGCCATGACTTTTAAAAAAGAGCTTGAATATCATTGTCCATGAGGTCATTAATGAAAAATGCCACAATATTCTAAAAACAGAGGGGAAATATATATTGAAAGAATCCATCGATCAACTCTGGAAGGAGATCCCTCAAGGAAAACCCCAAGGAACATTCTTGTGAAACTTCAAAATCATAATCTCAAGGACAAAATGCTGTAACTTCCAGATAAAAACAATTCAAATATCAAGGAGCCACAGTCAGGATTGCCCTGGATCTGACAGTTTCTACAATAAAGGATATGAGGACCTAGAATACCATATTCTAGAACGCAAAGGATTTGGGGCTAGACCCAAGAATTAACTACCCTGCAAGCCTCAGCAGCATCTTTCAGAGGAGGAGATCTGAAGTAAAGTTCTTTGTCATTTATATTGAAAAAAAAAAAGAACTAAAAAGAAAATTTAATCTACAAATACAGTTTGTAAGAGAACCATAAAAACATAAACAAGGAAATATATATATATATATATATATTATATATATATATATATATATATATAATATATATATATATATATATATATATATATATATATATATATTTAAAGGATAAACTGCATTCCTAGATGGGAAAACAATATCTATAACTGGCAAGTTGTATCTGTTGCTGGGTCAGCCAAAAGGGGACATCACATGGACTAACAATGTGGTTGTGAATGTACTCTGCTTTGATAACATCAAAGAAAAATACATTAAAGGATGAGAAAAGGTATGTACTGGAAAAAGGGAAAAATGGAGGTATAATGTGATAATTAGTGCACATGAAGAGCTGCAGAAGACCAATTACAATCTAGAGAAAGAAGGGAGGGGAATGAACATTGTCTAAATCTTGAGCTCATTAGTATGGGCTCTAAAAGGAAACAACTTTATCATTCAGTTGAGTATAGAAATTTAGCTAACCCTATAAAGAAAAGGAGAAAGAGGAAAAGAAAAAAGACAGAAGGGAGGGAAGAAACACTGGGGGAAGAGTTAAGAGAAGGGAAGAAATGTTGAGAGAAGATAATGGGTGGAATAGGCTAAAAAACACTAATAAGAAAAGGGAGAGAGGTGCTAGGAGAGCCATTTATAATTATATGAAAAAAAATGCTCTAAATCACTATTGATTAGTTATTGATTAGAGAATTCATTAGAAAAATTAGAGAAAAACAATTCTGAGCTACCACCTCATAACTCTCAGATTCACTAAGATGACAGGACAAGATAATGATAAATGTTGGGGGGATGTAGGAAAACTGGGACACTGATGCATTGTTGGTGGAGTTGTGAATAGATCCAGCCATTGTGGAGAACAATCTGGAACTATGACCAAAGAGCTATAAAACTGCATACCCTTTGACCCAGCAGTGCCATTTCTGGGTCTGTATCCCAAGGAAATCATAAGGGAAAAGGACTCCCATGTGCAAAAATGTCTGTAGCTGTAGAACTCTGCCCATAGTCTTGATAACTCTAAGTGGTAATTGAAAGTGTGCCCATTATATTGAAGAGATACCAGGTAGTTATGCTTTATTATGTCCCCATGCCTTGGACATTTTTCCCTAAATCTATCACCCTTTGAATCTATGAAGAGTTATCAAATTAGTATTAATTCTCTACTTCTAGAATGGGTATAAGAATCAATAGTATCAGTTCTGTGACAGGGTGAATGGCTTTATCTTTCTCCCATTTATGTGTTGCTTCCTCAATAGCAAGCTCTTTGAGGGTAGAGATTATTTCACTTTAGTTCTTGATACATAGCAAGCATTTAAATGCTTTTACATAATATGAATACAGGGCATCTGGCTATAAGTCCAAAGCTCTTTGCACTGTATTATGTTACAACTTCCAGATACTATCACCATTTAATATGAGCATAAAATACATCAAATTTCCTTGTACAGTGCTTTAAAAGAAAGAAAAGATGGATTTTAAATATGTGTCTTTTCTCTGCTTTGATTGTGGTTTTTCTCTATGGACTAGATTCTACCACAGTGCCACATATTGATTGTGTTCAGCTCAGCTAGATACCTTTTTGTTCTTTTTTTTTTTTTTTAAACAAAATTTCAAAAATTTCATCATTTTCAATGTTATGTGTCTATGGAATTCACAGGATAATGGGATCTCGGAGACTTAGGTGACTTTGAGGTTATCTCACCCAATTCCTTCATTTTAGATTGTTAATTAGAATTTATCATGGCCATTGGGTCTTTGCTACCAAAGTCAAAGGGAGAATAAAAAAAAAAAAATGGGACTGATGACATCGATCTTTTATATTGCCTTTCATTTAGAGGATTGGTGGTATAGTATTTGAACCTAAGAGAAATGAAATTTTCATCTCTGGAATACTGATGGAGGTTACTCATGCTTTCCAATTTGTTTTTATTTCTGCACGCAAAAATGACACCAAAAAGCAGTTTATCTGAACCGAAGGGATAGCAAGAATGAAAAATAACTAGTGAACAGTTGGCATAGTCCTTTGAAATCCATACTATGTTCAAATCAAGTCAACGAATATGTTTTGCCTTCTTATTATACATCATATAAACCAAAACAAAGGCCTCCCTCTCTAGGTCACACTCTAATGGGAGAATAACATGTTAACAACTATATAGAAAAAAAAGTTAGATATAAAATAAATTGCTGGAGATAATCTGAGGAAGACATTGAGATTGAAGGATGACCAAGAAAGGGTTCTTGCAGAAGATGAAATTTTAGCTGAGATTTTGAAACCCAAAGGCCCCTGTGTAGTATTTGTTGGGGAAATATAGATGAGAGACATCTGGGTTAAGGGATCTTATTAGAGGGATGTAAACTTAAATGCTACCTACTTTATCTAGATAGATGAAACAAAAAGTTCACCAGATTAAGTTTCTTTCAAAAAGTCTACTGATAATGAGCTCTGAAGATAATTAGTTAGTGAGTTTTTATTTGTTTGTTTGTTTGTTTGTTTGTTTTTTTTTAGAATTCAAGCAGTAAAACAACCATTTTAAGGTCAATAAAACCAAGTTCATATTGATGGGTCTACTTATCATAATTAAATAATGTCATTACCCATGGGCTAGCTTTCCACCCCATTCTTGGATCTGTATCTCATATTCCAAAGAAACACACCTCAAATCCACCTCTTAGTACAGATTCCGTGGGTGGTCAAAATGGATATAGAAGAGTTAGATATGCTTTTTCTTTTTCCCTATCCTCTTTCTGCGATTATATTTATAATATTTTTGTCTCAGATAATGATATGATTATTAGCAATAATCTAAGGATTGAGGAAATACAATTTTCTGTGCCTTGCTAAGAGGTGCTGTTTGGCTGGGATTCCTCTCCCTCTCCTGACTCCCATTTCTACATTTCAGCTTTTGACTTTCAATTTCCTATTTTAAGCTTCCCATGAATTTCGAATATAAAGCTCTACCTTTTTTCCAAGAGGGAAGAGAGGAGAATAATAATAATAAAAGAAGAAAGAAGGACATGGTTGGCATTTATATAGTATTCAATGGTTCATAAATCACTTATCATTGCCTTATGGGATCCTCACAACACTCCTGTGAGTTAGAGATTGTTTTCATCCTTGCATCACAGATGATGAAAGAAGTTAAGTGTCTAACCTAGTTCACACTTTTAGTAATGGTTGCGGGCAGACTTGAATCTAAGACTTCCTATTTCCAAGTCCAGCATTCTGTCTGTTGTGCCTTGCTAATTATCAATGTACATCATGGCAGACACGGTGACCAAGGAAGGCATAAAAGGAAGACCATACTAGAACTTAGAATGAAATTTCTGCTGAGAAGGGGGGAATATAGTGAAGATATTCTTTTGCTTGTCCTGAATGGGACAATGGATAGAATGACATGATTTTGAATCCTGCTTCTGACACATATTGGCTGATTCTGGGAAAGGCTCTTAATTCTTTCTGTTCTGGGCAGCTAAGAGATAGATCTTGTAGATGTCCTGAGCCATATTAGCAGAGTTCCTCCATCCCAGAGTTCCTTGTAGAAATGAAAATGCAGATCTAGTTTCTATCTCTTTTCATTCTAGAGGTCCCAAATTGTCATGAAAATAAATTATAATGGAGCAGTTAGGTGGTACAGTGGATAGAGTGCCAGTTCTGAAGTCAGGAGGACCTGAGTTCAAATGTGACCTCAAACACTTAACATTCCCTAGCTGTGTGACCCTGGGCAAGTCACTTAACCCCAATTGTCTCAGCCAAAAAAAATAAAAAATAAAAATATAATTACTCCAATCAATTCTCCATAAATAAAGTTGAATCAGCAAAGTGTAACAGTCCACTGCCTTCCATTTTGAAAATAAGATCTAGGAATTAATTCTAATTGTAGGTAACATCATCTGATGTCGGTTTTTGACAGTTGAATTCTTAAGGTTTTTATGCTGCAACATTGAATTTCTAGTCTTTGGACTGCAAAGGGAAGATGGAAAATGTATAAAGGAAGTAGGATATATAATAAAAGATTAGTTTCAATAAGTGGCAGTGTGTTATGAGCCAGAACTTGAAACAAGGTGATAACTCAAAGAAGATGTTAGAATCCTAGTGTTAACTCAACAGAATTGATACAATGCTTGTTGGTTCACACATTAGAGAAAATCCTATAAGGTTAAGTCACTAATATTGATAGAAACAATGCTTGAGTTTACACATTTGAGAATTCACACATTATCTCACACATTAGTTCACAAGTTCAGGAGATTCACAAGTCAGAAACCCATAATCCCACTCTCTCAGTGGAGGAATCAGTCTTTGGGTTCACACATTTAAGAGAAGCTCTTAGAGCTTCACTCAGTCAGGTAGTTTAGAAGATTGACAGAGTGAGTTCAGTTGAAAAGATTGAGAAGGACCTGTTTGTAGTGGCTAGAAGCTGGAAAATGAATGGATGCCCATTAATTGAAGAATGGTTGAGTAAATTGTGGTATATCAATGTTATGGAATATTATTGTTCTGTAAGAAATGACCAGCAGGATGAATACAGAGAGGCCTGGAGAGACTTACATGAACTGATGCTAAGTGAAATAAGCAGAACCAGGAGATCATTATATACCTCAACAAAGATACTGTTTGAGGATGTATTCTGATGGAAGTGGATTTCTTCCACAAAGAGAAGATCTAACTCAGTTTCAATTGATCAAGGATGGACAGAAGCAGCTACACCCAAAGAAAGAACACTGGGAAATGCATGTAAATTGCTTGCATTTTTGTTTTTCTTCATGGGTTATTTATACCTTCTCAATCCAATTCTCCTAGTGCAACAAAAGAACTGTTCAATTCTGCACACATATATTGTATCTAGGATAAAAAACTGTGAAATATTTAATTTGTATAGGACTGCTTGTCATCTGGGGGAGAGGGTGAAGAGAGGGAGGGGAGAAGTAGGAACAGAAGTGAGTGCAAGGGACAATGTTGTTAAAAAAAATTACCCAGGCATGACATTGGGCTCTGTCAATAAAATGTTATTAAAAAAAAAAAAAAAAAAAAAAAGATTGAGAGGGGAGCGTCAGTTGGAGATTGAGAAGCCACGAGTCAGAGTTGAGCTGGAGGCAGAAGCTGGAAGAGCTAAAAGACAAGCTGCAAGAAGAGATCTTGGAACCAAGGAGTGAGATAGGCCTCGAAGAAAACTAACCAGGCTATATTGAAGGAGACAATAAAAGATTTGCACTTTTAACACCTGGCTGCATTTGGAGTGATTATTACTCTGAACTAAAACTAAGGCTGCCTCCAGAAAACCTCCCCAAGAAACCTGCACCCAGAGAACCAGCATATTTTAGAAAAAAAAAAATACCCCAGCAGTGACCTTTAAGGAGAATGGCAGGAAGTCTAAAGGACTAATTCCCCCCAATGCACTAAGTCTTCATGAGAAGCGCCAGTGGTACCACAGAACCATTTTGAATAGTATATGGGAAGATAAAAATAGAGAAATGATAATATTTCTTCATGGAGAAGATATTAAAACATTAAACAATGAGAGAAAATAGATATTGGTTCTTATTTTGAAGCTTCTATTGATTTCAAATTGATAATCACTTAAAAAGCAACTACTTAGGTTCCTTTGGTTCCTATATTATGGACTTATTAAACAACAAGTAATTTGTGATCCATAGAGAAAATTTTAAAATAATAGCAATGGGAGGGGCGCAGTAGAGAGAGCACCAGCCCTAAAATCAAGAGGACCTGAGTTCAATGTGGCCTCAGGTACTTAATATTGCCTGGTTGTGTGACCCTGGGCAAGTCACTTAACCCCCAGTTGCCTCAGGGAAAAGAAAAAAAAAATTTAATGTGGAAAATAATAGCAATGGGCAATAGGAACTAACATGGAAGCCTAAAATCAAGTCACAACAAACGAACCCCAGCCATTTTGTTTAAAATATTTAATTGTACCTCCTGAAATAAGAAAGAGTCTCTATAATTTATATCCTCTTTTAATGAATCATTTAACATTTAATTAAGCATCTACTGTGTGTAATATGCTATGTTGAGCATTATAAAGAAAAGCAAGTCAGTCCCTTCTCTAAAGAAGCTCAAGGTTTCTTTGGAAAAATAACATGAAAACAACTATATAGAAATAAGTTATCTAGACAGGATAAGTTGGCAATAATCAGCAAAGAGAAGGCATTAGTATTAAGGGAGGATTGGGAAAGGAAGAAGGTGGGATTTTTAGCTTGGACTTTAAAAAGGCCAGAATCTAGAGATGAGAAAGAACATTTTGGGAGAGTTCATAAACTCACAGATGTTGGAGGGAAAATATTGGGTTTGGGGAAAGCCTATGATGTCATTTGTATAGGGAATTTTGTCTGTCAACGCAGGTCAGTATATTCTCTGCAAATCAAAGTTTCAAATGACATAGAGAGTCATCAAGTCAAGACGTGTCAAAGGCTGAAATGGAACTCAGGTCTTCCAGACTTTGAGCATAATCATGTCTCTGCCAAACTATACTAGCACTCTGGGAAAGTTACATGTGCAGAAAGGATCTTTATTCAGCAAGCCATTCAACAGAATTCATGATGGTAATTTTGTAAACAAGACAGAGGAATGCAAAATGGCTTTGAGTGCCTTCAGACAGATTTATAGCAGATTGAAGAACAATATCCAAAGAGAGCTGAAAAATGGAGATTAGTGTCAAACCAGGAGAGAGGTTGTTAGGAGGATGGTGATGTTCTCTGTCTTAGTCTAAATTTTTTATCTTGTATAAAGACACAGAAGGCATGCTTTTCAAATTTGCAGATGACATATGCTTCGAGAAAAAGCTAGTGTTGGGAAACATAATGTAGATTCAAAAAGATTCCAGCAGCTTGAAAGATGGGTTGAAACTACAACCATGAATTTTCATATACATAAATAGAAAGTCGGGCATTTAGGTAAAAACAAAAAAAATTTAAAAATACATCACACGAGTCAGAGTAAAAGGAAGGTTTTGGCTCTCCTGCAGTTGACATGAAAAAGGGACCACTGTTCTAGCTGACTAGAGGCTCAGCATGCGACAGCAATGTGAAGGAAACAAATTAGAAATTCTATAGTATCCCTTAGGAGGAAAGTATCCAAGTGAACCAAAGGTAGGAGCCTTATTGCACTGTGCAAGTCAGACCTCGCTTGAACGGGGTGTTCAGCGATGGGTGATGCATCTTGAAAGGGACTTTGCAAATGATGTGCTATTCAGAAATGAAACATCAAAATTTGCACATTATATCATCAAGGAATAAGTGAAGGAGTGGGGTCTATTTTGTATGGAAAGAAGACTCTCAACTGAACTTAGTGAAAATACTTTCAAGTTCTGGAAAATACCTAGGTTAAAAAGGGACTTTCTATATTTTCTTTGCCTCTGATGGGCAGCCAGTCATTCAATATATATTTATTATGGTTGACTGTTTTCCAGACCCTTTGCTAAGCACTAAGGATATAAAACAAAGAAAATACACGGCTCTTCCTCAAGGAATTCACTCCTAATAGAGAAGACGGCATGATTATAAATAAGTGTTTCCAAGAGAGATATTTGGCGATGGCAAATGATCTCAAAAGGAAAAGTACTAACAGTGGAGAGGGATTGAAGAGAAGTTTAGGAAAGGCTTCCTGCAGTAGTTCAGATTTATACTCGGTCATAAAGGAAGACAGTCGATGGAAGGAAGGTGGGAGACACTGAAGACGTGGTGGACCACAAATGAAAGAGCACAGAGTGAAGAAAAAGAGCATGTTTCAAAGGAAAACCAGGAAAGAAAGTGTCTGAATTGCAATGAAGTAATATTTGTAAAGTGCTTAGCACAGTGCCTGGTACATAGTAGACCCATTATAATTCTTACATCTTATGTAATTTTTACATCCTTTTCATTATGTGAAATCTAAAGGGTAAAAAAAGAAAATAAAACTAGAAAGTTAGGAAGGAGTCAAGTTTTGAAGGGATTGAAATGCCAAGCAGATGATTTTAAATTTGGTCATGGAGATCATAGGAAGCTGCTAGAATTTATTGAGTAGGTAGGTGAGATGAGTTTTGGGGAAAACACTTTGGTGATTGAGAAAAGGATAGATTGTAATAGGGAGAGTCTTGAGGTAGGGTGACTAAACAGAAGATTATTGTGATGGTCCTGGTGACAGACAATGAAAGTCTGAACTATAATAGCATCTATGTGAATAGAGGAAAGGAGACATATATAATGGATAATATGAGAGAAATGACAAAAAATTAGTAGCAGATTGGATATATGAGATAAGAAAGTGTAAAGAAGAAGATATGGATTTGAACTCTTATACCTGCTTGTCTGGATGGTTAGTGGTACCCTTAATAGTAAAAGCAAAGTTGGGGCAAATGGAAAGTTTAGGGAGAAATAGAAATAATACTGTTTGGAATGGGTTGAAATTTGAGATATTTGTTGAACATCTTATTTAAAGATATTCATTTGACGATGGGATATAAAAGATCAGGAGATATTCTCCATTTATAGTTATAAGAATTATCTCTATGGAGGTAATTGTTGAACCTACTGGATTTTGAGATCACAAGATGACATAACATAGAGGGAACGAAAGGGAGTGGAAGAAGGCGAGGGAAAGGGCAAGAGAAAGAAGAAAAAAACAGACATAGAGAGAGAAGAAAAGGAGAGGAAAGGGAAAGAAAGCTGAGGGGAAGAGAAGTAAAAAAGGAAGAGAAAAGGAGATGGGGAAAAAGTGAGGAAGGGGAAAAAAGACGAGAACAGAACTAGGACAGCAGAGAAGCTTATAGGATAGCCACAGTTAATTTATATGATCTGAAGAAGATGCAGACATACTGGCAGTTAAATACCAAGAGAGAGCAAGGCCACACACACATAGAGAAATGAGAATATCTAAGAGAATCAAATGACCAGTAGTTTCAAAGGTTGCTGGGAGGCCACAGAGGGTGAGAATTTAGAAATAGTTATTCATTTTGGCAGTTAAAGAATCTTTGGTAACTTTGGATCGAACTGTTTTATTTGAGCAATGAAATTTAATGCTATATTGGAAGACACTAATAAGCAATTGGAAAGAAAGGAAGTAGAGTTCTCCAGTGGTTTTGCTTTTCTCAAAGCATTTAACTGAGAAGTAATGAAGAGATATGGGATAATAGCTAGCAGTGATTGTAGAATAATTGTTTTAAGTATAGTGGAGATAGGTATATTTATAGGCAATATAGAAGGACATAACATATTAAAGATTAAAAGGAGTCAGTAGAAATGACAAGGGACCATGGGCAAAGTAGTTTGATAAGGAATATTTTACTGTAGAAAAGAGAAGGGCTACCTTTTCATAATAGATAGGAATGAATGATGAAAGATTGTGGAAAGATAATTAAATAATGTGAGATGGTAGAAAAGAGAGGAGAGCAAGGAGTTCTGAGTCTATTGTCATCAATTTTTGTTGAGGGGAGGTCCAAGGATAACTAGCTAGGTGATAGAGTGCCAGAGGAGATTTGGATATCAATGAAAAAGTTTTTAATAGCCTCTGTGGTAAAAGTCATTGTAAACAGTTAAGTACCCAGTTGAAATTATATAAAATAAATTTCCAGTAAACCAAATCCTTACAGTTTTAGGATTCTTCTAGCTCTGTTCACCAACAGGGTAAGTAGAGAAAAAGAGGTAGATGGAGGAAATAATCCAAGGGTATTGTTTATCAAGGCATGATACATGACAAGACAAGAGGAAAAAAAGGATTTTTGTGTAGATGACAGTTCAGGGTTTAATTAATTTTGCAAGGGAAATAATAATGAAGGGTGTGATAGGTATAAATGTTACAGGGCTTTTGACCTGTAAAAGAAATAAGGGGAGGAGATCCTGGAGTTCACAAGTGAAAATTAAGAAGACTTTTAGGAGATATAATGTATTAGGAAGGAGAAAATGACAAAATAATTAGGATCATTAAAAGATTTTGATGTCCAAAAACAGTGAAATACTGGATTACGGCAGATCAAAAGTAGTTATGGGGAATGGAGAGAGATTAATACTCATAACAACTAAGTAGATTATGAAAGTGAGATGTTGAGGCAATTGAGGGAGAATCAATATGGATAGTAAAGTCCCTAGTATGAGAGTCAGAGTTGAGGCAAGGCAGGATCAAGGGACAAAAATTGCAGAAATACATATTATAGCTAGGTAGGTAAAAATCACAATGTTCTATCAATCACTGCTGCCAAAAAAATTATATGAGCTGACTTGTGAAATGAGTTTCCTATTTCTTAAGCTTTTCAGCCAAAGAATGGATGATTATCCACCAGATATGTTATAGATTAAGACCTTTATGAGATGGAAGATTAAACTAAGTGACCTCTAAGTTTTCTTCCAACTCTGAGTCTGAAATTATAAGATTTTGATGAGCTCCTTTGAAAAGTTTCGGTATCAATAAAATGATTTATCTTCATCTAATAGGATTTTCGTTAGCCTTTTTTAACTCTTTGATAATGTTTTGCATTTACATTGATGTCTCATGTAATTGACATTTCATAACTGCCATTAATGACGGGGATTTATTCTGAGAGCTAGAGCCAAAAAACTGACAGTAACAACAAAATAAAGCTAGGTACTGTCACCCATTTTTACTCAATATTTTATTTATTTAAAAAATACCAATTTGTTCTCATGTGGACAAATTGTCAAAAATTATTAAAATAAATGAAAATGAAATCATAAACATTGGAAGAGAAAAATATCATTTTCATAATGTGGATAATGAGGATTTAAAATCAATTAATCCCTAATTAATAATGAAAATATGTTAATTACCTAATTTATGGCAAGCGGATTCATAGCTCTAATGTTGGGAGGAAGCAAATGCCATATTGTCTGTGCTCCCATTCTGCACATACCAAAAATAGGACTTGAACTGGAGTCTTCCTTGTTCTGCAACCACAATAATATGGCTGCCTCTGCAGAAGATTTTTTTTAAAAAGCCAAGTTTGGGGATGTGTGAGAATGGCTGAACAGTAATTCAAGTGATCAAAATAGTGAAGTCCTAAGATTTTGGTAGGAAGGCAAAAGTTCCGGTTAACATATTTGGAGGTTGAAGTTTTGGTAGAAAGTCTCTTACTAGAAATGTCCCAAGGTCAATTTAAAATGCAGGAAAACCCAGCAGAAAGGGGAGAGATAAAGAAATTAAAATGGGTATGATCTCCTATATGGTATTTGAAGTCGTCAGGACATATATTTTTTTTTTCCTAGAGAGAATTTAAATGTGATATGGGGTCTACGTAATGGTCATGGAGTCAAGGAAAATCTGGATATGATTTCCTTGGACACGAACTGACTATGGGGTGATGAACACATCAGTTGACTCAATTTCCTCATTTATAAAGTGACATTTCTAATAGTAACATATCTAATGATAACATAAAAATTCATCATTTTTAGAAGATTGTTGTAAGAGTCAAAAGAGATAGTATTTCTAAAGCACTTAGTAACCTTAAAACTTTATCTAAATACCAGCAATTATTGATTCATTTTCTTATTTGTTTTTTGGAGTGGACCTTTGATTTCATTGCTAAGGGGACCTGCCCCAATGAAATGTATTTGGCTGATGCAAAACTCAATAATTTTGCAACTTATATGCTTCTGGAGTTTGCCTAGGTCTGTAAGAGGTGAAAAAACTTTACAGATTAAAGGGAAGACAAAGACAAAATTCTAAGGAATGTCCTTTTTCAAGATAAAAGAATCAGAGCCAGAGAAGGATAGTTAGGGAGTGGAGAGAAGAGAGTATTCAGAACAAGGGGGTTCAACAGAAGCAATGTTATGAGAAGGTCAAGGATGATGAGGAAAGAGAAGAGGCCTTTATAGACATCATCTATGACACTCGAGAGAACAAATTTCATCTACGGGAAGGAAAAAAAAAAGATGGTAGTGATTGAAGGAAGAGGAGGTTAAAGTCCAGGCCAGAATTATGGAGGCTGCAAAGAAGTTCAGTCCTTGGATTTAGTAGTGATCAGGAAACTATTAATCAGTTTCAGTGGGAGTGAAAGATAAGTTGCAAGAGGTTGAGTAGAGAATGGGAATGGAAGAATTTGTTGTACAGTCATTTTTCAGGTTTGTCCAATTTTGTGCCTCCATTTTGAGTTTTCTTGGCAAAGATCCTAGAGTGGTTTGCCATTTACTCTGCAGCTCATTTTACAGATAAGGAAACTGAGGTAAACACTGGAAAGTGACTTGCTCAGGATCACAAAGTTAATAAGTGTCAGCAGCCAGCTTTGAATTCATGTCTTCCTGATTCAGTATTCTAGTCTGCTATGTCATCTGGCTGACCTCAGGTTAGGAATTGGAGTCATATTTTTTTGTGTCTAGGAAAAGAGAAAAGAAATATTGGAATCAAGCAAGACAGAATTTGTGTATATCCAGAACAAAATATGAAATTCAGAGTAGTTTCTTACTCCCCTTGCCCTGACCTTCCAACAAGTCAAACTCATATCCCATCTCATTACCTTTCCACAACTTCCTCTGTGGACAAAACAATTCTTTCAGGTAACAATTTAAATATATTTGCCACATGCAGGTCCTGAGACAGAAGAAAGCCAGTGAATATGTTCTTTTCGATTGAAAAGCAAATATCACAAGAAAGCCTCCTTCCTTGCCAATGAGAGAGAAAAGGGAAATTCACCAAATAGAATGGATTTTTTTTTTTAGGATTATAGGATTTTGAGCTAGAAGAGATTTGAAGAATCATCTAATTTAACTCACTCATTTTACAAAGGAAAATAATAGCCCTAAAGAATTGATTTGGACATGATTGATTTAAGTTCACACATAGAGTAAATAGCAGGCAATGATTCAAATCCAAATCATTTGACTCTTTGCCCTTGCTACTGCACTGAGTCCATTTTACTTTGAAAATACTGTTTTTCTTTTCTTTTTTAAACATTTAATGATTGGATTTGTGTTTTTTTCCCCTCAAAATAGTCAAAATGAACTTGGTCTTTAGAATTTAAAGAAGAAAATACTAATAAGAAATCCAGCTACTGATACTCAATCAGGGAATGTTGGGCAAGTCATTTGATGCTAATGTGCCTCTGTTTCTTCATCTTTAAAACAAGGAGAGGTGGATACCATGACATCTAAGTTTCCCTCAGTTGCTAAATCGATGATGTTATAAAATATCAAAATACATTATTTCCCTCAATGATTTCCAATGGTATCTGAGGTTGCTTCATATTTATTCTCTGAACATGTTATAATGTTTATTTTCCTCTTCATTTTATATGTCAAGCGCAAGGACAGGAGAGTATTAGAGAATGAGCATTCAGTGCATGAAATGTGCTTTTGTATCCAGTGGCTGCCATGCATTCCCAGTCACTAAGAATATATTGTATCAAAGGTTACAGATTAAAACCTGTGCTGGAATTACAAACAGTGCTATGAGCTTATTAATAACTGCAGACCATTGCTCCTCAGACATAATATGTCATCTCCCACTCTTTTACCTTTGATCAGGCAGCACCCCATCTCTGTAATGTTATTTCAGAACATGATTTAGGTGCCATTATGGAAGCCTTTCTTGATGACCTGTTTCTTCTAAACAGCAGAGCTTCCCTTTCTTCACTTTTTTGTATTTTCAATAAAATCTTGCCTAAAAGAATTAGAAATTGAAAGGATGCCCATCAATTGGAATGGCTGAATAAATTGTGATATGTGATTTATTTTATTTTTAATTTTAATAGCTTTTAATTTACAAGTTATATGCATGGGTAATTTTACAGCATTGGCAATTGTCAAACCTTTTGTTCCAATTTTTCCCCTTCTTCTCCTCACCCTCTCCCCTAGATGGCAGGATGACCAATACATGTTAAATATATTAAAGTATAAATTAATGGTATGTAATTTTGATGGGATATTATTGTTCTATGGGAAATGATGAGCAAGATGCTCTCAGAAAAATCTGGCAAGCCCTCCATGACTCAAACAAAGTGAAATGTACTGTGAGAAAAGTAATAGTTATATTGTGGGATGATCAACTATGAATGACTTGGCTATACTCAGCAATACAATAATGTGTGACTGTTCTGAAAATCTAATAATGAAAATGTAATCCATATCCAGAGAAAGAACTGATTTTGTCTGAACACAGAGCAAAGCATTTGAAAATAACAATTCCAAACAACAAAATTTTATTTTTTTGTACTTTATTTTTCTTGAAAAAAAATTTTGGGAGAGCTATATTTTCTTTCACAACATGACTTTTATAGAAATTTTTTTTCATAACTTCACATATGCCTTCTTAAAGGGGGTGAGGGAGGAAGCAAGGGAGAGAATTTAGAACTTAACATTTTAAAAACAAGTGTAAAAATTGTTTTACATTTTTAATTGTGGAAATAAAAATATTAAATATAAAAATATAATGTTGCCTATATTTTATATTTATGTGTATAGTGTATACATGTACTTCAAATGGAATATAAAGCTGCTTGAAAATAGGGACAGCTTCCCTGTGGTTTTGGGGTTTCTAATACCTATTTCAGTGTCTTGAAGATAGTAGATGCTTAATAAAGGTTATTTCTGTTAGAATCCTAGTTTTAACTCAACTTGAAACAAGGTGATAACTCAAGGGAGATGTTAGAATCCTAGTGTTAACTCAATGGAATTGATACAATGCTTATTGGTTCACACCTTAGAGGGAATCCTTCAAGGTGATAAGTGGCTGAAGAAAGCAGAGACAAAGGACAACTGCAAGAGCTCTTGGGACCAAGCAGAAAGATAGGCCTCTAAGAAAAACTAACTGGGCTATTTTGGAGGAAGCAATAAAAGATCTGAACTTTTATCACCTAGCTGCGTTTTGAGGTGATTATTACTTTTAACTAAAACTAAGGCTGCCTCCAGAAAACCTCCTCAAGAAACCTGCTCTCCCCCAGAGAACCATTATATTAAAAAAGAAGAAAAACACCACAATTTCAATTGAGTTACTTATCACTTTAGTAATATTTTAATCTATCCTCTCTAAACATCAGATTGCTCTGGGTTAATAATGTTCCTGACACACACTAAGTTTTCCTCTCTGCCAGAGCCAAAGACTCAGGGAGTACACAGTTTGGAAGTATTGCATTTCTAGATGTTACTTAACAAACAGAAGGAAGTCAAGTTTGGAGATGGTCTCATAGTCAACCAACAGCGGGTAGTGAGCCTAAAGCTATATGTATATATGCCCATTCACTCCCATTACTCTGTTTTATCATATAATTTGCTAGATAAATATATGCAGAAAGAGCATTTGGGAAATAAATAATGAAATCCTGTTTGCAAAATTGAAATCCATGAATAATCATTGGACTTTGGAATGCATGTATTTCTCTCTGAGAGAGACAGAGACATAGAGACAGACAGAGAGAGATAGAGAAAACAAGGGAGAGAGACCACAAAAAGGCATATTCATGGAGAGGAAAAGACAAAGACAGAGACAGAGAAACAAAAACAAAGTTGGACAGAAAGAAAGATGAAAGAAGGGAGACACGAAAATACACAATCATATATATAGTGAGAATGGGGGATAAAGAAAGAGAGACGGACAGAAGGAGGGAGGGAGGGAAGAGGAGAGAGAGAGAGAGAGAGAGAGAGAGAGGAGAGAGAGAGAGAGAGAGAGAGAGAGAGAGAGAGAGAGGGAGGATATAAGACTTTGAGATTGTTTACTCACTGTAATTCAAGTTCAACTTGTGTTTAAAACAGTCACCTGTGTACCATGTAATCTCCTATTGTTACATCAAATTACAATTTAATTTCCTTTTTACTGAAAAAAAAAAAAAAAACAGTTCTCTAGACCTAGAATTGTTTCTTTACTTCAGAGCCTGTGAAGTGAAATATCCTTTTAATAAAAAAAAAAAAAAAGTTTTATTGATTGGGTTTCTGTTTTTGTATTTCCTCTGTAAGCACCAGAGCCTTGGGAGGTATGAGGTTATTTGGCCCTGGTGACCGAGAGGTTCATATAATCCAAATGAAATTTCAAACATTTCAGTGTTCTAAAGATAGGAAAGACTTTTAAGGTGATTTAGACTTCATTCACAAATGGAGAAACTGAGGCTTAGAGAAACTAAATGATTTACCAGACTCACAAATCAGGTCCAAACTGAGATTTGAACTCAGTCTCTTGTGGCTTCAGTCCATGGTTCTTTATCCAGAACACAGTTCTGTTAATTGACTAGTTCTTAAGACTTTGTAAAGTTTTTCTCATTTTACTTTACCTTTAGAAGAGAGAATCCCATCTGGCTCCTTCTAATCAATGTCATGAATTTAAGAACATTTGCTCAGAATTTCCTCTGTATTGACTAAAGAGAATAAGATGAGTTGGATTGTTCCCTTATCAAACTTTCAAGTCCATGATCTTGAACTGCTTCCTTAGCAGTGTGTTGTGACCACCTTAACTCCCTGACTACTGTCTGTATTGTAAAGAAGTAGATAAGAGTGATACTGCTTTGAAAAACAAACAAACTCCTGGCATTAAAATCTCCTCATAATCTACCCACAGTTTTACTTTCCCCACTGAGCTCACATTATCTTTCTTCAGGTCCTGTAGGTTTATACCAAACTGGATTATTGTTCTCTGAACATGTCATCTAACAATTCTTGAGCATGTACATAGCCTTAAAGAAACTCTGTCTCAGGATCACTGTCCTTTATTTCCGTGTCTTGGAAACTTTTGCTTCTTTTAAGTTTCAAACTCCATGCAACTGTTCCTGCTCATTGTTTTCCCTCTTTATATTTTCTTTTTCTTCATATTATTGTGTATTTGGTCATTTCTGTGAATATTGAATCTCCCACAATGGATGCAAGCCCCCCTGGAAAGGCTTGGACTTTTTGGTCGTCTCTTTTGTTTCCAATGCTGCATTGAATGTGTTAAATAAATGATTATGTAATCAACTTGAATCACTGAACCTTGAAACAGAGCTTTACTGACAATTTAACAGATTCTATTTTGGATTCTGTGTGTATGTGTAGATATGACCTCCTCACCCTTATAGACCATTAGAAACAGAATGTTAAAAAGCCATTGATTGTGGTCTCTCTACATCTCAGTTACTTCTTCACTTTTGGTTCTCTATCTTCAAATATGGCTATTTATATATGGGTTAAAGATCATTTCTGATTTAACCTTTGTGTTTCCCCTAGTATCAAGCATTGCGGATTGCTGTTTTGCACATATTAGATGCTTAATAAATGTTGAATTGTGTCTCCTTATAATATAAATAGGAGCCATCAGTTCAGAATAAGCTATTAAGAATATGTCAGTGTAGTTTAAGTTTTGATTGGTCTTACTAACATGTATTTTGCCCAAGGTCCAACCTAGTTAAATGTACATAAGCTATAGACCAGGTTGGCTATAGGGAAGCTCATTTTTCAGACATGGAAACTCTAATATCCAGAGCAAAGAAGCATCTGTTGCCATGGAAAGGGTCTCTATGTAAATGAAACCGCAGATATCTTCTGTTTTGAATTAAATTTGGAAGAAATATGTACAAGGGCAAGCGGTGTCTTCAGTGATTATCCATGACGCTTTCCCGCCATGGCATCTCTTTGTTCTCTAGGAAAGAGAATCTGTATTTTGACATTAATACCTGAGATGACAAGAACAAAGTTTCTATCAAGGCCGTCCCCAGCTTAACTTATTCTCACTTAGCCAAGACAAGATCATACCTAAATACATAAAAACATGCAAGCACAAAGATACTATCTAGATAAAATCTAGACAAAAATAATATAGTCCCTGTCCTCACAGAACTTACATTCATACAGGGGACACAGAAGGTACATACAATGACATATATATATTCCATACTTTATACACATACACATCAATATATAAACCAACTATCTTTTTTGGTATATGTATATATAACACTACACACATAACACACATGTGTATGCAAACACATATATGTGCACATATGTATACACACTGTATACTTATGTTGTGTGTACATATGTATATATCTGTTCATATATGTATATAAATATATACATGTATTCATATACAGACTAGATACAAGACACTTGTAAGCCCTGTACAAGGCAGTAGAGGAAGGAAGGAAAGGAAGAAGGAAGGAAGGAAGGGAGGAGGGAATGCCTGCCTTTAAGGCAAGACAAGTTAGTATCATTAACTAAGTTTCTACTTCCTCCCAGTACTAAGCACTGCAATTCTTCCTTCCCTCAAGGACGATCCATTAGACCAGGGGAAATAGCACAGCCATATAGTCATGAGATGGGCATCTGGTACATGCTGTATTCTATCCACTTGCCAAGATGGGACCTTTAAGTAAAAGATGCCAGGCAGATGATGCAAAAAGATCTTGATTTCACATAAGGCAAAACATCTTGGAGATGCTAGAACAGTTGTGGACCTTATATAACTACAACTGGTTGATCATGTGTAGAAGAAAAAATTTTTTGATTGGGTATTGAAGCAGTCCAATGGACTTGTCAGTTGGAATTTCACAAATCTTTGGCAATTCAGCCTCATTTGCTTCTAAGAGTTTTCCATGATTACGTAGGCCATGTTGTCCAGTAAAAATAGCAGAGTCAACAAACTTTGGTATATCGCAGGAAACTGTAAGTCAGATCTAGGCCAGCCTGAATGTCTTAGAGGACAAGGAATCACCTTCAGGACTCAAGCACGACTGGAAGATTCATCTTGTGTCTGTCGTGTTTCATCTGGACACCGACTTTCTATAACCATTACTGTGTAGAAACTGAGTTAAATTTATAGCCCACTCCCTCAGAGACCAAGGTAGTAGAGAAGAGAACATGGGCAGCAGGTATAGAGGGAAAATGTTTGTATGTTTGTTCTTGTAAGATCCATGAAGTAATTTTGATCTGATTTTTTTTATGCAGCAAGCTAAATGTGGAAATGTGTATAGAAGAATTGCACATGTTTAACATATATTGGATTACTTGCTGTCTAAGGGGGCAAGGGGAAGGGAGGAAAAATATTTGGAACACAAGGTTTTGCAAGGGTGAATGCTGAAAATTATCTGTCCATACATTTTGAAAATAAAAAGCTAAAAAAAAATCCATGAAGTAAAACTTTCTTTGTAAAAGATAATCAACATTGTCATTAAAATGAACTTACTGGTTGGTCATCACTTGCTATTGTAGAAACATAGCTATTGTGGGCTGAAGGTGATGACAAAGAAAAGAAACATTCAATTTTTCTCAGAGTGCTAAGCCCTGAGAGGGTAAAATTAAGTTCCATTGGTAAATACAACATAAATATGAGGCAATTACAGGCATTGTGCAATATGCTGGGGATATAAAAACAAAAACAAACAAAACAAAACAAAACAAAATGCCAACAACAAAAACAACAAAAAGTACATGTTTATTCAAGGAACTGCCTGTCAATCAATGGAGCCAGCACATGCATATATCCACATATAGAAATACAAGATGGTTGAAGAAAGCTCCAGTGGTTTTGATTCTGGTGGGATAGGGTGTAGGTCAATAAACCGACTTGTAGGTTACCATGACCAATGAATGAATTGTCAAGTGGAAAAACTACTGGAAATAATCCCCTCTATTTATACCCAGCAACTTGTGATAAATCCAACACATGCTATTTCTAGAACTTTATTTGAGATTTTTTCAGACTACTCCAACCTGCCAGAGCTACCATCCTCTGATGTAGCAGTCCAAAAGCCAAGGATGAAAATTATTTTATCAGAAATCATTAGAGTTCAAATAACAGAGTGGGGGAGACTGCATTTAAATCACAGTGTAAAAAATAAACAATTATGTTGAAGCATCCTATTGTATTGATCTTTCTGATTTAATTCTTCTATGTCATAATACTCATCACATTCAAACTGCCTAAAACAATTTTGATATTGCCAATTTCCCCTCAAGAAGCAAAAAACACTAGAGAGAGATTACTTCTAATCCTCAGATTACTTCTTTGGAGAAGTAGAGGACAAAGTACAGATAAATTGTCGGGTTTTTTCTATCCTCACAGAAGAAAATGAAACAACATGTTTCATTAGAAAAGACATCAAATAGCCACATTATTCTGACAATAGAAATGAGTCAAGGAATTTTGAAAATAAACACCCCAACAATAGAGAGATTATAATAAGACTTTTCAGGATTCAGAGGAGATTGTCACTTCAGACTGATGTTTGGCAAGGATCCAATCGCTTGGTGTCTTATTCCAGGCTTTCAGGGTGATTTTTCTTTTGTCATGTTTCACAAAATTACTTTTTTTTTTTTTTTTTAAATAGACTAGATAGAAAAATACACAGTCTGGGGTTTAATTTAAATGATTTAATATTTCTAATCCTACTTTTATATAAAAAAAAGTTTTAGGTTTCTAGGCAATAATAATATCAAAAGCCCAAGATATGGATGACTAGCCAGTGATGTATTCATATTTACATAAGAGAGGCTTTAACAAAAAAAAAAATCTATTAAGACACACCCTACATAGACTGTCAGATTTTTGTTTACTTTCATTTTAAATTAAAACACCAGTAACAAAATAAGACTTTTCTGTCAAAAGAAAATAAAAGCCCACCTTTGACTGCAAGTCATTTATTTAGATTTTTTGGGAAGAAATTAAAATTTTCTTTGAATAGTCTTTCTGAAAGTGCCTCCAAAGAAGGGGCCACAGCTGCAAATGATAAAAAAAAATATGATATGGTAGGTACTTGGAAACTACTACCAATTTAGAGTATGAATATTGATTTCTGGAAATCCTCCTTTTCATAGGCTCTGCACCAAAAGAGTTGTTTTGTTTTGTTTTTTAACAGGAAATGGAGGACATCAGCATGTTTATTAATTTTCTGAGAACAAATTATTTTTTTAAAATAAGCTATTTTTAAAAAATTATTGAATGTCAAAATTATATGTATTTATATTTGGACTATAAACTCCTTAAAAACTGGGTTTTTTATTCTCTCCTTTCTTTGTATCTTGTACATATCACCATACCGAATACTTAGTAGACACTCAATAGATGCATATTGACTTACCTTGACTTGATGCATAATCTTATTATCTTCTGATAATTTTCAATTCTTAAAACTAGATTGGCACTTTTGTGATGATTTAATAATGGCATCTAAATTCAAAGTATAAATGGGTTATAAAATTGGGTGATATTTATTCATGTCCAGAAAAACAAGATTAAATTAAATTGGGGGATCAAGACAATGGAGTTAGACAGAATGGCTCTCCCACTTGGGCTAATTTGATACCATTACACTGTGGCTGGTTTTTCAAGCTTGTTGGGCTCTTTCAGAGTTCTTGCTCTATCTACAAAGCATTTATCAACGTAGACTCACTGCAGTGACACTGTGAGGCATCCCAGGGAGGTTTGCATGTAGGAAATTGTCTTTATTATTGGATAATATAGATAAGACTCTTTTACTCATACCTATCCCTATTAGCCTTCTAGACTGTCCTGCTCCATGAGATATTTGAGAATAAGGACCGACATTTGCCTCTTTTTGTATCCCCACTGATCAGCAAAGTGCCTGGCACATAGTAGCTGCTTAAAGGTTTATTGATTGATAGATTATAATAGAAAGGAGCTTACAACTATTCAATGAATGAAAATTAACTTGTCATATGAATAAGTCATTTAATAGAGAAGTTTACTGTGTGTGTGTTCATGTGCATGTATGTATGTGTACATCTAATTATCAAAGTACTAACAGGTTAAAGTGGAAATAGGAAATGCCATATGTCCATTTATCCACTAGTAGCCAACAGCTTAAATCCAGGGGATGCTTCAAGTGCCAGAGACTATATTGAACCCACCTGAGTGATATTGTTGGCCAAGAAGGCCATTTGGTATGCTTCTAATCACACTACAGGAATAGCTGCCTACATTGATTACACACGGTCCTGATTATGGCTAAATGATTCAGGCTCAGTGTGGGAAAGGAATTTTGAGGTCTTATTCTTTTTTTTTTTTTTTTTTTTTTGTTATTTCATTTCTTTTCAGCTGACACCAGTAGGAACCACCATATTCACAGGGTTTTCTGGAGATAATGGAGCCACAGACATAGACGATGGTCCCAATGGACAGATTGAATATGTCATCCAGTACAATCCAGATGATCCGGTAAGTATCTGCTTTGAAGGGACAGTCAGTTAATTCTGATGAATCAAGACCAAATGTGTTATTTATTTATTTATTTATTTAGTCACTAGATCCCTGACTTCAATAGAACAATAATTTCAAGTGAATTGTTTTTACCAATGCATATTAGATATATCTCTGTAATATATAATCTTAAAGAGTTGTTTGGGGGAAGGGGGTTGGCACTGAGGTTGAATGATTTATGCTAAGTCAAATAATCAGTAGGTATCAGGGATCATACTTGAATCCATCTGTTCTACTTTACCTAGCTCTCTATCCATTATACAATATTGTGGAGGGGGGAGTATATTTATTATTATTGTGATATTCTAATAATAGTTTTCTAATCCATTGATGATGATTAATCTTACTTTGTTTTTTATTTTAATATGATTTAACTACAATTAAAATTAATTCAAAAAATTCGACTTTTTCCTCTGTGTGGAACTTCAGAAGTTTGAGATTGTGTGAATGTGTATTTTTTGATCAAAGTTATACACTTCTAAGAAAAATATAACAGTAATAACTAGTATTTAAGTAGTGCTTTATGGCTTGTAATATTCTTTTTAAAAAAATTATATCATTTGATCCTCACAGCAGCCCTGTGAGATCGGTGCTATCATTATCCCCATTTCAACATGAGAGAACTGGGGCTATCTAGATTAAAGAGGTTTACCCATCTCCTCCTCCCTTTAAATTCAGATCCTATCCATTATGCACTATAATAGCCCATCATGCCTTATTATATCAATATTCCTGTTCAAAATAAGAAGAATGGACATTCCAAGGTACTTTTCAAAGGTTTATTTAGCCTTATGGCACTGCCATTGCTGAACCCTGAGATCATTCTTCTGTATCTTTTACTCCAAAACAAAATGTTTCTGTTTTACTATCCCTATAGATGGAAGTGGAACAGTCCAAATTAGAGGAGAGAAAAATCAAGTTCAGCAAAACAGGAATATTGTGGAAATCATCACCTCTGGTTATACCCAATGAGTCAAAAGCACAAGAAATCTGAACACCGTGCTAATAGCTTTTTAATGGAGAGGGAATACTAACACAGATATATTTTTAAATAAAAGGCTACATCTTGACCCTACAGGGTAATGTGTATAGCTTTGATATATTTAGCAAAATTTATAGAAACAGAAGGCTTGAGTAATGGGGTAAATTCTGTATGGGGCAAGGAAATAATTATAACTGAAAAAGTCAATATGTAGATAAAATGTTGAGAGATAACCAGGAGCTCTACTTGAAACCATATTATGTTAGTAATATAATGGAATGTAACATAATATAAATTAATATAAAGCTTACCATAATACCTGACCCACCATAAGAACTGATTAAATGTTTGTTGTCTACCTGTGTCCCTAACATATTAGGTATTCCACATGTGGGGGATTTACAGGAAAAAAAAAAAAAAGTATGGCTGGATTAATTTTCCAATAGAATAGAAGGTCCTTGAAAGGAGAAGTGATATCAATTTCTTTTTTTTTTGTTTGTTTGTTTGTTTCCTCAGTACCTACCACAGTGGATGGCACATAAAGTTGCTTAATATTTTTTTGTTATCTAATTAAATTGAATTGTTCTGAACTGAAATTAATTGAATTAAATTAATTATAGGACAATCAAAATGTCAGTAAAAAAAATCCCTCAAAATCTTGACAAATCATATCAAAATCAGGCTACTTTTTGAGACTTTATTAACATGGCCATCTCAGCTCTGTAGAGGGCAGATGAATACTATTGCACTTAAAAGTTCTAATAGAACCTGAGATGCTACAGTTGATGGTCCTTTCAATACCATGTACAGACGAATGTCTTCTCCATTTCCAAATAATCGGATAATATCAATTAGTTTTTTTTTTTGTTTGTTTGTTTTTGTTTTTTAAAGAATGGATTTATAGAAAGAGGACCAGGAGGACTGAATGTGGATCACAACATAGTATTTTCATCTTTTTTTTTATTGTTTTCTTGCTTTTTTTTCCTTTCTCAATTTTTTCCCTTTTTGATCTGATTTTTTGTGTACAACATGATAAATGTGGAAATATGTTTAGAAGAATCTCACACATATGGAATTACTTGCTATCTAGGGGAGAGGATAGGAGGGGAAGGAAGGGACAAAACTTTGGATCACAAGGTTTGGCAAGTATGAATGTTGAAAACTATCTTTGCATATATTTTGAAAATAAAAAAGCTATTATTAAAAAAAGAAGAAAATAAAAGAATAAAGAATTTATTTATAGTCAGTGATTACACATCGACCCTCCACCAAAAAACAAAACAAAACTCCATGCACCAGGGGTACACTCAGAATCCATTAGAGATTGCACATAATCCATGGGGAGAGTAGGCTGAAACATTGCATATAAAGCTAGTAGAGTATAACCTTAGGAAACAAAGGGACAACGGAAAGCTCCTTTGGAAATTTTTTATCCTCATCCTCATTAACCCTTCTATATCACTGCTTTCCCCACCATGATTTTGATATGTCACAGAATGACATACGAAATTAGATGGAAACTGTTTGAGAGTTTTCTGGCAGCTGTAGATAACATGAGAAAGCCAATAGATGGCAGAAAAAAGTTTAGGAATTCAGAAATGTATATAATATATACAATTACATATCATCAATATATTTTATCTTTTAATACCATAGTAATTCATAATTCTTCTTGGGTGTGATGGAATGGCCAAAACTATTTATGCGGATTTTCCAGGTCATGGAGGTTACCTCCTGAGATATGGAAAGGATAACTGTAGTATGTATGATAAAAGGTAGTACTTATGAGTTACCTTTTAGGTGTGACTGTGCTGGATTTTAAGAATAAATATGCCCTTACAGAGACTGAGGTTGAGTTTTCTCTCTTCCAAGGTCTCATGTCCCCTGAAGTGGTTCCTAATAGAACCTTCATCAGTCAGTCCTGTCCCAGAGATACTGCTATTGATACACATGGAACCTCCAGATTTTCTTTGATTCTGACTTGGTCATTCCATCTCTGGATGCAAAAATCAGGAGATAATGCAAAAAGACTGTCACACATTCAGTATGGCTCCTCTGTAGGAGAGAAGGAATTGACTAATGGGCTAGGAGAAAATATGGAAAATGGAGGGGGGAAGCTGAGAAGCTGGGAACCCTGTAGGTCTGAGCAGTGGAAAAGAGGCAGATGAAAGCCTCCTATGGGACCGGTAGCTCACAGCTCTGTCGAGTTATTTCTAATGGACCAGCACAGGTAAAATGTTAGTCTTTTTGATTAGGATTTAGGATTCTTTGTAACCCTGGAGTTGAAGACACAGGAAGAGAACCAATTATCATTCTTCAGCAGGACAAATCTCTGATCTCAAAAGACCTCCAAAGGATGGCATAAAGTAATGGCCACTGTTTGTCCTTGTCATTTGAAGATATTCTTTGAACTCACCAATTAATTTGAGTGAAAATGTGCTGCTATTCTATAACATGTGGTGGTAATTCTTTATTCTAAACCAGTCTGCTCCTTATCTTATTCTGAGCACCTCTTCCTCACACCCCCTCCACCACCAACAAAGAAGAAAGGACACATACATTCAAGGATGGATGACCTCTCATCTCAGATGGAATTCTGAATCGACAATAGGTTGGATTAGAGGGCCCTTGAGGTTCCTCTCCACTCTGACATTCTGAGATTCTGATTCTGTGAAATTCTGATTATTTTAAACAGAATTCCAGATGCCTTTGTGTTCAATTGAGTATTCTGTTCAGTAGTTGGTAGAGTAGCAACAGAATATGAATGTTACTTTGTGATTTTTTTTTTTTCTGTATAACCAGTGCTTGGTTATCCAAGATCCTCAGGGGCTGGAGTAAGGGAGATTGGTGAAAATCAATACAAAGACAATAGACAATCCCAAAACTGGTAGCACTATGGTCACTGTCAAAATTTAGCAACGTTCAATTCAAAAGAGTAAATGTATATTAAGCAAGCACTCTATTCCAGGCAGTGTGCTAAACCCCTAATCCCCAAATGGGACAGTCTCTGCCCTCAAGGAGTTTGCATTCTCCTAGGGTCACTGCTAATAGGAACCAAAATGTAAACATTGCAGAAATTCATTTCTTTAATTTGAACCAATGCCCACCAGAAATGCAGGAGGGACTACCAAAAACATTCTCCTCTGAAATTCTCTTAGCTTCAGTAATTTTCCCTGACACTAAAATGTCTCAATTAGGTAATTGAATAATGGTTAGTTTTTGACTTGGAGTCAAGAAATTTGTTGTTTAGTTGTGTCCAGCTCTTTGTGTTCCCATTTGGGATTTTCTTGGCAAAGTTGCTGTAGTGATTTACCCTTTCCTTCTTTAGCTCCTTTTACAGATGAGGAAACTGAGTCTCTTCACACCGTTTCCGAGACCAAATTTGAACTCATCTCTTCCTAACCAGACCTGATACTGTATCCACTCTACATGTCAGGGAAAAATCTGAATTGAAATCTAGTCAGCTAAAGTAATACTTGGAGTTAAGGAGACTATCTTCATGAGTTCAAATTGTAATACTGGAGAAACTGAGGCAAATTAGAGATTAGAGAGTTTTTAATATTTTATTTGGATTTCTGAGAGGGAGAGATTGTGCTGGCCCCAGGGCTGATATCCAAAGCATCCAGCAGTGAATGTCTGTTTACCATGAAATATATACCCTTGACTCCAAACTTGGGTAGCTAAACAAAGGCAGGGGGTGGAGTCCAAACTCTGGTGAGCAGGAATCTCCAGGCAGGGACCTTCAATCTCATTCTGACAAATTATAAAGTAGAACCATGAATTCTTGATGACTTAGGAGGAGTTAGGAGCCAGGAAGTCTGAACTCCCCCTTATCTTGAGTTTACACATTTACAATTTATAACCTTAATGTAACTAGCCCTAAATTATAAAAGTCCTAATGATCAGGAGGGGGATTGTAAACCAGGGGGATTAAAGCAGAACAATTCAGGGAAACTGAAGTAGAATAATTTAGGGAAACTGAAGCAGGACAATAAAAGGGAACTGTGGCAGAACAAAATCTAGCCATACATACTCACTAAGTGTGTGACCCTAGGCTAGTCGATTCTAACCCTGTTTGCCTCAGTTTTCTCATTTGCAAAATGAACTGGAGAAGAAAATGACAAACCAGTCCAATATCTTTGCCAAAAAAAGTCCCAAATTGGGTCATGAAGAGATATACCGTGTCAGACACAGTGAGAATGACTGAACAACAGTGAATGAAAATGAACAACAATGAATGAAAAGTCAATTTCACCCCCTCTTATCCTCTCACTATCCCTCAGCTTCCTTGTTTAACGTCTGCAACTCTAGTCCATCTTACACACAATTACCACAATAAGTACTAGACCAGCTACTCGATCAACTCTAATATTTCTCTATTACTCACAAGCTCAAAAATAAAGTCCTCGTTTTAGCTTTTAAATCCCTACAAAGCCTGGCCCCAATCCACTTTTTCCTAGCAGGCTTATTGGACATTATTCAACCTCCTGTGCTCTGAGATCCAGCCAGACTGCCTTTCTCTCTCTTTTTCCCACACAACACTTTAGATCCATTGCATTTGCCCCAGCCTTCCCCCTGCTCAATATGTTTCCCTTCCTGCCCCTGCCTTGCAGAGTCTTTCTTCTTCCTTTAAGATCCAACTCAGTAACACATTCTGCCTGAAGCTTTGCCTAATTCCCCATCTGCTGCTGCCCGGCTTCCAAATGTCAGAATTAAGTGCTCTGTGTTCATACTATATATACTTAGGAGGGGTCTTCCAAAAGCCATAGCACAGTTTGAAGCATTAATGGCTTAAAGCTAATAACTTAAGGGTCTAAGTTCACTGCAAGAAGTCATAATTTCACTAATTATACTGATGAAATACTTAGGTTTTATACACAGTAGGCCTTTAATAAATATTTGTGGATTGATAAATTGATTCCCTGTAGGCCTCATCTAGGTCCCTGGAGCAGCCTAAATATTTTCTCTTCTTGTTCCAATGTTCCCTCCCACTTCTAATCACTTGTTGTTTCTTTTACAATAATGACCAAAATGCTAATAGGAAACAAGATCTTCATGGATCCAAGAGCGAGAGCGTGAGAGAAAGAGAGAGAGACAGAAAGAGACAGAGAGAGAGACAGAGAGACAGAAAGAGACAGAGAGGGAGGAGGAGGAGGAAGAGGAGATGAAGACAAAGACAAAGAAGACAAAGAAGACAAGGCTAATGAAGAAGCAAGAGGATGAAGATGAAAAAGAAGACGCAGACGAAAGATGAAGATGAAGAGAAAGATGAAAATGAAGAAGAAGAAAAAGAAGGAAGAAGAAAGATAGGTGTTAGAATTCTTACAAGGTGCTTAGTGGAATTGATAGAGACAATGGTTGTTTAGCAGGGTACTTAACAGTTTTCTAGATGTACTTAGTACTTATTAGAGTTCTACAAGATTCACACCTTTAAGAGAGCATATATAAGGAGGAGCCCACTAAAGGACAAGCCAACTAAGACACAAGCCCACTCTTGGAGATGAGTCAGATTCATTCCATTTTCCACCCCTGTGCTGGCTGGAGACTCGGAGGGAACTAGAGGCTGAAGCTGGCAGAGGCAAAGGACTAGTAGCTGGAACCCAGGGGAGAGCTAGACCTCTAAGAAAGCTAGAGCCTGGCTTTTTTTGTGCAGCATGATATTGGGGGGGGGGAATATATATATATATATATATATATATATATATATAATATATATATATATATATATATATATATATATATATATATATATATATAATAACACAACGACAACAACAAAATGATCTGTTTCCAAACTATATGTGCTTGGTACATCATTTTGAATGGCAATCCAAATATTTTATTTTATTTTTAAAATAATAATAAAAGGATTTTAATTTTCAAAATACATGAAAATACAGTTTTCATCAACCATCTTGCAAAATCTGTGTTCCAATTTTTTTCTCTTTCCCTTCCCTCTTCTTCCTCCCCTAGACAGCAAATAATCCAGTAGAGGTTTAACTTGCGCAATTCTAAATATGTTTCCACATATATTATGCTGCACAAGAAAAATCAGATCAAAAGCGGAAAAATGAAAAAGAAAAAACAAGCAAGCAAACAACAACAAAGGTGAAAACACAATGTTGTGATCCCCATTCAGTCTCCATAGTTCTCTCCCTGGATATAGATCACTTCCTTCCATCACCGGTCTATTGAAATTGCTTTGAATCGCCTAATTGTTGAAAAGAGCCAAGTCCATCACAGTTGATCATCACATAATTTTTTTTCTCAAATAGAATCTTATTTAATCCTTCAGACAATCCTATTATACAGGCATTTTTTACTGCAACTGCTATTGCTTACTTATGTTCAAATCCAGGTTCTGGAGTAGTTGGACCCTTGATCCATTTGTTGCCTTTTGGAGCCATGAATGAGAGTTACGCGATAAGCAGACACCAAAGGTGCATGAGTAGTTCTCATACCAGAAAGACTAGTCTTCCCTGAACATCTTGCACACCCCATAGACACTTAATAGGTGCTACCATATGCTTATTAAATAAAGATGTAAAAGGCCATAGAACAAATACAACGAGTTTGAAAGAAATCAGATAGACTCCTAATCAGGGGAATCATCCATCTCAAAATCAGATGATCAAATTAAGGGACAACCAATAAATTAGATGGGAGTGGGAGGAGACGTGTGTCTCTGTGTGTGTGTTGTGAGTGATTTTATAATTACTTGCATTCCAAGCAAGAGGGATGAGTAGGGGGAGAGGAAAGGATAGGATGGCCTCTGACTTAATAAGTAGGGTCTAAAGTTCTATATATTCCAATGAGAATTCACAAGCTAGGCTCAAACTCAGATTTTCCTTCCTTCCTTCTTTCCTTCCTTCCTTCCTTCCTTCCTTCCTTCCTTCCTTCCTTCTTCCTTCCTTCCTTCCTTCCTTCCTTCCTTCCTTCCTTCCTTCCTTCCTTCCTTCCTTCCTTCCCTCCTTCCTTCCTTTTCCTTTTACTTATTGGGGTAAGTGATTTGCCCAGGGTTACATAGCCAGGAAGTGTTTGAACTCAGGTCCTTCTAATTTTAGTGCTGGTGCTCTATCCACTGTACCACCTAGCTGCCCCTAAAGCTTTTTATTTTCAAAACACATGCATAAATAGTTTTCAACATTCACTCGTGAAAAATCTTGTGTTCTAAAATTATTTTTCCCTCCCTTTCCTCCACCCCTCCCCTAGATGGCAAGTAAACTAAATGAGGTTAAAAATATATGCTATATGATATATATACACACACACACACATATATATATACACACACATATATATACATATATATATATATATTGCATATTTTTCTTGTGCAGCATGCTATTTGTGGAAATATATATATATGTATATATATTTCCATATTTCCACAAATAGCATGCTGCACAAGAAAAATCAGATCAAAAAAGAAAACAAAATACAAGCAAGGAACAACAACAAAAAAAATGAGAATACTATGTTGTGGTACATACTCAGTCCCAGTCCCCACAGTCCTCTCTCTAGGTGCAGATGGCTCTCTTTACATGACAATTGGAACCAGCGTAAATCAAGCAGAGTGAAAAGAACCAAGTCCATCAGAATGGATCATCGTATTGTCTTGTTGTTGCTGTGTACAATGTTTTCCAGCTTCTGCTCACTTCATTCAGCATCAATTCACATAAGTCTTTCTAGGACTATCTGAAATCATTTTGATGAGGGCATTTTTTTTTTTAATTGGAAAGGAAGGGGAGAAGATCTAGACAAATGTTTTGTCTTTTTTGGACACAAGGTTTTTCAAGAGTGAATCAACAAGGAAAGAGACAAGATTTAAAAGGAAGCAATAAAGGATTTGGACTTTAACTCTTGGCTGAATTTGAGGTGATTATTACTCAGAACTGAAACTAAGGCCACTTCCAGAAGTCCAGAAGACAAAAATGTTTTTGTTTTTTTTTTGTTTGTTTGTTTTAGTGTGTGTCAAGTAGAAATGCATGAATAGCCTGTAGTCTACAATAGTCCAAGATAATATATAGCCCTAGATTCTTACTCAGCTTCTGTGTGACTTTGGACAAGTTATTCAAGATCATTCAATCTTAGTTTTCTTATCTGTAAAATGGGAATATTCATAGGGTTTATTTTACCTAGTTGTTGTGAAAGTCAAATGAAATTATATAAGAAAAGTACTTTGTAAATATAAAGTTTTAGTTATTTGCTGTGGTTGTGATATATAGTATATATATATACATATATATGTGTGTGATATAGTCATATTTGTATATTTGCTGTGGTTATGTGATAAAATTGTTATAAACAAACAAAAAAGATACAATTGCATTATTGTAGGACATTGAGGGCTGTGGAGGAGAAGTAAGCTATTTAATATCCTTCTTTTAAAAGAAAATCTACTGTTGGTCTAAAGAAAGTTTCATTCTTAAGTCTATTCACCAACCACCATTTCAACTCTTGTCATTCTTGTAAGGACCGGCCTGGAAGCTGTTCAGCATTTTCTGGGGGTAATATAATGGGATGTGGCAGAAACTACTGACAAGTCCCTTAAAGCACACCAAGCTTACTAAGCATGGAGCATCTGATTTTCCTTAGCTTTACCTGCCAGTCAAAAAACTGTTGAGAAAAGAACACTGAGTGACAGGCCTGGGCAGCTGATTTCTGGGAGACAAAGTAGGTTCTGACACAATTTTGTCAGTTTCTCTTGATCAGCTTCTAGCTCCTTCCTCATATATCTGAATCCCCAAGGCTCTAAGAAGGATCACAAACACTGTGGTATCATTGCCTTGGTGAACCTGGACTATTATCCTGAATTGGCAAAAGTATAATAAATGCTATAAAGCAAAAGCATTTTCTGAATTGTTGTTGCTGTTTGTTTCAATTTATTTTATAAAAAATAGGCCATATTTTAGACATTTTTAAAAGTCCTATTGAATCTACGATAACTTGTCTAACCTGGAGAGGATGCTATTAATGGAAATTCAAATGGACAATTTCAAATAAACATGCCAGATTTTAAAGTTTGGGGCAACAAGGCTGTAATGGAAGAAAAATTGTTTTTTTTTAATTTTTTGCAAAGTTGTTTTCCAGGACTAATTATATCAATTTATAAGCTATATGGCCCCATTTTCACTAGTTGGATTAGGATTGACTTCTTGTAAGAAACACTTAGTCATTCAGGTGGTACAATGGATAGATTGTCCAGCCTGGAGTCAGGAGTCCCTAAGTTCAAAACTAACTTCAGATACTGCTTGACTCTAGGAAAGTTACTTAAACCTGTTTTTCTTGGTTTCCCTATTTGTAAAGTGAAGAAAATGGCAAACTACTCTAATAATTTCTTCAAGAAAATCCCAAATGGGGTCATGAAGAGTCAGACACGACTGAAATGATTGAAAAACAACCAAAAGAATGCTTAAGTTCAATTTTTACCACAGACACTTATGTCTTTGACCCCTAAAGTCACTTAAACTCTCCCAATTTCAGTTTCTTCATCTGTAAATGAGGATAATAATGGCACCTAACTCACAAAACTGGTATAAGAATCAAATGAATTAACAAAAGTCAAGTACTTTGAGTAGCAGAACCTGCTATCTACATGATAGGTGTAATTGTAAAATGATTCCTTTTTAACTAGCTGACCTATGGCCTTCTTCTACTGTAAGAGGTGATTTATAGTAGTTGACAGAATTAGAATATTCTTTTTTGTTTTTAGAATTTTATTCTTAAGAGTTTATAAACCCCTTTCTGGTAAGGGACAGGTCAATTCTGAGAGCCTTCACAGCTGTGAATCATAACATCTGAAGGAGTTGGAGGCAGTTGCAACTTCTTAGGAAGACATCTATATTTCCATTGAACTCTAAAAGATCAGCTTTCCTCCCAAATTTAGATTATTAGCCTATCCCTTCTGTTTTTTTTTTTCTCTTTAGCCATTAGAAATTTCAAGAGGATGGGGTCCCTCCCCTGCTCCTTCAAAGTTCTCATCTTTTCCACACATTCACCATTTTTTCATTGTTTGTGAGCATCATTACTGTTGTTAGTACCATCACTTTGGAAGAATAAAATCATTATTAAGGGGAATAAAAACAATATTTTCTCCTCTGCTTTTGACAGAGTTAAGAAGCTATCAAATAATCAGTCAAAAGGATATAGTAAATGCTTATGTGCCAGGCCTGAGCACTGGAGATTTTAGGGTGAATCCTGTCCCCCAAAATGGTCATGCTAAAGGGATGGACAATAATTCAAGAGAGAGAGACAACATACAAGATGAGGCAGCACAGTGTAGAGCACTGGCTCTGAGTGCTCAAAGATCTGAGTTCAAATCTGGCCTCAAATACTTACTGGCTGTGTAATTCTGGGTAAATCATATCACTTCTCTTTGCCTCTGATTCCTCAACTGTTAAATGAGCATAATAACAATACCTTCCTTGCGGGATTGTTGTTGTAATCAAAATGGAACCATTTCTAAAGCCCTTATCATATGTCCAGTACATGATAGATATTATGGAAATGTATGTTCTCAATCCTTCCCCTATGTAAATAGAGAGAGAGAACTGATGAAAGAAAACTTTCAAAGGAAGGCTTTGAAGATACAAAGGCAGGAAGGAAGTGGCCCTTGAATAGTCTGAAGGAAGTAGAGATAAAGGTGAGGAAGTAGACAGTCATTGCAAAAAATAACAGGAGATAGAATATCATGTGTGAGAAAAGCTAGGAGACAATAATAGCCAGATCACAGAAATGTGTAGAGGGAAGGAAAAGAGAAGAACACTGCAGGTTGTGAAGTTTAATAGCTAAATAAATAAATTTATATTTAACTCTGGAGTGAATAGACCATAGTGATGTGGTAGGATGCATTTCTTAGCAGCAGAATAGAGGATGAATTGAAGTAATCCAGGTCAGAGGCAATGAGAGCATAGTAGGACTTCATAGGCCACTGGATGTGTGTATAAAGCAAGCAAGAGTGAGGAGTTTAAAATGATGCCAAATTTCTGGTCCTCAGAGTAGATGATGATAAACTCAAAAATATATATATTTTATAAGTTTAGAAAAATTAATTTGGAGATAAAAGTAATTTGTTTTGGACACATCAGGTTTGAAATGGCCATAATACATTTAGGCTGAAATGTCTAACCAGTCATTGGTAATGAGGGACTGGAGATCATAAAGGAAAAGCCAAGTCTCTATAGATCTGGAAATCATCAGCAAAGATATGATAAGTGAAAGTGATAAAGTGAAGAGTACTAGGAGCCCAATCATGGGCCACACAATTAGGGGAAATAATGTGGATAAAAGGCTGGCAATGGAGACTGAGAAGGGGTGATTAAAGTAGGATGAAGAGAGCCAAGAGAGTAATGAATCATCAGGAAGAGAAGAATATACAATAGGGAATGTCCAAAAGTGTCACGTTCTAGAGTAGGTTTTGTCCAACAGTGCAGGTCTGTACATTCTCTCCATTTCACACTTGACTAGAATATGATGAGCCTAAATTCCTTGTCCAGGGTTATCCAGATAGTATATGGCAAAGGTAAGAGGTGTTTCTGGATCTCTGGACAGGTACAGATATTGCCATGGTGTTACTCAAATTACAAATATGTAAAATATCCCTGACACATAATAATCACTTAGGGAAAAGTTGTGTTTTGGGTGTTATTACATGTTAAAAACTAGCTACCCGCCATGACAGGAAAGAACTCTTAAGAAGTTCTTCCTGTTACTTTTGCTGGATCCTACTCCCAGTCAAATATCTGAACTGAGCTCCTTTCTCCTCTCCTTTCCTGTTTCTTCTCCTCTCCTTTTCTCCTCTCCTCTCTTCTTCTCTTTTCCTTTCCTCTACTCTACTTTCTTCCCTCTATTTCCACTTGAGACTCCTCTTGCCAGAGAAAATTTTATCCAATTTTCTGGATATATAATTATATAAAACAGATATACAAATCAAACAGTGACTAATAGTAAATCATAATCTATTGACCCCCACATTCAATGACATGATCCCATAAGGGGTCACAACTCACAGTTTCAGGAGTTTTTCCTTTATACCTTTCTTGGTGATCTTTTTAACTCCTGTATAGTTCATGACTCTCTCTCTGCCTATGATTTTCAAATATCAATCTGCCCTTTTCCAATCTCACATCTAAAATTGTCTTTCAGATATCTCATGATAGAAGTACAGTAGATATCTCAAACCCAGTGTGTCCATAGGAGAATTCATTATCTTTGCCCCTAGATCTTCCTTACTTCCTACCTTCAGTCTTACCATAGCGGATAACAGCATCCTCCCAGGCCCTCAGGTTTACAACTCGAATGTCATCCTCATTTCCTCTTAATTCCCACATCCAACCCATTTCCAAGGCCTCCACATTTAACCTTCGGAACACTTCTTAACTCACCTCCTTTTCTCTGGCACTGCCAATATTCCAATGTAGGCCCCCATCACCTTATGCCCTATCCCTAAGACACTAAGCAGTTACATATGTCCTGGAACCTTTTAGATATTTAATAAATGATTACGGTTGAATTTAATGCATTTCTAAGCTTTTAATAATCATCAAATTTGTAAATATAAATAAGACTTGGTGTTTTCATTTATTTGCTAGCACCTTCAAAAATAATTGCTTTGGTTCTCTACTGAGAATTCAAATATTTATAAAATTCAAAAGAGCTTTGTACCCCATTTATTCTATACTTAATAGTCCAAATTAAAGTAAATGATCTTTTTTCATGTGATTATCTACCACAAAAGAAAACTGAACCGAGGCCTGATTTAATAATTTGCTAATTGTTGTTCTCTGCTGCATTCATTAGCCTGCAGGCAATGCTCAGTAAGTATGCTTCCTATGCATAACTTGGATATTGCTTACCTCTTAAAGAATGGCTTCTTTACCATCCCATTCATTATAGTTTCCATAGCCAGGAACTCCTAGCATTGTTAAGAGAATGTGTAATTTCAGGTTTCTTTCTACTTTGTTTTGGATTTTATCAGTTTAGTTGTTTAAAGATTTTGTTTGAATAAAATATCTGGCCAGTCAAAAGCTCTTGTTTTTGAGACGCCATAGCTCTGAAATGTTCATTTCTATATGACAAGTTCCTTAATTCTCTCCCTACCTGGTTGCTTAGGACCTTTCTTCACAAAAATTCAGATTTCTGACATATTTTCCAGTTCTCAGTCTATGATTCTTTTTTTTTTAATTATAGCTTTTTATTTACAATATATATGCATAGGTAATTTTTCAGCATTGACAATTGCAAATCCTTTTGTTCCAACTTTTTCCCTCCTTCCCCCCCACCTTTCCCCAGATGGCAGGTTGACCAATACATGTTAAATATGTTAAAGTATAAGTTAAATACAATATATGTATTACATGTCCAAACAGTTAATTTGTTGTATAAAAAGAGTCGGTCAGTCTATGATTCTAAAAAAAAGAAAAAAATTAAAGTAGTAGCTTGAGGGAAAATATTTGTAGTTTTCCTACTTATGGAGTATTGTTTTCCTTGAGACATTCCTTTGGGACAACTCAGCACTAAGGACCACAGCAGCCCTGTCCCACACCAAGAGAAAAGTATTGTTATTTGTTTATTGTTTTAGTTGCAGTAGAAAATGGGTTGTCCAGTAAATACTAGCATTTTATGAAAATGGCGTAGTAGTAATCCAAGAACTATATGAACACAATTACAAAATACTTCTCACGCAAATAAAATCAGATCTAAACAATTGAGAAAATATCACTTGTTGATGGCTAGACCGAGCTAATATAATAAAAATGACAATTCTGCCTAAATTGGTCTACTTGTTCAATACTTTACCAATCAAATTTCCAAAACATTTTTTATAGAACTAGAAAAAAATAATAACAAAATTCATCTGTAAGAATAAAAGGTCAAGAATATCAAGGGAATCAATGAAAAAAAATTACAAAGAATGATGGCTTAGCAGTATCAAATGTAAAACTATATTATAAAGCAGCAGTAATTTGATACTAAGAAATTGAGTGGTGGATCAATGAAATAGATTAGATACACATGACACAATAATCAAGGCCTATGACAATCTAATATTTGATAAACTCCAAAACACCAACTTCTGGAATAAGAACTCATTATTTGACAAAAATTGCTGGGAAAACTGGAAATCAATATGTCAGAAAAATGACATATTGTCATACTAAACTAAGATCAAAATGGATACATGATTTGGGCATAAAGGATGATGTCATGAACAAATGAGAAGAAAAAGGGATAATTTACCTCTCAGATCTTTGGAGAAGAGAGGAATTTATGAGCAAAGAAAAACTAGAGAACACTATGGAAGGTAAAATGGACAATTATGATCCCATTAAATTAAAAAGGTTTTGCACAAACAAAACTAACAGAAACAAGATTAAAAGGGAAGTACAAGGGTGGGGAAAAAATCTTTATAGCCAGTTCTCTCTGATAAAGATCTCATTACTAAAATATATGAAGAAAATGACTATTGATAAATAGTCAAAGGATAGGAACAGACAATTTTCAGGTGACAAAATTCAAGCCATTTATAATAATATGAAAAAATGTTCTAAATTACTATTTATTAGAAAAATGCAAATTATAACAACTCTGAGATATCACCACTCAGATTGGCTAAGATGATAGGAAAAACTGATGATAGATGTTGGAGAGGATGTGGGTTAACTGGGACTCTAATGCATCATTGATGGAGTTGTGAAATGATCCAACCATTCTGGAAAGCAATATGGAACTGTGACCAAAGGGCTATCAAAGTGTTCATACCTTTTTGATCCAGCATTGTCATTGCTGAGTCTGTATCCCAAGGAAATCCTAAAGGAGGGAAAAAGATCCAAATGTACAAAAATGTTTGTGGCAACTCTTTTTGTAGTAGAAAAGAATTGGAAAAAGAGTGGATGTCCATCAGTTGAGAATTGTAAAGTACGGGCTAGCTCCTTAGAGGACCTCAGGGTCAGCCAGCATCAGGATAAATCAAAGTTCTTGGTCTTTAGGAAGAGAAGTGAAGGAGGCAGGCAAGCTGCATCCATCCAAGATTTTGGAGTCTGGAGTCTCCAGCCTCTCTCCTCCTCATTTTGTCACCAAGTGCCTCTCACTTCTCTCCCTCTGTTCTCCACTCCTTGACTATGATTATCTCACTAACAAATATTCAGCAAGAACCAATGGTGAGGAGAGCCATCATCCAAATATATGCTAGTAGAGCTATTGTCCCACATTGCATAGGTAGCCTTAAGTGCTCTCTTGTCTGATTCAGAGTTTCAGTCCTCTACAGAGAATGGCTGAACAAGCTGTGATACAGGAAGATAATGGACTATTATTTTTCTATTTAAAAAATGGTGAACAAGCTGATTATAGAAAGGTCTGGAAAGATTTACATGGACTGATGCTGAACAAAACAAGCAGAACCAGGAATATATTATACACAATAACAGCAAGAATGTGCGATGATCAACTAGGAAAGGCTTAATTCTTCTCAGTGGTTCAGTGATCCAAAGCAATGCCAACAGACTGGACAGAAAATGCCATCTGCATCTAGAAAAAAAATTAAGGAGACCGAATGTAAATTAACACATACTATGTTCACTTTTTTTTTTCTGTTTTGTTTTGTTTTGTTTTGTTTTTTTAATCTCTGCCATTGCTTTTCCCTTTTGCTCTGATTTTTCTCTTCCATCATGATTCATAAAGCAATGTGTATTAAAAATAAAATAAATAAACTTAAAAAAGAAAAAGAAAGAAAGGAAATAGCATCATAGTTGGAAGAGCAGGAATTATTCATCTTTGTAACCTTTGGAAGTAGGACAATACTGAATTCATAGTCTCATGTATTTAAAACTGGAAGTTATAAAGCCCAACTATTTCACTTTAAAGATAAGCTAGAAAGAGGCCCAGAAACATTTCATAACTTGTCGTGAATCACAAAGCTGCTAAGTGGCAGTACTAGAGTTTAAACCTGGGTCGTTAACATGGAATCGCTGTCCCACTGTGCCTCACTACATCAATCTACTATGTATTAATGGCCACCAGAGGCAATACATACATATGTCAATGTCTATTTTCTTTGCACATAATTCTGAGAGAAACATCATTTAAAAAATGAATTATTATCTTTTATATTACCTCCACAGATCCTACCATAATTTTCAATAGAAGTAATTATATGAGTATAAGGGGGAAATCCTAGGAACATACTTCTAGAGCTACGCTGTGTTTATGATCATTGATATTAGAAAACAGAATTGCCATCTGCACCTACCAAATTCTTTTTTAAATATTAAAACTAATCCCTGCCTTTTCTCCCCCACCCCTATTACATTGTATTAAATTAAAAACTTCTCTTTCTAGTTTTGCCACTAGTGGTCATCACAACAAAGCACTTCCTATTTGCTCATGTGTTAATCAGTTTTAGAAACAGTATATACAATTTCCGATAAATTGTGTTTAGAAGAGATTTGATTTTTTTTTCATCCCCCAAATGCTTGAAAATGTTATTAAGAGGATTGCTTAAAAAAAGTTGAGTGGTAATCCTGGGTTCATATATACATCAAAATATATATTCATTTTTGTGCACATTTTACAAAAGACAGTGGTAAATTAGAGTGTATTCAGAATAGGTTGGGGGTGAAATCATACCTTTTTAAAGGAATGTTAAAAAAATAATTAGCACTTTTTTGCTTGGAGAATAAAAACTTTAGTAGTTGGGGCTAAAGGTTTCAATCAGTAGGAGGACATTATAGCTGCTGTAATACAAATGAAAGAGTGTTGAATTTGTAGCAAAAGAATTTGAATTCAAATTCTGGCTTTGTACCATACTACCTTGTGTATTGTGGAGTAAGTTACTTTACCTATTTGACCTTGATGATCTCATTTGTACAATGAATGGGTTTGTGTCAAACCTGTTAGGTCTTTTCTTTTTAGCTCTAAATCTAAGATAATAAAAAACATGAAAGGATGTCTTGGGGAAGAAAAGTTGACTTGTTTTGAGGTTTTGCTGTTTTTGCTATTGCTAATATTTTTGTTTTGATATTTTATTTACCTCCCTTTAGTTTCTTTTTTGTTTCCCCTTCATGACAAAACCAGGGGGAGACATTGATTGGAAAGAAGTCAGTTTAGCTTAGGTCTCAGAAAAGACATACTAAAATTATACTTGTCCGAAGTAGGAATTGGTTCTGTCAAGAAGTGGTAGCTTGTCACTTCCTGATATGTTCCAGCAAGGACTGAATGACCACTCAATGGATATTTTATGAAAGGGACTATTAACCTATAGGCTGTACTAGGTAACTATTGAGTCCTCTTTCATTTAACATGCTGTGATCTTAACAATATCTACTTTAGAGCTGAAGTCCATTCAGGAGAAAATAAGTTAATATCCATGACTTTTCTGTGATTCCTTTTTTCTCTCTACTGCCAAATAATCACTCAAAAAGGTTTGGGAAAGCTTTACTTCACTGTAGGTTTTATATTTGACTTTTAAAACAGAGTAAAATATTTTCTCATCTTTTCTTTTTTATTATTTTATCTCTAGACACTAGCCAGCAAATCAGGTGAAAAAAGTATTAGGTTTTCCTCCTGTGGCAAATTTCCCAGATGGTGTGGGCTATGAAATAGTCCTCATCTTTGTCTCTTGGCACATTGAAATCCATTCAAAACTTTGTGAATTGAGTCACATTCTATCGAAGAGACATTGGATTTAGCTCACTAGATTAGATTCAGTGAAAAGAGACCAGATTCAACTTTAAAGCTCAATAAAATTACTTGCTATATTGTTTCTGCTGATTTGTACTAAGGACGAAGGAAAACTATTCAGTGGAAGTTCATTTTTAACATTAATATGTAACAGTCTAGACAGTGATTCTGATTCCTGCAGGAGTAGCTTTAGAATATAGATGACAGCCTACTTTTACAAAATGATACATCTATCAAGGGTTTGGTTATGATTAAGTTAGATTTTTTCCCCCGTTTCAATGAAATTACCATATCATTATTATGCCAAGAAGCCCACTACTGTCTGCTCATTCCTTCTCTCCCCACACAACTACTGCCTTTATCACTGGTGATAACATGAGGGCTGTCTTCAAGTATTTGCAAGGTTGCCACATGGAAGAGGGAATACTTGGTTTGTTCAGTTCGGCCCCAGAGGATGGAATTGGGCTTGGTGATTGGATGTGGTACAGAGACATAATTGGGCACATTCTTTATAATTAGTTATCCAGATGTGGGAAAAGCTGTCTTTAGAGGACAAAATGAGAATGAATTGTCCATCACTGAGTGAAATCACCTTGGCTGTATGTGTTACAGAATTGATTCTTGTCCATTTATGAGTTTGACTGAACTCCTTATGGAGAGCCCTTTCATTTTGGAAATTCTAGGATATACTATAAGAGAGATTTTATGAAAAGTTATCCAGTTTTACACTGGTTACCAATAATAGCATTAATATGCAGCTAGGTGGCTTAGTTCATAGAGTGCCAGGCATAGAGTCAGGAAAATTTCTCTTCATGAAATGAAAGCCAGCCTCGGACACTTGCTAGCTGGATGGCTCTAGCTAAGTCTCTTAATACTGTTTGCCCCTGTTTCTGGCAAACCACTGCAGTCTCTTTGCCAAGAAAACACCAAATGGGGTCACAAAGAGTTGGACATATTGACTTGACTCAATAATAACATCATGTCATTAATCACTGAATTGGGAATGGATGTTCAAAAGATGGATCTTCCCAAACTTTAGCCTTTCAGAGATCCTGTTAATATTAATTTATGTTAATGTTAATGATGATGGCAATGATCATAAAATTCCAGAGTAAGATATGAAGAGCCAGAAGGGACTTTAGTGGACCATCAGGTCCAAACCTCTCATTTTCTAGATTAGGAAACTGATGCCCAGAGGGTTTAGACCCACAAAACTAGTTAGTATCTGAAACAGGATTCAAACTCACATCTTCCTGAATCCATCTCCAGGAAATTAGCCAATGGATGATGGCTAATGTTTCTAATGGTGACAATGTTATCAATTAAGATGCTGACTGACATCCTTTAAGATGTGAAATATACCTTACACATATTTTCTAATTGGATTCTCCAAAATAGGCCTATGATCTTATCAATTTTATTGATAAGAAAAAGTGGAACCCAGAGATGTTAAATGATTTTTATGCAGTTAGTAAGTGTATGAATCAGGATAGAAACTCAAGTCTTCATGAATCATAAAATATTAGATAAGGAAGGATCCTTAGAGATCACTCTCCTTCCTATTATGCAGATGAAGCAAATGACTATCTCTAAGTAATTTACCCAGAGCTATACGATTGATTCCTATCATATCTGTGGTTTCCCAATTCCATCTACACCACAGGATTATTGTAAGGCTTAAATGAGATAATATTTGTAACATGCTTAAGACAGTACCTGGCACATAAATGCCTCATTACTTCCCTTCCCATGCTTACTGTTCTTTTCACTCTATGTGGTACTACAATACTTTTTTTTTATCTCTAATATCTGAAAGTGCTAGACATATGCATAAAGTTTAAAAATAGAAATCATGCTGTGTAGAAATCATGGATGAAAAATGTTATTTTGAACTTTGTGGGTTTAAATCAAGACAGATAAAAAAATAAAACTGTTGCCCAAAAAACCTGTATTTGTTGGACTTCACTTTCAAAGGTCCCAGGGCAGTTGATAAATGGCACAAATAATAAATGAAAAACTACCAGAGGAAACGAGTTTTCTGGTTATCATATTTTCCTAGGTCCTGAGAGAACCTGACTGATCAAATTTAAACATTTAAATGAAAGATCAGAATATTGAATCCAATGCTTGCACTCAAAACCATTTTCAAGGAAATAGTTTACCAACCGTCTATGAGTCTTAATCATGTGATGATATACCATGTGGTGTCTCTGGATCACCTCTATAAATTCTGTCCTCCTTTTTCTTGCAGACCTCCAATGACACTTTTGAGATTCCTCTCACGTTGACTGGAACTGTTGTATTGAGGAAGAGACTTAATTATGAAGATAAGACCCGTTATTATGTCATCGTTCAAGCTAATGTGAGTATTCTCCATTGGTTAATACCGAATTGCACCATTCCCTTTGAAAAATGTGTCTATGTATATGTACGTATGACAGATATATGAAGAAACCAAACAATAATCCTTGAAAGATGTAGTAAAACAGAGAGAGCTCAGTACAAGAACTTTCTGATTATTAATTTCAAGTAAGTTATAAAATAGAGATATATGTTCTCGATGCTAGTATAGAGTCGAGCTTGTTTTGCTACCTTAGATTCTTTAATAGTCAGATTGGTGAAGGCAATGAATCCTGAATTGGAGTATTTTATTTTTAAGTACACAATAAAAAGTACAGGTTAAAAAAATTAACCAAAAGTTAGTGAAAATGGAGATGAAGTTGATTTTCTCCATGCAAGATCACAGACTATCTGAAATCTCTTATGAAGAGTATTCTATAGATTTGAGATTTAGAACTTCTACTATGATAGATATAAAAAAGAATCACATAATCAGAAAAGAGTAGAGCTAGTCTAATTCAATAGATATTTATTAAGCACCTACTATGTGCCAGGCATTTGCGATATAATTCATGAAAAAGAAAGATTCTCTACCCTTGAGGAGTTCACAATGTAAAGAGAGAAACAACACACAATAGAAGAATGAAAAATGTGGGGGGGGGGAAGAGCAAGAAGGGATGGAGCAACAGAGGGTACCCAGTGCTCAGCACCTGAGCATTTTATTATATGGAATTTAAACTGGGCAGGGCAGCACGTTATTGTTCTAGGTAAGGAATAGTGCATGCTGAAAGTATAGTTTCCACTCTTTATTTAAAAAAAGACATTGGGAGAAGTTTGATTCTGTATCCTTCAGCACTCCAATCAGAGGAGAGAAGAGACTGCAGAAGATCCTGTCAATCAGCTCTTGAGTTAGCAGCATCTTGAGTTTAGAAGTGAGGAACTTATCTTGGGTGGGCCATTTGCTTCCAGTAGATTTTCAATCAGGCAAGGCAGTAGAAGAAAAATCAGGACTGCCTTTAAGACTGCACTTCAGTCCCATAATAGCCCTTTCAAGAAAAAAAATTCAATTCCCACAAATGTGATCTCTATGAAGGTTCTAAGAACAGATGGATAATAGCTGTCCATGATAACAAGAGTGAAGGAGTTACCATTTCTATTCTGGCAGAGAGAGAGAACAACAACAACAAAAAAGATCTGAGATCAACCAAAACATTGGTGCATCTTATCCTCTGAATTCAGCAAAATTGACTTAATCAGAGTTAGAGGAAAGAAACACACTTTTAGGTATTTACTGTTGAAAATGTCATTTCTCTAAATTACTTTTTCTTTGATATATCGACATTTGGAAAAAAACAGAAAAAAATGGCTTAGTCTTTCAATTTGAATTAACAAAGCAGAAGTATTTTATGTCAAAATATCATAGAATGTCAGTGTTGAAAGGAACCTCCTAACTTCTTCAAGCTGATTCTGCTGTTCTTGAAGTCATTCTGTAACATCTCAGTTAATTTCTCCACCATGCTTTGCTTAAATATTCCTTTTGTTGTTTTTTGAACATTTTAGTCATATCTGGCCTTTTATGACCCCATTTTGGGTTTTCTTGATAAAATATACTAGATTGATACATTATTTCCTTCTCTGAGTCATTTTACAGATGGAGAAACTGAGACAAAGAGTTAAGAGACTTAACCAGGTTCACTAGATAGTGAGTGTCTAAGACCAAATTTGAATTTAGTAATTGTTGACCCCAGAAAAGGATTGTAATTGTTGCATCACCTAACAGCTCTGAACACATCTAATGAAGTATAAGATGTTATTTTATTATTTAATTATATTCCTGAAAACAATGTTTATTTAAAAAGAAAACACTATTCCTTACCTAGAACAATAAGCCAACGTCTTTTCCTCCTACCTTTTGTTCCTACTTATCTTTTTGGAGTTAAGAATAATAAGGTAGATACCATGTTTAAATAAAAATAATTTAAATACTGGAAGAAACCTTCATTGTACCCCTGTTTTCAGTTTTTTTTTTCATCAACTAATTTTCATTGTAAAAGCTATTAAGCCATCTCATTCTCTTTATACTCTCCTAATAGAAGTCATTTCCCCCCATTTTTCTTTTCTTAAAACTGTTTCTCCCAAGCTGAACGATCAGTTCCACATATGGTCTGGCCAGTCCATAAGATGGTAAAACTTCCAATTTCCTTGTTCTGAATATTTCTATTCACTACTTCTTCTATGTATATAGCATATGTTTCCAAAAGAGGCTACATCATTTTCTGAAGATTACAGTATATCCTAAATCAACCAAGCATTTTATTATAATTATTCTTTTATTTCTTATTTACTAATTACATTTATTCTGTAATCAAAAAATAGTTTTGCAGAAGGAAAAGTAAGCAAAAGAACTAAAACAAGTAAGACACAGAAAATGAATTTCATTTATCTTTGATCTGTAATAATCTTACCATAGAGGTGAGTCAATTTTCAATTTGTTATTTCATGTTTAACAGTTTTCAGAAAGGAAAAGAATAGACTTTCTTTGTTATATTTGGTTTTGCAGTGTGAAAAACTTTTTCAAAGTTTTTGTTTGTCTTCAGACATATTCTAATGGGAAAATGATGACTGTTTAATTTATAAGATCCCTTCTACTTAACTATAAACAATGTCAGGCAAGGTAAATATCCAATTCCTCCTCAAATCTTTAAGTTCTTTAACCAATGCACAAAACTAGACTTCTGAAAAACATAGCACTTCTTTGTCCTTAGGATTATTTTTAGTTTGGAAATATATTTTCTCTAGAAAATCATTGTTCCAATTTGTACTGTATACCAAGGCTCATGTCAATTGGTTGAAAATAGCAGAGAAAAAAGAAGACAAGATCCTTGCCCTTGGGGAATATGGACTTCTAAGGGGAAGAGGATAATAGAGTAAGCATCTATTAATCATATATTATGTACCAGACACTACACTAAGCACTTTACAAATAGAATATCCTTTAATCCTCATAGAATTCTTAAAAATGCTGCTATTATTTCTATTTTACATTTGAGAAAACTGAGGCAGACAGAAGTTAAGTGATCTGCCAAGCATCAATAGCTACTAATAATCTGAGGCAGGATTTATTGGTTCCAGGACTATCCTGATTCCAATTTTATCTATTGTGTCAATTAATTTCCAAAAAGGCAATTTTAAATTTAATATAAACATAAATTAATGCAAGTGAACAAGTGGTTTTCAAGTTGAATATGTGCTGCTTTACTTTAGAGACTATTTCATTTATGTCTTTGTATCACCAATACTTTAAAAGTTTTGGCCCAGAACATTAATACATGTTTACCAGTATGAGCCAAACTGACTTGCACTTAACTTAATTTCAGTGTATGATATGTTTTGATTTTCCAGTAATTCTCTTTAAATGTTCCAAAGGATTTTTGTTTTGCCTGTTCATTTTCTCTTTTTTTCTTATATTGTAATGCCAGAGAAACTGAGGCAAGATAGCAATTAGCGGGTTTTAATATTTTATTGGAGAGCTTAGATTAATTGACTGGATTGGACTCATGTCTCAAAGAATCCAGCAGCAAATGAAGAATTCCAGGGATTTTTATACAACTCTAGCTATCAGAGAAACAAAGGGAGGGGTGGAGAGAGCACTGGTGAGTGAGAATTTGCAGGAACGGACTATAAATTTGGTTTCTACAGGTTGGGAGTAAGGACCATAAATTTTATTAAGTTGGGAGTCAAGAAAGTGGTCAAATTAGAGACAGAAAGTCTGGAACAAGAGATATGCTTACCTATCTCTAAATAAGCTATCTGGAATTTATGGCTTTGTGGAATGCTAATGGTCAGGGCTCCCAGCCCTAATTTATATCAATCCTAATGGTCAGGAAAAAGGGTGAGGGGCGTAGAATAATAATTCAGGGAAATTGAGATATTATACTTCAGGGAAACTAATGCAGGGAAGCCGAGGTATCATAATTCAGGGAAACTGAAGCAGAACAATTCAAGGAAACTGTGGCATAATAATATGATCATAATGCCCACTATGTGTTTTTGAATGCTATCATCCCCTCTCAAATCAAATTATTTTATAAAATTTTCTCTTTATTTCTCATATTTTCCCATAATTTAATTGCATTAAAATATCTCATGGACTATGAACACAAATTGCTAATAATCATTTGAAAACATATAAAAAACTTTCCAGTTATCAAAAGTTGTAACTAAAACAAACTTTGAAAAAGCACTAAATGCCAATCAAATAGGCAAAAACAATTCTAGGCAATGAAACTCAGTTCTGGGAGAGCCATAGGGAAAACACTCATCAAGTACTAGTAAAATTGTAAATAGCAATACCAATAATAACAACAATTTGGCAAAGTGCAGTAAAATAACCATTTCCTTTGACTCAATAAAACCATTGCTCTTGGTGATAGCCTGAAAACATAAGTCTATATCTCTCCCCTACTCTATAAACTAAGTGGCTCCCTAGAGCTTTTAGGTCATATACCAACTCCTTGGTTTATAGCTTTTTCTAGACTAATTCCAACCTACTTTTCCATACTCATTTCCTGTTAGTCTCCTTTGTACTCTTTAGCCTGGCCAGAGGGGCTTTCTTGTTTTTCCCCTAGATGATATTTCATCTCCTAACTTGTAAGACAAGTCTGGACTGAACTGCCTCCTCACTCTTACTTCTGATTCCCTCACTAACTCTAAAATTCAGTTCAGGTGGCACATCACAAGAAGCCCTTCCTGAGTCCCCACTTTCCTTGAACTATCCCCTCATATTTGCCTCCTCCCCCCCAGTTGTTGTTGTGTTCAGTCATTCACTCTTGGTGACACAGTGGATCACTAATATCACCCATGGACTTTTCTTGGCAAATATACTGGAGTATTTGTTCCATTTCCTTCTCCCTCCCCAGAGACCCCTGTGATGAAAATTGAATATGGTCACATATATTACTAAATACTAAATGTAGAAATTGTTTCCCCCAATAGAAGGAAATAGGCTTTATGTTAAGAACTGTATTATTTTATATTTATATCCCTTATGTCTACCATAGTACTGAACTTGCTGTTGATACTTCATAAATACAGATATAGCTTGTTGAGAAGAGCCTGAAAGTATAATTGAAATCAATGGTGAAAAAAGAGTTATCTTAGTCAAAGATATTCAGAGTAATAATAATTTTGATTGCTCAAGCTAGGGAGCAGAATAAATATTCAACTAATGGGGAGTAGTTGATATTTTGGTGAGATTTTAAGTGGAAATTTTGCTTAAATAAAACTGTTTTTGTACGTTTAGATATGTGAATTATATGACTATACTCTATAGGATCTGAGCTTTCTTCCTTATTTTCTTTTGCCTTTTCATTTCTCTTCAAAGTTCTCCCACAAAATCAAATGGTGTTCCCTTAAAATATAAAATGTCCACTTCTACTTTCCACGTTCCATGTACAAGTATCATGATCTTCTTTGCTTTTAACTAAAAGAAGTTAGTGCTAGAAAAGCTACTATTGTCAGCCAGAACATTGTCCCACAGATTTGACTTGATCCCTAGGTTAGACTTATTTGCAAACTATGAAACAGAAGTCCCAGGAATCATATTGCATTGTGATAGGTGCCAGCTTCAGTCCTAAAGCTTTTATTAAAGTCACATTCTTGACACAGAGGTGCATGAGTCTGGACAGCCTGTTAAGCTTGCAGTGGCTTCAGGAAGCTCTTTAAGATATGGGTACTGATCTGTTTTGTTAGAGGAAGTTATTTCTTGCAGGCTTCCTAAACCAATATAATTAGAAGTCATGGCTTCCCCCTCAAAGAAAAAGAAAAAAAAAAAAAGAAAGAAAAAAAAAAGAAAAAGAAAAAGAATGAATGAGCTCTTTTATCTTCCTCAATAAAACTGTCCCTAAAATTAAGTGTTATTCTTTCTGTCATCCTCATTTAGCATAATAGAACTAGTAAATGCATAATAAATATGTAAGGATTGACTAAACCCCTAAAATTAAGACTAATTCTTATTTGGAAACTGCATCAGTTAAGGCTTCAAAATACATACAGAAAGAAGATACTAAACAGGGATTGTATGTTGTTTCTAAAAAGTTTTGCAAAGTAAATGTTTTAATCTATCAAGGAATTTTAAAAATATATAAAACTGCTTATCTGATATATCATCTACTTCTTCCATAAAAAATTCAATTAGCAAGCATTTATTCAGAGTTTCTCACATGTCATTCTCTGGGAAAATATCTAAGGAAAACCATAGCCCTCCCATGTGTTAATATTTTATGTTATTCTCATTCATGTTGTACCATAAAACCTCTACAGAGAATTTCCCCAACAATCTTCAATCACTTTTCATTTTCTTTTATCACACAATAGATAGATAATAAAGTTGGGCTAGTTTTTGGTCCAAATTCAATTTTAGCCACCAGGTGGTGCTGGGATGCACTTAACTGATCCTGCTCACTAATCATAATTTACTCTTAATTATCCTCTGATCTTCTTGAAAATTAAGTGTTCTTTCCAACACCATAAGGTGAAAATGAAGAAGAGGAAAGTTCTAGGAATGGAGGACAGTGAATAGAAACATGCAGAGTAAGGAGATGGAATTATCAGTTTAAGGAGGTTAGTGTCCTTATATCAGAGAACACAGGACAAGATGTGGAAGGTTTAGTGAAATTAACAGAGTGGGAATGGTTAGAGGGTTAGGAAAGATTTTTAAAATGAAACAGAGGATTTTATATGTGATTCTGGATACAATAGGGAGCCACCAGCATAGGTTGAATGGGCTGGGAAGTGAATATGTCATAAATAAATGTGTGATTTTTTGAAGATCAATTTGATCTAAGTAAAGAAGGGACTAAAAATAGGTTAAGAAATCCAACTAGTAAGTACTGAAATATTCTAGGCATAAGGCAGTGAAGACTTACACCAGAATGGTGCAAAATTCTGAGGAGGAGATATATAAGAGAGATATTTGGGATCACTGGAATATAAAAAGAACAGTGTGTTGGGAGTAATTTAATCACTGACTACAAGTACACTTTAATTCCCTATCCTGGTTCAGTCTGGGGATGGAGATTTCCTGGGGCAGGAAGAAGCTGTGTGGTGCATGAACAGAATGAGGTACTCATACAAAAGCAAATTTACTCATGGAATTTGAATAGTCAATTTGAATAGTACCTAGTATGACCCTTGGAAGCCAGAGACAAACAGTATAGATTTATAACTAGCTATCCAGGTGGCTAATTTGCCTTCTTTATATCATTCATATATTTTATCAACATATTTATGTCTAAGATTATGGATTTATAAGATTAACAATAATAGCAGAGGTATATTTGCATATAGATATAAATATGGCTATATGAATCAGAAAACAATTCTTTGCCTCATAGGAAAATCTAATGAAAAAATATAGAAACATATATCTAAAATCTTCTATCCTTTAAGGTTAAAATATATATCTTAGCAATTAATATCCTAAATAAATATAATTATAAACCCAGGAAAATGTGATGGAGCAATATGATTCATCACTTACTATGCTCAATTCATGAAAATTAGAGATGAAACTCTAGAAAAAAGCCAAAAAATAAACAAATTAATAAATTAGGTAAAAAGCCCTGATGTGTTTAACAACACCACACAGAAAAGAAGCCAGTTTTTAAAAGGGTTTAAAATAGTAAATGACTGATTGTCCATCTATCTTGAGTCAGCAGAAGGATGATAAAAGCTTCTACATCTTGAGGTAGTTTTGTAAGAGTTGTATCATTGATAATGATTCTAATTACATTCTAATTACTCCTCCTTCCTTTTTTTGTGCTGCAAATGCCTGATAATGTAATTAAATAACACTTAATTTAATTAAACAACTTCTCTCTCTCTGAGGGAGTCTTCTTGATGCTCTGGCACACTTTTGAAAGCCAGAGGGCTAGAATATCCAGACATTAGGAATTCTCCTTTTTCCATTTTTAATAAAATGAAAATTTCTGTGTCATTTAAAATATATAAGGAAGTATAAAAGTAAGAAGAGAAAAGACTGAGTGAGAAAGAGAGGAAAGTAGGAAGAAATAAGGAATGAAGGAAAGAAGGAAGCAAGGAACAAGTAAACAAGGAATGAAGTGAGTAGTGAAGAAAGTAGAGAAGGAGAAAAGGAGGAATAAAAGGAAGGAAGCAAGGAACAAGGAAGCAAGGAAAAAAGTAAAAAAGTGAAGAAGGTAGGGAGGGAGAAAGGAATCAAGGAAGGGAGGGAGGGAAGAAGGAAGAAAAAAGGAAGGAAGGAAAGAAGGAAGGAAGGAAGAAAGGAAGGAACAAATATGGGAGGAAAAAAAGGAAGAAAAGAAAGGAGAGAGGAAGGAATGGGAGAAGGAAGGGAGAGAGAAAAAGAGAGAGGAGGGAAAGAAGAAAGAAAGAAATGAAAAGGGGAAATAAAGGGAGATAGAGGAGAAGAGAGAATATCCCATGAATTCCTCAATAGCAGCCTCAAATTCTTTCTATAAAGCCTGTTATCATATGTATTCATTGAGCTAGGACACCATGCACAGTTTCTCATTTCAACATACCTAATATAATGTGGAAAAATGTTCTTGTACATAATTCTAATCTTCACTTTCCTTAACACTATTCTGTACAGTAATAATGATGATAAAATAATAATAGCTGCCTTTTGTAGTGCTGTTTGAGGTTTACAAAACACTACATATTTAATTTAACTCTCACAATAATCCTTTATGGTGGATGCTATTGTTGTTCCTATTTAATAGATAATAATAACTTACATTTATATAGCTTTTTAGGGATTGAATAGTGATTTCCATTTGCTAACTCATTCACTAGTTGAGGAAATAGAGAGTGAATGAGGTTAACTGCCTTGCTCATAGTGACTCCGACCAAGGAATATCCAAAGGCAGATCAAAGCCCGCCATGACAAAGAGCTTGCAGCTTTGCTTTTTGGAGTTAAATTCTTCCTTCCAGAGGTCACAGCATCAGTCAGTAGAAAGTATTGCAATTATCATGAGTCTCTTAGAATCAAGCCCTGTGTCATCAATGAATTGGCCAGCAGCATTGCATCCAAGTTTATAAAAAAGCAGTGTGTCTTTGGTTCTCATTCATCCTAAGATCATAGATTTTGTGCTAGATAGGGCCTGAGAGACAATGAAGTCTAGTCCTATTTTATAGATGAAGAATCTGACACTTGCAGAGGCTGAGTGATGTTTTTATAATCACACAGGAAATTTAACCAACGCCCTCTCAGTCTATTCCCGTGCTCCTTAAACTGAGTTTTGTTCTTAACCTGGGGCCCATGAAGTCTACCTACTGAGGCTCTACTGTTGGTGGTAAGAGAGCCTGTTTACTAAGGGAACTTTAAAGGAGGCAAAGATCCCTGTCATCAGGTGGACTTCTTTTTCCCTTTGATCATCTCATTCTTAAAATTCACAGGCTAGCACATGAGGTGACTCTCCTGCTCCTGACTTAAATTCCCTGCTCATGGCAAAGATAGTGAACATATGGTGTTCCCCTTCAGCTCTTCAGAGAAACTTAGAAAGTCACTGTTTCATTATTGTGTTTTATTTTTCTGGATTCTTTCTTTCTTGTTATTTAGGCTCTGTGATATGGTGTTCCTTTTGTGTGTGTGTGTGGGGGGGGTTATAAGTCAAAAGAATGGATCTATTTTCAAAAATAAGTGATTGAAAAATAAAACTATGAAATGGATGTGTGTGTATGGGAGTGTTTGTGACAGAAAGGGAGAGGGGGGATAGAGAAAATAAGAAAAGAAAGTGAATTAAGTGAATTACGATTGTTTCCTTCCTCATTTGTCTCAGACATCACATAAAATATTATGTAATGGGAAGTTTGTAAATCCCTAAAGGATCTTAATCCTTCCTGCTTTTCTGATATTATGTAAAATCTGGACTGAGAAATTTTGGCAACCCTACACAAGGACCATTTGCTCACCTATTCTATTTCTTTGTTTGAGTTGGATTGTTTTTTTAATAATATAGCCATTCCAAGTCCCTCTGCCCCTTGTTGCATATATCCCAATGGCAGCAAGCTATTTTCTTTGTCAATTAGCAACCTTTATCTCATTGTGTTTTTCTTTTTCCTCCTGGAGACATTTGGTTCTTCTTTTTTTCTACCAAGCAAATAATTTCTTGGCTCATCAAAAAAGCTTTTGTATTTTTCTGTCTTCCGAGCATCTGGTACTCAAAGACCCTGCTTGGGACATTAATCCTGATGGAATATATACAATGCCAGTGATGTTTCCGTCTAATGCATTAAGCTTAACAGTTCAGGCTGTAAAGTGTTTACCTAACAATTCTCTGTCCAAAACTGAAGCTCATATTATATCTCCAATCACATCTGCTTAGCCCCCTTCAGTTAGCTTAGTTCTGCCTTAACTAGGCTTTGTGACACAATGTGATCTGTTTAGCAAATACTTTAGCTTGCATTCAAACTGGCAGGTAAGATTACAGCGGACAGAACCCATTCTTTTAAAATATACAGAATGATGAAATGGCAAGGTGATTTGATCTGTTCAATTAATTTAAAAAATGATTTTATTCCATGAAATTTCATTCTTCTGGTACAAAGATGAGGTACCAACAATAGTTTAAAAAATATTAAATGGTTACTATATAATTAAAAAATGTGGGGAAAGAAACAAAGTGGGAAAGAAAGGCAAAAATATCTCTTGTTCTCCAGGAACTCATAGACTAATGAGGGAGACCTCATGTAAACTTCTGTGCACATGCATTCAGAAGAAATTAGAGGTAATCTCAGAGAGGAAGATAATGGAATTGTGGCAGTCAAAGAAAGGCTTCTTTCAAAGAACAGAATTGGAGTTACAACTTGAAAAAAACCTGGAAGCAAAACTGAAGAGAATATTATGAGCCTAAGGGATAGCCAGTAAAAAGAAATAGAGTTGAGGAGTTGAAATCCAGAGTCTCTGGATCATAAATTCTATGGAGGGAAGTAAAGTAAATGAAGAGCAAGAAGGTAGGAATTGACAAGTCTGGAAAGGACACATGGACACTTTCTACTAGAAGGAAAGAGAATTCACTAACTTCAGACCAAAGTTTATAGGTTAATCCATTATGTTAAAAGCAAGTTAATTCTTTTTGACTTACTTAAATGAATACTTTTAAAATCATAAATCAAAAACTACTCTGTCTTTGACTTGTGATCTTAGAGAGTTTCCTGAACACCAGAGAAATCAGATGATTTACTCATGGTCACACAGTCTAAGGGAAATGAACCCATATCTACTTGATTCCAAGCATACTCATCTACTTTTCTATTGACTTTGTTCACAGACCAATATATGAAATGTAGTAAAACTTTGTTTGTTAGTTTGAACCAATTTTTGGGCAAAGGCAAGCACAGAAATTTAAAAATTACATCAGTGAATTGTCTTCTTCTTCATAGGACCGAGCTCAAAACCTTAATGAACGGAGAACAAGTACTACCACGCTCACAATAGATGTCCTTGATGGAGATGATCTGGGGCCAATGTTTCTTCCTTGTGTCCTAGTGCCCAATACTCGAGACTGCCGCCCTCTCACCTACCAAGCAGCTATTCCAGAACTGAGAACACCGGTAAATATACTCTGGTCTTATTCCTTCCCACTTTACTACTGTAACTAAAAATAAGCATCACTTCAGGGACTGAACAAACCAAATGGGTAAGTTGAATGAAATTGGATACATAGACATTTAAATTGTTTTGTGGATAATTGTCTATAGATGTTCAGAAAGAATGATACATGTGGCCTTCAAAAAGAGACTTTAAGTAATGCAGAAAAATTAGAAAAATATTAATGAAAACATGTGAAAACACAACTTTTCATCTCTATAGATTCATTTATGCTTCATCAGCAAATCTTGGTATATTTTAGTGTATAGTTTTTGTAGTTGTTGTTGTTTTAATTTTCTTTCTAAAGCCCTTAAGAGCCTTAAGATACAATATCCCTACACAATGATCAAAACATGTTCCACTAATGCCTGCAAATACTGAGCTTGGAAAAAAATTCAGCCAATATTCCATAGACATTGAAAAAAAATACTTTAAGAATGGTAAAGCTTAGGATTTGCAGTTATTTAAATTATATATATACATAATTATATATGCATACATACACATTCAGAAATATATACATATATATCCAATTTAATTTCTCCATGACCTCAGGCCCTATTAATGTGTGCCAGTTATGTAAAACTAGCTTATTTCTACTCAGATTTTAGAAATATTAGTGATCATTTGATCCAGGAGTACTTAAATCTTTTGAGTCAGAAACTCTTTTGCCATAATGGGCCTTTTCTTGAAATAATGGTTTTAACTGCAGAAAATAAGATGCATAAAATTGCAAAGGACTATACCCTATATTATATGGACATTACACTATAGGAAATGCAATTATAAGAATATATATTGAAAGTCTGCTAGGTGGTCCAGTGAAGAGAAAACCAAGCTTGGTGTTAGGAAGAACTGAGCTCAAATCCAGCCTCAAATACTCAGTAGCTAAGTGGCCATAGATAAGTCATTTAACTTGTTTGTCTTGATCATTCAGATAATAAAATGGCAATCCAGTTCATTATCTTTGCCAAGAAAACCCCCATATTCAGTTTCCAGTGTCACAAAGAGTCAGGTCTGACTCAATGACTAAAGAACAATATTAATTTAAGGTCAACAGATCATAATCTGAATGATTTCCTAATCTTATCCTCTTTTCTATTCTATATAACTTTCAGAATAAAGTGTTCATTTCTAGACCTTCACTCAGATAGCAGAGACAATTGAATTCAGCCAGAATTTATTAATCATCTACCATGGGCAAGATCCTGGGGAAATGAGATCATACACAGAGAGCAAGTATTTTTTGAACAGTTTACTTTCTACCTGAGATTATGTCATAAAAACAGAAGAGAGTAATCTTGGGGAATTTGAGAAGGAAATAAACCTCAATTTAAAGAGAGGCTTTTGATAAGTGATGGTGCTGAAGAGAAACCTTGAAGGAACTTTAGGATTTAAAATACAAAGCTGGGAAAGGAGTGCTTTCCTGGAACCTGAAATGGATTGTGGTAAAACATTAGATAATGCTGAATCCTAAAAATGAGTAGCCTGCTTGTCTGGATCATCTTTCATATGACGTGGAGCAGTGTTGCATAATTCTAGAAATGTAGGAGGTAGCCAGCCTGTGAAGGTTTTTTTTTTTTTTCAAAACATATGCATGGATAATTTTTCAACATTGACTCTTGCAAAACCTTGTGTTCCACTTCCCCCTCTTCCTCCCATACCCTTCCCTAGGTGGCAAGTAATCCAATATACGCTAAACATGGTAAAATATATATGTTAAATCTAACATATGCATACATTTATACAATTATCTTGCTGCACAGGAAAAATCAGATAAAAAGGGGAAAATAAGAAAGAAAATAAAATGCAAGCTAATAACAACAAAAAGCATGAAAATGCTATGTTATGATCCACACTCAATTCTCACAGAATTCTCTGGGTACAGATAGCTCTCTTCATCACAAGATTATTGGAACCGGTCTGAATCATCTCATTGTTGAAAAGAGCCACATCTATCAAAATTGATCCTCATATAATATTGTTGCTCATTTCACTTAGCATGGTTCATGTAAGACTCTCTAGGCCTCTCTGAAATCATCCTACTGACCATTTCTTATAGAACAATAATATTCCATAACATTCATATACTTTATCTTATTCAGCCGTTCTCCAACTGATGGGTATCCACTCAGTTTCCAGTTTCTTGACACTACAAAAAGGGTTCCCCAAAACATTTTTGCACACATGGATCCCATTTCCTCCTTTGGGATATAAACCCATTAGAAACACTGCTGGATCAAAGGGTACACATTTTGATAGTTCTTTGGGCATAGTTCCAAAGTGCTCTCCAGAAAGATTAGATCAGTTCAGAGTTCCACCAACAATGTATTAGTATCCCGATTTTCCCACATCTCCTCCATCTTTTCCTGTCATCTTTGCCAATCTTAGAGGTATATAGTGGTACTCCAGAGTTGTCTTAATTTCAATTTTTTTGCTCAATAGTGTTTTAAAGCATCTTTTCATATGATTAAAATGGTTTCAATTTCTTCATCTAAAAATTGATCAGTTGGAGAAGGGCTTGAATTCTTTTAAATTTGAATCAATTATTTATATATTTTAGAAATGAGGCTTTTATCATAACGTTTGAATGTAAATTTTTTTCCAGTTTATTGCTTTACTTCTAATCTTGTCTGCATTAGTTTTGTTTGTATAAAAACTTTTTATCTTAATATAATCAAAATTATTTAGTGTTCAATAATGATTTCTAGTTCTTCATTAGTCACAAATTCCTTCCTTCTCCACAAATCGGAGAGGTAAACTATCCTTTGTTCTTCTAATTTGCTTATAATATCACTCCTTATGTCTAAATCAAGAACCCATTTTGATCTTATATTGGTGTATGGTGTATGGTGTTAGGTATGGGTCAATGTCCTAGTTTCTGACATGCTAATTTCCAATTTTCCCAGCAGTTTTTGTCAAATAGTTTGTTCTTATCCCAAAAGCTGAGGTCTTTGGGTTTGTCAAACACTAGATTATAATAGTCTTTGAGTGTTTTGTCCTGTGAACCTAACCTAATTCTATTTCTTAGCCAGTACCAAATGGTTTTGATGACCACTGCTTATAATATAGTTTTAAGTATGGCACAGCTAGACTACCCTCATTGGCTTTTTTTTTTCCATTGATTCCCTTGACATTCTTGGCCTTTTTTTTTCTTCCAGGTGAATTTTGTTTTTAATTTTTTCTAGATCTGTAGAATAATTTATTGGGAGTTTGACTGGTTTGGCACTGAATAAATAGATTGATTTAGGTAGAATTGTCATTTTTATAGTATTTACTCGGCCTACCCATGAACACTTGATATTTTTCTGATTGAGTAGATCTAATTTTATTTGTCTGGAAACTGTTTTATAGTCGTGTTCATATAGTTCCTGACTTTGCCTTGGCACATAGACTCCCAAGTATTTTATATCATTGACATTTTAAATAGAATTTCTTTTTATATCTCTTGCTGTTGGACTTTGTTGGTAATATATAAAAATGGTGATGATTTATGTGGATTTATTTTGTATCCTGCAACTTTATAAAAGTTGTGAATTGTTTCTAATAGTTTTTTTAGTTGATTCTCTAGGATTCTATAAGTATACCATCATCTCATCTACAAAGAGTGATAATTTTGTTTCCTCATTACCAACTCTAATTTCTTTAATCTCCTTTTTTCTCTTATTGCCAAAGCTAACATTTCCAATACAATAGTGAATAGTAATGGTGATAGTGGGCAACCTTGTTTCACCCCTGATTTTAATAGGAATGGTTCTAGTTTGTTTCTATTACATATGATGCTTGCTGATGGTTTTAAATAGATGCTGCTGGTCATTTTATTTTTATTTCTATACTCTCTAGTGTTTTTAATAGGAATGGGTATTGGCTTTTATCTAATCCTTTTTCTGCATCTATTGAGATAATCATATGATTTTTGTTAATTTGGTTATTGATATAGTCAATTATGCCAATAGTTTTCCTAATATTGAACCAGCTCTGAATTCATAGTATAAATCCTACTTGTTTGTGACATATTATCCAGGGGATGGCTTTCTGTAATCTCTTTGCCAATATTTTATTAAGATTTTTGCATCAATATTCATTAGAAAAATTGGTCTGTAATTTTCTTTCTCTGTTTTCATCCTACCTGGTTTAGCTATCAGCACCATATCTGTGCCATAAAAGGAATTTGATAGGAGCCATTCTTTCCCTATTTTTCAAATACTTTGCATAGTACTGGAATTAATTGTTCTTTAAATGTTCAGCAGAATTGTGAAGATCTTTAAATGCTTTGTTTGTTTGTTTGTTTGTTTGGTCATGTATGATTCTTCATGACACCATTTGGGGTTTGCTTGGAAGAAATACTAGCATGGCTGGCCATTTCTACAAATTCTCCATATTATTAACAGATGTGAAAAGTGAGGTAAATGCAATTAATAGACTTTTTCAGAATCACATTGCTAGTATCTGAGATCAGATTTCAACCCAAGAACATAAGTTTTCCTGACTACAGATCTCATGCTCTATCCACTAATTTATCTAGCTGTTCCCCTTAAATACCCTGGAAAGGATTATTTAATCTTTGAGATAATATGGAATCACTAGAATTTACTAAAAATAGGAGTGACATAGTTAGATTTGTGCATTAGAAAAAAAATATTAACAGTTGGGTGAAAAAATGAATTGGAGTGAGTAAGAAAGAAGAAAATAAGTTTTTATTCCATGGCTGCTTTGTGCCAGGCACTGTGCTAAGTGCTTTATAAATATTAAGTAATTTTATGCTCCCAACAACCTAGGAAGGAGATTCTATTATTGTTCAATTTTATAATGAGGAGACTGAAACAGACAGAAGCAAAGTGACTTGGGCAATAATCATTAAGTCACAAAGGGCTGAGGCTAGATTTACATATGTATCTTTCAGACACCAACCTCAGAACTCTATCTACTGTACCATTAAGGTGCCTGTAAAAGGACAGATTTGATGCAGGTGGGCTAAATTAGAAATTTGCTTCAATATTTCAGTTAAAAGTTTAAAAAATAAAAAAAAATTCAGTTAAAAATTCAGTTCAATTCAGTTCAAAATTTCAGGCATAATATTTCATGAGCAACAGTGATTACTTTGTGAGTAGAAAGGAAAAAAAGAGAGAAAAGTGTTGAGTGCTAGAAAACATGAGGTTTAGAGATTGGATATTTAGGAAGAGGGAAATGGCATTGGGTTATGTCCCTGACTGATGGAGCTACATTCTGCAGTAACAAAAGGAAAAATGGGAAGAATAATTGGGGGAAATTAATAATGATGTCTGTTTTGGACATGTTGAGTTTGAGATGTTTAAAAGAAATCTAATTGAAAATGTTCAATAGGCAGATAACACTTTGCCCAAATTCATATGGTGACAGGATATTCAAATATTCTCGATTATATCAAATCAGCTAGATGAACTTTATTATTGTGCTCCCCAAAGCTTATAGATGTGACTATAGAACAATTGTAAATGATATCTGAAAAATCATACATAACAGGTGTACTATGAGATTGAAGAAGGGCAAGTATAGTGATCTGACATAAAACAGAAAAGAATTTAGGCTTCAGTCTTTAAACCAGTGACTTTAGGGGAATCCTATAGCAGAACACTAAAGCAATGATTAGTAAATATCTCAAAAGGGAAATTGGTGACTTCATCAAGAAGGGGTCATGCTAGACTAATGTCAATTCCTTGATTGAGAGGAACTTGAAATTAGAAAATGAAAAGAATATACTGGATAGAGATTGTCCAGGACAAATATTTTTTATAAAATATATCATCCTATTTTTAGAGAGATGATGGAGAAATGTGAACTGGAAGATAACATAGTGGCTGTAGAGAGGCTAGATGAATGGATTAAAAGAATAAGAGGTCAAGGTCAAGGTCAAGAAGGTAGGAGGTTACCCATTCAGGGCAGGGATCTCTTCAAGGCCCTATATTCTGGGCCTTGTTTTCTAGTCCCTTTTATCAATGACTTGGATAAAGGTATCACTGGTAAAGTCAGTAACTTTTCAGATAGCATAAATCTTGGGAATTAGCTAACACACTGGATGACAGAAGCAGGAACCAAAAAGGATTTTTGCAGGTGAAAGAATGAGGGTGAATCTAATAATATGAATGGGATAAATGTGAGGTATTCATTTAGGTACCAAGAAAATGAACACCACAAATATAATACAGGAGAGAGATAAACAGACATCTGAATAGATAAAAAAGATCTGGGGGCTTTTAGTGGATTATAATTGCAAGGAGTCAACAATATGGTAGTCCAGCTAGAAAGCCAAATGCATTCTAGAACTATATTAGGAAGGAAATAAGGAGGTAAAAATCTCATCTTTTTGATCATCCCACTTTCTCTGGGATTTTTTGGAGAACCAGAATTTTAAGAATAACAGTGACAAGCTGCCCATAAAAGATCAAGAAAAGTGGTACAGTTTTTTGACTGAGTCATGACATTAGCAGCTAGGTGGGGGCAACAATGAATAGAGTAGATATGATCTGGGATCAGTAAGACTTGAGATCAAATGCTGCCTCAGACACTTACTAGCTGTATGACACAGGCCAAAGCCACAGTTATTTTCTGCCTCATTTTCTTCCTCTGTGTATTGGATACAATAATAGTACCTATCTTTCAGGATTGTTGTGAGAATTAAATGAAAGCATAATTACAAAACACTTAGCACAATGCATTGCATGTAGTAAGTTCCATATAAGTTTGAACTATTGTTGTTATCATCATGACACATATGGATTAGTTGAAGGAACTGTATATGTGAAGCCTGGGAAAAGAAGGCTGGCAGGTGGAGCATATGAGACATATTAAATACTTGAATGGCTAGCATATGAAGGAAAAATTAGAGTTTTTATTTCTTTAACCTAGAGGAAAGAAAAAACAACAAGAGGAATAAATGAAAGTTTTAAATAACTCAATATCAGCTTAATTTTAGGAATATATTCCCAAAAAAATCTGTCTGGAATGTAGTAGCCTGACCTGACAGGAGGTAATGGAATCCTCCATCTTGGAGCTTTTCAAAGCAGAAGTGAGATGAAGACTTATTAGGTATTTTATAACACGGAAGATTTGTGTGAATGAGATGGGCTTAATAATTCCTTAGACTCCATCTAGCTCTTGAGTTACCTGTTTTGTTAGATAACTCTCAGGAGAGTCTTAAGCTTAGTATAAACATCAAGGAGTCTTCAGCATGCAATTGATAATTGAATTCATGGCATCTTCTGAGATAAGAAAGAAGAAAAAAGGGTTCTGAATTGAATGTTGGGTTTTATTTACGATGGATATTTTACTTTCCAATTCATACACACCCCCTTTGTTTTTTTTAATTTTATTTTTTTCATTATAGCTTTTTATTGACAAAGTATATGCATGGGTAATTTTTCAACATTGACCCTTGCAAGAACTTCTGTTCCAACTTTCCCCTTCTTTCCCTCTATCCCCTCCCCTAGATGGCAGATAGTCCTATATATGTTAAATATGTTAAAATACATGTTAAATACAATATATGTATACATATTTATATGTATTGTATGTGTTTATTTATGTATTATATGTATTTATGTAGTTGTCTTGTTACAAAAGAAAAATTGGATTTAGAAAGAAGGTAAAAATAACCTGGGAAGAAAAACAAAAATACAAGCAAACAATAATAGAAAGAGTGTAAATGCTACGTTGTGGTCCACACTCATTTCCCAGTGTTCTTTCACTGGGTGTAGCTGGTTCTGTTTATCACTGATCAATTGGAACTGATTTGGATCCTCTCAATGTTGAAGATACTTCCATTAGAACTGAATCTCAAATAGTATTGTTATTGAAGATACACACCCCCTTTAGCATTAATACTTGAGGTACCTAAATATTAATATTTTTCCTTTAATTTTCCTTTCTTGAGATGTTTCATTCTTCTTGAATTCCATTCATTGATATTTCTGTGAAAATGTTTATTTGGTGATTCAGATTGTCAATGTCTTGCTTACAGAATATGGTAATAGTAAGTTTTACCAAAGAGACTCCGCATAAGTCATAATATTCATAAACAAAAATCATGCACAAATCATAATATTGAAAGAGACAATGTATTTAGAAAATTTTGCAAACCTTAAATCATTGCATAGATATCAGTTATATTGATGTTGTACTGTTATTATTAACAATTTTAACAATTTAACAAATTAATAATTATTAATGTTAAGATAATTAGATCATTCTGTGACCATACTCAAAAGTAGATGGAAGATGGGAAAACTAAAACTTGTCTCATGATATTCAATTTAAAGGATATTGAATATACTTGCCTCCCTCTCTCAATATAGGAACAAACTTGCCAACAATAATCAACTCCACCCCACCATGAAGACATTGTGTCTTCATGTCAAAATTTCTATCTCATCCATATAGAGTGTAGGGTGTGTTTAAGGGAAGACTGGCACCTTAGGGTAAGGGATGCTAATCTACTTAACTCTCACCTGTAGTTCCAAGAAGTTGTATCATGCACAATGGTCATATTCCACTCAACTCTTTTGGCAGGCAGTTAAGCATATGAAGACTTACCCTGATAGAATGAGTAGATGAGGACAAGTTGTTCCAATGACCATGAAGCCAGATGAAACAGGGCTAGTAATTGCTTAGAGCTTGGTTAGACATCATCGACACCAAGGTCATCCATTACATCTCAAGTCCTCATCACTCATCTTACCTCTGTCCGGCCATTGGACGGTGATAATTCTGGAAGAGAGAGTGTGGCCAGTGCCTCTGCAACTCTGACTTGTTGAAACGCAATTTTCACAAAAATCAAGACATAACAATATTGTTTTATCACTTCTACCTATCTCAAAATCATGTGATGATGGGTAAGTAATGAAGCAAACAGTATGGATATTCTGGGAACTATAATAACAATCTACACATAGGTGGTCTATGCCCATGTGTGTCTTCTTACTGGAAGGAGCAGTGAGATTTGGCAGTTCCATGGGTGTGTCTGAGCAGCCTTTTCAGGCTTCAGGAGAAGTTCCAGAAACAGATCAGAGGTCTGTACACAAGGTTTTTATATATGACCAAGACTCTTGATTCTGTCAATCATGAGGGCTTATGAAAAATTGGGTCAAAATTTGGTTGCCTAGAAAAGTTAATATAGCACATCAATTTCATTATGGCATGTTTGCTCTGTTCTGGATAATGGACAATGCTCTCAAACATTCCTGGTCACCATTGGAGTGAAAAAAGACTGTGTGCTTGCTCCCATGCTTTTTACCATGATATTTTCATCCATGTTGTCAAATGCCTTCAATGATGACAAACAGCGCATCAAAGTCAGCTACTATACTGATGGGAAATTCTTCAACTTGAAAAGGTTAGAAACCAAAGCTAAAGTGGAGGGAGTATTGGCTCATGAATTTTTGTTTGCACATGATTGCCTCTCAATATGACCTCCCAAGCTGAGACAGAGGAAAGTATTGGTTAATTCTCTGCTGATTGTGCTAATTTTGGTCTACCAGTTAAAATCAAGAAAACACAGGTACTCCATCAACCAGCATCCCACAATTCATATGTGGTATCATCAGTTAAGCAAATGGAGAAATTTTGAATGATATAATTAAGTTCACTTACCTTGGCAGTAAACTTTCTGAAGATGTCCACATGAGTAAAAAGTTTGACACATGCATTGCCAGACCTAACTCAGTGTTTGAGAAGCTCTGAAAGAAAGTGTGGGAGATGAGAGGTATTAGACTAAATACCAAACTGAGAGTATACAAAGCAAACTGACCTCATTGTTGTATATGAAACATGTATACATCAGCAAAATGTTTATAGCCTTCTAAGCTGCATCTCAAGCTCCCATTATTTTCAGCTTTCTAAGGCCATATTTGCATTTGCTCACATGAAGAGTCAGGAAGGAGGCTAACTAGCTTTTAATGAAGTTGCCATAAAATAATACTTTTTCAAAGAACGTTTGGGCTGAAACAAACCTTAATAATCAATTAGTCAAATTTGTGATTCAAAAGAAATCTCTTTTACAACAACCTGACAAGCAGTCATCTAGCTTCCAAGTGAAGACCTTTAGAAGTAGAAAGCATACTGTCTCCTGAGGGACCCATTAAACTTGGGACAACTCTAAGCATTAGTATGATTTTTCTTATATCGGGACACACTGAGTAAATGTAAGGAATGGGTATCTTTAAAAAGGAGAAATTAAATAACTCATTTATTCATCAATCCATTCATCTGCTCATTGATTCATTCCACTCATTTTGGTCACTTGTCAATCATTCCATTCCTTCATTCTTTCAGAGAATTCAGATATTCTGAACACTAAAAAATGTCAGTTTTTTTTTTTTTTTTGCTTAAATTTAGAAAACCTTTCCTAGTGAGGTGGTCATTTCATTCATTCATTGCTTTGTTCACTCATTCAATGAATCACAGTAGACACTCAAGGTTTTTGATCTTCCCCTCCCAGATTCATTCATTCATTCATTTAATTTTTTTTGGACTAGATGAAAAAGTAGAATATTTGCCTCAATTTCTACCCAGCCTTAAACTCTGTATTTGTGCAGCCTCAATCAAACCAAGTCCTGTTGAGGACCTTAGCTTAAAAGGCCAAGGTCTTCCATTGCATTCAGAGCCATGTCCAGTTGTTCTGATCTATGTCTGGCCACTGAACCCAGATGACTCTGGAGAGGAAAGTGAGGCAGCTGACCTTGCACAGCCCTCCCTCACTTAAATCTAATTCACTTATATGTCATGTCTTCCCCTCCTTGATGTCATGGTCCTCTTCAAGAATAAAGGACAAACAGCAAATAACAATAGCAATTCATAGTAGTAATGACATTGATATCTATATCTATGAATATAACCTATATGTGGCCATTTTTCCTTTTTTAGATCTGTTATATAAAAATTCATATGTTATTAGATTTATTTACATTCGTGGCAATTTTTTTTCACTTTAGTGAGAAAGTTAATTTTTTTTTTTCATTAAGTAAAGGTTGTTGAAGTCGTAATAATTTCTATTGGAGTGGAGGTGAATCAGTGTTTCATATATATTCATGTTATCTGATAATTAAATAATACAGACAAATCTGACTTCAAAACTGTTCTCACTCATTTGACCCTGGACAGACTACTTAGCTGTTCTCTTCCTCAGTTTTCTTATTTGTAAAGTGGAGAAAATAATTTCCCCTACCTCCGAAGGTTATCTGATATTCAAATTAGATAATATTTGTAAAGCACTAAAACCTGGGATATCTAAGTATTACCTTAATGTTAGCAATATAAGTGAAAACATCAAGCATTCCTTTGCTTCGTACACACACACACACACACACTATATATATATATATACATACATCTGTATGTGTATATATATATATGTATATACATATATACATATATATATATACACACACACACACATACATACATACACACACACACCATTAACACTTAATGGTATCCAGTACATGATTGCTTCAGGAAGCAATATCTAGAGTTTTCTTGAATCTTTAGTTCTTCTTGGTATGGGATAGAAAATACAATGAAGATGCCATAAAGAATGACATTGGGAAATGATTCTATTTCTATGTGACCTGACTCTTTGGTATCTTACATAAAGGACGGCATCATTGACAGGATAGTCTGCTATAGGTTCCCTGTGAATTATCTGGGCAATTAATAGGATCCATGAACTTGAAACAGACCTTCTGGTGTCTATGTCAGTGCCGTCTTCCCCTTGAATTCTCTTTTTTCCTTCTGTTTTCCATTAATGTTTCTGGGGAAATTCCTACAGAGTTCAATCAGCCCAGACCCTTGCTAGGAATAGTGAGAGAACAAGCCATTTCTGTCAGCCAAACAGGACATGATGACTTTAATTACAGACTAACTGATCTTTTCTTGAATTAATTCTTCAAAAGTTTGAAAGCTTTGACACTCACTAACCTTCCATCTGGATTTCATACATCCTGTCAATTACCACAGTGGGAGTTCTCAACTAGAGAAGCCATTCCTAGGTCTCTGCAAAGTGTAAAGCCTTTTGTGGTTCAAAAAGACTTGGAGATGGTTAATCACTTCAGTGCTTAACAACTGCACTAGGATATGATGTTTAAATATCTACTTCAGAGGACCATGTTTTCAATGAAATTTTAAAGGTTCAGAGAGGCACATTTCTAAAAACTAGAATGGAGTAGAAAAATGTAAGAAGACATCATTCAGGACCTCATTATATTTTTTTTTCATTGTAAAAATTGTCTAGCTAAAGTGGGAATTACTTTTTCATTCCATTGACAGAATAAAAATTGATATTGATGCTAAGTGAAGGGAGGTGTACACCTTATAACAGCTGTTAAAAGTGAGGACCTAAAACAGAGTAGCTCTACCATAACCATTTAAAGGATCACTGATTTAAAGTTGGAAGGGAGGTCATTTAGTCTAACCTCCTCATTTTAGAGATGAGAAATCAGAAGCAGAATGTTGAAAAGATTTGCCTGAATACTCCCAAGTAATAAAGGAAATGGGAAAGATTTGAACTCAGGGTGTTTGGCTCCTGACCCAACTCTCTATTACATATAATTGAACTTGACTTTGTGGATTTTCAGCTTCTGTTATGAGATTCTGCTCCTAGGATTTGGGCCATTCAATCAATCTCCCTATCTCACTTGAAAATATGTTAAAATGATGATGAACTAATTTTATAAAAATTAATTTTTATGATTGATCAGATTCTATGAAGTCACAGTTCAGGTGATGTCATCCCACAGTGGCAGAAAATCCAGCAGAACTTAGCAAACCAAATAAAACCTCTGATTTCTTTTATTTATGGGAATAAGAAGTATATACAAGTTTAATCTAAGCTATTTCCTCATTAACATATTGAAGGGAGCATTATTATTAAGAAGACAGTGTTTGAATTACATATTCACTAAGGTCACTTCCCATTTTGAGCTTCTGTATGATCATGTGAGACCCAAATAGACCAAAACAGGAATCTTTAAGAATGTCTTTAAAAATCTTTAAAAATCAAGAATTAAGGTGTATAAAAATTCTGTTATAAGGCAGCTCATTAGTTCATTCGGTGTGTTGCTGTAAATAAGTCATAAGCCACATTTTGTTTCCTGAAACAGTGTATGTGTGTGTGTGTGTGTGTGTGTGTGTGTGTGTGTATTGAACACAGTGTGGTTATATATGTGTACATATGAGTAGCATATATAAGCCCTGCAAAGGTAGTTTTGGTCACAAATGTGAAAATCAGAAATAAATAAATGTATTTTTAAGTTTCTATAGGAAGTTTGATGTGATAAAAAAATCTGTATTTTATTATAAAAAAAATCAATTTCTCCACAATGCTTGTGGTTATTCCTCTCTAATATTCTACTTGAGAGATGGTTTAAGCTATATTAACATAATAAGAGAAATGATGGCCTGGTCACATAGCAATCATGAAAGCTTCCAAGTCCACATCCCAGATCCTCAACTGATATCGTTTTAATGACGGGAGAAAGGGATGAAGGGCTCTGGCCCATTAGAAAGACCCACTATCATGAATATATGAGGAGACAGGAAAGTGGATAGGAGTCACATGAGTTGGACAGACATTAGTGGATAATTACCTGAATCATTGTCAGGAACATCCAAATCATTGATGGCACATGTTCACTTTAGAATATGACTACTAATAGTAATCTATATTCTAATAATTATGTTAATTCTTTAAAGTCTTTGTCAGTGTTTGTTATGAGCCAGAACTTGAAACAAGGTGATAACTCAAGGGAGATGTTAGAATCCTAATGTTAACTCAATGGAATTGATACAATGCTTATTGGTTCACACCTTAGAGGGAATCCTTACAAAGTGATGTCAGTTGCCTAATTTAGCATGGTACTTAGCAAATCCTCTAGCTCACTAATGTATTTAAGTACTCATTGGAGTTCGCACTTTTGGGAGATTCACAAGTCAGTATTCAGTTAAGGCTGCCTCCAGAAAACCTCCCCAAGAAACCTACTCCCAGAGAGAACCATTATATTATACAAAAAGAAGAGAACACCACAAGTTTTTTCTTGTTAAAGTTAAAAAAAAAGTTTTACAATGCCCCAAACCACCATAAAATCAACTTCTATGAAAACTGAACATTGGGCCATTCGAACTGAGATCTGATCAAAATCAAAACCAGGGCAAGGTGATAAGAACATTGACCTAGGGAACTGGAAATTTAAAAAATGTTATAGAACTTTTACTCTTTAATGGGAAGGAAAAATGAATTTAATATTTGCTTAAAAAGAATAATTTCTTGAAATAAGAAAATAGCTCATTTTTCCTTTTTTTGCCCATAGTATCCCCCCATTCCTGCCATTTTCTGCTCTTCCTCATACAAAACATTTCATCTCCTGACTGAACTTTTCACTCTCTTTCCCTCCACCTCAAAATTTATTTCTCCTCTTGGATTCCTTGGTTTTATTCAAGTCCCAGCTAAAATCCAACATTTCACAAGAAGTCTTTCCTCATCTCCTTTGATGCTGGTTCTTTTCTAGGATGCTTGTCTATAAGTTTTTCTCCATAGAACTTGCTTTTACATAATTGTTTACATGTTGTCTCCTCTATTGAACTCCCTCATTGGAACTGGCTTTTTCTTCCCTTTTACCCCTTTACTTAGGTAGGTGTTTAATAAATTCTTATTAACTGACTGACTTCTTAAAGTCTATCTCAAGCTGTTTCCTTCCTCAGTAATGACCTCCCCAGCAGAGACCTCACCCACATTTATCATATTAGGGCCAAGATCTTGAAGTCTCTGGTTCTCAGCTATGGGAAATATTTTCTGGGTCTCTCCTTGAAAGCACTCTTCTATCTCTTCTCACCTATGTTGGCCCCAGGCTCTAGAATTCTAGGATAAAACTCGGGGGATCATATATAACAATCTGCAATGCTGCCTATACCATGGTTTGGATGGCCTATAGAATCACTACGTTAGTACATCTGTCTTAGTTTGAGGAGATACCTGGTTGATGACCTGGATAAGAAATGAGCAGGAGGAAGGGGGAAATCCAGGTTGTTTTTGGGAAATTATTCCTTGAAGAACTCCAAACTTCTCTCTTAATGAAAGACTCATTTTGAACAGTAGTATACTCCATGTGGAGTTGTGTCAAAATGATTCATGGTATAAATACCATATTACCCATAGACTACACATTATGGTATCCTCTCATGGAGAGTACCAGTGTGCAAAGAGGTATCCTGGCCCACCCTGAAGAAACATGGCTGCTGACCCTTCCCTTGAGATCTCCTACTTACAGGTCATGGACATTTTCTTCAAAAAGATAAATTAGAAGCAGTTACCTGAGAGAAAGGGAAAGTATAAGGTGTAGCCATTAACAAAGAATGGAAATCTCTGCTTGGAAATCTTGTGTGCAAACCATTTCAGATTATGGAAAACAAATGGTGCTTTTCTCACAACTTCCCCTTACACCCTCTTGATTCTGCATGCAGATGACATGTAGATCCCTGAATAAAACATTCGCCAACATCCAGGGTCTTTATAAATGGTAGAAATGTGTTTTCTTATCTCCAGTTTTTAAAATCCATTCAAAGTCCATTTCATTGACACCTCTAGCAAAAAGCCTTACTTGATTCCCCAACTGATCCTGCATGCTCCCACTGTAATAAATTCTTATTATTTTGTATATAATGATCTGTAAGCATATTATATCTACCCTACTAAAAAGTACTATATTGTTAGGGAAAGAACTTTTTTTTTTCATTTTATTTTTTATGTTTCACAATGTCTAATGTGTAATGAGGCTTAATTGCCAAATTTAACAAAAAATGAGTATTGTTATGTTTAAGGAAAAAGAGCAGTCATTTGCTATGTGATCCTGGATAAGTGGTTTAATTTTTTTTGTCTTTCACTTTCCTGACCTATAAAATTGAGATCATAATAGGATTTACCTTATGTAAAGAATTTGGCAAAGATTAAAGCCCTATATGAATCCCAGCTATTATCATTATTATCTATCACAAATAATTCCCACAGGTAAAAAACTCCTAGATTCCACATCGCTGACATTTTGATTTGATTGGAAAAATAAAAGGAAACTCATGTATGAAAATACGTATAGCCTCAGACACTTCATACTTCCTGGCTATGTTACCCTGTGCAAGTCACCTGTGTGACCCAATTGCCTCAGCAAAAATAATAACAATAACAATAATAATAATAATAATAATAATAATAATAATAATACAGATCCAGACTCAGCCTGCAGTATAATTTCCTTTTCTTAGCAGTGCTATGACAAATGTAATGGGATTCTTGAAGGCATTATGAACTAATCTTGTTCATGTGATAACTAAGCTTATTCTTTACCCCAGTTCATTTATTTTCCCTCTGTGACTGTTGCAGCAGCTATAATTGGTTAAAAAATGCAAATCAGGATGGAGAAGGATGCAACATATACATTATATGGGTATCCTGGCAATGCTAAGTATGATGACCAAACTTACCTTTCATGCTTATAGAGAAGTGTGACTTAAAAGTCATTAGTATTTTAGAAAGAAATGTCCATTCACACTTAGACCTTACAGGCTAAGTTTATAATCATCCAGAGAAGTCTTTTATTTCATTTCATTACTGCCAAAGGTCACTGGAATAGGCGATTCTATTCTTTTTATTAGAAAATCTGGACTACCATAGGCTGCCACAGACTTTAAGGTTTAAAAAAAAAAAGATAATAACAATTCATCACCAGATGCTTTATTATTCACTGTAAATGAGAACAGAATGCCAAGGTGTTTGGTAACAATTTGAAGGAAAAAAAATGGCATTTGAAAAATAAAATCACTTTTACGTTTTCTGTGCGAGTTACCTCAGTCTCAGTATCAATATTACTTTGTATATACAGATATGTATCCATATAAATAACTATGTATAAATCCATATACACAACCTGTTCTATGTACAATCTCGCATTTTATCTAAAGGTATCTCTCTTTTTGAATCTATTTCTGGTTTCTTTCCAAACATTATATATTATGTATGTATGAATATGTATATGTAAGTACACGGACATACATGTAAATAAATACATACATATGTTCCTTTTTCAGATAGCTTAAGAATTATGAATTCCATCAAGACTAACACCATGGATGGACTTTGATTTCTTCAACTGGTTCTGGACCATCTTCATTTTCTTTAAGTGTGAATTAGTACTTTGTAACTTATCAGTCAGAGCACTGAGAGATAAAGGCTAGCCCAGGACCAAGAAGCCATCGCATAGCAAATATAGGACTTGAACCTCTATCTCCTTGGCTTTAAAGCCAACTCTCATCCACCATGTGACCCGTCCTCACATTCCATTAGTCAGTGTTCATCAATGACCTCTTTAAAAATACTTTCTGACCTAAGTGAGAAAGAATACATTTTCCTCGATATGAATATTTGTCTGGAACCATTCCTACTTTCATAGAATCACATGATCACAGATTGTATTCTGTATTGAATCTTTCAATCTTAGTGTACAACCTTCAAGAATTGTGGAAATTGAGCCCCAGACTTTGTGACTTGTTCAAATTTATACAGATAAGTCAGTAAGAAAGGCAGGATTTGAGCACATTTTCTATAATCTCCAAATCTGTCCTATATGAATGACTTCACAATGCCTTCTTGAGGTACCTTTATAATACCTCTCCTGCTTAACAAGTATTTCTTTTCAAAATAAAACATGTTTTGAAAACTTAACATCATCATTTAAATCTATCACCTTTTCAAGATCTTTAAAAGTTCTCTGTGATTAATGTTATGTTGGACTTTTCCAAAGTCATTAAATGATTCTTCATCTTTCCTTCATGATTGGGGAATTTTCTTGCCTAAACTTGTTCAGAGAATGAGTGTGGTCTCAAGCTAAGACCTATTAAAAAAAGAGCTGAGCTTAAAAAGTCCTAAGTGTTCCACTGCACTGGCAGCTATGTCCAATCATCCTGATCTATGTCTTACCACTGGGCTCTGGGGGGGGGAATGAGGCAGATGACTTTGCACAGCTCCCCCTCATTTGAATCCAACTCACTTGAATGGCATAGCATCACCTCCCTGACCTCATGATACTCTTCCATAGAGAAGGACAAGCAACAATAATGACAATAATGACATGATTAGGGATTTAACAGAAGCAGAAAATTTCAGTTTCATATCAGTAATCAAACACAACCTGTAAAAAAATTCTATTCTTATTTTCTGAGGGATGATTATTTAACCTTTGCATAAAAACTACTACTAAGGAGAAACTGAGGAACATTTGAATGATTCTAATTGTTTAGAAAATGTACTTTGTTTAGTTTGGTTTCTTCTGCCCCCTCCCCACATCAGTGTAAATGTACTTCACAACTTCTGTCCATTCATCCTTTCTAGTTTTATCTTTTGAGACAAAGTAATAGTTTTTATTGCTCATCTGTGTGATAGTCCTTGAAGTAGATAGAGACAGTTATCATGAGGCTGTCAGCTTTTTCTTTTCCAGGCAAGACACCTGCAGCAACTTCTATTACTCTTTATATGTCACAGACTTGTGGTCCTCATCATTCTGGATTGTGTCCTCTTGATACATTTTCCAAAAGATGGAGCCCAGAATTGGACACCATCTTCTAGATGGATCTTACCAGCGCAGTAAATAGAAAGTTTTCTCGCCTTGCTATTCCAGGACATGATGCCCCTGCAATAGTCAAGACATAGATTGTGTTAAATATTCTTTCAGTGATGACTCTTACCAATCTTGCAATCCAGGAAAACTTTCAGTTTTGTTTTTCTGCCTAGTCACACAGCTGCCATTTTTTTTTCTTCTAAAGCTGATTCTTGAAACCCCCTGTGAAATTTTGCATTGATTCTGCATTGATTATCACCTTCAAATAATCCTGAAGTTCTAGTCAATAAGGATAGATGTAGAAATAAATAATATGTAGGCAGACAAATAGATATCTGAAACCCAACACATATCAGACACATTAAATGCTTGTGGATCAAAATGTATCCATGTCATGGAAAATAAGGAAAATGGATCAGTTCATCTGGAAGATTTGCTCAAACCTAATATCTATGATTTTGTGAATTGTTTGTTGGGTAGAGAATTTTTAAAGGCATCATTATACACATTGTGAAGGATGGCCCACCAGAAAAGAATCAAGAATTTGTGAGTTCATATCTACCATGATCCTTGGTAACTTCTATTCATCTCAGTCTTGTCATTTAGAAGATGCAAGTAGTTATAGTACCTTCCTCCCGGGTTGTTGTGACCACAAAAATGAGATAATATTTGTAAAGAACTTTGCATACCTTGCAGCATTAAATGAATGTTACCTGTTAATGTCTTACGATTAATTCTGTTTTATCCAGCATAGGAGTAAAAGTCCCCATACAGTAAAAAAGCAATAAAATCCCAAATCACACTCACCCATGCACACACACACACACACACACACACACACACACACACGACCCTTTTGATCCAGAGTGAATGACAATGAATTTAAGCTTAGTCGAAGCATGAGCTGAGAGGAATTTTAAGGGTGGAAAGTCTTAAAGCAAAAGTGTTCAGTGTTCACATGGGTGCTTTGTCAAATATTAATTAGTATTAAAGGGTACAGGAAATAATAATAATCCCCTACTTACCTCACCAGCATGGTGTGTGGGCAAGGAAGATAATGAAAATATTAGTAAAACCTTTAAGCTCTTCCTGAGTACAGCTGGTGGATAATTGTATGAGACAGTGTTTATATTTAGTCTGAAAGGATTAAACTCTTTTCAACCTGTATTATCACCTTTTCCTTGGAACATATTATCGATTATTCTTCTCTGCATTGATTATTTTAATCCACATTTCTACTCTACAGATCTCTATTGTTCTCATAGACCAAATACTCATTTTCAAACTTAGAGGTGGTTTTGTTACATTCGGTTGCCTAATAGGTATGGGGCACCTTTAATACACTTGACATTTTGAAGTAAATAAGCAGACCTCTTATTCTGCTCATGAGAGGCATTCATTCAGAAAGCATTCATAATTCACTAACGGCAAGTAAATTACAGAAATAATTGCTCATGAACCAAATGTCACACAAAAGAAAACAATCATTGGAAGAACTATATATATGCACATATATACACATATACAAAAATGTCATATAAAAACAATCATTGAGAGAACTATATATATTCACATATGCAAACATATGCATGTACATATATCATCATGGAAATTGCTGTGTAACTTTATTTTTCAAGGATAATTCTTTAAAATATATTTTCTAGTTAATGTATTCTCATTCCTTTTGACCACTATGAAGCCCTTTATACTGCCAATCACTCCCTTCTTCTTGATATTCTATTCCCTATAGGATTTCATGGCACCTGTCTTTCCTCTTCCCTGTTTGACACTGCTATACTTTCTCTTTTAATCTTCTTCCTGGACCTGTTCACTAATTTTCTAATAGTAGGTGTTTATAAGGCCCTGTCCTAGATAAAGCCTTTTCTCATCTCTCACTAAGCTATTTCTCTTGGAGATTTGATCAACTCCCATGGATTGAATTTCCTCTCTATGCAGATGATTCTATCTACTTGTCCAGTCCTAAATGTCTCACACAATCTCCACTCTCATTTCTCCAAATGACTTTTAAGCATCTTGAACAAAATATCATCCACTTAGTCCTAATCTGGACAGAGTGTCCCTAGAATCCATTGTCTCATAAGCATTCAGTGGTCTCAAGAGGAAAATCTGGAGAAACTTAAATCTGCAGTCTCTGTTTATTTGACATTCAAATTAAGATAGACTTTGCAAGATTTAATGAAATGAGTGACATTAGAATTAAAGTTTATTGACCAAGTGAAATAGCATGAAGGTGTTGAAGTCAAAAAATCACTAGAATTGTCTTGATTTTTTTCCCCATGGACTGGATACTTTGACCATTCTTTGCAACAACAACAGCAACAGCAACACAATTGCTGCAAATGGATTTGGAAAGTCTCCAAACTGATCTGCAAAGACAAGGGATAGGATGATTTTCTATAGTTATTTTAAGGATAACACAGAATGGCATACACACACAGAGGAAGAACTTCAGTATTTAAAAGGAAGAGACACTTAAAAGCCAGAGAGAAAATTTAGTCAATTAGTATTAATTAAATCCCTACTAGTTTCACTAATGATAAAAAGAAAGACAAAAACCAAACAAATACATTTTTAAAAGAACATCTCTTATTCTTGAGTAGCTCACAAACCATTGAAGGAAATAACATGCAAACTCCATGTATAAAACAAATAGATACCAGTTAAATTGAGAGTAGTTTCAGAAAGAAGTCACTGAAATCAATGACAAGAAAAGATTTCTCAAAGAATATATGATTTATAATTTAGCATTTATAAACTTTTTATTATCTCACATTTCTGTAGCATTTTAAGGTTTGTAAAAAATTGATGCTCAAAAATACCAAGAAGATAGGTATCATTCCTACCTCCATTTTACAGATAAAGTAATTGAAAATAAATGGTCAGGTGAGTTATCCAACTTTACACAGCTTATTAAGCATCAGAAGCAGAATTTGACCCACGTTTTTGCCCCCAAGCTCTGTGCTTTATCTACAATGCCATTTAGCTGGTGCTTAAAAATATATATACACACACATATACATATACATATATATATGCAGTTAAATTGAATTGATACCCATTTACTGAAATTGATGATTGAGTCATCTGGTCAATCTGGACATAAATGTCTACTTTGGCTTGGTATAATCAAGCTCCTAAATCAACACATATTTATTAATTTTCTAATCAGTGCAAGGCAAAGAGATAATAGTAGCTTATATATGTATAGTCATAAAGGCACTGCTCTTAGCAAACCTATGAAGTACAGAGTGGATGTCTTTCTATCTTGAACAATCGATATGAGAATATGTTTTCCTTGAATATGCATCTTTTTGCAAGAATTTCTTTTGGTGGAAGATGGGAGATAAAATAAAAACGTATTAAAAGCAGAAAAATGTTAAAATAAAAGTAAGTCTTATTGTTTCCATTTTGCAGGAAGGAAAGTGAGTCAGAGGGGCGGGTAACTTTCTCATAGTCTTTGGAAATTAAGAATAAAACCCAGGTCTTGAACCAAGACCTTTTTCAGTGTTTTCTCCACTGTCTAACCCAGCAAGTAGACATTCTTAGTTTTCTTATGTTTATCACATCTATGTAATGTGGGCTCTTGCAACTTTTCCTCACTTGAACATATCCCCATGTGTAGAATGAATGACTCTGACATTAGAGGCCCTTTGTGGAACCTGTTCATCATTGGCTTGGTCCATTCAGTGAAGTGAGATAGGTTGCGAGGAGAATGTTTGACAAAACACCTCTCTGCTAGACTTAGTAGAATATATAATTCTCACTGTACCAATATACTTAGTTGTATAAGTAACCGTTAAGAGCTCTATGAATTACTTCTAAAGGTCTCAGGGAAATAAACTTGGTTTATAACCTTGAAGGGTGTGTCTAGAGATGGCTGACATGGAGCATAAAAGACCTTGGGTACATGACGTAGAAAGATCTGTTGAAGGGACTGAGTGTTCCCTGGAGACTTGGAGGCCTATCATGTTCTAAGAGAGATCAATCTCATTCTGAGTGGTCCCAAAGGATAGAACTGGAAGCAATGGATATAAGATACAATGAAACAAATTTATGCTCTATATCGGGAGAAATTTCCTAATATTAGCATTTATATAACTCTCTAAGTTTTGCAAAACACTCTACGAATAACTGATTTTATTCTCACAATAACACTAACAGATAGGGGCTATTATTATCTACATGATAATTTCCTGATGAGGCAAATAGAGGTTGAGCAAGTTACTTGGGATCGTAAACTTTTAATAATATTTTATTTTTTCCCAATTGCATAAGGCTTTAAAAAAAGGATTCTCAATTTTCCCCTCCTTTCTCCCCTACAATGCTAAGAAATTTGATAGTCTATAAATGTCACAAAACTTTTAAGCATCTGAACTAGTATGTGAACTTATCTTCCTGCCTCCAGGTCTAATGTTCCATCTACTATGTCCCCTAATTGTGAATATTTGAATATGGATTGAAATGGTTTAGAAGTAGAATAGGCAGCTTTGCAGTATCACTAACTTGAGCCTACCAAGTTGGACGGGTGCATCTGTGACATGTGCCTCATTAGAGGAAGTACCATGTGGATCAAGTCATAGAGCCTTTTGAATGTTGAGTGTTAATTCCTATTTTACTTTCATGTTTGATATTATTAAATGGCATCTGATTGAAAGGCCCACTAATTTAAATGAACCATTTGAAAAATTAATTAGCTTTCTTTACAGATTGTTTTTAAAGAGCTGCAAACCGCAAACTGAAATTTATCTTTAAGGAGAATGTCTTTTATTGCCAATCTTGTTTTCTGCCTTATTTTAATCCATTTTTATTAAATATCACCTTAAATCTTTACTACCTAATTTCAGTGAACTTTAAATCTCTGAATTGGAAGCATTATTCTTTAGTTTATTTCATCACTGTGAACATGTTAGATTTACTCACCTGGACTGATGTATTACCATAAAGGATCATTTCTTTTTTTCGTATTCATTTGGCTATCTTATTTATTGATTTAAATAGTCAGAAGCACATGAAAAGCTACAGTACAGCCTTACTATCATTATTCACAAATTGCAAGGTGGGGAGAGGGAAAAGATTATCTTACAAATGCCCCCCAAATGTTCATATGGTGTAGTGACGTTTTAAGAAGTTGACTTTATTTTACTTTGAATATCTTGCTTAATTATTTAAAAAAAAAAAGAATAGCTAAAGAAACATTGCATATGGATCCATAGCAATTATTATTTGACAATTCAATTTTGATAATGCCAATTCTCATATGAGGTTGGATATAACTATAGAATCTAATATCTGTATCTCCCCAATTACATATTTAGATAATGAGATGGCACATTGTAGGAACCTGGCAAAATTGCAGAGGAGAAAGTCAGGATAAAGAAGAGTCATGATGAAGAACTGAGTCTGTTTAGTCTAAAAATGGAAGTCCAAGATGGGAACATATTCATTGTCTTCAAGTATTTGAAGGGTGGACACTTGGGAAGAGATCAGAATTGTTCTACTTGGACCCAGAGGATGGAAAAAGTTAGAATGGGGGATGTTTGCAATGGGGCAGTCTGTTAATAAGCATTGATATACCACATATTGTATTAAATTGAAAAAAAGAAAGGAAGGAAGAGAGAAAAAGGAAGGAGAAAAAGAAGGAAGGAAAGAAAGAAAGAAAGGAAGGGAAGTTCAATGTCTAGCTCTAGAATATAGTAGACATTTGACGCATGTCTATTTACTCATTTACTGACTAATTAAGGGTTCAGTGTTCTGGTAAAGGGAGGATTTTATTAGAATGCCTCTTTAATACAGCAGCAGGTCTGAGACTATTTACTGGAATCCTAAAGACATGCTTTGATAACCCATATATAAGTCAGTGAATAAGAGCAAGAATAAAAGTTAATGTCTGACTTAGTTGTGAGATGAAAAAAGATAGGAAGGAAGGAAGATGAAAAAAAGGATAAGAAAAAAGAATGAAAAGAAAGAGTAGGAAAGAAAAAGAAAGAAAGGAAGGAAGGAAGGAAAAGAAAAGGAGGGTGGGAAGAAAGAAGGAAGAGAGGAAGAGTGGGAGGAAAATAGAGAGCAAAGGAAGGAGAAGAAAAGGAAGGAAGAAAAAAAAAAAGACATTAAAAAAAAAAAACAAAGAAAAATCTCTGCCCTGAAGTTTATATTCTCATGGGAAGAGTGGTGGTATAAGGAAACATCATGCAGAAGGATTAATCCTCAAATGCAAGGAGCTGCCTAAGGAAACCTTAGCAGTGGAGTTTGTCTTTCCTGAGGTAGGAGTCTCCCAAGAAAGTCAGTTGATTTGGGGGCAAATTGTATAAGTGGGTTTCTCAGTAATTTAGGTGTATGTTGGACTCACTGGCCACTGAAGTATTCTGAGATTCCTGACATTCTGTGATTGTATGGTTGGGGTTTGGCAAAGAACAAGAGGAACTGTAGTTGATGGGAAATTAATTTCTTTTTCTTTCTTGTGTTATACACAAAAATAAATATATCAAGGGAAAATGTGTTGCTTTTACTTGGGAGTCTTAGAATGAAATCTGAAGTCTTCCAACAAACTGAATTGATATGTCAAAGGAAAAAAGATCTTGCCCTCTTAGAAGCCTGTTTTGAAGGAAATCAAACTCTTGCAATGGGTCCATATTGAATTTATCCTCCATACCACCATCATCGGCATCATACTGTTTCCTGCGTTATTATTATTGACTACCTCATTTACTCACTTAGAAATCAATGACTCACAGTCTAGTTTCCAAGATGGTGCAGATTATGAAGCACTGAATCTGGAGTCAGGATTCAAATTCTTCCTGCCTAGGCAAGTCACTTAACCTCCCTCATGTTCTTTCATCTATAACATGGGTATAATTTCATGTATAACATGTCTCTCTGTCTCTCTATTTCCTAGGCTTGTTGAGTGGATTAAAAATAGGTATAGTGTACAGCATTTTACAAAACATAAAGTGGAATAAAACTGCCAGAATATTAATAATAATTGGGAAGGGCTAATTTTTCTATTGGATTTCTTTATTCTTTTGCCCCTCTTGATTTTTCTAGGATAGGCTAGCCACTTCTCAAGAAAAGATTCAAAAGTTCATGTTGTGATGCTTTGGCCATTGAACACATATATTGAACACATATACTGTAAGTAGATATATATCTGGATATATTGTATAAATGAAAACGCATTTCAAAATTATCAGATAGCTAATATATACATCTACAGATGTGATGTCATTGGTCTAGGGGAATCTCCTGGTGAGAAGACTCTCACTAACAATGAAAATTTGTAGTCTTTCTATAATTTAGAGGATTGGAGAGTAACCTAGGACAACTAAGATTTAATGGATCTGTCTTGGCTCAAACAGTCAACATGTTTCACAACAGTGACTTGAAGCAGAAAGTCTTGCTTCTCCAAAGCTATCTAAATAATTACTGCTTAGGAGTGAATTCTGTCTATCTGTCTCTGTCTGTCTGTCTCTCTGTCTCTCTGTCTCTGTCTCTCTCTCTCTCTCTCTCTCACAAACACACACACACACACACACACACACACACACACACACACAAACTTGGTCTCCACAGATGTAAAATGAGGATTTTGGCTAAGATGACCTGTAATGTTCCTTTCTATACAGCTCTATAATCATACAAAAAAAATCTAATTCTGGGCCCGAGGCATGTCATTTATAGTTCATTCCCTGGACTTATCCCCACAGGCCCCACTGGCCACTAGATTGTCACGTTTCCAGTGACAATTTCTCCCCTCAGCCTTCTCAATGACCCTAAAGATTGGGAAGGGATTTTTTCCCTGAAACTATGCTTCATGAGTTCCCATCATTGTGCTCCCCCCAATAATTATCACTTGATAACCATACGTTAACTAGATAATTAATTTCAAATATATATTTTTTTTAAATTAAGCATATTTTCCAAAAGGAAATACAGTATCCTTGTAACATAAAAGTATTATTCAATAAAACAAATTGCCACATCAACCTTGCCCAAAAATTAATTTCCCTTTATGAATATTAATTTCACTGTCATGAAATAGGCCTTTATCATGAGATCCCTGCAATCTTGGTTTATTGTTGTATTGATGAGAGTTCTTAAGTTTTTCACAATTTTTTATTTTTATAATATTGGTAGCAAGAAGGTCATACAAACATTTCCAGTTCTCTTTGAAACCATCCCTTGGTGGTTTAAAGAGAGTGGGAATATTTGACACAAAACATCCCCTTAAAATCCTGTGACACTTTTCCCTGCTATTACATACAGATACCAGGGGACTCAAGCTTAGAAATGAATGTCTAAGGGGACTCCTGATTTCACCTTGGACCAGATGTAGCCTTTCTTATAGGCTCTTTAGAGGATTCTGAGGCTGCCCTTTTTTAGTTTGTGTATTTTATCCCCAGCTCCTGATACAAATATTGTCACCAGTCATTGCCAAAGCATAGATACCACTAGGGCATTGATAGAAAAAGTGACATCTTTCAGCCTTCGGGCCCAAGTATTCTCTTCCCCTCCATCCTTCATCTCAATCCAGGTTCCTTCCTTTTCAGCAATTTGTTTTGAACACTTTCATCTCTAAACTGGCAAATGCTTAAATCTCAAATTCAAATAAAATTGCTGCCTTTAAACAAGCTTCACAGGGCATGATGAAGTTTCTTTAGCCAGCCTCATGCAACTCTACTCTGTTTCAACCAGTATCTTTCAAATACATCTAAGTCGATGTAGGACATTGCTTTTCCTAGTCAAAAACCTTTTATTCATTGATTCAATAGAGATGTCTAAGCCCTATTCATGCTTAAATCATGTATCTGATTGATTAAGTGGTTGATTGATTGATTCAATGGAAGCATTGTGACCTGATGAATGTATCCAGACTCTGCAAGCTAGGTTGATGGATAGATTGATTCAAGCAACCTGTACCCTGAGACTATATGAATAAAGTGAGCAAATATCACCCATCTACCATCTACAGGATTTTTTTTTCATGTAGTATTTGATGATGACAGATATTTGATGGAAGATTGATGGTAAACATGAAAGGGTTCTGAGATGATCCATGAAGCTTTCATTTTGGTTGGAACTAAAAGAGTAGGAATGGTTGTAGCAGTGAGACAGCTCTTTGACTCTCACTTTTTAATACCCACAAAGAGCTGAAATATGGCTACATTTGACCAACTTGAACAGATGTTATTGCTTTGATTACTTCCTTGGTCAGGAAACACTCAATAGAATACTGGATCTTTTATGCTTTTTAAAAATACTGCCAATATTACTTTAAAAGAAGAGCCTGATAGTTATCTTGCAATTAACTAATAGCCAAGAGTTACAGCTTAATTATAGAGATCTTATTCTACAGATTTATGAAATCTTTTATCAGTACTAAAGTAAAACTCCTCGTCTCTCATATCCTCCAAACCAGTCAGTGCCTCTGTTTGAATGCACTGCAGAACAAAGGGCAGCATCAATAGTGACATAGGAAAGTCCATTTTTCCTCACCCACGCTGGGTCAACACAGTATTCCTAGATAAGCACTTATAATTCCACTAACCAGGTGTGATTGGTGTGAGACAAATCCAAGAGAATTAAACTTGAAAGTGATATATTCGACTTTGGAAAGTAGGATCTGGCCCTCACTGATAATTTCTTGATGTGAAATGAAGTATACATGACTCTGGGATCTTAAAATATATGCTACCGATGAGTGAAATTATTTAAGAGACAAAGTTTTGGGGTAAAGTATCATCAGTTTTATGAATCATGGCCAGAAAGTAATTGGTCGAAAGAGCTCATTATCCTTTGATGGTCATGAGAGGAATCATAGCCACTTCTTAAACTGTATATGCCCTTAGATGAAAGGTGTTCCAGAAAATGATTTTAACTTTAGCCAACAAAGAGGGATGGGCATTACAAAGAGAAGTGAGTTCACTCCAATGAGAGTGACATCATATGACTCTTGGATAGAGAGATCAGCCCTATGCACAGACCTCCCCCAGCCTTAGCCAGTTTAGATACAAGGATCTATCTCTATCCAAACTTGCTTGAGCAGAATTTACCTTAAACCAGAAATTCATTGTAAAGTTAGCTCGGGTCAGATAGAGGAAAAAGTTAGCTCAACATCCAGAGACTAAGGTTTTGAAATGTGGATAATAGAAAAAAAGAAGGAACTCTGGATCTTCCCAGATCATTGCTTGTAAACATTCATTTCCCTTACTAGCAAAATGTAAACTCTGGAAGGTCATTGCAAGATAGATGGTCTAAAAATAAGTTCAGTTTAGCCAAGTTTAGAGCTCAGAGTAGCCCTATTACTGGGAGTTTTGGGGAATCCTATTTAGAAAACCCTCCAAACTAAATACAGACGCACAGTGTTATGAGCAGAACAAGTGGAGAGAACATCTATAGCTCTGAAAGAACTCATGGAGATACAAAATTTGAAGATTTTCAATGCATTTTATATCAAAGAATAGTGAATAGGAGCCATACTTGAAATCAGGTTCAAGTATCATCTTGGTATATTAGTTGTGTTAATCTCAGGCAAGATGAAAGGAGACCTAAAGAAAGTGCTTTGCAAACCAAAATGGGTCATATAAATGCTATCTATTTGTTTTCTTGATAGACAAGTCAAGGGATAGAATATTGGTGGATAGAATATTGGATTTGGAGTCTGAAAATTCTCAATTCTAATGTTGTCTCAAAGAATTATTAGTTATAGGATTCTGGCCAATTCTTTTAATTACTATCTACCTCTATTTGTTCATTTGTAAAAAGGGATAATAATTGTACTACCTCCTAGAATTGTTGGGAGGATAAAATCATAGGATATGTGGAAAGAGCTTTTTTGACCTTATATTGCTATAGAAATGTTAACGATTGTAAATCTTTCACTGTTCTAGGCAACTATCTAAGAATAAAGTTACAGAATGCATGCTAACCTGCATTGATGAATTGATTTCCCTCACAGGGAATTTCCCTAGACTAATAAAATCACAAAGTATAGTCCCCATTTTGGCCCTATTCCACTGATCTTCACAATTCTGTGAAGACAACACAGTGGTCTTATCTTACAAGTATACATGTGAAGAAAATATAAATGGAGAACTTGTAACTTATCATGTGCTGATATTAAAGTGCTGAAATAAGAAAAAATAATCATGAGAAGAGAACTGAATTTATGGTAGTTTTTATTGTTTCTTTCCACTAAATTTTACAAGTCTCATCTTTGTACAATGGAGAAAATCTCAGTATTTTACCTCTTAAAGGACTATAGAAATACTAGTTAGCTATTATTTTCCAAGCCTGGTTTCCTGAAGAATTGCTGTGACTGACATGTTTTCATGAATTCTTTCAAAGGTAATGATAATTAAGTTATTGAAAAATAATTCTGGAATAAAACTGAAACTAAAAGAGAAAATATAGATAACCCTATTCTCTACCTGAAACATTACATTGAACAACACTCCCTGGCACCCAAAATTTCATTGGGGATTTTGTCTGAATCTCACCTGTGTCTGTCCCAATGAAACCTTCATTCATGTCCTTCCAGAAGTTCACCAAAGAAGAATCACCCAATATACTGAGAAACTTCAATAATTTTCCTTGATGTTTCCAAGATACCAGTGGAGTCCTTAGGTGTCTATTGATTGTCTTTCACTTTAATTCTATAACTGGTCAATCTTTTTTCTTTTCTTTTTCTGATCATATCTTTTTCTTGATGAAATTCTTTATTTCTTCTTCCCAATATCTTATTTGTACTGTGCTCAATATTGCAAACAAAGGAGGGAAAAAATCTTAGCTTTGGGAAAATCACTCTGTGAAACATGTTAATTAGATTAGAATTGCTTTGTTGTAACACAGGCTGTCAGGTGTCAAATTACAAAATTAATGAAACTGCATATTTATTAGACGAAAATCAGCTGGTACAATTGATTCTGTCAGCTGTCAAATGCTCAAACAGGCTTTATAAACAGGAATATGTTGATTTAATTATTTGTATATCTGGAGAAGGAAAGAACAAACCACTCCAATATCTTTGCCAAGAAAACCCCATGGATATTATTGGCCTGCAATGGTTCATAAGGTGATGAAGAATTGAACACAAGTGAATGACTGCATAACAAATATTGTGTGTCTAAATATAATGTTTGTATGTGTATGTAGAGGCATACATATTTATACATATATGTATATGTAATACATACATACAGAGATACAATATAAACATGCATAGATACATCTTCATATATATATATATAATCTTTAGCATCATTTTATTACTTATTTATGTTGTCATTTCATTCAGTCAAAAAGAACTTATTAAATGGCTACTCTATGCCGCAATCAGGCTAAGCTTTGGAGATTCAAAGATGATGAAGAAAAGGAATAGATAAGCAACTAACTTAACAAATCAATGAATAAGGAAAGAGGGACAGAGAGACAGAAAAGGAGAGCGGGATAAAGATGAAAGTCCCTCTCTCAAGAATCTAGGTATGTTAATTGAATTTCCAAGATTCAAGCTCTTCAAGATCATAGACCCAGAAGTTGAACGAAAATTATAGGTCATGTACTCCACTTTTTTTTTTTTGTTTGTTTGTTTTAGAAGTAATGAAGCTAATATTCATAAAGAGTGATGTTCAAGCTCACCTAGGTAGTCAGTTATAGAATAGGTATCAAAATTCCAATTCTGTGGTATCCTAGAAAACTTGGAAATTAATTATAAACCATGAGATTTTTTAGTCATTCTTTGTTGTTTTTTTGGTTATTATAATATTTTACATATTCTTAGAATAGAAAAACATTATTTTGCGACTACAGGAAAGAGGGAAAGATAAATTTGATTTGATTAATGGCCTTAGATTTTGCAATGCAATTGTATTTATTGAAAATATAAATTTTCTGTAAATTATGTGCAAGATAATAAGTAAAACATAAAATGCTTAGCTTAGTTTTAAAATTACACCTCTGACTAGCTATACAAGTCTATGCTTCACCTCTATAAGCCTTTGTTTCCTTATTTGTAGAAAAAAAAAAACATGATGATTACAGCTCTTTGAAGGGATTGTTATATTGAGGGTCAAATGAGGGATGGATATAAAAAGATTTGCCAACCTCTTTGTTACTCCTAATGACAGAATAGAGTGGAAAAAGATCAAGCAAGTCCAGTTATGACATTACATTTTAGATATAAAATGATAAATATCCCTGGAGAGCAAATGGCTTATTCAATATCTAAAAAGAGACCTTAGGTTGAACCTACCTGAATGAGTCCAAATATTGTATCATTGATCTGAAATCAGAGGACTTGGGCATGAATCTGTGGGTTTGGCTTGGCAGCCTCTATGGCACCTTCCAGATCCAGATTGTATGGTTATCAATCGACACTTTACTCACCTGCTAAGAGCAATTCTGGGAATTATTCTCCCAATCTCTTTGCACTTGACTTTCATCTTTTATTTTACCTTTATCATGTCTTAATGGAAAGATCATTTCATGTCAGTGTCCAGTGGAAACCATTTAAGAAGTCCTATCATAGAGCAATGGTTCCCAAGGGGCAGTACAAAGATATTTGGGTTCCTAAGACCCATGATACAACAAAAGCTCTTACAGAGAGGGGCACTCAACAAATCTGTCAAGCAGTCCCAAGATCAAAAACTTTGAGAACTGTTTAGTCTTAGCTTTTATTTCTTTGATAATAGGAGCTTTAATGTTCCTTTTTCATTGTCTTACTTTCTAATTCCATAAGCTTTATAACTAGGTATAAGGGCCAAAGAAGAAATGTCATCTCAGAGACTGAGCATATCCTAGCTTTTATAAGTTGCCCATAATGTAACCTCAAAGTGAAAGAGAGGCTGATGCCCTCATTTGAGATATTAATTAATTTTATTATTATTATTAACTAATTATTAACTAATTACTACTATGAAAATCAATCACACTTTGCCCTGAAACAACTATAATAATAACCCAACTTTTATATATTGCTTTAATATTTACCAAATGTTTCACACACAGATATGATCATAAGTGTCTGTTCACATAGCTTCGATGGGCTGGGAGTGATCAGCTACAAGCCTTCCAGTGAAATGGAACAAGGCTTTAGCATCTGCTCCCCCTGTCCCTTTTATAGGCCTGGGTATTATTACCTGCCCAGCTGAATCTTTAGAATTTCTAGGCCTTGCCAACTGTACCACCATGGAACTCTTAAGACTTCCAGGTTTTCCCATCAGTAGAATTGGGCATACCATGGGAGCACCTGTCAACAGGCAAGTTTAGGTTTGATGTAAAAACAAAACAAAACAAACAAACAAACAACAACGACAACAACAACAAAACATACTCTATAACATAGAATGGATCAGTATGAAATGGGACGTTTTGGAGTGGTGAGAAAATTGTAGTGGTGAGAAAATAGGAAAGTGGTGATTAATTGTGAGAAATGAGTGAACCACATTGCCTTCATTTTATGAAAATTCTGAAGTTCATTTCATTTCATTTCTTTCCATTCAATTATAGGTCTAGTCCAAATTCACTTTTATAAAAAAGTTTATTTGATTGTGGGAACTGGGAGAAAAATATTGCATTGTTTGAACATAGATCTTCATGGCTAGGAAGCTGGACCCTCTCGAGAGGTTCTTACTCGAGCATATCCTAAATTATGCTGACCAGAAATTCAGTCAGATCTAAAGATGGATGCAAGGAACTTTTCTCACAATTATGCACCTCACCATCTGCACCCAGAGGGAGGTTTGTGGACTGATATGGATCACAACATAGTAATTTCACTTTTTTGTCATTGTTTGCTTGCATTTTGTTTTATTTCTCATTTGTTTCCTTTTTAACCTGATTTTTCTTGTACAGCATGATAAATGTAGAAATATGTATGGAAGCATTGCACATGTTTAACATATGTTGGATTATTTGCTATATAAGGGGGAGGTCAGGGAGGAAGGAAGGCATACCTCCTTTTCTGAATTTAGGGGATTGCATGTTTTTTACTCTCCTGCTCTCGACTTGCAAACTCTATCTTTCATCCAATTAGAAACTAAATTATCTAATGTATTGTTTCCTTTTAATTAACTGGCCTTATTTAATTGGGTTTTAGACATGAAAATCTGTCTCTCCCTGTATTTGCGGTTCAGACTAAGTGGAGAACATCTAGTCCTTGTTTTTTTTTTTTTTTTTTGAGTAATTCTCATGCATGCTTAAACATTTGATAGTGTTAGATGGAATTCACCATTCACCCAACGCAAATATTATCTTCCTCCTTCGTGGAGATGTTGAGGCAGAGGCCTGAGAAGTAGAAGAAATTCTTATATCAAATATAGGTTGTATACAATGTCTTCTGAATTCCCAATATGAAATTTTTAGATGGCTGTTTTAAAGGAAGACTTGTCAAATGCTTGGTAACCAATGGGATATGAAAAGAAAGGAGGACAACATAATGACTAATGGCACCTTTTAGTTGTTGATGTTGATGGCGATAATTGGTAACCTTTGAAATGGGTGTCAAAGATGCCCATTGTCAGAGACATGATGGTTTTTACTTAGGATTTCTGACTGAGTCTGATGACAATATAAGGAAGTAACCATGTTTAGGTGCCACATAGAAAGTAGAACTAGTTTTTGTCAGAAATGACAGATAAAGAAAGGGAAAGAAGAAGGGATAAAGAGAAACAGAGAGATTCAGAAATAGAGATAGACAGAGACAGACAGAGGCAGAGGCAGACAGAAAGACACAGATACAAAGACACAGATGAAGACAAAGAGAGAGACAAAGACAGAGATTAACAGAGAGACCAAGAAATTTAGAGACAGAGATATGGCAACAGAGAAATTTGATAACTGGAGAACACTCTACTGATTACTTGTTCAAAATAAAGAATTTTAAATATCTACATCTATCTAAAATACATGTTAAAGAAATCAGCACTTTATTTTTTAAATAATTATTTTAATTAGCTTAAATTGAATAATAATTTAAAAAATTATGTTCTAAATGAGAAAGAGCACCTATAATGAACAAATTTGGAAACTGACAGTTGTCATTCAGAATGGGAAACTATCAGTGAAGTGTGATATGCATCCTTTGGTGAAAGTCCAAATGGATGAAATCCCAAATCAATTTGAATATGTCCATCTATTTCTATTTACAGTTCTTTAGTGATGTTTCATTTTTATGCCCGTATCTCTATCTATGGCAATGCATATACTGAGGAGGCAACATTGTATGGTGGAAAGGCTATTAAGATTAAGGTTTGGATTCTTTCTTTGTCTGGATTGTAATCTAAGGGGTCTCACGCAAATCACTGACCACTTTTTGGTCTCATTTTTCTCATCTCTTTTCCTCATTGATGCCAGTCCTCACCATGGGCTTGTGAACAAAAGGGGAGTCTTGGAGGCATGTGCAGCAGAACTGTCAGATAGAGGGGATGATAACTTAATGAAAACAATGAACTGGCATTAACATCATTTTAATAGATGCACTTCTTAAGCCATGTCAAAACAGAACAGTTTGATGAGGTAATGATTGTCAGCAAAGGCCCAAGCCTCCATAAAAAGCTTTATGGCCTTACTCCTTTTCCCCATTTATCCTTTTCTTGATAAATCATCTCCCTTCCATATGCAATCAGCTGATAAGAGTATTTTAAACAAAATGTCACTGTAAACAAGTGAAGCATGAGAAGGTTAAAATTATAAAGATGTGAATTTACAGGTAATTAATTTTTATATATTGGAGGCTGTTCTAAGAATGGCAAAGATAATTAAAAGAAACTGCTACTAATTGTGATGTGAATGTGGGATAGGACTGAGAGCAGAGTGGCTATTGCATTTCCTCTTGAAAAGGAGATTGGAAGTTGGAAATGGTGATTTAGGTATGAAATCTGCCTCCTGCCATATGTTATAATTGAGAAATCTAAATCTTGCTTCATGTTTTTGGAGAAATATCTATTCCTAAAGAATAGAAATTTGGAGAAATATCTATTCCTGGCCATTAATAGACCTCATAAATGTTAATAACGTTTCTGAAACCTTTCCCAACCAAAACCTTAAAGCAAAAAGAAAACAAACAAAAATGGACTAGACAAGGTATTGGGTCTTTAGGAAAGAAAGACATAGAACAAACAGCTCATACCTCAATGGAATTTACATTTTCCTAGAATGATATTATAGTCAGTCAAACAAAACTGATCCACAAATCTGAGGAGAGCAGCACCATGGATAACAGTTGGGTGAGAATCAAGGGGAAAGGAAAATTACAGGCTTCCTAGCCAAAAGAATGAAATTAATATTGATTCTAATAATAAAATTAATTTGCTCTTTCCCTCTTTGAGTTTCTCTCTCTTTTTCTCTCTCTGCTTCTCTGTTTCTGTTTGTCTCTCTTTCATCTCTCTCATCTCTCTTTCTTCTCTTTCTCTGTCTAGCTCTCACATACATACAGAGTGATTTATGTATATATTATTTCATTCAAGCTTCAGGAAAACCCTCATGAGTTTGTACTGTAGTATAATTATCTGTAGAGGGAATTATGTCTAATAGAGTTTGTCACTTGACCAGAGACATATATATGTTAATAAGCTTTTTTTTTTTTTTTTAAGGAAAGATTTGAAACCAATTCTTTCTAAGCAGGCATTCTTAACTCTTACAAAGCAAGCCTCTCTAGAAATCAGGTGACTGGGTTAAATGGACCTGGTGAGTGCCCAGTTATATAGAAATCTGTTTTTTTTTTTTGTTGTTTGTTTTGTTTTGTTTTGGTTTTTTTTTAAATTAAAAATCAGAACAGTTCATTAGTAAATGAGCTTCTTGATGATGATTTAATCTCTACAAGGTAAAGGAATTAATATTATTTTAAAATTATTCATGAATTTCTTAATATGTGCACAAATTCAAATGCAACTACAGTCTCTATGTTCATGGAATTGATATTTCCTTTTTAAGCTTTTTATTTTCAAAACACATACATAATTTTCAACATTGATTTTGCAAAACCTTGTTTTCCAAATTCCCCCCCCCTTAATTTCCCCCAACCGCCTCCCTAAATAGAATAATCCAATATAAGCTAAACATATGCAATTATTTTTTTTAATTTTATTAAACTTTTTTATTTTCAAAACATATGCATGGATAATTTTTCAACATTGACGCTTGCAAAACTTTGTGTTCCAAATTTTCAGCCCCTTCTCCCCACCCTATACCCTAGAGAACAAGTAATCCAATATATGTTAAACATGTTAAAATATATATTAACTCCAATATATATGCATAGTGATACAATTATCTTGCTGCAAAGAAAAATCATATTAAAAAGGAAAAAAAGAGAAATGAAACAAAATGCAAACAACAGCAAAAAGATTGAAAATACAATGTTGTGATCCCCATTTAGTCCCCTCAGTCCTCTCTCTGGGTAATAATCTCTTCATCACAAGATCATTGTTACTGGCCTGAATCATCTCATTGTTGAGAAGAACCACATCAATCAGTATTGATAATCGTATAATCTTGCTTTTGCCATGTATTATGACCTCCTGGTTCTGTTCATTTCACTGAGCATCAGTTCATGCAAGTCTCTCCAGGCCTCTTCAAAATCACCCTGCTGATTGTTTCTTATAAAATAATAATATTTCATAACATTCATATACCATAACTCATTCAGCCATTTTCCAACTGATGGACATCCACTCAGGAACTGATATTTCTAATGTGAAGAGATAACAAACAACTGGACATCATCCAGAGAGAGGCATTTTATAGTTATCAGAATATCAGAGTGGGTGAAGTCATTAGATTTGCAGGTAATTATTTTTCATATAGCAGAGACAATTCTAAGTCCCTTTTAAGATCAGTGACAGATTTTGTCTGATCACAGGGCAAGTGGGTAAGCACACAAGAGCCATGGCATCTGTTGAGACTGTCAAGAAGATGGCTATGAGTAATGAGGGAAATGAAGCAAGACTAGGGCCTGCTTGACACAGTGGGCCACCTGAGGCAGTCACCTCAAATAACAAACAAACAAACAAACAAAAAACCATACCCAAGAAGAAGAAATCCAGAGCTGGTAGGATTGAGAACTCCTAAGGATGGTTTTCTGTTTAAGGTAAACCTAAGATTTTTCTGTTTCTGTGTCTGTCTAAAACAAAGGCTGGAATGGTGGGAATTGGAGAAGTGGTAATGGAAGAGGTTCCAGACATGAGGAAGGGCCAGCTGTTGGTCTGGAAGGAAGGTAGAGAGCAAGTGTGGCCATGCTAGTGTAGAGCCCAATCCAGCTAAGTCAGTGAGCACTGTATATAGGCTGATAGATATTTCCTAGAATTTAGAACATCGACTCAAAGAATTCAGAGAAGGAATTGGCAGAGTCTCTCATTTGAGATTGTATAAGAGAAATCAATATAATAAGAATGAGAAGCTGTTAAAAATATTATCATAGCACACCCTCCATTGACTCCATTGAAAAGAAGTTCTCTTTCTAAAATAGGTAGCTGACAATTTAAGGTTTATTCAATTCCCTTGTTAAAGCAATTAGTACAAATGTCGTATTCCACATCCCTCAGAGGAAGACTCTGAGGTCTAGAGATTGGAAAAAAAAATAATACCTAGCATGGTGTATCATGCACCATAACATTTGTTTGTTTAATAAATGGCATGAGTTGTCAAAAACTTACAATTAACAAGTAACACAGCTGGGATTCAGATCTAATTTCCCTGGATCTGTTTGTCCCAGTATCCTCCACCTATTGGGGAGGAGGAAAAATGCCTAGTCATTGTAATTTTATCAACATGGCATGGGACTCCATGCAAGGTAGTGAAGTCCCTGATCATTACGCCTTCATAAAGGTCACCATTAATGTCTAGAATATATTCGCATTCAACTTCGTCTCCTGTGAATCTAGGATTTTCTTCAAAACCCAGATCAAAAAACTTCATTTATATTAGAACTCTTCCTGATCTCCCAGAAGCCCATTTCTCTCCCACAAAGTGACCTTTCCAAATAATATTCATGTACTCACACATGTATATGTCTTTTCATATGCTCATGTATATAATGTATGTAATATACATGTACGTAAATGTAAATTTCTTGAAGACATAGACTTTAACATTCTCCTTGCTTCCCATACCTAGAAATGCACCTAGAACATAAAAGATGCTTAAAATGTGTTTGGTGATTTCATGAGTGATCGGGGAATCTTTAAATGACAACTGAGGAATGAAACCCCTTTCAGAAATAGAGACAACACAGTGTTGCCTCTGAACTTTGTTCTGATGCTAGACTCCATGACTTTAGATTCCTGCTAAAAACACTAAGTAAAATGTAGGTGTTAAGGCAAGAAATAATTTCTGCTTTGATCCTGAAATAAACTCAATTTCATGCTTGTGTGTTCTTCCTTTTCTGGAAATCATCTCCCATAATTCTGTAAGGTTTTATTAAGAAGTAGTGATTTGCCAACAGCTGCCTAGGAGTTAGAATGACAAAGAAATAAAAGTCATTGTTTCAAGAAGAGTATATTCTATTGAGAAACCCTGAGGATTCCCATCACCCACCCCTCCTCCCAGATTGATTTGTTTTTTTTCTTGACTAGTAAGGTCTTTTTTGGTCTCATTTCTTACTTAGCCTTAATCATTGAATGGCCATTGCTTCACACAAACTGAGACCTGGGAAAGACTTTAAACAGACCAAGATGGCACTTGAGGCCATCTCCAGTTGTTTCAGATCCATGTCTTTCCACTAGATCTAGATGACTCTGGAACAGAGAGGGGGGCTGATGACTTTGTCTAGCTTTCTCTTGTTTAAATCTAGTACACTTGCAAGTCAAGATCACAACTTCTTGATTTTCTTGGATCCCCTTCAAGAACCAAGAATAAAAAAAAAAAAAAAACAATTTTTGGAGGGAGAAAAAATATTATGCAGGAAGTAAGCAAAGTTAATGCAATGTAATTTTGGTGGAATGGAAGCACAGAGCAAAAAAAAAGAGGCTTATTTTAGGAACTCTTAAGCTGAAACATGAAGAGAATTAAGTATTCCTAAACTCAGAGGTAAGGAAGGGAAAAAAGTATATAGAATAGCACTGTCATCATGAATGAACATTATAACTCTTTGGTCTACTGTCTGGTGATGATTGTCTCTCTCTATCCTTAATTATTTTAGCCCTTTGAGGAAATTTACACAGTCCTTTGCCAGGCCCATACACAAAGCCTTTCTAGCCTGTTAGTTCCTTGTTCCATATTGGCAGATCTTCCACATGTTGTGACTAAATCACTACAGAACATTCCTATAGAGTTCAAACGGATAGCTAGGTGACATAGTGGATAGAGTTCTGGAGCTGGAGTCAGAAAGACTCATTTTTATGAGTTCAAATATGATCTCAGATATTTACTAGCTGGGAGCTTGGTCAAATCATTTAACCCTATTTGCCTCAGTTTTCTCATCTATAAAATGAACTGGAGAAAGAAATGGTAAACCTTTCCAGTATCTTTACCCAAAAAAACCCAAACAAGGTCATGGAGACTTGGACAAGACTAAAAATGACTGAATAATAACAAGAACAAGAGTTCAAATGCCAGTTTGAGTGATTGGAAGGCTGGTGTTTAGACAAAATAGTTCTACAGTGGTGGCTCATCTATGAATCTCTTTTTAGAAGCTTATTGTCTTTGTCACAGTGACACTTATGATGGAGGGAATTTTAATTTTATTTGCTAGAGTATCCCGTTAGCTCATTAAGTTGCAGCTCATTAAAGATTTAAGAGAATGCCTTCATGCCACATTATTGTAAAAAAATGTGAGATTGAGACATTTGGTGGCTGCACAATTAATTAAGTAGTAAGTGATCCAATTAAGGCTAAGCTGACAATGAACACAAAATATGTATCTATGTATGGGAGTAAATAAAATCAAATAGATTTCCACTCTAACCCTCTAGAGCCTTCAGTGCCATGAGGCCCAGCCAGTTGAATCCTAAATGAAGTTGCAGGGTTTCTGCTTCTGGGAAAAAGAGCCACATAAAGGATTCTCTTCCTTACTCAGAAAATAAATAAAATGCAATCCAGCTTTGAATATGAAAATCATATTGTTTTGGAGATATCTGCTAGAATAGAGCTGCTAGTTTTAAGCTTAGAGCTCTGTAGCCCTATGATAGACAACCTTGGAATTATCTCAGATAACTTCATCTCTTTTGTTTCCTCACTGTTGAAAGATAACTGGCATGAAAGTGAGATTCATTATGCTTTGTTAAATTTAAATTAATACATCCACAGATATTGGTTTTATAAGGAAATAATTATTGGTTCATTTACACTCTTAATTAATATGAATCATGGTAGATAACATTTATTTAACTTTATAAATTTTAAAAAGCTCTTTACAAATGTTATCTCCTTTGATCCTTACAACAATCCTGGAAGGTCTATGCTATTATTGTCCCTTTTGTATTCTGAATTTGAAAGAAGTAAAGTGACTTGCCCAAAAACTATGAAGGGGGTTTCCAAATTCATCATCCTATCCACCATAAAACCTGGCTGTAAATAGGCTTTTTCTGGATAATGTAGGACTGCAGAAAGAAAGGGCATTCTGTTGTGGTGAGAAGAGGAAAATAATGGTCAGCTCAGTAAATAACCATAGCACCTCTAACATTCTCAGAGAATAAGACCAAGAAAGACCTCAAGGTCTTCAATACATTGAAGATATTTTTGGTGAGGAGTGGCTAGGGAACAGAAGAAGAAATTATCTAGAATTTACTCTGCGCCATTTACATTGAACTTGCTCAGTGCCATGCACTATGCTTAGCACATTATACACATTGAGTCAAACAGAAGTCGATGACTTCCTTAGGATCACACAGCTAATAAGTGCCTAATGCTGGATTCAAATTCAGATCTTTTTGACTCTGAGACATGTGCTTTATCCACTGTACCACTTAGCTGCATATATTTAACTTGTAATATGTAACATTTGTAATATGTAATAACAGTGAAGTATCACCAAGGATGAGGTAAAGATGGGTAAAAATTTGTCTTGAAGAAAGGACCATTTCCATCACTGAGATCACAAATCCAATGGAGCAAATTATGTGATTTGAAAAAAATCAGATATTTATGGCTCAAAAAGTATGTATAGTTAAGTCATAGGGAGAGAGTTTATACATGAATTTTCATTGTTTTAAAGTATTCCAGGATTAAGAACTGTTGGGATCTTTACAAATTGCTAACTCATTAGATTTGATAGATTATTGATCTGCTCTTACAAGAAGATGTTTTGGGCCAGAACCTGAAACAAGGTACTAAGTAGAACTAATTGATACAATGCTTGTGTTTGCACCTTTACTCATTGGAGTTCACACTTTTGAGAAATTTCAGGGTTTAGTATGAGATATCTGAATTCACACCTTCCTTGAAGCTCTTAGGACCAGAGAGCACTATGGGAGAAAACCCATAATCCCATTCTCTCAGAAGAGTCATGTATAAGACAGTGAAGAGTGATTCATTCGAATATTTTCCACTTGGCTGGGTAATAGCGGAAGAAGAGTTTTGAGAGGAAGAAGCTACGAGTCGAGAGTTGAGGGGGAGATTGAGAAGGCTTTCTGTGGTGGCTGGGCTCCTGCACTTCCCCCACTGAGACCAAGCTGGTCTGAAAGACTCACCAGAAAGCTAGCCAAGCCCCAAGTGAAGGAGACAAGAGATTCATTCCATCTTTGTGCCGGCTGGAGGTTGAAGAAAGCAGAGGCAGAGGCTGAAGGACAAACCTTTGGATTTGGAGACATTCAGAGGGAGTTCTTGGAACCAAGCAGAAAGATGGGCCTCTAAGAAACTAGCTATCCGGGCCCAAGGAAAGAGATAAGACTTGGAAGGAGAAATAAACATTTGTATTTTTACCAGCTGGCTGCATTTAGGGTAATTATTGATCTGAACTGATACTAAGGCTGCCTCCAAGAAAACCTCCCCTGAGAAACCTGTACCTTCTCCCAGAAAGAACCATCATCTTATTATATTAAAGAAACAGAACACCACAAAGAACCTTACTCTACTGATGTAGATATGAACTTTCTCTTCAACTGACAGTCATAAAGGTTTACCTAGAGAAAGGACAGACTAAATGACTTAGCCAGGATGACATCATATGAGTCAAAGGTAAACTAGAACTTCTATTTCCCTAGCTTTGTGAATGGCTCTCTAGCCATGATGCCAGGATGTAATATGCTTTGTAGTGTTAAAGTATTGGGCAAACATTAGCTTTTCTAGCATTAAGGTTCTTCTTTTCTCTGATAACTATATGGCAAAGCAGATTAGCATACTCCGATACAAAAGCATTCTGCTTTCATTAACAATCTTTAAAAAAAAAAAAAAAAAAACAAATCTGAAGGGGGAATGGTTACAAATAACCACTATACTATGCTACATCTCATAAAATTATCTTGTGCATTTAAAAATTTCCAGGAAAGAATATTTTATGTTAATGAAAAATACTTTTAAAATCAAAATACTAATTTTATTTATGAAGGCTTCCCATGCTCAACATAGATTGTAACCTTCTTTGACTTAGTATTAGAGTGATGTTTTAACCACAAAAAATAAATAAAGATCATCACTTTTGTCCCTGGTGATTATGAGTGTCTCTGAATTTAGCTTGACTTGATCTTGGAAAACAGTATACAATCAATTTTTGGATGTCTTTTCATTGATTTTCTAACTTTGTAGTCATTCCTGGTTAACTCCATGATTTCGCAGCTCACAAGTTTCTAAGGATGTCTCCGTGGTACAATGAGGCATCAATGTAAGGCTTTAACAGAGGATAAATTTCCTTTTAAATGGCCAGACATAATTCCTAGAAGTTTATTTTAGAATTCCTTTGTTTGAAGGAAAGCCTTGTCATCTACATCACTGAACAAACAATTTCAAAATAGCTTTAACTTGTGATAACTTGCATGGGATTGGAGCTGAAAAATAAGCAAGATTCTGATAACTTTTCCTCCTGTATCCTGATTGGTTCCTATAATTTCTCATCTACAAAGACAGCAATCCAACATCTGTTGGTTCTATGAGAACTAAGTTTAGAGAGAATGAAGGCAATCACAAACTGCTGCTTTTGTAAAAGAAAAATGAAGTGTCAAAGAAGAAATCTTTATTTTTCTTTAATCACAATCATCAAATTGTAACAAATGAAACCTTGAAATTGAATCCCCCACTTTTGCCAGAATAGCCCATGAGATTAGACCTGCATACGTAGTGAAGGGCCATATTTCATCATGGTTTTTCATTTAGATTTTCAATATAGTGGGTCTCCTGAAGACATTTTTGCAAAGCTGGCCTGTTACAGGAAAAGCAATTGAATGAGCACTGTAATCAGATAGTGATATGCTTTTAGATGTTTGTTTATTTGTTTACCTTTCGGTGCCTGAGGGTATCATTTCAGAAGCTGAGGCCACTTTCTTGCCTTCTTTAATCACATTCATTAAACTTTTCTTTTTCTCTGTTTGGGTATTTGTTTTTTAGAGTGGTCTTTTTCAATACTTTCTACTCTAATAGTCTTTGGAGGGGTGGGGTGGAGAGATTGAGTGCTTTAATCCAATCAAAAGTCACATTTTGTTTGATAATACCATCTCTTAGGAGTGAAGACTGGCTCATTTTCTTCCCATTTCTCATTTATTCTCATCTGTTCCCTTTCTTTGAAACCTGAACATATGCTAATTAAAAGCAACCAGGGCTAATTGAATATACTCTCTATGTACATTCCAGATTTCAATGTTCAAATGCTCCCCTGTGCCTGTTTGAGATACCATCAGCATGTTGCCTTGACTCATAGATAATGATAACAGATATCCCTATAACTTTTCCCACAAAGATCTCCTGAGAGCCTCACTATGCCCCTTTAAGTCCTATCTCCAACTAGTTTTATTTACCTTAGGATAAGATCCCTCTATCAATGAAGATTGCATCTTATCTATACTTTCTCATCTCCAGAGAATTTTGCTCAAAATATCCTGACAGTTTGTCTCAGGAAGAGGGAATATTCTTCTGTATCAGGAATTCTTAATCTGAGAAGTTCTTTAACTCTTACACGTACATATATTCACACTTGTATAAATGTATAGGTGTGTGTGTGTATATATACACATACATCCCTATACAATGCTGTACATATATTCATATATATGCATAATTATATATTGCTGTGTTTGTACATACATATTCACAGAATTATGCATATATATGTGTATTTGTATATATGTATACATAGAGCTATATTTGTGGATATATATGCAGAATTGTAATATATGTATATACGTATATACATTTATAATTACATTACATAGGTATATATACAGAATTATACATATATGTGAATTTGCATATATACATATAATTATGTGTGTATGCATATATTCTATACATGTATATATAATTATATATGCATTTAGAGATATGTTTATGTATGTATACATATATATACATATGAGAATGCAGATAGAACTTTATTTTGATATAATTGTTTTCCTTTGTAATCCTGTGAAATTTATTTTGTGCATTTAAAAACATCATTCATAAAAGGAACCCAAAGACTTTTCTGGATGATCCAAAGGATCCCTGATATAGAACATATCAAGAGGCATTGATCTTGCTCTCCTGATTTTCCATGACTTACCAAGATTACATTTTCATTTCTTACTTGATCCCTTCTGTCTCCAAAGAGGTACCTTCTTTACTGGTAATACATGTTCCCCTGATGTCACTTATCATGTTTTGCACAGGTTCCTCCTTGGTAATAAGTTACATAAAGTATGTGTCTCTATAGCTTTTTAATATCATCAATTAATCAATCACGTTTTTTTTTTTTTTAGTATTATTGTTCTCTAGGCACCGTATCTTGGGAACAAAAGGTAAAAAAGCAGACACAAACCCTGACTTCATGATTTGGAGATGTGGAATATCACTAAAGATAATCAAGAGGAATAAGAAGGTGTCTTGTAATCCTTTCTGCTCATATTCCACCTCCTACAGGAAGCCCATTCTGATTTCCAAGTTGTTACTGAGTTTCCTCCAACCAAACAATATAGCTTTGTTTCCCAGCATTTAGCACAATGCCTGGTCCATAATTCTTTAGCAAATATTTCTTAATTAATTGATTACATATATGGATATACTTATATGTGTATATGTTCTTCAGCCCTATCCCCCAATAAAATTTAGGATCATAAATTAAAAGCCAAAAAGATCCTTGAGAGATGATCTAGTCTAACTGACTTCATGTTACAGATAAGGAAAGCAAGATTCTGAGATTATGACTTGTCCTGGGTGAAACAGTAAGTTAAGTGTCAGATTCAGTATTTGAACTTTGTTCTTCCTGATTTTATGTCCAACTCTTGATTCACTCATGCACCATTGCTCCTAAACTCCTTAAGGCCAGGAACAATGTCATTTTGTTTTGTTTTTGTTTTCCTACCCCCAGGACCTAACTTAATGCTGGCAAAAATTCAGCATACTCAATAGAATATCTGTGATTTTATCTTTGAAAGTCCTCCTTCCAGTGATTCAACTGAAGATTTCATCCCATCCTCCCATAAAATAGACACATCCTTTCATATTTTTGCTACAGGGACATCCCCCCACCAGCCTCACAGCCTACTTTTATTTTCTTGTTAAAGTCTCTTGGATACCAGTATGCAATTTAGCATATATGTCTCTCACACAGCATCTTGTTTTATGATCATAGACCTCTTAAGGACAGCTTTTCTTCTCTTAAAAAAAAACAAAAATGTTCCCATTTTTATATGCTATAATCTGTCCCTAATTGCCATTCACCTCTCTATTGCTCACTAAATGGAACTAATTTTTTTAACTCTTCATAGATGATATTGTATTATGACTATTGCTTGTGCTTGTCAATAGCACCATTACGCCATCTTTCAGATTCTCCCCCTTCTCTCCTCTGCTATTGCCACCATTCTAGTATGGGACTTCAACAACTCATTCTTTCATTATTGCAGGTGGGGCTGCCTGCCTCTCTGTCCACTCCAATCTAATCTCTAATCACTAAAGTGATTTTCCTAAAACACAAGTCCAACTATATCAACCCTCCCCACATACTCAATAAACTCCAATTGCCTCCAAGAACAAATACAAAATGCTCTGCTTAGTATCCAAAGTCCCTAATAAACTTGTCCTTTCCTACCTTTCCAATCTTCTTAAACCTTTCTTCAAGTCCCATGCTGTTCAATCCAATGGCAATGGTCTTCTGGATGTTCCAGGAATAAGACACTCCAACTCTGAACTCCAGATATTATCTAAGGACCATTTCATGTGTGGAACACTTTTCCATGTCAACTCTGCCACCTAACTACCCCTGATTTCTTCAAATCTCAACTAAAATCTTATTTCCTATAGCAAGTCTTCTCAATCGCTCTTAATTCTAGTGCCTTCCCTCTGTTAATGCTTTCCTATTTATCTTTTATAGAACTTTCTAATAGAGCTATATATACATATATGTATATATGAGTGTATGGGTATGTATACACACACACACACACACACACACACATATAGAGATATAGGTTTGTATGTTGTCTTCCCATTTGCTTGTTGTAAGCACCTCAATAGAAGAAATTGTCTTTTGCCCCTTTTTGTATCCCCCGTGTTTGGCAGCGTTCTGGCACAGAGTTTGATAAATGTTTATCGATTTCTTGGTTGACTTGAAGCTATTCAATAACTGGCATAGTAGACATTAACAAACCTATTCAAATGACCTTGCACTGTATTTTTAACATGAGAAAGAGCAAACAGAGTAATTCTCTTCAAGAATGTATTTGTTCTAAGAGAACAGAATCAGGGGCTATTGGGAGAAAATAGGAGTTCCAGAGAGATAAAGTTAGTCTTGAGAACAAGGAGAAGCACTCAGAATGAAGTTTGTGAATATGCAGATCCATCGCAAAGTGACAGGGGCTGCCACAGAACTTGAAGAAGTTGAATAATCAGTTTTGTTGAGGTAGGTGATTAAAAAACGGATTTATTTCATTTTTGGATATGGATGGAACGAGATGACTTCTGAGGCCCTTTTCATCATTGAAATCCCTTATCTCTTTGAAGGTTTAATTCCCAAATATTTATGGGATATTGGTTGCTTTAGTAAAGGGGAAACACATAGATAGATGCCACTTTGTTTGTATATCTTTCAAAGGCTTTTGAAAAATTTTGGCATTTTGTACCGAGTTTTATTTACTCTGTGCCCAACTTATTCCCACGAAAATGAACTATTAGGGCAAATGGTGTAAGTGAATAAAAATGTCAAAGTTATTACCGTGTTTACTAATCCATAATCACAAACAAGTTAGCCTCATAATCATTTCCTTGAGGAAATGGAATATAAATTTTCTGGAAACTGCATTTGAATAGCACTGGATTTTCAGAAGCATCTTTAAACATGCATAAAGAAAAAAAAAAATTCTGAGTTCCCCAAATTAGTCAATGAAATGAGATGCATCCATCACTGTATTAAACAGTACTTTGGAGCGATTCCCTCCAAGGCCTTAAACTATAGACTAAGAGGATACTTTCATTTTTATTTCATGAATAAATAGACTAGCATTTCTGGAGTCACATCTTTTGCCTCTTATTTCTTTCTTTTATATGCATTTTGGAGCTTGGGTTAGAAATAGGTGAGAATAGCTGCCAGTTCTTCCAGTGTGGAAAGACCTTCCAGTGAAGCAGTATAAAAATATGTGTGCAAAGCTTTTTAAAGCTTTAGAAAGTCACAAAGAGCATTGAGTGCTCAATGATTTTCCCAGAGATAGCAAGCTAGTATATATCAAAAGCAAAAATTGAGCCACAGTCATGCTAACTCCTCTTTCTTCTCTACCTGGTATGTTTCCACTTATAAGGATAGATAATCCACATGATTAACTCAGAATGTATGTATTCATGTATGAATGCATGTATATGTATGTGTTTATATGTACATGTGTGTACGTGTACCTAATGTTTATATGGATTATGGATTGGACAATAGACTTGGAGTCCAAAAGAAATAAAATCATATCTTCAAAAATTTGCTGTGGAGCTCTGAATCTTACTTTCTTCTACTGTAATGTTACTATTATGACTTAAATTCACTTTCAAACCCTTGCTGATCTAAATCTATTTTTTATGATCTATAATCTAGTTTGATCTAGATATATATAGATGCACATGTGCAAAAATATGATATATGTATATACATATATATATACACATACACAGATGTGTCTATATGCATGCATATACATATGAATAGATGAATGGATAAATGATGAATGAATAGATAGATGGATGAATGGATGGATGGGTGAATGGATAATTTGGTAGAACAGACTTTTATTCTTAGATTCTTTTGTAGTCCCTAGAATGCTTGTAAATAAAATTCATAGCATCATAGATTTAAAACAAGAAAGAACATTTGAGATCATCTCTCTTAGTCCCCTCATTTTGTGATGATGAAGCTAAGGCCTCTAAAGAGAAAGTAACTTGTCCCAAATTGTATAGGTAGTAAGGAAACATTGTAGAATGTTGGAAAGAGCATTAGCTCTCCAGTAGGAACACTGGGCTTCATATTCCACCACTGATGTTGCTAATTTGAACTCATTACCTCATCTAAAAAAATGAGTGGCTTAGATCAGATAGTCTCAGAATTCAATTCCCAATTTAGATCTATGAATCAGCCACTCTTTCATCCTTTAAACCTTTTATCTTCTCTGTCCCCTCTGTCTTGCTCTCCTCTTCCTTCTTCCCTCCTCCTTCTCCTTCTCCAGTGTCATTTTAAGGGTTATAATCACCATCATCATCCTAATTTTACCTCTCTGATAGCCATTACTACCATCATCAGCAGTAAAATGAATCATTCCACAGAAGAATGAATATATAATTTAGATCTTTTCTCATAATCTCCAAATGATCATGATCTTTTTCTCTTTTCCTGAGGCATCGTATCCCTTCATGAAGGAATAAGGCCATTGAAATAAGGCCATACCATTGGATTGATACTTTAAAAGGTTAATAACCTATCAGGGGGTATGTCTACCCACTTAACATTCTTAAGCAGCATAACTAGAGTCTAAGTAAGCATAAAGACATCAGTTCTTATTCCACCTCTCTCTTCCACCTGCCTTCTGTCATACTGAAGACTTCTTTTTTTAATTAGCTATAGACTCTCTCATTTTTTTAAACCTGGAAATCCCTGGGTCCTAAAACTGGGACAGAAAAGAAACTTAATGAAAAGCTTCTAAGCTGACAGCTATTCCAGACTCCAAAGAAATCCTACTCTTGTTGCTGTGCCTCAAAGAAAAAAAAAAAAAAAGAACACAAAACAAAGACAAAAAACCTTTTGGAACAGAACATTTCCCTTAAGATTAGAATCCAATCTCCATGTTTAAGATAACTGGTTTCTAAAAGATGTCTAAAGCAAGCATTTTCCAACCAAGAATGGGACTTCTATAGGGGAGTCTTGATGAAGTGATATTAACTTACCACTTTCTAAAATTGAAAACTCAAGCCTTCCTTCATGCATCCTTCCATTTGAATGGATTGCTTATAAAATCAATCCTTCTCACTCTCTGTGCTGATGCAAAAGTTCTATAATTTTCATTGAGCTTTTCTTTAACACAATTTTTGTAAGACTGAAAACAGTTTTTTAAAAAAGAGAAATTGATTTGAATGAGACAAGTTTTAAAGACTATTTGGCAAAGGAATAAATTGTCATTTCAAATTGGACACATTTTATGGGAGACATTTCTTATTTTAATTTCCAATAAGAAATACAAAGGCTTCAGTAAGAAATTGAAGTGCTATTTTTCTGGTGACAAGATTTTTTACAGCAAGAATGTCAGTACTTAGAAATAAACAACTATAATATTTTATAATTAGATCAAAACTACTTCTGAAATATGGCAGGAGGAAAGGAACTGGTCATTTAAGAATGTCATATGATACATATTGATTATGTATTCATATTAATGATACTTATCAGAAATTGAATTATGTGAACTGTTCACCATTTGCCAGATAATGACCAATTACTAGACAAATGCCTAAAAACAAAATCAGTAAAAAATATTCTTGTACTTAACTGATATTTCTTTATTCTCCTTTGGACAAATTTCTTTTTTTTGAGTTAATTTATCACAGTGCTATTAAAAAGAGATCCTAACATCATAGATTGTCAGGTTGAAGGGACCTATAATCTAATTCCTTTCTTTTACAAATGAAGAGAATCCCAGATAGGTGAAATGACCTGCCAAGGTTAGAAAAGTAATAAGGCATAGATCTTAGCTAAGAACCATCATGCTCTGATTCTAAACCCAGTGCTTCTAATTAATATTAAGCAAAATATCTAATGAGAGACTACATCCTACAATGAGTACCTAGCTGGACTTGAATGGCCAGATCACTTAAGAATAGAAGTTTATCTTCAACTTCATTTTTCTTTTCTTCTTTAGTCTGTCTTTCTACTAGCCAGAAATTCTAAATTAACATGGCATCATCTGGGTGCGGGACAATGTCTTTATAAGTTACCTCTTTGGCAGAGGACTGGAAATCGAGGGGATGACCATCAATTGGGAAACGACTGACCCAGTTATGGTATATGGGAGTATTATTGCACTATAAGAAATGATAAGCAGATAAATTTCGGGAGAAAAACCTGGGAAGATTTACATGAACTGATGTTGAGTAAAGTTAGCAGAATCAAGAGAACATTACACATAATAACAGCAACCCTTTATATGATGATTAATCATGATAGGTTTAGCTCTTCTTAGCAATACAATGTTCCAAGACATTCCAAAAGACTCAGGATGGAAAATGTGGTCCAATTCCAGAGAGAAAACTATGGAGTCTCCATGCAGATAGAAGCATAGTATTTTCACTTTGGGAAGGAAAAATCACAATGTGAGTAATGTGGAAATATGTTTACATGATTATATACATATAACCTATGTCTTATTGCTTACCATTTTAGAATGGGGGATGGGAGATAGGAAGGGAGAAATAATTGGAAATTCAAGATCTTATAAAAATGAATGCTGAAAATTATTTTATATGTAATTAGAAAAAAACTAAAAATACTATTTACAAAAAAAAAAAGTTACCTCTGACACATACTGACTGTGTGATCGTGAATAAGTCATTTATCATTCCTATATCACAGACAACTCTCTAATACATATAAGCTATAGACAATAGAGAAGGAAGTTTATATCCTGATGAAATCATAAATCTACCCCTCAAAAGTGTAAACTGTGTTTTTCTTGCTGGATATAGCAATAAACTTCGGTGGCAATTTTATTAATTAAGGTATAAAAATAATTTTTAAAACAAACCTATATTAGAAACAATCTTGCCTCTTTTAAGAATGTCTAAGAATATTAATCAGTCATTTGATGAGACTTAAAGATGATAATAAGAGCATTTTTTGATTTTATATGCAACTTTACACAAAATGCTGTCTAATCCACTTTCTTGTGAGAACCCTTTGACAATCCCTAAGGTAGTAGACATAATAATTATTATTCCCATTTTATCTTTTATGTAAATAAAATTCAGAGAAGGCTAACAAGAAATTAAACAAGCTGACATTTAGTAAGAAAATATTACATCTGTTTTTTGAAGGCAGAAGTAGACACATTACATATCTTAAGTGATTTTCAGAAGGCAAAAATGGACATTTTCATATTAAAATTAGAAAGAGAAATGACTTGGATGATTATTTTAAATAAACAATTTAACAAGACAATGAGTTTGTCCACATCACAGATGGCTTCAATATCTTCATTACATTCATGGCACCCCAGCTATGCATCTAAATAACAATCCAGGAAGGATATCTTGAGAACAGGAATAACAAATAAAGATCAGCTCTTGCTGAATGACTCACACATTTTATGCAAAAAGAACTATCAAGTAAAAGAGGTTAGACTATTCATCTCAGTCTTGGTCAGAAATGTTCTACTTTATCCCTGGAGGTGACAAACCTTTGATTCTCAGACAATCAAAGAGGTGAAATTTCTACTGATCTTAGCCTAAAGCCATGACTTTTGCTGAAGAGAGTGCTGTAATATTCAAAGTGAAAAGAACACTTCATTAGTCAGCCAAGATAGAGATTGAAGGTGATAAGCACTTAAACAAGCAAATCTAGGAATTCCAGCACATCAACCCATCCAACAGAGATGAAGAAGTCTATTGGGTTCAATACAAAAGCATCACTAACTCACTTCCTGAAAGACCTGCTTGACTAAAAACAAGTTGATCCTGATAGGGGTTATGATATTGTCTGGTTATAAGTTATGATTTGTCTCGACTGTATGTGTTTCTGACATATATTCCACACTACTGTTATATGCTAAGTTTGCACCTATTCCTTCCCCCATGTACTAGCTATGTTATTGTAGGGAAAATGCACCCAGATTTTGGTCAGAAATGTTCTATAACTACTGTGTTTGTTTTGTTGGCCAAATAAATGCTTTTGCTAAGAAGTGAGACTACTCGTCAAATCTTAAATGGAAACACACAGGGCTTATGAGCCCTGATGTTACAATCCATAGGTTTCCCCAAGAAGTCTATAATTACTAAAACTGCCTCCCTGAAAATGTAATTTGCCAATGTCTCTGTGAGTTGGCAGAGTAAGCTCAATGAAGGTACTACATATATATATATATATATATGTGCATATATATATGTATATATATGTATATATACATACATACATCTGTATATAATACATATATTATATAAATATATATTCAATAAATATATACCTGCATATAAACACACATACATATTTATTATTCATATTTTTTTCCATCCTGTCAGACTATTTGTGACTCCATTTGGATTTATTTTTGGCAAAGATAATGGGGTAGTTTGGCATTTCCTTTTCCAGCTCATTTTACAAATGAGGCAAACGGGGTTAAATGAATTACCCAGAGTCATACAACTAGTAAGTAACTCAGAGTGGATTTGAACTCAGGTCTTTCCGACTCTGGACTTGACACTAGCTCCTATCAACCAAGCTACTCTTTCTTAGCATAATGGCAAAGGTAAATGGTTATGAGTTAGAATATGGAGTTAATTATTCGAGTGTGAAGAAAGAGAATCTAGTTTGAATAGAGTATAGAGTCCATGAAAGGGATTAATGTGTATAATAAAACTTAAAAAGATACATTAGATGGTTTTGTGATGGAGAGAAACATCTGCACTCAGAGAGAGAACTATGGGAACTAAATATGGGTCACAAAATAGTATTTTCACTTTTTTGATGTAATTTACTTGCATTTTGTTTTCTTTCTCATTTTTTTTTCTTTTTTGATCTGATTTTTCTTGTGCAGCATGACAATTGTGGATAGAAGAATTACACATGTTTAACATATATTGGATTATTTGCTGTTTAGGGGAGGAGAGGGAAAGCAGGAAGAAAAAAAATTGAAACACAAGGCTTTGCAAGGGTGGGTGTTGAAAACTATTTATGCATATGTTTTGAAAATTAGAAGTTTAAAAAAATTAAAAAGACACATTGAGGGGCAAGTAGGTAGCACAGTGGATAGAGCACCAGCCCTGAAGTCAGACGGACCTGAGTTCAAATCTGATCTCAGACACAACATTTCCTAGCTATGTGATCTTGGGCAAATCACTTAACCCCAGATGCCTCAGGAAAAAAAAAAAGACACATTGGAGTCAAGTTATAAAGATCCTTCAATGCCAAATATGGGATTTTATGCTTGATTCAAGAGGTAAGAGAGAGTTTCTAGGGTTTATTGATTGTACAAAATGAAAATTCATACCGAGATCATTCATTTGCAAGTTGAGTATTCTTTCCCTTCTAATTACCTGTCTTAATGAATGATTATCTTCAAATGGCTCAGGAAAATTTGGAACTTTTTTTTTTTTTTTTTTTGGCTTAAATCTATAAATACTAACTTAAGACTACCTTTTCCACTCAAGTGAATTCTGCCTCTCCCAGAACTCTTCTTATTTATTTTCCTAGTCCAAGATTTATTTCCAGGTTGACTCATGCATTCTCTATTTGATAAAGTTTATGCATCATTTAGTTTTTTTTTTTTTTTTCTTTTACATAGTTTTGAAACAGAGGAGAAAGAATGGCTTAAGCACTATTCTGGGAGCCAAGAATACGGAGATTCAAATTCAGCTTTTGACACAATATCCCATTAAAAATAAAAATCTCGAGATCCAAAACTCTTTTCTGTTTTTCTTTATATTTCCAGAAGTAAGCCCAGGTTCTAGGGAAAAAAAAAAAACAGTAAGTGCTTATTTAATTAAATGATTGTTAATCAATTAATTTATTGATTTCTAGTGCTCTAACTCTTTTTAAAATTTTAGTTTTCTAAGCATCAGGACTATTTTTGTTTGTGTGTGTATAAAATAAGAGTAATAATAGCACCTACTAGAAATGAGGCAGGATTGCAAGTTAGGAGAAACCACTCAGCTAAACTCTCAAAACTCCCCTTGAAACTTCTTTAAATAATGCCTCAAATGAAATCTTGGAGCAACAGAAACAACAAAAAATATCAGAGTGACACAATTTTCCTGTTTAAGAAAACTTAAAAGGTAGTCAGGAGAAATCTATTACACCAGGGTGGAGGTAGCTTCAGGAGTTCTTGGCCTAGAGACAGCAAGGTGATCTGGTTAGTTGTTCAGAAAGGGATTATAGGGAACCCTTTGCTGGCACTATCCATGGCTGGCACTGATTGACACCTTTATGGCTTATATGCAGTTCTAAGCTACAATTACAGGGCAAAGAAGGGCACTGGTGCTTCACAAGAGAACAGTATAATGGTCAATCTCATTCTCATCAGAATTGGTTCAAAGAAGGAATTACATATATGTGTGTGTGTGTGTGTGTGTGTGTGTGTGTGTGTGTGTGTGTGTGTGTGTGTTTGTGTGTTGTGTATGTATACAAACACAATCAATTATGTATAGAAATGTAGCATATATAATGGGGAAATAGGAGGAGAAGGGGGGAAAAACTGGGAGGAAATGATTATAAGCAAAATAGACTTTTAACAAGGGAAAGGAAAAAAAGAGACAGGAAGAAACAGAAGCTATTAAGATGGAGGGGAATACACAGAATAAAATCATCCAAGAATGAAATCATATAGCAGAATGGAGCAGAAACAAGACTCCAACAGCAGATTGTTTAGAAGAGACACATTTAAAACAGAAAGACACACACATAGAGATAAAATAAAGTTCTGGAGCAGAATATAATATACTTCAGCTTAAGTAAAAAAAAAAAAAAAACAAGACAAAACAAAACAAAACAAAAACATAGACCTAATGAAAAGAGACTATGTTTTGCTTAAAGGTAGCCTCAATAGTGAATTAATATAAAAATACAGCAAGTTTCTCTTTCAAAGCCCTAATATCTCAAATATATACTGAATATATAACTGAGAAAACTTTGGAAAAATAAAAGTCATTCCCCATTGTTAAATACCAACGTATATAAACAGGCAGTTTTCAAAAGAACATATAAAAATTATACATGATCATATTAATAAAAGTTCTAAGTCACTCTTGATTAGAAAAATGCAAATTAAAACAACTCCAAGGTACCACTTTACACTTTTCAGAAATGAAAACGGTATATAGAAACTCTTTTTCTAGTGTCATGGAATTCGAAATTGGGGGGATGATCATCAGTTGGGGAAGGCCTGAGCAAGTTGTGGTATATGATTGTGATGTAATATATTGTGCAGTTAGAAATAATAAAAGGGGTAGCTTCAGAAAAGGAAAAAAAAAAACAACAAAAACATGTTAATCTTTGTATAAACCAATACACAGTGAGACGAACCAGGAAATCATTATGCACAATAACTGAAAGATAATAATGATGTTCAAGTAAGAAAAATTTAGCTAATCCTGGTAATAAAATGATTTAACATAATTCCCAAGGACTCATGATAGAAAAAATGCTACATATCTCAAGAAAGAGAAGGAATTAACTCTGAGAGCAAATTGAACTATGATGTTCTCTCATTATCTTTCTTTTTTTGTGAAATATCACTGCAATGGAAGTATGTTTTGCATTAATTCACATGTTATTTGTTCTCTCATTAAATGGGGGAAATAGTGAGATGGAAGGGAAGAATTTAAAGCTCAAATGTTTCTTTAAAATATCAATATAAATAACAATCTTTAAAAAGAAACCTTGCTTCTGAGAAAGAATAAACAAAATTAGTATCATCTACCTTTAAGGGTCATTGTGAGGCTCAAATATGCTAATTTATGGAAGCATATTCCAAAATTTGATAAGTGACTATTACTTGTCCATTTCTTTCTTTAGTTTCTGTTTCTTGGTAAATTTCCATTTAAAACAATCAAAAGAGGAAAAATCCCTTCCTCCTTGATTGGCTACATCTCCCTAATCTTTACTCAATGAAACAAAGATAGACTGTTTTCAAATAAGAACAACAATCAGATTTACTCTTTGACCTTCAGCCTCCCCGGTTCCCGTATCCAAGCAACCCTATTTAGAGTTTTCATTACTAGCAGAAATAGCTCAGCATAATTAAGGAAAATGCTAACTAAAAACAAAACAAAAACACAATATCGAACTCAAAGAGTAGCAAAAGAGAAAAAGGGGAAAAAAAAAAACATTGGTGAGCTTTTTACTGCTTTTGCTTTTCATATTAAGTAGTTTAGATCTTTGTGTTTTTTTTTTTTTCATCTTTGGATATAGTTCTATGCCATAGAAAAAGATTTCTAATAAAATATGTAGAGATGGGGTTAAATAAACCAGACTAGAGCTCAGCAGTTACTGCTCATAATAAAGTGAATTATCATAAAAATGTGAGAATATAAATGAGTTTCCTTCTCATGTTTAATCAGTGTCAGTCAGCAAACCTTCATTAAAAACTTTCTATATGACAAACACTAGACTAAGCACATAGAGTACAAAGAAAGTTGAAAAACAACAACAATCACAACCTCTATTCTCAAGGACAATAACTCGATAAGTTTTGGAAACTAACTGATTATATGAAAAGAAAAATAAAGCAACACAGGGTATTTGTTTCAGCATCTAGGAAAAAAAATAACACCACCCCAAAATCTCATCAATAATTATTCAGTAGTTTTCTGTTACCTCTGACTCTTTGTGAACCTTTTGAGATTTTCTTGCAAAAATACTTGCCTTTCGTTTTCCAACTCTTTTTACAGATGAGAAAACTGAGGCAAATAGGGTTAAGTGACTTGCCCAGTATCACAAAGCTAGGAGGCCACAGTTGAATTCAGTTTTTTTTTTTTTTTTTTTTTTTGACTCAGACTGGTGATTTATCCACATTGCCACCTAGCTGTCCACCAAATAATAGACACAGGGAAAATCAAGTTCAAACAGAATAGTTCTTATCCAGGTTATGTCCTGTAGTGAGACGGGCAACTCAGGAAATCTCATATAGCTTTGAGTTTCTCAGCCATTTTCAGATAATTGATGATCTGTCAGTTGAAATAGAGATTGTATGTGATCAGCTTGACCACATTCGAGGGCAGAGGTAGTAAAAAAATAAATAAATAAATAAAAGATGAAAATTGCCAAGAGGCAAATTTCATCTTGATAAATGTGTGTGAGGAAGGGGATTTCCGATCAATTGGAGCTGTCCAATAGAATCAGCTGGTTTATGTAGTTCTCATAGGTTTCCAATTGGAAAACTTACTTCATTGCTTGAATGACTTTTAATAGAGTATGTTCTGGTGCCAATTCAACTCCAACTCTCACCCTACGTATAGTATATTTGTTAAATTTACAACAGAGTTGGCTGAAGTGGCTAATATACTGTATAAATGGGGGGGGGATTTCTATATACACTGAGTTAAATATAAAAGATAAAATTCAAAAATGATAAATATAATAATTCAACCTGAAAATACAGAATAGGAGAAGAAGGGTTAGACAACATTTGTCTTAAAATGGACTTTGGGTTTTTATAGATAGATAGCAAGGTAAACTTAAGTCTGATGTGGCAGCACAAAGAAGTAATGCAATATCTGTCTACATTAAGAGAGGAAAAGTTTCTAAAACTAGGGAAAGAATTTCCCCTTATATTATGCCTTGATCACAGAATATTAAAAATACTTATTCAATTCTCAGAATCATAGTTTAAGTAACATCAATAAACTAGGTTAGGATAAAAGACCTTGAGGCCATTTCATATCAGTATTCATTGAATTGCTTGAAGATGTTTATTTGGGAGAAGAAAATAGGTTGAAGGAAGATAGTTGTTTATATATATATATATATATATATATATATATATATATATATATATATATATATATATATGTATGTATATGTATGTATGTATATGTATATATATATATAGGACTATAATGTGGAAGGGCTTTTAGACATTTTTGTGTGGCCCCCAAATGTGGAATTAGAAGAGTGGAAGTTCCAGAAAAGAATATCTGGACTTGATGTCAAACAAACAAAAGTAAGTAAAGTGGTTTTAAAGTGAGTCCTTCCACCCTGGAGGTCTTGGGTCAGAAATTTACTCTACCTATAGGGCATTTTAGGTAGGGATTCCTTATGTACATGGCTTTTGCTGGTGATTGATATCTTTTCTTTCAAATTTTGTGGTTCTGTGAAAATAAGCCTATTCTCAGATAGGGAATAAACAGTTCATCTGAAAGTAAGAAAAATTGAAGATCATTTCAGGGACTAGACCTAGGGCATCTCTGTTGCTATCTTAACCTCTCTTCAATCTCCTTCATCAGTGGGTCATGGGGAAAACATTGCCATATGGAATATGCTTTTGCTGCAGGGGTAAAGAAAAGGATCTTGAGATATCAGACTCTAGGGAAATTGTTATAATTTCAGTTGTTTCCCATGATGCTATGGAGAAAGAATAAGAAAACATTTGAGAAATGAAAATTTCAAAGCATCTCAAGTTGCCTTGCAGGCATTTATATCACTATTATCTCAGCCAAAATCTCAGTGGTGGAGAGTTTAACATGGTCCCCAAAGTATAAAATGGCAAAATTTGAAAACAAGAAAGGCAAAGTAATTCATCTCTGTCTAAATCCAGAATATTAGCACCATTAAGAAGAGAAACGGATATGTGAACCATCAGGTTCTGGTAGGTAGGAAGTTACTGATTCTGTTGGTGACTCAGACTCAATGAAGAAAGAAAGCAAAGCCCATGGGAATTGAGTTGTGCTTCTGGCTGTTGTTTAAACTATTCTCCAAAGTCTTTTAGAGGTTCAGTGAAGCAGATACAATCCCACTAGCCCCATCTATCTTAGCAGATAGTTTTGTGTCTCTTCTGCTCCTCCACTGTACAAAATGTTTGAAATAGGTCATTTAGATGGCTGAAGGCCCAAGGATCCCCAGAACCTTTTGTGATGTGTCTTCTCTTTTATTGATGTACATAGACTTTTTTGTTCGAGGAGAGACATCTGTGATCTCTCCTAACCAGTCTTTTTTTTCTTTACAACTGTTAATTATTGTTGAATAACTCTTTGGGTAGATATTGGTTCTCTTTATTTAGAAGAGATTAATTCTTCCTACTTTCAAAATAATACTAATAATAGTTAACACATATACCTCTTTAAAGATTATAAAATATTTTACATGTCTTGTCTAGGAAACAGCATCTTGTAGGGTTCTGGCTTTTAATCTGCTCTGCTATCCACTTCCATTTTATGGGAGAGTTCATCCCATTCATATTGACAGTTATGATTACTAATTCTATATTTCTCTCCATTCTATTTTTCTCCATTTATACTTTTCTCTCTCCTTTTGTCTTTTCCCTCCTCATCTGTATTTTGCTCCCTTCACCTCTCTCAATTTTCCTTCCCTTCTATCATCCACTCCCCAGTTTTCATACTGTTTAAAATCACCCAGAGTCAGGAATTCAGGACAAGGGAAAATCCTCAATCTTTATTCTTTGTGGAAGTGAAGGGCAATGGCAATAGGAATGTGAGCAGCTGCAATATGAACCTGGCCAACAGTCTCTCTCCCTCTCTCTCTCCACCCACCCAAATCATCTCTACATCGTTTCCTATACAGCACATCAAAACTTGCACAAAGAGTGGGTGGGGTCATTTTTCTCCAAGCATATATTAATAGAGTATTGTCCAATTGTTATGTAGTCTCACGTGCTTGGAACCTCAGTGCATCAACTTGAGCTTCAGCCCATTACAGTTGTCTCCATCTATTTCTGTCTACTCTTCTATCAGTCTTCTCTCTTTTTGTTTCCCTTTTCTCCTCATACTTCCATATATAATAACATAAATTTCTATGACAATGAGGCATGCATGATATTCCCCTTTAGCCAAATCCAATGAAATTAAGGTTCAAACATTGCTCATACACATGTGATATAATTTACCCCAATTTTTTTACTTCCCCTTTCCTTTTCTCCCAGTACAACTTGATCCCACCCCTTAATTTCTTTTTTTTTAAAATATCTCTGTCTACATCACTCTTTCTAAATGCTCTAACAAAGATACAGTTCTCAAGAATTACAAGTATCAACGTTTGTAGGTATATAAGCAGTTTAACCTTTAAATAACATTTATTTTTTTCCTGTTTATGTTTTTTTTTAATCTTTTTTGAGTCTTGTATTTGAAAATCAATTTTCTGCTCAGCTCTGGTCTATCCATCAGAAATGATTGAAAACCCCCTATTTTTATTGAATGTCCAGCTTTTCCCCTAAAAGATAATGCTCAATTTTACTGGATAGTTGATTCTTAGTTGTAGTCTCATCTCCTTTATCTTCCGTAATATGATAATCCAGGGCCTTAGGTCATTTAATGTTGGAAGCTGCTAGGTCCTGGGTAATTCTCACTGTGACTCCTCCATTTTTGAATTGTTTCTTTCTGGCTGCTTGCAAATACTTTCTTGATCTGATAATTCTGAAATTTAACTACAATATTCCTTGAAGTTTTCATTTTGTGGTCCATTTCAAGAACTGATCAGTAGAGTTTTTCAATAACTATTTTACTCTCTGGTTCTAGAATATCCAGGCAGTTTTCCTTGATGGTTTCTTGAAAGACGTTGTCCAGGCTTTTTTATTTAAATGATGACATGGATTGAGAGAGTTTCAGGCATAGAGGATGGGCATTCAAAGGAATTATCAGTATCAATGAAAGGAAGCCAGGAATCTTGAAATAAAATGCTCTGATTCCTCAAAAAGAAATCTTTCAGGAGCATGTCTTTTATTAAATAAAAGGAAATGAGCATTGTGGGTGACTTTTTAATTCCCTAATAGATTATGTTGAAAAAAGTATATTTAAATGCCATCATTAGAAAGATTTCTATTCAGATTTCACATTAGAAGCTCAATTTCAAGGAAAACATTGTTATTAGATACTCCTATTAACTCAAATATTTTTATCCATCTTGAAATTCTAAATCAGTGACTCAAAATTCACATTCCTATAATATTCATAGGAAGGAAAAGGTTCAAGGTATAGAACTATATTCACTTCCAGTTATAAATATAAATCTTTCTCTTTCTTTATATAACATAAAATTTATGCTAGTCAGCAATCTTTAATATATATATATATGTATATATATACATATATATATATATATATATGTATATATATATATATATATATATATATTATTAAGTCTCTTTTTTTTCTCTATTGGCCCATTGGTCAATGGCTCTATATGGCACATTGGACATAGTGTTACACATTTACCTCAGCCTTCTCCAACTCTGAAATGTATGAACTGAATTTACAGTAGGTTCAAAGACTTAACAAGCTCACTGAATATGTGTTTTCTTATTAATTGATTTTCAGTATTAGGAAGTGATATTACACTGACCATTTTTGTTTGTTTGTTTCTCCATTTTCCTGGTTTTCTAGAATTCCCTTTGGAGGATAAGGAGATTTCATATCTGTTGCATGTTTCAATTTCTGTAAATATTTGACTGGTAAACATGTTTCTGTAAACATTATTGTGACTGTCTTTCTAACCTTGTCTAGGAAAGGTTCAATCCTCATATTATATATCTACATCTTTATAATTTATCTATATCTATACATTTATACATATACATATATGTATATAGAGAGTTTATAAAGCACTTATACACACAATTTCCTTATACATATATGTACATAAATATTTTAGAAAACATAAATACACAATAATATACATACATACTAATATATATGTACACATGCGTCATTTTACTACTAGGAAAATTAATGTGTATATGTATATGTATAAAATTATGGATAAATAAATGCTGAAAACCTTTGTCATAGATCCTTTTTTAAAAATGCATGTATCAGTAAACAAGGTCTTGAGCTATGCTAAAATATAAAATGATCACAGTTCTTTTAGATTTACTTGGATTGAAGAGTGGGAGTTTTAAGTCTCACTGAAATCATATCTTTTTTTTTTTTTTAATAGCTAAAGTAATGGTACTTTTCAACTATTTGGGAAATAATTAGCAGCCTATGACAGAAGTCTAAGCAAGAAATATGAATATTTAAACACTCATGATGACTCATGGAAGTAGAAAGAAAAGGAAGAATTGAAGACATATTTTAGAAATAAAATCTATAAGCCAATAACCCAATAGACCAGATACCAAATTGGTGCATTTTCAAATGGACAAATTAGTTTTGTCCAATTTCAGCATAACTTCAAGAGACATTGAAACCATGTGCAAAGTTAACTGTTATTGAATAAAGCCCATTAATCATGAAAATATGAAAGTGACTAAAACAATAATGCAGAAAAAAGCACTGAAAGTGAATTCTGAGACATTCAGGCCTGGATAACTTGACTTAAAATACTCATGAAACCTAGAAATAAGAAATACAATTAACTCCCACTTGGGCACAAGTATGATTATCAGAAGTCAGAGCCAAAAAAGCTAATAATCTCTTCATTAAGCCTTCATTTACTGCTCTATACACAGGGTACTTCAGTAATAAGAAAAGGTTAATGGAAAGTCTTTAGAATACTATGAATTATAGTATATATTTTTGAGATTTCTTTAACTTCATATTTTGGGTTACAGCATCAATGATATCATTGTTGAAATAAGTTGGCTACTGATTAATAACAAAACCATTTGCATAGACATAATAATAATATAATAAAAATAAGCACAACAGTGACAACTTGCATTATTCAATAGTATCAATGTTCTCAAAGCAGTTACCTCATATATGTCTAATCCAGAGGTATAAGGCTTGGAGAAGGGTGGCCTTTAGCTTATACTAACCAGTTTGCCCCATGACAGTCAAATACTAATTATATAAAAGACCTTCACAAATAGCAAATAACAAACTAATTTATCCAAAAAAAAAAAAAAAAAAAACAGCTCTTAGAGAAATTATGTAGATTTTAAAATACTAAATAAAATCCTCACCTGAAAGTGAGGTTTTAGCTCAAACAAGGAAAGATTAACCTCACTTAGAAAAGATCCCTTCCAGCAATGGCAAGAATTGCAGGTCAGGAATATGAGTGGATTCAGTTTCTATATCTATTCATAGATCAGAGTTGCAATCACTCGTTCAATGTTTATCTCTTTACCTTTACTAAGAAGGTTCTTTTCCCACTTGTTTCTCTTAAGAGTAACTGGAACCAACAATGGTATCTCTGATAACAGCTGCTTTGCACATTGTTTTTAATATTGTCTCAGCCAATAAGGAGCCACATTTCTCTGCATATGCAGGGCATGCACACAATTGTTGAATCTCTGAATTTGTTGCTACCCATGTCATTTGAACAAAGTGAAAAAAATTAATTATTTTCTTTTTGATTCAAGAGAAAAAAATCCTTTAAAATTTCTATACTTGTTATGATACCAGGTACTTGGAAATTTCTTAATACATTTCCTTAATCCTATGGATATGGTTAAAGCAACAGGAAATCCATGGATTTATTGTGACCTTTAGCCCTAATCTTGGATAAAAATTTGTGTAAATCTATCGAGATCAAAAATAGTTGACGTACACTTGAAGGAATATTGTATGAAGTTGACCTCAATCAATACCAATGTTACCCTCTTGGTGATATGTTGTTCATTTCTGATGCCCACATATTTCCCTTGGCAAAAGAATTAAGAGTATTTCCAACTTGAGCATTAAAGAAACTGTGAGGGTTTGACACAAGTCTTTCTCTGACCTAGTAAAGTATGTGCTTGAGCTTTGGTAGTTGTGGGGAAGGTTTAGTGCTTTCTTTGGACAAAAAATAGTGAATTTCATTTTATTTTACTTTTTAAACTTTATGTTTATTTTTTAAAATAATAGCTTTTTTTTCAAAATATTTGCAAAGATAGTTTTCAGTATTCACTCTTATAAAAAAAATTGTGTTCCAAATTTTTCTTCCTCTCTTCCCCTGTACCTTCCTCTAGAAGCAAGTGATCCAATATATGTTACATATGTACAATTAATGTATATATTGTAGAAATCTAGATGTATATTTCTACAATTGTCATGCTGCACAAGAAAAATCAGATCAAAAGAAAAAAAATGAAAAAGAAAGCAAAAAGCAAGAAGACAACAACAAAAAGCTGCAAATACCATGTTGTGCTCAACACTCAGTCCTCTTTTTGGGTGCAGATAGCTCCATCCAGCATGAGCCTATTGGAATTGGCCTGAATCACCTCATTGTTGAAAAATGCCACATCCCTCAGAGCTGATCATCACATATTCTTCCTGTTGCTGTGTACAATGTTCTTTTGGTTTTACTCACTTCACTTAGCTATCAATTCATGTACATCTCTGAGTCAGGCCTTTCTGCAATCATCCTAATAGTTGTTTCTTATAGAGCAATACTATTCCATGACATACATATATCATAAATTACTCAGCAACTCACCAACTGATGGGCATCCCTTCAGTTTCCAGTTCCTTGTCACTACAAAAAGGACTGCTAAAACAGGCTTTTATGCTAAATAGCAAAATGCTAAAACTTTTTGCATATGTGCATCCTTTTCTGCACATTTTGATAATTCTTTGGCCATTGCCCCAAATTGCTCTACAGAATAGTTGGATTAGTTCACAACTCCACCAACAAGGTATTGGTGTTCCAGTTTTCCCACACCCCCTCCCACATTTGTCATTATTTTTTTCTTGTAATTTTAGCCAATCTGAAAGATGCTTTGAAATACCTCAGAGCTGTCTTATTTTGCATTTCTCTGATCAATAGTGATTTAGAACTTTTTTTTTACATGACTAGAAATGGTCTTAATTTCTTTATTTAAAAATTGTCTGTTCATACACTTTGACCATTTATCAATTTGAGAATGGCTTGTATTCTTATAAATTTGAGTGAATTCTCTATATATTTTAGAACTGAGGCCTTTATCAAAATCCTTGAATTTATAATTTTTTTTCATAGTTTTCTCCTCCCTTCCTAATTTTGTCTGCATTGGTTTCCAACTGGATTTTATTAGAGGGTTTTTATCATTATTTCTTTTAGTTGATAACTATAAAAATGAAATTCAAAACTATTGAAATCATTTTAAATCAATACAAAAAGCATGGATTAATCAGCATTTATTATGTGGAACACAGTGCCTTGTGTGATATTGTATAATGGAGATTCAATAAATTCTTGTGAGATAAATGGTTTAACAAGAAAAATTACTTTTGGCAATTAAATGCTTTAAAAACTTAGATTTCATCATTTCAATTTCAATTCAGTCATCCGTTATTAAGCACCAAATATTTGCATTCTTCTAGCCTTTATTAAAGCACTGACCTTCTGGTAGAGAAGCACTACATTTATAGGATAATATGAACTTCATTGGAGGAGATCATTTGCCGTTAGGATAAGGAAAGCATTCCTATGAGAAGAGGCAGTTGAGCTGGGCTTTCAAGAAAATAGAAATTCACATGTATACCCATATGCAAGGAGCAATTTATTGCATTTCATATGATGTGAACTATTTTGGATGTTTTTATTTTATTTTTTTATTGGTCTGCTTTTTGTTTTCATTCATTTTTCCATCATGTCTCCCTCCCCATGACAATTTGGTGTTTTCTTGGTAAAGATAATGAAGTGATTCAACATTTCCTTCCCTATGTCTTTTTATAGATGAGGAAACTGAGGCAAACAAAGTTAAATGATTTCCAAACCTCACAATGATAGTGTCTGAGTCCTACTTTGAACTAACAAAGATCAGTGATTCTGACTCTAAGCTTACTTCTCTACTGCTTCCGTCTAGGTGCTACTCATTCAAAATGAAAGTCCTTTTCAAAAACACACTTTAAATCTATGGTTAGGCTCAAGGATAGATAATATCCTTTTCAGTCTAAAATCATAGATGTGAAGCTGGAAAAAACTTAGATCGAAGGTGATTGAGCCTAATTTTTTCATACAATGAGAAACTTAACATCCAGAGCTTTACCAAGGGCCTCTTGGATAATGCATATAGAAATGAGATTGGATTTTTAAAAGCAATTATTATGAAATTTGTGGAATTACTAATTTCTCAGAAGCAATGAAAAAAATATACTATTATACTAGTGCTAGTATATGAAGGATGTCAGTATTGAAAATTTTCCAAAAATGGCAATTATTTTTATTAAAATAATCACTGATAGAAAGATTGGCATTAAATTTGGGAGTGGAAAAGACTTTTAAAGACAACTTTATTGTAATCCTGACAGATTCAGGAAAAGTAGCATAAAACAAGATATTGATGCTTAATTATGGGACGAGACAATAACTGGATCTTATAATATAAAAGCATAACTATAAAATACTTTTCACTTGAATATAATTCATTTACATTAAATATTAAAAGATTTTGTATAAATGGTAGTTTAGGAAGGAAATACAATAATACTTACATTGTAATAAATCATTCCAAGAATCAAATAGAACATTTATCTTAAAAAGCAATAGAAGGTTTTTATCTCCAATGTTGAATTTCCATGGGGAAGATGAGAATTTTATTGAATATTAATTTCTTTCTTTCTTTACATTCATTATCAAATCAGATAGTTTATGAGATAATGGGGAAAAGAACACTGAATATGAAATCATTCATTCTAGCATTCAACCTGGGGTGACCCTAGATCCACAATGTAGTCTTTGGGGCATCCCAATCACATAAGAGGTCCCTTAAAAGGTTGACCAAGAGTCAAAGAGTTCTTGTGGCTATTCATGTATTCAGAACTCATAATTCAGTTGTCTCAATCCAAGTGTTTAATTTTACTAATCAGAGTGAAGACAAAACTCAAATGAAGGCATTTAATGAAATAACATAGTAATAAAACATCACCACCATTCTAAACCCTAGGCACACTATCACAGATATATGAATATCTAATATGATATATATGATATATGAATATGAAATGAATGGAAGGAGTGGATACTTGTAGGAATACTTGTCGAGAAATGAGCAACATACATATAACATACATTAGTCAAGGCTAGGAAATAGACAAAAAACTTGCTATACCTCTTTTAGTTTCATTTTTCCCATTTGTAAAATGGGATAATAGCATTTGTAGTATTGATCACTTAAGCACTAAAGAATGAGGTTCTGAATATTTTAATACATTTAATAAGCATTTACAATATATTTTTATGTGTTAAGCCCTAAGCTAGCCACTCTTTCTGGCACAAGGTAGATGTGGGACATAGAATTAAAGTTGGAAAAACAGAAATAGGATTGGGGGATGATAACCTTGGCACCTCCATAAAATGGATGCTGTTGGAAGAACTCATCAGAGGGAAAAAGAAGTGGATCTTATATAGTGAGGAAAGTATATCAGATGTTATTAATATTATTATTATTATTATTAACTACTATTTGTTTGGGAAATAAAGCAACTTAACCAGGATCACAACATATATCTAGGCCAACAGCTTTTCTTCTGTGATACCCAAATCTCCATAGAATCAGGATTTTTTTTTTTAATTAAGCATCAATGTACATTAGTTATAAAGAGGGAAGTATCATGCTATTAAATCTCTTTTACATTCATTATGTCATTCTATTAAAACTATAGTTTTAATGGTGTGGAAACTTTTATAAAGACTGCCCACATCAATAGAAAAAACAATCTGTTCCTAATTTAGTGGATAAATCTGAGGCTTGGAGAAGCTGTTATTTGTCCACTGTCACATAGCCAGTCACTATTAAAGGAGATGCTTGAACCCAGAACTTTTTAACACTATGTCCAATACTATGCATACTTTCGCCCTCTATCTGACTTGGAAACTTAGGCATTAAAGTGTTGATATATTTAATGAATCACCTAAATTAACCTTTCTGAATTTCATTTTAGGAAGAACTGAACCCCATCATTGTTACTCCCCCAATCCAAGCCATTGATCAGGACCGGGACATCCAGCCACCTTCTGATCGACCTGGGATCCTCTATTCCATCCTTGTGGGTTCGTATCTACTAATTTTTTGTTATATTTCCATCATCAGTGAGTGGCTGGAATCAGACATAGTATAACAAGATCTTTTTTTTTTAATAATAGCTTTTTATTCTCAAAATATATACAAAGATAGTTTTCAATATTTACTCTTGCAAAATCTTGCATTCCAAATTTTTCTCCTTCCCTTCTCCCTCCCCTCTCCCCTAGTCAGCAAGTAAACCAAAAGATGTTAAACATGAGATTCTTCTAAACATATTTATACATCCATCATCCTGCACAAGAAAAATCAGATCAAATGGGAAGGAACAAAATGAGACAGACAAAAAAAAAAAAAATAAAAGACAAGCAAACAATTAGCAACAACAGAAAGTGAAAATTCTATGTGATCCACACTTAGTTCCCACAATCCTCTCTCTGGATGCAAATGATTCTTTCCATCACCAGAGTATTGGAATTGGCCTGAATCACTTTGCCGTTGAAAAGAGCCATGTCCATCAGAATTGATCATCATATAATCTCATTGTTGCTGTGTACAATGCTATCTTGGTTCTACACATTTCACTTAGCATCAGTTTATGTAAGTCTCTCCAGGTCTTTCTGAAATCATCCTGCTGATCCAATAACATAGGAGTTTTTTAAAAAAGAAGCCACTTGAACCATGGAGGGAAGAACTGAAATTCAACATCTGTGATTTTTTTTTATCATTTCTGAATATTTCTAGACCATTTTTGACATCTGTGCCTATTTCAAAATTTCTCTAGCTTCAAAATAGTATTGGAGATCAAATTCAGAGTGATACTGTTATAGTTTTATGTAGCATTGGGCCTAAAGATAAATGGGAAGAAAAAATGGAGATGAAATAAAAGGGAGAGACATTTTTAAATGTGTTTTTCCTGCACATGATCTTAGATCTATTAAAATAATTAATTCATTTGCAGAGCAATAAACATAAATTTCAAGAGTATTTCTTGATTGCCATGTAACATAATAAACTTAATTTGTAACAGTGGAGACATAAAGGAGAATAATGATAAAATATCACCTACAAGCCATACATACACACACACACACACACACACATATGTATGTATGTTTATAATCAATTAAAAACCTAAAAATTTCTTGGCCTTCTCTGGGATCAGCTCTAGATAACCCTTCTAAAAGCTGTTAAAGGACACATTTAAATTAACTCCAATTTCAGCAAAACTCATGCTGTTTTATTATACACTTCAGCTGTTGTTTTCTCTGTGTCCTACTAAGATAGAATTTTTGTAAAGGTCTTTCTCTGTGTGTGTCTTGTCTGTGTTTCTCTGTGTGTATCCTTCTCTCTGTCTCTTGTCTGCCTGTTTTTTCTTTGTCTCTATGTATATCTCTCTGCCTCTGGCTTTCTGGCTCTCTCTATGTCTCTCATTGTGTTATTCTCTGTCTCTGTCTCTTCTTTTCTCTCTCCCTTCCTCTCCCACCTCCCTCTATCACAGCATCATAAGCATTCAAATTTTAAGAAACGGATCAGATCGGTGTACTTTGATAGCAGGCTTTAGAAGAACACATCATATAATTGTCCTTAATTTCATTGAATACGCTTCCTAACAGGAGTCACAGAGCATATTAATCGTTTGTTAGCATCTACAGAATCTTATGCAAGCTTTCTTCATCTATCTGTGTAAAGAGAACGCTGATTGTCCCAAAAGTATACCTGATGGGTATCAGATTATACTGTTTTTTTGAACTATTCTTAGATCGGAGCTAAGACTAAGGTGAACTAAAATGTTGCTTTTCCCCTGGTAACAATATTTGGGAGGTACTATAGTTATGTGTACTCTTTAAACAAGTAGAAACAACAGAGATTAATATCTAATTTTTGTTTGATTTTGTTTTCCAAATTGATAATATAAACAATATTATCCAGTATTTAGTAGATGAATATATTCAAAGAGGGAAGCTAGGAAGCTTACTGCATAGAGAACCAACATGGAAGCAGGAACACCGGAGTTTAAATATGGCCTCAGACATCACCAAATTGTGTGACCTTGGGCAAGTCACCTAACCATATTTGCTTTAGGTTCCTCATCTATAAAATGAGTTAGAGAAAGAAATACCACATCACTCCATTATCTTTGCCATGAAAATGCCAAATAGGATCACAAAGAGCTAGAACATGACTGGAAAAAAAAATCAAAAACAATAAAAGAAAGTAAAGCTACTGTTTATTTTTTAGTTAGCATACAATTTAACTGTGTTGTGACTTTGGATATAGCAACTTACATTTTTGAGTATAAGTTTCTCACTTAAATAATGAGATTGATAGTGATAAATTGTTCTCAGTGCCTGTTCTGGAGATTTAATAGTGAAGAATTTTCAGGTTATATATGTATTGATTTGAATGTTGCTTGGGTAGGTATAGAAGATATTATTAACTTATTGAATTTATGATTATTGTGTATCCATTATACACAATTTAAATGCAGTCTGTGTTTATTATTAACATCACAAATTAGGATGAATAATAACCAATTAAATTGTTTCTCTATTATGCATTATTTGTATTTGCAAAATAATCAAAAAATTAAGTGAAGAAGAAAAAATTCTTCAAAAACATCAAGTTAAAAGTTGGTATTTATTTTTCTTACAGCAATTTTTATGATGTTTGGCTTTTGGGAAGTTGAATTCTTGACGTCGTTCTTTCTGGAAGCCAGATACCACTTTAGATATTTTTGTTTGTTTGCTTCTTTTTTCTTTTTTTATGTTTGCTTTTGAGAGTTTTTTTTTTTTTAAGTCTGTATTTTCCTCTAAAAAGATAAGTTGAACTATTATTACTAAAGTTCTTTGTTCATTGTCCACATTGCTTAAATTCTAGGAAAGAGAGCTGCTTCTTGGATCTATCAATGTGTAATCCAAGTTGAATTTAAAATCAGTTGTGATAAAGGCTAATTCTATAGATGGGCCATGGTGAAATGAAAATCTAAACCAAATCCTCCTGTTATAGAATAGGTAGATTTGAGGGAATTTTGGACTGAATCTCTGGGTCACAAAAAGGATGCTGTTTTTTCCTGAACTATCCCAATATATCTATTCCAAAGAAATACTTAGCCAACGTATATTTTCTGTTTTCCCTAAAGGGTAAAATTCTTTTCTGGTGAGGTATCTTCTGGCGTAGACATTGCTTGTATAGCATATACAAAATTATTCACACCTGTGATACTCAATACAGAAAATGATGCAGATTTTTTTTTTTACTTTCTTGGCTTTTCTGCATTTATAACTTTCTTTTCTGGAAGTGATTATGAATCCTATTGAAAAACAATGAGATACCTTGCAGTATTAGGACATGTGGTAGAGATATGTGGTAGATTCTCAATTAGTTTACTAATATAAGGGTAAGACAAATATTTTAGAGAATAATCTCTCCATTCATCTAACCATCATTCTAATTCAGGCCTTTATCTCCTCTTAGATAAATTCTTGGAGTATATTTCTCATTAGTTTTCTTTACTCAAGCCATATTTTTATGATCCCCTTAAGAAAGTCCCAAATGATGTGTCTAAAACTATGTTTGATCCTATCTTTTTAAATGGTTTCTGCTCAAATGGTTTCGGTGGTTTCTTACTACCTCTGAGATGAAATAGAAACCTCTCAGCTTGTAACTTCAAGTCCTTTCCATTATATAGACTAATTTCATGTTATTCCCCCATGCTTCATTCAGCATAGCCTATTTTCTCTTCCCTTTTACATTTTATCACCATACCCTTTCATCATCATGCTTTTGAGCATACAGTCCCCCTGCAGGAAATGAGTTCCTTTTCACCTTCCTCTACTCTAATGTCTATTTCTTTCAGAGTTCATTTCAAATCCTACTTCTTACACTGATCACCTTTTCTCATTCCTATCCTAAACAGTCATTATTGTCCTCCCCGTTAATTTGTATTTGGCAGTCATCTGCATGAAGAGAATAATTGTACCCATGGAAACAGATGTCAACTTCAAGGGGGGAAATGTAGAGCACCTACAATTGAACTTTTAAGAGCAACCACCCTTAGAAGAAATTTTGAAATAATGTAAACTGAGAGAGAATTGTGAGACAGACAGCAGAAACGAGAGAAATGTCACAGAAGCTAAGGGGACATCTGAGACAAAGGGATAATAAATGAAAAATCTTGAGGCACAAGGGAGTATTAAATAAAATAAATAAATGGAAAAGAATATATTAAGCACCTACTATATTCCAACATTATTCTGACTTTTACAGACAAAATATGGGCTTTAAACCTAGTATATTTATGCAGGGTTGAGCCTCTATACCATGATTGTAGAGTTTGTAAAAGGTTAATAGAGAATACAACTTTTTGCTTTCTGCTTTGAGAGAGGACCTAAATAGATTTAAGTTCAAGAGAGGGAAGATTTGGGAGAGCATCAGTCATATAAAGGAGCCAAGATCTCAACATGCTCCTGACCTCTTGGGTGAAATCAAAGACTTTCCTTCTCTGATGAGCAGAGATATCTCTCTGCAATGGATAAGCTCAGGCAATCTTGGTGTTATTTGGTTTATTCAAATTTGTATGACTTCGGATATCTGTTTGGTTTTTGGATTAATAGTTTTACTAACTTTTCACTATTCATGATGTTCTTTTGTGTAATGAGAAATTGATGAGAAAAGGTCAAATCTTTGGATATAAGTTTAGAGTATCCCCTTCCTTTTGAAGAAATAGTTCCTAGGAAAGAAGTTTGTTGGAGAGGGAATTGGAAGGATAAGAACAGATTAAGATAATTCTAGTTCAATATCCCTCTCTTAGAAGAACAAAGTTTTCAGATGTCAGCATCTGGCTTCTCTCTAAGAAGGAATCAAAGTTTCTCTTGGAGAGAAGTGAAATAGATTTCTATTTATATCTTTCTTTGATTTATATTTGAACATACACATGTGTATACATGTAGACACACGTTAGAAAAATACAAAACAAAAAGAATCCCTTCCCTTAAAAAGTTTATATTTTAATAGGGAAATACAATATATATTAAAATTTGTTATCCATGAAAGAGGAGTTTGTTCTGAGAAGCTGCAAGGAATGCTTATTGGAACTGCTGTGGAGTAAATTAACACAACCCTTCTGGGGAGGATGGCAGAATTAATCCTATCATGGTTCCTCATAACAAGCCTGAGAAAAGTTTTTATCAGATTTTAAAGTTGAGAAGTAAAAGGAATGAAAGTGATTGGAGGCAGGAAGGTGTTTGGAAGTGATAATCAGAAGAGATATAAAATGATATTTTGAGAGGGCAAAAGAAGGCTTTCTAAAGACAAATAATTTTTATAGAGAGTGGAATTTTATAGAGTGGACAATTTTTATAGAGAGTGGAAAAGAAGCTATTACTTAGGGAAAATCAGAAGATAAGAGATAAAAAAAATGGAATAATGGATGAGGCTGAGTCAGAGAACAACACGGGATGAGGTTAAGTTCAAACAGTGGTAAGAATAATGGCAAGAACAATAATCTTTCCCTACCTTATAGGCTGGCAAAATAGGGAGATTGATAGGGATAACTAGACAAATATTGAGATGATGGATGGAAAGATGAGGAAATTTAAAGACAACTTCACTTTTCTAACTAAAATTGAAGATAACTTTTATTTGGGACTTGCCATGTAGGCAGGAATGGAACAATAAGTGTTGTGGGAAGTATAGGAATCAACTGAGGATGAAAAAAGATTGCTCTGCAGCCATAAGGATACATTTAAGATTAGATAACCCACATTTATAATAGATCAAATTTTCTCAAGCAATGATCAGAATCTCAGAAGTAGAAAAATGATGGTGGAAGATTGAAGGAACTAGAAGTAGTAGTAGTAGTGGTGGTGGTGGTGATAGTTGTAGTTGTAGTAGTGGTAGTGGTGGTGGTGGTGGTGATGGTGATGGTAGTAGTAGTAGTGTAGTATTAATAATAGTAATAGTAGTAGTAGTAGTAGTGGAGGAGGAGGAGGAAGAGGAAGAGGAGGAGAAACAGAAGGAGAAGTAACAGTAATAGAAAAAAGAAGTAGTAGTAGTAGTAGTAACAGCAAAAATGATAGCAAAATCAACAATATTCATATAGGACTTTAAATTTTACTAAGCCCTTTACATGTGTTTTTGCATTTGACCTTCACAGAGACCTATAAGATTGATACTATTTCTTTACCTGTTTTACAAATAAGGACACATGTCAAGATTTCATGTGAAAGCAAAGGTCAGGTAGAATAAAGCAAATGAAGAGGTGGAAGAAGAGACATTTTTGAACAGAGGAGGAAATATCAAGGTTTGGGAGCATGGCTTCAGTGTCCTTATAGGGCAGAGAACTTTGTCAAGTCCCAGTGACTACAGCTGCTGTTATCTGATTGTTTTGGATAGATTGAGTATAAAGATGGAGCATAATTCCTATAGATCTTAGCAGTTATCATTATGTTCTTGGTAGCCTCTGTCTCTTTATATCCTTTACATTTCCTCAATTTAAAAGGAATATAGAGAGTACCTGCACAGAGTGGTTGGATTAGTCAAAGGAGCCTTCTATGAGAGGAGATTTGAATCCTGATAACTAGTCTGTAGTATTTACAGGTGCCACTGAAATATCCTTTAGCCTCAGTCACATTTTCTCTTAAAAGCCTTTTCATCTGCCTTTCTTTAGTGTTCTAAGGAGTACATTAAGACCACGTGTATTTTTCACGCTGTTGGTAATATTGAGTGCTATCCCCTGCAATATAATGGACAATCCATCAACGTTCCCCAGTGATTGAATGCACTTCTCCAAATGTTTATTAGTCATTGCTTGCAATTGATAAAAGGTGAGAGGGTCAGTGCAAATCTACACTTGAATTTAGCACTCTTGCTAAAAATATTGTGCCATGGGAGGCATTCTGCTCAGATAAAAGCTAACAATAATGTATTATAAATTATATACTTATGGAAACTGGGTGTAGATCACAGAGGTGAAAGAAGTCTTAGAGACCATGAAGATTACTTCCCACCAGAACTAGAATCTTGTCTATAACAAACCTGACTAGTGAACAGGCAAGTGGGAGACTTCCAAGAAAATACCACTATGGGAAAAATCTCAATAAACAGGAATTAAATAGGAACAATCATTTTTTTTTGTGAGTATAAGTAATAATTTTACAACAATGTATGCTGATCTAAAATAGAGCAAACTTATCTATTCATCCATCCATGCAGTTACCAAGTCCTGTCCCTCTTGACAATAGAGCTTGCTTCCCTTACTTTGGCTATCCCCTGCTCATTACATATCAAATGAAGAAATCTTATAGATTTATATTATGTTATATTATAAGTACACATATGACATGCTTTTCAGTCATATTCTAATAGAAATCTAAACTTTTCAAATAAAAAGAAGCTTTGTATCTATGTAATAACAGAAAAAGTATAATAAAAATTATAATAAAATTAATTTTAAAAATTAAATAAAAAATATTCATGAGTCTCATTACTGTGTGCAAAGGCCATAACAGACACTCAATGTTGACATATGTGAGGTAAATAATCATCTCATTCTTTTATAAATGTATTTTTAATTTATGGGAATCTCAATTATAGAAACTATATTCATCTTTTGGTGACACAAACATTTCACAAAGAATTTAGAATCAATTCAAAAAAGCTTTTGTGTCAATTAAACTACTAAAGTTTCCTTGACATTATTGATAGACTGCAGAAGGGAAATGATAAAAATAGATTATGTATCATATGATTTATCACTACCCAAATAATTTTGCAGATTCAAGACCCTGTTTGGGTTCTGAGTGGCCCAAAGATATATACAATCACTAATCCTGTCCATGAGAAGTCTATTATCTATAATAGAAAGACTTGGGCATTTTTATAGGCAGAATAGAGTAAAAGGTTTCTATCTTTTTTTTATCCCACCTCTGAATATATAGTAATTGTTTATTAAATAATTGTTGATCAGAATTGAATAAAGCAGTCATAGAATATCAATTTTATTATGAGCTAATATTTATATTGTACTGTATTTACAAGGTGTTTTGCAGATAATATCTCTTTTCCTATTTATAACTCTATGAAACATGCTATTATTATTTGCTTTTTAAAGATAAGGAAATGGAAGCTGAGAAAGGTTCAAAGGTGTGTCCAGTGCCATATGGCTAGTCAATATATGAAACAGAGTTATACTCAGTTCTTGGTGATTCTCGGGGCACCATGCTTAGTCTATCCTATGACTCTGTCTTCTGTCAGGCTCTTCTTAAATCTCAGATAACCATTTGTGCAACAACTGTCCTGGAATACAGCAGAAAAGAGATCAGAAAATTTTAACAATTTGTTAATAAATATTTCTAATCCTACAGAAACTGAGTGTTCAGTGAGGTGAACTATATAAAATCAAAATAAGCTGATTATGATTGAAATTAACCATATGTCTTTACAAGTAAAAGTATTAGAAATTCACAGATAATAAACTTCCTGAAAAAAGTCAATCAACCAAAAGGCACAGAAAACTCTTCTCTTCTTCAGGTGGACTCTAAAACTCCTTTCCTGAAATTTTTAATTACAAAATGGCTTCCCTCCAAAAGGCTAGAAAACCCTGTCTCCTGGTTACCTGGGAAACAGGTTAATTTATGGTTATTCTTTGGCTTTGGACATTATGGGATATGTAAGAAGACACAATCTGTCTTAGTTAAATGCTGTTAATGACTTCAATAAGAAAGACTTTTTTTTTTTCATGGAGCAAAAGCAACTTCTGATTTGTGGTATCATGCCAATTTAATTCTCAAAGAAGGGAAATCCAAATTGGTTTTCACTTGAGTGTCCAGAATAAATATGGCTGTCCTGGCAGTCAGGGTAGCAGGAAGGTCTGTCATTAGACTGGAGTTGCCCCAAATTCAGTTTTCTAAGCTCATCTTATGAAAAGAGATTTGGCTTCTATTTGTCTGAAATGCAAGAAAGAGAGATTCATCCTCTGATTTCATGGGCACTAGTCCACTAGTTATTTATGGTGGTCAGCACCCTTGCTGTAACATGTAGTCTTAGAAAATTGCTGAGGGTGCAGTCATCTTGGACTGTCTATGTGTGAGAGATAATGTAGAGGGCCAAAACTCTTGAATAGATGCACTAAGGTCGGTTCAAGCACTTAGGACTAATTATTGATTAGACAATACTCTATGGGCATATGCTTGGAAAATGGTCCTTTCCACTATCCTGTGCTGGCTCAATGATTGGTGTATACAGAGGATTGCAGGAGGGACTAAAGGGTGGAGTAAAACGAGCCAGAGTCACTTTTTGAGGTAGACGAGGAAGAAGGTGGTTGCAGAGATTCTAGTTTCATCCTGTTCGTGTCTACCCCTAAAGATCAAGAATAAAGACTAAGGACTTTTGCTTGTCCTGACTCCAGCTGATTCTGGGGTGTCTGGGGTGCTAGCATGGTCGTCACAAGATAAAAGGAGAGAAAAAGAGAAGAAAAGGGAAAAGAAGAGAGAAGAGGAGAGAGATAACCCCAAACACATACATTGATTGACTTATAGATAGGAAAATATATATACATAACTTATCACCATAGGATCATAGATTTCAGACTTGGAAGGGTTCTCAGATGCCACCAAATTCAACCTCCTCCATATATATTGTTCCAATAGATAATAAGTATTAGGTGGAGGGTTCAAACCCTCAGGACATTTCTCCTCTCCCACACAGAACCACTCTATTAGATTTCAATGAAACATATATACCCTCTTAACACTTCATTCTTCTGGTAAATCTCCAGGATTTGAATTTTCAGATTCATGTGAAAATATGTCTCAAACTCATGTATTCAAATCTGGATGAGAACAGCAATAACACTAACAAAAACTAAAGCAAAAAGCACCACCAAAAAAAAAGTTCACTTGGGTATTTTGCACTTAAGGTGATGAGCTGTCCATGATGTAGGTTTCTCCAGATTTCTTTGTTTTCTCGATTTGATTTACTAAGGCCATCTTGATTTTACTCTTCAAGTAGTTAATGAATGAAATAAAAAGGTAAATCTGATGCTCATATTACTGATTTTGATCAATTACATGTTCACCTCTCAATGTCTTTCTGCAGGGACTCCTGAAGATTATCCTCAGTATTTCCATATGCATCCAAGGACTGCAGAGCTCAGCCTCCTGCAGCCTGTAAACAGGGATTTCTACCAGAAATTTGATTTGGTGATTAAGGTAATTTTCATTCGAGTCTCATTTCCTTTTGCTTGCAATGTGCTTAGTAATAGAGTCTCTGGGGATATGGGAAGATATGTCTACCTTAAAAACATCATTTGGGGAGCCAAGTCAATAACTTGTGAAAGAAAACAATGTAGACGCTGAGATTCTTAATTGTGTCTTATTCCATTAAAATAATATATGCTATTTGAACAAAAACATTTGCCAAACTATTTATGCCTAATGAAAATATCTGAATATAAATTCCTTATGTAAATATAATGAGGGCTATAACAGGTATCATATATCCTATCTTTTACCATCCCGAACAAATTCCTTGTCAGAGAATGATGAATAACACTCAGAACACAAGAGGCTAATTATGTACAATGTAAAAATATATATGACTATACTGTACTAGTTTCTGTGATTTATTTATCATATTTTCCATCTTTGTTTTTATTATTGTTTTTCCAGAAAGCTAGAGACATTTGTCTATTAAGATAGTTATTTGATTTATTCCTAATGATTTGCCTCTTGTGGAAAAATATTCATGGACATGAAAGTCTTTTAGAATTATGGCAGATTAAATTTATTATCATAAATTTCTCTTGGAATTATTTTAATATGCATTTTGACTGAACAAAAGCATATTCAACTTGGAGACACAATTACTAGTAATTGTTTGAGGTTCAATGGGATCTCTCCCCTCTGCTTTGTTTTTGTAATTGGATTCAACCATACATGTATTAAATACTTACTGTTCACTTAATAAATTCAAACAAATCCAATACATAAGACTTTACCTATTTTGTCATCGATGTCTTGCTTTTTAGGGCTGAATGAATATCAAATGTCCTTTTAATTACAAACATGTAAACTGACTTTTCCCTCAAATCCAGCCTTATTTGCTTACTGATTTTGCTGACCCCCAAGAAGTCACTTAACATTTACCTACCTCAATTGCCTCAACCATGAAATGGGAATGATAATAGCACCTAGTATTGTTGTGAGTAGAAAATGAAATAATAGTTATAAAATGCATTGTTAACTTTAAACTACTATATAAAAAACTAGGCATTGAGCATATAAATATCTATGCCATTGAGAAAATTCCAACATATAATTTTTTAAAAGTTTAAATGTCAAAGGGATGGTAATAGACATTTACTGGATGACTATTGTAAATGTGCATTATGGGAAAATGTAATATAATCACATAATCTTAGAGTGAGAAAAGATTTCTGAGTCTAACTTATTGCTAAAAGAGAGTGAGAAAAATATGCATTTTATAATATATCTCATAAGTGTCCTTTGCCTTATTATATCCAAAGAGGGAAATCTGATTCCCCTTAAGGAAGTTTTGATTTTTTTCTATAGTCCTATCTTTTGAATAGTTTTACTTGCAAAAACATTTCTTTTTATACTGAAATCAAATCTGCTTCGCTCCACTTCTTTCCTGTATTCTTGATCTTGCCCTCTAGAGCCACATAATACAAAGGTGTTCCTTCTTTCAGTTGATACCTACTTACCTACTTGAAGACAGCTGTTATTCCCCATCCATATCTTCTCTTGTTGAAGCAAAACACCCTTAGTTCCTTCACTTTCTCCTCATAGGACATTGATTTAAGTTTCTTCACTAACCTGATTGCTCTCTTCTTATTCTCTAGCTTACCAAAATCCTTCCTCAAATATGGCAACTAACTACAGAGAAGAATAATTGAAGTTTGGAGCAATTTGTGATGCTCTATCCATCTATCACTGAGTAAATACTCAGTGATTTATGCATTTATCATCTATCCATTCCTCTATTTGTATATATATATATATTTCTTTTTTTACTTATGTATTTACTTTCTTATCTATCTGTTTCATTGTTTGATATTTCTTCATTAATTCCCATGCTTTATTTTCATCTTAGTTTTCTTAAATACCAAGTGAGTATTGATTTTACAACATTTCTCTTAGGATTTCAACATTGCTAATAAAGTCCATCTGTATTTTGTAGAATATACAATATGAGAAATAGTCCAAAGGAGTCCCTTAGCAGGAAAAATTTTAAAATGATTAAGCTAAGCTATTGAAGTGAATTTTTAAAATCAAATATGAAGAAATAATTAAACAGTAACCCAGACTGCCCCTTCTGCTTTGAACACAGACAGTCTAAATACCTACTGTATGCCAAATTCTGAGAGACAATGAAAAAAAAAAGGACTATTTTCCTGTTCTCTGAAAATTATATCATTATGGAAGAACAAATAAGCAAGCCTTATGACCATTTTCTTGTTATATTCTTTGTTTTTTCATGGAAATGTTCAGAAGTGTTTTGATATAGCCCTTTTAAGTCTAAACAAAATTTTCATTCCATAGGTTCTTAAATTTAGAACAGAAAGACTCCTTATAGTATATGTATAAGAGGCAAAATTCAGTTGTGATTATAAATGGAAATGACTTATCAAAGTCATAAAATGGAAGAAAAAAGATTTAAACTGTTTTTTTGTTGTTGTTGCCAAATATGCAGTTCTTTTTTTCATTACCATTCTGCATCAGAGCATAGAATTATAGTTTTACAAGTAGATTGGACTTTAAGTATTATGTAGTCCAGCCTCCAACATATAAACAATGAGGAAATAAATCCATAGAGGTGGAATGATGACCCAAATCACAGCCAAGATGGGATATCACATCCTTGCACCTAGTTCTCTTTCCCTTTCACAATCCATATATTAGATTATCAACTCACAGGATATAGAGTAAAGAGTACTGAGTACAGTCAGAGATCCTGGTTTCAAGTCCTACTCATCATATCAACTACTCAGTTACTTTAGTTTCTGGGTTTCAGTTTCTTAATTTACAAAATGAAGAATTAGAACCAGATGGTCTCTGATGTCCAAGTTTCAAATACTAGCTCAACGGACCTAAAGAAGTTGTGGAATTGGGATTTCTAGGTCCATTTCTTTTAGAACAAATTCATTGTTGTTTAATTGTTCCATTCCTGTGTGACTCTTCACAAGTCCCTTTTCTTGGCAAAGATATTGGAGTGTTTTTCCCATTTCCTTCTCCAGCTCATTCTACAGATTAGAAAATTTAATAAACAGGGTTAAATGACTTGTGTGGTTCACACAGATAGTAAGTGTCTGAGGCTAAATTTGAATTCAGGAAAACTCATTTTCCCAACTCCATGCTTGATACCTTTTCTACTGCCTTCCCCTTATATTATATCAAAGAGAACTCTTCATGTTAGTTTGTATAAACTAATCCCCATGTTAGATTTCTCATTTTCTTGCTAAATATTAGACCTTCATTGCCATTAAATGATAAAGCCTCAAATCTGCCTCTTTTTACTGATTGCCATTCTCTTTGGAATCTTACTGTTCCTTGTGCCAAGGGAGTCATGTACTTCCTAACAAATCATTTCCTAATCCTGACAACTAAGACATGAAATTTTTATTTTTTTCAATGACCAGAGGCAAATGTTCTGGTGTACCTGAGAATAGTAACTCAGTTTATCAATTATGAAAAATCCATTACCACAGGCCATAGATAATGTAGTTTAATGTTTTAATAACAATTTTTGTTATTAATGGAAGTTTTTACAGGCATTATTAGATTCAAATTACTGTGTTTTGTGTGCAGTCAAGGGGATAATAAGCAGAGGTATCAATCTGAAAGAATAATAATGTGCCACCTGCTTGAATAATAGCTGAGCAGCTCGCTATTGTTTGGGGGTCCATTCAGCCTCTACAATTTGGCACTTCTCCTCTAAAATGTCTTTATTATTTTTTCTTCTCTTTTTAAAATTTTATAATGCTGTGGCATCCATTGGATTTAAAAGTTGTTATTGGACTTGATCCCAATTTCTGGATCGGGAAAATCATACTGAAGTGTTTGTTTTGGGACTTTGAAGTTCTCCTTGAATGAAGGTGCTGTCTTAACAGCTGGATCACCTCACCCATTAGAATTTTCTTATTTTCATTTTTGCTTCTGCCAGGGGTTCTCTTACAACCTGCCAAATGGAAATAGAAAATGATTCTAAGAAACAACTCCAGTGGCTAAACTTATTTCTTTTTTAAAAGGAAAAAATAATGCAAATGACTAAAACATACTTTTATTCTGTTTCATCCTCATTTGAACACCAGGAAAATAGAACAGCCAAACTTTGAATAACTGCTGTAGTGAAGGCAATTAAACAATCAAACAAAAATGTTCAAAATAATCTTGTTTTTTTTTTAATGGAATATTGGAACATATGTGTTCTGAATAAAGACAAATAAAACATATCCTGCTAATACAAAGGCAACTGAATATACTAGAAAAGAACACTAAACTAGATCATATCCCACTTCTGATCATTAGTGTACATGGGATGATTGGCAAATCATTTAAGCTATTTTTGCTTCAATTTCCTCATCTGTAAAGTAAGAATTAGAATAATATATATCTCACAGGGCTATTGGAAAAAGGAAATGAAATTGTATATTTAATGGACTTCATTAAATCATTATATATAGATATGTATATGTATATACATATAAAAACATTTATTAAGCATATACTATATAGATATCCTCTACATATATTAGATGAGGGTGGTGGTGACTTAACAAGGAGTAAAAAGTAAAGACCATTTTAGAACCAAATCATTGCAACTTAGTTTCTCTAGCCTTTACATAAAAACTCAAGCAGCTATGAATTTCATTATTTGCAGCATATTTTGTTTATCATCAATGAAGTTGTGCTTTGCTTCTTTGCCTTTTGATACAAAAGAGCTAAAACACTTATTTTTAAAATAAATTGAAATGGGCACCTTTTTTTTTCTCAAATCTACCATCTCTATCCTGTAGCTCTGAATGTAATTGTATTTTTGATCTTAAGCTACTTGATTCTTTCACTAATATCCAAGGTCACGGTGAAATCATGAACATGAAGAATTCACATTGCTCTGATTTTTCATGGTAATAGAAATTGACCTTGTTAACATGAAGAATATGAAACCTGTTGTCCACTTTTATGCGATCATGGAAACATTGATTATGAAGAATGCCTCTAAATTAAATATTTGTCTTTTCAATGATTTAAACAAGGAGGAGTCAGTCAGTAAGATGAATTTAAGTATTCCTTCCAAAAATTGTATTCCCAAACATGAACAAAATCAACACCCAGGATTCAGCATCCTCATTTTCAAAACTATTTAATTACTTTATTAATATTATATAATATATTATTGCTGATCACATTTAATTATTAAATGAATTATTTCAATGCCCCATATTTTCCCCTTAAATAAGATGTCATTTTAACACTAATATGTTATATGCTTCAAGTCCTTTATGATATAATCTCTGAAGAATTGAATCCCCAAGGCTATTAGAGACATTCAGTGTGGTTGTAGTAGGCTGAAATTCATTATAAACTAGGAATCATGAAAGAAAAAAAAATAAGATGCAACTTTCATTAAAATATGTGTTGAGATTGGCAGATGAATCCCTGAAAATGAATTGTATACCACCTACTCACGAGTGAATGAAGAAAGTCCCCATGATCCTGGGTAGACATCTAATAGAACACTAATAGAGGGCATGGATACATGCTTTCTTGATGTGCAGAGACAAGTTGTACCCTTGTAATTTGAATACAACACAGTGATAAAGTCACAGATTCATTAATATATTAGAGTCAAAGCTTAGAATCTATAATGTATTTCTTCCTTAATCCCTCAAATTCATTTTTTCTTCATCTTTTATACTTTGCATAATTTGTAGGATGATTCTACCCCAAAATTTGAAATTGAAGATGTAATTTTGTTGATTCAGATCCATGTTAGACTACTGAGGGTGACCTGCAATGTGTGGGCATATATCTTATTTTTTGAGTTTAATTGTGTATGTACTCACAATTAGCTTTACAACTTTACTTGTTTTCAGGGAGCCTTAGAAAAATGATAATGGTCTATATGTGTCATTCATCAGATTCAGCATGACAAGATTTTCTTTCTTGATATGTTAATATAAAAAAATTAACATGACAGCTCTCTTTAGGCTATTTCTCAGTTTATATTCCCACTTGGAATTAAGATTCACACAAACATTATTACCTTAGGTCTTAGGACTAAAAGCATAAGTGACTTTACTTCTTCCTAGTACTCATGGATCCTCATTGATGTGTGTCACATTAACAACAGGTTGGTAGATCTGAATTAGCTGTTAAGGACACATTGTAGAGCTGTAGGAAAACTTCTTAAAACCTGCTTTATAAGTAGAGATTAAATTCTGGACTTTCTGGGCCTATATCAATTGAAATAGGGAGGGGAACCCCTTCTCTTATAATACTTACAGCCACTATCAATATTTCACTTCAAAATACATATACATGTAATATGCAATCTTCCATTAGTGTCAGTATTTCTAATCTTACTGATAGAGAAAATGATATCTAGACTTCATCGTGCAATTATTTTTTCAATAGTATTTTATTTTTCTAAATACATGTAAAGATAGTTTTCAATATTCAGTTTTATAAGATTGTGTGTTCTAAATTGTTATCCTTTCCTCCCTTCCCTCCCTAAGGCAGTAAGCAATTTGATATGTGCTATACACGTTAAAATATTTCCATATTTGTCATGTTGTGTCAGAAAAATCAGGGGAGAATCATGACAAAGAAAAAAAATGAACAAATTTGAAAATGCTATGCTTTAATCCATATTCACTCTTCATAGTTCTCTCTCTGCATGCAGATAGCATTTTCCATCTTGAATCTATTGAAACTTGCCTGAATCACTGCATTGATGAGATGAGCCAAGTCCATCATAGCTGATCATCACGTAATCTTCTTGTTACTGTGTATAATATTCTCTTGGTTCTGTTCACTTTACTCATCATCAGTTCATGTAAGTCTTTCTTCAGAAATCATCCTGCTGATCGTTTCTTACAGAACAATAATATTCCATAACATTCATATCCCCTAACTTATTCAGCCATTCTTCAATTGATGGCATCCACTCAATTTCAAATTTCTTGCCACTCCAAAAAAGAGCTGCTAAAAACATTTTTGTACATATAGGTTCTTTCCCTGTTAATCCTGCAATTATTTTATGTTTTTAAATCTCAAAATTGTCAGCAGTATAAAGACAAAAAGCAAAGAAAAGTGATACTATTCCAAAGGAGCAAATAAAAGAAAAAAAAAGTTCTAGATCTAGATGGCTGGAAGGGTCCTTAGAGATCATGGAGTCTAAGCCTCTTAGCCTATAGATGAAGAAATTAAGGTCGTTAGAAGTAAAGTGACTTGTAAACAGTTAAAAGCCCTTATTTTAAGATTCCTCTAATTTCAGAATCATACTGCCTCCCTGCCTATCATGGAGAATGGTGTTTAATATTTAATGTGAACAATATAATGCTACAGTATTTTTATGGATTTCTTATTTTGTGAAAATGACTATTTATAACAAAGCTTCAGATCACTGGTGATTCTTACCTATATTCTTCTATCTGTTGCCCAGAGAATATCTGTTCAATATGCTGTGATCTCTAGACTTTTTGACATTTTTTGGATACTTATGCAAAAACTCATGTTCTCATTTATTATCACTTGGTTTTCTTTAATGTCATTATTTTCTAGATTGTTGTTCTAGTTATCAAAATCTGTGATTTCATTAGTTTAAGAAACTCCCACTGAGGAAGTCCCATCTACCAAAGTCCATACATAAGTTTATAATTTGTATTTCTTCTTTGCCATTTTTCACTTTGTAAAATTGCTTGGGACACAGAGGTTGTCATAAAATTCTAGTGAAATGCCTTTTAAATAGCAAAGATGTTTTTCTTTTTTTTTTAATTTCTGGAATGAATGAATCACTGGGATACTAGGGACATAAAATTAAACAATACTGGTAAGGTTTCACATTTGACTAAGGGAAAACAATGTATATAAATAAATACAAAGTGAATATAAAAGTATTTGGGGATTTTGTTTTTGCTTTCTTTTCATGGAGAAGAGCCAAAAGATGCAGGAAACCTGGAATGACTCCCTATAGAAAGTAAAAAAAAGGAGCTTAGCTTTGAAGAGAGCCAAGAGGGTCCTAAGATTGTTAGACCATTTCTTGTGGGCAAGTTTCCTTAGGAAATATATCCTAAATTCCCTATATCCATGGGGTGTCTCTACATAATCCTTAGAGATATCTGTGGTTTTGATTATTCCAAGAATCCAAGAGTGCCATGATGGATATACTTTATAACAATATTGGGAGAAAAATAGTTCAGAAAATTTGCGCTCTAGTGTCAGGGATCACGTCAGAATCACTGCTAATGTTGCTAAATCTCCTCAATATTATACCATTTCCTTCCTCTCTTCTATTCAAACTCCCATTTTTTTTAATCTTCAGGATGTATATAAAATATCCATAATAATGGACCAAAGTAGGAGAATGGAAAAAGCACTTGAAAAAAATAACAGATTTATTAAATAACCATGGAATATCCAATAAATATCTGCCTTGTTTTCATTTATTTTGCCCAATTTTTACAGATTTCAAAGAGTTTAAAGCTTTTTTCTTTTAGTAGCCCAACTATTGTAGTTACTTGAAAGGTTATTAGATCTATAAAAGAAAGAAAAAAATACCACCCTGAACATCTCTAGTATTTTTTGCTATGTTGTTTTGTTTTATTTCTAAGCACATTCTCTCCATGGGCCCATTGGCTACTCTGTAAATAAGAAGTATTTTTTTTTAAAGAACTGTAATTGAAACAGTGGATTGCAGGGTGCTACCTGCTTGTTGGGGCAAAAATTACTTGTGAATAGTTAGTTAACGAACCAAGTAAGTTGGGGATAGGGAAGTTTTTTTTTTTTGAAAATAAGGCAAGCTGTTTCATAATATCTTACTATTACATATCCAACCGCAGAAATGCCATGAAAAAGGATTCCATGCTATGAGTTTTTAATGGCATCTTGATCTTGACAAAAAAAAAAAAAAACAAACAAACTTTTAAATATAAATATTTGTGAAAAGGGTAATTCTCATGGGATACGACACTCTTTTTTCTTTTAATTAGTTAAAGGTAAACTTTTGTAACTATTAAGCACAGGGAACTAGAATGAGAAAAGTCTAAGAAGTAGGAGAGTGCTAAATTTAAAAGGAAAAAGAGACCATTTATATATTCATTCAACAAATGCTTATTAAACATTGACTATTTGCATTTGCAGAAGTGCCTCAGCATATTTGGTTGGATAGACCCTTTATGGTAAATTTTTGAAATGTTAAAGAATAAGGATCCACCAGAACAAGAAAGTAGGAATGGGTTGACATTTGCCTTATTGGCAAAAACATACATATGCAGAAGGTCACAAAACCATTTATTTGAGTGTTTATTTATGCACTTAGGGAAACAAAGGAAACCATGCCTACCTTCAAAATGTTTATATTTGGAATGGTATGCCATTGGAAGATTCCATCCATCTTATACCTCTGCTTTGAAGCAGTTCTCTGGTTTGCTGCAGGGCTAGATTTGTGAACTCAGTGTCTAAGGTAAATAAAATAGTATATCACTGATTGCCCAGGACTGTCTGAATCATCTCCCTGCCCTAAGAGAGATTTTTATTTTCTTCTTTAAATCACTCAATATTCCTTTAGAGATTCTAGTGTCAGTTCATATCTCAAACCCTAAGAAAGAAAGAGATTTTTATTATCACATAGTAGACGGAGATGCTAAGGATTATGTTTTCATTGCAATGCATTGCCAGAAATATTGCTATTGAAGTCCCATTCTCACTAAGATGTAGAGATGAAATATCTTTCTTTGCCAAGTTTTCTAAACATTTTCCCTAGAAAGCTCGTATGTCAGTATTACAACATTGTCACAGTACAATTATTGTCTGATGGTAGATCTTGAATTATCTTGTAGGGTGAAGATAGCTTTGAGTCTGCCAAGTCAAAAAAGTGCTAATTTTTGTCAGCTTTTTCCTGAACCTTGTACCTTCTCTAATATACCAAATATATAGCATAAAAACCATTTTTTGAGTGGGAAGAGTAGTAACTATTTTTTTTTTATTTTTGCTGAGGCAATTGAGTTTAAATCATTTGCCCAGGGTCACACAGCTAGGAAGTGTCTGAGGCCAGATTTGAACTCAGGTCCTCCTAACTTCAGGGCTGGGGCTCTTTCCACAGTGTCACTTAGCTGTCCTTAGAGTAGTAACTTTCAAATAAACTTTGATCATTCAGTAATTATAAACAACTAATAAAGTCCTGCCATTTTCATGGTACTATTTTGGTCACCAAATATACAAAGATAAAGGTTAAATAGTTTCTGCTTTTGCAGATTGTGTATCCTATCAAATGGATAACATATACATATATTAGTATATGTAATAGATTTATAAAAATTAAACATAATTTAGGAGAGTAATAAAACATAAGTTGCTTGTAGGAAGGAAAGGAACAATCTCTGGTGAGATCAGGCTCTCCTTTAGTAAACTTTCTAATTAATATTGTTCTCACAAAGTTCATGCCTACACAACATAATTTCTGGATAAATCTTTATCTCAGATAACTCTAGACTGATCTAGAAGATTAATCCCAAAGGTAAATCCTTGCTCCTTGAGCATAAATGTTGAAAGGTCCACAAAATTTAGATACTGCAAATTTAGTATATAAGGAAGCTGGGACTTCCTGAACTTTTAAAAGATTGGAATCCCCAATCCCTTCACTTAAAACAGAAAAGAACAAGTTCAAGTCAAAGAAATGAAACACATTTTTTCCTAAACTACATGATTTCAGATTGGAGAAGAATTAATATCTATTCTTTTATAATATTCTTTCTCATTGGACCCAACCATTGAAGGAATCACAGAAAGATTGAGAAGCTTTAGTGAGAAAGGTTGAATCTTTGTTCCATAATCCTTTTATAAAGTCCTTATATCTAACAAGCATATGATTCATGAAATGGTGATTCAGTTAACCCAGATAGATATTTTCTCATATGTTCCAATGTCTCTTTAAGGCATCCTCATTAAAAACCACATCTTTTCTGGAAACAGACTCACCAACATCTTCCATTTGGGAAAAATGTTCATGTGCTAATCTCCATTGCAAATTCAGTAAGTGAAGTTTCTCCTCTTCTCCCCTTTCTATACCTTGTAGAGTTTATACATGCATGTATCTGGATACTGCACACACACACACACACACACACACACACACACACACACTGTGCTATACCTTTATCAGCCCTCTTATGGGTTACTGTCTTCAAACCTATACACCACTAGATATTGGAGAATATCTAAAGGAAACCAATTATTTTCCATCTGCAGCTTCACTTTGTTTCAACTCCATAGAACACTTACACTAATACCACCAAGAGTACCCTTTCCAGTTTATTTTGTGTTTACTTTCTTTTTCCCACTAGATTGTAATCTTGAGAACAGATACCATCCTTTTTTCTTATTTGTATTCCTGATGCTTAGCATAGTTACTGGCACATAGTAGGTACGTAATAGATATTTATGAAATTGAACCAACATCTTAAAGTGTCATGTTATATGCATATCAAAGAGAGAAGCAAAGACTCTGGAAGAGTAAATTGCTGTCCCAAGTATGGAAAGAGCTGTCTTGAGGTGCTAGAATTGTTCCATTTTATCTTGAACAACAAAATGGTAGCTGTATAGATATGAAGAAGAAAATTCAGTCTTGTGTGGTGTTCTTCTTTAGTATAATATATAATGGTTCTCTGGGAGAACAGGTTTCTCAGGGAAGTTTTCTGGAGGCAGCCTTAGTTTCGGTTCAGAGTAACAATCACTCCAAATGCAGCCAGGAGTTAAAATCCAGTCCTTTATTGTGTGCTTCAAAGTCTTGAGCTTCAGCCCCTAGCTCCCTCAGAATGTCTCCAGCCAGCACAAAGGTGGAATATGGAATGAATCTGTCTCCGCCTCCGAGAGTGGGCTTCTGTCTCTGGCCCTGAGAGCTTCTTGATTATATGCTGTACACTGAGTACACACCAATCATCATATCACTGGGAAACCATTATTTGTTGTAGGATTAAATCAGTTCTAAACTAGATATAAACATTGTCTCCTTAATTCCACTTAGTACATTGTTTCAAATTCTGGCCCATAACATCTCCTTGTAGGATCAGATTAATCATACTGAATCATGCTAAATTATTGTCTCAATTCTAATGATAACACTTTGTAAGGATTCCAACAGTCTTGGAATAAAGAAGATGCCGTAATCATCATATATCCCTAAAGTAGAAAGGGTGGCCTCAGGAATGAATTGCCCTCATCCACATTCACTGGGAATCATCAAGTCATTGTTGGACAATCACTCACTTCACATATCTATATATAAACAGATCGATATAGAGATATATATGGAGTTGGTTTTTCAAAGGAGATTGGTCTATCAGATGTCCTAGGCACTTATAAACTCAAGATCCTACAATCTAATCTCAATTTTTGTCTTTCTTTGCCTTTTCTGTTTTTTTTTTTTTATGGTTTCAAGGTAATTATAATAGGTTCAAAAAAAAACAAAGTTAGAAAATATAATCATATTTTAATAATCCCCAGATAAGTATCATGCATCACAGATTTGATAGCTTTCTCTGTTTAACTAAACCACACATGTGAAATTTGATTCTGAAGGATTCCTAATTGATTCCAACCACTTTAATTTTTCCTTAAAAAAAAGTGCTAATTAATAAATAAGTAGTTATATATAAAATGTCTAAAGAGATAATATTAAAATAATTACTTAATAATGATATGGTATAATTTACAATAATTCTTCCATATGGTTATGTGTCTGCACATCTACAACTATACTCATACAACTAAAAAGAATGAATGTTTATAGCAACTGAAGAGTTGCAGATTTCTTTACAAGTATTATCTCATTTGATCTTCACAATGTGAGGGGCATATAGGTGCTACTATGGATAGAGTGCCAGGCTTGATGTCAGAAGGGCCATCATTCAAATTGCTCTCAAACCTACTAGTTGTGTCACTTTAGGAAAAGTCATTCAATGCCATTTGTTTCAGTTGCCTAACCTGCAAAATGAGCTAGAGAAGGAAATAGAAAACCATTCATGTAGAGTCAGACATGACCAAAATTGCTAAACAACAATAGCAATGATGGGCTGAGATAAATGCTACTATTATTATACTCATTTTACAGACGTGGAACCTGGAACTGAGAATGGTTAAACGACTTAGCCAGAGCTACATATCTAAAGCCTTGACATTTACTAACTGTATGACCTGGATAATTCACTCAATTATTCTCAGGTACTAAGTAGAAAGTACCTGATAGCATTCAAACTTCCCTTTTCCTGACTTTGTCAGTACTCTATCTAGATCTAGATAGATATCCCTATTTGTAAATATATATGTACATACATACCATATTTAATACAATGCATATATCTATCTTTTTTTTTAACATGATAATAAGGAAAACAGTGAACTCAGTTCAATTCAAAAAGCATTCATTAAATACATACTATATGTCAACAATGAACCATGCTTGACTCTGGAGAAATAAAAGATAAAAGGGAAATGAATCTCTCCCTAAAGGAGCTAACATTCTAATGGTGCTGTCATTTTTGTTGTTCTAGTGTTTTGCTCTTTGTGACCCCCTTTTTTTGGAAAAGATACTAGAGTAGTTTGCCATTTCCTTCTCAGTTTATTTTCTAGATCAGGAAATTGAAATTTGTCCAGAGTCACACAGATAGTAGGTATTTGAGACCAGATTTGAACTCAGAAAGATGCACTGACTCCAAGGCCAATATTCTATCTCTCCTGCCAATTAATTGCCCTATTCTAATGGTATCTAGACACTAGTACCTTGTCTTCTATCTTTTCAACCCTACTGAAATTTAGTTTCACTCTTATCCTGTTATTTTTTTTTTTTTAACACAGAATTAAATTGCTTTGGCTCAGATTCAAATAAATAAATAAATAAATAATGCAGAAGATGATTAACCTCTTGTCTGGTAGTTCTTAACCATTTTGTGCCATAATCATTTTGGCAGTCTGGGATGCATATGGATCTTTTTCTTAGAATGTTTTAAGTATAGAAAAAAAAACTCAGTATCACAATGGAAAATAATTACATTGCAAATGAGATATCAAATATTTTTAAAAACCAAGTTCACACACTTCAGGTTGAAAATCCCTGCTTTAGCCCATTGTTGTCTGCTCACTGTCCATTCTGATCACATTATTTCTCTTTTCAAATATTCATCTCCTTTATTGAAATGAATTGAAGTCTTCCAGAATATGCACCCTAAAAAGGGGGGCTATTACCTTAACTAGAATGGAGGTGATGATTGCTGGTTAAAAATCAGTTATCAGCCCAGGGAAATCCTTACTCATTTTGAAATGGTCATACATTCCTCTCAGATACATTTCAAAAAGTCTCACTGAAAGCCTTAGGGTGAATGGCTTCATTATTGTTCACTGTGCTCACTAGTTCTGAAACAGTTCCATGCATTAGTGAAGAAACCTTCCAATTTAGTGTGTTTAGGAGTCACAATTTCATGTTCTGTAAACCCATCCCAGATAGAAATGCTTTCAATCAATATTCCTGAGAAGGCCCTGGATGTGGAGGAATTTGTGTTAATTAAAAAAATTTACAGGGGGAGCCAAGATGGTAGAATAAAAACAATGACTAGCTGACCTCTCTCAGATTTCTCTCCAAACAACTTTAAAGTAACACCTCAGAATTAATTCTGGATAAGCAAAACCAAATAAAGGGAAAATAATTGTTCTCTCCAAGAGTCTTAACAGGAAAGATATGTATAACTGTAATGAGTGTAGTTCAATACAGACACCCCAATAAACCAGATTCAGGCCATATATCAATAAGGCAGCAGAAGATCTCAGAGATGATTGAATTGTTAGCAATGACTTTTGGAACTCCCAGATCACATTGTAAGTACACTCAACAATTGGATAGAAGATTATATGAAACCCTTTGCTGACATGGGGTGCAGAACTCTTACATTATCTATATGAGCATCTGGGATACAAGCCAAATTCACAGTTCCAAAAACAAAACATTCTTATTATAGGGAAATGGGAATCCTGGTAATAGTTCAGTGGCATTAAAGTACTTGAGGTTGACCACGGACCATGACACAGACTAGGAGAGCAGCGACTTCATGTTCCCTTAAATCATACCACATTGAAAGAACTGAAAACTTACAGGCCATAAGAATTAATTCAGAAAACAGCGGCCAAAAAACATGAAAGGTTGAGATGGTGGTCTCTCCACTCTAGGAGCAGAACTCAATTTTAATGTAAAGTTGGATATTAGGAAATAGACTAGGAAAATGAATAATGAAAAAAAAAGAAGAAGGAAAAGGAGAAGGAGAAAAAGGAGAAGGTGAAGGAGAAGGAGAGAGAAGGTGGAGGAGGGGGAGAAAAACAACATCATCCTGGCAGTAGAGTGTTAGTATAGTGACAGGATCAAAAGAGAATAATAGTATCAAAATTGCTATATACAAAGTTTGAAAAAATGTGAATTGGTCTTATCTCCCTAAAAATTTTTTTTCTGGAAAAGTTCAAAGAGGATTTTAAAAATCAAAAAGGAAAGGTAGAGAAAATGGGGAAAGAAATGAAAGAGATGCAAGAAATCATGAAGGGAAGCACCAAAAAAATGAAAAAAAATTTACCAAAATTTACTGATGAAAACCACTCCTTAAAAAGTAGAATCAAGATGAGAGCAGCTAAGTGATGCAGTGGATAGAGCATCAATCCTGAAATCAGGAGGACCTGAATTCAAATCTGAGCCTCAAACATTTAACACTTACTAGCTGTGTGACTCTAGGCAATTTGCTTAACCCCAATTGCCTCAGGAATGAAAAAAAAAAGTAGAATCATTCAAATAGGGGAGGAATAAAAGTTCAGTGAAGAAGATTATTCCTTAAAAATTAGAATTGGACAAGGGAAAGTAATGATTTCATGAAATATCAAGAAATAATAAAACAAAATAATGGGGAAATAGAAGAAAATATGAAATAAACAACTATAAAATATGCATATATGAATTAATAAATTAATAAATGTTCTTGTTGTTCATCTTTCCTTTTCAAAGAGAACAAATGGCATCATATAATGAATGATGTCTTGAGTTGCCTATGAATTGGATTTAAATGAGTCACAGTTGTATAAAGTTATCCGTCTCACTCTTTCCTCCAGTATAGTGGCAAGACTAAAAAAATATTGTAAAAACAACTGACCTAAAAGTAGATCAAGAAAAGATAATTTAAGAATTATTGACTATTTGAAAGTCATAATCAAAAAGGAACCTAGACATTATATTTCAAGAAATAATGAAATAATGATACCCAATAAGTGCAATAAAAATTGAAAGAATCCACCAATCACCTCCTGAAAAAAATCCTAAAACAAAAACTCCCAGGAATATAATAACCAAATTTTAGAGCTCAGGTCAAGGAGAAAAATTTGAACTTTTTCTTTTTTCATTTATACCACTCTGTGGGGTGGGTGTTTATCATTATCATTCCTTTACAAGTGAGAAAATTGAGACTAAGAGCGATTGAATGAATTACCATAGAGATAGTAAATTTCCAAAGCAAGAATTTGAACTCAGATCTCCCTGTCAGTCATCATTTCCACAACATGAGGTTGCCCCAACTCAGTATACCCTTAAATGCTTTATTTTATGCATGTCTTTCCTTTCTTCCTTTCTTTTTTCCTTCCTTTCTTTCCTCCTTCCTTCCTTCCTTCCTTTCTTCTCATCTCTGATTCCAAGAAATTAATGTGCACAGAGGCCATGCTTTCTGCAAAACCAAGTCAGTAGCAAATTTATATCAGATTGAGGGAAACTGACAGACCTCAAACCCATTGGTGAGTTTTGGGGGATGCCTCTTCAAGCATATGAGATTTTCCCCAGTGGATTGGGTGGAGGACAACAACTTGTTCCAATGTTCATGAAGGTGGCTCATGCAAGCTCTGTGGAGTGCTTAAATATATGTACGAAATAGAAAATGCCAAGATCATCCATTGCATCTCAGGCCATCACAAGTCATCTTGATCTTTGTCTTGTCACTGTACTGGAAGAAAGAGTGAGACAGATAACATTGTACAACTGTGACTCATTTAAATCCAATTCAAGAACAAATCAAGACATTATTCATCATATGATGTCATTTGTTCTCCTTGAAAAGAAAGGATGAACAACAAGAACATTCATTAATTTATTCATTCATATATGCATTTGTTTATTCATTTGCGTATCAATTTACTTATTCATTCATTTTTCTTTTTGTTTGCTTATTTATTTATACATCCATTTGTTGATCATTGACTATCTAAAGTATCTGCTAAATCTTATCATGCTTGTGACATTTTTCAATTGGCCTAGTTATAATGGCTATATCTGTTTTTACTCATGAACTAAGCTACCTTTCTTTGCCTATGTCTCCTAGCACTCATCAGTGGGATGAGAGAAGTGTGGGAATATTCTAGAGTGAGTAATCCATCAGTGGGACAGATCCATTTCCCCCCACATAATAAACAGATTATATCTTTAGAAGGAAAATGGTATGTTGCTTTGGTAGGTTATGGGAATCCTTTTGAATCTTTTCAGATATGACCTACAGGAAAGCAAAAATAGTTATTTCTAAGATTTTCTGATACTTCCTTTTCTAAGGAAGACTTTGATCTCTGCCAGGAGGGTAATAAAGTAATGATGTCCGTAGCTTGTATCCATTGCTCTTCTGAGAGGAAAAAAGTGTGTGTTTGTGTATGTCTGTGTGTGTGTGTGTGTGTGTGTGTGTGTGTGTGTGTGTGTGTATCTACCTCTCCCCCAAAATAATTTTAGTTTAGGGAAAATAATGTTTACATTATTACATTATGATTCTGCCCCTGATTACTTCTTTTAAAGAGAAAGAAAGTCCCAAGCTATATATTCAAAGCATATCTGTTTTTCTCACAATATTTCTGTTACACAAAGAACACATGGAGTGGTCTATTGAAGTGAATAGCAAATAAATCCATTTATCTAAAGTTATAGTAAATAGAAAGCAGAGAAATTATACCAGAGAATGTAGAGAGTTAATAACTTCTCTTACTAGGAATAAGATATCTCACTTCAACTAAGAGTGAAAGATCATAAAAAAACAAACAAACAAAAAAAAAAAAAAAAACACAATTCCCCCAAATTTCTAGTTTAGCAAGCTGGCAATAGTGACATAAATGAAGAGCTATTTTCTCTACATTTTTCCCTTCAGGGATATTTTATTTAAAAGAATCTTAATCCTAGAAGACATCATTTTAGCATTTCTCATCTTCCAAGCTCTATCCAATTCTACCCTTCATCAAAATGGAACAAGGAACAATTAATGTCAAACTGGGAAGAGATTCTTATGCAAAGGACCTTTGCACCATTGATTATTTACCAAATAATACTACACTATTTTTCCCTTAGGAACATGAACTCATAAATATGTATATTTCTTTTTAATAACATAAATTCCCAACCATCCATGACTCCTGATCTTTCACTCTTATCCATGAAATCTTATATTTTCAACACAAGTCAAAGGCTTTAAATGTGTATTATAGGCCAATCACTCATAGTTTTCTTCAACTTGGTGAGCACCTTTCTTAAATTCTATTGAAAGAATAATGCTCCCATGTTCATCAAGTATTCATTATCTGAAATTATGATCACTTTCCCTCCTATTTCTTCATCCATTTCCATCCTTTTCAGTGTTTTTCCCATGTTGTTTATTTTTTACAATGCCATATGAGAGTAAACATATTAATTGAAACAATATAGTCACATTTAGAGAGAAATGGAGTTTTGTCCCATAAACTATTCAATCTTGTAGTTAAATAGATCAAATGAAAGTGATATACACAAATAGGAGACATTGTTAATAGTAAGTATTTGTGGCAATATTTGAGGGGTACAGGAAACTAAGAAAAATGGCACCAGGAAAGGTTTCCTGAAGGAGGAAATATCTTGAAAGATTTAGCAACCTAAGAGATGGAATTGACAAGGGAAAGCAGTCCATGCAAGGGATGCAATATAAGTAAAGATAAATAAGTAGGAGATGGAATATTTACATGAAGTTGCATACCTATATTCTCATTTGACTAGTTGTATGGACGCCAGTGGCTTTAAGCAAAAAGTGTGTGTGTGTGTATGCATATATATATGTATATATGTATGTATATTTTTCTATTAGTAAAGTGGTACTAGTACAATTTTCTTTAAATCTTTAAACAATGCTGTTTTCAAATTTAAATAAAAAATTATCTAACTTATATGAGATTCTTCTTATTAATATCGCCACAACAAGCTTTCCATAGTCATTGGTTTTGCATTCCAGCTTTTAAATCATGAAAGGGATTTTATATTGTTACATTAAGGTTCTGTGATTTAGACTATTTGGTTTCTGGAATGGAGATTACAAAGGGATGCTAACAGTTATGTATGTATGTTTCCATGTATATTTATATGTGTGTTGTGCCGTGTTCTCTTCTCTAAATTACATATTGTTCTCTGGGAGCAGATTTCTTGGGGGAGCTTCTGGAGGCACCCTTAGTTTCAGTTCAGTTCAATAATCACCTCAAGTGCAGCCAGTTGTTAAAGTCCAGATCCTTTATTTTCTCTTTCCTTCATTTGGAGCTTGGCTAGCTTTCTGGACGCCTTCTGGATCTTGGTTTCAGTTTTCTCTGTCTTCCTTCATTCTGCCCAACTGAATCCTAGCTTCTCAATCTTCCCCAGTGCTCCCAGTGGGCTTGTCTTTGTATATGCTCTTTTAGAGGTGTTAACTCAAAGGTTGACTCCTCCTCTGAAAGTGGGATTGTGGGCTTCTGACTTGTGAGTCTTCTCCATTCTTCTCTGACTTGTGGATCTCCTGGACTCCTCTCTGACTTGTGAATCTTGTAGAATTCCAATGAGTACTAAATACATTAGTGAGCTAGAGAACTGTTAAGTACCATGCTAATTTAGATAACTGACTTACATGTTGTAAGAATTCTAACAGTGTTGTTTATAAATAAAAACAAAATTTAACATATTCATTTATTTATCACCAAGGTGCTGACCTTTATTGATCTGATTGATTCCTTAGCAGTTACTTACCAATGAAATAATCTGGTATATATGTGGATTATTTTCATTTTATCATCTTTGCCGTATTTTGATAAAAAGGGAAAACAAAATATTTTGCAAAATAATTTGTAATTCTCTTTGGAGAAATATTTTGTATAGTCAATAATACATAGATAATTTAAAACATAGTATTTATTTTTAACATTCTATTTTTAAATTTTTGATTTCCAAATTTTCCTTCCTTCCTGTTTTACATCCATTAACTTAAAATGTAATCAAATACAATATCAATTGTGCTTATGAAATTACACAAAACATGTTTCCATATTGGCCATCCAAAAACAATAAGAAAAATACAGTGAGAAAATTTAACTTTCATTTCACTCAGAGTTCATTGTTTTTCTCTCTAGAAGTATATGCCATTTTAAAAGAGTTCTTCAGAATTGTCTCGTTTGTTGTCTTGATCAGAATAACTAAAATGATCACAGTTTGTCTTGGTTCATTGTTTTCATCACAATGGCTAATATGATCACAGTTCATCATTACAATATTGATGTTACTGTATACAATAATGTGCTGACTCTTTTATGAGCCTAAAAATGAATTTATTATATATGATTTTTCGTTTCTGGAAGCTAACAATATTTTCTTCTCAAACTTGGAGCTCTGGAGTTTAACCATAATATTCTTGGGAGTTTTCTTTTGGGCATTTCTTTCAGAAATCTTTCTTTCTAGATCTAACAGGTAGCTTTCCTTTATAATTATTTGAAAAATGTTGCTTGGTTCTTTTATATATAGATATTGAAAAATGGCATTTTATTTTTCAAAGTACATATAAAAATAATTTTCAACATTCACCCTTCTAAAACTTTATGTTCCAATTTTTTTTCAAAATTTCTACCTCCTGCTTCTCCTGGATAGCAAGTAATCCAATATAGGTTAAATATGTTCAGCTTTGCTAAACATATTTCCACTTTTATCATGCTGTGCAAGAAAAATCAGATCAAGGGAAAAATGAGAATGGAAACAAGCAAACAACAAAAAAGGTGAAAATACTAAGCTGTGATCCACATTCAGCCTTCACATATAGTCTTCCCTCTAGATGTAGATGACTCTTTCCATCAAAAATCTATTAAAATTAGCTTGAATCTTTTTCTATCATGGCTTTGTTATCTAACTCTTGTTTGTCTCTTATTCTTCCCTGCCATTATAGTAATGTTTATGGTCAGGTCATTTTTGTTGTTATTTTATTTGTTCAATTTCAAACTTATTTCTTAGCTTTGGACTTAATTTAAAAAGTTGTGCTCTACTTCCAGGTTGCAGATGATGCACTATCCCAAGTTTTTAAGATACTTTGTGCTGCTATTTTTAGAGTTAGTTTAAGGATCCTGCAAATTTTTGGTACTTCCAAGATGGTGCAATCCATTGAAATGTGTGGTCACTGCTCTCCTGGTCTAAGCTCTGGTGTTTAAACAAAAAGGATCATTGTTCCCCTGTAGCCACAAATACTAACATTTCTTTTGGCTCTGACACTCTGACAAGGTCTTTTATTCTCCTGGAGCCACAAACATTAGTGTGTCTTTGTGCCCTGAAACTGCAAACAGAGCCTCTCTTCCTTTGTGAGCAAGCAGAAACCTCCTTTCAGTCCTGTAAATGTTACCCGGGACTATGTATGGCAATAGAGTTGCCAAATAACTCCCAGTATTGCACCCAATGACATCCAAGACCCCTGTGATTTCATTTTGACCAGGTTTCTGACCTCCTTGCTGTCTGTTGGCTGAGTTCCCAAAGTTGCTGATGCCATTGTTGTAGGCTCCTCTAAAATCCATCTCTGGTGTTTGCCATTGATTGTGTTCTAGGCTAACCCCCTATCTTAGTGTCGGAGGCTTCTCTTGCTAACATCAGTTTCCTTGAACTAGAAAAATATCTCAGTAGGAGCTTTGGATGGCTCTGTTGTTCCAGAATTTGATTTGATGGTCGTTTGAAAGTTATTTGGAAGAGAATGATGGGGGAATTCAGTTGAATCACTGCCTCTACTCCATCATTTTTCCTCCACCTTACAATTTCCTCCCTCCTTCTTTTTTGGCAAAATTTTTTTTTTTCCATATCTTTTGATTATTTCTGAATCAGAGAATGGCTCTTGGTTTTATGTATTTATATTGAATCTATATACACCTGCCATTTAGTTCCTTTAACATTTATTTCATCCTGTGTATATTGTAACAAATATTTTATTTCAATTTTCTTTCATCAATATGGATTCTCTTATGGTTCTTATCTGAAGCTAATAATAGAACCCACAACTGTATGATTAAATATCCCCTGGTGACAATTTTCTATAATAACATATGCCATTCTAAATAATTTTTAATATTTTCTAAGATACTCAAGGTTTTCTTTGTGATATAGGGAAGTGAGACATATGATATTTATAATGAGATTCCAATGACACAAAGCAAATATGGGATCTTTTTAGGGGAAAAAAAAGCCTTTAGAGCTTTAAGTAGTATTTTGTCTTTTAGGAAATTGAGGGTATACATATTTAAGAGAAGTGCTTTTGGGGGAAATGAACCATATATTCGATATCATTTCTCTGAATTAGAAAGATGACAGCATCTTATCTACTTGAGATTACTTTTCATATTTATTACTTGCTGTGTCTCAGATGAGTCTTTATCCTTTAGTGACAATGAAAACAAAAACTTTATTTTCTAATTTTAAATTCAAAAATGTTAATGAATGACTGTGATTATCCTGTAGGGAAGGAATGGCAACAACAAAATGATTAGAAAATAATAAAATTTAAAGAAAGGTGATCCTTATTTCTATTTCATGTGTGCCTTCTCAGAGCCTCAGGGAATCAACATAAAATAAGATTGCAATTCAATATTTAGGATTAAGTACTATTATGGGTTGTAAAACAAGTCAATGAGTTTATAGTTTAAATTAAGTTGATCTTTGTTCTCATACTTACTGACTTTTTTATTTCTTTTAGAAGAAATAGATTGAGGGCAGAATAAGAGCAAAATTGTTATTGTTTTCTCACAAGAGTAATATTTTTTTAATCTATGGCTACATAATTAATTCAACTAATTAATCAGAAAGCATTGTTACAAAGTGATTTCCATGTGCCAAATACTGAGCTAAGTATTGGAAATTCAAAAACAAAATGGTTCCTGCCCTTAAGGAAATAGCATATATAGAAGCAAGATGGAGATAATAAGAGAGGACATTGATGAATACCATTTTTGCTAATGGTAGTTTTTTGAAGTGATATTATCATACTTTTTTCTTTCATTCTTAAAAAAAATAGGCCTTTGCTTTTTTTACTCATTATGTCTTTTTAGTTATTTAAGCTCAATCCTTCATGTGGCCATTATGAAGCAGTAATAATGAAAAATTAAATGAGACTGTTAAAAAAGTACATTTTAACTCAAAAAAGAATGACTTAGAAGACAATGATGATGTTTCCTCTTTACACAAATTCCATTGTTTTTTGTTTCATTTTTTCTTATATATACTTCATCAATAAACTTTTGCAAAGTATCTACTATTTGTCAGTCACTGAAGTAAGTCTGGAGATACAAAGAAACACAAAAATAGTCTCACTTAATTTTTGTCATTTTCCCCTATTCTCTTAAATATAGTATGAATAAAAAGTTTCCTAAATGAGTAAAATTGACTCAAATAGGAATGGTCTACTTTTGCATAGTCAACAAATCAGAAGGCTATCAGAGATATCCTTGATTAAAAAAGAAAAAAAAAATGAGAAGGCAACAGATAGGCTTTCAAAGAAAAATTCTAGCAGTTAATCATATCTTTATAATAATATATTTTTTCAGTCAATACTAATTTACCTTGATGGGTCTATGATCTCATGACAATTAATACTTTCTTAAAAATACACATAACACCCCATCATGATCTCTAATAGTCACAGAATTCATCTTCACAGTCATGTGGTTCAATTCAGTGCCATTTAATTAGTTAAATGTTAAGTGTTGGCAATATGCAAGACATAAAGATAAGACAAGAAAGTTCTGCTACTCTCAAGGATCAAACATTCTATTAGAGTAGGGAATGACTAGAGGTAAAAAGAATATAAGATATTACTATGTATATGTAGGTATATAGTATCTAATAAAGTATGTACTATATTATACTATTGTAGTATATTTAGATACGTGTATATGTGTGTATTATGTAAATATATTTTTTTCTAAATTTGTAAAACAATAAATGATTCAGTAGATTGAAACATTGCCTTAGCTTTTTCCATATAACCTGGCATCTTTTATGCATATAAGATGTAGGCTGATTCCCTTGTCAAATAAGACAACATATATAACTTTGCTATTTTTTTTATCTTTACCCAGAAAGTCACAAAATGAAATGCTGGCCAAAGTTGTGTATCATACATAAGATATGTAGCACTTCAACTCTTAATGATGAGATCCTTTAGATACCCTTCTTTGTGAAGGACATAATGTTGAGTTCATTAAGGCTTGAAATACTGATGCCTGTTGGTGTGATCTCTGGCAACTGAAATGAGATTGTATATTGAGTCAATGAATGATGTAGTTTTCTATTCAGGAAGAAAGAAATGGATGAAGAACATTTCTTCTTCAGATTGTTATGTACAATTGTATGGGTACAAATAAAATTAGTCCTACAATTCATATATTTTGGAAAGAAACTGCAGTTGGACAGCCAGCTGAGAACAGAATTGAACCAGAGGAGAAAGGTGGATTGTATTTTATTTGGGAAAATGTGAGCTACTTCCATTGCCTTTGATTTCAACCTATTTTCTGCCATGGAAAGCAATTTTAAAAATATCTATATACAGTTAAGATTGTGGAGAGAAGCTAGAAAGTTGTCTTGAGTCCTCTCCAGTTTCATTCAGAAACATCATCAAATCAAAATTATAAAATAATTCTGGAGCTGCAGAATCCACAAAAAGACAAAGGGAAACACTTTAACTTCCCCGAATAATTTAGAAGGACTTCAGGAAAGTTCTGTCTTCCCTAGGTAAAAGGAGAGATCAGCCTAGTCCAAGTAGTGTCAGGAAAACCATTGGGAGGATGTTAGCTTCAGTAAGTAAGGGTCTTGTAGTTCTGCCTCAGCAGGCCAAAGACCTTCAGACCCAGCATGAAAATTATAAGGCCCAGAATCCAGGGCATAACAGGTGCAACTAGATTGAACCACCCTACTGCAGTGGGCAAGGATTTCCATCTCAGAGGACCCAGTTCACATAGTGAGTGTTCAGACCATTTGCTCCCTAGTTCAAGAAGTCTGGAACAATGCTCTCCATGCCACAGGAGCAGAATTCAAATTTTCAAAATGAACAAAAACAAACAACACAAAAAGAACCCTGACCATAGAATGCTACTATGGCAACAGGGAAGATCAAAACACCAATTCAGAAGAAAAAAACAATGTCATATTGCCTACATGTTAAGCCACAAATGGGGAATATGAATTGATTTCAGTACTAAGGAAGAGCTCAAATAAGATTTTTAAAATTAAGTTAAAAGGTAGAAAAATATTAGCAAAAGAAATGAGAGTTGTGCAGAAAAATTATGAAAAAAAAAAGAGCCAATAGCTTGGAAAAGGAAGAAAAAAATCTGACCAAAGAAAACACCACCATAAAAAATAGAATTGGACAAATTGGGGAAAATCTAAAGAAATGATTCCTTCAAAAGTAGAATTAATCAAGGGGCAAAAGAGGTACAAAAGCTAACTGAAGAAACTAATTCACTAAAAATTATAATTTTGCAAGTAAAGGCTAATTACTCTTTTAAACATAAAGAATCAGTAAAACAAAATAAAAAAATGAAAAAAATGAAGGATATGTAAAATATCTCACTGGAAAAACAATTTACCTGGAACATAGATCTAGGAGAAATAATTTAAGAATTATAGGACTTAACTGAAAGACGTTAAAGAAAAGAACTTGTACAATAAACTGCCCTGATATCCTAGAAACAAAGTAAATGAATCATTGAAAAAAAATCCACTGATCATCTCCCAGAAGAGATCCTCAAATGAAAACTTTAATGAATATGGTAGTCAAATTTCAGAGCTCCCAGGTCCAAGAGAAAATACTGAAAGTAGTTAGAAACAATTCAAATATCAGAGTCAGGATTTAGCAATTTCTGCATTAACTCATCAGAGGGCTTGGGATAATATTCTGAAAGCCAAAAAAAACTCGGATTACAACCAAAAATCACATACTTAGCAAAAATTTCAGAGGAAAATATAGACATTTAATGAAATAGGAGACTTCCAAAAATTTCTGATGAAAAGATAAGACCTGAATAGAAAATTTGATCTTCAAATATCAGACTCAGAAGAAACATAAAAGAGTAAACAGGAAAAAAATGACATTGTGTTAAATAAGGCAAAACTGTTTATATCCATACATGAGAAGATAATACTTGTAACTCTTTTTTTTTAGTGATAAGTGGTTGATAATATTTATTTATTTTTATTAAAGCTTTTTATTTACAAAACATATACATGGGTAATTTTTCAAAATTAATCCTTGCAAAATCTTCTGTTCCAAACTTTCTCCTCTTTCCCTCTGCCCCCTCCCCTAGATGGCAGGTAGTCTAATATATGTTAAATATGTTAGAATATATGTTAAATCCAATATATGTATACATATTTATACAGTTATCTTGCTGCGCAAGAAAAATCAGATCAAGAAGGAAAAAAAGAAACTGAAAAAAGAAAATAAAATGCAAGCAAACAATAATAGAAAGAATGAAAATGTTGTTGTGGTTTACACTCAGTTCCCATAGTTCTCTTTCTGGGTATAGATGGCTGTCTTCATCACAGAACGATTGGAACTGGTTTGAATCATCTCATTGTTGAAGAGAGCCACATGAATCCGAATTGATCATTGTAGTCTTCTTGTTGCCATGTATAATGATCTCCTGGTTTTGTTCATCTCACTTAGCATCAGTTCATATAAGTCTCTCCAGGCCTTTCTGAAATCATCCTACTGGTCATTTCTTACAGAACAATAATATTCCAAAACATTCATATGCCACAATTTATTTAACTATTCTCCAATGGATGGGCATCCATTCAGTTTCCAGTTTCTTGCCACTACAAAATGGCTGCCATAAACATTTTTGCACATTTGGTCCCTTTCCCTCCTTTAAGATCTCTTTAGGATATAAGCCCAGTAAAAACATTGCTGGATTAAAGGGTATGCACAGTTCAGTAACTGAGCATAGTTCCAAGTTGTTTTTCAGAATGATTGGATCCATTTACAATTCCACCAAGAAGGTTTCAGTGTCCCAGTTTTCCCACATCCCCTCTGCAACATTTGTTATTATCTGTTCCTGTCATCTTAGCCAATCTGACAGATGTGCAGTATCTCAGAGTTGTCTTAATTTGCATTTCTCTGATTAATAGTGATTTGGAGCACTTTTTCATATGATTACAAATACTTTTAATTTCATTATCTGAAAATTGTCTATTCATTTCATTTCACCATTTATCAATTGGAAAATGGCTTGAAATATCATAAATTTGAGTCACTTACATATTTTAAAAATGAGACCTTTATCAGAACTTTTGAATATAAAAAATGTTTTCCCAGTTTATTGCTTCCCTTCTAATCTTGTCTGCATGAGTTTTGTTTGTACAAAAAAACTTTTTTTTAATTTAATATAATCAAATTTATCTATTTTGCGATGAACAATGATCTCTAGTTTTTTGCTTCTCCACAGATCTGAGAAGTAAACTATCCTATGTTCTTCTAATTTGTTTATAATATCACTCTTTATGTCTAGATCATGAAGCCATTTAAACCTTATCTTGGTATATAGTGTTAGGTGTGGATCAATGCCTAGTTTCTGCCATAGTAGTTTCCAATTTTCCCAGCAGTTTTTGTCAAATAGGGAATTCTTATCCCAAAAGCTGAGGTCTTTGGGTTTGTCAAACACTAGATTGTTATAGTCATTCACTATTTTGTTCTGTGAACCTAACGCACTTCACTGATCAACTACTCTATTTCCTAGCCAATACCAAATGGTTTTGATGACCACTGTTATATAATATTGTTTTATATCTAGTATAGGTAGGCCACTTTCATTTGCTTTTTTTGTTTTCATTAATTCCCTTGAAATTCTTGATCTTTTGTTCTTCCAAATGAATTTTGTTGTTATTTTTTCTAAGTCAGTAAAATAGTTTCTTGGGAGTCTGATTGGTATAGCACTAAATAAATAGATTAGTTTACGTAGTATTGCCTTCTTTGTTATATTCACTTGACCTATCCAAGAGAACTTGATATTTCCAATTGTTTAGATGTGACTTTATTTGTGTGAAAAGTGTTTTGTAGTTGTGCACACATCGTTCCTGACTTTCCCTTGGCAGATAGAGTCCCAGATATTTTATACTATCAACAATTTATTTTAAATGGAATTTCTCATTGTATCTCTTGCTGATGGATTTTGTTAAGTGATATATAAAAATGCTGATGATTTATGTGGATTTATTTTGTGTCCTGCAATTTTGCTAAAGTTATGGATTATTTCCAATAGCATTTTTTTTTGGTTGATTCTCTCGGGTTCTCTAAGCATACCATCATATCATCTGCAAAACGTGAAAATTTGGTTTCCTTATTATTTATTAATTTCTTTAATCGTTTTTTCTTCTCTTATTGCCAAAGTTAGCATTTCTAATACAATATTGAATAGTAATGGTGATAGTGGGCAACTTTGTTTCACCCTGATCTTATTCAGTGTAGTTCCAGTTTATCCATACCATTATATATGATGCTTTCTGATGGTTTTAAATAGATGCTTCTGACTATCGTTTAAGTCCATTTGTTCCTATATTTTCTAGGGTTTTTAATAGCAATGGTTGTTGGAGTTTATCAAATGCTTTTTCTCCATCTATTGAGATGATCATATGGTTTTTGTTAATTTGGTTATTGATAAAGTCAATTATGCTAATAGTTTTCTTAATATTGAACCAGCCCTGCATTCCTGGTATAAATCCTACTTGGTCATGGTGTATTATCTGGGGGATGATTTTCTGTAATCTCTTTGTTAATATTTCTATTTAAGATTTTTGCATTAATATTCATTAGGGAGATTGTTCTGTAATTTCTCTGTTTTCATCCTACCTGATTTAACTATCAGTACCATGTTTGTGTCATAAAAGGAATTTGATAGGAATTATTCATTCCCTATTTTTTCAAATAGTTTATATAGTATTGGAGTTAATTGTTCTTTACATGTTTGGTATAATTCCATACAAATCCAAATGATCTTGGGAATTTTTTTTTTCTTAGACTGTATTAATAGTTTGTTCTATTTCTTTTTCTAAAAGGAACTATTTAAGTAATTAATTTCCTCTTCTGTTAATCTGAGCAATCTATATTTTTGTAGGTATTCTGCCATTTAATTTAGGTTTTCAAATTCATTGCCATAAAGTTGGGCAAAGTAACTCCTAATTATTGCTCTAGTTTCCTTTCAAATGGAGAAGAGGACTATAGTCAGAATAGGCATCAGTCTCCTGCTCAGTAATTACCCCGATTTAAAAAGTCTTACTGGGTCTCTTTTCCCTTTCCTTCCCCACGGGTTACTGAAGGAACTCTAGGAACATCTTACTCATGAACAACTCTCAGGCCCTGCTGCTTCTTTTTTTCTTGTGATTCTTGTGTCTCTGCCATAATGTAGTGTCCTTCTGTAGGTCCTTGTTCGGGTGCCAAAATATGGTGTCCGGACTAGCTTTCTGGAGGATCTTAGGACCAGCCTTGGTCTTAGTGGAGGAATGAAGGAGGCAGAAGAGCCACCAGGATGGTGGCCAAAGATAGAGTCTGTATCATTTCCAGTCCTCTCAGCCCTTAAATACCTCAGTATGATTACATTACAGCATACCAAGTATGTGTGAACTAGAGCACCAATGTCTCATCAATCACAATGAGTAACTGCTAACTATAAGCACCCTGTTATAAGTATCCCTTGCTTCAAGTAGAATACAGGTGGTCATACACTCCCTGACTTCTCAGAAAGGGAGGTGAGAATACCAAAGGGAAATGGGGAGCCAAACTTGATGTTGTTAGCAGGTTTTCTCTGGACTGAATGTTCTTATACCTTACCCAGAGTTCCCCCACTATCTGTGGCCCTCTACCTCTCTCTCTCTCTCTCTCTCTCTCTCTCTGTATATATATATATATATATATATATATATATATATATATATATATATATATAGATATAGATATAGATATAATTTTACTATTGGGAGTTTACTTGCCAAGACAAACCCAGGAACTATAGGAACACAATTACAAAACACTTTTCATACAAATAAGGCCAGGTCTAAATAATTGGGAAAATATCAACTGTTCATGGGTAGACTGTAGTAATGTAAGAAAAATGACAGTTCTATATAAATTAATTTATGTATTCATACCAATTAAACTAACATTTTTATAGAGATAGAAAAAAAGCAAAACAAAATTCATAGGGAAGAGAAAAAGGTTGGTAATATTTAGGAAATTAATGAAAAAAAATGCAAAGGAAAATGATCTAACTTTACCAGATCTAAAATTATATTATGAAGTGCCATTCATCAAAAATATTTGGTACTAAGAAATAGAGTAGTATATTAGTGGAAAAGATTAGGTACACAAGACACAGTAGTAAATAAATATAGTAATTCACTGTTTTGTAAACCCAAAGACCCCAGTGTGGGGGATTAAAAACTTGCTATTTGACAAAAACTGCTGGGAAAACTGAAAAACAGTCTAGCAGAAAATTGGCACAGACCATTTCACACTATATACCAAGATATGGTCAAAAGGAGTACATGATTTAGACATAAAAGTTGATAATATAAATAAATTTGGAGAACAAGGGATAGTTTAGCAATCAAATCTGTGGAGAAGGGTGGGGGTGGAATTTATGCCCAAACAAGAGATAGAGAATGTTATGAAATGCAAATTGGGTCATTTTGTTTACATTTAATTAATAAGGTTTTGCACAAACAAATAAATGAAACCAAGATGAGAAGGAAAACGGGAAGATTGGGGAAATTTTACAGCAAGTATTTCTGATAAAGGCCCCATTTCTTAAGTATAAAGAGAATGGAGTCAAATTTATAGTAATACTAGTCATTCCCCAATTGATAAATGATCAAATGATATAAACAGACAGTTTCTGATGAATAAATTAAAACTATCTCTAGCAATATCAAAAATTTTGCTTAGAGAAATTCAAATTAAAACAACTCTGTGCTATTACCTCATACCTAAAATAAAATTTCCTAACCTGACAGAAAAGTGATAAATATTGAAGATGTGGGAAGATTCTTACACTAATGTGTTGGTGGAGTTCTGGAACAATCCAAACATCTTAGAGAACAATTTGAATTTAAATCCAAAAGGTGATCAAACTATGCCTACTCTTTGGTTCAGTAATACTACTACTAGGTCTGTATCCCAATGAGATCATAAACAAGAAAAAAGGATCTATAACATTTATACAGTTATTTCATGATGACAAAATTCAAAGGATGCCCATCAATTGAATAATGACAGAATAAGTTGTAATGTATGAATGTAATGAAATACTGTTGTGTTATCAGAAATGATGAACAGGCAGATGTCATTAAAAAAAACTGGAAAGATTTTCATGAATTGAAGCTGAATGAAATGAACAGAACAAACATTGTACATATTAATAGCAACATTGTGCAATGATCAACTGTGACTGATTTAACTCTTTTCAACAATACAATGATCGAAAACAATTTCAAAAAAACTCATAATGGAAAAATGATATCTATATCCACAGAAAAACTATGGAGTCTTAATGCAAATCAAAGAATAATATTTTCCCATTTTTGGTGACTTTTTCCTCCTGTTCTATTTTTTTTTCTTTCCTGACATGATTGATGTAGAAATATATTTACATGACTGCCCATATATACACATATATGGAATGGGTAGAAGAGAGGGAGGGAGAAAAAATTTGAAACTCAAAATCTTATAAATGAATATTGAAAATTATCTTTACATGTAATTGAAAATAATATTTACATATATATAGTTTTATTATTTAATTAATCTTTAATTTTTTTCCTCTTGAATTAAATGTTCCTTTATAAGCAAAAGAAATCAATACAATTATCACATCTGACAATGTATTAAATATTTTCCTTTTCTTGGTTTTTTTTATCTCTGTTGAGAGAAGAAAGTTAGGATTCATTATCTGTTTTCCGTAACCATTATTGCTTTTTTACTTAGAATTTGGTTTCCATCTAATGGTTTTTTCACTTGCATTTTCATAGTAATCATATGTATTGCCTTCACAAAAGCCAATCTTTTTGCCACCAATATTCCTCAAAAGACTCAAACTCATTAGAATTCTTGGTAATGTTTATGTTTGTACTTGTGTAACATTCCTATGAATCACAGAACACTGGATTTTTTTTTATATTTTATTTTATTTTATAATAACTTTATATTGACAGAATCCATGCCAGGGTAATTTTTTTACAACATTGTCCCTTGCACTCGTTTCTGTTCCGATTTTTCCCCTCCCTCCCTCCACCCTCTCCCCTAGATGGCAAGCAGTCCTATATATGTTAGATACGTGCAGTATATCCTAAATACAATATATGTTTGCAGAACCAAACAAGAACACTATATTCTTAAAAGTTCTGGTGAAGAGGTACATTGTGGGTAAGAGTAAGTTGCTATATATCTATAATTATATAAGGAAATTTTCATCAATGATTTTATCAGAAAAAAATACATGATAAAAAAGTAGATGGCTTGATCCTGAGGAAAGAGTGAAGAGTTACTGATTAACAGCGATAAAAAAAATACCTTTCTCAACATCCATATGTTTAAACATGAACAAGAGTCTCAATGGCTTTTAATGAGATCCACATCATTGAAGGGAATACTTCCTTCAATGAACTCACAGATTCATTGAAAAATCTTTATACTCTTATAAAATTTGCCAATATACTAGCTCAATTTTAAGGAAAATTAAATTTCTAAGCGACCCAAAAGGAAATGGAGAGGTTAAGAGATTCACCGTAGATATTTAATTCAGAATTGACTTGAGTGCAAATGCTAGCATAAAGAATCTGATTCATCACACAGACAACTGGAAACGAGTTTTTCTGATGACATGCTGAAAGCCAAGAAGTCCATGCATTATACAAATATCTTCAAAACATTACAAGATGTAAGAGAATATCACATTCTCTCTGAAGGACTTAGGGAAAGAGATAAGCCTCAGGGGAAAAGAAAATGTTCCATAGAAAGTTAATATGGAAGAACTATAATAATACAGTGATCATAATATGAAAGGATTAAGATTTTAAATTTCCCAAGCTGAGGAGAATACCAAAAGTTCCTCCAATAGACACACAGTCAAATTACATAGACAAATAGCCCTCAAACAAATGAACCACCTTTTGAAGGGGAATGACATCAGGATTGGTTCTGTGATTTCACGTCTGGAAGAAACTGTTTTTTTTAAATATTTTGCTAAAAAATTATAAGATATTTTAAAACAAAATAGCATTAGGATAACTATATTAAAAGCAAAAAGAAGATGATATATATGTATACACACATATGTGTGTATGTGTGTGTGTATGTGTTGTGTATTGTGTATTTTCCTAGACGGACCTCTCATAGCAGAGCAGAGCAGCAACTATGCAAATTATCTGGCTAGAAAACTCAGAGGTTCAGTGACTTGCCCATGTTTTCTTATTTCTATCCCAGCTCTATCCACTCTACCATATCAGCTCTCATGATGACATGAAAGAATGCTACAAATCACTAGGAATAAGAGCCATGTACAATTATACAACTTTAAGATTTCATCTCATGTTTAATAGATCAGCAAAAATGATGAAAATGGCAAGAGTTATTATTGGAATAATTGAGGAAGGACAGGACCGGTAACGCAGTGTGTTGGAGGTATACATTATTATACCATCATAGAACACTCATATTCCCTGACCTAGGGATTTATTACTCAACATATATTCCATGGTAATCAATGTGAGATAAAGAAAAGAAGAAGAGAGACAAGGAGAAGACAGAAAAGGAGAGGAAAAAGAGGAGATGATGGGAGTGGGAGTGTACAGAAAATATCCTCTATAAACCAAAATGATTGTATAATACAAATAGAAAGAACAAGAATAAGCTAATCAAAACTAAATTTGGTGACATGATAATGATAATGCTTGACCCTAAAGCAGAGAAGTGAGAACATTTGAGCAATTATAAAAATAGAAAACTGCACATAATAAGTTATATGTGTATTGGTTTTTCTACATTTTTTTCCTTTCTATTCAAAATGTGTTTAAAAGGAATGGCTTTTAGGGGAGCAGAGAAGGCACTCTGGAGGCAGAGGCATGGGTAAGAAGAGTTTTGGAAAAACTCCCCAAATGAAGTACTATTATATTTTCTGAGGACCTGGCTAAGGAAATTCAAGGACACTCATTACCAAAAAGGTGAGTAACCAAGTATTGATTTGTGGATAAAGCCAGGAAACAACTCAGAAATTCACTCTACTTCATTGGCTTCCAGGTGGTGAGTTATTTTGGTGAAGAGACTATATGTGCAGAAGGAATAATAACATTTTGTAATAATGCAATAATCAGTCAATCAAGATATACAAAAAGGAGAGGAATTTGTTTTACCCATGTCTCTGCCCCCAGAGTGCCTTCCCTCTAAGATCAACTTCAATTTATACTATATATGTCTAATATGAATCCAGCAGCTTTCATCATGACTACCCTATTAGAATATAAACTACTTAAGAATAAAAATTATGTTTCTCTCCTCCTTTGCATCCTTAGTGCCTGACACACAGTAGGTACTTAATGAATGCTTGTCGGTTGATTGATCCTTCTCAATGAGCCATTTTTGTTTCCTAATATTACCTAACTTCTTACCTCATAGTCTAATAGAAAAAAAAAATCAAGTATGGTTAGAGAGTTAAAAATACTACAGAAAGTAGACAGCCCTATGATCATTATCATTCATTATTAATCAACAACAGTCATTTTTAAGGCTCTGTGTCAGGCATTATGGTATGGTGAAGGATACAGATATAGCAAACTAAATCAAAGCCCTACTCTTGATGAGCTATTATTCTATTGTTAAAGATAGCATATACATATGTGTATATATTTTAAACTAATGAGGTTAAGCACCAAGACTTTTGGGACAACCTATATGAAGTTTATTTTTGTTTCCCCCTCATCACCTGCTTGTGACTTCATGTATGAAATATGCAAGATGTTAATATTTTGAGAACTGTCTATCGATATACAAATTATTGAATAACCAAGTGAAACTTGGCATTTTCTCATAGCACAAAAGAAACAAAGAAATCGAGGAAATACACAGATTGTTGCCTTCAGATTGATGTGGGTAACTCACCTCATTTCATCAGACCACTTGATTCCCCTAACACAAAATGAGGCATGTTTTTCCTACCTTCACAGCTGGCACTAATAAATAAAAAGGTTGGAACAGATTGCAAAATGAAAGGCACTGTCATTGTAATTTGTCCTCTCTCCAGCCCCCCATAGGGTGACACCTGTGAGGGGCAGAGGAAAGGGAACTGATACAAAAGAGAAAAGAGGAGACACTTTAAAGGTATCTAGCAACATTTAACTACATTTCACACAAAGATTCAATGGACATCAAACATGTGGCCTTCTTTATGAGCATGCATTAAAATTAGATATTGAAACAGATTTGCTTCCCTTAATAAGAACCTTCAAATATGTGAATTTTCCAGCTACCAAGAGAAGTAGAATAGAAAGGCACATCAAAATAAGTTATGGTACACACTCAATGGGGATATTGATGTTTGAAATTTATGAGTATCAATGCATATTTTGAATTTAAATAACATGGGCTGGTCAGGGAGGGAGAATGGAAAATAACCATTGTATGGGCTGTATGATTCTTTGTTATCTTTAGAATGGTAAGATAAAGTAAGAAAAGACCTCAACACACTCAGTGGGACTCAAAAACAAGGACTGACAAAATGAGTCCCATAGTATGGACAGACATAGATCAATTGTGATGGAAATTATTGAAGATGAGGATGGTGGTGGTGGTGGTGGTATGGTAATGATGAAGTTATTATTATTATTATTATTATTATTATTATTATTATAAAAGCATATATATACCAAATATCTCATTTGATCCTGACAGTAACTTTGGGAGATAGTGAATACAATCATCCTTATTTAACAACTCAGGAAACTGAATCAAACAGTTTTTATGTCAAAGCTAGGGGGCCCCAGCTTGTACTAATCAAAACTGAATTTCAACCAGGACTTGCAGATCTCAGGCATAGTTTTCCATCCCCAATCTGCAATATACAATGATGAGATAACATATATCTTTGAAGATCTAAGCCTATTAATAGCCTCTGAAAATAATATCTATAATCATAGTTTTGATGAGGAAAAGCACATTCTGAAGGCTATTATATGTATGTATATATGTAATATGTCTATATATATGCAAATAACCATGTGTTATTGCAAATATGGGACTTACATGATTAAATAACTGGAATGACCTTTAAAAAGATGCATTACAATATAATGACTGTTGCATCCTAAGGGCCACTGGGCCCTTCCAAATTATTTGTGTCTAAAATACTATCTATGTCTATAAAATGTGAGCTCCTGAAAAATCAGTGACTTTCTTACTTTTAAAGAAAAATGTATACCCCTAGCACTTGTCAGAAAGTTGTCCAAAACTAATGCAGACAAGATTAGAAGGGAAGCAATAAACTGGAAAAACATTTTTACATCCAAAGGATCTCATAAAGGCCTCATTTCTGAAATGATAGAGAATTGACTCAAATTTATAATAGTTCAAGCCATTCTCCAATTGATAAGTGGTTAAATGACATGAACAGATAATTTTCAGATGATGAAATTGAAATGATTTGTAGTCATATGAAAAAGTGCTCCAAATCACTATTGATCAAATAAATGCAAAGTAGGACAATTCTGAGATACTACTACACATCTGTCAGATGGCTAAGATGACAGGAAATGATAATGACCAACGTTGAAGGGGATATGGGAAAACTGGGAGATGGATACATTGTTGGTGGAATTGTGAATAGATCCAACCATTCTGGAGAGCAATTTGGATCTATGCTCAAATAGTTATCGAACTGTGCATACTCTTTGATCCAGCAGTGTTTTTACTGGGCTTATATCCCAAAGAGATCTTAAAGGAAAGAAAGAGATCCACATATGCAAAAATGTTTGTGGCAGGCCTTTTTGTAGTGGCAGAAACTGAGTGGATGTCCATCAATTAAAGAATGGTTGAATAAATTATGATATGTGAATGCTTTAGAATATTATTGTTCTGTAAAAAACAATCAGCAGGATGATTTCAGAGAAACCTGGAGAGACATACTTGAAGTGATGCTGAGTGAAATGAATAGAACCAGGAGATACACAGCAACAAGACTATATAATAATCAATTGTGATAAATGTGGCTCCCTTCAACAATGAGATGATTCAAACCAGTGGCATCTATTCAGTGATAAAGAGAGCCATCTATACCTAGAGAGAGAAACATAGGAACTGATTGTTAACCACAACATAGTATTCTCACTCTCTCTGTTGTTTGCTTTTTTCTTTCTCAGTTTTTAATTCCTTTTTGATCTGTTTTTTTTTTTCTTGTGCAGCAAGCTAACTATATACATCTATATACATATATTGGATTTAAGAAATTTTAACATATTTAACATATATTGGACTACCTGCATCTAGAGGAGGGGATGGGGGAAAGAGAGGAAAATTTGGAACAAAAGGTTTTACAAGGGTCGATGTTGAAAAATTACCCATGTATATGTTATGTAAATAAAAAGTTTAAATAATTAAAAAAATAGCATTATGCCACTGCATTCACATACCATAACTTATTCAGCCATTTCCCAACTGAGGGGCATCCACAAAGTTTCCAGTTCCTTGCCAGTATAAAAAGGGCTGCCACAAACATTTTTGTACATGTTGCTCTTTTTCACTCTTTGATGATCTCCTTAGGATACATTCCTAGTAGTGAGACTGCTGGATCAAAAAATATGCACAGTGACTTCCGGTTAAGATGGCGGAGAGGAGGCTCACAGTTGCATAAGCTCCGCGCTTTCTCTCACTATCCACTTCATTACAAGCCTCTGAATCAATGCTTGACTGAAAAAAACCCACAAATAGTTACCAAGAGAAGCCATCCTTGAGATCCGCCAAGAAAGGTCTGTCTTTACTGGAGGGCTGGGGCGGTTTTAGATCGGGCGCAGGCGGCGGGCAGCGGCAGTGAGAACACGGGAGCAGAGCTGAGAGGGGGTGGGGAGTGATCGTAGCCGTCTCTGCGGGGAGAGCTTCGCTACAGGTTTGGAACCTGCAGCAAGTCAACAGCCCAGCAGAGAAGCTAAAAACACCGGGGCTGAAGAACACAACCCCAAACAGCTGGAGTCTCTCAGGACCTGGCCGCCCCCCCCTTCCCCCCCCTCAGTGACTCAGCACGCTTTGGGATCTCAGAGCGCAGGCGCAGCACAGTCCTGCTAGTGCCTCACTGCTGCCCCCTGCAGTCTGTAGAGGAAGCTCGATAACACACCCAGCCCCCCCCCAAAGAAAGACTCCAGTTTTTTCTGTTTTTCTTTGGTAGTTTGTCTCTGATTAATAGACAGAATGAGCAAGAAGCTGAAGAGGACTTTAACCCTTGACAGCTTCTACACAGATAGAGAGCAGACTCTAAATCCTGAGGAGACTAAAAACAGGCAGTCCCCAGGTGATTCCCCAAGGAGGAGATCGTCTGTTCCTCAGCACAGATGAACCTCATAGAAGTGATTAAAAAGGCTCTCACAAGGGAGCTAGAAGAAAAATGGGGAAAGCAGAATGAGGCTTGGCAAAAGGAGAAGGAAGCTTGGGAAAAGGAGAGGGAGGCTTGGCAAAAGAGCCTGGAGAAGTCAGTTAAAGAGAGAGTGGATAAAGAAGTAAAATCCTTGAAAAATAGGATTAGTGAACTGGAAACAGAAAACAGCTCTCTAAAAAACAAAATTGGCGAAATGGAAAAAAATTCCACAGAACAAAAGAACTCAATTGGACAATTAGAGAAAGATTTTAAAAAAGTGAGTGAAGAGAATACTTCACTGAAAATCAGAATTGAACAAGTGGAATTGAATGACTCGAGGAGACAAGAAGAATCAGTCAAGCAAATCCAAAAAAATCAAACAATGAAGAAAAATGTGAAATACCTTCTGGGGAAGACAACAGACCTGGAAAACAGATCCAGGAGAGACAATCTGAGAATCATTGGACTCCCAGAAAAACATGATGAAAAAAAGAGCCTGGACACTGTCTTCCAGGAAATCATCAAAGAGAACTGCCCAGAAGTCATAGGAACAGAGGAAAACATAAACATTGAAAGGATTCATCGATCACCCACTGAAAGGGATCCTAAAATCAAAACACCAAGGAATATAGTGGCCAAATGCCAGAACCCTCAGATGAAAGAAAAAATATTGCAAGCGGCTAGAAAAACCCAATTCAAGTATCAAGGAGCCACAATAAGGATCACCCAGGATCTGGCAGCATCCACATTAAAAGATCGAAGGGCCTGGAATATGATATTCCGAAAGGCTAAGGAACTTGGTATGCAACCAAAAATAACTTACCCAGCGAGAATGAGCATCTTTTTCCAGGGAAGAAGATGGACATTCAACGAAGTAAGCGAATTTCATCTATTTCTGATGAAAAAACCAGAACTTAACAAAAAGTTTGATCTACAAATATAGAACTCAAGAGAAATCTAAAAAGGTAAAGATTAATCTTGGGAACTATATTTTGACTATATAGATGTATAAAGAATACATGTATACCTTGTTCTAGAAATTGATGTGGAAAGGACATTGTACCAGAAAAAGGGTAAAGTGGGGGTAGTACATCTCATGAAGAGGCATAGGAAACCTATTATATCTGAGAGAAAGAATGGAGGGGGATGAATATAGTGGGTATCTTACTGCCTTCAGAATTGGCTTTAAGTGAAAAATCTTAAGACATATTCAATCTATGGTGAAACTTCTCCCATCTCATTGAAAAGTGAGAAGGGAAAAGTGGAAAGGGAAGGAATAAGCTAAGCGGAAGGGAATACGGGAACTGGGAGGGAAAGGGGTAAGATAGGGGGAGGAACTCTAAGGCGGGGGGAGGGACACTAAAAAGGGAGGGCTGTGAGAAGCAAGGGGTGCTCACAAGCTTAATACTTGGAAGGGGGGAAAGGGGAAAGAAGGGAGGAAAGCATAAACCGGGGTTAACAAGATGGCAAGTAATACAGAATTGGTCATTCTAACCATAAACGTGAACGGGGTAAACTCCCCCATAAAGAGGAAGCGGTTAGCAGAATGGATTAAAAGCCAGAATCCTACAATATGTTGTTTACAGGAAACACACCTGAAGCGGGGAGATACATGCAGGTTAAAGGTAAAAGGTTGGAGCAAAATCTACTATGCTTCAGGTGAAGTCAAAAAAGCAGGGGTAGCCATCCTGATCTCAGATCAAGCTAAAGCAAAAATTGACCTAATTAAAAGAGATAAGGAAGGACACTATATCTTGCTAAAGGGTAGCATGGATAATGAAGCACTATCTATATTAAACATATATGCACCAAGTGGGGTAGCATCTAAATTCTTAAAAGAGAAACTAAGAGAGCTGCAAGAAGAAATAGACAGTAAAACTATAATAGTGGGAGATCTTAACCTTGCACTCTCAGAATTAGATAAATCAAACCAGAAAATAAATAAGAAAGAAGTCAAAGAGGTAAACAGAATACTAGAAAAGCTAGATATGATAGATCTCTGGAGAAAATGTAATGGAGACAGAAAGGAATACACTTTCTTTTCAGCAGTTCATGGAACCTATACAAAAATTGACCATATATTAGGACATAAAAACCTCAAACTCAAATGTAGTAAGGCAGAAATAGTAAATGCATCCTTTTCAGACCACGATGCAATGAAAATTACATTCAACAAAAAAGCAGGGGGAAGTAGACCAAAAAATAATTGGAAACTAAATAATCTCATACTAAAGAATGATTGGGTAAAACAGCAAATCATAGACATAATTAATAACTTCACCCAAGAAAACGATAATAATGAGACATCATACCAAAATGTATGGGATGCAGCCAAAGCGGTAATAAGGGGAAATTTCATATCTCTAGAGGCCTATTTGTATAAAATAGAGAAAGAGAAGGTCAATGAATTGGATTTGCAATTAAAAATGCTAGAAAAGGAACAAATTAAAAACCCCCAGTCAAACACTAAACTTGAAATTCTAAAAGTAAAAGGTGAGATCAATAAAATTGAAAGTAAAAAAACTATTGAATTGATTAATAAAACTAAGAGTTGGTTCTATGAAAAAACCAACAAAATAGACAAACCCTTAGTAAATCTGATTAAAAAAAGGAAAGAGGAAAATCAAATTGTTAGTCTTAAAAATGAAAGGGAGAACTCACCACTAACGAAGAGGAAATTAGAGCAATAATTAGGAGTTACTTTGCCCAACTTTATGCCAATAAATTCGACAACTTAAATGAAATAGAAAAATACCTCCAAAAATACAGCTTGCCCAAACTAACAGAGGAAGAAGTAAATATCCTAAACAGTCCCATCTCAGAAAAAGAAATAGAACAAACTATCAATCAACTCCCTAAGAAAAAATCCCCAGGACCAGATGGATTTACATGTGAATTCTACCAAACATTTAAAGAACAATTAATTCCAATGTTATATAAACTATTTGAAAAAATAGGGATTGAAGGAGTCCTACCAAACTCCTTTTATGACACAGATATGGTACTGATACCTAAACCAGGTAGGCTGAAAACAGAGAAAGAAAATTATAGACCAATCTCCCTAATGAATATTGATGCTAAAATCTTAAATAAAATATTAGCAAAAAGATTACAGAAAATTGTCACCAGGATAATACACTATGACCAAGTAGGATTTATACCAGGAATGCAGGGCTGGTTCAATATTAGGAAAACTATTAGCATAATTGACTATATCAATAACCAAACAAACAAAAACCACATGATCATCTCAATAGATGCAGAAAAAGCATTTGATAAAATCCAACACCCATTCCTAATAAAAACACTTGAGAGCATAGGAATAAATGGACTTTTCCTTAAAATAGTCAGGAGCATATATTTAAAACCATCAGTAAGCGTCATATGCAATGGGGAAAAACTGGAACCTTTCCCAGTAAGATCTGGAGTGAAGCAAGGTTGCCCACTATCACCATTATTATTTAATATCGTATTAGAAACACTAGCCTCGGCAATAAGAGTCGAGAAAGATATAAAAGGAATTAGAGTAGGCAATGAGGAAACCAAACTATCACTCTTTGCAGATGATATGATGGTATACCTAGAGAACCCCAGAGATTCTACCAAAAAGCTATTGGAAATAATTCATAATTTTAGCAAAGTAGCTGGCTACAAAATAAATCCCCATAAATCCTCAGCATTTTTATACATCACCAACAAAACCCAACAGCAAGAGATACAAAGAGAAATTCCATTCAGAATAACTGTTGATACCATAAAATATTTGGGAATCTATCTACCAAAGGAAAGTCAGGAATTATATGAGCAAAATTATAAAAAAGTCTCCACACAAATAAAGTCAGACTTAAATAATTGGAAAAATATTAAGTGCTCTTGGATCGGCCGAGCGAACATAATAAAGATGACAATACTCCCTAAACTAATCTATTTATTTAGTGCTATACCAATCAGACTTCCAAGAAAATATTTTATTGATCTAGAAAAAATAACAACAAAATTCATATGGAACAATAAAAAGTCGAGAATCTCAAGGGAATTAATGAAAAAAAAATCAAATGAAGGTGGCCTAGCTGTACCTGATCTAAAATTATATTATAAAGCAGCAGTCACCAAAACCATTTGGTATTGGCTAAGAAATAGATTAGTGGATCAGTGGAAAAGGCTAGGCTCACAAGACAGAATAGTCAATTATAGCAATCTAGTGTTTGACAAACCCAAAGCCCCTAACTTCTGGGAAAAGAATTCATTATTTTATAAAAACTGCTGGGATAATTGGAAATTAGTATGGCAGAAATTAGGCATGGACCCACACTTAACACCATATACCAAGATAAGATCAAAATGGGTCTATGACCTAGGCATAAAGAACGAGATTATAAATAAATTAGAGGAACATAGAATAGTTTATCTCTCAGACTTGTGGAGGAGAAAGAAATTTGTGACCAAAGATGAACTAGAGACCATTACTGATCACAGAATAGAAAATTTCGATTACATCAAATTAAAAAGCCTTTGTACAAATAAAACTAATGCAAACAAGATTAGAAGGGAAGCAACAAACTGGGAAAACATTTTCACAGTTAAAGGTTCTGATAAAGGCCTCATTTCCAAAATATATAGAGAACTGACTCAAATTTATAAGAAATCAAGCCATTCTCCAATTGATAAATGGTCAAAGGATATGAACAGACAATTTTCAGAGGATGAGATTGAAACTATTACCACTCATATGAAAGAGTGTTCCAAATCATTATTGATCAGAGAAATGCAAATTAAGACAACTCTGAGATACCACTACACACCTGTCAGATTGGCTAAGATGACAGGAAAAAATAATGATGAATGTTGGAGGGATGCGGGAAAACTGGGACACTAATGCATTGTTGGTGGAGTTGTGAACGAATCCAACCATTCTGGAGAGCAATCTGGAATTATGCCCAAAAATTATCAAAATGTGCATATCCTTTGATCCAGCAGTGTTTCTATTGGGCTTATATCCCAAAGAAATACTAAAGAAGGGAAAGGGACCTGTATGTGCCAAAATGTTTGTAGCAGCCCTGTTTGTAGTGGCTAGAAACTGGAAAATGAATGGATGCCCATCAATTGGAGAATGGCTGGGTAAATTGTGGTATATGAATGTTATGGAATATTATTGTTCTGTAAGAAATGACCAGCAGGATGAATACAGAGAGGCTTGGAGAGACCTACATGAACTGATGCTAAGTGAAATGAGCAGAACCAGGAGATCATTATACACTTCGACAACGATATTGTATGAGGACATATTTTGATGGAAGTGGATTTCTTTGACAAAGAGACCTGAGTTTCAATTGATAAATGACAGACAAAAGCAGCTACACCCAAAGAAAGAACACTGGGAAACGAATGTGAACTATCTGCATTTTTGTTTTTCTTCCCGGATTATTTATACCTTCTGAATCCAATTCTCCCTACGCAACAAGAGAACTGTTCGGTTCTGCAAACATATATTGTATCTAGGATATACTGCAACATATCCAACATTTAAAGGACTGCTTGCCATCTAGGGGAGGGGGTGGAGGAAGGGAGGGGAAAAAAAATCGAAACAGAAATGAGTGTCAATATAATGTAATTATTAAATAAAAAATTTAAAAAAAAATATGCACAGTTTGATAGCCCTTTGAGCATAATATGAAGGGGAGCATTAGCCATAATGAAAAAAAAACATCATTTGAAGCCACCTTATTCAATAGACAAAGAATTAATCATTTTCAGTGTATCCTGTACAAATCTTAAAATGCTGAACATTTCCCCAATTATGTTCAGTTATAAAATAGCTATATTCTATAAATGATATATTACTAAATTATTATGAGACTCCAAAAAGATCAAAATCAGGCCTTTTAGAACCAAACAATGAATTTCTCCCTATATTATTGTCCTTGTCATAGCACAATGATCTTTCAAAAATAAAATATCTCATTAACTAGAGTTCTCAAATAATGGGAGAGCATTCATGGCAGATTTGGGATATAACTGGACAATGGACAACTCAGAGAGGGAGTAATAAAAGCTTATGGTCAAAGCTGTCCTAAATCACTTATCTTCACAACTGCCTTAGGATCTGGGTAAAGCAGGCTGCTAATTAGGCAAAGGTCATGAATTTGATCCCCATATGGACCAATTATCTTCACACAGAGAAAATCTATGTTATCTAGCCATGGAAACTGTCCTTGATCTTGGCCAGCTGTCTTGAAAGTAAAATGCCATTGGTGGGAGCAGGCCCTGTAGAAAGGACATCAGCAAAAATCTCTCTGATCTTTAAATACAAGATTCACCAGTGGTGACCAGAAGGTTATAAGTGTAGAAATATGTCAGGACTCCCAGAAAGGATAAGAAGACTCCTTCAGTTTCTTTGCTAGCCATTTTCGCTGATGACATATAGGTATAAAGTAGCAAGCAATCATCAAAGATTCTGAGATTTTTCCAAATGCCTGAATTGTTGATTTTTAGGTTCAAAAGTCCTTGGATGATAAAAATGTTAGAGTCAGGGTTCCAGAGACAGGCTTTTAGTTACTGATCCCCCCCCCAAAAAGGTGATTGCTTTAGTCTTTATGAACACTCCAGCTGTCATTGCCGAAAACAAAATCAATGCAAACACTGGCCTACTTATATGCTCTGGAAACTTAGCACTTAATTTCATTCTAGTTAGATTTCTGGCATTAGCCCAAGTAACTACCCATGACAGAAATATCCAGCTGAGTCTCCTGGCTTAAAGCACAGACCACAGAAGCTTGTTAACAGGATTTTTAAAGATAAGAACCATAAGCTTATTTTCTACAAAAATAAAGAAACCTCAAAAGGCAGACCATGTACAGTCTTGACTTTATTGAGGTTTACTATTAAAAATAATTCATATAGTGGAGGAAGGTCCCCCAAAATAAGTTACATTAGGACAGAAACACATAGAATTCTCAAGGAAATTAGTATTCTCTGTAATTGAATTTCTAGTTAACCGAAGATTAAATAAGAGGATTTTTTGTTCTTGTTGCAACTTTTGTCATTGAAAACCTTTTTGAAATATTTTAGTCCATTTTTTGGCCTAGTAATATTGAATGTTATTTAATATTCCTTTGATTTAGTATCTTACAGTGGCCTAGTCATTTTGAATATCTAGTCATTCTCACTATCATATTGTTTGTCTTTGCTTCTCCTTCTCCTTCTCCTTCTCCTTCTCCTTCTCCTTCTCCTTCTCCTTCTCCTTCTCCTTCTCCTTCTCCTTCTCCTTCTCCTTCTCCTTCTCCTTCTCCTTCTCCTTCTTCTTCTTCTTTTCCTTTTTTTTTTTCCTGAGGCAATTGGAGCTAAGTGATTTGCCTAAGGTCACACAGTTAGGAAGTGTTAAGTATCTGAGATCACATTTGAACTCAGGTCCTCCCAACTTCAGGGCTGGTGCTCTATCCACTACACCACCTAGCTCCCCCTCTCACTATCATATTGTAAAAATGGTAAAGAGTAGAGGATGATGGGCTGAATGTGCAATATCTCTAAGAGACAATTTGTACCTTTCACATTTAAAAAAATCTGAATGTCTGATATTAACTCTTTTTTTTTTCCCTTGAGTTTGGCCTGCCTCTCAAGAAAATGCAATATTAGGAGAAGCTGGGAAAGAGTCCAATTATTTTCTGAGTTCAAGTTAATCAAGATTTTACCCTACTGTTACCTCAAAGGTTAGCTGAAATTAAGGAAGGCAGCTGAGTTAAATGAAAAATGTCATTTTAGTCTAGGAATGGCATTACTTCAAGGAAAGTATTTGAATTTTGAAGAAAAAATTATTTAAGCTAATTTAAACAACCAAGAGAAATATAGCTTGTTACAATTTAATTTAACAAAGATTGGTTAAAAAAAATGATAAAATGCAAGGCTAGTTAGACTGCGGAATGCTACACATGCAATCACGGAACTTGGGAGCTGTCATTATCTTTTCAAAAAGCAATCCAGTAATGAACAATCAAAACTGATAACTGGTCAGAACTTTTGGCTCAGCAATCCTGAAACTAAGACTCAATCCTTTGTTGCTATTAGAGATGGGAGTAGGGAGAAATATTCATATGAACAAAAATATATGTAATAATTATTTGTAACCTATGGGATTTATGTACTTATGACTGAGGGATGATGAAGAAGCTTGTTGTATACAGATGCCACTGAATAATTTGTAAGGAATACCAAATACAAAGAATAAATAGGAAAAAATAAAGGAAAATATGGCTATAATGCAAATAATGGTGGAGTTAGAGGATCTGAATTTGAGTCCCATTTGAGACATTTCCTAGTTATGTGATCATATAAAAGTCATTTTGTCCTCCATATGCCTCAATTTCTTTCTCTTTAAAATCAAGGAAACAGAGTAGAGGACCTTTGAATTCAAGATCTATAATACTATTAGCTATGAAGTGATACAAATTAAAGAAGGCAGAATAGGAATCTCTATCAGAACACTAGTTGTGAACTATTTAAAAATAAATCTGAGTCAGAAGGAAAAAAAAAACAACAGCATTTTTTTTGCCATTTAAAGCATTTCTAGGATTCAAAGAAAGGCAAAAACAGTCCCATACCTTCTTTAACATTTTCAAGTTATGAATTCCAAAATCTAAAAATCCATTCTTTTCCCTCTCCCTTCTTTGAGACAACAAGCAGATAGAGATTACAGATATGGAATTATATAAAATGTTTCCATATTTGTAATTTTATACAAGAAAACTCAAAGAAAAATAAACAAGAGGAACAAGGAAATAAAATAGTATTCTTCAATCTGTATTCTTTCAAAATCAGTAATTTCTCTGGAACTAGATGGTATTCTTCATTCTTAGTCACTTAGAATTTTGCTGGATCGTTGTATTGCTGAGAATAGCTAAGTCATTCACAATTCATTGAACGATATTGCTGTTACTGTGTACAAAATCCTTCTGGTTCTGTTCACTTCACTATGTATCAGTTCATGTAAATCTTTCTAGGTTTTTCTGAAATCATCCTGCTTGGCACTTTTTATAGCAAAATAATATTCCCTTACAATGATATTCTATATTTTATTTAACCCTCCCCTAATTGATAGGCATCCCTTTGATTTCTAATTCTTTGCCACCACAAAAAAAGAGATAAGTATTTTTCATAAATAGATCCTTTTCCTTTATTTTAACAGCTTTGAAATATAGATCTAGCAGTAAAATAGATGGAACGAAAAGTTTGCACTATAATTTTATAGTCCACATTGCTCTGCAGAATAGTTGGAACTGTTCACAACTTCACCAATAGTACAGTCATGTCTCAATTTTATCATATCTCCTCCAACATCCAGCATTTTCTTTTTCTTTTTTGTCACATTAATCTCTTTGATAGTTTTGAAGTGATATTTAAGACCAACTTTAATTTACATTTCTCTGATCAATAATAATTTAGAGAATTTTTTTTCTTATGACCAGCAATATTTTTGACTTTTTTGTCCAAAAACTGCATGTTCATATCATTTACCATTTATCAATTTGGCAATGACTTGCATTTTTATAAATTTGACTAATTTATATAACTGAGAAATGAGACATTTATTCCAGATACCTATTGCAAAAAATTTCTTAGTGCTCTGTTTTCTTTATGATTTTGCTTGAAATGAATTTGTGCAGACCTTCTTTATTTATATAATGAAAATTATGTTTTATATTTTGTAATCATGTCTATTCCTTGTTTGATCCATTTTTTCCTTATCTATAAATCTGACAGTTAAAATATTCCATATTTCCTTAATTTGCTTATGTTGTCACTTTTATTTTTAAACCACATAATCTTTTTTACTTTATTTTTGTATATACTGTGATGTTGATCTACACCTAGTATGACATACTGTTTTCCAGTTTTCTCAACATTTTTTGTTAAGTAATGAGCTTCAAAAGGTTGGATCTTTGGCTTTATCATATGCTACATTACTATGGTCATTTACTCTAATGTAATTTGCATCTAATCTATTCTATTGATCTAGCCATCTATCTCTTAGCAAGTGCCACATTGTTTTGAGACTTACAACTTTACATTGCAGTTTAAGATCTGGTATCGTTAGACCACTTTCTTTTGAATTTTTATCATTGCCATCCTTGAGCTTTTGTTCTTCCAGATCAATTTTGACATGATTTTTTCTAGCTCTATAAAATAATTTTGTTAGTTTAAATGATAATTTGATTTGATAGTTTGATTAAATAAATAGATTAATTTAGTTAAAATCATTGTTTTTGTTATATTGGCTTGCCTTGCCCATGAAAAGTTAATATGTTTTTCGATTGGTTTAAATCTTACTGTATTTGTGTAAAATGTGTTTTATAGTTGTGTTTGTATAATTCCTGTGTTTGTCTTGGCAAATAGATTCCAAGTACTTTGTATTCCCAACAGTTTTCTAAATAGAATTTCTCTTCCAGTCTCTTGCTGCTGAACTTTGTTGGTCATCACATAGAAATGTTGATGATTTGTATTCTACAAATTTGCTAAAATTGTGAATAATTTCAAGTAATTTTTTAGTTGATTCTCTAGGATTTTTCTATACAGAACATCATATCATCTGCAAAGAATGATAGTTTTGTTTTCTCATTGTCTATTCTAATTAATTTAATGTCTTTTCCTTCTTTTATTACTTTTAACTAAAGTAGTACAACATTAAATAATAGAGGTGAAATGGGCATCTTTGATTCACCTATGAAATGCATTGAAAGGCTTCTAGCTTATTCCCATTATACATAATGCTTACTTATGATTTTAGATAAATGTTCACCATTTTAAGGTAAATTTCATTTATTCCTATGTTCTTATGTTTTTAATAGGAATGAGTGCTATATTTTATTGAAGTTTTTTTTTTTCTGTATCGATCTAATCAACTGATTTATATTGTGATGTGATGAACTATAGTCAATTATGCTGATAGTATTCTTAATAGTGAACTATCCCCAAATTCCTAATTTAACTCTCACTTGTTCATCCATTTCATTTATATAGTTGGATTTATTGACATATAATTGGGCAAAATAACATCTAACAATTTTCTTAATTTTTTTTCTTCATTGGTGGGGGTTTCACCCCTTTCATTTTTGACACTAGCAATTTGGTTTGGGTTTCTTTTTTGCTTTTTAAAAATAAATCAAATTAACCATTGGTTTACTGGTGTCATTGCTGTTTCATAAAACCAGCTTCTAGGTTTATTAATTAGTTGAATGGTTTTCTTACTTTCTTATTAACACTCAATTATCTCTCCTTTGATTTTCAGGATTTCAAATTTGATGTTCAATTGGGGATTTTCAATTTGTTCTTTTTCTAGTTTTTTTTTTTTTTAAGTTTCACATGCAATTCACTAATCGGCAATTTCTTTTTTTTTAATTGATGTAAGCGATTCGAGATACTAGCATTTCTAAAATGCTGGAATTAGCAGAAGCAAACATGTAGACATGTAAAGTAGTTTAATATTATTCTCTCATACTAAATGACTTTTTACATACTGTAAAATGTCACAAACTTTAAATTTAATAGATCTTAAAAGTTGATCCTAAGTTATATTTAGTTTAAAATGGATATATAAAGACAAGCAAAATTTTTATTCCTATCTGGATTCATCTATGAACCTTCATAGCCCACTATATACGGGCATTTGACAATCAAAGATCACTTACCTGTGTGATAATAATATTCTTTAGTAAAGATTTTTAGACAATTAAAACATACTGAAATAAAATTTAAAGTCATTATCTAATCAAATCATTGTAATTAGGTTGTTGAGGTATAAAAAAAAATTAAAGAATTTAAATTTGAAGTGCCTAGATTTATTTTAATTTAGTAGATCTTGCCTTTATTGAAGCAAGAGTATAGTTTTCCCCTCCAAAGGATATTTTTCTCAAAAATATAATACAGGAAAAAAGTTATATGAAACTATTAAGTAGACCCCCTACATTTTATAGTAAATGAAATATAATAATAAAAATAAACTCTTCAAGGATCAAGGTAGAAAACACTGTCTTTGATTTTAAAAAAGAGTTGAACTTGACCAACTCAATCAAATGTCAAACCTAATCAAATCTTATAAAGAAAATTTTAAAATGCTATAACTTAGTTGTGGCTTGAATTATGACCAAAGCACAGTAAATATATCCATAATAATTTAAAGATAAGCCTACATAATCTACATGATTTGTTTTTTAAGGATTGCTGAACAAAAAAAAAATTAAATAGCCATTCATGATCAAAATTCTCTGGTTGATGAATTAATATAAATAGATGGTTATGGTATGTGTAAATAAAGAGAAATTAAAAAAAATCCCTTCATAAAAGACTTTTTTTTTGAGCTAAATAAGATACTATCCACTTTTAGTTCTTGGTGGCTTTTTGGAGATATGCTATAAATCTTGCCTTTTCTGCCTACTTAATGCCTGCATATATATATATATATATATTTGGTTCCATAAATATACTCCTTGGGGTTTTCCAAGGATTCCATCAATGTTTTCTTTCTCCAAATGATTATCGCTATTTGTGTTAATATTTGTGTAAGACATTCCTATAGACTGACCAATTTTTCAGCCAGTCTACTCAAATTAGGTCCAACCTTGTGCTTTCTTCCCTTTCCAACGTGGTGTGTGTGTTTGTGTGTGTGTGTGTGCATGCATTTCTAAACAAAAATATTCTTGCCTTTCTGAACATCATCCATTGTGAATCTGGCTCAACTTGCACTTTTTGTATGATCATTTAAAAATAATATTTCTATATTTGAATGGAGTTTTCCTGTGTAATAAGATTTGGGCAAAAACATAAAGCAAACAGAAAACTGAGCAGGGACTTCCTGATTTCTAAGGCTCAAGAACAGTTGATTGAAAGAAACTGCTTCTAGTTTTTCTTAAGCAAACATTAAAATCATGGTGGAAATGATTTACCAACTCCCATAACCCAGACTAATGGTTCTCTTATCCCAAGGTGGCAGGAACAGGGTAAGAAAAGCAGAATTAAGCTTCCTCTCTAGGTTTTAGTAAATGACTTCTGGAGATTTATTGAAGCTTCAAGATGATTAGTGTTTTTCCAGATATTTTTATCTAAGACATGATGGAAGACAATAAAGCAAATAAAAATGATTTTATTTGTTTGTCTTTGGATTCAGAAATATTTAAGATTATCCAAACTATATAATAATATATATTTTCTTTTTTTTTTGTCAGGCAGAACAAGATAATGGTCATCCTCTCCCTGCATTTGCTAGCCTTCATATTGAAATCTTGGATGAAAACAACCAGAGTCCTTACTTCACAATGCCAAGTTATCAAGGCTATATCCTGGAGTCTGCCCCTGTTGGTGCAACTATCTCGGACAGTCTCAACTTGACCACCCCTCTCGGAATCGTTGTCTTGGACAAGGATGTAGAGGATGTAAGTTGCATTTTTTTAAAAATTTTCTTCTAATGTATGGTCAAACTAATGAATTTATTTGTTTTTAAATTTGATGACAAAAATTTCTTTGAGTGTTATGCTAGGAAAGATAAATTAGAAATCTATGTAAATGAAACATTTCATCTGATATTTTGGTCATGGTGACATGGTAAAGAAAATATTGGATGTAGAATCAGAAAATTCTTGTTTCAAATCTTACCTCTGTTTGACTATCTTCATGATCATGGCTAAATCATAGCACTGTAAATAAAAATTTGAAAGGTTATTAGAGGATGATTAACCTTATCTTTTATTTCGTTTATGAAAGGCTTGTGGCTTCCTGACTGTATGGCCTTGGATATAGTACTTATCCCTTGGTGCTCTAGGAAACTCTCTAAGATTATAAATTTTAGAGAAAGTACAGAATTATGCTTCCTTCTACCCAGAATTCCTTTATCAATGAAATCACCTGTCCAATCACTGTTGCTATCAGAGTGCACATTTGTAAGAATTGTTATATGTATCCAACACCCAATAGTGATAAGGTTAATATCTTTTGATAAAATGTCTACAGCTATGTTTCGTTGATATTTGTGTCACGTCTGATTTGCTCACAGGTTCCACCAGGTGGCATTCCTGTAGGTAGTATGTATTGCTGTGTGTGGTTTTGTGGTTTGCAGTTTCATGATAATGGGCCGGGAGAGAGATTAGCATGTTTACTGAAGTGGTTTATTCTATTTTTCATTTTCTTTAGAAGATCAGATTATTTTCTCCCTAACTATAGGAATATAAAGTTATTCTAAAATCATCAATATTTTAAATTGCCAAATACTATGTTGCCAAAGTTTCTGAGATAACAACTTTCTGAATTAACCAAATATTCAGATAGCTTCCAACCATACCATAATGGAACATGTATTGCATGACTTCATATACATAGTGCACTCAGGGCCATCCCCAGTCATTCTGCTCTATATCTGGCCACTGGACCCAAATGGCTCTGGAGCACAAAAGAGGCTGGTGACCTGGTCCATTATGTCCTCAATTCAAACAAATTCATTTTCATAACATGGTATTACATTTTAATCTATGTGTTGCCTAATACTCTTCCAAAGTTTCTGAGATAACAACTTTCTGAATTAGCCAAATATTTGGATATCTACCATCTGTGGATTGCATGACTTAATATACATAGTACACCCAGGGCCATCCCCAGTCATCCTTCTCTATTTCTGGCCAATGGACCCAGATGGCTCTGTAGGACAAAGTGAAGTTGATGACCTTGCCCAGATCTTCCTCAATCCAAACTAATTCATTTACATATCATGGCATTACTTCTATGATATGGCCCTCTTCAAGAATGAAGGACAAATAACATTTATGAAACATCTGTGTATCTCTACATTTCTGTGTTTTGCAGTTATAATAAATAACAAATGACAGGGCAAGAATTTATTCAGTTTATATTCCAACACTTCAAATAATGTGTGATTGCATCTATTTAGAAATTCCCTCCAACAGTTGCGATCCCAACCCATCACTATTTAAACATCTTCTGCAACACCTTCTGATGTGCTCCCAAATAATCCAGAATTTGACTTCACACTTAGGAGACCAGAATTTAATTCAAAAATCTTTTAGGCTCTTCCAGTTCTAAATGCAGACACTTAACTGATTGAAAGTTTTCTGCAATGCCTTGGTTCTTTTCTTGTAGTGCATGGATTTGCTAAATCTGTGTAACTGTGTTTCTCTCTGTGTGAGCCAGGATGCAAATTAATCTCAGCATAAATAGCATTAAAATTAATGAGACAACATTCAAGCCCTTTGTCTCCCAGGCAGAGTGGAATCTGTGACATCTGCTTATTCAATTTGTTAGGTTAAAGACCAAACACCAGCTAAGGTCAAGCAGTGGCGGGGGAAGATTTAGAGAATTTGTAAATTGTCCTACATGTATTTCAATTCAATGAGATAATTTGTAGTAGAAATAAATTCGTGTGTGATCTTGAGGATTTTGTCTAAGAGCTGTCCCAGCTTGCCATACGATAAGGACTTGGTGATCCAAACATAGAGAAATTTATTAATGAACTCCAATGAAAATATAGTGCAACAAAGGGACTGATAACTTTGGGAATGGGAACATAAGGAGAAAGCGAAATTGTTTATGAATAATCTTTTGGTATAATATTAATTTACATTTATTGTTCTCTAGCTTACTGGATACACACACACACACACACACACACATATATATATATATACACATATATATGTATACATATATATGCATATATATGTATATATTCATTTATTTTTTTTTCTTTCTCAAAAAAGTAAATTCTCAAACTACAGCCAGCAGAGATTTGAGTAATTCACTTAAATTTGTCATTCACTAGTAACATATAAGTCCACAAGTTAGTTACTCCAATAAATTAGCCTCATACATTTGGGTTTAAGCTTTTCTCAACTATTTATGCTGAAGATATCTTTTGAATCCAAATGGCACCTAGTAGTTGCTTTAAAAATATGTGTTGATTGTTTCTTGATTAATGTTTGATCTAAAATACTTTTATGTGTATGCCTTCAAATCTCAATATTCTGTTTCATAAGATTAATTGGAAAACAAAAGAATCACATATTTTTGCTATGTTTGGTGCAAAGTGAGTAATTCATTGATGTATTCATATATTCATTCAACAAACAATTATTAAGCACTTCATTTCTTCATCCTTTAAACACAGTGTTAATTGAGATGTACAACTTAAATATTATATTCTGTGCCTAAATCTAGTTTGCAGCATAATAAAAAGAAATAGTCCATATATATAACCATTCATTAGCCGAAATAATTGATTGACCCAATTATATACTATTGCACACTGCCCCCCAAAAAATAATAATACCATGCTTGACTTGATCATCCAATTTCAAGTGGCCTCCTACCAAATACTATATTATGGAATTATACACTGCTTACTTGCCTGGAGTTATTGATTTTGGAAAATTTTTGAGACTGAACTCCAACCAATCTTCTATAACATAAGTTCATAACACAGAATCTGCTGACATCTAATTCACTTGAAAAATACTTTTGTAAAAACCTTTTAAGTAATGCAGAAATATATAGGTTTTGTGGTTAATCTAAGTTAAACAGTAAAATTGTTATTTTTCTCCTATTTGCAATTCCACAGTTTCGATTACATGGTAGACTAAATCAGGGCTCCATAAGTATTTTATTTTCTTTATATTCTTAAATGGAATGCCTTTAAATTGGGGTATTAACTTAGCTCATTATGGTTCCATTTAACAACTGCTCTCTGCTTGTCCTATATACATACACACACACACACACACACACACACACACACACACCCTCATATCAAAGCTATGTGATAATTAAGAGTATTATTCTTTAAACTAATTCTGAATGTGGTATCATATTTGCATCACTGGACCATTTAAAATTGTTCAAAAATGATTTTAAATTGTGCTAACATATGTTTGGGGAATAGGTTACGAATGATATATCCACGCATGTGCTTAGAAATGTACATCCATACACAGGCAGGGAGGGAGTTGAAACAATTCTGTATATAACTCTAACTGGTTATATATAACTCTATCTTGAACTAATAAGTCACTTTTCAAGGACATAAATCTTGTGGGTTATCAGGTTTTTTTGTTTGTTTGTTTGTTTTTTCTGAGAGGATTCCTTTCATTTACTGAAAAACCACATTAATTTCATGTCTCTTCTTTTCTTATCAATAATTTCCTCTTTTCCACATCACATCCTCCTTTCGTTCCCCATATTCCAAGTATCCTCCTCTTGTTTTCTTTCCACATCTAAATTTATATTTTTTCTGCGCCATACAGTTTACTAATATAATGGTTTCATTCATTAATTCATTTTGTAAATTTTTTAAGGGATGTACATATTTAAAATATAGGAGCTTCTAATGATAAATTAACTTTCAGGCATGACCTTTTTGCCATACTCTGTCTCACAGACTATTTATCATTATTTTCATCTTTTCTTTTAGGCAGTTCAGGTACATTTGTGTATTTTCACTTTAACGAGTTGAGACTCTTTAATTAAAATTGATCTTCTGTGATTGACTACTCTTGAAGACATTTTGTAGAATTAGAATGTGGAACAATAACAAGTATAATCCACAGGGGTATTTCTCTGTGAACTATTGAATCTCTCTTTCAACTAATAGACTAGAAGAACTAGTAGAGTTTTTTTTTTCAATTAATAGACTACTCCAACTAGTAGAGGCAATGTAGAATCCTGGAAGGGAGGCTTAATTTGATAAAGACTATCAGAAAGGAAACAGAGACATGTAGCTGCTAGGGGTGGAATAAGGGGTGAGGAAGTTCATCATAAATCTTGGCACTTGATAAGGAATTTCTATATAAGTTCATATTAGCTATTCTAATATAAGAAATATGAAGGTTATAGATATGGAGTAGAAAGATAGCAAAAAATAGAGATCATATTAAACCCTTCAAATAAATGTTTAAAGTCAGTAAAATATTACAACACAAACTTTTCTAGAGATACACTGATCAATCCAAGTATCTAATGATCCCTCCAATTATAACAGCCATAAAAACAGGCAAAAACAGCAAACTATGGAATATTACACAGCTAAACTTCTCCACCTTCCTACCAAAAGAAAGGAAATGCTGACTTGATCACATCTCATTTCATCTCAGGGAGTAGGAACTTTTTGATCTGAAGCTCAAAAAAGAACATTGTATCACCCATAATCACCCTAGGTGGGGTCCTCTGACTTCAAGCACAGTGAGGGAGAAATTAGAGATTACCTGGTGATTTGATAAATGGTAGAAATGTGCTCTTTTTCTTTAAAAAAAATTGCATTTTTTTTTACAAATTCTTTCTTTTCATATTTTCACACACTCATTAATCATACAAATGAGTATTTTCCATATTTTGCTGTTCCCTCGAAAGAATCAAACTTTTGTAGTCATTTTGCTTCATCTATGAGTTACTGAGGTGAAAAATCCGCTTATTGTTTGGTGTGATAATTTATGTAAGTTCTTTGTCTATTTCGTATCATAAACTCTGAAATTGCTTCTAAGTAATGGACAAATGGCTCATTGAGCTCTTAATGAATATTATTTTTTTAAAGACAAAAGACCCCGAGGTCCATCTTTTTCTGAATGACTACACCTCAGTCTTCACTGTGACTCCATCTGGTATAACACGCTACCTCACCTTGCTTCAGCCCGTGGACAGGGAAGAACAGCAGTACTACACTTTCTCGGTAAGCCTCCTAGCATCCTGTAAAAAGAATCCTGATATGACTGAATGATGCTATTTTTTAAAAGTGAAATGGTCAGTGTATTGCAGGTAAGAGAGAAGCAGTTAAATATATACATATATATCAATAAGAAATACCTTATGCGACTTTCTTTTCTTTATGACTATAAAACCATGGACTGTATTCATTATTGCAGGTATCTGGAGTTTACAGGCACTACATTTATTTTGATAATGCCCAAATTCAGAGAAGTGAAGTGGTGTTGTGTTTAGCAAGTCAGCCTTAGAGTCAGGAAAACTTAGTTTTAAGTGTTATTTTGTACAATTACTGACTGCGAACATAATCAATAAACTTCATCTTTCTGCTCTGATTAACTATCTGTGATAATATTTTATAGGGTTAGTAGAATTATACCATGGAGGGCATTCTTTAGTTGGCCTGAAATGCCCCCAAAATTATGAAAATTATATATATAATTCTCCAGTCTTAAGAGAAAAAAGAATGAAAAGGAGGGGAGGAAAAAGAGAAAGACAGAGACAGAGACAGACACACAAACATACAGACAACAGAAACACAGAGGTATACACACACAGAGAGAAATAGGGAACGAGAGACAAAGAGATGAGAATGGAGGAAAGGAAGAAGAGGAAAAGGATGAGAAAGAGAGAAATACATTTGTATAACTCATTTCACTTTTCAAGTACTTTTTCTATTTATTTTATTTGCTCCTTACAGTTTTCTGATTATTATGGATCATTAGTAAGTTTTAATAAGTAGATAAGGTTCTATTTAAATGAAGGAAATAATTCTAAAATGAGTCAGAAGTTTATCTTCATATTGAATTTTTAAGGATTGGTAATATTTATACATTACACATTATTTTTATTCCTACATAATTCAGATATGTTTATCTACCCAGTTCTCAGCTTCCTGTACACTGATTCTAGTCCTGGAGATAAAACTGCTGGTTAGCCTGCCTACAGAGTTTTCCTAGAATCCCAAAACACTTTGTTTTTATTGTACGAAAGTCTTGGTGTATATTTCTGAGTGTGTTTATCAGGAAAATAATTCTCTTTTTAATAGCAAGAGATCTTAGAAGGGGGAAAGTCTATTGTAAAAATGTGCTCTATTCAGTGACAGTTCAAGTTAGGATTTCTTTTTTAAAGGTACAGAGCTCTTTGTTTTCCTTTAAAGATAACTGCATTTGATGGTGTCCAAGAAAGCAGCCCTGTTACAGTCAACATCAAGGTGATTGATGCCAATGATAACACTCCAACCTTCCCTGCCATCTCCTACGATGTCTATGTTTACACAGACATGAGCCCTGGGGACAGCGTCATACAGGTAACCACATGTGGCAAGTGAATCATCCTTTGTAAGTGACATTGATGTGGAGCTTTTGGAGTTCTAAAAGGAGTCTATCCACACGTTCTTCCTCAAAGCTCAATCCTCTTCTTATAGATGGAGAAACTGAGGCTCAGAAGAATTCAGTGATAATCTGTGATCACAGAGACACAATTTGAAAATAGATTTTTTTTATTAGAGTTCAAGATTCTATATATTTTACTCTCCTTTCATAATTCTATAGTTATTGAGATCCATTCATTTTCTTCATGTGTAGATTGAGGATTCAATAGAGGCTCTGAGTTATCATCCAGATTTTAAAATCTATGTTTCACTTCAAATGTCTACTCCCCACTGTTTTTTTTTTCTTTTTGAAAAGTCCCCCCAAAAATTCTACAAATTTTCAACATGAAAAAGCTGAGAAATGAAAAAGAATGGATAGGTACAATTTGGTATCAAAATTCTCTCCACTGGATCTCATTGTTTCCCTTTTGATATTTTCCCTCATTCATTTATATTCCCATTATCAAAGGGTAAAATCTCAATGCCTTTGCTATAATTTAATCTGACCTCATTTCATTTTGAAATGGATGAGCAAGAGACTAGAATCAAGGATTAGAATCATTTGTCCTTTTCATGTCTTCTATACTATCTCTGTGAAAAAAATCTTAAGTGTTCTCTCAATATCAGTCAGAATGATACAAAGTCTCACAGAAAAGGATCAGTAGAAAGAGCAGAAATATAGTAGAATAAATGGAAAACTTTTAATATTCTAATAATAAACAGTAATGAACAGGAAAAAAAGGTTTAGACAACCTTGTTCACATGAAGAGAAGTATCTTCTTTCCAGTTAAAACAAACAAACAAAGCAATGAATCAATATAAAGAGAAGTGTACCTAATGCTGTAAAGACACATTTGTATCTATACAACATTTGATGCCAAATTATGCTAATCACTAGCTGTACACAGATTTTGGGTAAATGACTTCAGTTTTTTGGATCTCATTTTTCTTAACTGTAAAATAAGATGAGTTCTTTCCAAATGTTTATCTTCTTTCCTGATTTCTGTTAAATTATGCCTTAATTATCCACTGAATAATCACAATGAATAAAGGAATTTATAAACTACCTTCATAGTATCATACATTTAGAACTTAGAGTGACCCTAATAGTCATTGAGCTCTACCCAGCCATTTTACCAATGAAGAAATTGAGACCAATAGAAGGGATGCTCTTTTCCTACAGGTGATCAGACTATGTCCAAGTCTTTGGGGAGTAGTTAGGATATATAAGAAGAATAAGTGACTTAATTTCATTACGTGTTCTGCTGCCTCTGATTAATGACAGCTCCTTTTTGGAACTCTTCTCTTGGCTTTGCTGATTTATCTTTCCCTTCTTCATCATTGCAGTCTTGACATTCCTCTGGACAGGCTAGACTCTTCTTCATGTCTCAGCTCCTCCCATTGGAAATACCCAGGGCTCTCCTCTCGAACTCTTTTCTTCTTTTCCCTGCTTTTCTCTATGATAATCTCACTTTCTCCTATGGCTTCAGCCACTGGGATATCTTAGCTCTTGAGTTATTAGAAACTTTAAAGGTCATCTTATTTAACCACCTTATTTTATGTGCAACATTCTGTTACCAAAAATAGCTTACTTTGAACAAAATAGGGTCTCAATCACGCTGAGTCCCTCTTGCCCAGTAGATAGAGCACAAGGTCCATTGTCAGGAAAACCTGAGTTCAAATATGATCTCAGACATTTACTAGCATTTGACTCTGGGCAAATAATTTAATCTTTTGTCTGCTTCAGTTTCTGCATATGTATAATAGGGATAATAATATCATATATCCTTTTATCTTTGTGAGGATTAAATAATAATTTCAAAGTGCTTGGCGGAGCTCTTGGCATAGAGTAAGTGCTATATAAATGTTCACTACTGTTATTAGTTAGAAAAGTTCCTAACATTTAGGCAGAAATTGGTGTATCTGCCTTTTTAAAAAAAAATATAACCATTTCTAGTCAACCTTTGGCATCTGTGTATAGATAACATTTGAGTAACAAAACAAGAAATTATATTGTTTGTATAGGTAAAGAGATGTCAAGAGAGGAAAATGGAAAAGATACTGAGCTTTTAGTGGGACTTTCCTCAGTCCAGGCTTTGTTATCCCAACTGCCTACAGAGCTGGATGATCTTCCTTGATATTGTCTCTTTCTGTAGCAGAGTCCTACATTTTCTTTGAGAGTGCTCTGAAATGCATATTTGCTTCAGTGCTTTAAATCCATCCTTTCTCAATTCACTTGATAACTTGTAGATGATCCCTAGAGCATTTTGGAACTTTTTCTTGGCCTTTTTAATTATGATTTTTATGTAGTATTTGCCACACTTTGAAGGTTTTTTTCTGCTTTTAATCTAAGGTCTATGAGGCTGATTGGGCATATGATCACTACTTGAATGGAACAGAGTTGAACAAATCAACCATCTTACATTGACATGTAGAAGGGAAAACTGAGGCATAGAGTAATTAACTGAGTAGTCTAGTGTCATGTGGTTCTCAGCAATAAGTGACAGAGCCAGAATTTGCATGTGGGTGCTGTAACTCTACGTATAGAGGTTGTTTGATTTTATCACACTCCTAGACTTATAAGAAGACCTGATTTCAATGTGGATTTCTCTGGGAAAGCTCTTCTACCTTTCTGGGTCCAAGGGATTGAAATAATTTTGAGGTTCTTTTCCTTTCTGAATTGCCAAATCTATCTCTCCACCCTTTGACCTTTCTCCCAACTTCAGACCTATAGCAGCCTGCTGACTCTGTCCTCTTGGATGTCCCAAAATCATCACCTACCATTTTCCTTGTCTAAACCCAAGCATATCATTGTTGAGACATGATGCCATAGTGAAGAAATCGCTGGCTTCGGAATTTGGCTTAATCACCAGCTGTGAGACTTACAAAGTATATGACCAAAGGTTCTTGCTTCCCTTTGGGAATTAGACTGAATAACTTGTGTGTACCTTTTAGCTTGATGATAATCTGATTATACGTACTCTGAAAAAAGGCACTCTGGATAGTTAATATAAAATAGGCTTTTCCCTTTTATCATGTCAATTATTGAATCATAAACTTTCTAACAATATCAGAGAGATGATTAAAAATGCATTGAATTAGTTTTTATTATGATTAACCAAGAAAACAAAACTTTCCTTTTTGATAACAGTGTGGTTTCTAAAGGGATATTCTAGCTGGCTTCCTTTGTGAACAATGTTTTACTGTAATATGTTTTTTTTTTAATTAGACTTCTTTCTTATTCTTATGTATGGTTTCAGCTTGGGAATAAAAGCGAATTTATAGGAAAACAAATCATCAAGGACTAGAAACTCTTAGAACAACAGAAATCCTGTGGTACATTCTACAGCTCAGTCTATATTTGCTCAGGAATTCAATGACTTTGGGAGTATTTGGAAAGGATTATTTTCTCATGTAATTTGTTTACATTACAAATTCTCATTTGCCTATGTAAATTTATATTTAATGTATATTTATACTAGAAATGTAAATTCTAAATGTTATCACATGTATAAGTTCAATTTTAACATCTCTACTCTAATTTCAAATAAGAATATTTAGTATTAATACCATATTTTCTGGTTATGAAATGCTCACAATTTTTAGAAGTTGCTAACATGGAATGTGGATATAATTTTAAGATACTACTAATAAAATTATATCAATCAATTTCTAATAATAATATCAATCTAATATCTAATAAATCAATCAATAAAATTATAATGAAGTTTTTTAATTAATAAAAATAACTAGCAATGACATAGCACTTAAAATTTACAAAGTATTTTATATAGTGTTATTTTATTTAATCCTGTCAATAATTTTGCAAGATCAGTGAAATTATTATTCTCCATTTTGCTGATAAGGAAATCAAGATAAATGAAGATTTTTAATGACTTATCCAGGTCTAACATCTGCTTTAAATATTTTTGTACTTGTAGGACCTTTCCCATTTTTTATGATCTTTTAAAGATACAAACTTAATAGCCATATGTACCTTTAATTTCCCTTTGGATATAGTGTCAAATTTCTCTTAAGAATGGATGGATTAGTTTACAACTCCACCAACAAAACATTTATGTCCCAGTTTTCCCAATTTTCTTAACACTTATATGGCATGTTAGCCAATCTTAAAGATGTTAAGTGCTACCTCAGAATTGTTTTACTTAGAGATGCTGTTTTAAGATTTTTTTAAATTTTAGATCATTTTAAGAAGTAACACAAAAAAATAAAAATTAAGCTTAGTTATAGTTGCAGCTTTATAACTAATAATGTGGCTTTATATCCTGAATGCTCATAAATATGGGCTCTTATATAGAAGGAGGAGAAATAGAAGGAAGAGAAGAATATACAGCAAAAAGAATAATTCCTGCTCTTAAGTGAAGCTAATTAATTATTCTATGACATAATCATCTTAATATTCTTGAAAGTATAGAAGAAATGTAATTTGACATAATTTCTCAGGGGAATATGGATATAAATTTTACCTTTGTACCCCAATGATCTGAGCTTTCTTAGTCTTAGTCTTAGTCTCCTCTTATGTAAAAATAGAGATGAAAATAGAACCTATATAAAGGGTCATCTTGTTAAGAGCTGATTTTGATTTTAATTGTTTTTTTTCAATTATAAATATAGTTTTCAACATTCGTTGTAAGAATTTGAGTTATAAATATCTTTTCTTCCTCCATTCTTTACTCCTACCTTCCCCAAAACAGCAAGCAATCCAAGTTAAATTATACAGGTATAATCATATAATGTGTCATTGTAAAGATGAAATAATATAGAGTGCTTTGCAACACATCTCCTCTTTATCTAAGCATTCCTTTAAAGTCTTATTTGCTGACCCATCATTCATAATATACAACCTAATTTTACATGTTCTCCAAAGATATAACTCAGTTCCCATTCTTATCTCTGCAATCTCCCCAAAAGTGACTTCATAAATTCCCATGACCTTAATTAGCTGATTTTAATTATAATACAATCATATAGTATTAAAATTAATTTGTTGTCCTAGATGCTTATCAAATTCATAATGTTCAAAAAAGAACTCATATCTTTCCCCTATATTTAACCCTCTTCTAAACTTTTCTGTTTCTTTTGAGTGTACCACTGGTCTTTAGGTCATAATACCAATACCCTCACTCTCATATACTCCACTGATATACACTTGATAACCAGATAACCTACTCAGCATCTCTCTTAGCTTTAGCTTCTTCTCTTTCCTTTCTATGTCTTGCAAGTCCTTGTTACCTTTCACATCCATTATTTTGATAGCCTTCTAATTGACCTCCATACCTTAAGGATTTCTTCCTTTCAATCCATCTTTCATAAGCTCAGCATTCCCATACACATTGTTAAGAATAGTGATGTTCCAAAAATCCAGGTCTACTTAGGTCACTCTCTTAGTAAGTTCTGATGGTTTCCTGTTGACTACGGAAACAAATTAAAAAGTGCTCATTTTCCCATTAAAAGGACTTTAGAATATGGCCCCACGCTATCTTTTCAGTCATGTTCAATATCACTTCTCTTCACATTCTCTATAGTTTAGTCAAAATGTCATTTTTAATGTTACTCATAGGGGCCCTATTTCTTATATCTATTCCTTTGCACTGTTGTTCCTTTATACATGAAATGTACTGTTAATTCACTTTCACTTCCTAAACCCTTTTATTCTCAGGTCAAACTTGATCTTCTGCAGGAAAACTTTCCTGATTGCACCAGCCGTTATTCCCATTACCTCCTCCCCATTACTGCATATGTAGGTTGTGAATAGTTTTATATAGCTATAAATATACTTGTTGTCTCCCCTGATAGAATGTAAGGTCCTTGAGGGCAGGCAATATGTCACCTCTATCTTATACTGTCTTATATCCCCAGTACTTTATGCTGTACTTAACATAGAATATATTTTTGTTGATTAGTTTTCTAATTGGTTAATATTGTTTACAAATTATTTATCATTCTCAATAATATAATATCACCTAAAGATCTGGCAGAATTACACAAAGTCAGGAGAGCACTGGGATTACCTATTCTTTTTCAGGTGTATGAATTTTTCAATCTCTGCTTAGGTTTCTTCAGTGGATCAGCACAGAGTCAGTGACTACCCATAATTCCCAAATGATAAGGTTTTTTTTTGTTTGTTTTTTTTTGTTTTTTGGTTTTTTTTAATCATACCTCTTTAATCCAAGATGCTGGTTATCCTGTTGGGAGACAGGCTATAGTTGTTCTGAGATCTAAAATGTGATTTTTATCATAGACTCATGTAAAACAATCTGACACTTGCCCTTTGCATGCCACAATTAAGGAATCCTGAGGAAATAACCAATAATGACTGGAGTACCTCCTCATCATAGAATTACTTAATCAGTAAGTCTTGCTGAGAGCAAAGGACTTTCTTTATTTTACTTTACATCAAGTACTTTTTGTCTGAGAGTTAAACTTTTAAGGAACAAATATCCATAGTGATGGATTTACATATTATCTCTTTAAAAAAACTGGTTTCAAGAAAAATCTCAGTGGCTTAGAAAGTGTTAACTATCTCAAGTCATCATTTTCAGATATGGCAGCAGAGTCGATTTTTAGTAAAGGAATCATAGCAACATCTTTCATGGAGTATAGGGAAAATTGTAAATGTTGATAATCTCAACTCCACTGCACAATGACATTCATTTAAAATGTCGACAAATTGTATCCAAAGCCAGAATTAGTCAGACCTTTGTACTAATGGAAAACATGGCAGTTCTCTGAATTTTCATAAATGGTCCATTACCCTTTCTGAGGATAAAAGAACTTCAAAGGTAGTCATTGTCTAAAGAAAATGGGAACATTACTGATTAGTTAATGTAGAAATGATTCTGCAACTGGCTTTACAAAGTCTTCTAGAGCTTAGCTTATCACACAAGAAAATAAATGCATGTCCTTCCTTTCCTGTTCTCTCCTGCCCTGTCCTCCTGTTCTAATTGCTTGCTTTCTCTCTTTTTTCTATTTCTCTCTTCCTTCAAATATATAAATATTATATATATTATATCTCCATACCTATATATGTATAAACACGCATATATATGCAAATATTGGTGTGAATCTACATGTTTGTGTATATAATATATATATATATATGTTTATGAGATCATGAGCTTTATATTTATATATCTTGCAGAAAGATGACAAAATAGAGTATAGTAAATTTTTAAAAATACATTATATAATGAGAAATAGAAACATAACAAAAGACTAAATTGAAAAATGGAAGTCTTCATACTATTTCCTGCCCCACACTTTTCTCTGCAGCTAAACTAGGTTCTTGTTTTTGTTCATATAGAACCCCTCTTCTATTTCCATGCTGCTTTACAAGTTGGTCCATGTCTAACAAACCTTCTATTTCCAAATCTGCCTCTTAGAAAAGTGATGTCAAACTAGATCATCCATGCAGCTTTGCCAAATACAATAAAATATTAGCATTATTTTCTACACTATTTAATTGATTTGTTTTGCTAAATATTTTCTAATTATATTTTAATCTGGTACTAGTTAAACTTGGAAGTGTTTCTGGTCTCAGTGTAATCACATGCTTAATCCCTCTGCCTCAGACTGTCATGGCTTCTTTGAAGCCTCATTTCAGAAGCTACTTCCGACAGGATCCTGATCTCCCTTTTGTTCTCATCATGATCATACCAGTAACTAATGGTAGATAGCATAGAATGCTAAGAGAGTCTTTTCCCTCCTCACATTGTTGGTCAGGCAAATTTTAGTCATATCAGACTCTCCTTGGCAAAGGTATCGTAGTGATTTGCCAATTTTCCCTCCCTTTCACAAATAAGAAAATGAGGCAAATAGGGTTAAGCGACATGCTGTTTTTTCACCAATAAGTTTTTAATCTATTTTACATCTATAATATATTACTCCTCTTTGATTAGTCACTTCTTTGAACATCAGAACCTCAGTTTTTTCATCTATAAATGGCTAGATGAAGTTAAGAACTAAGCTGCCTGTTTGTGAAACTCAGGGTTTTCTGGACCATCTCCAACAGATGTTAGGTCCCATGGAAGAATAAGAGATAGAGAATTTTGATACTATTGAATATGTCCACAATATGTAGAATTTCAAAGTTTTGCATTGGACATTTATCTTTATGAATTTATGCTCCTTTAGGCTTATGGAAAATGATCTTTACTTGATAAAGTGAATGAGAACACATAAAGGTATAGAATAGCTATTGGACAAATGATTATTAGGCACTTAATAGATCCTGTTCGCTGTGAATATGAAGATAAAAAATGACTCTGACAAATCCTTCAGACCAGGAGAGTTTAAGAAAGGGCTATGGATTACTTAAAAAGCCATAATATAGGTTATTCTGAGTTAATTACAATGGGAATGATTAGATAAAGTGAAATGAAATGAGGAAAAAAGTTACTTGGAGCTATGGGCAGGCTTCTGCAAAGATTTTAAAGAGTGACTGACTAGTACTTATATACTTCATCTCAATTTAGATAACCCTGTGAAAAATACCTTCAATGATATGATTGTTCCAAATTTACAGATTGGGTAAACTAAGCTCAGAAAATTAAAGTTAGAAAACTTAGGGTCACAAATCCAGTAAATGTCAGGCACAGGATTTGAATTCAGGCGTACTTGATTTCAAGAATAACATTCTATGTATTGTACCATCAAGGGTTCATTTACTGAAGAAGGGAGAGACTAGGGAAAAAGGGGCTAATTATGAAGTTGCCTCATTATAGTCCAATCAAGAATCAACAGGGGTCTGAATCAGAATGACAGTAACCAATCAGAAAGGGAATGAGAAATAAAAATAGGACTTGGGAAATGTTTGCAGTAGAAAAGTTAGGCAGGGTGGGAAGAACTGAGTCTGAGCAATGTGTCTCAGAATTGATGAAGATAATGTCAGCATCCACTGAGACAGGGAATTTAGGAAGAGCAGTGGACAGAGGGACAGGTCTGGGAAGGTAACTGATGAGTTCATTATAGAAACAAAAAATGATTACAAGCATATACTTGAATGAATTATTTTGTAAAATTAAAATATTCCTTAAGGCAGCTAAGTGACAATGTTCACTGCAATCTAGATGAACAGATTAGCTAGTAGGGAATTTGATAACCTAGAAGAAGTCATTAATAATAATGATGACAATAACAATAGCATGTACATATTGCTTTAGGTTTTGAAAAGCTATATGCACATTTCTCATGTGATCCTCACAAAAATAGAATTACATTCTATTGGTATTCCCATTTTGCAGAAAAGGACTCTGAGGCAGACAAAGTTTAAGTGACTTCTGTAGTAACACATAACTAGTAAGTTTCAGAGATAGGTTTGTACAAGTTTGTCTGATTCCAAGGACAACTCCACTAGGCCATTTCTCTCACTCAATATCGTTAAACCAAAGTTTCATTAGCTCTCGTCAGGTGTGTTACAGAGCAGGGTCCTTTTCACATTTGGGTTAGACTTGACTGTCTCCAAGGTCCCTTTCATCTCTGAAATTCTGTGTCATGAAATGCATTACATCAAAATGATAGGTGCTATTTTTTTCATTGAATACAGAAGTAGGACAAATATCTGACTGTTGAGTATAGCCGTTGATTTCACCACCTTGGGTCTCTTGTGGATTTTTCATATAACTTCAAAGGAAGCATAATTTCAGAACTCCCTTCACTCCCATCAAGACCAACCCATATATCATTTCAGAGGAGGCACAATCTTATTTTTACCCTGCTCTTAAAAACTTTCCGACTGGTTAACTTGCCTGAAAGTTTGGTATTATTTCACCACTGTGCTGTGTCAGAAGCTGTAGTGCCCTAACCTTAATGTATATTCTTTTGGTTCATTTGCTCACTGGAAATTTCCAACAAAACTTTCATCTCTGTTAGATTTTGAGCTTTTTGCCAGCAAGGATTTCATTTATTTATTTTTATTTTTGCCTTTCTTTGTATCCCAACACTTACCTCAATAACTGGCACATAGTAGATACTTGATAATTGTTTTTTGAATGACTCCTGAACCATCCAGATGGTTGATACAGCAAGTGCAGTAAATCTCTGTCCCAAGCATCCATCTATATACATATCCTCAGAAATGAAAGTAAACTGAAAAGCAAAGAGGCAAAAGCATGGATCATTCTTTTTTTCTTTCCTGATTCTTCAATTAGGAAAAATGGGTCTTCTGTTACCATAACAACTTGCAATTGCTAAGTATTGAATTAAATCATTGTTCTCCTCTGGTCAGTGGGAGAGCTCCACTCCTTTATTGCCCCTGTCAGTTGGGTCTTACCTTGGCTTCCTTTGCTGACTGACCTTGGTTTTGAATAAATCAATAACTTCTTGATATGTTTGCATCTTGATGTGGAAATAGCCTGACAGAGGGGGCTATTAAGGTCAAAACAATACAATTCCTCAACTACTTGATAATTCCAAAATCAGCTAGAATTATGAATGACTAAAAGTCAGCCAGCAAATCCAAATGATTGGATGAGTCCCGTTGGCAATCAACTTCTCAAGTGTCACATTTTGCCCCATCTTTCCTTTCTCCTTACCAGATTCACCCTTTGAACTCTTCAGTTATTGATTAAGTGCCTACCACTGCCCTTAAGCTTATGTTGGGAGGAAACTGGGCATAAATATAAACATAAAATCTATACCACATAAATAAAATACTTTTGAACTGGGAAGGCAGTAGGGATTGGAGGATCAGGTAGGTGGCACTTGGAATAAAGTAGGTATTCTACCCATGAAAGCGTCTGCTCTGCAAGGTCTTGCTCAGGTCTCTGAGCAAGCAAAGTTCTGCTTTGCTCAGACTACAAGAGACAGTCTGAGAAAAAGCTTAGAGAATAGAGATAGAATGATGTTTTGTGAGCAAGCCCAATTTGCTGATGATATAGAATACATTTTTCTTCTTTTTTGCAGGAATAGTTGTGTTCCTGGCTGTCTTTCCTGCTTTTTTTTCCTGTCTTTACCAATAGGAAGAGTAAGGATGTGAAAAAGGAAATAGACAAATAGGGAAAATGAGTTTCATGCCTCAAAGAAATTCTGAATTCAGCCTGTTATACTTTAGAAATAGTTCCCCATGATTTTTGCTATTTCATATGAACAGTGATTCTGATGCTTCTTATCTCATACACACACACACACACACACACACACACACACACACACACACACATGTTTATTCAAAAGGGTTCCTCACAAAGATATTTTCATATCAAAAATTTCTGTTATTTAATCCTTCTCATCAGCAAGTTATATAATTGAGTAATATTCTTACCACAATTTAAAAATTAAATAAATTACTCCAATTCAATGCATATTTATTAAATGCTGATGTTATTGTTGTTGTTGTTTGGCCTTCATTCTCAAATAGGACCATAACATCAGGGAAATGATGCCATGTGAAAGTGAATTTGAGTGCAGTTCCATCTGCCTCACTTTCCCCTCCAGAGTGATCTTGGTGCAGATACAAGATATAGGTCAAGATGACTAGAGATAGCCCTGGTTGAAATGGGAGACATTAACATTTTTAGATATCAGGAAGACCTGAACTGATGGCTAGTGACCCCGGCAAGTCACTTACACCGTTCCAAAACACTCTCTAAAGTGACGATTTTGAGATGGACCAATGCACACTGGGAGAGAGAGTGAGTTGTTTATTGAGAGTTCTCCATACTCATTTTCCTTCACATAAACAAACAAGCCATCACTCTGAGTTCTGGAAGGAAGTAGAAAATGGAAAGTCCAGTTGCAGAAGCAGCATGAAAGTCAGTTAGCTAGGAATAGACATTGCATGAAGGAGTAAATCTGGGAGGCTTAATTGGAGCCTGGCTGGGAGGGACTTTCAATTCCAAGGCCATACAAATCATTGGAGCACAGGAACCTTAGTGTCTAAGTATCCTTAACTATTTTTTTTCCTTTTTTTTTCTTATAGCATAGACCCTTTTAGGAACCTGATCCAAGTTCTGCACCCTTCTCAGAATAATGTTTCTAGATGTTTACAATAAAATATAAATGATGGCAAAGGAAATCAAATGAAAATTATCATTTTAAAAAGGTTAAACCCCAGGTTAAAAATTCATTTTCTGATCTAAATCCTTCATTTTTTGACAGAAAACAGACCCCAAGAAAAATCACAAGACTTGCCTAATGTCAAAAGACCAAAACTTGTGTCTCTCTTCTTTGAATTCCAAGTCTCTGCTCTCTGCATAATATCCCATTTCTTTAAATCTTTCTCAGCCTCTTCACTTGCCAAGTGTTTTTCTGCAGTGTATTGTGTGCATATATATAAATTTATATGTTTATGCTATTTTAGGATTCTGTTTTTTGTCTTTTTTTTCATTCTTCTTAAATTATTTTAATTCTTAGCTATGTCTAGACTTTTTACTTCATTGATGTGGGACAGTGACTGTTGGGAAATTCCTTTTTCAACACAAATAAATCCCTACTCTTCAACTTACAGACTTGCAGAAATGCGCAGGGTACTATGAATTTTGGAACTTACCCATGGTTGATATATCTGAGGCAATTTTAGCACAAGTCCTTCTGATTTTGACCACTACTCCTCTCTGTGTCTTTTTTGTTCTTGATGACACTTGTCAAACACATGCCTGCCTTAAATACTTTTGTGCCTCCTGCCTACAAAATAGTTATTAAAAAACAAAAAACAACAACAACAAAAAAAAAAAAAAACAGAGTAGTCCTAACACCCATCTCTGCTACATCCCAATTGATACCTCTTCTTATCTAGATATATTGGTATTAACCACAAAATTCTATTAACTGACTAAAATCCCAGGAAGAATGTTAAAATCTAATCTATTTAAAACTAATTTGAATTAAGATTTCCTAAGACATTGTGTTAAGTGCTTCACAAAGTTAAAATAGGTTATATGGTTTATATCACATGCATTCACTTTTATTTTTCCCCAAGGAGAATAAGTTTACCTGGCATGAATGGTTCCCTCATTCAAAAATACATCATTCATTCTGTCTCTAAAAATAGCTTCTGCCTCTTCCTTTAGGACCCGTCCTGTCATTCTTATCTTACTTCCTTGACTCTTTTATATGATATTTTTTCTTCCCAATAACTACATCTGTCCACCCCCAATGCTCTTCATTTCCTAGGTGCTCAGTTGTGTTCTAATTCCCTTCTCTGTCTTTAGTAATTATTTCTCTTAAAACTATTATTTTTATAGGTGAATCATCATTAAAATTTAAATAGGGAAGCCAGGTGATACAGTCATTTCTGTCCATAATATGGACACAAAATGGATACATATAAAGCATATGAAAATTGAACCTTAAAGGCAACTTACAGTGAGGTTCCCTAGACTATAACATTGAAAATATTTTTTTTTTAAATCAAAATAATCTCAACTGAAAGTGGGCATACAGTTTCAATAAATTCATCATTGGAATGAGTCAATTAGTTATAGTAAGAATGCGTGTGTGTGTTTGATTTTATATACATGTGTGTTTATATATACATGTAACTATTTTATGACATATGTATTTATATATTTATAAGTATACATACTTATATATTTACTATATGTATGTGCATTCACATACATATATTTACATATATATCTATATGTACACATGTACACACTGTATGGTGTGTGTAGATATATGTCTATATATAGTGCATATATATACATATATATATATATATATATATATATATACATAGTATATATGTATATATACTATATGTACACTCATATACTCTTAGGGATAGATAGATAGATAGACAAGAACATGGTGTATCCTCTCTCCTGATTTGACTTTACACAAAGTGATTGATCAGGATCATGCACAGCTTTCTCTTATGAACTACAACTATCCTTTACTTTGTTCTGACTGATATTGCCTCAAATTTTGAATAATTTTTGTTTCTTACGGTAAGAAGTAAGATCCTCAAATCTCACAATTATGTACATGTCAGAAACCAAGATGGCCTAGATGATGGAGTAGTGGAATTAAAGTAGAAAAGAATAGGGGTTAAATCTTGATTCTGACAATTATTTGTTATTTAATTTTGGGCAAGCCCCTCCCTGAGCCTGTTTCCTTATCTTGAAAAGGACATAGTCATATCTCTATTTGTCATGCCACAATGTGTCATGAGATTCTGTGGAGATGATTTATGCAAAGCACATTGTAGACTTTTAAAAATCATATAAATGTTCATTAGCACTCTGATTTGATAACACCCCTCAGTCTTTTTTTTCCCCCCTACAGAAGAAACTTTCTGGAGCCTACCAATGAGTTTCCTTCATTAGTGAATTCTAATCAGAACCCTTTCTGATAATTTCACAAACAGTTGCCAATTTGGTAATCTTACCCATTTAATAGAAATCATCATATTACCCATGCAGGAAGAACATTAGGCAGTCATATTAAGCACAAGTGAAAATGATATTTCAGGGGGGAATTGTAAGGAAGAGCTCACTAATTCCTCTAAATAGCACATTTGTTGGCCAGATAAAATAAATCAATCCAGTTAAAGATTCATTCCCGAGTCTTACAAAGTTCCAGTAAAATTCAAATATTTCTGGGCAAAGTAACTCATAAGGAGAGATAATTCATTTTTAGTGTGAATGAATTTTATCAAATGCTTTTTTAAAAATAAGGAAGATTCCAGGGAAGGAGATAATAAGGGACCTTAAAAAAAAGCTGACAGGATATCTAGAAAAACAGGGGGGAATGAGGGATGAAAAGGAAAAAAATTACAATTTTTCATGGAGATGATCTTCATGGGTTATATTGGTAGATTGTAGCAAGGAAGGAAAGAGAGAATAAATGAGAAAATGATAAACTATAAATTCTATTGCTGCATGATCCTAGATTAAGTACTAGACACTAACTTTCAGTTCTTTTAGATCGATTTTTTTTTCCATTTTATATGAAAGCACTGAAGGCCAGAAAGCTCAAAGGATTTGATGAGGGTCACATCGTTAGCAGTAGACCTGTAGTAGGAGAAAGAAAATTTGGTTCTCAGATCAGCCAACTCTAAATTGCTTACTCTTCTCTTGGAATCACATTATGAGCTGCCTTCTTTTGGACTTTTTGATTTAAAGGAAAAATCAACCTCAAGAAAGAGAAATTCCTTTCTTCTTTATCCTCTCCCAAAAAGAAATGGACATCTTTCCACTGTAATTTTCTCAGGACCACCCTAGCAGAAAACTTCCCCTTCGTTTTTGATTGTTGTCTTCCTCTGAAAATTTCTTAGGTGACAGGGGGATGACAATTTGGTGACAGGTTGATTCCTGAGGGATTCATGTGTGATTTTCAATTCCAGCTCACTGCTGTAGATGCAGACGAAGGGCCAAATGGAGAGATCTCATACCAGATCCTCGTCGGGGATCAGGGAGACTTCGTCATCAATAAAACCACAGGTCTTATTACTATCGCACCAGGAGTAGAATTAACAGTGGGCCGGACCTATGCCCTCACCGTACAAGCAGCTGACAACGCCCCCCCTGCAGAAAGAAGGTAATTTATATTATAGCACGCATACACAGTCTCTTCTTCAGGACCTATATTTAGCTTCATAATTAAATTGAGCCACAGTATGAATTTTTTTTTCTCCTAAAAATCTAAATTAGATCAGGAAGGCTCAGGGACTGGATTCCTGGGAACTGCCTGTACCACTCTTTAATTTGCTGAAAAAAATCAGCAATGAGTGCAATTATTAAGCCACAAAAGAAGTGGAAGTTAAATTAACTCCATCAATTTTATATGTTCAGTTGGATACCAGAGTCTGTAATGGATGGGAGTTAAGAAGCAACAGAGCCAAGTGTCCGCATTATTACTGAAGAGCCATAGGCGGACTTCTCCTTCTGAGTTCCCAGACCACAGACTCGGGTCTAAGTTTTAGATACTATTTGCATTTCGTTCTTATTTTATTGTCAAGGAGTCATAGAGGTTGAAAATATAAATAGACTAAGAAAAAATTTTAAACACATTAATGAATGATGATCACAGGAGGTTAGCATGGAGAAATTTACCTGCTCAAATATTGGTTTGTATAAAAGAAATTCAAGGTGATTATTTTGGTGAGGAAAGAACTAGCATTTGGAGGTATCAGGAAAAGCTTCAAGGAAGGGATGATGCAATAGTTGTCTTGGAGGACATGGGGAATCATATTAGGAGAACTAGAAGTGAGGAAGGAGGGGATTTTAGGCACGGGAGCCTAACAAAGTTAAGGGCTAGAGACAAGACATAAAGTATTGTGTATAAAGAGCAACAGAAAGGTCAGCTTAGCTACACAATAGAATGAAGATATAGAGAGACGATATGTATATATTTATATACATATATTTAATATATACATGTATATGTGTGTCCATGTATATATATGGATTCACATATATATTTATATATGTATCACCTTTAGGAAGGTAGATATATCATGTCTCCAATGGCCTACCACAGTGATTTTTTTCAGTAGTATTTTATTTTTTTCCAAATATGTGTAAAGATAGTTTTCAACATTTGTTTTTCTAAAACTTTGTGTTCTGAATTTTTTTTTCCTCCATCCCTCACCTCCCCCTTCCAAAAGATAGGAAGCAATCTGATATAGATTAAATATATAGCACAGTGATTTTGGATGATCTAGCATAAGTGACCTATTGAATTGAATCTTTTTATTAAAGAATTGATTCCCATTTCTATCTGTGTGCTGTCTATTAGATTAGAAGCTCCTTGAGGGCAGAGATTTTCTTTTTTTTTATTATTATTGTATTTGTATTCCCAGTGTTTAGCACAGTGTCTAGCATGTAGTGAATATTGATTGACTGACTAGGGGAAAAAGAGCACCAGCCTTCAAAAAATTAACATTCTAATTGGGGAAAGAACTATGTAAAAAGAAAATAAATTAAAAAAAAAAAGATTGAAGAGATACATAACCATGTAGTTACATCACATCACATTCATGAAAATCAAAAGTAGACCTGAGAAAAGAATCAGTTTAGGTGGCTTAGGGCTCTCCCTGTATGGAAACCTCAAGAGGAATTCACCAATCTGAGAAGTGGCCAGAGGACAAACAGATGTTCCAGGTTGGAAAGCCACAGAATATAAGGGTATGTCCTGATTGAAAAGGGAGCTGAAACATGAATGTCTGAGAGTCAGAAGCAAAGTGAAGAGAGAAAAGTTTATTCTAATCATCCAGATAGATGTTCCCTTGTAAAATTCAGGTGTAAAAATTCTGCTTATTAGAAGTGTCATAAAATTTGGTATGAACATATGAAAGACGTTGGTCTTCTGTTACTCATGTCCAATTCCTGTGACCTCTTACAATACATTTTCCCCTAGAAACTTAAATACAGGTTAATTGGTCTTGAACATGATGTTTGAATTGAAAATCATTAAATTATTTTCCACTATCAGATATGGGATGTGGATATCACATAAGCCTACAAAGTTCAGAGCAGTGACTCTCTTGCCCTTCCCTGGGTAAGCCAAGATGAATTTACACTTGGAGTTTTACATATCATTCAATTGTTTTAAGCCCACGTGGAAGTCACCTGGAAGATTTCTGCTTTGGAAGCATTGGGAGAAGGAGTATTTTAGGTTTGAAGCTCAGAAATCCTTTCGTTCTATATCTGTCAGGATTCAGCTTTAATCATGATATCAGTATTTCAATCAGACCCTAGGGAAAGATGGAGGTGAAATGCAAATTAGAGAATGGATAAGTGAGTTTTTAAAAGTTGTCTTCAAGGACTCAGCGCAGTCACCAAGATATCCATGGCAGGTAACCCCTCTAACCCCTCTGTTTCTCAGTCTCCCTGTGCCAAAAAAAAAAAAAAAAAGATGCTATTGACTTCTAAGGAATATTATGGATCTTAATGATTTAAAGACTCAAATACTTTGACCTCATAAGTTGGAGTATAGCATTTACACTATACAACTCTGGAATTCATTCAGAGATAATCAAAAGTCATCCCTACCAGTACAGAGTTCATTTCCTTCATTGCAAAATAGTTAGGCAGGATTGCTTGATTGTTACATTGTCAAAGGATTGTAGAGGTTGAAAATAGAAAGAGGTTACATAAAGAGAAGTTTAAATGGTATTTATTAGTGAAAGAACCATATAACTTAATCATGGAGAAATTAGGATTGTTTGAAAACCATGTGTTACAACAGGACAATCACTGGAAGTACTTTTTATGAGGTGGTAGAATTAAAATCTCAAGCCAGATCAGGCCTTCAAAAATATTAATAAATGAACAACTATCAGAAAAGAGAAAAATAAGAAATATCTTGAAGATAAAAATCAAATGAAAACATAACAGGGCTATACTAATACCAACAAAAGAGATGGGTATAATTCAATTGGTATAAAACTGCTCTTGTCATCCGTACAAATGCCTCAATGGTTGCTTCATACCCTGGGGTCATTGGTTGCCTATAGTCATAATTCATACTATAATCATACACCATACTAAAAGTTTTAGACCATCTAATGGTGGGCCAATCAATCATCAGCTGCCTTCTATTGGCCTCTTCCAATGAAGTTCATTCTCAAAAATGAATCATCCAGTATCTTTCACCAATCTAAAAGAAAAAGTTCAAAGACTAAACTCACACTAGAAATGGCAGGGATAAAAGGAGTAAAGATATTTAGGAAATAACCAATCAACAAAAAACTCCTAATGCACCCCTAAAATCATGGGATGCTAAGAGCCTAGGATAAAATTGCAGCTGAGATTAATTTTGAAATAACCCAAGAATAGCCACAAAGGTGAGTAGAAAGCCCCATTTTTTTCAAATGAAGGAAGTTATAAACAGGGTATAAATAACCTAAAAAGATACCAAGAAGTCTTGAAAAGCTGTGGATTCCTTGAAAAAAAAGAATAATAATTTTAAAAATCCAATGATAAAAATATTTTATTACAAAATAGAGGCAAAAATAGAAAATATATCTCTGTCAAAAATACCTCACCTGGAAAACAATGAATGGAGAGAGAATAACAGGAGAACATGATAAAAATAAAATAAGTGCACCTTTGTTGAAGAAGTCATAAGTTAAAAGTTGCCCAGAAATGTTAGAACTGGGGAAGAGAGGGGAGCATAGAATAATAGCATGCATTTCAATATAGATATATATTAGCCAAAAATGTGATTTTAAAAATCCTAATTTCTTAGATAAAAGACAAGTTATTTCAAGAGGCTAGGAAAATATTAATAATACATGGATCTTGATTTTATGATTTATAATGTGCAGATTGGAATAGTTGACTTCTGAACCCCCATCTGCATCTATTGTATATTGATGATCCAATGAATCCATGTGACTTTAGTTAGAATTAGGTCAGGCTCTGTATCAACATGATAGAAAAAAAATAGCATATAAGCACATTCAATTTCAGAAAGTAAAGAAAATGATTTTTAAGCAATAATACATTACTTTTAAATATTGGGCATAATTCCAACTAGGAAATAAAATAGTTGTTTAACCCAATGGATATATTCTAAATTTTCCTATTGAGAAAAAAAAGAACTGGGTAGAGGTTATGAAGGACAAATATAAAGGACAAAAGAAATTTAGAATCAATAAGTAAGCCTGAATAAATAGAAAGAGGAAAAGGCTACCCTTCAGAAACCCTTAATAGTCAATTCATGAAGGAAAAAAAAATAGGTGGGCTATTAGATTTAAATGAAAAGATAATTAGTGGAGAGCCCATGTGCCATATAGTTATCTTGGGGTGTTAAGAGAATTCAAGGAAAACCATTAACATGTTAGATAAACCTTGTGTGGTAAATGCAGGGGATGATATGACAGACAGTTGAATGGGATAAAAGGCCTGGATAAGTTACCATCTGTATCACTGGAAGGAAGACCCATGTTGATAAGAGCATCAGAGTATTTGCATATTACTTTCCAAACTTTGTGTTAAAATCATCTGGGAGGAGAATAGTTGTGGATCCTAGATTATAATCATTAATGGTAGTTAATAATAATAATTGCTTAAAGTAATAATGCTATTTTGAAATTGTATTGCAATTATGTTTTTCAAACTACTTTTATGCATATTATTTTATTGTCAAATATTAGTTCCTTTCAATACTTTTACAGAAAATAAAGTGCTATATCATTCATTAGTATTACTCAAGATGGTATTTATTAGATAGGTAGATGGCTCAGAGTTTTGGACCTGGGGTTAAGAAAACCTGAGGATTTAGGTTTAGATTTAGACACAATATCTGTGGCACCCTGAACAACTCATTTAATTTCAGTGCCTTTTTCCTTATTTGTAAAACATGAATGATAATGTTATCAGCCTCCTAGGGTTGGTATTGTAAGAATCAATGAAATAATGCCTATCAAGTCCATTGCAAACCTTAAAGTATTATATAAATAGTCCTTTCATCATAAAGGAAGAATTATATGGAGAAAGTGCAGTGATTTTATCAGCAAAATGGCCTTCTGGTGTAGAATTGCCTTTGTTGATGTTGACTGACAAGTCCATCTATGACTTTATATTATTTTAGTGAATCAGTTTGTTTGTTGAAATGTTACCTGGTTACATTATTCTATGTGTTCTATTGTTTTTTTTCTCTTCTATGATAGAATATAAGTTCCTTGAAGGTAAGGACTATTTTATTTATATATTTATGCATTTCCAGTACCAAGCAGAGGGCCTGAAACAAGAAAGATATATCATAAATACTTTTTGATTAGCTGGTTGATTGATAGTCTATTTGTGTCAGATTCAAGGCTTGAATTTTAATCTTTCTAACTAGCACATTTTTCAACCCTGAAAATCATTTTGTCTTTTATGTTGATTCTCCCTTGCCTATCTTTGATTATGCGTTTAATATAAGGTCCTCAAAGGCAAAGATTGCTCATTTTTGGTTTATATCCCAGCCATAGTGCCTAGAACTTTGTAAAGTGCTCATCACAGATATGGTGACATAATTTGTGAAGCTAGCTTAAATGAGAATTATTAGTTAACTAAATAAGGGAAGAGAAAAAAAAAGAAAGAAATTCCCTATGAGAATTAAGAAAATACCAGGAAGATAAACTTGCAGCTTCCATCACTCCTCTCCTGAGTAGGAATAAAACAAGTGGAAGAGAAGGTCCATTTGCAAACCAGTGGTTTGTGTCTGTCTGTGAGAACAAAGGGTTGTAGGTCATTTAATTTCCCTCCCTAACTTCTATCTGATTCAGGACATTTCTCTATTTAACCGGTTGGCATCCATTTTGTTCCCAAGTTTACACTATCAGATTACAGATTTCCTATTTCTTCTCTGTTCACATTTTCCTTTGGTGATATAGAAGCACCTGAAAATGATGATGAGAAAGCCTGGGCCTAAAGCCAAAGTAGCTTTTGCTCCTCTGCTTTGAAAAGAAGAATCCTCTTCACTGAATCAAGGATCTTAGAGAATTTCAAATGAGATCATGTGTAAGGAATATTTTCTAAAGCATGATAGAATTTCCCCTCAAATGCTCCCTTCCTCCCAACTTTACTATTACATTCAAGGACACTACCACTCATCCAGTCACCCAGGCTGAAAAAATAGGTGTCATCCTCAACTCTCTATTAAATTCCCTGCATATCTACTCCATGTCTAAATTTGTCGTTTGTACTATCATATTTTTACATCTTCTTCTCTCTATGTATGACAGATCTTCACCACTGGACAATTTCAGGAGGCTTCTGGTTGACCATCCTACCTCTTTTATCCCTCTGCCCCACTCTAGTCATCCTTTCACTTAACTTCTAGCAGTTTTATCTTTGTAACAACTCTTGAACATACCCCCTTCTCTCCTTTGACACTGCCCTCACTCCACTGCAGGCCCCCATCACCTCACATCTATAATATTGCAATAGTCTGCTGGTGGGTCAGCCTGCCTCAAATCTCTATCCTCTTTGATCCACTTTCCATTCAACCGTTAAAATGATTCTTCTAAATCAGAGCTTTGACCATGTCACCCCAGATCTGATTCAATAAACTCCAGTTGTTCTCTATCACATTCAAGATCAAATAGGAAATCCTCTGTTTGTTCAAAGCCCTTCATAACCTATCTCCTCCCTACCATTTTAGTCTTATTAGACCTTTCTCTCCAACATATATTCTTTGTTCCAGTGACAATGGCCTCCTGGCTGTTCCATGAATAAGACATTCTCTTTTTTGACTTTGGACTCTAGCCAATTCTCATGCCTGGATATATACACACATATATAAACATATACATATACACAAATATACATGTATACATATATGTATACACACAGAGAGACAGAGATTCCTTTAACTTCGTATAAAAATCCCATCTTCTAGAGAAAATCTATTTCTAATGCCTCTTAATGCTAATTTCTTCCTTCTATTAGTTATTTACTATTTATATCAGTATGACTAGGCTATACATATCATTTGCTTTTTGTTTCCCCCAATGGATTGGGATTTCTTTGAATGAAGATTGTTTTTGTTTTTGTTTTTTTTTCAATCACCAAGTTTAGCACAATGCCTGGCATAAGTAGATACTAAATAAATGTTTTTTGTTTTGTTTTGTTTTTTTTATTGATACTGATTTGCAGTAATTAATTACTTTTCATGTACCCTCACTTAAGGGATCTGTAAATCAAAACTAATATGATCAACCTCTCAAAAAATCTTCTATGGTCAAAGTTGAAAAAAAAATTCAAAAGTTGTTCTAGCCTTTTCTAATCATAAAATGATTAAAATGAAAAGAAGTAATAGATTAAAATATGTTTGAATTGATTGTCTGGAGTTAAAATGTGCATATTTTAAGTGATTCAATTATGGGACTTAGAAGGTAAGTATATGGAGCAAAGTGGAAAGTTCTAATTGATTGTCAAAAGGGGCTATAGTGTCAAAGATATATTGATTAAAAAATATTCTCAATCTAATGACATGAGGCACAGCTATAAGTTGAAAAAAAAGATCAAAGACTTTTCAACCTTTTATGTGTCAACAATTGCATTCATTTCTTTCAATTCCACTTTGTTTCTGTCATGCGCATGGCACTGTGTGCTGTCATTTAGATACTAACTTAAAACAACTTCTTAATATTCATGATCACTATCCTCTTCTTCCCCTCTCTAGAAGATGTTAAATCACTTTTGCATTTAGGAGAGAAAATGTCATAGCCTTAAGTTTTGTTAAATCTTATTCCTAGTTTTGTAGTTCATAACTTTTAACAAGGTTCTTAGGGAAACTTTGACATATTTGAACCCATCCACTGAAACACAGATAGAAAGGGGAAGAAGATAGGAACTGTCTCATTCTTCTCAAAGCTACATCTAGGACTTCCTCCATGCTTTCCAATTCTTCAACCTAAAAATCCACTTCAGCCCTGAAACTTGAGTCCTGAGCTCTCTCCCTGGATTGGATGACTACTGACAGAATCTCCGTTTACAATGGGTACTTGATGGTAGGGGATAGGAGAGTGGCGGGATGGATAATGCAGAGAAAAGGCAACAGCTCCCTTACTCTCTACCAAACTCCTCCAAAGACTTCTAAATAATGGCATAAAGTATTCTGGGTATAGCAGAATTGACAAAAGAATAGGGTGAACTAATTTTCCAGCTCAAGGGATTTTTTAAATAGGCAGGAAAGATCTGTTGCACCAGGGTGAGTCGAGCATAGTCCATCATAGCCCATACTCCAGCAAACTAGAAACAGGACTTGGAAGCCACTGAATGAGCAGTAGAAGCAGGTGCTTTCATAATTCTCAACCCACAGAAGATAAACAGGAGTCAAACAACTGATAGCAAGGAGAATATAGGAGTCTTTTGCTAGCACTGAGAAAGGACCCTATTGCTTTGTCCATATTCATATCTAGGTCACAGTACTGGGTAGCAATCCCAGGTTGAGAAGGAGCACTAGCACACTATAACTTGTGGACACAGTATAGTGGAGTCCTCACAGTTTCATGTTTGTGATTGTTCACATATTAGTGCAAAGGCCAAGAGAGTAGTAAACACACATCTTCTTAGATCATATTATTTTGGGGGAACTTACAGGTCACTAGAAGTATCTCTGAAAATAGCCACACAAAATTCTTGAAGCTTGGGACAATGCACCCTCTAGTCTAAAGCAGAACCCTACTTTAAGAAACACTTAAAAGTCAATGAAATGAACAAATAACCAAAACAAAATTGTAACCATAGAAAGTCTCTGTAGTGACAAGAAAGATTGAAACACACAAATCACACACACGCACACATGCACACACACACACACATACACACACACACACAGAGATAATAAAATCAAAGCTCCTAGATCCAAAACCTCCCAAAAAAAGATGAATTGGTTTCAGGCCATGGAAGAGCTCAGGAAGGATTCTGAAAGTCATGTAATAGAGGGAGAGAAAAAAAATTGGGAAGAAAAATGATAATAATGCTGGAAAATAACGTAAAACAAGGCTACGTATTGGTAAAGGAGACCAAAAATACTGAAAAAAATAATACAATAAACAGACTAGATCAAATAATTTTTTTTAAAAAGTACAAAAAGCCAATTTAAAAAAGAATAACTTAAAAAGTAAAATTGGCCAAATTAAAAAAAAAAGGTGCACAAAAATTGATTGAAGGAAAAAAAAAAACTCTTAAAAAGTAGATTTGATCAAATGAAAAAAGTACAAAATATCACTGAAGTAAGCAATTCCTTAAAAACTAAAATAGAACAAATTGAAGCTAATAATTATATAAGAGATTGAGAAACTGTAAAAGAAAAAAAATAATTGAAAAAAAAAGGAATGTGAAATATCTCATTGGAAAAAACTGGATATGGCAGCTATATGGTATGGTGGATAGAACACTAGACTTGAAGTCAGGAAAATATGAGCTCAAATCTGGCCTTAGACATTTACCATTTACTTCTTAGTTGTGTGACCAGGAGTCCTTTACTTAATCTCAACTGATTCACAAAAAAAGGGGGGCCACTGTACTCAAAGTCAAGGCTCAAAGCTGCACAGGAAGTTTGGGACAGCCAAGGAACAGAGCTCAACCATTAAAGTTAAAAAAAGAGGAAATAGACCAAAAGAAAAGAAAAGGAGCAAGAAACAGAAAAAAAATCTTGACTATAGAATGCTACTATGGTAACAGGGCAGACCAAAACATAAACTCAGATGAGGACAAAATGTCCACAGAAGAAATCTCAGTAATATGAATTGATCTCAAGCCCAAACAGGCTTCTTGGAACTACTCATCAAAGACTTTAAAGGGCAAACAAGAGAGGTAGAAGAAAAAAATGAGAAAGGAAATGAGAGGTACACATGAGATAGTCAACAATTTGGAAAAGAAAGGAAAAAAAGTTGTCTGAAGAAAACAACTTCTTAAAAAGTAGAATTAACCTGATGGAAAAAGAGAGAAAAAAAGTTAACTGAAGAATAATACACATTAAAAACTAGAATGGGGTAAATGGAAGCTAATGACTCTGCAGGTAGCAGTAATCAGTCAAACAAACTAAAAAGAATGAAAAAAATATATAAGAAATTGGGAAATGCCTGTTTGGAAAAACAGCTGACCTGGAAAAGAGATCTAGAAGAGACAATTTAAAAATTATTATTCTACTTGATGACCATGACCAAAAAAAAAAAAAAAAAAAAAAAAAAGTCTGTATAGCATTCTTCAAGAGATCATTAAGGAAAATTGCCCCAATATTCTGGAAATAGAGGGGAAAATGTTCTTTGACAGAATCTATCAATCACTTTCAGAAAGAGGTCCCACAAGGAAAACCCCAAAGAACATTGTTGCAAAACTTCAGAACTAAAATCCCAAGGGAAAAATGCTGCAAGCTGCAAGACAAAAACAGTTCAAATATCAATGAGCAAGTCAGGATTTAGGTAAATGTGCCCCCTGACTCTAACACTAACCCTAAATGCAAAGCTTCTAAAATAAGGGATTGGAGAGCCTTGAATACCATATTGTGCAAGGAAAAGGATCTAAAGATACAACAAGAATTAACTATCCAGGGAAACTCAACATTATCTTTCAAGGGAAGCAATAGAGCTTCAGTGAAATAAGATTTTCAATCATTTCTACTGAAAAAAATATCAACTAAACAGAAATTTTAATCTACAAACACAGGACTCAAGAGAAGCATAGAAAGATAAACAGAGGGAAAATATATATTATTTAAACATTAAACTATTTATATTCCTAGATAGGAAATGCTATCTGTAACTCAAGATGTGTATCTTTCACTGGGACGAACAGAAGGTAGGGCATCACATGGACTGAACATGTGGTTCTGACTAGTCTCTCATGTGATGATATCAAAGAAAAATACATTATTGGGTGGGAAAAGATCTGTACTGGAAAAAGAGGAAAGAGTAGGTATAATGGAAAATTAGTTCACATGACGAGATGCAAAAGACCTATTAAGTTGAGGGAAAGAAAAGAGGGGCATGAGCATTATTTGAAGCTTAATCTCATAAGTTTTGGCTCTAAAAGGAAATAATTTAATCATTCATTTGGGCATAGAATTGTACTGAACCTTATAAAGAAATAGGAGGAGAAAAAGGAAAAGAAAAGGAAGAGACAGAATAGAAAGGAGGGCAGAAACACTAGGGGAGAAGGTAAGAGAAGGACGAAGGGATGATAGAAGATAAAGTGGTGGGTGGAGTGGGTTAAAATACTGCTAAGAGAAGGGGGAGGGGTGATAGGAGAAAAGGGTGTAGGTGGGTGAGAAAAAAACACAACTGAGAACTGGGTAGAAAGAGAGAACAAAGTATATACAGGAGAGAAAATAGGCTAGAAGGAAATACAGAATTGCTAATCATAATTGTGAATGTGAATGGGATGAAGTCTCCCATAAAACAAAAGTGAATAGCAGAGTGGATTAAAAAACAGAATCCTACAATGTATTGTTTACAAGAAACACATCTAACACAGAGAAGGCAAAAGGCTAAATTAAAATTTATTATGCTTCAGTGGATATAAAAAAAAATAGGGGTAACTATTCTGATCTCAGATAAAACAAAAATAAAAATAGATCTTATTAGAAGAGAACAGGAAGAAAAGGATATTTTGACAAGGATTCTCTGAATAATGTAATAATGAAGCTAAATATGTATGCACTGAGTGGTAGAATAGCCAAAATCCTAAAAAAAAAAAAAAAATTAACTCATTATAGGAAGAAATAGACAGCAAAACTATAATAGTGGGTGACCACAACCTTCTCTCTCAAAATAAGACAAATCTAACCACACACACACACATACATACACACACACTAAAAAAAAAAAGAAACTGGGGGGGGGTAATAGAATCTGAAAAAATCTAGATACCATAGTATAATATTCTTCTCTAAAATGTAATCTGGAAGCAGGTTTCTTGAGGGGCTTCTGGGAGCAGCCTTCATTTCAGTTCAATAATCACCCCAAATGCAGCCAGGAGTTAAAGTCCAAATCCTTTATTGCCTCCTTCAAAGTCTTGTCTCTTTTCCAGGGGCCCAGTTAGCTTTAATAGAGGCCCATTTCTCTCCTTGGTTCCGAGAGCTCCTGCAGCTAATCCTTTGACTGTGCCAGCTTCTGCCTCTAGCTCCCTGCAAATGAGCTTCTAGCGGGCTTGTCCTTTCTGGCCTTGACTAGTTACTCCTTATATATCCCACACTGTGTGCAAACCAATCATTATATCACTAGGAAACCATTATTTATTGTAGGATTAAATCAATACTAAACTAGATTTAACCACTGTCTCCTCAATTCCACTTACTTAGCACTTTGTAAGAATCCTAACACCATAGAGCTCTGCAGAAAACTAAATAGAGAGAAAAGAATATAGCTTTTTCTTAACAGTACATGGTACCTACACAAAAATTCACTATGTATTAAGTATTAAAAACCTCACAATCAAATGCAGAAAGGCAGAAATAGTAACTACTTCCCTTTCAGATCACAATGTGATAAAAATTATATTCAATAAAAGAGTGGGGAAAGATAGACTAAAAGCCAATTGGAAATTAAATAATCTAATTCTAAAAATGAGTGAGTCAAACAATCTTTAATATCATCCAAGAGAATGACAATAAAGTGACGACATAACAAAACTGCTGGACAAGCCAAAGCAGTTCATAAAAGAAATTTTACATCACTAAATAGCTTTGTGAATAAAATAGAGAAAGAGGAGATCAATGAATTTGTTATATAACTAAAAAAGTTAGAAAAATAAACTGAAAACCCTCAGTTAAATACTAAATTTGAAATTCTGAAATTCAAAGGAGAGATTAAGAAAACTGAGACTGAGAAAACCCTTGAACTAATAAATAAACTTAAGAGGTAGTTTTATGAAAAAAAAAAAAAAACATCAAAATAGAAAAACTTGTGCTTAATCAAATTAGAAAAAAGAAAACTATTACCATAATTGAGCATATCGACAATAAAATCAACCAAAATCATATGATAATCTCAATAGATGCAGAAAAATCTTCTGACAAATAAAGCACTCATTACTATTAAAAACACTAGAAAGCATAGGGATAAAAGGAGTTTTCCTTAAAACAATAAGCAGTATCTATCTAAAACCAACAGCAAGCATTATTTGTAATGAGGAGAAAGTAGGCAGATTCTCAGTAAGATCAGGAGTAAAACAAGGATGCCAATTATCAGCACTATTATTCAGCATTGTACTTAAAATGTTGGCTTTAGCAATAAGAAAAGAAATGAAAGGAATTACAATAGGCCATGAGGAAATAAAACTATCACTCTTTGCAGATAATTTGATGTTACACTTAGATATTCCTAGAAAATAATCCAAAAACTCCTGGAAACAATTCACAGCTTTAGCAAAGTTACTGGATATAAAATAAATCCTCACAAATCATCAGCATTTCTATATATTAGTGACAAAGCTCATCAGCAAGAGAAAGAAAGAGAGATTCCATTTAAAATTACTATAGATGAAATAAATAACTTGGAGGTCTATCTGCCAAGAAAAACCCAATAACTATATGAGAATAAATACAAAACATTTCTCACACAAATAAAGTCACATGTAAACAATTGGAAAAATATCAATTGCTCATGGATAGGCCAACCGAATATAATAAAAATGAAAATTCTGCCTAAATTGGTCTACTTGCTAGTGCCATACCAATCAAAGTGCCAAAAATATTTTATAGAAGTATGAAAAATAATAACAAAATTCATCAAGAATATCAAGGAAACTAATGAAAAAATATATAGAACTGTGGCTTAGTAATAGTAAATCTAAAACTATATTATAAATCAGCATTCATCAAAATCAATTGGTAATGGCTAAGAAATAGGGTGGTGAATGGATTATATCACATGCCACAGTAATCAAGGCCTGTAGTAATCTAGTATGTGACAGACACCCAAATGCAAATCAGTACAAACAAGTTTAAAAAATAAGTACAAATTGGGAAAAAATCTTTATACTAATGTTTGTGATAAAGATGTCATTTCTAAAATATCTAAGAAATGTATCCTATTTATAAGCATACAAATCATTCCCCAATGGATAAATAGTCAAAGGATATAACCAATTTTCAGATGACAAATTAGAGCCATCTATAGTTATATGAAAATATGTTCTAAATCACTATTTATGAGAGAAATGCAAATTAAAAGATTATGATAAATGTTGGAGAAGTATGAAAACTGGGACACTAATGCATTGTTGGTGGAGCTGTGAAATGATCCAATCATTCTAGAGAGCAATCTGGAAATATGTTCAAAGAGCTATAAAATTTTGCATACTCTTTGACAAAGCAATGCCATTACTGGGTCTGTATCCTAATTTTTGTAGCAGTTCTTTTTGTGGTGGCAAGGAACTGAAAAAGAAATAGATGCCCATCAATTGGGGCATGACTGAACAAGTTGTGGTATATGAAGGAAATGAACTTTTATATGATGAACCAGCTGATTTTAGAAATGCCTGACAACATTTAAATGAACTGATGCTTAGCAAAACAAACAGAACTAGAAATACATTATACACAATAACAATTATGTGCAATACTCAACTATGATATACTTGGTTCTTCTCAGTGATTTGATGATCCAAATCAGTCCAATAGACTTTGGACAGAAATTGCCATCTGCATCCAGAAAAAAGAACTAAGGAGACTGAATGTAAATCAGCACATGCTATGTTCACTTCTTCTTTCTTTTTTTTTAATGCTTCTTCCATGATTTTTCCTTTTTGCTCTGGTTTTTCTCTCCTAACATGATTCATAAAGCAATATATATTAAAAATAAATAAATGTACTAGGGGAAAAAAGAAATCAAGGAAAACCACCCTTACATTAAAGAAAAAGAGGGTAAAATAGAAATTAAAAGAATTTATTGATCACCTTCAAAAAGAGATCCCAAAATAAATACTCCCAGGAACAGTGTAGCCAAATTCCAGAACTCCCAAGTTAAGGAATAAATATGTCAAGCAGCCAGGAAAAAAAAAAAAAGAATTCAAGTATCATGAAGCCACAGTCAGTACTAAACAAGGTTTAGCAGTATCCACATTAAAAGAATAGAGGGCTTGGAATATAATATTGTGGATGGCAAATGAGCTAGGATAACTATCAAGAATCCAAAGCAAAACTGAGGACAGACATTTGGAGGGAAAATTGGTATTCTTGATGAAAAGGCCAGAGCTGAATAGAGAATTTGGCTTTGAAATACAAGACTGAAGAAATGAATAAAAAGGGCTCTGGAGAATTTCAAAGTAACCTCTATATTACCCAGTTTTCAGTTTAAAAACAATTCGTCATGTGATGTGAAGATGTGAAGAACATGGTTGGAGACATTCAACTTGAGATCAACTAAATGAGACAATTAGAAAATATCATTTTGGAGATACCTTGAAGAGAATGTGAGAAAAGATTAATGTTAGTGTTTTGTCAACTAAAAGAAGCTGATTTGAAGTGGTCCATTGACATAGGCCCATTTGCAAAGTTTTAAGCATTCAGGTCTCATAGCATCTCCAGAGAGAATGAGTACTGATTCAGAGAAAACAGAAGTTCACATTAGCATAAAAAATCTTTAGAAACTGAATGTTACCTAGGATTTGGCAGTTGTTGTCAGATATTGTGAAAATTTTCCATCAGCTCTAACTTATCAATCTCATTTAAGGGTACATTTGGTTGGGAGAGACAAAAGGAGAATTCCAAGAGAGGGAAATCTGACCACCCTACATCTTTGACACCAGATGGAGGCCACTGAAATGAGAAAAGCTTGGTCAGCTTTCTAACATATATACTAATGATGACTGTTGTAGAATCAGGTATACCCCCAAATCACTGCATTTTTGTTAGAGGACCTACTAATAGTAATATTCATTATTCCATATACAAAATGGAATCCTTTGTTTTGAAAGAAACCTTCATCAAAAAGGCTCAACTATGTGTATTAAAATCACTTTTCAAATTGGAATTATAATAATCCATTGACTTACATTCTGATCAAGTTGGATGCTGTCTGTCAGAGCTGGACAAAAGCACTAGCCAGCTATGAATTCAACATCCATTTTAAGTCAAGGAAGACTTATATAAATGTCAATGTTTTGTCCTATAGATTCATTTTTTTTTTCTTAGGAAAAGGTGTTACTCAAATGGACTTAATTGGATTTCTATCTTTGAGGTCAGATGAGAAAATGATAATCATTTAGAGTCCTAGTTTTGCCTACAGAAAAGAAGAGTTATCAGGAAGAAAAAGAAAACATTACTAGGCAATAGATGATTTGTTGGACAAAGAGTGATATATGCTAGGAAAATGTGATTTTTTTTTTGAAGCTAGAAATCCATACGCTGAGGGTATAATGGCAGAAATGTAAATGGATAAATTGTTTAATAAGTAATTTTGTCTATGGTACCTTCAAAAACAATGGGGGAATTTTTTTTTTTTAATGTAGTAAGACAATGTCTATCAGAGTAGATACAATGTGTGATATATAACAGTGAAATATTTGTTAAGCTATAAGGTGTTTTGCTAGGTGGTATACACAAATATGTGTGTGCACATGTACATATATGTGTTATATATATATGTATATGTATACATACATGTTGATCTGATAACTGTAATCAAGCTTGCTACATGTGCATATTACTTTAAATGTGTATTATTAGTTTTGTTATAAACAATGTATTTTTATACATCTTTTGAATTAGGGGATATTTATGAACCTTTGATGATACACAGAAAATAGTACACAAGATAATAACTACAAACCCAGCTTAGTCCACATGAAAATATGCAATACTTCACTTAACATATTAATATATTCATATTAGAAAATGAAGTTAACTATAGAATGTGATATGAATTTAAATGCATACAAGTTCAGAAATTTGGATTAAAGAACAGCTGATGAAATTTAAAGTCTTCAAATTGCTCTGATCAAATCCTATCTTCAAAATGAAACAAAACAAACAAACAAACTAACAAACAAAAAAAACTCTTGCATTTAGGAAATAAGAAACCATTTAGAACTCTAGAATTAAGTCTCAAAACAGTAACACAAGAAACTTGCAGCTTATGATGCTGTTTCCCCCATCTCAGGAGCAGAGTCTAACTTTAACATAGCAGGAAAAATAAGCAAACAGCAATAACAATAAAAAAATAATTGTTCATGAGTAGACTGAACTATTCAAGAAAATTTGACAATTCTACTTAAATTAATTTACTTGTTCATTGCCATCCCAATAAAACTAGCAAAATCATTTTTAGAAAACTACAAAAAGTTTCATGTAAATGTAAATGTACAACATTTTCATATAAAAAAGAAAATCAATAAAAAAAATAAAAAGAAATTGGCTTAATAAATATCAGATCTCAAATTATCGTACAAAGTAGTAATCATTAAAACAATCTGGTAATGACTAAATATAGCCTTATGGATCAGTGTAATAGATGTGGTACACAATAAATAGTAGCGAATGACTGTAGGATTTTCATGTTTGAGAAACCCAAAATTCAAAGTTTTATGGACAAAAATTCACTTTGTAACAAAAATTTCTAAGAAAACTAAAAAGCAGTTTGGTAGAAATTAGGTGTAGATGACCGTATCAAGATAAGGTCAAAATTTTCTTTATCAAATAAAAGGTAATGTGGTGAGTAAACTGGGGGAGCTTTGAAAAATTTACTAGTCAGATCTATGCATAGCAGTAGAATTTATGATAAAAATATATTGAGTAGATGATGAAAAGTAAAATTAAATTAAATTAAATTAAAAGGGATTTATACAAAATCAATGCAGTCAAGATAAGAAGGAAATCCAGACACTATGGTGGGATGACAGAAAGAGGACTGATTTTGTAATCTCAGGTCCCTTAATGAAAGGATGACTTCTACCAATAACTACTTATGTGACTTTGGACAAATTCCTTAATCTTTCTGGATCTCAGTTTCCTGATCTGTAAACTCAGAGTGACTTGCTGGCCACTGAGGTCACAGTGAGCTCTAACTCTCTTATCCTATATGTAGCCCCAGAAGTCTAATTTAAGGAAGTTTAGTTATTAGTCTTACTTATTCAATATACATTTTTAATCCAGCATGAGAATTCAATAGTGTGGCTGGCAAAGAGAGTTGATTCCTGGCATTTCAGCAAGAAGATTCCTTAAGAGGGAACACATCTTTCAGTAAAAGTCAATTTACTTGAATTGGGTTATTTTTCTCCTTAAATGTTTATGTAATTTAGAACATGTATATATTATGCTCCACTGTTATGACATAAAAAGAGTGAGGAAGGCACCTAGCTCAGTGGATAGATGTTGGTATCACTTCTTGCTCAACACAATGAAATCCTTTCCAGCTCAAATTCTATCTACCCAACAGATTTTTTTTTCCAAAATGTTCCCAAATGTAATTGATTTTACTTCCCTTTTTCTCTTTCCTTGCAGGGATTCTATTTGCACTGTCTATATTGAAGTACTTCCACCAAACAACCAGAGTCCTCCCCGCTTCCCACAGCTGATGTATAGCCTTGAAGTCAGTGAAGCCATGAGGATTGGGGCAGTTTTATTGAATCTCCAGGTATGAAGTTTGGTGTGAATGTAATACCCAGTTGCTCCTGAATGAAAGGCAAATGATTTGTGATGATTTCTAGGCAATAATGGGTAATATGGTGGAAATGAATCAAAAAAACTGGTTTTGAAGACAAGCTCTTTCTCTCACTTATCTGATCTTCTCACACCCCTTATCAGTTGCTCAAGGCCTCAGTTTATTTGTTTGTAAATTCTATTTAATGACTGCTAAATTTCCTAATAACTCCAAATATTTGATCTTATGTCATGGAAGACATAAGGAATTGATGTATGGCCATGGATTTCAAAATTGTGAAAGAGTGTTAACTCATATTGGAAGGAAATTCATCCCTAGGAGGAGATATATAATCATGGGGTAAAGTGTTTTGAAGTGATTTCTCTCTGCTGATTGCAGCCCCTGGCAAACTGCTCCAACCAGCAGGGGACAGCTGCAGGCACTCCAGGAGAGAACACAGGGTTTGTAAAAACAAATATTTTGTATTGTGCAAGGATTGCTGCCCTTCATGTTTAATGGCAGCAAAACCATCGGTCATTTCTGGATCTGGGTTTCTTTTACCTATAGCATTCCATTCAAATGCATCATAAATACTGGAGAAAAAGCTGGCAAACAAAAGTAACCTTCCATCCAGGCCTGCCTCTTCAAAAGATGAGTCCAGGGATGTTGAGCCCATCTGGATCTTCAAACTCTCCATCAGTAAAATGAGAAATTTGAATTAAGGAATCTCTTAATTCCTCTTAAAACTAACAATCCATACTTTAATGCTCCATATCCTATGGTCTGCCAGCTTTGACATAGTATATTCAGTCTTCTAAAGGCCCTCCTAACTGCTGTTCTGTATGTTCTGTACCTCTCATCTCTACTTATTTAATGCCCCTCAAAATCCTTTCTTTTTCTTTTCTTTCTTTCTCTCTTTCTTTTTTCTTTTCTTTCTTTCCTTCCTTCCTTTTTCCTCTTTTTCTCTGTTTTTTCTCCTTTTCTCTCTCTCCCTTGCTCCCTTTATTCCTTTGTTTTTATTTTATCTTTCTTTCTCCCTTCCTTCCCTTCTCTCCTTTCCTCTTCTTTTCTTTTCTTTCCTCTCTTTCTCGGGTCTCCCCTGGGCAGAAAGCACAGAGATTACTCAATAAAGATGAAAGCTTAAGATTTAACCTACTCCATTTATCTACCTGGAACAGTTTTCCTCTCCTTAGACAACCTTCTTGTCCTACTCTCCTGATAGAATCATATTAGTGCTAGACTTAATCTATTATTTGATCAGATTATTCCATGTCATGTCAGAATTTTACAATATGCATTATTGTTCCTGTTCCTTGCTTCATTTAATTTCAAGGAAATCTAAGTTCTGTATTCTGGGGATCCTTCCAGCATTGACATTGAATATTCTATGAACTCTTCCTAGTTCTAACATCTTTTATTCTAAGTTCCACTAACATTCAATTTCCTTTCATCTAAGATTTCTTCCAACTTGCATATTCGTTGTTCTTGTGTACTTTTAAGTTCTAGCATTGCATTTTATTTTTTTAAGATTTTTATTTTCAAAACATGGATAGATGGTTTTCAACATCACTTGCAAACCTTATGTTCCAATTTTTCTCTCTCTCCTTCCTCACACCATCTCCCCTAGATGGTAAGTAATCCAAAAAAATTTCAACATGTGTAATTCTTCTATAAATATTTCTACAATTGTCATGCTGCACAAGGAAAATCAGATTAAAAGTGTAGGGGAAAGAGAAAGAAAACAAAGTCTTCACATTTTCTTAAGGTTGTTGTGGTTGGTTGATTGGTTGGTTGTTGTCCTTCATTTCAAAGATTACCAAAATGACATCACTAAGTTACATTCTAAAATCTAAGTTACTTTCTGTCCTGCTATTTTCTCAGAGCCTTCCTAGCTCTAAAATTCTTTTTTATAATGACTTATTATTTTTCCAAATACATGCAAAGATAGTTTTCAATATTCACCTTATAAAACCTTGTATTCCAATTTTTCCCTCTTTCCCTCTCCCCTAGAAAGCAAGCAATCCACTATAGATTAAATATGTACAATTCTTCTAAACATATTCTCATATTTGTTATTCTGCACAAAAAATATCAGATCAAAAGATGAAAAAAGCATGAGAGAGAAAACCAGCAAACATATAACACCCACAGAAAAAAAAGTGAAAATACTATGTTTTGATCCATATTCCATTTCCATAGTTCTCTCTCTGAATGCAAATGGCTCTCCATTATCTTATTGTCGAAAAGAACCAAGTCCATCAGAGTTGATTATCACACAATTTTGTTGCTGTATACAATGTTCTCTTGGTTCTATTTACTTCACTTAGCATCAGTTCATGTAAGTCTTTCTAGGTTTTTTTTTTTTTCAAAAATTAGACTCTTTGTTATTTTTTATAGAACAAGAATATTTCTTTACTTTTATGTACCATAATTTATTCAGCCATTCCCCAAATGATCCACTCAATTTCCAGTTTTTTGACCCTACAAAAAGACTGCTACAAAATTTTTGAACAGGTGGGTTCTTTTCCCTTTTTTATGATCTCTTATGAACATGGACCGTAGAGACACAGGGTAGGTATATTTTGATAGCTCTTTGGTCATAGTCCCAAATTTCTCCAGAATAATTGGATCAGTTCACAAATCTATCAACAATGTCTTGGTATTCCAGTTTTCCCACATCCCCTCTATCATTTATTATTATATTTTCCTATCATCTCAGTCAATCTGAGAGATATGAAATTCTGTTGGAATCCTTACAAAATGTAAAGTCATTAGAGTTGATAGAGACAATAATTATCTAATTTAGCATGGTTCAATATGATTAATCTGATCTTACAAGGAGATGTTATGGGACAGAAGTAACAAGGTACTAAGTGGAACTTAGAGAAACAATGCTTGTGTTCACACTTTTAGAGAGCTCATATAAGCAAGAAGCTCTTAGGGCCACAGAGCACTCTGGAAGGAAACCCATAATCCCACTCTCAGATCCCATAATCCCACTCCCTCAGAGGAGATCATTTATAAGAAGCAGACAGAGGCTCAGTTAGTTAGTTCAGCTGAAAAGATTGAGAGGGGAGCGTCAAGTCAGTTCAGCCAGAAGCCCTCTCTGGGAGGCAAGAGAGATTCATTCCATCTTCCACCTTTGTGCTGGCTGGAGTCTGAAGAAAGCAGAGGCAAAGGACAACTGCAAGAGCTCTTGGAACCAAGCATAAAGATAGGCCTCTAAGAAAAACTAACCGGGCTATTTTGGAGGAAGCAATAAAAAATTTGAACTTTTAGCACCTGGCTACATTTGGATGATTATTACTTTTAACTGAAACTAAGGTTGCCTCCAGAAAATCTCCCCAAGAAACCTGCTCCCAGAGAGAACCATTATTATTTTAAAAAAGAAAAACACCACAAAATGTTACCTCAGAGTTGCCTTAATTTGCATTTCTCTAGTCAGTAGGGATTTAGACTGGCTCTAGCATACTGGGTTCTGTTTTCTTAATTCCTACATTCAGTCTAAGATTCTCACAAACTTTAAAATTCACTATTTCAAAGATTCCTCAAACTTTGCCATTCGATGTTCATTACAGAGCAATCTCTACTTATAGAGATATAGTTATAGAGATGGAGACCTCTAAGATCTATATCTTTTCTCTATTTCCAGTGATATCTGTCTCTCTCTCTCTCTCTCTCTATATATATATATATATATATATATATATATATATATATGTAGAGTTTGCTAAAGATAAAATAAATCATTTTCTCTAGATCTCTAGAGGTTTAGATATAGGCATGGGTATAGACATAAAAATGTAATTTTTCTCTCCCCTTCCTTGACTATCAAATATTAGAAAACTCAATACAAAATTCTTTTGAGCCTAAGCATTTTCTTTCCTGTACCCAAATAGTTGATTTGTACCAAGTTTGTACTTAACTTCTGAATGAGTACTGTAAACAAACAAACAAGGGCAAGTATGCGTATACACACCTATATCTATCTCTCTTTTTATATATACTAAACAAAAGGAGACTCAGAAGTCAGTGAAGGAAAAGACAGATGGTATATGCTCTAAAGTAATTTGTACCCTAAGTACTTTCCCAGTACATGCCATGAATGTGTGAATTAAAGATGGCAGGATCTGAACAAGTATTTGGTCGGTGATTATTCATTCACTCCAAAGAAGAGTGTTCCCAATTCCTGGGGAGTTTTTTTTTTTCAGTCAAAGCCCATGTGAGCCCCACAAAGCCAATGGGAGGCAGAATCACACCAACTCCTACCAGGGTCTACTGATGTAGCTCCCATGTTTATGAACCTTCTATGCCATCCTCTTGCCTGGAGAATGAAAGACAAACTTCTTTGCCTGTACTCAGATACCAAACCCAGTCTCCCCCTTTCCTTTCCACCACTGCCTTGAGTTCTTTCTTCAGCCATACCTACTGAAGTCTTTCTCTTTTTCAAGGTCCATTCTAGGTGCCATTTCTTCCCTAAAGCCTATATATATTTCCTCTTGGAATTTTTCTAAAACACTTTCCTGAGATCTGTCCCTTGTTTTTAATTTTATACCCTATCTCCTTCTTCTCCATTACATGATAAACTCCTTCAGAATAAGGACTGCATATATATATATATATATATATATATATATATATATATTATATATATATATATATATATAATATATATATATATATATATATATGTAGAGTTTGCTAAAGATAAAATAAATCATTTTCTCTAGATCTCTAGAGGTTTAGATATAGGCATGGGTATAGACATAAAAATGTAATTTTTCTCTCCCCTTCCTTGACTATCAAATATTAGAAAACTCAATACAAAATTCTTTTGAGCCTAAGCATTTTCTTTCCTGTACCCAAATAGTTGATTTGTACCAAGTTTGTACTTAACTTCTGAATGAGTACTGTAAACAAACAAACAAGGGCAAGTATGCGTATACACACCTATATCTATCTCTCTTTTTATATATACTAAACAAAAGGAGACTCAGAAGTCAGTGAAGGAAAAGACAGATGGTATATGCTCTAAAGTAATTTGTACCCTAAGTACTTTCCCAGTACATGCCATGAATGTGTGAATTAAAGATGGCAGGATCTGAACAAGTATTTGGTCGGTGATTATTCATTCACTCCAAAGAAGAGTGTTCCCAATTCCTGGGGAGTTTTTTTTTTTTCAGTCAAAGCCCATGTGAGCCCCACAAAGCCAATGGGAGGCAGAATCACACCAACTCCTACCAGGGTCTACTGATGTAGCTCCCATGTTTATGAACCTTCTATGCCATCCTCTTGCCTGGAGAATGAAAGACAAACTTCTTTGCCTGTACTCAGATACCAAACCCAGTCTCCCCCTTTCCTTTCCACCACTGCCTTGAGTTCTTTCTTCAGCCATACCTACTGAAGTCTTTCTCATTTTCAAGGTCCATTCTAGGTGCCATTTCTTCCCTAAAGCCTATATATATTTCCTCTTGGAATTTTTCTAAAACACTTTCCTGAGATCTGTCCCTTGTTTTTAATTTTATACCCTATCTCCTTCTTCTCCATTACATGATAAACTCCTTCAGAATAAGGACTGCATATATATATCCCACTACCTTGGGAACAATAGGGCCTCAATAAATGTTAGTTAAATTGAATTCAAAGAAAATAACATAGTATGGTAGTAAATGCCAAGATTAATATAGTGCTTTACAGAATACATTAAATATATCATCTTATTGAACAGTCAATCAGTTGGCATGAATTAAACACCTATAATATCCTTGATACTTTGAGAAATATTAGGAATACAAATATGAAAAAGAAAGAGAATCCCATGCTCAAACTATTTACAATCTAATAAGGGAAGATACCATACAAAATAAAGCTAAAAGGTGCAGGGAGAAGAAAAAAGTTGTCAGTGAGAATCAGGGGTAGGAAAGAGCTGACTACTACTTCTCCCTTCCTGAAATTAAGGTTTGAGGGCTTATCCTCCCTTTCTAATCAGAGCGCAGAGATCACTGAAGGAGTGATAGTCTCAAAGGCTGATTCAATTCTGCAGGATGATGAAGCTACTTGGGGCTTTGATGGAGAAGTTCAAACTATTAAATTCATATCAATTACATTAGACAAGTACTATTTTACAGATGAGGTGATTGAGACTTGTACAGGTTCACACAGTAATTAGACACTGGATTCAGAGCTAAAGGAGATGAGTTCAAATCTTAGCTCTATCATTTGTTGTTAGTGTGACAACAGGTAAATCCATCCACCTTTCTGGGTTGCAGTGTCTTGCTTGAGGGGAGAAATTAAAGGGAAAGGATTGGATCAAATGAGCTCTCTTCCCATAATCCTAGCCATTGAACAAAGAGATTATATATGTATAAAAGCAGCATAATCTAATGTGTACAGAAGCCCTGCTATTCTTTCTTATACTAGCCACAAGTTACAGACAAACTCATTGTGAAGAGGGCAGGATTTGGAGGAAGGAAGGAACTGAGTCTGAATCCAGGCAGTTCCATGGGAAGTCAGTAAATCATAGAATTTTAAAATTGAAAGGAACTTCAGTTCCCACTAAGTCAAAACTTTACCTGAAAAAGAATTCCCTCTACAACTTACCAAGTGTGCTTGAATACCTTTGGGAAACGCTAACCCTCTGCTTTCTAACACAGTCATCCCACTCTTGGATAGCCGTGTTTCTCCCTGCCATCAAGATTAAGTCTGCCTCTCTGCTTTTCTCCATTCTGTCTCAGTTTCCACATTTGTAAAAGAGATAACCTATCTCTGTGCTTTTAAGCCTTGATCTGAAAAAAAAAAAAAGGACTTTGTTATCTTAAAACAGCACAGAAAAGTGAATTCAGAAAACGATCGCAAACCTCTAATAGCTGAATAATCCTAATGAAAGGAGGTGAGTTGAAAGACCCTTTTCCCCAGGCGCACTGTCTATGGTGCTGAAACTAAGAAAATAGTTAAGATGACATGTCTATTGAACCTTTGTCCTTTTTGTGGAAGAAAGAGAAAGAGTGATGATTGCAGCAGGCTGGTTCTATTAGCAAGAGCCAGAAGAGCTTATCAAGTCATTTTTGGAGGCCACCACATACCCACTCTCATTCACGAGCCACTGAGATTGAATTTGAACCAGTGACCCCCAAGTCGAAAAGCTTCTATCAAATTACTCATCCAGAGACCTTGGATAATAAGCACCATTAGAGGTACTGAGCACTGCCTGGAGAAAGGACCTCTAGGCTACTTTGTCTGCTCCCTGCTACTGCCATCTTCAGACTCATCACAGGTCCATTTAGACCATCAATGCTTATAAGACTTTGTTTAGAAAGGAGGGAGAGAGAAATAAGCTGGGTCTCTTTAGAAGAAAACTGAAGTGCTTATTTTGAGAAAAATGTTTTTTTTTCTTTTTTCTATTTACACATACACACACACACACACACACAGACACAGACACCACAGCCCTTATTTATCCCAGAAAATGTTTTTGCTCTGCTCAATTTTCTTCACTGTAACATCATATTGTTTGGTCTGGCTACAGTGCCCTGGTAATAATGGCTTCCTGCTGGGCAAAAATCATCAGATGCCTGACTTGTCAAAATAGGTCACCTCACAAAGTATGTCTGGTAAGATTTTTTCTTAAGGTCACGCATTTTAACACGATAGCCCCCAAACAAGAAGCCCATGACCAGAATGCCAGGCTCACAGTGAGGAAGACTTGAATTCTAAGAAAAGCAGATACTTGATGAGGGCCTGGAAGAGACCCGAACAATCACCTCATCCAACTATCTTGATTTTTAGATGAGAAAACTGAGAGAGAGAAAGGTTACATGACTTATCTAGAGTTATCCAGGTAGTAATGACTCTACCTACCCAGGTCCTCTGAATCTAGAACCAATGGGTTTGGTTTTTTTTTAATTTCATCCCTACTTCCATGTACCATACTCCCTTATTAGAAATTTAGGACTAGATAGATAATACCTCTCAGCTATTTCTTCCTTTTGCCTTCTTCTTGGACATGGAGAAGAGAGCTGTCATAAGCAACTTTAAATATGTATAGGTAGAAGTGATGTCAGCTCTGTGTAATTTCTTCTTTTCAGATGCTTCCCATTTGAAGGCTACTTTCTTTTTTATTATAGTAATTTATTTATTTTTACTACACAGGAGAGATAAATCAGAGCAAAAGGGGAAAACCATGGGAAAGAATAAAAACATAGAAAAAAGAAGTGAACAAAGCATACACTGGTTTACATTCAGTCTCCTTGTTTCTTTTTTCTAGATTCATTCGACATTTTCTGTTCAGTCTATTGGGATTGCTTTGGATCACTGAACTACCAAGAATAACCAATCCTTGCTTAGTTGATCATTGCTCATTCTTGCTGTTATTGTGTCCAATTCCTTGATTCTGCTTATTTCATTCAGCATCAGTTTATGTAAATCTTTCCAGGTCTTTCTAAAATCAGCTTGTTCATCTTTTTTTTTTAATAGAACAATAATATTCCATTACATTCATATATCACAACTTATTCAGCCATTCCTCATTTGATGGGTAGCCACTTCTTTTTCAGTTGTTTGCTAACAAAAAATTAGCTGCTACAAACATTTTTGCACATATGGGTCTTTTACCCTCCTTTATGACTTCCTTGGGATATAGACCTAGTAATGGAGCTGCTGGGTCAAAGAGTATGCTCTCCAAAATGGATGGATCATTTTACAATTCCACCAACAATGCATTAGTGTTCCAGTTTTCCTATATCCTCTCTAACATTTATCATTATCTTTTCCTGTAATCTTAGGCAATCTGAGATGTGTAAGGTGGTACCTCACAGTTGTTTTAATTTGCATTTCTCTAATCAATAATGATTTAGAGCATATTTTCATGTAACTATAGATAGCTTTAATTTGTCATCTGAAAATTGTCTGTTCATGTCCTTTGACAATTTATTGATTATTTTTTCATCCCTATCTCTAGCACATGGTTCAGCATTTTACATGTTGTTGGGACATTTTACATGTTTGTTGAATTAAATTACCAAGGTTTGTTTATGGAACCAAAGAGATAAGTCATAAATAGCATTTTTAGGCCTTAACCAATAAATGGTCATTATGGGAAAAGGTTATGCCAGACCCAACACAGATGATTGACTTAATTAAGATGTTTTCCCTTAATTTCCAACCCTTGGTTATCCATGAAAATAATGAAGATTTGTCACACACATCAGAGCTGCTGACACTGTAAAATTTGTATTTATTCACAACATTCCCCTTTTACTTGGAGTATTAGCTGATCGGCCTTCTCTGAGAGGGTGCCATTTTTTTTCTATTTCATTGTCATTTTGGTAATTTTGTGGGTCAATAGTATGGTCTTGAGATAAATCACAAAAACACAAGTGTCCAACATAGAGTAGGGGCTTAATAAATGTCACTTGACTGAGTGATTACAAGGCAGAAGCTACCAGAGAACCATGGCCCTTGTCCAATATAAACTTTTATGCAAAAAAGTGATTAATATTCTATTTCTATGATGCCTTTTGTGGTATGGTAAAAAGAATACAATCTATACATTCATATCTATATCTATATGTGCAGCTAGGTGACATAGTATATAGAGTGTTGGGTTTGGAGCCAGCAAAGCTTGAGTTCAAATCTAGACATAGACATGTCCTAGTTGTATGTCACTATGTTGCACTTAACCCTGTTTTCTCAATTTCTTCATCTGCAAAATGAGCTAGAGCAGGAAATGGCAAACTGCTTTGATGTCTTTGCCAAGAAAAGTCCCAAATCATGTTCTGAAGATTCAGACATGACCAATACACACATACACACACACACACACACACACACACACACACATGTGTGTGTGTGTGTGTATACATTTATTTATATATATGCATATATACGTGTGTATGAATATATGTGTATATATATTGTTTGTACACAGATGTAAATAGATAAGCATGCGTCTACAGTACACGATGGATGATCCATTCCTAAAAGATGTTCCATTCCCTTTTCAACCTTGTGAGCCTGCATATCTACAGTGAAAGCAGATATGACACAGAGTACTTTGTCTTCACTTTCCTCAAGATATTAAACCATCATTTGAGCCGTGTCTTCCTTTCCCAACTTCTTTGAATTCAACAGTATCACTTTCCTTATCTCTTCTCAAATGTCACTCATTCTACCATTCTAGAAGTCTCACCTTAGTTATTGTTTATTGAAATCCTCATGTTTGCTGACCCACTCCATGCTTAATTTCTGTTGCCAGGATAATAATTTGAGATTGTCTATTTTCTTCACGTCTTCAAATAATGATGCTGTTAAATATTCCTTGCTGATGTCACTAGGGTAATTGAGAATGGTCTCTAGAGCACTATTTTCTCCTTGATGAGTTCCTGTATTCATTCATGCATTCCATTTACTTATTTTTTCTCTTGAAAAAGATTCTCATCCTTTTAACCTGAAAATCAGCATGCCATTCTTAGCCTCCAAGACCCAACCATTATTTTTATCATTTAGGCTCAACTCCTCCTTGACTTGTTAATCTCAATAAGGTAGTAGTTATGTAGATCATTATTTCATTACAAGTCCTTCTTTATACTCCACAGTCTTCTGACATAATTCACTGTTCATGACTTATTTCCTGGACCATAAAATTAGTGACCTGCACCAGATCTTTAATGTCCATTTCAAATCTAAAATTTGTTCTTTAGCTCTTTTCTTCAATGTTTCTCATGTTTTTCAGGTCAGAGAATTTAGGATAGACAGTGTTTATCAAGGAATTATTATTTTTAGGCCTGAAGACAAATTCAAGCTGGAGGAGTAATTGCAAAAATAACAGGAGCTTTGCAGGACTTGCTCAATTAGTTAAAAGTTTTCTGAGAACCTGCCCTTCTAGCTTCAGGGCTTTGCCTTGCCTGCTAAATTAGTCTTTGAGTAGCTTTGAAATGTTCTAGAAATTCTCTATATTTAGGTTATATCTTTTTTCAGTAAAGATAAAAATGATGTTAAATTCTGACACTGCAAAGTGCTTTATATACATGATCATATATGTTTGCATCTGACCTGTAGGTGAACTTTTGTTTAATCATCAGCTCCCCCAGATAAAATGAGAGCTCCCTGAGAAGAGGGACTGTCTCATTCTATTTGTTTTCTGCTTTTATATTCTTAGGAAAATACATGAAATATAGTAAATATTTACTACACTAAATGATTTTTCACTTATTCAATCATTCACCCATGAGTCAATAATCACTTATGAAGCACTTGCTGCTTTGTTCCAGACATAAATCTAAGCTGTGGGAAGACAAATACAAGTTTATAAAAAAGATATCTCTCAAGGAGTTAATAATATTATTCTTCCTGAAAGTAGAAAAAACACCTATAGAAAGCCATTACATGTAAAAATGTGGAACAAAGCTCCCCTTTACTGGAAGACATTATGCAGAGGTGAGATGACCATTTGCCCTAGGTGTTAAATGGTGATTTATTTTTGAGTACAAATTTGATTAAAGAAATTGTTCTTAATCTGGGATCCCTAAACCTTCAAGGAAATTATAGATCGAATTTAGGAGATTTGTAATGTGGATCAGAATAGAATAAAATAAGATCTTTATTTTCATTTATCTAAATCAAATTTAGTGTTTCCTTTCAATTATTTTATATCAATCCTTCTGAAAAGAGACCAAGAAGCTTCATCAAACTTCCAAAAGCGTCCATGACACATAATGATATAAATGCTTAGATCTAAACTTTTGTGCTCTGAAATTCTGTGATTCCCTGGAGATTCTTATTTTTTGAAATTTATTCTTCTTTTATCATGGAAGTCTTTCTTTTTTTTTAATAACTTTTTATTGATAGAACCCATGCCAGGGTAATTTTTTACAGCATTATCCCTTGCACTCACTTCTGTTCCGATTTTTCCCACCCTCTCCCCCAGATGGCAAGCAGTCCTTTACATGTTGAATAGGTTACAGTATATCCTAGATACAATATATGTGTGTAGAACTGAACAGTTCTCTTGTTGCACAGGGAGAATTGGATTCAGAAGGTATAAATAACCCGGGAAGAAAAACAAAAATGCAAGCAGTTTATATTCATTTCCCGGTGTTCTTTCTTTGGGTGTAGCTGTTTCTGTCCATCCTTGATCAATTGAAACTAAATTAGCTATCTTTAACAAAGAGATCCACTTCCATCAGAATGCATCCTCAAACAGTATCGTTGTTGAGGTATTTAATGATCTCCTGGTTCTCTGCTCATTTCACTTAGCATCAGTTCATGTAAGAATCGCCAGTCATGGAAGTCTTTCTTTTGTCATTTCTGAGTCATCATGATTTTGAGTTGAACAATTATATTATTGGATTAACTTTATGTGAGCCTCCACATAGGTTCCCTGTATACCTCCTGAAATATGATTGATCTGCATGACTGGCGATGCTGCAGCTCACATGTGTGAGGAATGAGAGATTTGTTAGTTTTCCACTTCTCTTATTATTGTCTTGTTTAGTTATAACGAAATGCTTTGTTTCCCACATTTTTGCATTCAATGGGTTTCTGTGGGTCATTTTTCTATTTTATTTCAGGGAGAATAAGAATATTGACATGAATGAGACAAGTGAAATACTCTAAGGAGGAAAAACCTAGAGCTAAGTAAATGTATACACTTACATTAGCATATAATCTGATAGAATTAGGCCTTCTTGAGAAGTCCTAAGGGATTCTGTCTCTTCCTCTTCAAAAGGAAAGTATAACTACAGATCTCCAGAATCACTTTCAATGATAATGCTACTTCATCAAGGGTTTCCCAAAAATCTTTGTAGCTTCAACCATTAAAATATTGCAAAATTCTAGATTCAAGGATTGTGCTGTTGGAATTTACTTACAGTTATCTCCTTCATGAATTCATGAACCCATTCTTTCATGGAATAGTAGACTGGGGTTACCTGACCTAGTCAAGGAGTACTCAGCATTGGGCATAGTTATCAAGTGGCTGTTCCCAACTTCCATTCTGTAATAATCACGTATTTAAAATCAGCCAGAGTCAGGAACTCAGGTTAAGGGAAAAATCTTCAGTCTTTATTCAAGTGAAGAGGTGAAAAAAGATTGTGATAGCAATATGGGCAAGAAGGATTGTGATAGCAATATGGGCAGCTGCGACAGGAAGCCAGCTAGCAGAGCAAGTGAGGGCTGAGCTCTCCTCCCCTTCCTTTTTCACTCCCCTGCCTCCACCCACCAGAATCGTCATTTCCTATACAACACATCAGGACTTGCACAAAGAGTAGGTGGGGGCCATTCTTTCTCCAAGCTTATATATTAATAGAGTATGGTCCAATTACTATTTAGCCTCATGTGCTTGGGATCTCAGTGCATCAACTCAAGTCTCAGCCCATTACATCTCCCGCTTTCTTTTGTTTTTGAACACAGGTGATCATGCCATCCCTGACTCCTCAGGGAGGTCAGAGCCCCCAAGGGGAGGTGATCACATCCTCCCTGAAATAAACAGCTAGCAGAGAAAGTGGGGCCTGAGCTCTCCTTCCCTTCCTTTTTCACTCCCCTGCCTCCACCCACCAGAATCGTCATTTCCTATACAACACATCAGGACTTGCACAAAGAGTAGGTGGGGGCCATTCTTTCTCCAAGCTTATATATTAATAGAGTATGGTCCAATTACTATTTAGCCTCATGTGCTTGGGATCTCAGTGCATCAACTCAAGCCTCAGCCCATTCCACCATTCCACCAATTTTTAAGGCACATGGAGTATATTTCCTGATGCCCATAATCAGTGCAGTGGACATAGCTAGAAAACTAGTCTTTGGGGGCAGTGGATAATAGAGAAGACTGTATGGTCAGACAGTGTTTTTGTTAATAGTGACTGAAGGGATGAGCAGAGAGAGATCTTGTGATTAGACTAATGTGACTGTCTGAAGGTCCAGATGAGGAGTCAATGTTGCTGGTTAGTAGATATAGATTCCCAGCAGCTTCACAGTGTAGATTCTTGGTGTTGAGCTTGCAAACTTTGATTTCGCTAAACAGAAGAAATTCAGATGCAGCACAGCAGCAGACTTGTCCAACCCAAGTGGCTAGCTGCTAAGATTGAGTGTAATCTGAGTTTCAGTATATTTCCTGTGCAGTGATTCTAGTATCTGGAAATGATGATGAAAGAGCTCTCTGCTCTAATCAATTAACCAAGCGGAATTTCTTATATGTCCATTATCCAAGACAGTGTTGCATAGTAAAATGTACTGGATTTGCAGCAGCTGACCTGATATCAATAGCTAAATTGTTTCTGACTGAGGGACTTTTGAAACCAGTTTTCCAGATATTAAGCAAAGTAGGATTTCCTTTATGGTTATAGGTGAAGTGTGTATGCATAGGTGAATGAATTCATGTGTGTATCTGAATATGTATAATAGGAGAGAAGATAAAGACATCTAGGAGACATAGAACATCAATTGCTGGAACCATAATCTGGAAAACATGAGTTTAAATCCCATCTCAGACAAATCTTTTATTATTATTATTATTATTATTATTCTGAGTCTCAGTTTTCTAATTTCTAAATGGAGATAATAATAATATCTACCTCACAACGGGGCAACTAGACGGCATAGTGGAGAGAGCACCAGACCTAGAGTCAGGAAGACCCATCTCCTTCAGTTCAAATCTAGTCTCAGATACATACAAGCAATATGAGCTTGGGCAAGTCATTCAATACTGTTTTCCTTAGTTTCCTCATCTATAAAAAGTGCTGAAGAAGGAAATGGTATCTTTGTCAAAAACAAACAAACAAACAAAAAACAAACAAGCAAACAAACAACAACCAAAAAAATGGCATGGGTAGAATTAAAACGATAAAAAATATATGACTCCAGAAGATGAAATTCTCAGCTTGAACATGTTCAACATGCTCACAAGGAAGAACAAAGGCAATTGCAAGTAGTTACAGAACTAATGAAGTGGCTGAGCCAAAAACTAAAGAAAGCTCAATTAACTGATTGGTGAGAAAAGGAAAGTTCAATGTGGTAAAAATCAATATTATATAGGAAACTGGAATGAAAGAACTATGAATGCAAGGTAAGCCAACTGAGGATAAACAATAAATGGAAAAATTAAATATTGACATCTTGGATTTCAGTGAATGGGGAGATTTAACTTACATGATCATTGCATAGACTACTGTGAGCATGAATCTTTTAGAAGACATGGAATAACCCTTATAAAAGAATGAAAAAAAGAAGTAGTGGGGTATAAACTAAAAAAATAACAGAAATCTATCTGGTTGAATCCAAAGCAAACCATTCAATATCATGGTAATGAAAGTCTGTGTTCCAGCCCCTAATGTCAATGAGACAGAGTGGATCAGTTCTTTGAAAATCTGCAATATCTTCTTGAAATAATGCCGGCAAAAATGCAGTAAGGCAGAAATAGTAAATGCATCCTTTTCAGACCATGATGCAATGAAAATTACATTCAACAAAAAGCCAGGGGGAAGTAGACCAAAAAATAATTGGAAACTAAATAATCTCATACTGAAGAATGATTGGGTGAAACAGCAAATCATAGACATAAATAATAACTTCACCCAAGAAAACGATAATAATGAGACATCATACCAAAATGCATGGGATGCAGCCAAAGAGGTAATAAGGGGAAATTTCATATCTCTAGAGGCCTATTTGTATAAAATACAGAAAGAGAAGGTCAGTGAATTGGGCTTGCAACTAAAAATGCTAGAAAAGGAACAAATTAAAAACGCCCAGTCAAACACTAAACTTGAAATTCTAAAAATAAAAGGAGAGATCAATGAAATTGAAAGTAAAAAAACTATTGAATTAATTAATAAAACTAAGAGTTGGTTCTATGAAAAAACCAACAAAATAGACAAACCCTTAGTAAATCTGATTAAAAAAAGGAAAGAGGAAAATCAAATTGTTAGTCTTAAAAATGAAAAGGGAGAACTCGCCACTAACGAAGAGGAAATTAGAGCAATAATTAGGAGTTACTTTGCCCAACTTTATGCCAATAAATTCGACAACTTAAATGAAATAGAAAAATACCTCCAAAAATATAGCTTGCCCAAACTAACAGAGGAAGAAGTAAATATCCTAAACAATCCCATCTCAGAAAAAGAAATAGAACAAACTATCAATCAGATCCCTAAGAAAAAATCCCCAGGACCAGATGGAATTACATGTGAATTCTACCAATCATTTAAAGAACAATTAACTCCAATGCTAAATAAACTATTTGAAAAAATAGGGATTGAAGGAGTCTTACCAAACTCCTTTTATGACACAGACATGGTACTGATACCTAAACCAGGTAGGCTGAAAACAGAGAAAGAAAATTATAGACCAATCTCCCTAATGAATATTGATGCTAAAATCTTAAATAAAATATTAGCAAAAAGATTACAGAAAATCATCCCCAGGATAATACACTATGACCAAGTAGGATTTATACCAGGAATGCAGGGCTGGTTCAATATTAGGAAAACTATTGCATAATTGACTATATCAATAACCAAACAAACAAAAACCATTTGATCATCTCAATAGATGCAGAAAAAGCATTTGATAAAATCCAACATCCATTCCCAATAAAAACACTTGAGAGCATAGGAATAAATGGACTTTTCCTTAAAATTGTCAGGAGCATATATTTAAAACCATCAGTAAGCATCATATGCAATGGGGAAAAACTGGAACCTTTCCCAGTAAGATCTGGAGTGAAGCAAGGTTGCCCACTATCACCATTATTATTTAATATCGTATTAGAAACACTAGCCTCGGCAATAAGAGTCGAGAAAGATATTAAAGGAATTAGAGTAAACAATGAGGAAACCAAACTATCACTCTTTGCAGATGATATGATGGTATACCTAGAGAACCCCAGAGATTCTACTAAAAAGCTATTAGAAATAATTCATAATTTTAGCAAAGTAGCTGGCTACAAAATAAATCCCCATAAATCCTCAGCATTTTTATACATAACCAACAAAACCCAACAGCAAGAGATACAAAGAGAAATTCCATTCAGAATAACTGTTGATACCATAAAATATTTGGGAATCTATCTAACAAAGGAAAGTCAGGAATTATATGAGCAAAATTATAAAAAAGTCTCCACACAAATAAAGTCAGACTTAAATAATTGGAAAAATATTAAATGCTCTTGGATCGGCCGAGCAAACATAATAAAGATGACAATACTCCCTAAACTAATCTATTTATTTAGCACTATACCAATCAGACTTTCAAGAAAATATTTTAATGATCTAGAAAAAATAACAACAAAATTCATATGGAACAATAAAAAGTCAAGAATCTCAAGGGAATTAATGGGAAAAAAAATCAAATGAAGGTGGCCTAGCTGTACCTGATCTAAAATTATATTATAAAGCAGCAGTCACCAAAACCATTTGGTATTGGCTAAGAAATAGATTAGTGGATCAGTGGAAAAGGTTAGGTTCACAAGACAGAATAGTCAACTATAGCAATCTAGTGTTTGACAAACCCAAAGACCCTAACTTCTGGGATAAGAATTCATTATTTGATAAAAACTGCTGGGATAATTGGAAATTAGTATGGCAGAAATTAGGCATGGACCCACACTTAACACCATATACCAAGATAAGATCAAAATGGGTCCATGACCTAGGCATAAAGAACAAGATTATAAATAAATTAGAGGAACATAGGATAGTTTATCTCTCAGACTTGTGGAGGAGAAAGAAATTTGTGACCAAAGAAGAACTAGAGACCATTACTGATCACAAAATAGAAAATTTTGATTACATCAAATTAAAAAGCCTTTGTACAAACAAAACTAATGCAAACAAGATTAGAAGGGAAGCAACAAACTGGGAAAACATCTTCACAGTTAAAGGTTCTGATAAAGGCCTCATTTCCAAAATATATAGAGAACTGACTCAAATTTATAAGAAATCAAGCCATTCTCCAATTGATAAATGGTCAAAGGATATGAACAGACAATTTTCAGAGGATGAAATTGAAACTATTACCACTCATATGAAAGAGTGTTCCAAATCATTATTGATCAGAGAAATGCAAATTAAGACAACTCTGAGATACCACTACACACCTGTCAGATTGGCTAAGATGACAGGAAAAAATAATGATGAATGTTGGAGGGGATGCGGGAAAACTGGGACACTAATGCATAGTTGGTGGAGTTGTGAACGAATCCAACCATTCTGGAGAGCAATCTGGAATTATGCCCAAAAAGTTATCAAATTGTGCATACCCTTTGATCCAACAGTGTTTCTATTGGGCTTATATCCCAAAGAATACTAAAGAAGGGAAAGGGACCTCTATGTGCCAAAATGTTTGTAGCAGCCCTATTTGTAGTGGCTAGAAACTAGAAAATGAATGGATGCCCATCAGTTGGAGAATGGCTGGGGTAAATTGTGATATATGAATGTTATGGAATATTATTGTTCTGTAAGAAATGACCAGCAGGATGAATACAGAGAGCACTGGCGAGACTTACATGAACTGATGCTAAGTGAAATGAGCAGAACCAGGAGATCATTATACACTTCGACAACGATATTGTATGAGGACATATTTTGATGGAAGTGGATTTCTTTGACAAAGAGACCTAACTGAGTTTCAATTGATAAATGACGGACAGAAGCAGCTACACCCAAAGAAAGAACACTGGGAAATGAATGTGAACTATCTGCATTTTTGTTTTTCTTCCCGGGTTATTTATACCTTCTGAATCCAATTCTTCCTGTGCAACAAGAGAACTGTTCAGTTCTGCAAACATATATTGTATCTAGGATATACTGCAACATATCCAACATATATAGGACTGCTTGCCATCTAGGAAGGGGGTGGAGGGAGGGATGGGAAAAATCGGAACAGAAACGAGTGCAAGGGATAATGTTGTAAAAAAAAATTACCCTGGCATGGATTCTGTCAATATAAAGTAATTATTAAATAAAATAAAATAAAAAAAAGAAAGAATGCCTGCAAAATTTTAGATCCATCAGAGAGGATTGGGATGCTAAAGTAGGGAATCAAAAGATAACTAGAATAATGGTCAAGTGATCTTAGAGTAAAAAATGGAGAGGAAAGATAACACATTTTTATCCAGTTAACTCATTAATCATAACAGTTATTATTTATCAACTACCTAGCAACAAATTCTAAACTTGGATGTCATCAGATAGTCTATGTGGAAATCAAATTGATCATATATTTTTTAGCCAAATGTGAAGAAGATCTATGCAATAAGTTAAAAAAAAAAATACGTGGCACTGACTGTGGCTTAGAACATAGGATTCTTTTTGGAAAAGATTAGATTTCCTGTTAATATAAAGTTATTTTAAAAAAATAAAAAATAATAAAGATAATCAGACTATTAAAAAAAGGAAAAGATTAGATTTATAGTGAAAAAGTAACCAAAATCATCAGACTATATGGGTATAACCTTATAATATCCCTTATGAATAGTAAGCAGAAGTGATAACTAGATTTAAGAGATTAGATCAGCTAGATTTAATCTAAAGAACTATGAACAAAAGGTTTACAATAGTGTACATGAGATAGCAACAAAAATCATTCCAAAGAAAAAAAGAATAAGAAAGCAAAACGACTGTTTAATGAGGCATTACAAATAGTAGAGGAAAACAGAAAAGGGCAAGAGGAAAAAGCAACCAAAAAATACACCCAAGCAAAGGCAGAATTGCGAGAACAACAGAGAGATAAGGTTTTCTTAAATGAGCATTATAAGGAAATAGAAGGAAACAATAAGATGGCAAAAATGGGAGAGCTCTTCAAGGAATTTAGAGATATCAAGATAAAGTTTCATGCAAAAATGATTATGATAAGAGCAAACTAGGTGAGATAGTGAATAAAGCAACAACCTGGAGTCAGGAGGCTCTGATTTGAAATCCAGCCTCAGATATGTAACATTTTCTAGCTGTATGACCCTGGGCAAGTCAGTTAACCTCAGATGCCTCATAAAAACAAACAACAACAAAAAAAGGTATCATAAAAGGAAAAATGGTAGGGATGTAGAAAAAGCAATAGAGATTAAGAAGTGGTAGGAACTATCCAAGAAAGATTTTAGCCTTATCCATAAACTGATCTAAGAGTTAATATCCTGGAGAATGAAGGCAAGTGGAGCTTTGGATGCTTTGCTAAAAATAACCTAGCAGAAGTGACAGATCCAAGTTGAGCTATTTAAAAGCCCCAAACATGATGCTGTTAAACTGCTTCAGTCATTATGCCAGTGACTTTGAAAAACTCAACAGTGGCCACTGGATTGAAAAAGATCAGTTTATATCCCAGTCCTAAAGAAAGGAAATGCCAAAGAATGCTCAAATCAGTGAACAATTGCCCTCATTTCATGCAGCAGTAAGGTTATACTTAAGATTTTGAAAGCCAGGCTTCAGCAATATGTGAACTGAGAATAATCAGAAGAGCAGAGTGGTTTTCAAATTGCCTACATTTGCTGGATCATGGAGAAAGTAAGGGGATTCTATAAGAAAAAATTCCATAGGGCTTCTTTGACTACACTATAAAGTCTTTGACTGTGAATCACAACAAAATGTGACAGATCTTCAAAGAGATGGGACTACCAGATCATGCCATTATTTTTTGAGGAACACGTATACAATTGTTGGACAAACATGAAACAAAGGATTGATTTTTTAATATTAGAAAAGTTATATTACAAGGTTGTACACAGTCACCTCATGTATTTAAGTTATAAAAAGAGTATATCAGAGAATCCCAGACTGGACAAATCAAAAGCCAGAATTAAAGTTGCTGAGAGAGATATCGACATTTTTAGATATGCATTTTGATGGCAGAAAATGAAGAAAAAATAGGAAATTAAGAAGCTTCTTAATGAGAGCCAAAAAATGAGGAGTAGAAAATCTGACACAAAGCTTATCAAAAAACAAACAAAATAGACAAAACCCTAAGATTACAGTGATTGGCTTCAATAACTCCTGACAAACAGAAGAAGAAGAAATTAAAATAGGGTCAGATTTTATATTCTTGATCTCAAAGATCACTGCACGTAAAGACAGTAGCCATGAAATTAAAAGACACACTTCTTGGAAGAAAAGCTTTAGTAAAAAGGACAGCATAACAAAATGAAGAGCTTTGACCTCACTGACAAGTTAAAAATATATATATTTTTCCAGTTGCTATGTCTGACTGTAGGAGTTGGACTATAAGAAATGTTGGAGTACCTCAGAATTGGTTCTTTCACAGTGTGCTTATGGAAAAGACTTTTGAGAGTCTAGAACAAATCAGCCAATAGTTAAAGAAATAAATTTATGCTCTTCATTGCAAGCTGAAGTTTAAATGTTTTGACCAGATAATGAGAAAATAGGACTCATTAATTAAGATGAATTTGAGAAAGATTGAAGGCCAAAAGATAAGAGATGGCAGAGGATGAGATGGATAGATAGTATCATGGAAGTAATGAGCATGGTATTTAACAAATTTTGGGACACAGTGAAGGATAAAATGGTCAGGAATGCTATGGTCCACACAGTCCCAATGAATCAGACATGGATGAATGGCCAAACAATAGACTGAAATAGAGATATATGTGCCTCTTTCTCTCTCTCTCTCTCTCTCTCTCTCTATATATATATGTATGTATATACATATATGTATGTATATATCTACATATGTAAACATATATAGGTGTAGAGATATATAAGAGAATTAGGGTAACTAACAACTGGGAGTGGAATCAGGATAAATACTTTGAAAGAAGTGGCATTGAACTAAGCTTTCAAGGGAGATAGGAATTGTGAGAAGTAGAAGAATAGGGAGCTTCTAAGTGTGGAAAATCATCCAGAGAGTAAAGAGACAATAATTTCTAGGAGATACATCAAAACAGCAATGTGACTGAGATTAACTGAAGGGGAATAACATAAAATTAGCTTGAAGAAATATATATATACAGAGAGAGAGAGAGAGAGAGAGAGAGATGCCAATTATATATATATATACATATATATGTATATATATATCACATATATATGTAAACATACATGAGCCAATTTTCTTGTAAACATCAAATACAAGAGCTGTTCTCTGAGAAGCAATCAAGAGTCACTGAAAGTTCATACTGAGGAGTATCACATCTATAATTGTAGAATATGAATTTGCTTCTGTGAAATAGAACTTAATGTAGGAGAAATTATTGCAGAAACTAAGATGGTCTGTAAGGTCATGATGGCCACTAAGTAGAGAGAAGGAAAATAATGTAAAAGTGGTTTTAAGAATAGAAATGACAAAACTACTCAGCCATTGAGATATGAATGATGAGTTAGAGGGAAGAGTCACTGATGACTCCTCGATTTCTAGCATGAGTGACTTAGCTGAAGACAGTTCCCTTGACTGAAATAAGAAAGATGGGAAGAGGGTGGCTTTTGGGGGACAAAAATATTAGTTGTGTTTTATTCTTGTTGAGTCTAAGGTGCCTATGGGATATCCTTTACAATAAGCATTTAGAGATAAGAGACTTAAGAAAGTCTTCTATAAATGTCATCTTTCCTTAATCTGGGCAGTGACATCATGATATCCATCATGATTTGGATTTTGGTTTTGAGATAAATGTTCCACAACATTATCTCCATCTCTGGTATCAATGTGTTCTTAAATCTTTCACTTATCATTTTTAAAGAAAGCAACTTGCTTATCTCCTTTTCAGTCTAGATTTCCTAATACCAGATTACTTTGTATTCCTTACAAATCACTTTGTATTTATGTTATCTCTCCAGTGTTCTAACATTTCCAGGCACCTGTTGCACTCTACCTCCCCCTCTCCCACTCCAGTCCATGCAAGCTTTAGAGGCCAGGGATTGGTTAGTTTTCATTTTTGAATGTGCAGTGCTCACTACTGTTCCTGGCATATAAGTGATGGATTGTCAAATGGAAATGAATTGCCTCTAACTCAGAGGGGAGCTGGATTCCGGTCAAAAAGATGAACATGTCTTAGGATGTGGCATCTAGGCTGAGCCTTAATGGATGGGGAAAACTTCAAATGCAAGGAAGAGTGGGTTCCAGCCACAGGGATCCAAATGGCCAAAGATAGAGAAGAATAAGCTAACAGATGAAGAAAGTTTTGTGAAATGGGCAAAATGGAACAGACAGAGTTTTGAATATAAGGTTTTAAAGTATGTCAAATGACTGTTTAAAGAACTATTTAATAGCAATGAGGAGCAATCGAAGGTATTTGAGCAAAGGAATGGAATGATTGAAATTATTAAAAAAAAAAGAAAAGAGAAGAAAAGAAAAAAAAAAAAAAAAACAATCAATTAAATAGCTCAGTGAATAAATCTTGAAGCCTGGAGTCAGGAAAACTCCAAATAATTTTGAGCATCAAATGAGATTTGTAAAAATTTGTAAAAGTTTGTAAAGAAAATATAAAGAAAATAGCACGTTGACATAATAAAACTAAGAGCTTAATAAATGTTGCTTCCCTTTAATCTCAAAGAAGATGCTTGAGAAAAGAATAAAAATTACGCATCTCCAAAATTTGTGACATTTTTCCATCTTTGCAAAGAAAATACTATATATTCTAGTCATTTTGTACATTCACACCTGTTTCTGATGTTTAGACTTTTTTAATTGAAAATTCTTCTGTTCCTTTGAAAGATGGATGGAATGTGAACGGTGTGGCACACTGCCATGGATAACCAGTTTCAGGGGCTGAGGTTTTAATAGCAGGGACTGGAATTACCTTTAGTAACTTGGCAATAAATGATTCCCACCGTTGCCTTGTCCCAGAGTTTATTGCTTGCCTGGAAGCTGTTTATTACTTCACACACTGCCAACTATTGTTGATTAAAGCTTAAATATGCAAATGCTGTAATTTTCCTGAGATTTTGATAAATAGGAACTGAGCAAAAACAATGTTACGAGGTACACTCAATAAGCAACTAATAGGAGAAGGCTCTCTGAGGGAAACGACGGTTCTGTTGATCCTGGGGAATGTTTTCTTTTCTTTTTTTTTTTTTTTTAAAAACTCAGGGACTAGGAAGGTGACTCTTTTTTGAAGCAGACATAAAAAAGGGGGAGGAAAGTAAGGGAGGGAAAGAAAAAGAAAGAAATTGTAAGGGAAAAAGAGTCCAAAGCTTCATAGGATCATAGGCATAGAGGTGAAGGAAAGTTGAGAACTAAGCAGTTCTAATGAGGAAACTGAGTCCCAGCAGTGAAGTGCTTTTGCTTTGAACTCACCCAACTAGGCCACAAGCAGGAGCCTAGCTACTCTAGACTAGTTACTCTAAACTTAGTGTTACTTAAGTTGAATATATTGAATTAAGAAAAATAAGAATCAATTCCTTCTTCAATGGCTCATCGTGGCTGAGGAGATTCTTGAAGCCCATGACAATGGAACTCCAAAATGAGACAGCCCCCCAAACCAAACTGTAGAGACACTGAATATAAACTTGATTAATTAGTGTCTGTCCTCTGAGGATTAGCTCAGCTAAGAACAAAAGAGTTCCTTTGTCAAAAGGGCTTTTTTGATGGACTTTCTGTCACAAGAATTCATGCAGCCCTATGTCAGGGAAGGGCTGAAAGCCTGGTCAGTGGAAGGAAAGCCTTGAAATCACAGGTATTTTGCAAATTAGGGCAGTGTTGTATAATGGATAAGAGTTCTGAACTATAAATAAATCTAAACTCAGACACTTGCTAGCTAAATGATCCTAGCCCAGTCTCTTAAATGATTCGTATCTCAGTTTCCTCATCTGTAAAATGAGACACTTGGACTCAGTGGCCTCTGAGGGATCCTTCTAGCTCTAAATCTATGAACCCATATAAACGCATTTAACTTCATGCATTGAAGTATTTATATGCCATATTTACTCAATCTTTATTTTTTTTCAATTAATTTATTTTGATAAGTGAATGACATGAAGAAAGGGCATTCCTTGAATGTTTTCTTTCACATACCCCCCCACAAACACAGATGTACACACAATGAATGCATACATGCAAACATGCATATAAACACACCCATGCATACATCTACACCTGCAAAAATATATGCACACATATGTGTGTAAGTTTGCTGTTTAATAAATCAGAGTGATGAGGTTAGTGGCAGTCGGAGAGTTGTGGAAATCTCCTTTTGGTTGAGGCAGGTCCTTCATGAAAGACTTCAGGAACCCAAAGAGTTTTAGGTGGCAATAATGGAAACTGTTGGATAGAAAGCCAGCTTTGCTAACAGACTGACTTCTTTAGTGGCAAAGTCCTATTAGGGAAATGGAGGTTGGCACTAAGAAAATAATGTCTTAGTGGGCAGGGTCCTGGCAGCTATATACCATAGGACAAGGCATAGTCCTGCTTTGGATATTCTGCAAAGAAATGAGTAAAAAGAAACTTATTTTATGAGCAGCTCTTAGTGGGGATCTGATCAGACCAGGATTTTTTAATTGAATGAGAGTTTAGAATTTCCTGAATAAGGATGTGACTTTCCAAAAGATCAGTGGGAGTTGATTTGCCCTTGAATAATGTTGCTTGTCTTATCCTGGGAGGATGGGCCCTCTCTAGACTCCTTGGAGCCTGGGAGACCCTGATCTCTCAGATCAAAAGAGGACACAATTTCAGAGCGATCTTTTTAAAGGGAACACAGTTTCACATCGCCTTCAAGATCAGATAGGATGCTGGGTGAGGAATCAGGAAAATCTGGGTTCAAATTCACAGACTTTGCACCTATAAAGCAGCTCTGAGTTTGCTGAGTTCAATGCCCTCACAAGGTGGAGAGGTAACATTTTGCTAAAAATGTTTTTTTCAGAGTTCCATCCAAGCAACATTTCAGAGCTCTGATCCAGGATCCCCAAGGGGCGAGCCTTTCTTTTCTACCTCCACTTCAGGCCCTATTAAATGGAGATGAAAGAGCTTAAATGGTGTCAAGGAAGTTAAGTCTTGTCACAATAAAGAAGTGGAATTCAGGCTAAGAAGACTTAATGAGGAGATGACACTCCCACCAAAGAGCTCTGCTTATATTTGCAAGTCTAATTGCAATACTAATTACTCTATTACCATTAACAAGATCCATGCAAATTGAACATTATTATAATCCTCTAAGCACTTCATAAATACCCCAATTTACCCTTATAATCTTTTCCCCCACTTAATGTATTCACTCAAAAACAAGGGAAAAGGAGTATAACTATCTGAGTCCCTGTTTGTCCACATTTGTTAATCCTTGAGAGTCTTATTACCATGTAGCAGAGGTGAACTTCTGATTCAAAGACTTATAGAGATCAGAGCAGAGTTTGGATCACTTCAGTCTTCTTGGTGCTGATGGTTTGTCCTGGTGAGAACAAAGAGCACTCAGATTTCCACAAGAAATGGGCCCTAGTGGCAGGACAACAGTTAACCTTATCCTTGTCCATGCTATCTTGAAAGAAATGGGGTTTGAGGGGTTTTACACACACACACACACACACACACACACACACACACACACACACACACGCATCTCAGCCAGCACTCTATCTACTCATTCCACTGACTAATTAAAGAGACTCAAAAATTCTAGCATTCTAGTATAATATCAGAGAAACTGAGGCAAGTAGAAATTGGTTTTTAATCTTTAATGTGGAGAGTTTAAACTAGCTGACCAAATGGGACTCTTGTCCAATGCATTCAGTTCAGATAAACTGAGGCAGAGAGGTTATATAGGATTTTAGCTAACTGGGTTTGCAAACAGAATACATGACCTGAGTATACCATCTTATATGGAAAACAAAGGCAGATAAATGGACAAGGACACTGGGAAGAAGGACAAGCCATAATTCCTGAAAAGGTCACAATTTAATCCTGAAAGGATAGGGGTCAAGATAAGAAGGTGGAGTACAGGAGAGAGCAAGATGTGGGGCAATATTCAAAAGGAAGGGGAATTGTCCTAGCAAAGATCGAGATAATGCACCTGAAGTTTATGACATAATGGTATTTAAAGGGGGTTGGAGCTTCAAAGTTTTTCCTGGGCTCTTTTTATTAGTATTATAACTTTTTATTGACAGTATATATGCATGGGTAATTATCCCTTGCACTCACTTCTGTTCCGATTTTTCCCCTCCCTCCTTCCACCCCCTCCCCTAAATGGCAGGCAGTCTTATGCATGTTAAATATGTTACAGTATATCCTAGATACAATGTATGTGTGCAGAACTGTACAGTTCTCTTGTTGCACAGGGAGAGTTGGATTCAGAAGGTAAAAATAACCTGGGAAAAAAAAACAAAAATGCAAACAGTTTATACTCATTTCCCAGTGTTCCTTCTCTGGGTATAGCTGATTCTGTCCATCATTGATCAATTGGAACTGAGTTAGATCTTCTCTTTATTGAAGATATCTACTTTCATGAGAATACATCCTCATATAGTATTGTTGTCGAAGTGTATGATGATCTCCTGGTTCTGCTCATTTCACTCAGCATCAGTTCATGTAAGTCTCTCCAAGCCTCTCTGTATTCATCCTGCTGGTCATTTCTTACAGAACAATAATATTCCATAACGTTCATATACCACAATTAACCCAACCATTCTCTGATTGATGGACATCCATTCATTTTCCAGTTTCTAGCCACTATAAAAAGGACTGCCACAAACATTTTGTCACATACAGGTCCCTTTATCTTCTTTAGTATCTCTTTGGGGGTATAAGCCCAGTAGTAGCACTGCTTGATCAAAGGGTATGCACAGTTTGATAACTTTTTGGGCATCGTTCCAGATTGCTCTCCAGAATGGTTGGATTCATTCACTACTCCACCAACAATGCATTAGTGTCCCAGTTTTCTTGCATCCCTGCCAACATTCATCATTATTTCTTCCTGTCATCTTAGCCAATCCAAGAGGTGTGTAGTGAGATCCCAGAGTTGTCTTGATTTGCATTTCTCTGATAAATAGTGATTTGGAACACTCTTTCATATGAGTGGAAATAGTTTCAATTTCATCATCTGGAAATTGTCCGTTCATATCCTTTGACCATTTATCAATTGGAGAATGGCTTGATTTCTTATAAATTAGAGTCAATTCTCTATGTATTTTGGAAATGAGGCCTTTATCAGAACCTTTAACTGTGAAAATGTTTTCCAGTTTGTTGCTTCCTTTCTAATCTTCTTTGCATTAGTTTTGTTTGTACAAAGGCATTTTCTTCTTTGTGATCAATAATGATTTCTAGTTCTTCTTTGGTCACAAATTCCTTCCTTCTCCACAAGTCTGAAAGGTAAACTATCCTATGTTCCTCTAATTTATTTATAATCTCATTCTTTATGCCTAAATTATGGACCCATTTTGATCTTACCTTGGTGTACAGCATTAAGTGTGGGTCCATGTTGGGCTCTTTTTTTAAACAGTTTTCCTCTCCTAATGGTAAGGAGGGAGCGGGGGGTTATAGTTTATTATCCAGAGTTCAACATTAGGAAGAAACAATGATTCTTATTCTCCCTTCTCCATAAGAGTTGTGGACCTCTATCTCAGAATTCCTAATAATGGCCCCTCCATGAATTAACAATATGTACAAGGTTTGCAAAATGCTTTACCTATATTATTACATTTGATCTTCATATCAATATGTTAGGTAGGGGTTGTTCCTATCTCTGCTTTTTTGATAGAGAAATTTGGTGAGAAAAGTTAAGTGATTTACCCAGAATGACACAGCTAGTGTATGAGGAGTTTCAGAATTCAGATCATTTTTTCTCCAAGCTCAGAACTCTTGCCCGGAAACCAACTAAAAATAATCCTAAAGTCCTTGTATTTGTAAAAGTGCTATAACCTCAAACTCCTTTCCTTCTATAGTCTAAATATTCAAATCCCATTACCTGAACTTCACAAAACTTGAGCCCTTCTCAAAAGAGAGATTGCCAGCCTTTTGGGCCCATCTAAGCTTATCAATGTCTGTATCAAAATGTAATATGGAGAACAAAAGGGAAAGAGAGAAGAATTGATAGGATTATGATGGATCATATTTAATTGGTTCATGAACTCCCAGGGAGTGAAATACTAATGAACACTGTTGAGTTAAGCCTTAACTTTCTCTTTAGATATTTCTATTTTTCCTTTATTTTTTTCTAGTTGACTGTGTTAGCTCTAAAGATTTTTTAAAGATTCTTTGGACTTCTTTCTTCTTAACCTGAGAGAACCCTGCATCAATTTACAATTTACTACAGGGGGCAGACCCATGGGGCCACATCTTAATCAGATACACATCTATTTCCACATGGGCCTGAATCCCCAGGTGCCTTCAAATTTACCCAATGTTCTTGGCAGGCTTCACATGGGAGCCCATTTCTTGAATCTGAATCTCCAAGGACTCTCCACAAACTAGATTAACTTCACAGGGCCAATGAAGGAGGATGTAGAATGTTCTAAGTGGAAAGTTAGTTATTTCCTGTCTTACTTTTCCTTCCAATAATAGTAGCTGACATTTAGAGGGTACATTAAGGCTTGCAAAGAACTTTAGATGGATTATTTCATTTAAGCCTTCCAACAGTCCTGGACATAGGCATTGCAGGTATCATTGTGTTTCTTTTACACAAGAGGAAACTGTGGTTGAAACGTGACACAGTCAGCAAAAGTCTGAGGTTACAGGAATTATCAAACTCAGGTTTTCTTGTCTCTAATGTGTCCCACAACTAGTAAGTGAGGTCAGTTTTGAACCTGATTGCAACACAACATGTATTGCATAATATGGAAGACCCTACATGATGTATTTTAATTTGCATAAAATTCTTCCTCTCTGAAGAATATAAGTTTCTTGAAAGTAGGGACAGCTTCATAGACTCTTAGAAAATTGCAGAATTACACAAGTCTCAGTAGCCAGTCATTCTCTTTCACAGCAAGAAGTATCTACTCTATCATTTTCACCATAGCTATCTTTTCAATCCTGTGTCATTTCTCCTATCAGAGCTTTCAGTCTATCATGTTGACTCAATGTCTTTTGCCAAGTTAGCTGATCTTCTCTGGAAGTTCCTTAATCTATGATACCCAGAACTGTATTCAATACTCCAGATTTGATCTAATCACAGCAAAATACTAAGGAAATATCATCTACTTCTCCCCAACTCATGCAATATGATCAAAGTATAAAATAGCTTCTCTGACAAATGCATATTTTTAACTTATTTTAAGCTTGCAGCCCAATAAAACCCTATATCTCTCTAAGAAAAGTCTCGCAATACCCTCCATCATTTTGTATTTTGAAGTTAATTTTTTGTTAAACTCAGAGATGAGACTTTATATTTATCCTTCTTAGATGTATCCTTTTTCAGATTTAGCCTAATGCCCTAACCCAAGAAGTTGTTTTTGGATACCAGCATTTCTAAACAAAGTTAGATATCTCTCTGAGATTTGGGTTAGTCATAAATTTGATGAGCACGAGATATGTACTTTTATACAAGTTATTTTCTATTTCTTTATACCCAGGGGAGAGACTTTATATTTATCCTTCTTGGATTCATCCTTTCTCAGACTTAGCCTAATGCCCTAATCTCAGAAGTTGTTTTTAGATACTAGCATCGCCAAACAGTGTTAGATATCACTGAGTTTTGAGTTAGCCACAAATTTGATGAGCATGAAATGCATATCTTTATACAAATCATTTGCTATTTCTTTATAACACCAGGGCCTAACACAGTAAACTGTGTATTTAATAAACATTTTATGTTAATATATGAAATTGAATTCAATCTACATTTTCCCAGAAGTACCAATCTTTATTGTTCTCATTATTCATTTTCCTTTGACCATTCTATCTTGAATCCTGTCAGTCACTGGCTTAAGATCTATTCTTTGTGAAGAGATGTCAGCAAGTGGCAACATACCTGCTAGAATATGAGATCAGAGCATCACAGATTATAGATGAAAGAGATCTTTCTTAAACCTCAGCACCCTCAGGACCATTCAAATCTTCTAAAGCTTAGAAGAAAGGGTATCACTAAGTTGAGTGACTTTTCCAATGTCATATGGATGTCAGTGGATGGTAGAACCAAGCTTCGAGCCGAGGTCCACTGAGTTTGGAACATTCACAGTGTATTGGTGTTCCAGAAAATTGGAGTCAATACATAACTTATTAAAGGACAGAACCAGGAACAATGAGAGAAATTCACAACGAAGCCAGTTTGAGATCGGTACCAAAGGGGTAAAAATTGCTATTATTTAGAGCCAATCAAAAGTCAGATGGACTTCCTAGAACTGTGGCTTGTTGAAAAGATCATGGTAGGGATTCATTTTCAGTTCCAATTTGTACTAAATAAACCCTGGTGTGTTACTACATGTCCAAAATCCGGCGACTCTCTAGGTCTCTTTTCTAAACTCCATCAGTTGTCTGAGATCTTTGCAGATTTAGCTTCTGGATCCCTTCAGTATCAACTCATGCTCCACCCTCAGCAGGAAGCTTTTCCCAGCTCTCTTCTGCATCCCTTATGTATCTGCAAGTATCTTCTTTTCTACATTTTTGATGTATATACCCCACATGTAACTAGTTATTTATATGTTGTCATATTATATGTCCCTATATAATACGTGCTCCTTAAAGGCACAAATTATTTTTGTCTTTCTTTGTATCCCTAGAACTTAGCAAAGTACCTACTATATAGAAAGTGCTTTATAATTGCTTTTTCTTTCAATGATTGATAGAACAGTTGAAAATATGTCAGGTTCACATACACATTTTTATAATATGGAGAGAGGTAGATAGAATTAGACAGACAAAGAGAAAGAAAAACAGAGAAAAGAGATAGAGTAAGGAATAGTCATAGGATACAAAGAAGGAAGGCTGAGAGGAAGGAGGAGGAGGAGATGATAAAAGGGGACAAAAGTTGTAGAATTTGAATTCCTTGTTCTGAAGCATTCTGCTCTCCTTTTCTGCCTCTCCACTGAAGGCTAGTCTCAAACTGATTAAAATGCAACTTCAAAGTTGATTATTTCCTAAGTAACTTGGGGACATTTAGAGGGATTAATTGCAGTGCACATTGCATATAAATGTTGTGTTTATTTATTCTTAGAAGCAACATTTTGTAAACATTTAATACAAAATTAATAGAATCTCAGGTACCATTCCAACATTCATTTAATAATTGCCTACTGTATGTAGGGAGCACTGATCTAGGCCCTACTAATTAGTCCTCCAAATCTAGCAGGGATAGTATTGGAGTTGACCCTATCTGTGTTTATTTTGAGGAGGGAGTGCCGGGAGGATCAGGCTGATTCTTCTTTCTGAGTTCAAATCCAGTAGCTGACACTTGTTATTGTGTGGCCCTAGACAAGTCACTTAACCCAAATTGCCTCCGTTTTTTTTTTTTTTCTTCTGTAAAAAGAAATGAAGAAGGAAATAGCAAACCACTCCAGTACCTCTGCCAAGAAAACCTCAAACAGGATCATAAAGCATTAGATATAACAGAATAAAAAAAAAGTTGTTTATAAAATTTCTAGATCCAGATGTTTCTGATATATACTCTCTTGGAATTTATATTATCATGGGCTAGGTGTTGCAGTGGATAGGCAGAAGGACCTGAGTTCAAATCTGGCCTCACTTCCTCATTGAGGAAATCACAACCCCAGTTGCCTCGGCAAAAAGAAAAAAGAAAAAAAAAAAGAAGAAAGGAAGGAGGAAAAGAAGGAAGGAAGGAAGGAAGGAAGGAAGGAAGGAAGGAAGGAAGGAAGGAAGGAAGGAAGGAAGGAAGGAAGGAAGGAGGAAAAGAAGGAAGGAAGGAAGGATGGAAGGAAGGAAGGAACGATAGAAGGGAGGAAGGATGGAAGGAAGGATAGAAGGGAGGAAGGAAGGGAGGATGGAAGGAAGGGAGGATGGAAGGAAGGGAGGAAGGAAGGGAGGAAGGATGGAAGGAAGGAAGGAAGGGAAGAAGGAAGGAAGGAAGAGAGGAAGGAAGGAAGGAAGGATGGAAGAGAGGAAGGAAGGAAGGATGGAAGGAAGGAAGGAAGGAAGAGAGGAAGGAAGGAAGGAAGGATGGAAGGCAGGAAGAAAGGAAGGGAGGGAGGAAGGAAGGGAGGATGGAAGGAAGGGAGGATGGAAGGAAGGGAGGAAGGAAGGGAGGAAGGATGGAAGGAAGGAAGGAAGGGAAGAAGGAAGGAAGGAAGAGAGGAAGGAAGGAAGGAAGGATGGAAGAGAGGAAGGAAGGAAGGATGGAAGGAAGGAAGGAGGAAGAGAGGAAGGAAGGAAGGAAGGATGGAAGGCAGGAAGGAAGGAAGGGAGGAAGGAAGGAAGGAGGAAGGATGGAAGGAGGAAGGATGGAAGGAAAGAAGGGAGAATGGAAGGAAGGAAGGGAGGATGGAAGGAAGGAAGGAGGATGGAAGGAAAGAAGGGAGGATGGAAGGAAGGAAGGGAGGATGGAAGAAAGGAAGGGAGGATGGAAGAAATGAAGGGAGGGAGGAAGGAAGGAAGGATGGAAGGAAGGAAGGATGGAAGGATAGAAGGAAGGATGGAAGGAAGGAAGGGAGGATGGAAGGAAGGAAGGATGGAAGGAAGGAAGGGAGGATGGAAGGAAGGAAGAAAGGATGGAAGGAAGGAAGGAAGGAAGGAAGGAAGGAAGGAAGGAAGGAAGGAAGGAAGGAAGGAAGGAAGGAAGGGAGAAAGGAAGGATGGAAGGGAGGAAAAGAAGGAAGGATGGAAGGAAGAAGGAAGGATGGAAGGAAGGAAGGAAGGAAGGAAGGAAGGAAGGAAGGAAGGAAGGAAGGAAGAAGGAAGGAAGGAAGGAAGGGAGAAAGGAAGGATGGAAGGGAGGAAGAAGGAAGGAGGAAGGAGGAAGGAAGGATAGAAGGAAGGAAGGATGGAAGGGAGGAAGGGAGGGAGGAAGGAAGGGAGGGAGGAAGGGAGGGGGAAGAAAGGAAGGAAGGGAGGGAAGGAAAGAAGGAAAGAGGGAGGGAAGAAGGAAGAGAAAAGAAAAAGAAAAAAAATTATATTAGGATAAAAGTTGTTTCTTTGAACTTGAAACAGTTGGTACATCATAGCATAAAATCCTAGTGCTTTCCCTAAGTTCCATTCAAAGACTTTCTGATGTTCCATTTCAGTCTCCACATTCAGAAAAAATTCTCCTTTTCTAAGACATAACAGTAGTCTAAGAACAGGACAAAAGAAACATAAATCCAAGTACTTACACTCGATTTGGAGCAGACTCTGGCTTCTATTGCTGCCTTTCTGTGCTTTACTTAGATAAGCATTAATAATGGAGATGAAATGGTTGGCTGTGACTATTTGACTAAAACACAATGTGGAGTTTTAAAGGAAAACACAGAAGGTTGCTCTTGACTATATTTTAATTCAAGTGGATAAACCTTAAGTATTCTCTTCATAAACTTTTCCCACTCCACCAAAAGTTATCCCCTCATCCTTATGTGATACTTCTGCTATACTGTCTTTTACTATTCAACTGGATCCTGGAAAGGGTATGTGTGTATGTGTGACTGTGTGTCTAAGTGTCTCTGTGTGAACATGTGTGTCTATGTGTATCTGTATGTATGTGTGAATTGTGTGCATGTGTGTGTCTGTGTGTACAATGTGTGTACAAGAGAGCAAGAGATTTTCATAAAATCATAGTATTTAGAGTGAGAAGGAATTAGGTCTGCTCTTCCTGAATCCCAGATTCTCAAAGCTTGATGTGATCTCAGGTGACATGGAGTCCAGCCTCTTAAAAGTTCCTTCCACTTTTTTTTCATTTTCATAAATGAATAAAAGGAGATGTAATAAGGTGGAGCTAGTGACCAAAGGTCATATAATCAATGAGTCAATTAATCAATAAATAAGCATATATTAAACAACCACTATTTCCCAGGAACTATGCTCAATTCTGAAAGTACAAAAATAAGCATGTCACTCCCTGCCCTCAAAGAATCTACAATCTACCAGAATATATGCAAATGTATACAAAGCAAGCGATATACAGAATAGAAAAAATATTAATAAGGAAAAATAATTAAGATAATCAAATTTCTAAGGTAGGTTCTCTGCCTCAAAATATAATTTCCTTGTAGGCAAAGATTATTTCATTTTTGTTTATGTTGCTATCATTGAGTCACTTTCAGTTGTGTTCAATGCTCAATGATTATATTTGTGGTTTTCTTGGGAAAGATACTGGAGTGAATGCCAGTTTCATTGCAGAAAACTGAGGCAAACAGAGCTAAGTGAGTTGCTCAGGATCATATAAGTGATAAGCATCTGAGATCAGATTTCAACTCACAAAGATGAATCTTTGTGACTTCTAGGCTAGTACTCTATCCACCATGCAACTAGCTATTCTAGCACCTGGCAAACAGTATAACCATGATAAATACTTGTTGATTGATTGCATTTTCCAGAGTTATAGTTAGCTCTTGTAGATCCCAGGGCAAGAACCACTTCAAAATATATTACATGGATTTCAGGACCATTGACTGTCTGGGACAGGCATCCTAGGACACCGTTAAGTCCCCAGGTGTGAGGCTATTAAAGGAATAGGGATGGATTGTGGACAGCAAAAGATGGGAAGAACATCTGAGAGCCTCCTAGCTTAACTAATTATTCCAATTAATCACTAAGTCCAGTTGTTCTTGGTCACTGAAGGAGTGCAAATATTGAGAATGTCATCTAAATATCAGCAAATAAGGGCAAGGTCCAACTGGTCCTACCCTTGTTCTGGCTTTGACTATCTCTATTATGATTGAGTCACTTTACCTCTCTGAGACTCAGGTCCCTAACCTGGAAAATGAAATGTTTATGCTACATGACCTCTAAGGCCACTGGGTTTGGAGTCAAGAACACAAGAACACGAGAGACATTTATTAGCCGTGTGAATTTGGACAATTTAATTTTTATCTTTGCATTTTCCCAACTGGGTCAGAATAAAGATATGGTTGGAGAATCACATTTTTTAAACATAAAAGAATTATAGTTACATATTGCCCTTTTAGATTTTCAAAAGGGACTGTGATTCCAGTAAGATTAAAAATCTTGAAAGTCCAGGGACAATTTGGTGGAAAGGGTAAGAATTTAGTGACTTGTATTTCCTTGTATTTATGATATTATTTATTTCACGATTGACAGAACAAGGAGCAGGAAGTCTCAACAGTGTCCCAAAATTCTAAGAAAATTAATTATCCCCAAACCTCTGAGACTCTTCTAGACTCTTTTTACTTTCTTTGGCAAATTAATCGTCTCTTCTTTCCAAGAAATTATTACTTGAGTGATTTGCATACTCAGGTGCAATGTTATACTGAGAGCATATCAGAAATTCCAAAAGATTTAAAACTTTAAAAATGGAAAGAGGGAAGGAGGGAAGGAAAGAATAAGGTAGGGAAGAAAAGAAGGAGGGGAGAAAAAATAAAGGGAAGGAGGAAGGAAGGAAAGAAAGAAGGGAAGGAAGGAAGAAAGGGAAGGAAGGGAGGGAGGGAAAGAGGGAGAGAGAGAAGAAGGAAGAAAGGAGGAGAAAAAAAATCAGTCTACTTAAAATCATTTACAGTAAATGGGGCTGAAATTTGTCACAAATTTGTTATTTTGAAGAAGAATAAAGAAGCCAGAATGGAGCCCCTGATCCAGAGAGTTTTTGGCTCAGAGTGGGGCAAATGATCCTGTGTTTGAGGTTAGGACTCTAACCTTCTGCATCCTGTCAGCAATGTTTGCCTATGTGGTGAGATGTGCTTTGGCATACATATCCTGAAGGATGTCAGTCAATATCACATTTTCTGACTGAGTCAAAGGTTGTTTCATGAATATCACAAGATTTCTTCTATATCTAGGAAAGATGGTGGGAAGAGTTCTCAGGGCAACTGAATTACTTTTATGGTCGTGGCCTGATCGTCTTGGATTTCACAGATCCTTTCCAAAGAAGATCTGGTGGTAGCAGTAGCCATTTTCTGCTTGAAAATTACAAAGCTTCTCCTTGATGTCATATTTTCCCTCTCAACTCTGATAATAAGACTGCAGCCTTTCTGGGTCAGATTCTTCAAAAGTAGTCATTCTGTCTGTTCACAGTCAGCCAAATTCATATGGAGGATAGTATGGGGAAGGTATAACCTTCAGATGGCCATAGTCTGACTCACACCATTTCCATTGCCCCTCATAAACTAGTGATACTAAAAGAGGTATACAGGGACAGCACATCCTGGAGGTCCACATACATGGATGGGGTATTGACATTGTCAAACATAATCTAGTTTGCTTTTCTCTGATGAGCCTCAAACCTAATCTTCTTAATCATCCCCCTCCTCTATACAGCCAACCAATGAAACATAATGTTCCGACCAGTATCTCAAACACTATTCTGAATCCTTACCGCCAATCCTTACTGATTACCACTTACCTGAATTGGTGGCTGGGACTCATTTGTATCTATAGCACATCTCCATATTATCTGGACAATATCACATTCAAAGAGATATTTCAGGATGATCATGTTTTGTTGTTGTTGTTTGTTTTGTTTTGTTTTGTTTTGTTTTTGTTTTTGTTTTTGTTTTGCTCTGGGACTCATTATCCACATAGTGATCCCTCCCTATCACCATATTCTGCCATGTGGAATACCCAGCAGTGGAGGAGAAGATAGTCTTATAGGAACTGTTGCCTACAGATGACCTTTGCTATTAGTCTTTGTCAACTGTGAGGACAGCAATATCATCATCTATAATGACAACTGAAGTGGCAAGTTTAAATCCTTAAGTCATAGAGAAGATGCTAAGGAAGGGGGCATATAATATATGCTAGACAGGGCAGCTCAAAGCTATATATTACCTATCTTTTGAAGAAGAGAAAAAGTAGAGAGGTCTTATGATATGTAAATTGTTGTTCAATCGTTTCAGTCAATACAGGCTCTTCATGACCCCATTTGGGGCTTTCTTGGCAAAGAGAATAGAATGGTTTCCAATTTTTTACTTTGGCTCATTTTATAGATGGGGATAATGAAGCAAATAGGGGTAAGTAACTGTGCAGGGTCACAGAGCTATAAAGTGTCTGAGATCAGGTTTTCTTGACTTAAAGCCTGCTGCTCTATCCACCGTACCACTCAAGTGGCCCAATAAATAGTAGTCACAACTAAAAATCAGATACTCACTCACTTACTATTGATTATAGTCTCTTACACTTTGTCTGGTTCTGGTTAATCTATGTAATCATTATTTAAAGTGCTGTTCGACTCTATTTCCTTTGTCAGATAAGATCATTGATCTTTAAAAAGTTTAAATGATGCTTCAAGCCACACTATCTTGGCAGCAGAACTGGAATCAGAAACGAAAGTTCTTATCCTGCAGCCTTCTCATCTAAGACTTAAATAGCTGGGAAATCTCTTCATTTCTTCCAAGATTCCACATTCCCCTTGTCTTCTTCTATGTGCAAGATATGAACTTTATCAATAACCTGATCATTTAATTATATTTTCTCCTTAAAGGCAACCGATCGAGAGCATGATCCGATAACATACGCTATCGAGAATGGAGATCCTCAACGAGTTTTCAACCTTTCAGAAACGTAAGTAAAAATGCTTATTCAACTGGATTTGCAGCTTTATTCATTCATTCATTTGTTTGCCATTTAACAGGTAGAAAATAACTTGAGTTAGAGAAGAGGCTCCTAATCAGCCGTCAGCTGTTGTAGCTTTTCCCGCTTACATGGTAATGAGAGCTCAGAGAATGGTATTGAGCTCAGCAATCATACACGGGGGACTATTTATTTATTTTAAACATTTTATTAGGTAAAACTCACTGAGGTGGAAACGTTCCATTTGCAGCCATGACCTGGGATTAATTATATCCCTTTAAAGTTGTCAGCTATTCATAACAACAAGGGCACTTCAGCTGAGAATAGCCTGGCCTTAAAAATGTTTCATTAAAAAGTGAGTTTTGTTAACTAAAATTTATTATACATATATTTAAGATTTCACTATTCACAGGTTGATTTTCTATTAACCAGATTTTCATCAGCCTCCGTAGCTTTTTAACTGGGGGATTGAAAGTAGGAAAACAGTTACATGAAAAGCAGGAAGGCTGAATGGATGGAGGACAAACCTTGGAGTAAAGGAGACCTGGGCTCTGATAGATTGGTTGTTTTACTCTGGGCAAGCCATTTGCATTCCCAATAGCCCTAGCAACCTTTTAAGATTGTAAACAATTGAGCAGCTGCCAAACTATATAGTTTCTTCACTGGGAATTCTGTACCACAATGAAATCATTCACACATGCCTTTATTATGTTATTGTATGTATGTACATATATAGAGCTATATTTATACACACATATATGCACACCTATATACACACATGTGTGTATCTACATATACATGTGTGTAAGTATATACATACACACATGCTTCTTGTGCACATACAAATCTAATGTATTATATATTTCTATATGTGTATGTAAATAGAGATTATAAAGTCTAACACTTTAATTTTACATATAAGGAAACTGAGGCCAAAGTGATGAAATGATTTGAGAAATAAATAACAGAGTTTATATTCAAATCCATTCCTCTGATTCCAATTTTGCTCTTTGTGTTGATCAGTCTAAAAGATATGCCAATGTGTCATCATCACCACCATTGGGCAGTTAGATATATAGTAGAGTGCTAGCAATAGGATCAAGAAAACCTGAATTCAAGTCTGGCCTCAGATAGTTACAAGCTGTGTAGCCATGAATAAATCATTTAACTTCCATCTCCCTCGTTTTCCTCAAGTGTGAAAGGGAGATGATATTATTATATAGTTTTAATAAATGGGGGAGCTAAGTGGTATAGGACAAAGAGTCCTGGGCCTAAAGTCAGGAAGACTGATCTTCATGAATTCAAATCTGGTCTCAGTCACTAGATTGTGTGACCCTATGCAAATCACTCAACACAGTTTACCTCTGCAAAATGAGCTGGAGAAGGAAATGACAAATCACTTCAATATCTTTATCAAGAAAACCCCAAATTGGGTTGCAAAAAATTGGACATGATGGAAATTAGTGAACAATAAAGAACACCTGGCTATTGTGAGTTTCTAATGAGGTAGTATTTATAAAACATTTGACACAGGTCTGGTAGAAGTTTCATAAATAATATATTTCCTTCTTACTTCCCACCCTGCATGCTTTTGACACTGAAAAGCTTGTAAAGCATTGGTATATAATCTCATCTGAGTCACAAACCATCAGTAAAGTAGGTGCTACAAATCTTTCCATTTAACAAATGAGAAAAATGGAGGTCAGAGAGCTGACATGTCCATAGTCACACATCTAGTAAATGTCTAAGGTGAGATCTGAATCAATGATTTTTGCCCTCCAAGTCCAGTGCTCTTTCTGCTATTTTATATTGTATCAGAAGTCCACATACTATGCATCTGTGTGCCATCTAACTCAAGGCCATTGAGATCCTTGAAGATCTAGGTATAGGGACTATTTCTCTAAACAATGTATAAGACACAAGATGCCTAAACTATTGGATCTTTCTCCACAGATCTTCGGTGTTGAGTTTATAGGGTTAAACACTAGATTGCTAGAAAGAGTTGGAGAGCTGCTTTTCCAAAAGAATTGTTGTGGTATTTATTAGCTAGTGATAAATAAAGTCATATTCTACCTGAAATTAAATAATTTGGGAGAAATCATTACTCATACAACTAAGAATTTAAGTCTCATGATTGATAGTTTACTAAATATCACAATCATCAGTCAGAAAGACACTAATCATAAAACTATATTAAAAACCCATATCTGCTCAAGAATTAGATCTCATTCTTCTGTAGCACATAGAAGAACTCAGATATCCTTGAACATTTAGGTTATATCAACAAAGCAATTTCCTGAGAAATATGGACATTCAATATGGAAAGGATTTATTAAAGAAAGCTTTGTCCAGGGACCACTAAAATTAGCATGGATCCATTTATCTGTATGGATTTGGATGAGGGGCTGCCTGAGGGCAGAATGATAAACTTGATGACTTCCCAAAGTCCTTTTTCTCCTTAGATAGAAATGTTTTCTCACCGTTTATCTTCACTGGCAGCTTTGTTTCCTTCCACTGATGGCTAATTCATTTTATATAGTTTATTTTGCAAGTTCATAAGCACTTCATTCTATCTTCCTTCCTAAAAATATGGTTGAGCATCTGAAGGCTTCATGAAGTGATAAATTGTCTATCCTGAAAATGTATTAGTTTTCTACTTTCTTAATTTATATGATCTTGAAAGAGGCAGCCCAGGTGAAGTAGTAAATGACCTTAAGCAAGATGAAAACAATGAGTTGACAGGTCTTATAGTACCTGTAAGAAAATACCCACTAGAAAATTGTGTATATGTATGTATGTATGTGTGTATGTGTGTGTGTATGTTTGTGTTGCTATGATCTAGACCTGCTAAGCTGGAAAGGTTTCAAGTAAAGGCCAACTGATGGGAAAGTGTGTTTGTCACCTGACAGTTAATTCTCATGGGTCCCATCACCAAGTTGGCAACAAACTAATGGATTTGCCAACCATGGAAAATCAGAACAACCATCTGCTAAGTTTTTTCACCATCAGAAATCGCAAGCTCTCAAGGTCATATTCAATTATCCGTATGTCAGCTCTCATCAAGGAAATTTTCAGAATATTTAATATCTATCAATTTTATTTTTCTCTTTGATGTTTTAAAACATTATACACACATGCATATACACACACATACACACATGCACATATACATATACCCATTTGATCAGCTTCTCACATGGCTGGGTCTTTTGTACCCTTGGGTGATCAGGAAAGGACATCAATATAGGCAGTCAATAGAGAAATTACTTGGGCTCTGTTCCATCCCTGAGACAACTAATCCCCAGATTCACCAATTTTTTCAGGGAAAATTTAGGCTTGTTTGGATTGAAAAGAGATGTTGGTCATATTGTATACATATCTCTTTCTCTAAAATGTAATTCTTTAAACTGGGGATTAAAATGTTTCTCAAGTGATAATTTTTTGGAGGAAACATACCAATATGGACTTGAAGGAGCATTTGAGAGTCATCTGACTTTTTAAAGGCTTTCTTAGCAGCTTGAGGGGAAAAAAAAGTAGCCTTAATCTTGAATATAATTTTGTTGGGAGTTGGAATTTAGAAACTCAAGACTTATGTTGTCTATCTGTGATTTAAATCCATAAAGGGGTGATTGTATTTTTTCTCAACTCCCTAGGTGAACTTAACTACAGTTTTATAGCCCAAAGGCTGCATAAAAATATTCATTCAACATGAGGATGACAAGTAATATCATAAAACATAAAAATAATAAAAATTATAATTAAATCAACGAGAACACATAGAGAAATAGGCCTTATTTGAGAGAAAACTTATATTGAAAATATCTACTACGGTAAGCCAAGACTTTTCCTATATTCAGCAAGGCCACTACTTTTATTTCCTCTTTTCAGGAAATATTTTTAAGTCATTTTTATTTTGAACCGATTTTAAGTTGCCTTTTTTGTAATAAAAGAAAAGGAATAACTAAATTATCTAGAATTGGGTCATATCAAAAGAAAAGGAGAATATCTCTTGAGCAACAAGTGATGAAAAACTCTGACTCTTTCTTTAAAAGATACGTAATGAGAAGGATAATAAGGAGGAAACACTTGGCATTTATTTTAGTAAAATTCCCTCATAGTAGATAAAAAAGAATTGATTAGCCATGAAACTAGAAGAAGGAAAAAAAATACATGAGCATATATTAGCATTTCTCCTTTCCCCAATCATTTGCCTACTTTTTGATTCATCATTAGATTCCCAGGCAACAGGAGGAGTCTGTTTTCAGGGGAACACCTGAGCCAGATTTGGAGAATGTCATTCTCTTTGTGGCATTGAATTCTTTGACCATAATTAACCATGAAAGAAAAGAAAAATACAAAATGGTCTTGAGTCCTATGGCCCTTTTCTATTGCCATAATATCATAACAGAGAGATGGAAGGAAAGGGCATATCTTGTCTGTAATCACATATTTTCCACCATATATAAACTTGTAACTTAGTGATTGATACTCTAAATGTATGATTCTTGTCCAATGACCAAAGAATAGGCGTCCTCTGGAAGGAAGTGAATCACACTGATATTAACAGTTTAACTATAAACAAAATAAGCTAACAGAAAATATGTTGTAACTGATAAGGAAGGAAGACTTAATCTCTTAGAAAAGCAAATAAAGGAGTTGCAAGATTTGGCTTTTTTATGAGTCCAAAGGCAATAAAAATTCTATTTCATGTGATATTTGGTCATCTTATGTATATCATGTAAAATATCTATTGCAAAGGATAATGAAAAGCTCAGGTTTTCCCCACTAAATGAATATAGGTTTTAATATTTGGGGATCTTAGCAGGAAGGTAGCTATAAGTGAGGATATTATATATATATATATATATATATATATATATATATATATATATAATATATATATATATACACACACACACATATATCAATATGTATACAGATAAATGTGTGTATTTGAAAACATTAAATGAAGAGTAATGAATAGAACAAGATTTACAGAATAGGCATAAGTTTTATAACTCTGTCTTGAATATTGTCTTTGAGAGACAAAAACATAAAGTACTGGATATGACAGACACTACTGTACAAAATAAAAAATGTATTTTAATGAATATAAAAATTATTTTAATGGCCTAAGTGTATTCCCTTATTTAGATGCTTATGTAGCATCAAAATGAAAAAAAAAACTATAATAATAATACCTAGTATTTTATAATGCTTTAAAGTTTACAAAGCACTTTACAAATATGATCTCATTTTGTTCTCAAAGCAAACTTGCAATGTAGGTATTATTATTATACCCATTTTACGCTCAAGTAATCTGAAGCACACTAAGTTTAAGTAACCTGTGCAAGGTCATATAGATCATTTAAAACCATTTATGAACTCAGATCTGCCTAACTCAACAACTGGTCTTTTATCTATTGTGATGGCTAAAAGAAACTCCCATAATTTCATAAGGAAGTTTTAATTATATAAATCCATTATCTTAATCACTAGCTATGAAGATACCACAAATCATTTCACCTACTGAAAACTCAATTTGCTAAGCATAATTATAACAAGTAATGTCAACACTGGATAAAAATACAAATATATTTACACTATTTTATATAAGAGAATGAAGGTTGAAAATTACATGCAATAACACTTCATAAAACATACCAAAACATGGGGGTTAAATTATATCAAGAAAGTTTATAGAGGAAAACAATTAATCAATTATTCTAGGGAAGATTAACTTGGAAACCATAAATTGATGTTTATAATGGGGGTAGAAAGGACACTATAAAGAATGAAAATCATGGAAATAGCTAGACTAGGTCATGTATATCCCAAGAAAGTTTGTGCCACAGCTAAGAAAATGGTGAGAGTATTCAGGTTAGTTAGTCAATAAGCATTTTATTAAGTATCTATTAGCTGCCAGTAACTGGACTTAGCACTGGGGACACAAAGAGGGGCAAAAAAACCTCATTCTTACTGTCAAGAAGCTTAGTCTAAAGACAACAAGAAAATGACCATGCAAATACAAAATATATAGAAAATAGATTCACCAAGCATATAAACAGGGAGAGATAACAAAACATGTAAGAATTTTATATATTTAAATTATAAAAAAGTTAAGCAGTTAGCATTACCAAATATTAGCTTATATACCTTCATTTTCATTTACATATTTTATGAAAATAATATTTACATATATTTAATGTAGATATTAGAAAAAAACTTCATTCTAGAATAAATGACACCTTTATTCTCATACTATAAGAAATATGTAGCACACAAGTACCCACTGTATTGATCTTTATTGATTATAAAAAACAAAACAAAGCAAAGCATTTTATCTATTAGAAGAAAATGCATTCTAATCTTTCCTCTAAAAAGATGTCACTTGTACATACTCCAAAATTCATAATAACACTCAAAATTTAGCCACATATATAACTTTATTTGAAACCTCATCATTCGTATCATCAGATGAGATATAAAACAGGAAGAAAGATGCTAGCCAAACTATTTCAGAGGTGCACAAGTTGAAAATGGATTTCTGATCCATGGTGAAGTTAGCCAAATACTGTTGTTTGCTGATGATATTGGGATGGGGACATCAAAATCCCAGAAATCTCAGATTTTTTTTTTTGAATGAGATCCATAAGCAATGAAAACACTTTGGCCTAACCATCCAGCCACAAGAAACTATAGAATTTCTATTGTTTTGCCTATGATAAATCATTAAATGGTAAACCTAAATAGCCCCTCTAGTCACATACTTATCTCAGATGATGAAAATGAACACTATATGGAGCATAGCATTTAAACATTTTTAAAAGAGTAGGCTGGATTTGTTTTAACTAATTATTTATTTTTTAAATATTCCTAAACTTCTCTCTGAATCAAACATCTGTCTTTTAATTCCAATACTCTTTAGAGTTGGATTGTAATGGCAAGTCATGGAACAATATAATCTCTAAAGAATTGAAAATGAGTATTACTGAGAGGACAATAGAGAAGCTCATGGCTTATGAGTGTATGTTTTTTTTTATCTTTCTTATTTTTTTAATAACTTTTTATTGACAGAACCCATGCCAGGGTAATTTTTTTACAGCATTATCCCTTGCACTCATTTCTGTTCCGATTTTTCCACTCCTTCCCCCAGATGGCAAGCAGTCCTTTACATGTTAAATAGGTTACAGTATAACCTAGATACAATATATGTGTGCAGAACTGAACAGTTTTCTTGTTGCACAGGGAGAATTGGATTCAGAAGGTAGAAATAACCCGGGAAGAAAAACAAAAATGCAAGCAGTTTATAGTCATTTCCCAGTGTTCTTTCTTTGGGTGTAGCTGCTTCTGTTCATCCTTGATCAATTGAAACTGAATCAGTTCTCCTTATCGAAGAGATCCACTTCCATCAGAATACATCCTCAAACAGTACCGTCATTGAGGTATATAATGATCTCCTGGTTCTGCTCATTTCACTTAGCATCAGTTCGTGTAAGTCTCGCCAGTCCTCTCTGTATTCATCCTGCTGGTCATTCCTTACACATCAATAATATTCCATAATGTTCATAAATCACAATTTACTCAAACATTCTCCAATTGATGGGCATCCATTCATTTTCCAGCTTCTAGCCACTATAAACAGGGCTGCCACAAACATTTTGGCACATACAGGTCCCTTTTATGAGTGTATCTTACAGCACATAACAACAAAAACCAAAGAAATGCCTATATCAAAAGCACATCTTAATGAAAAAGAATATGAACTTTTCCTGTGAAAAGAGCAAGAGCTAATTGGCAATTGCCATCTTCCTCATTCTCTACTGAGATTCTTATAATGTCAAGATAAAGTGCAGGCAACTTCTAAAATGATGGGTAAGGCATGAATGGGTTGAAATGTGTGGACTTTGAGGATATTTATACTTATGAGATCACAGTTCCATTGGAGTATTGATTTTTAGATCTCTTAGTTGCCTATTTTGTAAATTGACCAATAAATCTCACAATCATTGCTTAGCTTTTAATACTATTTATGACTTTCTTTTGAAATATAATTTTAGCCTTTGATATTTCAAATCTCTTCAGTGACATAATTGATCCAAACATCACTGCTAAGAACCAACTCTTGGAATGAGATTTTTTAGTTATTTGAGAGTAGTGTCTTTCATAATTTCCTTCTAAAATGTTTCCAATTAAAAATACCCAATTATATTAAGTTATTCTGCTTGTGGATTTTAGAGGAAAGAAGTTTTTCTATTAAGTCTTTGGACTTGGGTCCAATAGTACAAAAAGCCACCAGTAAATTAAGAATTATTTTACTTTTTTCTATACATCCACAACCCCCCAGTTGGTTATTCTTTAAAACATAGATTGAATTTATTGAGATTTGTTACTACCAGAATGTGATCTGTATCTGAACAATGTCATTACCATTTTTTAATCCATCATTTTGGAATGTTATCACCATTGGAACATTCAATGTTCTTGTGTATTTATTTAGTTAATATGATAATTTTCCATTTTTAAATTATATGAGCATTGTCAGTAGCCTATTTCCTCCAAATTTTCCAAACCATGATCATACTAAATGCATATCAGATCATATTTAGATTTTTATGTCCAATATCAACTCTGAAATTTAGGAGAAAAAGCTTATATAGAAGTGCTTTCAAAAAAGAAAGATCTATAATTGCTAAATAGTTGTCAAACACACTTAGGAAATTCACAGAATCATATAATTTCAGAGTTGAGAATGTATGTTTATCATCATCTAGTTGAACAAATATCTAAAAAAAAAAAAGGAATCTCCTCTAAAATATACCTTTTACAGGCTATGTCTACCATATGCCAACTTTTCATTTTCAAATAATAATGATAAATAGCTAGCATTTATATTATACTTTACACATGTTTTCTCATTTTATCCTCTAAATAATCCTGAAAGGTAGGTCTCATTTCACAGAGGAAGCTGAGACAAAGATTATGTGATTTGCATAGGATCATATAACTAACAAGTATGTGAAATTAGTTTTAAACTCTGTCCCTCACCTGTATGTGCCAAAATGTTTGTGGCAGCCCTGTTTGTAGTGGCTAGAAACTGGAAATTGAATGGATGCCCATCAATTGGAGAATGGCTGGGTAAATTGTGGTATAGGAATGTTATGGAATATTATTGTTCTGTAAGAAATGACCAGCAGGATGAATACAGAGAGGCTTGGCAAGACTTACATGAACTGATGCTGAGTGAAATGAGCAGAACCAGGAGATCATTATACACTTCGACAACGATATTGTATGAGGATGTATTCTGATGGAAGTGGATTTCTTTGACAAAGAGACCTAACTGAGTTTCAATGGATAAATGATGGACAGAAGCAGCTACACCCAAAGAAAGAACACTGGGAAACAAATGTGAACTATCTGCATTTTTGTTTTTCTTCCCGGGTTATTTTTATCTTCTGAATCCAATTCTCTCTGTGCAACAAGAGAACTGTTCAGTTCTGCAAACATATATTGTATGTAACATATACTGCAACATATCTAACATATATAGGACTGCTTACCATCTAGGGGAGGGGGTGGAGGGAGAGAGGGAAAAATCGGAACAGAAGCGAGTGCAAGGGATAATGTTGTAAAAAAATTACCCTGGCATGGATTATGTCAATATAAAGTTATTATTAAGTAAAATAAAATATTTTTAAAAAGGAAAAAAAAACTCTGTCCCTCTGATTTACTTCCAGTTTTCCATCCATTATGATATCTCATTGCCCTTACTTCAACACAGACACTATATTTCCCCCAGTCAGAGCAAGAAATCAGCTGACACATTAGGATAAAATCAAGAGAGTCAAAAGTAGCTTTGGGATAGAAGTGAAAAAATAAAATAAAATCAGAGTCAGGAAGACAAGGTTTACTTCTCACACTTAGTTGCATGACAGGTCAGTTAACCTCTCTCAGTCTCCATTTTTCTGGAGATCCTAAAATTATTGGTATTGCCAATATTATATTTTGAGGAGAATCAAATTAAAGTGGTGAAAGTTCTACCTAGCCATATATGGTGGTAATAATGAAATTCTGATGTAACTCAAAGAAATGCAGACATTTGTCCTAAGTCACAGAGCTGGTAAGTAGGCTAGAAGTTGCAACCAGGTTTCTAGATTCCATGTCAAGAACATTTTCCCCACATAAGTTGGATATCAGTATTCTTCTCCAGAAAGGAAATCTAAACCTATCTATGTGTGCAAAATGGAAAGTTTTACTAACATTTCCTCAATGAAATTAATTGTAATCATTATAGACTCTTCTAACAATATGTATGTTTTTCCTGTTGACTTTTCTCTCCTACTAGTACTGGAATTCTTACCTTGGGAAAAGCATTGGACAGAGAAAGCACAGACCGCTACATTTTGATAGTCACTGCTTCTGATGGCAGACCAGATGGGGTAAGTGAAATTCAAGTGAATTTGCTTTAATAAAAAACTTAAAGTTATTTTTTAATAGCTGTTTTATGTTGAGAACCTGCTGGAATTATGGACATGTTTCTCCATCTTGTGATCACTTTATGGCTTGAAACAAGGCAGGGAAAGCCCAAATACTATTTGGAGAGCTGCCATTTTGAAAATACATCTCTGAAATCTTTAGACTTATGGCAGGTGGTATGTCATATTGGTGTGCCTATAGATAGATAGATAGATAGATAGATAGATAGATAGATAGATAGATAGATGAATTGGAGATACTGTCAGATTAAAGATGGTAGCATTTGGGGAGGAAAGTCTGATAAAGGTGATTTAATGTGAAATCCAGTACTATTTATTATGTACCAACAATCATAGTGACTCAATTTCTCTATGCTACTTCTGGAACATTGTATATGCACACTGGTTCTGGCCAATAATTAGCATCTTTTCATTGGGACTGAATCTTTCCTAACTTGCTCATGAGTGTCATAAATTTTGAGAATATGGGATCAACTTCATGCTCCAGTTACGCATGAAAGGAAGTTTTCAATTGAAGGAACTGCAGGGAAACTCTAAAAATTACTCTGGAATGAAGTTTTAGTTCCCTTATCTGAACATCTAAATAACAGCTTTTTGTGCTTCACCACTTTGAAAAAAAGTTATAACCAAGGCTAGGCCAGTACAGAACAAAGTTATTCTCACTTCCAATAGCAATCTTTCTAAATCATCTGGACTATTTTTACAATTCTAGAATTTATACAGTCCTTACTAGATGTCAGGTATTTTGCAAAGCTCTTAAAAAAAATTTAACTTAGCAAAGGGCTTTGAGTATAGGTGGTTGAAACATGCTTTCTTTTAAATAATTAAATTAAATTTAGTTAGGTTGTTGGAAGTAATATTAATCATAGCCTCCCCGTAGCCATTCATGTGGCATGAGTATCTATACATTAATTAAACTACAAACCCCATATGATGGAATGTCTTGGAATCATACCATGAGTTTTAGGATCCATAAAATGATGAGATCGACTTTAAGAGAAATGGTTAAAATAAAATGGAGAATCTCTCTCTTTTATATATCCAATACCCTTTTCAATATTATATGCCTATAAAAACACATGGAAAACTCAAAGGGAGTTTTGAGAAGGAAATAATTAAAGAAATGAAAAACATGACTTATGGTGAAAGGTTAATGGATAACTTGACTTGGCACTGACTGAGAGGGAAGATACCAGCCAGAAAGAAAAGAAGGAGGAGGGAGTCTTTGGCTCAGAACAAAGAGATATAATTAGAATGGAATAAAATTAGGGAGGAACATTGATGTGAACCATCCAGAGAAAGTCATGATTATGAGAAATAGATTATAAAACAGAAAGGGAATAACAGCTCCACTACTAAGAATATTTTAATCATGGACATTAAATGAAAAAAAAACAGTATTATGAAGAACAATATTCCATGGGCAAAAATTAAGGAAGATGAATTAGTCTATTAAATACATTATTCATGCATCCATCTAGGAGCTAGTTTTCTTAGACCATAAGAAAATTTGAAAATTCCCTTTGAAACTGAATTATTTCATCTGGTGAGGTTTTGTAATCTTTCTGCCATATTCTTCTAACTCCTAATTTTGACCTTAGAGTCTCATTTTGTCATTATTTGGACTCTGATGACTCCTAATGAGTGTTCACAGCAACTGTTTCTGTTTTGGCCAGAAACCCTGAGGGTTTTCCTTTCCTGGATTGATTTTTTGACTAGGTAAAAGAGGTCATTCTTTGCCTCAGTTCTTACTTTTCCTTAATCACTTGGAAGTTGCCTCAGACACACTGAAACCTGTTAAAGAACTTAGCCTAAAAAGGTCAAAGCATCCAATTACATCCAAGGCCAAGTCCATTTGTCCTGATCTATATCTTGTCATTGGACCAAGATGACTTCAGAGGAAAGAATAAGACTAATGAGTTTTCATTCCCCTACCTCAGTTAAATCCAATTCATTTGCAAGTAATAACATCACTTTCCTGATACCATGGTCCTTTACAAGAAGGGAGGAAAAAATAATGTTATGACCAAAGATATTTGTATTCATTGGCCTGTTTATAATCAGAAGAATTATCATCAACTTTCTCTCAAAAAATAAACAAATTTGACCAGTTCTAATCCATCCTTATTTCAATCATTCCTATGTCAATTTAAATGATAGAATGATCAACAATCACTAACTCAGAGATGTTTGAAAACAAAGCTGTCATTAAGAACTCAACTTTGAGATATGTTCTTAATGAAAGTGAATATCTTCACACTAATCTATAATTATGTTTGAACATAGCACCCATTCCAGCATGTAGCTATAGTTCAAGGATTAATCATCTGATGGGAAGTTAAAGCCAGATTCTCAATTGACTGATGAGGAAACCCTTTTAGGGTTTGGGAAGCCATATAGGGAGTGAGTAGAAGAATTGGAATTTCACCCTGGATTATCCCATTCAAAATCTGTGACTTTGTCTTGAATTTAAGAACCTACTTTTAGAGGTAAAATTAGTAATTAATTTTTCCATTCATTTAATAAATTTAACAGCAAAGTTAAAAGCAAATATCTGTGAGTGTTGGGGTGTTGGGCTATATAGTAATCATCACCATGTTACTAAAAATGTGAAAGCAGAAAAAAATATTTATCTAAGGCACTGAAGGACAACAGCAAAAAAAAGTAGCTCCAAAGATGTTAGAGAAGTATGCTAGGTGACTGATTTTCTCCTTTATTCTTCCCAGGCCACTTGTGAGTCTACAGATCTTAGTTTACAGGTTTATAGAGCACAAACCATGGTGGATCTTGGAAAGCACTGATGTTTCCTTTTTGAAATTTCAGAATCAGAATAGTAGCACTTTCATAATGCTTCCATTGTATGGTGAAAATTTATCAAAATTTATCAAAAGAACATATCATTTTTTTCATCAGCACTGATTGGCTCTGTACATATGCTTGAACTTTCTGAAATAATAATTTATTTTTTGGACAAATAAGTCTTGGCACACATTCAGCATTGACAAGCCATTTTCATAGGAATGACATACTAGACAGCTTCTGAGAATTTGCTTAAAGATGATACATATTTAGTAACCTTGAGAGGATACTATTACCTGAGCCTAATTATTAGAAATGCTAATAATTATCATGAAGATAGACTTGGAAAAACAACTACCATTATTAAGGATTCTACCAAAAGCTAGAATATTTTTTAAAAATATCCTTTTAAGTATAGTTAGCTAATAAGTTAAAATCAGTTATGACCTTAAGGAAAACTATTAGCTCAAAGTATAAAAAGAAAGAAGTATGGTTCATTATATTTGAGGCATTGTTCACCTTGTGAAAGCAATCTCCCAAAACAAGAAATACAATAAAATAATTGAGACATAGACAAGCCACACTGTTTTTGTTTTGTTTTATCTTTTGTTTTTTTAGGGGGTTTGTGACAATTAATGGGTTCAATTTTATGTTTTATGTTGTGATACTTCTCATAATTTTTTTTAATAGCTACATTCTATAACTGGTGCTAAAGTAGTAGGAGGAATGCAAGGGCATTACAGGCACTTGAGTTAGAAGTGAGCATCTCACATTTAACAATTAAAAAAAAAACCTGTATGTGCTGATCTTGAAAAAGCCATATTGGGCACCCCATAAAGGATTTCAAAAGAATTGTAGAAAAATTTGTCATTGGGAAAATATATACAATTAAGTGAATAATTTGAGAGCTCCACTGATATATTTATGATTTCAAAATAAAACAAGAAAGGTTGGTAGATTATGGTGTGAATTTGGGAATGATTATAGATAGCAGCTTCCCTGGATGAACAAGCATAGAGAGTAGAACAGAGTTCTTATCTGACATGAAAATGAGGTTAGTTTTTTTTTGTTTTTTTTTTTTTTCCCTCAAAAGGCACTGAAACCATTCTGAAGACATAACTGGGACAAATTACTAAGACTTGAGTTCTTCATGTATAAAATCTTAAGTATAAAATCCAGCCCAGTTAGGGGAAGGAAAAAACTTATTCTTTTTTAATTTATTGATGAGAAAACCAATATGGGTAATATAGAAGAAGGGAAATTATGCCAAAGTGAATCAATGTTGTATTCTTATTTTTTTTTCAATTTCATGTAGACACAATTTTTAACACTCACTTTTTTAAAATTGTTGAGTTCCAAAATATTCTCTCCCTCCCTTCTCTACTCGCTACCCAAAAAGATAAGAATTTTAATAAGGTTATGTATGTGGAATTACACGAAACATATTTCATCCAATAGTGCCATTACTGAATCTGTATCCCAAATAAATCAAAAAGGAGGGGAAAGGACTCATGTGTGCAAAAAATATTTATAGCAGTTCTTTTTGTGGTGGCAAAGAATTGTAAAAGGAGTGGACACTCATCAATGGCTGAATATATCATGGCATATGAAGGTAATTGGAATATTATTGTTCTATAAAACATGATTAAGCTGATTTTAGAAATGCCTGAAAAGATTTACATGACATGAAACTGAATGAAATAAGCAGAAACAGGAATACAGTGTACATAATGACAGCAAGAATATGAGTAGATCAATTATAAAAGACTTGGTTCTTCTCAGTGGTTCAGTGATCCAAGGCAATCCCAATAGACTTTTGATGGAAAATGCTATCTGCATTCAGAACAAGAACTATAGAGATTGAATGTAAATCAACATATATTATGTTCATTCCTTTTTCTGTTTGTTCCCCTCTTCTATTATTTTCCCTTTTCTTCTGATTTTTCTTTCCTAGCATGATTCATAAGGCAGTGTTAATAAAAATAAAGTTTCATGCTTAAAAAAACATATTTCCATATTATTCCCATTGTGCATGAAGAAATGGACCAAAAGGGGAAAAAACACATGAAAAGGATACAATGAAAATAGTAGACTTTGATTTGCATTCAGACTCAATCAGTTCTTTCTCTGGATTTGAATAGCATTTTTCATCATGAGTTCTTTGGAATTGTCTTAAATCATCATATCACTGAGAACTGCTAAGTTATTCTTGGTCGATCATCACACAGTATGGTTATTGTGTCCATTATCCTGCTAGTTCTGTTCACTTAACTTTGTAGCAGATCCTGTAAGTCTTTCCAGTTGTTTTTTTTTTTTCTTCTGAAATCTGCCTGCTTATCATTAATTATAGAACAATAGTATTACATTTCAAATGTCTAACCTTATTCAGCCATTTCCCAATTTATGGACATTTCCTCAATTTCCGATTCGTTGCTATCACTCACACACACACACACACACACACACACACACACACACACACAAATATGCTATAAATCTTTTTATACATGAAAGTTATTTTTCCCTTTTTTATGATTTTTTTTTTAGAGACTCACCTATTAGTGGTGTATTAGGTCAAAGTGTAAGCATGGTTTGATTACCCTTTATACATAGTTCCAAATTGTTCTCCAGATTGGTTGGATCAGTTCACAGTTCTACCAAGAGTGTATTGGTGTGCTGATTTTCCTGTATCCTTGAAAGAATTCATTATTTCCTTTTTTCAGTAACAATAGGCAACCTGACAGGTATTAAGTGGGACGTCAGGGCTGTCTTAATCTGCATTTTTCTAATTAATAATGATTTAAAATGGGCATTTGATATGACTATAAATAGCTTCTTTATCTGACAGCTAACTAGTCATATACTTTAACCATTCCTCAATATGACTTTGTGTAAAAATGATTTATAATTGTATTTATATAGTTCTCTAATTTGTCTTCACAGATAGACTCCTAAGTGTTTTATATTGCCTACAGTTATTTTAAATGGAATTTTTCTGTCTTCTCTTACTTGGTATTATTGGCAATACACATACACATACACCCACATACATACACACACATACACAATATTGGTAATTTGGTTTTCTTCTCTTTTTCAATCAAATTAACCAAGAGTTTATGTTATTGTTTTTTTTTTTTTATGAAAACAGTTTTTAGTTATATGTGCATATGTGTATACATAAACATCCTAGGATTCCCTAAAATATCACTCTATCATCTGCAAAGAACATTTCTGTTACCTCATTGCAAATTCTAACACTTTCAATGTTTTCAACTCTTATTTCTATAGCTAACATTTTTAGTACAGCTTTGAATAATACTGTTGATAATGTGCATTTATCCCTAATTTTACTAAGGCTTTTAGCTTATCCCTATATATTGCTAGTAATTTTAAATAAATACTATCAATTTAAGAAAAGCTTCGCTTATTTCCATACTCTCTAGTGTTTTAATAGGAATGGCTGCTATGTTTTATCAAAAAGCTTTTTATGCATGTATTAAAATAATCATTTCATTTCTGTTAGTTTTGTTATTGATATGGTCAATTAGGTTGATACATTTTATACTTTTGAACCAATCCTGCATTCTTGGTATAAATCCTATATAGTCACAGCATACAGGTCCTGGTGACATATTGCTTTAATCTTGCTAGCATTTTATTCATAAATTTGGCATCAGTGTTCATTATAGAAATTAGTTTATAATTTTCTTTCTCTATTTTGCTGTTTCTTTTTTGTTATCAATATTATATATATGCCATAAAAAGAATTTGGTAGGACTCCTTCATTGATTTTCCCCAATAGTTTAAATTGTATTGAAATTAATCATTCTATAAAGATTTGGTAGATTTTGTTAGTGAATCTTTATTGCCCTAGGGATTTTTATTTATGGTGTTTATTGAGAGTGTGTTAAATATTTTTCTTAATGAGGCTATTTCAGTATTCTATTTCTTTTTTTTTTTTGTTAATCTGGGCAATTTATATTTTCGTAAATATCCACTTCTATTAGATTGTCAGATTTATTGACATACAATTAAGCAAAATATCTTTTAATTATTTTTCTAATTTCCTCTTCATTGGTGAGGATTCACCCTTTTCATTTTTTGATAGTGGTAATATGGTTTTCTTCCTTTTTAAAATCAAATTAGCCAATGGCTTTTCTATTGTGTTGAGTTTTTTTAGTTTTATTTATTAGTTCAGTGAATTTCTTTCAGTTTTATTAATTTTTGTTTTGATTTTCAGGATTTCCAATTTGATATTTAATTGGGGAGTTTTAGTTTTCTTTTTTTGGAGCTTTTTAAAATATATGCTCAATTCACTGATCTACTTTTTTTTTTAATGAATGTAATCATTTAGAGATGTAAATTTTCCACAAAGCACAGCTTGGATTACATCCCCTAAATTTTGGTATGTTGTCTCATTTTGCCATTCTCTTTGATGAAATTATTGTTTTCATGATTTATTCTTTAACACACTCATTCATTAGGATTATATTATTTAGTTTCCAATTCATTTTCAATCACTTTCCAATGTCCTTTGTTAAATGTCATTTTTATTGTTTATGAACTGAAAAGAATGCATTTAATTTATTTCTGCCTTTTTGGCCCCAACTATGATTTTTTTTTTACTGCAATACATGGTCAATTTTTGTGTAAATGTCATATTCCACTAAGAACAGGTGTATTTTTTCTATCCCCATTAAGCTTTCTCCAGAAGTCTATCATACTTATTTTTTTTCTAAAATTCTATTCATCTATTTAGTTTCTTTCTTGTTTATTCTGTCATTAGATTTATCTAGTTCTAAGATGGAAAAGTTGAGCTTCCCTACTAGTATAGTATTACTCTCTATTTTCTCCTATAACTCATTTAATTTATCCTTTCGACATTTGTATATTATACTCTTTGGTGTATATATGTTTAGAGTTTATATGACCTTATTGTCTATGATACCTTTTAGCGATTTTTTTCTTTCATTAAATTAGCTCTATTTTTGCTATTGCTTTGTGAAAGATCATAACTGCTATTTCTCTCTCTCTCTCCCTCTTTCTTTCTCTTTCTCTCTCTCCTCTCTCTCTCTCTCTCTCTCTCTCTCTCTTCTCTCTCTCTCTCTCTCTCTATCTATCTCTTTCTCTCTCCACTCCCTCCCTCCCTCCCTCTCTCCCTCTCTCTTTTTTACTTCAGCCTAAGTATAATATATTCTGCTCCAGCTTTTATCTTTTCTCTGTGTGTGTCTCTCTGAAACAAATATGTTTCTTGTAAACAACATATCGTAGGATTTGTTTTTTTTTTTTTTTAATCTATTCTGCTATCAGCTTCTGTTTTGTGGGTGAGTTCTTTCCCTTCATACTCACAGTGATGATTACTGAGTATACACATTAACTCATTTCGTGTTTCTCTTATATCACTCTCATTCCTTTTCCTAATTTTTCTTCTACTTCTTTTATTCTTTAAAAAAAAAAAGATCCCTTTTTTTCATTTCTTCCAGGAAGACTTTTTTGTGGATGTGACAACTGTTCATATTTCCCTTTGACTTTTCATCTATGCTGGACTGTGCTCCACTTTTATTCCAGTGATTGGACCTTTCTTGCATTAGACCTTCTAACTTTTGTTGGTCTGGAAATTTGTTTCACACAGTTTTTTATGAGCTTTTTTGATTTGGAATTTATTTTGAACTAGGATGTAAAGTGGCTTATAGTTTGGGGAAAACTCCATCAACTTCCTACCTTTTCTCCACCATCTTTTCAACAACCTCTGAAAAAAATGTCTTTTTTTTTTAAAAATGATTCAGATTGTCTGCAACTATTTCTTTTCCTTCCAAATTGAACTTTTAATGCAAAACTAGCCAGCATCAAGTCCAGGCTACAACAGATGGGTTACAATTTGCATTATTGTTGAAAACATCCTAAGCAATGAGACCATAGACCAACCAACATATGTTTGTTGTTTTTTAATTACTCCAGTGGACACAGCTATAGATGGGGCTAAAACCTGAGGGAGGAGGGAAAAGTAAAAAGCCTGGAAGCCAAGTGCCAAGATCTTCTTAGGGGAAATGACTTTTTTCCATATATAATTTGTAATCACTTACAAATATGGGACACAAAATTATCAAAAAAAATGCTAGGTAGATATACTACATCCCCATTTTGTCCTATGTGTCAGAGAGAAGGGGTTCGGAGACTTTAATTTATCATTGCTGAGAAAGGACATGACTTTTCCTTTCAATTTCTGGAGCATTTATTTTTGTCTTAATCTTATATCTAACAGTATTGTTTAGTCCTATGTTCTCTGTGATGTCTGGTTGTTGGAAATATATCTTCAAAAGATAAATAACCTCACCAATGAATACTAAAACCTTCCCATTAAAAAAAAGAATGGTTTTGTCATTATAAGCTTGTTCTCTCTCATATATAACATGAAATCAGAATCCTTAGACTAATTAAAATTACCTATTTCTCTTAGGTGCACAGGTGATTGAAGGAGCTAATTATTCTTGGTATAAATAAAGTTTTATCATTGTATAATATTCAAGGAAAGGAGAGAGATGTGCCTATCTGAGATTCAGACAAAGGGAAATTGTATTTCTCATTGAGAAGTCCAGTAAATAAACAAACATCTAAGATTTAGGCAGGCAGATAGAGCTAATTTCTAACTCCAATTCTGACAACCTTAATTCTGATTTTAACTTAAGTGATGTAGAGGTGTATCAGTGAAGAAGTAAGGAGTGACAAAGAAAAAGGCATCTCCAAGCTGTGCCATTGTCTCCTTGAAATGCACTCAAGTAACCTGGATTTCAATGCTGCTTCAAGGTCTCTCCTTGTTATTGAGTACCATGACAGGCTTCAGAAATATAGAGTTCCTTAATAAAAAGGTATGCACCAAGCCTAATGAGTTAGATCACAGATTTGATTACAAATCAGGCTGGGTGTCAGGAGATAGGAAATACAAATGGCTAATATTTAATTCAAAAATCCCTTTGTCAATTTAACCAAAAGCAAGAAAAAAGCAAACAAGCTTTCACAAGGACAATGTTCTATTAAAATCTAAGATAGGAATGTGGCTCCCTTGCACATTTTACATTTTTCCTTTCAGTAAAGCATTTATTAATTGCCTACTAGGTTTAAAACATTATGTAACACCAGTTGAAAAAATGGCTTTGGGAGACACAGACAGCAACAATAGTAACTAATCCCTGATCTTGAAGAAATTATGTTTGAATGAAAGAAGGGAGGGAGGGAGGAAGGAAGGAAGGAAGGAAGGAAGGAAGGAAGGAAGGAAGGAAGGAAGGAAGGAAGGAAGGAAGGAAGGAAGAAAGAAAGAAAGAAAGAAAGAAAGAAAGAAGAAAGAAAGAAAGAAAGAAAGAAAGAAAGGAAGGAAGGAAGGAAGGAAGGAAGGAAGGAAGGAAGGAAGGAAGGAAGGAAGGAAGGAAGGAAGGAAGGAAGGAAGGAAGGAAGAAAGAAAGAAAGAAAGAAAGAAAGAAAGAAAGAAAGAAAGAAAGAAAGAAAGAAAGAAAGAAAAAGGGAGGAAGGAAGAAGGAAGGAAGGAAGGAAAGAAGGGAGAAGGGAAAGAAGGGAGAAGGGAAAGGAAGGAGGAAGGGAGGGAGGGAGGGAGAGAGGGAGAGAAGGAAGGAAGGGAAAAAGTATAAAATGATTACAATGTATAAACTGCTACATCAAACACTGGAGATACAAATAGAAAGATAACAACCCTAAATCTGAAGGAACTTCTGTTCTAAAGGAGAAAATGACATGTACAGCAGATGATTTTGCTGATTTGATGGGAAGGCCCAGTGGGGTCCTAAGGGGGAAGCAGCAGGCAGACAGTATAACATATTGTGTCATTTTCCATTCATCAAACAATATCAGTTTCTGGTGGTGAAGTAGTAGATGGTATTGAGTACTTTGGAATGAAAAAAATTGGGGGGGTTATAAATTGGGGCTGGTGAAAGTATAGAGGTCACTATGCAACTTAACCCTACATTGCGATTAGTGTTATTGTGCCAGGGATATTGGAATCTTCCCTGAAGGGGCTGCTGCTCTGCTTAATGGCCATGATGTGGGGGTTAAAAGTACAGACAGTATTGTGGAGGCTCAGCTTTCCCCCTATTGTTCCGTGTTTGCCTACTGATCTCACCAATGACAATAGTACAGTTGATTTCATAGGAACTGCTTGATTCCATCCACTCTCTCAAATATTCAGATTTCAGGCAATCAAAACAGTCACATACAATTTAAACAGACATTTCTAATATTTTCATCTTTACTGAATTACACCATTCCCAAACTTTGTAGCCATCAACTCCAAGAAAAAGTTGGCTGTTCCATTTGTAAATATTCCTTAGCTAGCTTGGTGCTTTCACTTGAAGTTTTGATCGACAGCACCATGAACTCTGGCTTGCTTAACAAACAGAACACTAGCAATTCAATTACAAACTCTATTCTGTGGATCAGCTTTGTGATAATGACCTTTGTGTTTTGTAAGACCCTGGATTCTTCTTTCTTCTTTCTTTTTTTATTTTTTGTCTTTTAATGAAGAGCTGTCATATGGAAGAGGGATTAAAGTTGTCCTATTTGTCCCCAAAAGGCTGAACTAGGAACATAGGATGTAAGTTACCAAGAGGAAATTTTATCTAGATGTCGGGAAAATCTTTCTGAACAGGGAAAACTCGCCAGTAGGAAAGGAGGCTTCTAGAAAGGGTATGGGAAGTTTCCCCCCTCTTTGGTAGTCTTCAAGGAGAAGGTGATCATTTGTTAGATACCTGGTAATAATCATCAGTCATTTGTTAAGTAACTAGTATGTCTGTGGCACTGTGCTAGGCACCTGGGACCCAAAAATAAAAATGCAAATCTCTGCCCCTAAATAGCTTACATTCTAATAAATGATATTGCACATATGCTAGTAAATATAAAATATATACAACATAAACTGAAAGAGCTTTGGGGATTACAAATAGGAATTACAAATAGGAATATCTAGGGGATCAGGAAAATCCTAATAGGACATAACTCCATATGAGCTTTCAGAGAACCAAAGGACTGTAAGGAACAAGAGTGGAGATGGAGTGCATTCAAGGAATGGGCAGATACCCTGTTCAAGACATAAAGAAAGGAGATGGACTTTTATGAGTTAGAAATAAGAAGAAGTCTGAATCAGCTGGAAATTGGTCTTTCTGTTTAGGGATAATATATAATAAACCCGAAAAAGGAGATTGACCAAAATTGTGAAGATTTTAAACAGCCAAACAGGAATTTCATTTTCCTAAAGGCAATAATGATGCAATGGACAGAATACCCAAGCTAGAGTCAGAAAGACTCATCTTTGTGAGTTCAAGTCCAACCTTACACAATTCCTACCTGGGTTAGCTGGTCAAATCATAAACTCTTGTTTGTCTCAGTTTCCCCATCTGAAAAATAATCTGGAGAAGGAAATAGCAAACCATTCCAGTGTTTTAATCAAGGAAATCCTAAATAGGATCATAGTCAGACATTTGAAATGATTAAATAATAATATATCAAGATCTGCAAAGATATAGCTAGAAAAATACATATGTAAACAATATACACACATCTTTATACATAATATATGTTGGATACATGCATATATATATATGTACAGATATATGATAATATATATTCATAATCATCAGTTGAAATAAATGCTAAAGACATCATTTCTACATGATTGACTTAAAGTCGGGAAAACTTTACTTCAACCTACTTTCAGGTACTTACTAGTTTTGTGGTCTTGGGCAAATCTCTTAACTTCTCTGTGTCTCTGTTGCTTCAACTTTAAAAGTAGGACAATGATAACCCCTAGTAAAGGCAGCTAGGTGGCACAGTGGATAGAGCACCAGCCCTGAAGTCAGGAGGACTCGAGTTCAAATATGATTTCAGACACTTGATACTTCCCAGCTGTGAGACTCTGGGCAAGTCACTTAACCCAATTGCCTCAGCCAAAAAAAAAAAAAAAAAAAAAAGACCTATTTTTCAGAGATGGTTTGAGAATGAAAAGGAATAATATCTGTAAAACACTTTACAGATCTTAGAGAATTGCACAAGTGTTATTTACAGATAAGAATAATTGAATCTGAAAAGGGTTAATGACTTGCCCAGTATCCCACTACTACTACATACCTGGGGTAAGGTTCAAATTCTGTTCTCCCTAACTCTAAATTCAATCCTCTAGCCTTTTAACATCTAGATAAATTCAGGTAGAGAATAGGGTAACTGCAGGGCACAAAGGTAAGGAGATAGAATTGATCGAGACAAAGAGAAGGCCATCTATCTTTTTATTAGAAACTGGAGGAAAGGACTCTATAATAAGGCATAATAAGAGACTGAGATGTAGAGAGGGGAAGACATGGGAGCTCTAAGCTAAGGACCAGTACTCCATCATATATGAGGTGAGGCCCTCTGATACTCGCTAGATGGAAGGAGTCTTCAAGAAAGTCCTGAAGAGTTGTTCTGGGCTGAGTGAGGGAATTAGAGAACATTAAGAATACTTCCCCTTAAATAGATTTCTACTTCTCTAAGTTGAAGTGATGAATGCTTCCAGCAATTTTCAGCCACATATGATTAGAAGGAGAGATGGATGGATAATACAGAAAACAAATTTATTCAGATAGATATAATATATAGTAGATGTTACCAGAGGAAACTCTCACCTCTGATTCTGAGATTTTGTTGAGATCTTGAGATAATATACACAAAACACTTTGCAAAATTCAAATCTCTATGTGATAAGTGCTATTATTGCTTGTTTTGAAATGTGCAATTTAGCCTAGAAGAGAAAAGGTTCTCTTTAAAAAAACTAAGCATCCTTCAGTCATATTCAAGAAAATAATGTGGACAACAAATATTAAGGAAGTTTCAATTATATCAGTTTTCCTGAATTTAACTCAGTAATGAATATTTTGCAGTTGAATTCCACCTTCTGAAAAAGAGGAATATTTCGGTGGCCTTTTAGATGGCTAATCTCACCCTCCCTTCCTCCAAAGTTGTCACTTTCAATCTCAAAAAGGCAATACATCCCTTGATTGGATCACCTGCTTGCTTACGTTCCTTAACTACAGAACTACAGCTGACAGAGACCAATTTCACTAGCTTTCCACTGGATTTCCACATTCAGTTTTCTAAACTCAAAACATTATAAAGTTTAGATTGTTTGTGATGTTGTTCTGACCTTGAAAGGACATCATTTCTGACTTGTCACATACACATTCCAATCCAAATAAACAATGTAGAAAGTGAATATTTGACTTCTGTCATTGCTGTGAAACTTTGGAAGTAGAGAAATAACCAAGAGAGATAAAAGGACAAATATGTCAAGTTCCAATTATTTATTAATATTTTTATTTTTAAATTGCCAAATAAGGTTTTAATATAGTACATATGGTATAAAGAGCAGAAAAAAAATAAAAGGACAAATGTGTTAAGGTCAAGTGGTTTGTTTTCTTTCTTTAAAGATATATGCTATCTATGCTATGCTAAATGAGAATTTAATGTAGTTTAGTTAGTTTTCAGAGTAGTGGCAATGAGAAGTAAACTTTTTAAAGACTATAATGACCCTGAAAATTATTTATCTATATTTGTGCCTAATATTTGATTGGCAAAAAGTTTAATTCTTTATGAAAACAACTAATCACATACAAATATAGATATATATAGATACACACACACACACACACACACACACACACACATATATATAATCTGTTCATTTGCCAAGGATTTAGCAATGATCTATTCAGGTGATCATTATGTGCTTGGCTACTTGGCTCAGTGGATAAATTGCCAGGCCTGAAGTTGGGAAGATTCATCTTCCCGAGTTCAAATCTGGCCTCAGACACTTACCAGCTATATATCCTACTTTCCTCAGTTTCCTCATCCGCAAAATGAGCTAGAGAAGGAAACAGCAAAGTTCTTTAGTATTTCTGTCAAGAAAACCCCAAATGAGATCTCAAGAACTCAGATACAACTGAAGTAACTGAACAACAACAAACATAGTTATAATCACTGGGGGAAAGAAAGAAAGAAAACAGGGATGTGTTAGGAAAGGCCTTTTGCAGAAGATATTATTTGAGCTGAAATTTGAAGGAAACCAAGGAAACCAGAAGGATAGAATGACTCGGGGCATAGCTAGTGCAAAGTATAGGTGTGAAAGTAGAATATCCTGTCAATCAATGAGCATTTGTTTTTCTTTGCAATTTTTAATTAAGAAGCAATTATTTTTCTCTGCTCCCTACTTCCTCCTCCAAAAATTGAAAAACAAAAACAAACTTTTGCTTAAAAAATATCTGTAGTTGAGCAAAATAAAAATTTTAATTTGTCATGTCCAAAACTGTGTAACTCATTCAGTGTTAGTCCTTGTCTGTTAGGAGATGAGTAGCATGCTTCATCATTGGTTATCTGGAATTATGATTGGTCACTGTAGATCAGAAATTTTAAATTGTGCAAGTTCAATAACTATTTAGTAATCATTTACAATATACCTGCCTCCATGCTAAGTGTGGGGGATATAAGGGAAAGCAAAAAAAAAAGTCCCTGTTGTAAAAAAGCTCACCTTCTAATGAAGAGAACAAGGGGAAAATATGAAGAAACAAGAAAGGAAGGAAGGAAAAAGGAAGGAAGAAAAAGAAAAAAGTAAACTTTTTATCTAAAAGTATATTTCTCAGTTTTAATTTTTAAAACTTAATTTATTAACAAAATCTGCCTCCCCCATTTTCAGAATAATGTACATATCCCTGAGGGTTTTTTTTTAATTCTATTATAGACTGGACTGTTTCAGATAATAGTGAGTTTTTCATCACTGGAGATCTTCAAATAAATTGAAAATGACTGCTTATTAGGGATAACATGAAAGGGATTCATGTTCAGGTATAGCTTGCATTAAATGGCCTTGAGAAGTGCCTTCTAACGCTTTGATTCTGTGATTCTGAGATTTATGCAATTACACAGTAAATGTCATAATTTTTAAAATATTCATTCCTTTCAAAGGAACAACAGAAATAAGTGCTTCATTTAAGTAAGCTCTTCATTTGGCAGAATAATCATTTGAAATGAAAGTAGTTTATGTAGTTTTCCAGTCTCTAGTTATTTCTACTTGTGGATAAAATTAGGCTGATAAACCATTTTATCATATGAAAAAAAAATTGTGGCTAATTCATCAATAGTCCTCTAGGTCATTGCATGGCAAATCTTTTCTAGGTTGTCATTATGTCCACACATGAGATATACAGCCATAAAAAGATATGACCGGTGGTGAAAACATCACTTTTCTTTGTAATTAAACGATCAACTATTCAGTTTCTTTCTTTGAAATGCATGAGGGCTCTACAGAGGAAATTACTTTCTGAGGTTGGTTTTAGGTCTAAAACATAAGGAATGATTTAGATTTCTAAATACAGAGAAGAAAGTCACACTGAGAGAAAGTGAAGGGAATGAGTGTAATCAGATCTGAAGTGGTGAGGAGGGGCACTGGACTTGAAAAACTTCCCTAAGGGAAAACTTGAAGACCAATGAATAATTACTAGGAAGGCTGGCAAAATCAGATTATTTTTCCTACAGGAGAATGTGCTAGCTTCATTTTTCAGTCTGTGGGTAACAGAAACATTATTTGTGAGAGTATTTTCCTCCCATTTTTAATATTTCAGTAAGAGAGAAATTTGTCAATGATTTTTTAAAATCAGAACTAAAATTTGAAGGGCTAAGAATAAATAACAATAATCCCCCAAATCTATTCCAGCCAACTTCCATTCAGCCTAAGTAGGCCAGGTTTTGATTGAAATATTGAACTATGCCCAAGCTTTCTTGAAATGTAGCCAGGCTACAAATAGCTTCCAGGGCTTGTTCTTGGCAGACACTATGGCCATTGGTGTCCAGCTAAGCTTTCTCTTTCTCACCTAATATTTATTGAACACTTGTCCAGATGTTCTATTACCTGACCCAAACAAATGTCTTCAAAATAAAATAAAGTTAATTAAGGGCTAAAATGTCTTGAGCTTTCTAGTCTTTCATATATAATCACCATGGGAGCTATGGCAGTCCCCTTTTAGAAATTCCTTTGCCCTTTTGGACACATTTTCAGGTCACCTTCCACCTTTTCTTCCTAATTCCTCTTACCTGTGTCCTGGCCAGATTCCCTCTTCTGACTCTAAGGAAAGGATTATGAAACCCCTTTATTTTTGCCCTCCAATCCAAATCTTCCAAATGACAAGACTTTCCAAACCTTTACATTTTCTTAATATAGCATCTCCTATTGGGCTCCCATATGGTTCACTTTAGGGTAGGTAAAATATAGCATGATGGATAAAATGGTTAACTTGAGCTCAGGAAAAAAGGGTTCAGTTCCAGTCTCATATATATTCAACAGCTCTGTGACCATAAGTCAATCAGGTCAGTTTGTTCATCTGGAAAATGAGGATAGTAATAGCACCAACTTCATAGCATTGCTGTAAGGCTCAAATTAAATAGTGTGCTTAACAGGCTTTGGAAAAATTAAAATGACATATTTACAGAAATGTCTGAAGTCAGCTTAAATGCAATCTTGAGAGCCAATTGTTAAATTTTCAGTTTGAACAGCTATGCTTTGCCAATCAGCAAATGCTACTAATCATGACTTAATTTATTGTTCAGCCTTTAGAAAGTGATAGAAAAGGTATTAATAATGTCATAAGTATCCATTTTTGAAAGCTTGTTGCTAAACAGTCAGGAACATGTTGATGTATATATATATGAGTTTTTCATTTCTGTAATAGCAACAGAAACAACAGAAATCATTTTTTTAAAAGAGACTTTGGCATAATAAATAGAGTGGGTCTTGGAGTAAAATGATCTGGGCTCAAGTCTTGCCTGAAACAGAACTACTATGTGACCTTTCATCAGGAAATAAACTGTCTTGTTTTTTTGTTTGTTTGTTTGTTTGTTTGTTTGTTTGTTTTTGCAAGGGGGCAGTTTCACTGAGTCAAAGTGTATGGGCAAGGTAAATGTGTAAGAAAACTGGGAAGGTAGCACAAGGCTGATGAAGTAAAGATGATGAACATCTTTAAAAGCTAAACAGGATTTGTATTTGATTCTGGTAGTGATATGAAAACACTGGAGTTTGTGGAGTAAAGGAAATGATATGGTCAGATTTAGGAAAATCATTTGAACAGCTGAATGGCGAAATGACTAGCTTGAGAAGAGAATCAGAGTAGGCAACCCCATCCCTCCCAGCCTTAGCAAGCTACTGCAACAGTACAATTTGAAATTATGATCATCAAATCATATTGCACAAGCTAATAGTTGTGTCATGTAAAGTCTGGACTAGCTCTCTTGAGGTCTTTAGGATCAGCCTGAGTCCTTGGTTTTAGTGGAAGAGTTAAGGAGACAGAAAGGTTATTTGGCTGTTCAAAGATGGAGCCTGGAATTTGGTGTCTTCTCTTGTGTCTGTGGATAAGAAACCTCTGTGTCCATCCCTCAGCCCTTATATATCTTAGTACAATTACATCATTATAGCACACTGAATATGTGTGAACTAGAGAACCATTATATCACCATACTAAGTACTAAATGTGTATATATATATATATATTATATATATATATATATATATATATATATATATATATATATATATATATATATATATACTGGAGAATCATCATCTCATCAATTCCATTCAGCTAACACCTTGTTTTAAGTATACTTGTCTAGAGTTCTGGCCCTTTACAGTGTCAGAGGAGAGAAAGCTCTCTTCTGAAGAGTTACGATAGTTGAAATAACAAGACTTGGCAATTGAATGGATATGATGTGTGAGAGAAGTGAGCATGACATCTAGACTTCTAATCTGAATGACTAGCATGATAAGTTCAGCAGTAATGGATAAGTCTGAAAGGAGGAAGGTTTCACAGGAAAGTTATGAGGTCAATTTTAGATATATTGAATTTAAGATGTGTATAGTAATCAGTTCAAGATGCTCAATAATGATTGATTATGTGAAACTATAAGTCAGGAGAGAAGTTAGGGTTGGATAAGTAGATATTGAGATCATCTGCAATATAATCCATGAGTTGATGGGATCATGAAGCAAAAATAGTTTCTGTAAAGGAAAGAAATAGGACCCAGCACAAAAATTTAAGAAATACCTAAAGGGAGTAAATATCACTTGGGTGAAAAAAACTTTAGGACATTGAACAGATGAAATCTGGCATAATGGATGAAATGGTCAAGTTCATTTCAGGAAAGAAAATGGGTTCGGTTTCAGCCTCATATATTCAATAGCTTTGTGAGTCTAAGTCAGAAAAAAGTCAGAAAGAAAAAAAAATCGGGAAAGAACAGTTTCATCAGAGAAGAGAGCATTAAAAGGAGGGTAATAACCATTTCAAAGGCCATGAAAAGATCAAGAAGATGAAGGGAAAAAAAAGACCATTGGATTTGACAATTAAGGGAATATTGGTAGCTGAAGAATCATTATCTGTGTTGAAGCCTCCTACTATGAATAAAATACTTGTAAAGGAGGGAGATTAGGAAGAGAAAAATGTATTCATTGAGGAAGAAATGAGAGTGATTTGAAATCTGGTAGATTTCAGTAACCACAATTATGATTGGGTTATAAATGTGGAATAAATGAATCTCAAATGAGAAGAGATTCCTAAATAGTAGAGGGAGACAAAGAGCCTGAAAGTGATGGTGAGGATGAATCAGTTTCAAAAATGTTGGTCCTGTCAGTTAAGGAACCATATTTAGATCTTATCAAATGCCTATGAGATTGGTTCCTAAAGAGGGACATTTGAGGCTTTTTGCTCTACCCAATCCAGTGGTTTCTATTTTTAAAACCTTTATCTTTTCAGCTCCAAATGCATTCCCTACCACCTCCCTCCTCTCATCATTGAGAAAATGAGAAATACAAAACCTACTGCAAATATGTATAGATAAAACAATTCCCATATCATGTCATTTACACATATATGTATATAACACACAAGTTTCTATATACATATATGTGTATAAACATATATGTATATGACTTTATATATTGTGTATACACCCTAATCTACATTCTGTATTCATTACCTCTCTTTCTGGAGTTAGCTACTATTCTTTATCATGAATTTCTTTGTTTGTTTATTTTTAATTCTGTTTGGATTTTTTTGTTTATCAGAGTTCCTAAATCTTTCAAAATTATATATTTTAATAATATTGTTATTATGTAAACTGTTCCCTGGTTCTGTTCACTTCACTTTGTATATAGATTCAAATAAATCATTCTAGATTTCTCTAAAATCATCTCCTCTATCATTTATTACAGCACAATACTCAAATGCTTTTTTTTTTCATAGTGGACAATAAAAATAACAAAAGAGCAACAACAACAAGCCATAGCTATCAAAGAATCATGACTAATAACTTTCCATATAGAAATTTAGTCTACTCTGTTCTTTAAATTCAATAAACATTTATTAAGTATTTACAATGTATAGCTCTGTACTCTATTAAGTAGCAAGAGTTGTGCTAAGCCCTGAAGATATAAATTTAAAAAGAGAGACAGCAGAGACAGAGAGACAGACAGAGACAGAGACAGAGAGATATATACAGAGACAAAGTCCTTCTTAAGAAACATAATCTAATGGGGGGAAAACAATACATAAAAAGAAAAAAAGAAAGGGGGGATAGGTGGCCACTAGGAGGAACCCAGTGTGTCCATTCCAAATGAGTCAAAGCTAAATAGAACTGCTGAGAGAAAAAAAAATAGCTACCCACAGGGCGATAATCCCTGTTTAAAGAAAAGCTTTTGGAATAGTTTCATGCTTTGTCCTCTAACCTTCCAATCAAAGGGGAAAAGCAAGGGAAGGTGAATTGAAGATGTTGATTATCAAAGCATGAGTCAATTTTCATAACAGTGAGATGTCTTATAATCAGATTATCCTGGATTAACATGCTTAATATTCCCTGGAATGGAAACCACGAAGAGCTACTGATAGAAAAAATTCATATTTCCATGAAACATAATTTGGATGAATGAACGGTCATGCTCAAAATATTATCTCAATAATAAAGTTACATAAAGTTATAGTGTGCTTTATGCCCTTTTCCATTTCTTTAGAATTTTTTCATATTTGAGTTATGCTAAAAATTTATCCCTGAGCTTCTTTAAAATTGTCTCACTCTAGTATGGTTTTCCTCTTTGTATGTAAGACCTTTGATTTCTTCCTCACTTTTGTGAAGGTCATAGTATAAAAAGAAAATGAGAGTTTATTTATCTAGTGTCTACATTATATTAAAGTTTTAAAGAGTCTCTTGGTAACACGACATTATTTCTTTTTGTTTTGTAATAATTCCCTATCCATACTTGTTTATTTTAAATAATATAAAAACAGCCAGAATTTTAGCTGAAATTGAGTTTCATTTTTAGGTCTTAAATTTCTATTATCTTATCTATTACAGTGGAGAAAATGCTAGGTTAATAAGTAAGGCAAGCTAAGGCAATAAGATAAGGCAAGATGGGTAAGGAAAGCCTCATTGCTGTTTATTGCCTCTAGGACAATCCTAAACTTTTCTTGGATTCAGGCTCCTCATGCTTAAAAAAAAAAAAAAAAAAAAGGCTGTACCAGGTAACTTCTAATGTTCAATCACAGATTTAAATCTATGATACTAGAAACCACCATCATTGCAGTAGAGAAATAAGTGAGTGATGTATTCAGACAAAGCTTCACTATCATATAATTACATGTAAGTCTAGTGGTCTAAAGACAGGCTTTTCACTATAGGTTTTTTATCTACATGTTGAAACTGTGTATTCATTTAGATTCTTATGAGTAAGCAAATCATAAGAGCAATTTTATCTTCAGCAACCTGATTCTAATTTAAAATCCATCACATTCAATATGGTTTTTTTGTTTGTTTTTTGTGGGGTTTTTTTTTTTTTTGGCTTCTAAACATTGAACAGACAAAGTAATGCACTGATTTTACTTTCCATTGTCTATGGTATAAAAGAAAAATATATAAACTCTAAGACATGTTCCATTAAAGTTTTCTCCTAATGGTATGGGTGATAGGAAGAGGGGGGAAAATGTTTTGGGAAACTGACAGCTACTATAGTTTTCTTTGGACAGTGGCTTTCCATTTCCTATTTCCTAGCAAGGTAAAACCTAAAGTGCTCTATTATTCTTCCTGTGCAGAATTGTGTTATATTATGAAAATAAATTTATATGCAATTTTCCTGCTACACCAGTGGTAATAGTAGTAGTTATTTGTGTGACTCAGAATCCATGGAGTTTTTTAAATGGAAATGTTATCTTTAAAATAGTTAAATAGTGGATTAGAAGAACAGCTGGGCACTCTCACTATTACACTCCAAATAACTTTAAAATAATGGCTTAAATCAAATTTAGGAATGGCAACAAAAGTTCAGGGAGAGACATATTTGTAATCTAAGAAGACTTAAGGTATCAATAGGAAAGATCTGTAACACAACAGTGAAGGTATCTATCCTGATCACGAGCCACTCTAGTGGTCATAATGGTAGAAATAGCAATTTCTGGAACTTTAAGCTCTAAGCTCCAGAAACTGGAATCAGACAAGTGCTCAGAAAGAGATTAAAGGGAAATTTTTACTAGCACTTGGGTTACAGTTGATGGTGTTTGGCAATTCTATTGTCCACTGCATTTCTGGGTCACAGTTCCAGAATAGAGAAGGTAGCCAGTTAAAAGGGAGCAGGGGTCCAAGTCACATTTCTATGGCAAAGAGGAGCATTGTTGCTTGTGGTTGAAGGTATCAGAAGCCTTTACTGGTAGAAGACCAGAGCATATGAGGGGAAAAAAAATAACCATACTTCTCCCAGGATCATATCAACTTGAAAGCATCAAAAACTTGTAGATCCTCAGAGCTACCTCTGAAAACAGAAGTACAAAATAGTCTGAAGTGTAGTATAGTACTTCCACACCTGAAGGTGAACAGAACATGACTTTAACATAAAATTCAGAGTCAAACCAACAGTTGGAAAAATGAACAAACCAAAAAAAAAAAAAAGATGAACATTCAAAAGTTTTTATGACAGCAAGAAAAATGAAAACATATATTCAGAAATAGATAACAGTGTGAAAACCTCAAAGAAAAATGTTAAATGTATCCAAGCTCAAAAGAATTCCTGGAAGAGTTAAAGAAATATACATGGGGTAGCAGAGGGAAAGTTGGGAAAGGAAATAAAAGTAGTAGAGGAAAATTATAAAAAAGAAAATTAACAAATTGAATTTAAAACACTTTTTAAAAAACAACACCTTAAAAAGCAGAATGGGTCAAATGGAAAAGGGGATAGAAAAATTTACTGAAGCATTCCTTAAAAAGAAGAATTGAAGTGAGAAAACTCTTAGGATAACTAACTATATCAATAACCAAAGTAGCAGAAATCATATAATTATCTCAATAAATACAGAAAATTTGACAAAGTCCAGCACCCATTCCTATTAAAAACATTAGAGAACATAGGAATAAATGGGACTTTCCTTAAAATGATCAATAGCATCAATTTAAAACCATCAATAAGCATCATATGTAATGAGGATAAATATAAGTATTCCCAATAAGATCAGGAGTGAAACAAGGTTGCCTACCATCACCCTTACTATTCAATATTGTGTTAAAAATATTAACTTTAGCAGTGAGAAGAAAAAGAAATTAAAGGAATTAGAGTAGATAATGAGGAAACAAAATTATCACTCGTTGTAGATGATATGATAATATACTTAGACAACCAGGGAATCAACTAAAAAACTGCTAGAAACAATTACAATTTACAAATTTAGCAAAGTTGCAGGATACAAAATAAATCCACATAAATCATCAGCATTTTTATGTTATCAACAAAATCCAGCACCAATAGATACAAAGAGAAATTCCATTTAAAATAATTGTAGGTAATATAAAATATTTAAGTGTCTACCTGCTAAGACAAAGTCAATGAACTATGTGAATACAATTACAAAAAACTTTTTATACAAATAAAGTCAGATATAAACAACTGAAAGAATATCAAATATCCATAGGTAGACTGAGCTAATATAATAAAAATGACAATTCTACCTAAAGTTTTCTACTTATTCAGTGTCATACCAATTAAACTCCCAAGAAATTACATAACAGAACTAGGAAAAAAAATAATAACAAAGTTCATCTGGAGGAACAAATAGTCTAGAATTTTAAGGGAATTAATGAAATAAAAATGCAAATAAAGGTGGCCTAGTGGTACCAGACCTAAAACCATATTATAAAGCAGGGGTCATCAAAATCATTTGGTCCTGCCTGGAGTATCTAATTAGTTGAATATGTTAGTTTCACAAGACACAATAATCATTAACTATAGTATTTTAGTGTTTGATAAACCCAGAGACCCCAGCTTCTGGAATAAGAACTCAGTATTTGACAAAAATTGCTGGGGAAATTGGAAAATACTGGCAGAAACTGGACATTAACCCACACCTAATACCATATACCAAGATAAGGTCAAAATGGGCTCATGATTTGGACATAAAGAAAGAAACTATAAGCAATTTAGGAGAACCAACGATAGTCTACCTTTCAGATCTGGGAATAAAGAAGAAATCTATGTCCCAAGAAGAAATAGAGTACATTATGAAATGCAAAATGGAAAATTTTAATTATATTAAGTTAAAACACTTTTTCACAAACAAGATTAAAAGAGGAAAAGAAACTGTAAAAAAAGTTTTACATCTAAGATTTCTGATAAAGGCCTTATTTCTAAAATATGTGGAAAATTAATTCAAATTTATAAGAATGCAAGTAATTCTCTAATTGGCAAATGGCCAAATCATATGAACGGATAATTGTCAGATGAAGGTAAAACCATTTCTAGTCATATAAAAAAAATTCAAAATCACTATTGATCAGAGAAATGCAAATTAAGACAATTCTGAGGTGTTACTACATATCTCTCAGATAGACTAAGATGACAGCAAAAGATAATGATAAATTTTGGAGGGAAATGTGAGAAAACTAGTACACTAATATATTCTGGAGAGCAATTTGGAACTATATCCAAAGAGTTATCAAACTGTATATACCCAAATTTCAAAGAGATAATAAAAAAGGGAAAATCATCCCCATGTGCAAAAATGTTTATAACAGTCTTTTTTGTAGTGATAAGGCACTGGAAACTGAGTGGATGCCTACCAGTTGTGGAATGCCTGAATAAGTTATGGTATATGAATGATATGGAATATCATTGTTCTATAAGAAAAGATCAGCAAAATGATTTCAGAATGGCCTGGAAAGATTAACATGAACTGTGAATTGATACTGAGTGAAGTGAGTAGAACCAAGCAAGCATTGTACAGAGCAAAAATAAGATTGTGTGATGATCAGTACTGATGGATATGGCTATTTTCTTTTTTCCCCTTTCCTTTTTTTAAAAAAATATATTTTATTTTATTTTATAATAACTTTATATTGACAGAATCCATGCCAGGGTAATTTTTTTTTACAACATTATCCCTTGCACTTGTTTCTGTTCCGATTTTTCCCCTCCCTCCCTCCACCCCCTTCCTAGATGGCAAGCAGTCCTATATATGTTAGATATGTTGCAGTATATCCTAGATACAATATATGTTTGCAGAACTGAACAGTTCTCTTGTTGCACAGGGAGAATTGGATTCAGAAGGTAAAAATAACCCGGGAAGAAAAACAAAAATGCAAATAGTTCACATTCATTTCCCAGTGTTCTTTCTTTGGATGTAGCTGCTTCTGTCCATCATTTATCAATTGAAACTGAGTTAGATCTCTTTGTCAAAGAAATCCACTTCCATCAGAATACATCCTCAAACAATATCATTTTGAAGTGAATAATGATTTCCTGGTTCTGCTCATTCACTTAGCATCAGTTCATGTAAGTCTCTCCAAATCTCTCTGTATTCATCTTGCTGGTCATTTCTTACAGAACAATAATATTCCATAACATTCATATACCACAATTTATCCAGCCATTCTCCAATTGATGGGCTTCCATTCAATTTCCAGTTTCTAGCCACTACAAACAGGGCTGCCACAAACATTTTGGCACATACAGGTCCTTTTCCCTTCTTTAGTATTTCTTTGGGATATAAGCCCAGAAGTAACACTGCTGGATCAAAGGGTATGCACAGTTTGATAACTTTTGGGGCATAATTCCAGATTGCTCTCCAGAATGGTTGGATTCATTCACAACTCCACCAACAATGCATTAGTGTCCCAGTTTTCCCCTCATCCCCTCCAACATTCATCATTATTTTTTCCTGTCATCTTAGCCAATCTGACAGGTGTGTAGTGGTATCTCAGAGTTGTCTTAATTTGCATTTCTCTGATCAATAATGATTTGGAACACTCTTTCAGGATATGGCTATTTTCAACAATAAAATGATTCACATCAATTCAAATAGACTTGTGATAAAGAGAGCCATCTGCACTCAGAGAGAGGATTGTAAGGACTGATAGCAACAAAGTATGTTCACCTTTTTTGTTGTTTGCTTTTTTTTTGTTTTGTTTGTTTTCTTTCTCATTTTTTTCCCTTTATCTGATTTTTCTTGTGCAACATGATAAATGTGGGAAAAGGTATAGAAGAATTGCACATTTTTAACATATATTGGATTACTTGTCTTTTGTTTTGTTTTGTTTTGTTATTTCCTCTTTTTTTTAAGGTGGAGCTCTACTCCTGTGGTCCACGGGACACTGTCCCAAGCTTCCTGTATAGCTCTGAGCCTTAGTTTTGAGCACAGGAGCCCCTTGTGTTTGTAGGGGGTAGCTTTGACTACCTACTCTTTTCAAAAAACAGCCTGGTTTCCCAGAATTTGCCTTCTGAAATGGGACTGGAAGCCCCACTGATTTGCTCCTCTGCTGAGCCAGGACTAAGGGTCCTAGTTGCTGATTTGTTGTGATTAATACTCTCTTACTAACTTTACCAGAATCTATCTGACCTGGCCTGAACATCCTTTTTACCCCAGTGAGACCAACCTTTCTTGAAGTTTTTTCAGGCTATGTTGAGCTGGAGAGTTGGTTTCATTCCATCAGACTCTGTTCAGAGGCTTGGTTTCATATGGTTTTTGATGGTAACAAAGAATTTGAGCAGCTTTATGATTTTCTCTGCCATTTTGGCTCCACCTTCAGCTTTTGTCCTAAAATATGAAATATCTTATCACAAAAACAACTGACCTGGAAAATCAATCGAGAAGATGTAATTTAAGAATTACTATACTACATGAAAGTCTTGGTCACCAAAAAGGCCAAGATACTATATTTCAAGAAACTATAAAGGAAAAATGACTCAATACCCTTACCAGAGAATAAAATAGAAATTGAAAAAATTCATTAATCACCTCCTTAAAAATATCCTAAATTAAAATTTTCAAAGACTAATGAAATTCCGGAATCCCTAGGTCAAGAAGAACATATTGCAAGCAGTTAAAAAATAAATATGTCAAGTACTCTTTAACCACAGTCAGGATCATACAATATTTAGCAGCTAAACACAAAGATAGGAGTTCAAATATGATATTCTGGAAGAAAGGGGAGCTGAGATTACAATCAAGAAAAACTTACCCAGCAAAACAGTATGATTCTTTAGGGCAGAAAATGAACATTTAATGAAATTGTGGGAGGACCTCTCAGTCATTCCTAATGAAAAGAAGAGAGATGAATGAAAAACTTGATCTTAATATGCAAGACTCAAGAGAAGTATCAAAAGGCAAACCTGAAAGAATAATCATAAGGGACTCATGTTAAGCTCTGTTTCTGTATAGGAAGATGATACATGTAACTCTTAAGAATTTTTTCATTATTATTAAGCAGTTAAAATGAGTTTTCATAAAGAGAGGACGAGAATGTGAGTTGAGTATAATGATATGATCTCAAAAAAAATTCAAGTAAGAAGAGATAAGGTAAATAAAAGATAAAACAGACAGTGGGAATTTTTTTTTTAAGTGCACAAGGAAGGCCTTTTATAATAATGAAGAAAATGAGAGGGTGATGGACAATACTAGAATCTTAGTCTCTTCAGGACTGGTATAAAGAAAGAGAATGTGTGTGTTTGTGTGGGTGTGTGTTGTATAGCTAGATAGTTTGTGTATATCTATATGTGTGTATATATGTATAAATGTGTATATGTGTATATATACACACATGCTCATTTGTGTATAGAAATATAACTTTTCTAATAGAGAAGTAAAAGGGAAAGGGAATACGAAAAAGGAAGTAAATGATAAAAGGAAGGGTGCATTAACAGAGGCAGTGTTTAGAAGCAAAACAAATGTTTGAAGAAAGACAGGATAAAAAGGAAGATAGAAGAATTAAAAGAAGAAAATGTAATTAAGGGGAAAATACAATTGGTAATCATAACTGTGAATGTTGAGTCAGATGGGCTCACCAATAAAACAGAAGCAAATAGCATAAAGGGATTAGAAACCAAAATCCAATAGTATGTTGTTTACAAGAGACACGTGAAATAAAAAGGCAAAGATTTAAAATAAAAGGCAGGAGCAGAATATAAAGTTTCAGCTGAAGAAAAAATGCAAGAATAAGAATCACTACCTCAGACAAAGAAAAAGAAAAATAGGCTTACTTAAAAGAAATAATCAGGGAAAATACATTTTATTAATGATACCATGGAAAATGAATATCAATATTTTATGGCAATTTTGTTTGATAAAGATCTAATTTCTCAACTATATATTGAGTATAGAACTGAGTTAATTTTATAAAAATAAGAATCATTCCCCAATTGATAAATAGTCATACATATAAATAGACAATTTTCAGAAGAAATCAAAGCTATCTATAATCACAAGGACAAATGTTCTAAATCACTACTGATTTTAGAATTGCAATTTAAAATAACTTTGAGTTATCACTCATACCTATCAGAAACAACAAATGCTGGAGAGAAATGAGAAATTGTGAAACTAATAAACTGACAGAGTATTGAATTGTTCAACCATTCTAGAGAACAACTTGGAATTATTCCAAAAGGTATATAAAGCTGTATATACAATTTGACTTAGCAGTACTATTAGGGATACCCTAAAGAAGGGGAGGGGAGAAAGATGGAAAGAGGAAGAAAGAAGAAAGGAAGGAGAGGGAAAGGGGAGAGAGAAAAAGAGATAAAGAGAAAGGAAGGAAGGAAGGAGAAAAAAAGGAAGGAGGAAGGGAAGAAGGGAGGAAGGAAAGAAGGAAGAAAAAAGAAAAGAGAGAGAAGAGGGATGTCAAAGAATTGGATATTGAAGGAATATTCATCAATCGGGGAACAGCTAAACAAGTTGTGGTGCATGTTTCTGGTTTATTGTGCTATAAAAATGATGGATGTGTATATTTGTTATTTATTGTGCTATAGAAAATGATGAGGAGGATGGTTTCAGGGGAAAAAATTCAAGGGTATATGAACTGATGAAAGTGAAGTGAGAACTTGGCGATGATTGTGTACAGTAACAACAATGTTGTAAAAACAGTTCCAAAATCTCATGATGAAAAAATGCTATCAACTTTAAGGGAGAGGATTGATGAACTCTGTAAATTGAAGGATAGTTTTCTCACTTTTTTCTTGCTTTTTTTGGAATAGGACTAATATAGAAATAGATTCTGCATGATATCATATTGATATATTCTTCACCTTCTTGGTAGGTCAGGAAAGAATGGGCTCAAAAGAAATAATTTGGAACTCAAAATTTTAAAACAATGTTTAAAAATAAATTAAGAATAAATTTTAAATATTAAATAAATTTAAATTAAATAAAAATAAATTTTAAAATATTAAATGTAGGACTTGTAGCAGCTAGAAAATGTAATGAGCTAGAATCATATCAGCTGTGACAAGAGAACACACGGGAAAATGTTTGAATATTATCTAGCTAAATAAAGTTACTTAGCCCCAGAGACAACTACAATATCAACATGATGACAGGGATTTATTTAAGACATAAAACTCTGACATGGTTTTTGTCTTTTCATATTAAGTTTTTAATAACAAATCAAGTCTCTAAGTAAAGTTGGTGAAAGTTAGTACAATCATAGAAATAATTAGAAATAAATATCACATATGTCTCAAGAATACCTGCGTGTCAGGGACATGGTTCGAGTTCAAATATTATTTAATGAATTAAATTCCAAAGATCATTATTCTATAGAAAGTTGGGGCTTAAAGATTCATGTCCAAAATGTGCATCTTTAATGAGTTTTCTGTAATAAATATTCCATTAATTCTAGAAGGAAATAGTGAAGGAAAGCTTTGAATTGTTTTCTCTTTTTAATGCTGGTTTTAGAATAACCAACAGTTTCTTATATTTAATATAATTGAAGTACAGAGAAATTAAATGTTAAGTACTGCTCAAGATCACAAAACTGGACTGTGGCAAAATAAAAATGTAAGTTTCTCTAACTCCTGATAATATTATTTCTACTTTACCATCATGACAGATACAAGACCAACAGCTTAAACATTTTGAAAAAGTCTTCCACTTTTATTTAAAAATTTTTCAAGATGGAGTCTTTTTTTTTTTACCATAACTCAAAAATCCCTTTATTAGGAAATTATTAGAAAAGTAAATAATGAACTCTAACAAAAGTGATTCGCTTTCAGTGATTCACTTGTTTGGTATTTTCTATCTTTATAAAGACATATTCCAAGTCAAGTGAAAGTGAAAACAAAATCAGAAAGAAATTTTAAAAAATAATTTTATCATTTTAGTTGAAAATTGATGGTTTTTCAAAATCATTTGGTCAGAATTGAAGTACTCACTGCCCACCATTTTTCTTCACTGTACACTCTTGGGTTTGACAACGCCCTAAACATGTACCTCTGATTCCATGCCCTCTTGTGTCCAGTCTTCAATAGCTGCCTTTTGATTGTTCAATGATTTTTCCCTCATGCCCAGTTCTTTGTGATCCAGTTTGGATTTTTCTTGACAGAGTTCTTCAAGTAGTTTTTTCCATTTCCTTTTCCAGCTAATTTTACTGGTGCGAAAAGTGAGGCAAATAGAGCTAAGTGATTTCCAAGGTCATACAGCTAGAAAGTGTCTGAGGTCAGACTTGAAATCATGATGAGTTTTTCTGACCCAAGGCCCAGCATTCTATCAATTATACTCCCATCTCCTTATCTACTGGCTCTTTCTTGCTGACTACAACATGCTAGAGAGTCCTTCATATTTAAAAAAAAAAAAAAAAAACTTTTTACTGGATCTATAATGACCACATGATCTCATATCTACTCTACTCTTCTGAACTAAATTCTTTGAAAGTTCCATCAATAATTAGTGTTTCCAAATACTCTCTTCATTTTTTATTAATCTTTTATAATATGGTTTCTGGTTTTATCATTCAACTGAAAGTTTTCATGCCTAGGGCAGGTAGGATACACATTGAATAGAATTACTGAGCCAATTGAGACAAAGATTCTTTTTATTTTATTTTATTTTATTTTATAATAACTTTTTATTGACAGAAACCATGCCAGGGTATTTTTTTTACAACATTATCCCTTGCCCTTGCTTCTGTTCCAATTTTTCCCCTCCCTCCCTCCACCCTCTCCCCTAGATGGCAAGCAGTCCTATATATGTTAAATATGTTGCAATATATCCTAGATGCAATATATATTTGCAGAACTGAACAGTAATTGAGACAAAGATTCATCAAAGGCTCAGATGCTTACTAGCTCTGTAACCTTGGGCAAGTCACAACTCCATTTGCCTCAGTTTCTGATGTATAAAATGAGCTGGAGAAGGCAATGGCAAACCACTCCAGTATTTCTGCCAAGAAAACCCTAAGTGGGATCATGAACAGTTGGACAATTCTGAAAAATGATAGAAATTCACTCCCAAGTTTGATCCAGAGGATCAAATGAGATAAAATATACAAAGCATTAAGCACAGCACTTGGCAATTAGCAGTGATCTCTCAATTGTCAAATAGCCTCTGCTTGGTCTCAAAGCTTTTGTTCTCTCTGCAGCTTTTGATACAATTAATCATTCTCTTTGAGATGTACTCTTTCTTGGCTTTTTCTAATATATCTTTCCTAGTTACCATTTTTGCTTCTTAGCCTTCTATCTCAGTCTTTGCTCTTCTTTTTCATGTCATAGGTGCCCTTCAAAGCTATGATCTAGACACCCTTCTTTTTTTTTAAAGGTTCTTTTCATTAGTGATCTTACCAGCTCCCACAGGTTAAATTAGCATTTCTACAGTGGTGCTGGACATTTATATATCTACATTTTAGTTCATGCTAGATACTAACTACTGGGTAGAATTTATAGGCCTTTTCTGCCTCCTCATTATGGCAACTGTTTTGTATTAGTTAAATTTCCCTAAGAAATGATGATAGAGAATAGTGTCTGATGGAGATTGTATGAATTTGTATTATATTGCAGAAAAAAGTATATTATTTCATTTTTCTCTTAGCATCTCCAGAAACTAACATGTTTTTATACATTGAAGATGCTTGGAAAACAAATGGATTATATCATGTTAAAACTAAGATTAAAGTAGACTGAGTTAGATTAAGTTGGACTAGACTAGATTTTTGTTAACTTTACACTTTTCATATTTCATCCTTTTTAAAAATGTATTATTTGAGCTGCCCCCATTATTATCATGTTGCCTTAGCTATGAATTATTGACACATCCTTCAGAGAGCAGGAAAATACTCAACTTTACCTACTATCAAAATTTCAACTTTTTAATTTTAGCAGGGAGTCAATAGATCATAAAAAGAGTCTCCTAAATCCTTTGACACAGTGTTTGTTTTTTCAACTTTCAGTCCTATTATGAAAGGAGATTATCATATCATATCATATCATATCATGTCATATCAATCATCTATAGTAGCAGTGAATAAAAACAATGAGATGTCATCATCAAACTCAATAAATTCCATCTATCAGACAGGATTTCAGCAAATTACAAAATTTACCAGACGTAAAAGGAATTATGCCTTCAACAAAGAAGAAACATGTAAAACTAGATGTAACAACAACAAAATACGAACTGAAATTTGAGAGAGTATGAGTGCTCTTATGGATTGCTTCAATCATGTGATGGAGATGCAAGACAATCTCCTGCCTGGAGTTCTCTCCCTTTGTGGCCTCAAATGCCATCACTGGAGAGTCATTACATTAGAATAAGACATTTTGATCTTTCCAAATGTTTGGTGATATATTACCAGTGTGAAATAGTTTCTTCTTTTTCTTAGCTAATTGATAAAATTCCTTGTTTGAATCATATTCTTATTCCAATTATCATTCATAGACAAGATACAAACAGACGATCAGAGTGTTGTTCAAATTCTCTGGAAATCCTGACAACATCACCTCAATGCTCAAAAAGGTAGAATATCCTACAACATTTATTTGGGAGGAAAAATAATCATATAGATGATTGATATGATATGATATGATAATCTCCTTTCATAATAGGACTGAAAGTTGAAAAACCAAACACTGTGTCAAAGGATTTAGGTGACTCTTTTTATGATCTATTGACTCCCTGCTAAAATTAAAAAGTTGAAATTTTGATAGTAGTGGTCTGTTCCCACTTTCTGGGTGTCAGAGTAAGTGAAAGAATGAATGGAAAAATCGCCAAGTTTGGATCCAGAGAACGTGGATTTAAATCTCAGCTCTACCACTGTATGATCTTGGGAATATCTTTCTATTTCTCAGGCTCTCAATTTACCCTTAGGCATAAAGAGAAGTTCATCCCTAAGGTCCTTTGTAGCCTTAAATCTATGGATTTTATACATATTACTCTAATTTTTAGCTATTTTTAAATGTGTGTGACTTCATTAGTAGTTGGATATTCCACTCGGCATTTTTTTTACCCAATGAACAAAATACTGACTCTACAATTTAGTGTGTTAGAGCATTTACTGGGACACTGAGAAAAGTGATCTATTCAAGATCCCATAGCTAACACATCTCAGATGCAGGATTTTATCTTCTTGACTCCAGGTCCAACCCTCTATCCATGAAAGCAACTGGACCCTTGATAATAGAAAATATTATATACCATTTATAGAAGAAAAAAAACTAGAATTGTGGAAGTTAATTTGACTTTGCTTAGGGTGATATACCTAATAAGTTTCAGAGGCAAGGCTTGAACTCACTTCTTCTTCAATGAAGCCCAGCATTCCATTTACTATTATTTCAAACTTCATCTAAAAACAGCAAGCAGAAAAGCTTTCAGAATATTGTTTCTCTGTAACACTTTTAGGTGTAACAGTGACATAACTTCACTTCAATGCCCAGACAATTATAGAATCTTTCATTTTGAAAGTTTGGTGACTTATGTGATGTAGGGAAGGGATTGGTGGCATATAATTTTTGAGGGGATATTTCTCTTTTTCCCAACACTGCTCTGTAAAAAGATTTTTCAGTATATCAACATAGTGATGTTAGTCCCATTGTGCACAATTTGGAAGACAGAAAAACATCTAAATCCATCTCATAGCAATAAGAAGTAAGAAGAGGGGTAGGATGAGCAAAAAAGAGGATGTGGATTGATCCTGTTGTAAAACACTAGTTAAGGTTATATGGTGGAGAGTGATTAGTCAAGTATTACAATGTAAATTCATTTATAATTTTGCAAAAATTAATCTTGTCATTAGAAAAATGTTTGACAAAGAGAAATATGGCTAGTCTAATTTATGAATTTCGTCCAACTACTTACTGGCTTCATGTTGTCCCCAACTGTCCACATCATTCTTTTATTATTATCATTATCTTGTGAGCAAGGAAATAATAATGATGTCTTACAAAAGGGAACAAGTATTTATTAAGCATTTACTATGTGCCAGGCATGGTGCTAAGCACTTTACATATATTATTTCACTTGCAAATAATTGTAGAAGATATGCACTAATTTGAGAGCATGGAAAATGTTTCTGAACATTAATGTGTCTGAGGCGGGGATCTCCTCATTAAGTATTCCTCTCCACCAAAGAAGATGGTGATCTGTATCAAGGATTCTTGACTTTTTGTTGTATGCTGACCTCATGATCAGCTACTTGGTGAAGCCTATGGACTCTATAACAGAATAACATTGTTAAAGGTGAAAAATAAACTAGGATTACAAATAGAATTAGTTACTTGAAATTGAATTATTATCATATTTTAGAAATAAATTCATAAATCCCACATTTAGAAATTCTCATCTACATAATCCCTGTGATTGTTTTTATTGTCATCATCACCACCATTGCCACAAAAACCACCACCATCACTACTATCATTATTTTTTTTAAATAACTTTTTATTGACAGAACTCATGCCTGTGTAAATTTTTACAATATTATCCCTCGCATTCACTTCTGTTCTGATTTTTCCCCTCCCTCCTTCCACCCCCTCCCCCAGATGGCAAGCAGTCCTATATATATTAAATATGTTGCAGTATATCCTAGATACAATATATGTGTGCAGAACGGAATAGTTCTCTTGTTGCACAGGGAGAACTGGATTCAGAAAGTAGAAATAACCCAGGAAGAAAAACAAAAATGCAAACAGTTTACATTCATTTCCCAGTGTTCTTTCTTTGGGTGTAGCTGCTTCTGTCCATCATTGATCAGTTGAAACTGAGTTAGATCTTCTCTTTGTCAAAGAAATCTACTTTCATCAGAATACATCCTCATACATCATTGTTGAATTATATAATGATCTCCTGGTTCTGCTCATTTCACTTAGCATCAGTTCATGTAAGTCTCTCCAAGCCTCTCTGTATTCATCCTGCTGGTCATTTCTTACAGAATAGTAATATTCCATAATATTCATATACCATAATTTATCCAACCATTCTCCAATTGATGGGCATCCATTCATTTTCCAGCTTCTAGCCACTACAAACAAGGCTGTCACAAACATTTTGGCACAAACAGGTCCCTTTCCCTTCTTTGGTATCTCTTTGGGTTATAAGCCCAGTAGAAACACTGATGGATCAAAGGGTATGCACAGTTTGATAAGTTTTGGGGCATAATTCCAGATTGCTCTCTAGAATGGTTGGATTCGTTCACAACTCCACCAACAATACATCAGTGTCCCAGTTTTCCCACATCCCCTCCAACATTGATCATTATTTTTCCTGTCATCTTAGCCAATCTGATCCCTACTGTCATTACTATTAAATGTCAGAATATTATTATGTCATCTCCAGGGTAGTGTGTTTGGTAATATATTATTACATAATTCTAGAATTTTTAAGTCCTGTGATAACAACAAGGATTTGTTTTTTTCAGATATGTACAGATAGCTCTCCAGTAGAGACCTATTGATGCTCTTGAATATTTGTTTTTTGAGGCTTTAGTGCCTTCTGGCATTTGATAGTTAAATACATATATTCAATAATCTAAGATACTTTGTCAACAATGAAAATAGTAACTTACGTTTATGACAAAGTTTCAGTTTCAGAAGTATTGACTCCTATTCTCAGATCTGAAAGGCAAGACTGTGTTCCAGAAGTAAGGACATTATGATATAATGTATAAAGAGATGAACAATTATGGGAAAATATTTTTCTTGTTTATTAAATGGTATGATAGAGGCATAGAGATAACTGATAAATTAATAGAAGGAATTGTAATTTTAGTAATAATGAAATATGAATGTAGACTCATGGATAATCTTAGAACTATAGATGATTGAGAATAATGAATCAAGAAATAGGTTGAAGAGTAACCACCTTACAAATGCTACTTATAAGGTTATTAAACCCTGAGTCCACTCTTTCTCCTTTTATCCACCTTCCCCCTTTTTCTCCTCCCCCTTTCCTCCTTCTCTTCCTCCTCCTTCTCCTTCTTTTTCTTCTCCTTCTCCTTTTCCTCCTTTTCCTCTTCTCCTCTTCCTCTTCTTTTCATCCTTCTCCTGTTTTCTTCCTCCTCCTCCTCCTCTGCCTCTTTCTTCTTTCTTCTGCCTTGCCTGCTCTCCCTCCCTTCTTCCCCTTCCTCCTCTCTTTCTCTGTCTCTCTTTGTGTCTATCTCTGGCTCTCTCTTTCCATGTCTGTGTGTGCATGTCTCTCTGCCTCTTTCTGGTATCTGTCTATATCTCTCGATGTGTCTCTGTCTCTCATTTTGCAAGAATAAGTGTGTATTTGTATATGTGCACACCCAAAAAAGGCATGGATTCGTGTATTTTAGTTTTCTTCCTGTTGTGCTATTGCTTTGAAGATGTTTCACCTGCTACATTTGTTCTGCCTTCATCTTTTATGTGTTGTTGTAATTCCTGGTGGTCTCTGTTGATTCACTAGAATTTAAATGACTATAGAAAAATCTGTTCTCAATAACTCAGACACAAACATTTAGTGGGGTATGAAAACCAATACAGAAATGCCCTGTTGCCATTCCTCTGATGCTGCCAGCTAGTATATGTGTGTGTGTGTGTGTGTGTGTGTGTGTGTGTGTACACAAAGAAATGTGTATATGTGAGTGTGTCCAATATTATATTTAAGTCTCAAATTTAAGGTCATTCTGCTACTTGATAGTCATAGTAGCCATCCTGGTAACTGATACTAGACAATTAGATATGCAGTGGTTAAAGCACAAGGCCTGGAGTCAGCAAAACATGTATTCAAATCTGACTTCAGATACTTACTAGATATGTGATGCTGGGCAAGTCACTTAACCCTATTTGCCTCAGTTTCCTCATCTGTAAAATGAGCTGGAGAAGAAAGTGGCAAATCACTCTAGTATTTTTGCCAAAAACCCAAGATGAAGTCATGAAGAATTTATAACAACCAAACAACAAGAAGAAGACCACTGTGAGATTGCCAGTAAGTTCTCAATTGTACAAAATGAACAAGACCCACATTTGCTTTAAATTGGGTGTAAGGGTGTGTGTCTAAAGAACTGGTAATAAGAACTGGTAAAGAGAAAAAAAAAGAACAGAGTAATGAACTCTGTAAAGATTACAATTTAATGAACTGATGGTTTATGTTGGCTTAAGTTGGTTTAAAGTTTGGACATTGACCCTGTAGACTCCCTGATCTGAATAACCAGTAAATCCCTGAGGAGGCTAACAGGGAATCACATCATGATGTATGTCTCTTGAGGATTCTGCATTTTATGTTCCTTGCTATAATTGATTTATAGATACATACATTCATTCTCCCTTTCCAGGCAAAACACATTCTTGATATCCTTTCATATCTGTCTTATGAGTTTCTTTTATTAATGAATTCTTGAATATAAAAGAGAAAATTATTGGAAACAAAACAAGGTATTGTGTACCTTCTAGTATGTGCAATTTATAATTTTATAGCTTATCAGTCTTACTAAAAAGGTATGAAATTCACGTGTTTTGATTTTTCCCATTGTACCTAATTGCTCTGAAAATGTTTCAGCTGCTGCATTTGTTCTGTCTTCATCTTGTATCTGTTTCTGCAATTCCTGGTGGTCTCTGTTAATTCTCCAGCATCTAATTGTATGTATTAAAGATCTGCTCTGAATAATTCAGGCACAAACATTTTCTGAGGTACAAGAAACAATACCAAAATATGCTGTTTTCATTCTTCGGATGGGACCAGCCAGATGTACTGAGGCAGGAGGACTGATCGCTTTGTTCCATCCTACACAAAGTGAACCTCAGGGGTGATAGTATTCTGGAATTCATTCTCTTTGCCTGAGATTGAACTTCAGATACAGGCATGAAATTGTAATGGTTCATCAAAGTCATTTGGAAGCATTTTTTAAACATTCAATATGACTTCCACATCTACTAATAAGTTAGAATGAATATTTCTTAGCAATCTCTGCCAGAAACAAAACTAAAAGGGCCTGTTCTCATAGAGTCCAATTTCACCATTAAGAAAAAAATGATATTTTTATGCAAAAAAAAGGGAAAGTGTTACCCCCCCTTTCCTTGGAAAGAAAATATGTTAAAGTATTTTACTGATTTCTCTAATTTTTGTTGTTGTGATTTCTCTAATTTTTGTTGTTGTTTTGTTTCGGAGGTGTCTAACACTTCATGATCAAGAAAACACTTGAGGTTTTCTTGGCAAAGACACTGGAATATTTTTCCATTGGCTTCTCCCATTCCTTTTATGGAGAAGGATACTGAGACAAACAGGGTTAAGTAATTTGCCCAGAGTCACACAACTATTAAGTGTTAGAGGCTGAATTTGAACTTTTGAAGATGAATCTTTCTGATTCTATACCTGGATATTTATCCACTGTGCCACCTAAATGCCCATTTAGTTTTTATACTAAGTTCATTTCCAAATCATCCTGTTAAAACTGCCCTTGTACAGGGGAGAGGGAATATATATAGTTAACCAAAGCCAACCAAGAGAGAAGCCATATCAGATGACATCTGCTACATTCTGTACCAAGAATTTCAACCTTTTGAATGAGAAAACAAGAGATCGGCTTCATCATTTGGGTTTTCAGCCCAGGGCTGATGATGACAGTAGCTGAGAAGTCAGGAAACCTTTTAGAGCTCTTATAAATTCATTTGCTTTTTGGGAGTTTCCTTGTTGTTCTGATTCTGTTTGTATCACTCTACATCAGTTCATCCAAATATCCTTTGCTTTCTCTGAATTCCTCCCAGGTCAATTTTTTTATGATACAATATGATTTCATATAATTTCTAGATTACAGTTTGTCTGCTTATTTTCTACTCATTGACCATCCACATTGTTTCTAGTTCTCTAGTGCTACATAAAATACTATAGTGAATAGTTTGGCAAACAGAAATACTTTTTGTCATTAACTCCTTGGCCAGGGGAAGCTAGGTGATACAGTGGATAGAGCACCAGTCTGAAGTCAGGAGGACCTGAGTTCAAATCTGATCTCAGACACTTACATATCCTAGCTGTGTGACTCTGGGCAAATCACTTAACTCCAATTGCCTCAATAAAAAATTAAAAAATATATTCTAAAACTACTAAAGGATAAGTGAAACTTTCTGAAAGTTACACTTAGAAATGCAGAATTTTCCCAACAGAGAAATATTGGAAATTATGGAAAAATACTTTTAAAATAGTTCACTTTTATATGTGTTTAGAAAGTCACAAAATAATCCTATCGATTGGGTAATTAATGGGATATTTGGCTAAAAAACTAATTTTGATTCCATAAATATGCTATTTGGTTAAAATAGCATTGATAATAAAATTAGTCTTGATGAAAGTATGTCTAAATAGAGCTTTGAATTATAAAAAGTATAGCATAATATAATCACTCTCCTATCATCCTCCTTTACTACCCCATAGGAGGGAGGAAGGAAAGAAAAAAAGGAAGGAAGGAAGGAAGGAAGGAAGGAAGGAAGGAAGGAAGGAAGGAAGGAAGGAAGGAAGGAAGGAAGGAAGGAAGAAAAGTAAATGGACAAGAAAAAAAGGTTGAAATAAAGGAAAGGAAAAAAAAGAAGAAATGAAAGGGAAGGTAGTGGGGGAGAAGAGAAAAGGAAAAAGGAAAGAAGGGGGAGGAGAGTGAAAGGAAATCTAAATTAATCACTGTTAGGAAATTATGATAAAGCTATGACTCCATTTTCCATTTTAGTGGCACAACACTCCAGATTTTCTAAGGTTAATTCTCATTCCAACTCTCAGTATCTCAAGTAGGGAAGTTGGATCATCACAGGAAAAGAGGAACAGTAATATGGTTAGATAATACTAAAGATAAATAGGCTAAAGTACATCCTGGAAGTTTACTGCTTTGGGAGATGGATCGAGAGAGGGAAGGGAAGAGGAGCTATTACTATAGGAATGTACTTAGCTTTTAGTTCTGCAGAGGATCCTCATCTCCTCACCTCTCAAGATCATGAAGTCAGTTATTGGGGATCTCTAGTATTCATTAGGTTGATGTGTTCGTGTGTGTGTGTGTGTGTGTGTGTGTGTGTGTGTGTGTCTGTCTGTCTGTCTGTGTGTGTGTGTGTGTGTGTGTGTGTGTGTGTTATCTGGGATCTCAGAAATATAACCCATACAGGAGAAAGGAAGTTGAGCATGGCCATCTCATTAGATTTGGCAACAATCTTCTCCTAGTCTGAAAATGAAATACTCCAGGTTAAAGATTATATCTCTAGTTACACCTTAAGGAAGCATGGTTCTAGGACAACTTGGCAGTATCATAGCCATCCTAAGGGTTCCAGATTCTTAGTTTCAATTCAGAATTAGCAACAAGGCATGAGCAGCACCTTATCCAAGGCAGTGCAACCTTGATGATGACCTCTTTGATGTTACCAATTTCTTATTTAATAGCTTGTAATTGAAGAAAAAGAAAGGCAGGAGTTTTACAAAAGCCCAAGAAGTGAAAGGAGGAGAGAGAGGGAGGGAAGAGAGAGAGAGAGAGAGAGAGAGAGAGAGAGAGAGAGAGAGAGAGAGAGAGAGAGAGAGAGAAAGAGAGAGAGAGCAGAGAATTATTTGCTGAACTAAAAATGTAAAACCTTGCCCTGTGGTCTCCATAAAGGTGAAGTCGGTTTCTGAAAATATACCTCTGGGAGATGTTTGACATTTCTAGATGCCTTTTACATTTTAATATCACCATTTGCACTTTTCATCATTTTCTTAAAAGGCAAAAAATGGTTGCAGATTACAAACCTTTGTTTTTCCAAACATAAATAACAAGGGAAGTGGATGGAGATGTGTTATTTTCACTAAAAAGGTGGCTCTACAGGGACAAAGGCCAGAATCAATTTAATCAACTAATCCATAGAGACTATGTATGAGGATAGAAGGCTGGAAGAGAATTTTGAGATTAGAAAACATCTTCTACTTCATCCACCAGGAAGCAGTTGGAAAGGAAGAACACAAAGTTCACTTTATTTCCTTATAAACTTGTATGAATTATTTTGCCTCTGTGCCTTATTTACTCATCTATAAAATGAAATGGTCATTCTAGATGACCTGAAAAGTCCCTTCCTGTGTCAAATGCTGTATCTTATGAAACTTTTCAAGATTATGGAGGAAAAGCTAAGCAGAAGAGGTTTTTACTCAGAGTAGTAAAGGGGCAGAATTCAGAATAGATTCTGGAGCGTCTGATTTCAGATCTGCTTATTCAGATTATAACAAAAGATATGTTATATATTGGGGAAAGAATTGAAAGTGGACTAGAAGATAATTTGGTTTGAATCCTGTCTTTGACACTTAATATTTATGTTATCATAAGCAAATCACTTGAGTTCACTGATCCTGGGTTTCCTCTTCTATAAAATGGAACTAATAAGAGCTAAATGACCTACCTCATAGAATTATTGCAAATGATATAACAACATAACAATATAATTTATATAATGTACTCTATATGCTAGTCATCATGATTAATGCCATGATGTGGTGCTTTGTCATTATAATGTATTTCCTTTATTAATTTCACAATGAAACATATTCAGCGCATACATACCCCTTTTTTTTCAGACTTCAACAGCCACCGTGAACATTGTGGTGACAGATGTAAATGACAATGCTCCAACTTTTGATCCATACCTGCCAAGAAATTTATCTGTGGTTGAAGAAGAAGCCAATGCTTTTGTTGGACAAGTCAGGGTAAGTGGAACACACTCAAATACTCTAGATTAGGTTGGTACTTGCATAAAATAGTAATAATTTGATGCAATGTCTAAGATCATCTGAATATAAATGAGGCAAGTTAGAAAGTTCATTCACTTTCAGACCAATTGGTGCAATCTCAATTGTGTATTTGTAAAAGATTCATCCTCTTGTTGGAGTTTGTACTGCCTTCACTAGTGCAGATTGTAATTCAGATTTCAGCCTTGACAATTCCATGCCTTTCTTCACATGAAATACTCTAAAAGGTTCCTACTCAATGCCTTTGAAATTTGGCAAAACTTCTTTACACTGGATGGGGACCAGAGCAGTACTCAGAAGGCTAAAAATAACTTTGGGTTTATTAATGAACACCTCAATTTTGCAAAATATTATTCTATAAATGTCTTACTATCAAAAACAGATTATCCATTGATAAAATAAGGCTTATATTTATTGTTTTAGTCTCTGGGCTTTCACATGGTCATTGTGTACTTAAGGCTTCTTACAATTTTGTTTATTACAAATTTGCTCATTTTTGTGAGTGATATGTTCTGATATTTAGATTTCTTATTTCAATGAGCTAAATGGTACTATAGTACTTCTGTTAGTGAACATCACACCTGATGTTCCTGTGTGATATTTGGTTCTGCCTATCCAGGAATCCTGACTATGGTGTCTACCTACTATGTTAGAGGCTTTCCTCTGATCCCTTTAATATGTCGTGGATTTCATCATAGATCCCCAATAATCCATCCTTCCTGTGTCTCTGTCTCTCTCTCACACACACTCATACACACACACACACACACACACACACACAGACAAACACACATACACACACATACATACACACACACACATAATTTGCCTCCTTTTCTAACCATGAATATGATTTTGGTGCAAGAGACAACAGAAGAATTTGGATTTGAAAGAAATTTCAGAATAAATCTAAAGCATCCATACCCCACCCTCTGTTTTAACTATTGACATTAAATAACTCCAAGGACACAAAATGAACAAATTGCACATTGCAGATTCATGTCCAAATACTCTAACTTCAAATCCCTTGCTCTTTCCCCTGCCCCAAGTTATCCTAGATGACCAGTTATCTTTACCAAGATTTCTATATAACCCCATGGATATTTTTTATATTACTGAGATCCCATATAAATGTAAATCTTTTGAAATTGTAATCTCCCATAATCCAAAAAGCAAGTGACCCACCAGAAAGTACAGGCAGCAATAGATTTGTTTTCTTTTGTTCCTAGAAGTAGCTTGGAATGGCTAACATTGCTGTGTGATTTCCCAAATCCCATGCTCCTACTTTTCTCTTTTAACTTTGAGTCCAGAACCTTTGCCATTTGAAATTCAGGTCACTCATATTTAATATGTAAAGGACTGCTTGCCATCTAGGAGAGGGGGTGGAGGGAGGGAAGGGAAAAGTAGGAACAAAAGTGAGTGAAAGGGATAATGTTGTAAAAAATTACCCAGGCATGGGTTCTGTCAATAAAAAGTTATAATTATTAAAAAAAAAAAAAAGAAATCTAGGTCACTTAGGGATGAACTGATAGATTGACCTAATGGACTACTATTTATTTAGAAACCTATATGTGATCATATCAATAATTTTAGGATAAATATCAATTTTCCATTTTATAGTCCTGTTAAAAGAAACATATTCAGTTTGCTAATTTTATGTGTACATATTTATTTAAAAGGAAAATTGTCCAATAAATCTCTGCAGATTTGACATGTAAAAATGTGAAAAAGTCTTCATCATAATACTCCATCTTCTTCCTTTATAAATTGTAGACACCATCTTCATGGCTACAATATACTCCATTGTAACCCAAAGTCCTTATCTTCATTAAAGATTCAGTTATCAACTCCACCAAGAAGTCTTCCAGGAACCTTCCCTCACTAAAATGCTTTCCCTTACCTCAGTTTTATTGTACTCTATCAGTTCTGTGTGTATATATGTGTGTGTGTGTGCATGTGTGCACATATGTGCATGTATATACACATTATATCCCCCAGGAAAATGTAAACTCAGCAAGCACAAGATCTGATTTCGATTTGGTTTTATGATGCCAGTGCCTGGCATAAGAATTGCATGGTTGACACTTCATAAATGGTCATTGGTTTGAGTTGGGTTAGTTTGGATTGGGTTGGATCGGATTGGGTTGGGTTGGGTTAAATCAGCTGCATACCGGCCACCAAGGCTGGTCATTTCCCAGTAGCCTTACATTTCTTGCTTTATAAACATTCTTCACCTACCCTGACTTTTTTGAGTTTGCAGCAACAAAATGTAGTCCTGAGTCAACACTGTGTTCTCTGAGTTTTGAGACAAAAGAGCCTGAATTTATTTAACCTGAGCTGCAAATATATTCCCATGGTGAGCATGAGATCTACATGCTCAGTTTTTGCTGAGACAAAGGGGTAATAACTCAGTTTGAATCCCTTAAAGCCATTTCAGCATCATTAGTAAATCGAGGCTTTTAGACAGGGAAAGAAACTCTCATTCAGGAAGAAAAAAATCAATGTCTCCTTCAACGATACAACTTAATATTAAACAAAATAAATCAAAACCTTGGTGGCCTTGCTTTGATTAATGGGACTGTCGGATCCCTGTATGGTAGCCCAAAAGATGAAATGAGCATTTTTAGGGCACTTTTTTGGAAGCTCAGCATGGCACAGAACAATGCCTGAAACAATACCTCTCTTCTCCAAGTGGGTCACAAGTGAAGTAGATTATAGGTTCTCACCAGCAAAACTATTGGAATACAAAGACGGTGTGGTGTTCACAGAGGTCGGGGGGAAAAATGGCATAATTTTTAAAGCATTTCCATTTCACTTATATTCTTATTAAATATTTTAATATTGGAATTTTATTAATATATGTGCATGTCTAGAAGAAAGGATGCACCCCTAGGTGTCAGCCATCCTTTTTACCAGCAAGTAATAAACAAATTAGATTGACTCCGAAGGACATTGTGGTAAATAAGTATTTTAGGTTTCCTCTATACCCATTTTGTGACACAAAACTGATGCTGAGTCTCAACAGCTGATTGTAACAGTGGCTCCCAAAACAATTCTGCAAAGGGAAGTCGGCTTTGGCAAGAGATTGGCCAGTTATCTAACGACTGGCTTAAGCAAAGATCAGCGTGGCCCAACTGGCTTATTAGAACCACCATAATGTTAGCTTACACGGATTGCACTGAAAGGGCTGTAGGATGCTTTCCTTTCAAGTGCCCTGAGCAGCAGCAGCATTCTGCCATCCCAACTCTTCAAGGAAGTTTTGCCAGTATTTGCTAATGACAAGGCAGACCCCTAGAGAAGGTAAATGATTTTCTCTGTGTCATATAGCTGATTATCAGAGTTGGGATTTCAAAAGAGATCTCATCTGACTTCAAGGCAGGAGTCCTCTCATCATCTCCTGAGAGTAGTGGTGACCCCGGAAAGAGCAGTAGGGGAGGTCAAATCCATTTCAAATCTGGGGATTTTTTTTCATGTAAATTATTTTATTCATATTAATGTTTTAGCTTTTTCCTTTAGAGTTCATATTTACATAACAGTGGTGGATGCTAATTATATGAATTTGAGTATTAATGATCAGATGGCTAGAATTCTGCAATTTAATCTCTATTTAGTCACTGTCTGCTTCAGTTTCCTCAAGTCTAAAATGGAGACACTTTCCAGGTGGTATACTGCTCATGAGATAATATTTGCAAAGTTTTCAATATAATGTCTGGTGTATGTCAGGTGCTTAATAAATGCTTATTTCCTCTCTCTTTCTCCTTCCTTCCATTCTTCTTCTTCTTCTTCTTCTTCTTCTTCTTCTTCTTCTTTCTCTCTCTCTCTCTCTCTCTCTCTCTCTCTCTCTCGCTTTATCTTCTTCTCTACCTTCTTATGTATAAATATAAATCTAGCAAAAGCATCAATTGTTATTGTCAATCTGAGGATCAGTCAGTTGTATTAAAGTCAGGAAAATCCATTAAAATATTGTCTAAAGTGGCAGACTTTTTAGTCATAGCATCTCTCAGTGATTGTGCATACATATCCCCACCCCCATTTTATAGATGAACACCCCAAGACTAAGAAATATTGAATGACTTGTCAGGTTCCCATAGGTAGAATCTATCTGAATGAGGACAGTTATTTTTATTATTGTTATTATTGTTGTTCTTACTATTATCATCATATTTCTTGGGGTTTGTTATTACTTTAAAAAAATTGAATAAACCTCACCCCAAAGAAATCCTTCTTCTAAGCATTGCCTTATTGTTTAATACCTCACTGTGCAAAATAACTCAATGGGAGCTCTCTATTCACTCTCTCATGGAGAAGTTGTTATACTGGGTCGTCCTGAGAAACTGAAGAAATACATTAGTGGGGGTCCTCCTTCTTTTCATTATCCTTCCTTTTTATGTTTTTATGCAGGAAGGATTTGAAGATTCAGAGAACAATGCTGTAAAATTGCTGAAGCTTACAATAGCTCTCTGACCCATATTATTGTCACCAAACATGTCAGAATTAATATGACTCCCAGGTTTATGTCCCTTAGTATTATAAATTATAGGTTACTCCTTTTGTCATAAGCAAACTCTCCTCTCCAGCACATAATCTACCCAGAGTTACCCTTTAGAAACAGCTAATAGAGAAGTTCAAGGAGTTTGTCTCTTATTTCTGCAAATCAAACTGCTTATTAACTTATAATTTTATAATGAGTACTTATTAGATGCAATTTTAATATCTTATTAAAAATCATTTATATAATACTCATTAAGAGCAGTGGTATACCAACAAATGTAGCTTATACCTCTAAAAAGACTGTTTTACATTAAGATGCTTATTAATATTATGGTCCTTGATATTCCCTGAGAAATGAGCAAAAAATGCAACTCACTGCCTTAGTTTCAGCAGATTCGAAGATTCCTTTGATCAGCAATGTTCTCTGGATCTTCTCTCTCATTTAGTTACTACACGTGTTACCATAATTTCCCCATCTCCGGGACCTGCCCAGGGAAAGTCAGTGTGGACTAAGGGACCTAGAAACAAACAAACAAACAAACAACAACAACAACAACAACAACAACAACAAAAAAAAAAAAAAAAAAACAACCTGGGATTAGATCTCGCCCTTGACATATACTGGATTTATTAACCACAAGCAAGATAGCGAATGACCGACGCATTTTCATTGTCTATAAAATGGGCATATAATCATACTTGCAAGACTGTTCTGGAACTCAAACATGACAATATAAATATACTGCTATCAAAGCATTTCAAAACCAAATAAGTTTAAGCAATAATTGTTAGGTATTTGTATCTAGTTCTGAAAACTGAACTATCCGAGATATTTCTAATCATGAAAGCCAATAATAAAAACTAATATGGATCATTGGTTAATTGATTGGTTAGTTGTCCTTCATTCTCAAAAAGGACCAAAATGACATCACTATGTTAGAGTCCAGTTATAACATGTCCAAGTGTGGCTGATCAGATCAATACAAGTTCACAATGCCCTGCCATGGGTCAGATACTAATAGTCCCTGTGAACATTTGGGTTTCTTCTCTAACTTTGTATGTATTTTATTTCTTCTGGACTAATTCAAATTTGCTTTGCTCAACGAGCACAGAACCTTCTCTGTTGAGGGCACATCCTGCTGGTGGTCCTGTGCAAATGTCTCCAGTGCCATACAAACGATTCTAAAGTTCTGAAGAGAAGCCTTGATGGTGTCCTTAGATCATTAAGCTTACTTTTATATGTTTTCTCTCATTTGATCCTAATGACAAGAGATTATGAACTTAAACAAAGAGGCCATTTGGCTCATAACCAGGTGATGAAGTGATTCTGTGAATGTAGGAGTGGATTTGGACTCCAGTAGACTGAAATTTAAATCTCGCTTCACACATATATTACTGAGTGAACCTGAGAATTTTTTTTTTAAATCTCATTTCCCTCATCTGTAAAATGAAGAAAAATGATAGCACCTTTTTCATAGGGTGGTTGTGAGGATCAAATAATATAACATGCATATATAGATAGATATGCATACATATATGAGTTGTGAGCTCAAAAAGTATATAAATGCTGCTGCTATTATTGTTGTACACTTAAGATTTAAATTAAAGTTTTCCAAATTCTGCATATATTATATAAAGCTGTGTTTCATGTAGTAAATTATCTAAGACCAGAATACTACTTATATTTTCTCTATATGTCTAATAGTATGTTTTCTTTTAAACATGGGTGATTCACTACTTCTTATCCTACCCCTTAAATTCAGTGTACATAAGGAACTCTCAACTAGGGTCAAAAGCTAACTTATATTTGGAACACAAGGTTTTCCAAGGGTGAATGCTAAAAAAATTATCTGTGCATATGTTTTGAAAGTAAAAAAAACTTTTTTACAAAAAGCTAATTTATAAGATGAACCATTATTTGTTCAAGTCGGTACTTGCTTTGAGAACTTTCTATTAGTTTTTTTTTTTTTTCGTATCTTTTTGACTTCCTGTCAGAAATCATTTTCATATAATAACTTGATGAGAAGCCCTCTTATCAAAAAAAATTATATATTGTGGATTATAAATGCAAATAGCTCATATATTTTAAACATTGCATTTAAATATGAAGCCTTTTTAGACCAAGAAATATATTTAAAAGAGTTTTCCCCTTAGTCCCTAAGTTTTATCATGCAAAAAAATATAATACAAAGATTTAAGATGTGCTCTGGGAGATAAATACATAAAAATGGATAGTTTTGAGCATATCTTTGCTATCTTTCATAAATAATACATGTCTATGTAAATATCTTGCTTTGTACACAATGGTGAAACTGATGAAGTGATGTTTTTCAGAACTAATTTTTTTTATTTCAATTTTAAAGAATGTGTCTTCCATATATTTGGCAAGCGAAGTCAAGTATGGCAGGTGGCCTCTTCTTCAAATAGTATTATTTCCTCTTAAAATGCTTTTTATTTACTGTTAAAAGGTTATGATATTTTATGAAAAATAAGGGAAACTGCTTACTAGGGAAGAATAGAAAATCAAACTCACAAAGATCAGTATTGTGTTAACCTTTTTTATATATAAAAAATGCCTAGGTCCCTAAACACCAACAAAAAAGAGAAAGTGAACTATTTAAAGACCTTAAAGTCACTTAGCCCTAATTGCCTCAGCAAAGAATAAAATCAAAACAAAACAAACAAAAAAACTTAAGGAAGAACTTCCTGTAACGACTGCATATTTAAAATCAGCTGGAGTCAGGAATTCAGGTTAAGGAAAAAATCTTCAATATTTATTGAAGTGAAGAGGTGAATGAAGATTGTGATAGCAATATGGGCAAGAAAGATTGCGATAGCTAGATGGGCAGCTGCGACAGGAAGCCAGCTAACAGAGAGCGATCCGAGCTGAGCAAACCGTAGCAATAGCAATCCCCCAAAAGTCTCTCCTTCCCATTCCTTTTCCACTCCCCTGCCTCCACCCACCAAAATCGTCATTTCCTATACAACACATCAGGACTTGCACAAAGAGTGGGCGGGGGCCATTCTTTCTCCAAGCTTATATATTAATAGAGTATGGTCCAATTACTATTTAGCCTCATGTGCTTGGGACCTCAGTGCATCAACTCAAGCCTCAGCCCATTACAACTTCCAAATTAATTATTTAATTTATTCATGTCTTTAAAACTCTTGACATTTTAAGAGAGCGAACATTGGATGCAACTCTCAGAACCTCAGTATCTCAGAGATAGAAATTAAAACAAAATTTATCTAATCTAATCCAATTTTATAGGATATAATAAGTAACTAATAAATAGTAAATGATTGATTAATAATCCAGTCCTCACCAAGAATCCATTCTATATCACACCAGACAAAAGATTCTCCAATCTTTTCATGAAGACCTCTAGTGATGGTGGTCTCACTACTCCCAGAGACTGTCCATTAAAATTTCGAATAGCCCAATAAAATATAACTTTATTGTTTGCTTGTTTTTATATCAAAGCCTAAATTTGTCTCTTTGTCACAACTACTCATTTTTCTTAGGTCATCATGGTCAAATCAAAGAATAAATAAAAACCCTCTTCCACATTAAAGTCTTTAAGATAACGATCTTACCCTGTACCACCCTCCACCATTCCCAGTCATCTCTTTTCAAGTTAAACATCTTCAGGTTCTTGGATAGATATTCACATGACAAGAACTGAAAGACCTCCATTCTAATGTTTGCCCTTTTAAAAATATTCTCCAACTCATAAAATTATTCCTAAATTCTGCTGTGCAAAATAGAATAAAATTCTTCCAGTGTTATCTAAAAGTCTTATACTAGCTTTCTCTAATGGATAGATATATCAATATGTCATGATAGCTTACATCAACTAGTCTGTATTTTATGATGGTGGTGATAGAAGGGATTCAGAGAAATCATTAATTAATTCACATTCCAATAAATATTTATAGCATCTTTTTAAATGGAAGTTCAGCTTAACTTAGAAAGTTCTTGGTTATCATCCATTCTACATGGCCATTCTCTCCCATGTCAATTGGAAGAAATCCATAACATCTCATCATATTTCATTGTCATCCCAGGATGGTGGCATCATATTGTATCATCCCAAGATCATAGCTCTGAAGATAGAAGGCATTTCATTAGACATGTGGTTCAAGTTCTTTATTTCATAAATCAGTCAATTGAGACTCAGAGCAGTAATTGTCTTGCCCAAGATCTTACAGCAGCAGTCATGATTCAAACCCAGATCCTCTTGACTCTGAGTAAATTGACCTAATTTTTTTCTCATTAAATGTGACATCCCATGAATTCACTTTTGCCTTTTTTTTATAAAATAATGATCTGAAAATAATTAATCCATTTTTTAAAATTTAGTGCAGTTTCCTATTTCCAGACTCCCCTGAAAGCAGATTTCCAAACCTGTTCTTCCTTCAAGTTAGTGACATATGTACCCTTAGAGGGGGCAGGGACTGGCAAGGGACTTGGCAGGTGGGCCTTGTGTTATTATCACCTTGGTAGAACTCACTTGCTATTCTCAAGTATCCAGAAGGACTCTAGAGGAATCTCTCCAAATTATCCTGATATTGCTATCTTTGGATTACACACACACACTCACACACACACACACACATTTACACAATCAATACATATGTGAGACATTTACTAGATTAATTTATTTCTTCACTTGTAAAATAAAGGATTTGTACTAGATGGTATCTCAGGTTACCCCCCCCCCCAGCTCTCATATGCAATGTTTCACTATACTTTTTATGCCTGAAGGATCTTTACTATTATTGGCATAGGAATGCCTGACATTGGCAAAGATTGCCACTCTTCTTTATCTCAGAAAATGGTTGTTATTACTGTGATCAAAATTTTAGCCCATAGCTTACCTAGCAATCTTTAGATAGCAAAAATACTTAATGTCTATCAATAAGTCGATACTGCTATTCCCTTTAGTTGGGCAAGTCAGCCAGAGCTGCTTCCTTCTTAACAGAGCTTTCAGGAACCCAGGCTCATAGGCACTCCTGATGAGGCACTGGAGGAAGATTTTAGCCACTGCATTGACCTCATCAGTTGACCTGGACTCCATTATTATCATGCCCCAAGACACTCATCACAAGGAAAGTCATCCATCTTCAGCTTTGGTCCTCAAACCTCAGCAGTACTCTCAGACCCCTCTGATTAGAGGGCAAACAGATGGAGCAAAGAACGTCTCTCAAAATCGCCATTATCACAGATGAATCACTACTTCATTTCTTACCAGTTGTACTTCTTAGACTGGAATCTATCCTGTCTCTACTCTGTTTACATTCTTCCTTTTCCTCCTTTTTAGCTTTGTGTGAATGTGGGTCTGTGTGTGTGTGTGTGTGTGTATGTGTATGTATTTGTGTGTTATTTTATTCCATTGAATTCTAAGGTCCTTGAAGCCAAAGATTGTCTTTTTCTTCTTATTATGTGCATGCCTACTGCTTAACATAGTGCCTGGCACATAGGAGGTATTTTTAAATATTTATTGACTGGCCTACTGACACTTTGCGGTTGTCTGTGCTAGACAACAATTTGTTTCACTAAATTTAGTAGTCAGTCCATGTATTATCTTTAAAAGTGTTGGGTGCTGTGCCTCTGTAAGTAGTCAGGGCAATTCTAACTGGCAAGAAACAACAAGCAGGGTGACAGAGCTTCCATTCTCTCCCATATAGCTCAGAAAGGACAGATGCCTTCGATCCATTTGATGGCCACAGCCATAGAGGTGGGCTTCAAGCAAGCCTCTCCTCTCACCAAAGACACAACTATATGACCATTTAGAAAGGTCTACTCAAACTATTTATCAAAACTAACTGCCACAGAACTTGTGGTATAACCATGAGTAAATTACTACTCACTCTGGAGCTTAGAAAATCATAGGTCCTTATGGGTTAGGAGGGACTGGACTGCTAGTCCAGTCAGATATGTCCAAATGGCCAATCCAAGTTTCCATCCACTTTGACCCAAAGAACTCCAGTAACAGAGAATCTACCTCCTCCTCAAGGACTTTGCTCAATTCTCCTCATAAGGATATTTTCTCTTGTGTGTATGGGGGGAGAGGGAGGAGAGTGAGGGATATCAATCCTCGGTTGGCCTTTCTTCAATTTCCATTCATTGCATGCATGATCCATATAAACAAAATAGAAATCTAATCCAGTTTTCAGAGGACAACCTTTAGAATATTTAAAGTCAGCCATAAGCCATCCTTCCTCCTGATTAATTACCCCCAGTTCCTTTACATAATGCTATTTGACATGATTTTAAATCCTTTTACCTTACTGGTCACCCTCCTATCAGTATTATTCATCTTATTTCAGTCTTCATTAGTAAAAAGAACATGATAGAACTAGATTATCAAACAAAGCAAGTTGATTAATCCCTCAATTATCTGTATAATTCTCTTAGGCTATACATCACAGAAAAGCTCTTTCTCCGTACTAGTGGAGGGAATTTAAAAAAATAGGAGTTACCTTCACAAGATTAGATCACTAGTCTAACCTTCCTTCCCTCCCCTCAAAAAGACAAATTAATTTCCTTATCTACTCTCTCTCTCTCCTCCCCCTCCCTACTTTGGCCTCTATTCTATCTGTTCCATACTTGAGACTCCATAGCCCAAAGAAATGGAGAGTTGAGACAATTCAGATGCAATGTGGCATAGTAAATAGCTCAATTAAATGCCACTTAGACTTCCACATAAATAGCTAATTTGGGAATCATTGTGTTTTATTATCCTTCATTTAATTTTTACATCCCTAATGAAATGGTCAGAGGAATCTCATGTTACTAACTTACTTCCTATGATCTTTCATGGGTTCCACAGTTCTCTAGGAACTTCCTTCTTATTTCTTCTTCCCTACCCCATCTTGGATTTTTTTTCTTTTGCCAATGGAAGCTGGTCTAGAGCCAAGAGAATATAAAGAAAACCAAAGCATATCAAGTGTTATGAGACACCCAAATCTCTCCAGATAATAGAAGAGTGATTTTCTTAATATTATTCCAGTATCAAAACCAAGAGTTTGGGTTCAATTTTATTCAAATGTTTGCACTAACTTTTATATTACAAAGGAACACATAAAACTAAAGGTTGAAAGAAGCTTCAAGGACATGAAATCTATCCCCTTCCTTTTTCAGAGAAAGAAACTAAAGCCCAGGGAGATGAAGCTACAGATCCAGCAATTAGATTCCAGGTCTCTGTTTCCAAACTTATTATTAATAATCATATTATCACCAGTTTCCTTGATGCAACTAATGGTATAGTTAATAAAGACCTAATTTCAAAGGCAGCTTCAGACACCAGCTATGTGATACTAGTCAATTCTTTAAATTCTATTTGCCTCAGTTTCCTTATCTATAAGTTAGTATCTTAATAGCATTCACATTATAAGTAGCTATAGGGATCAAATAAGATGATATTTGCAAAAAAAACAGCACACAATAAGTTCTACATACTTATTCCTTTTTTTTCCCTTTATTTCTTTCCAATTGTATAATCCTTAAATATTTTGAAAGTGCTTTCATACATTGTAGGTCCATGGGAGATATTGTATATAAAGCACTCTGAAAATATTAGCAAGTTATGTTAATAACAATTGTTATTATTTTTCATAATTCTACATAATAATCCCCCAGATAAGCAGGGCTTTCTCTTAGAGTCAAATCCTTGGCCAATTTGAAAAGCCTACATCAGAATAATCATGCAGAAAACCCAGACCAAAGGAGAGTCTGCAATTTTATGAACTTGAACCTGCAGAGATTTCCAACTGATTGATAGTGGCTGATTCCGGGAACAATCCTCTAGAATTCCAACCAGAGACAATGTTATAGCTGTGTTTCTTTTTCCCAAATACTGGTCAGGAACTTGCAGAGTTTATAATAGAGGGATACCATTGAGGTTTTGATAATCACAATATTTGCTATACTGACAAAACAATAATAGAACCTCAAAAGCCTCTAAAACAGTAGCAAATATATTGTTGGCATTCCCTCCAGAAATGTGCAGAGCCTGGTCACAATTAAAAGTCAGGAAGTAATGCTGAAAGAATAAGTAAACAAAAAAGAATCCCATCCTAAACTAGTTACCATTGCAGGTTCTTAATTGCTTGTTGCATGGAATATCTCTGAAACTTAAGATGTATTAGAGTTGAGTTTACATTTAGCTAAAAATTATTAGAATCCCCAATCCATAGACTACTTCCTTTTAAATGGAAAGTGTCTTATGTTAAGCCATACAGTAAAAAGATGAAATCATAGATAAGATGCAAGACTTGAAGTCAGGAAGACCAGAGTTTAAATACTGGCTGTGTGACCCTGCTCAAATCACTTAACTTTTTCATGCCTCAGTTTCCTCATCTGTAAAATAAGAATACTAAATAGCACAAAAGCACACAGAGTGTTGAGCTTGGAATGAAGGAGTCCTCATCTTCCTGAATACAAATCCAGTCTCAGACCCTGGATAGTTTGTCTCAGTTCCTTATCTATAAAATGAGCTGGAAAACAAAATGCCAAACCACTTCAATAAAATCCCAAATAGGGTTAAAAAGAGTCAGACATGACTGAAAAATGACTTAACAACAACAACAAAAAAGACTTATAGCAAAATTATTGTCAAAATCAAATTAAAACCACATGCAAAGTATTTTGCAAAACTTAATGTGTTATATTCATGCTAGTTCCAAAGGCAGGATTGAAGTACAAGTGTTCCCACTCCATAACCAGCACTCTTTTTCCTATATGACACATTGTCTAGATAAGCTGTGTTGGTTCTTTTTGTGGTGATTTACTCTTTATTCTTTTATAGCCACGACATGAGATTTTCAATGTACTATCACAAGTTTATTTATTAACCATTTTTTTGTTGAAATGGAGTAAGAGCCAAAGTATCAGTCTTTGTCCAAGGCAATGGAGCCCTCCTCTATTCTTGTTTTAAAATATCACATTTTTAAACAAGAGTGCTTCCCAAGAGCCAAATTCCTTTCTTCTATTAATTTTGGGACTTCTAAAGTTGAGAAATACATCAAAAATTGTATTTTGTAAATTTATTATGCATAACTAACATTTTCATGCATGCGATCACTTTATTTTTCTGGATCAGGGTATAAATTTGAAGACTTTGCATTTATTGATTTAGAATATTGAGTTTTTTGAAAAAAAAAAACACATCTAACAAATGCACAAGTTTCAAGGGGAACTTTTGGTTATAATTTTTTTTTTCTTTTAGTTTTATTATGATCACTAAGAAAATGACAGTTTCTCCTTTTAACTGCAACCTCTTTGAAATGACTTTAGCAGAAGAAAAGCTATGTATTTCACAATAGCACAAAATGCCCTGTGTTCTGACCCCATATCTTTTCACCATTTGGTAAAGAGCCTTCCTTTTTAATGGACTTTCTTTCTTTCTTTATAAAGTTGATTATTCTCTTAACAATGTGAAAAAAACCTGGATGTAGCTCTTCATTTGTACTGCTCAATACAAGCGATTGTGTGTGAAGCCCGAGATGTGTCCAGATTGCACCGGGGGCCAACTTTTAATTCATGTTTGTTGACCTGCATTTCATTTTGACATAGCTTGAGTTCCATTAGTTTAAAGTCTGGGATAATCTTCTTACTTTATGTCATTTCATTTTTTAAAAACCTGCCAGTTATATTGAAAATTTTTCTTGATGTGGCGTTGACATCAATAGGTTTGCAAAAGAATCCATCTTCCCTGATTTGAACTTTTTTTCAGGGTTTGGGGTGGGGAGGAACTGTATGTTCCCCTGCAGCAATTGTACTTAAAAATAGCCAATGATTTCTTCTCCTCATTACTTCATAGCTTCCAAAATGGTGTCACCTTGGAGCCCTGTGAGATTGAAAAATACTCCCTTAAACTCTTTTTGTCCTCACTAGCTATTCACTGATGAATGAGACAACAGCGGCCATCATTATGAATTAACCTCCATGATAGTTTGCAAATGAGTTCATAATCTAGAATCCTCCTCTGTTTGCCATATTAGTGGCAAAATATAAATATAAGATGCAGGGTCTGGCCCAAGAAGACAAGTATTATATGCTAGTTAAACTTCTCTAAGAATTAGAACCCAAATTAAGACTGTTACTTTTCTCCCCTTCTGATTTTGCAGAATCTACAGCTACTATGCACAAGTTGTGCTGGAATTGTTTTGATTGTCAACAGTTTACTTATATTTATCCTTTTTTTTGCTTAATTTCTTTAATTTATGTTAACCACTCCATGATCTGACCACACACAGTTGGCTGTTTTCCAGTGGACTGTTAGAGCCAAAGCTGAATTATCCAGCAAGCGGAATATCCACACTGCCTAGTTTCTAGCAAAGCTAAAAGGCTTATTTCTAAACTAAAATCATCTTATTAAATCCATATGCATGTATGTCTATACACATACATATGTTTGTGTACATTGTGTGTTTGTATTTAGAAAACCAATATACAAATGTATACATGTGTTATATATAATATAATGTATATATATGCATTTTATCTGTACTCGTGTCTATTAATCCTTATCTAACACTATATTTCAAGTCTAGTTCTATTTATATATATTCACTCTATATATACTTATCTCTATGATATTTCTGTATTTTTCTCTATCTTTATGCAAATGATGCCCAAATTTGTTTTTCCTGCCCCACTGTGGCTTCTGACCTCCAGTATCACATCTCTAACTGCCCTTTCAGATATCATACATTTAAGATGTCAAATAGACATCTTAAACTTAAAATATCCAAAACAGAACTCATTATTGTTCTCCCAAACCTCTGCCCCCAGTCTTTCCTATTACTTTGGAGAGCAACACTATCCTTCCATTTCCTCAGGCTCATAAGTTAGGAGTTCTCCTGGCTTTCTCACTATCCCTCACCACCACCACCACCACAACCACCCATACCAAGGCTATTGACAAAATCTGTCAATTTTACCATTGCAACTTTTCTTGAATATGCTTCCTTCTCTCCTCTGATACTGCTGCCATTCTGAGTGCAGGACTGCCTGCCTCAGTGCTCAGCTGTTGCAAGAGCTTACCAGTGAGTTTCCCTGCCTCAAGTCTGTCCCCACTCCAATGCATTCTTCCATTCAGCCATTAAAATGATTTTCCTAAAACAAGTCTGATCATGTTATCACTGTCCTCTACTCAATAACCTCCAATAGCTCCCCATTGCCTCTAAGATCAAATGCAAATGCTGAATTTGACATTCAAAGCTTTCAGTTGCCTTTCTCTCTCTTCTCACTTCAATTTTCTTTTACCTCACTCCCTGTTATATACTCTTCAGTGACACTGGCCTCTTGGCTGATCCATAAACAAACAAGACACTGCATCTCCAACTATGTCTTATGCTTGTAATGCTTTCCTTCCTTCACTCTAACCAATGAAATCCTTGGTTTATGAATCAACTAAAATGCCACCTTTTATAGGAAGCCTTCCCTACTCCATTTCAATTCTAGTGCTTTCTCTCTTTTTACTTCCTATTTATTTAGTTTATAGCTCATTTGATTATATTTCTTTTCATATTGTATTTTGTATTTTTTTTTCATTAGATTTTAACTCCTTGAGAATAGGGACTATATTTTGCCCTTTTTTTTTGTATTCCCAACTCATGGCATAGTGCCTGGCACATAGTAGACACAATACATATTAAAAGAATGAATGAATATTGATCTACATTTTTATATTCATCTAAATCTTTGTGTAATTAAAGGACCAATTACCTTTTCCTTTTCTTTTATGCTTCCCCCTTTACTGTGGAAGAGGAAATAAACCCCATAACACTAAAAGTTGCTTTTGCTTATTTCAGAGTCATTAATCCCTAAATAAATCATGGCTTGATGTAGAGGGTTGGAACTCTGAAAAGGTGTATTTGAATCTAAGACAGCATAGCACTTAAGGCTAATTATCTATTCAATGAGAGATAATTGTTCTATAAGCATATATTTAGATGATGGTGATGTAATGGCTTTCCTCACAATTGGCTTGCTGAATGTGGTGTGGTGTGTCCAAGATAATCAGAGGCAAAGATTGGAGGGCTGGGGAAGAGAGTCAGACTCTAACTGTTGCAGCTGTAGCCCACTCAGGAGGAAAAAAGACTTCAGGCTTCAGACTCCAGAATCTAGGATTCATCTTTGATGAGTCCTGCCTGGCTCCTTCACTTCTCCTTCTAAAGACCAAGGACTTTGACTGATCCTGACTCTGACTGATCCTGAGGCCCTTCAGAGAGCTAGCCCGGCCATTATAGTTTGATGGGAAGTTTTCTATCTATGGCCTTAGTCAAGCTGGTCCCCAGACATCAAAAAATCCTTCTGAAGAGCCATGGCTGAAGATATGAATTGTAGGATCTTCCAATACTTGTCCTCTAGGATTATCGCCTTTGAGAAGCCAGGAATATCTCCATAATTCAGGGAGACAACCCAAGGCAATGTTTTTGAAGGTTGTTTTTATGATAAGAGGCAGCATGGTGAAGAGAATTGTTGACTTGAAAATAAGAAAAAGGGTCCAAATTTTTCATGGGATGCTTTAATTAGAAATGTCATATAAAAAAAGTCATTTAATTTATCTAAGCCTCCTTAAAAATGTGAATAATCTTACATATAGTATCTACCTCATCAGTTTTTTATTTTCTTTTTCTTAAATGATATAGCATGTGCTTTGCACCATATAAATGCCAATTGCCATCTTTGAATTATTACAAAGCATCAATGAATTGTCAAATGGTACTGCTAGAATCAGTCATTCAATCGATCTACATTAATTAATTATTATTAAGCCAAATAATTATTAATTATTATTAAGTACCTACTTTGCTCCATACACTGTACTGCTGAACACTGAATATATTAAAAAAGAAAAGAAATGTTAGGGTTTCATAAATCTAAATATCTCATTTTACAAGCCAGGGAAATGGACCTCGAGTTTTGAGATAAATTATAACTTGATCCAAATACTTACTTGGGAATACCTCTCTACAAAGCATATTCTTAATCATACTGGAAAAGATCTAATTTATGTAATATCTAGGAATAACTTGTGCGAAGGTGAGTCAGGGAGAAGATCTGTTTGTGTGTCAAAATGGTGTGCATCAAGATCTGCTCCCATATTCTCTCAGATGGTTGCTTTGATCCAAGAACATGAATGTAGTCACCAGTATTGAATTTACCTCTGTTTCACAACAGCTCCATTAGTTTGCCTGCTAGTTTAAGTTTGCATGAACATGTACTCAGGTAGGCTTTAATATTATTAACATAACAGAATGGGGATTCTGTTTCTTAAACCAGCAATTAGAGCTGAACATGACTCTATTAGCTCTCTACTGGGCTTTCATCTTGTCTGTTATCCTTGGTAAAGATAACACTATCCTAGCAGGATGGAAAATGGATGTTTTTAATGCTCATATTTTTATTCACTGATGACTTTAAACCTTCTGGTATTACCTGACAGGCTGAACTTCTGCAAAATATATTACAAAGTCAGAATTTGTCTCCATAGAACTGGTTATATTATGCATGACAAGCAAGAGGCTTATTTTTCTAAGCAATAGGAATGTCTTTTCCACAACAGAGTCTTTTTTTATTGATATATAGTTATTTATTTTAATACCTCATCAGTACACTGTGACACCACATGCATCTAAGTAACTGGCTTTGCTCCACAGCTTCCCCCAATGGTTAAACTTGTACCTAGCAAGTTTGATTCAGATTGGAAAACCAAACGAAGACTATGGTGGTAGGCCTCAATCCACCATCTAACTTTTGGTTACTTATTTCTAAAGGAAAAGCTGCCAGTGGCTTGAAAAAGCTACTTCCATCTTCCAATGAATCTCTGCTTGTACTAACATGAGCCAGCCCATCACTAATGCACACAGAACCTTAGGAGTAAATGAACCTCAAGCGCTATCTGATTGGTCAGCATGGTAAGATGTCATAATAGTTAGAATCACAGTCAAGAAGAGGAGGCTTTAAATCCCACTTTGGCCATCCACAAGCATGGTGAGCCCAAGCAAGCCATTTTAATACACTTTTCCTACCTATACAGTTAGGAAACTGAGTGCCTTCTAGCTCTAAGACTAAGATCCACTTCTGGCCCCTGTCATATCTGAAAAAGAATACTTTGTAATAATAATTATTCACATTTGCATAGCTTTTTAAGAATTGCAAAACACTTTTCCACACATTAAAAAAAATCTTTATAGCACCTTTCCAACTAGGTGAAATTACTTATTATTAAGAGAACTGAGATCCAGAAAAATAAATGGAGTTACCCAGGCTCACACAGCTAGTAAATATCTAAGACACGATTTGAGGTTAACCTGACTCTACCTGGGCATTCACTATCTGTCATATTGCCTTAAAAATATCGCTAATCACTGGTCATTCAAAATCTGAGTAACTTTGCAATATGGAGGATCCCATTACTTCATGAGTTAGAGCATATCACTTTCGAGAAGTTCTAATTGTTAGAAGGTCTATACTCTTTCTTTACCTCCCTCCTCATTAAGTCTAAATTTCCTTCTTTGCAATATGTCGCTATTCCATGTTATGTCCTCTGAGATTATGAAGAGCAAACTCAGGCTCTTTTTGACACGACAACCATTCAGATCCTTGAAAATAATCAGTTTGCTTTCAATTCAGTCATTCATTCCCTCATAAGTATTATTTTCTTCTCCACTTTAAACATTTCTTATTCCTTCATTGCATTTACATAAGATAATGGCAAAAATCTTTCATTGATGTCCTTTTCTGGGTACAAGGCCTGTTGAGATCTGTGACTCCTGGAATTAAACACCATAATCCATGTATGATATGACCAGTTCAGAATATAGTCAAATCAAATCAAGTCAACAAGCTTTTATTAATTCTTTCCTATGGGTCAGGCAGTTTGATAAATTCTAGAGATACAAAGAAAGGCCCAAAAAAAGACTACTCTCAAGGAGCTCACAAGACAACATGCAAATAACTATGTGCAAATAAGATTATACAGAACAAATTCAAGATAATCTCAGAGGAAAGGCACTAGTATTAGGCGGATCAAGGAAGATTTCTTGCCGAAGCAAGATTTTAGCTGAGATTTGAATGAATACAGAGAAGCTGGGAGGCAAAGAACATTCCAAGAATACAGGATAGCTAGTCAATAGAGTGTGGTGTACAATATGTCAAGTGGGCAATATCTCAAGACTGAGTAAGAGTGCCATTCTCCAGCCCAGTACCTTAGAATTTAAGATGCTCCCAAAGAGGGACTGTTTCATTGTTTCCTTTTATCCATAGTCCCTGGGACATAGTAAATGATGCATGTTTGTTAATTGATTTATTGATTATACTCCATGCCACTCCTGGACCTGAGTAAGAATACATTGACTTTTCTCATTGTCATACCATAATGTTGATTCAAAGTGAGCTTATAGACCAACCAAACCCTGAAATGTTTTTTAGATGCAATGGGGAAGGGGGGAAAGAACAAACATTTTGTATATCACCTATTACTTGCTAGGCACAAGGCTCAGTGTTTTTTGTTTTGTTTTGTTTTGTTTTTTTTAATAAATAATACCTGTCTGTCAAGGCCATTTCATCATTCTTTTCTATACTATGTGATTTTTGGCCAAATCTTTCCAGAAGATTTTCAGATCATCTCCTAAGGAACCTATATATAGGCCAAAAAACCACCACTATAATGCAACACAGAACAACTGAGTAATTTAATATTGGAAAAGGAGTACAACAAGGATGTGTATTGTTCTCTTATTTATTTGACTTGTAGGCAGAAGATATCATATGAAATGGCAGACTGGATGAATTAAAATCCAGAATTAAAATTGCTAGGAGAAATCTCAGATGTGTAGGTATGCCTAATCACTGGTCATTCAAAATTTGAGTCACTTTCCATTCTTTGTAACAATCCGACTTTGCCTTCTAAGGGCAAAAGGTAAAGAGAAATTAAGAAGACTCTTGATGAGTATGAAAGAGAAAGTTTAAAAGCAGACTCAAAATTTTAAAAAAGTAAGATCTTGATGACTGGTCCCATCACTTCCTGTCAAATAGAGGAAGAAGAAATAGAAACAGTGTTAGATGTCCATTCTTGGATTCAAAGAGAGTCAGGAAATTGAGACACATGCTCCTTAGAAGGAAAAGTAGGGCAAATTTGCACAGCATGCTAAAAAGCAGAGATATCAACTTGTAAGCATAGACTTGTATAGTCAAAGCTCTGGTTTTTCTAGCGTCAATATATGGCAGTGAGAGTTGCACCAAAAAGAAAGGAGCACCACAGAATTGACTCGTGTGAATTATGTTGTGGAGAATCACTTGAACAGCAAAAGAGATCAATTCAGTTAATACTCAAAAAAAGATTTCAAACTATTCACTAGAGTCAAACTGAACTCTTTTAGTTTACTGAAACTAAAACTTAAACATTGGCCAAATGGTGAGAAGATGCAACTTATTGGAAAAGTCCCTGATATTGGGAAAGATTGATGGCAAGAGAAAAAGGGGATGGCAGAGAATAAGATGAATTGATAGAAACATGAACATGAACTTGAACAGATTTGGAGAGATTGATAGAAGGACCTGGGATGTTATGATCCATGGCTCGTGCAGAGTTAGACACGATTGAACAACTGAACAATAGTGCAAAATCAGTTCCTAATAAATGCTTGTAGATGAGTTTCAAAATCCCTTCTAGTTTTAAATCTGTGATCCCATGATCTATTCCAAAATAAGTAGTAGTAGTAGTAGTAGTAGTAGTAGAAGTAGTAGTAGTAGTAGTAGTAGTAGTAATGGTGGTGGTGGTGGTAGTAATGATAATTAGTAAACATTTATGAAATACCTAATGTGTACCAGGTACTGAATATACAGATACAAAAAAAAAACTCTCAATATCTGCTGTTATTGTGATGTTCGGAACACTATATTAGAATCTGAGAAGAAACATTAAGCAGAGAAAACATAGTGTCTTGTCTAAGGAAATTGGAGATTAGCAGGACATGATTGGTGCCCTTAAATCCCATTCCTTCCTTATTCTCATTAGGAGGACCTTGGCCTAGTTATGATCCCTATTCTCTTACGACTATTTGTCATTTTCCATGATTACTGCCTACAAGAATAATCAGCTTTCTTAAGTCATAAAAGGCTTCCCTTAAAGTTTTCACACCACCTAGATACTTATTAATCTCACCCAGATATATATGGATATACATGTGTGAATATATTTGTGTGCATACATGGGCAAATACATGCATATATATGTACATATGTGCATGTATGGATGTGCATGCGTATTCCATAATCCCATGCTGTCTTCTCTATATAGTGTTTCCTTCATTGACCTTTTTGTTACTGGCTTTGGTTAATTAAAGTTGTTAAACTACATGATAACAACTATAACTCTGTTTTTTTAATCTATCCAAACACACTGACTAAAATCAGTTCCCTAATGAGCAACAGCTTTAGCTCTATGTAGCTTCTAGCTTCATAGGATGCATAGTCACTAATAAGAATAACTTAAGTCAAAGGACATTTCCTTAGAAGATGTACAATTCAACAAATAACTTTTTTCTTTCTTATTGCATCAGACAGAAATGGTTGAGAATGAACAAGTACTTTGAGCCAGTAGCCAGTTTCTTTTTTCCTAAAAAAAAAAAAAAAAAAAAGATAAACATCATTATAATTCTCTGTCCATGGTCCTGGAAGCATTTGACTGTTAAATATAGCTGTCCTTTATCCTTACTTGGTAATGAATACCTGTTATTGCATAGTAATGGCTCTGGAAGTAGTGGTAGGGGAAATGGGGTCATGTATTTGGTCAGTAGTTGAGATACTTTATAAAAGTAAGACAGAAGGGAAATAAAGTAAAATACTGATATTTCTGTAAGCTTTATAAGAGGAAGGGCTGTTTTGTTTTTGGCTTTGTTTCCTCAATGATTAATTGGTTGGTTGAGGAAATGACTGAGGAGTTACAGCAGGGATGAAAAGCTAACATTTCTAAATGAGAATGAATTGAGGGAGTGGCTGGATGGCAAGGATTATCTACACATACCTTGTTTAAGTTAGAACTTAGAACCTGAATTAGAATGAGTGACCTCAGTCTGAATCACAGTACCATTCTCAATAGTTTCTCACTGCACAGTAAAGTGTTTATACTCAACTTGTATAACTGCTTATCTAATCATATTCAAGTAGAATCTCAAGTTTTCTTGGTTAATACAAGTCCTATCTGGAGTGTTATCTAGTAGGACCAGACTAAAGAAAGTAATTCATAAAATCATGATTACATTGTTCCAAGAGAACATAATGATAAATAAATGTAAGTATTTGAGATATGTAGATTCATGCAAATAATATATATAGTTAATTTGCTACTATTGTTATTCATAAGATAAAAATCATATAAGAAGTAATTAAGATAAAATCTCTTGAGTGATTATGAGAATAATTATAATGGCTCATAGATAGGCATTACTAACAATGTGCTGTTAAATTGGTATGCTATTTTAACTGGTTATTCTTCATAAGTAGAGGCTGAGTTCATTTCTGTCTGAGGCAATACATGTATTGAATATTTGTAATCTACATTTCAGTTCCTTGGATCAAATCCCCATTTGCCCCACCCTAGTTGATTCTGCTAATGGTATTTGCCATAATCTTACTTTCACACCTAATTCAGTAAGATTTTATATATGTATATGTGTATATGTATGTATGTGTATATATATATACATGTATATACATACATACATATATATATATACATATACACACACATATATATCCATATATGTATATTTTTTTATTTTTAATTTATGGTATAAAACAATAGCATCCATAACATAGTATAATTTTGAAAAAGGATTCCTCATGAAGCTAGAAATCTAATAAACATTTATTTCTATTTTTAAAATACTGCGAAATATTGACATAAATGGCTTATTCCTTATATTTAGATAAAAACCATTTATCTAAAACCAATGGCCATCATCTGCTTATAAGTTTGTCCTTGTCATACTTAAGAGAAGAGTAATATATAATAGTGTACTGGATGTAAATGCACATTTTTCTTTTTATTTCTCACTTCAAGAGCCATTAATGAGAAATGAGTTTCTGGGAAAACTTCAAGAAACATAATTAAACAAACTGATTCTATTCCTTTTAAAACAAGACTATGGAAATGGAACCTAATCCACAGAGAATTGAGTGAGGGACTCATAGGTGTGGCAGACCCAGATGGAACAAGATCATGAGAGCTGATTATTAAATTTCAGTGTGAACATTTACACCTCAGAAATTTGCAACCACCACCAATTAAAGCTTGATTTTATATAGTTTTATTAATTGTCTAGACTTCAGAAAGTGACAGAGAAAATGGTAACAATACAGATTAGACTGAAAAGGTGACACATATATTTTCCCCTAAGAGTTTTAACAAACATTTTTCAACATAACCTTATATAAGATGAACTGACATATTTTGGAAGCATTAGATTACTAAGGTAATATGATAGAGTTTTCTAGATTTCTAGGGGTTAAATGGAAGCAGTAGTAGAAATCAAGTCTACTTACTTAAATTCAACAACTCTTTAAGTGTCCACAGTATTCATGGGACCAGAAATCTAATCCTGGAAGGGACTTCATAGGCCACCTAATCCAAACCTCTCACTTTACAACTAAGAATATCAAGAACGAGGAAAACAAATATGCTTTCCCTCACTTTCATTCACTCTGTAAATGTCATAGATGGGATATCGAAGGCACATTCCTAGTCCTGAGAATCTTAGCATGACTACAGATCCAAGAGTCTATCCACTATACAAAATATCTAACATTTAAAATTACCAAAAACGAGAAGTTTTTTTTTTCCTTGTTTTGAGAAGGAAGAAAGTTGCAATGAACTTTAGCAATTCTCCATATCTGTAGCATGATGGCTTGATATGTTTTAGCAGGATTGTGACATATCTGGGAAGGATAGTACATAGATCTGTGTCCTTCAATGAGATAGATTGTATTTTGCTCATTCCTGATACCTGAATTTGGAAGGCATAAATCTGTCTGGAAATCCTGAGCAATATCATTATCAAGACATTATATAAACTGTGACATATTTAACATGTATAAGACTGCTTGCCATCTTGGGGAGGGGATGGAAGAAGGAGGGGAAAAGTTAGAATAGAAGTGAATGCAAGGAATAATGTTGTAAAAAATTACCCGGGCATGGGTTCTGTCAATAAAAAGTTATAATTATGAAAAAAATAAGACATTGTATGAAAATTTACAAATCAGAAGTCTCTGATAATTTTTGGTTTTACAGGGGGGAAAATGAGTTCAAAAAGGACATAGAGTCTTTATTTGTGGTATAGAGAGAATGGGAATAGAGAAGAAGGGATTCACTTAAGAAATATAAGAAATAGATTTAACAGGACCTGGAAACTGAATAGGAGATGTGTTGAAAGGGATGGGAGGAAACATAGATAAAATAAAAATAGAGGAAGAAGGAGGTGACATCACCAACAGAAACAGCAAAGATGAAAAGAACATTTTAAGGGTTTGGTACTGTAATCTTCCTGTTTCTTTGTATACTTCCAGTAGGGAGGTGACAGAACCAGATATTGACAAAGTTGATGAATTTAATCTCTCCAGAAATCTAATATAGGAAAACTGATATTTTACACCAATACTTATTTAAGAAGGTCATCACCCAAAATGTTCCTTTTTTCCCCCTGATGCATTAGTACAACTAAAGATATAATCATATATACATGATTAATGCAAAGAGGGAACAAGGTCAATAATAATTATAAGCTAGGTTTTGCTATGCATCAAGGATGATTCCTTTTGGGAATAAATAGAATGTAGTTAAATAAGCCTTTTTGAGAATTTAATGAGAAATCAATGGAATAGATCTCAATCATAGAACCAGAGGGTGCTGCCACCCACTTTGTTTGATTTGTCTCTACAATTCACTTCATCTTAGACTATGGTTTTCCCAAAATACCATAATGTCCTTCTATATGGGCTCTCTCACACCAAATTCTCAAACATTAGGCTTTTTCATCCAGTGCCTTTTGTTGGTGATCTTCCAATATCTCATTCAGTAATGTCCTCATCTACTAGGTATTGCCAACCTACTTTCTAATAGAAATGACTGCAATATCAGCAGTCACAATTCAGGCCTCATAACATGATGTTGATTACGAGGACAAGTTAAGTACAGACATATCATTATAAAGTTGCAGCTATGGCTATTTATTGCTTTGATGTACTACAAGAGGGAAAGAAATGTGTGATTTTTCTTATTAACAATTTTAATTAACTTTTAATTGATTTCTAGGAAGATAAATGGTTTCATTACAGCATCACACACTGAGCACCTTTGCTGGATATTAAGCATCAATACAAACTTCTTGACAGTACTGCTGATAAAAGATTTTATTTTGGGTTATCTTGCCAATTGTATAGCAATTCACTTATAAAACCAAACAAACATATGGCCTCATTCCTCTAGTCCCTGCTGCCCAGCTTACTTAGTCTTCTTCAGTGTTTCTTTTATTAATGTTGAGATTTGCAAGAAAGAATCAAATATCTGCTTATAATATTCACTCAGATCCTATAGTTTACAATCTTGAGTCTTTCAAAGCAGTCACTATGATAATATAAATACTCCTTTCCCATAATTTAGCATTGAATAGTAAGGAAATCTCCTACCTTGTGAAACTGAATGGGGGAATTACTGAAATTGATTTTGGGGAAGAGAAGGCTCAAAAATGCTGCCACAGGAAAGAGGGAGCCAGAGTGTAGAACTATGAGCAAATGCAGTGTTACATCAAAGAAGGTTTAGACTGACAAAAAGAAAAAAAATTCTGGTAATTAAAGCTCTTCAAAAGTAGAATATACAATATATTTCGGAGGAGATGGGTCATATCTTACTATCAGTCTTTTTTATTTTTAAATATATATTTTGATAGCTTTATTTTTTATGTCATTTGGATTTTCTTCCTCTCAGTCATTACTTCTTAAAATATTTAAGTTTTTTTTTTAATTTATTGTAGCTTTTTATTTACAAGTTATATGCATGGGTAATTTTACAGCATTGACAATTGCCAAACCTTTTGTTCCAATTTTCTCCTCCTTCTCCCACCCCCTCCCCCAGATGGCAGGTTGACCAATACGTGTTAAATATGTTAAAGTATAAATTAAATACAATATTAGTACACATATCCAAACAGTTATTTTGCTGTTCAAAAATAATCAGACTTTGGAATAGTATACTATTAGCCTGTGAAGAAAATAAAAAATGCAGGTGGACAAGGGTAGAGGGATTGGGATTTCTATGTAGTGGTTCATAATCATCTCCCAGAGTTCTTTTGCTGGTGTACAATTCACTGAGTTTGAAAAAGACGGTTCAAGAGAAAGTTCATTACTGTTCTATTGGAGCTGATTTGGTTCATCTCATTGTGGAAGAGAGCCAGGTCCATCAGAATGGATCATCATATAGTCTTGTTGTTGAAGTATATAATGATCTCCTGGTCCTGCTCATTTCACTCAGCATCAGTTCATGTAAGTCTCTCCAGGCCTTTCTGAAGTCATCCTGCTGGTCATTTCTTACCAACAATAATATTCCATAATATCCATATACCACAATTTATTCAGCCATTCTCCAATTGATGGACATCCTTACTATCAGTCCTAAAGCAAAGATCGTCTCATCACTTGTTCGAGATATTGTATAGATGGAATACATGTTCAACTATGTTTTGGATCCTATTGTCTCTAAGGCCCCTTCCAGCTTTGAGATTCTATAAATCATGATGACCAGATGAAAAGAACTAATTGTAATGAATCCCTACCTATAGTATTTCATTTAAGATTTCCCAGGGGAGTAATGTCCATTTGTCTTTATCTATCTATCTATCTATGATAAAGGTGGGATTATGAGCTGTATCTGGTAGCCTATATCTCATATCCCTCACCCTTCCCTGTCAAACTGGAAAACTAGAAAGGACATTGAGAAAGGTAATAAACTGACAAACAGTATGTAAACTATGACATGTTGCTCAGTTGTTTGTTATTCAGTTGTTTTTCAGTCATGTCCAACTCTTTGTGATCCCATTTGAAGTTTTCTTGGTACAAATGCTGGAATAGTTTGTTATTTCATTTTTTAGCTCTTTTTACAGGTGAGGAAACTGAAACAAACAAGATTAAGTGATTTCTCCAGTGTCACACAGCTAGTATATGTCTGAGATTAAATTTAAACTCAGAAAATCGAGACTTCCTAACTCTAGATCCAGCACTCTATTCATGTAACTATGTAACTGCTTTATGACATACATGGGTTGAAAAAAAGGATTCACATGTATTTAACCCAGATGGATTGAATGGATGTGGTAGCTATCTGAAATAGTTAAAAGGACCAGTTTTTAAAATTGATATTGATCCTATTATGAATGTCTTAAGAGTTTATGGGAAATATTATGGGAAAAACACTTCTCTATGAACTTTATTGTTTCATCATCCTAAAACTAGTTTTGAGACCTTCTCACTTCATTATGGAATTGTCGAATGGCAAAGGAACATCCTCTTCATGGTACAATGTGTGAACTGAGTTTGATGGTGCAGTAATGTCCCTTCCATCTTGAAGTCTATAACATTGTAGATCTGAGAATTGGGAATGAAAAATAATGAAAATAAAATAAAATGAAAATAAAACTGAAAGTCCAAGGACATCAGTTTGAATCTTAACTCTGCTATGTACTACCCCTGTGATCTAGAGTAGTTCACATAAGATTTCTTAGTGGGGTCATGTCCAGTTGTCTTCATCTAGATCTTGCCATCTTGCCACAGAACCCAGATGGTTCCAGAGGAGAAAGCAAGACTGTTGACTTCACACATCCCTGAATTATTACAGTCCACTTCACTTGAAAGCCATGATATCACCTCCCTAAAGTCATGTTTTTGTTTTTGTTTTTTTTGAGATTGAAGGACAAACATCAATCAATCATTATACTACTCAGATCTTAACTATTCGAAAATAGAATTAGCAATTTCATGGACTAGTGACATTTTTTAGAGGAAATGCTCAAGGAGAGCAACTGGATGACCACCTAGACCTCTCAGAGGATATTGTAAAAAGAATTCAGGGAAGAGCAGAACTAGATTCAATTAGAAATTCTTTGGAGATTTCAAAACTTTATCCCTGCTCTGCATACTGTTTCTCATCCACTTACGTCCCTTGGCTCATTTCCTTCCCCAAACTCTCCTGAACAAAACAAACACAAACTCTAATTAAATTAAACCATCCCAAACCCCTCACACTAATATGAACATATGGAGTGATTTTTTAAGCACTGTTTTTCCTTAGCTAGAATGTTTATTTTTTTCCATCATAATCTGAATATTGTCACCCTGATATGCAGTTTGGAAAAGATGGTTCAAGAGAAATTTCATATCTTTACATTTTATACCCTCTTCTCCATTCTTGGACAATATAGTATCATTAGAAGTTTCTATATTAAATGCTCTATATAGGGAATTAATGGAGCTAGCATGACCTAATGGATTTTGAGCTATCCTTAGAAAATATTAAGCTAGGCTGTGAATTGTGCACCACAAATAATTTTTTAAGTTATAGAGCAGTTTATGTTACTCCTAAACTTGCAAACATTTGATGGTATTCCCTGACAGTATAATAAAATGAAAACTTCTTGTAATGTAACTTAAGGACCTTCATAGTTTTGCTCTAAATTATCTTATTTCATACCAAACACTTCTGGATTCTAGATAATATTGACCACTAATCATTCTCCCAATTAAACATTCCATTTCCTAACTAACTGCATTTGCATTGATAATTCCCCTTTCTGTACTCCATCCTGATTTCTGCCTTTCATAATTTTATCTTCCTTTAAGACTTAGCATAAGGGCTATCTCCTGCAATTCATATTTTCCTAGGGAATTTTTATCTCTCATTTGCTTACATCCTAGTCTATGTTTACATCCTCTCAATGGAATTGCTCCCTAGCCTTGATCACTGAATGGGTGTTGCCTCAGTCAAACTCAGATCTGTCAAAGACTTTAGCTTAAAAAGGCCAAGATCTCCCATTTCATCCAGAGTCATCTCCAGTTATTCTGATCTCTATCATGCCAGTGGACCCAGATTACTTTGAAGGGAAAAGTAAAGCAGGTGACCTTGCACAGCCCTCCTCACTCAAATCCAATTCACTTGCATGTCTTGGTATTGCCTCCTGAAATCATGGTCCTCTTTGAGAATGAAGGGCAAACATCAACCCAGTGGAATAAAGTCTCTGAAAGTAAGGGACTGCATTTTGTTGCTTTATCCTCCATGCACTTTACCTTGTATACATTAGACACTTGTAAATGTTTAATTAGAATTGAATCTTCTGATATCTTCAGCATGAGAATTTGCTTTACTTTGCCATCCAGCAATGATTAGCACAATGCCTGGCACATAATAGATGCTTCATAAATGATCTTTTTTTTTTAATAAATGATCATGAATATATGCTCTGAAATTCATCTCCCAATTTCAATTTCTATTGAGATATCAGGTCCCAAGAAGATGACCACTAAATTTCCTTAGAGATGTTTGGTCCGTCCTGAGAGACTGAAGTTAGGGTAGGTTGACTTTGTAGTAAATGGGTCCTCATGGTTGGCTACATGGTACAGTGAAGAAGAACTGGGAACTAATGTTGAGAAAGCTCATATTTTTTAGTTCAAATCTGATCTCAGAGATGTACTAGCACCATGACTTTGGCAGATGCCTCCATTTCTCATCTGGAAAATGATCTGGAAAAGGAAATGACCAACCACTCAAGTATCTTTGCCAAGAATACCCCAAATGGAGTTATAAAATGTCAGACATGGCTGAAATAACTCAACAATAAAGGAGCCGCCATTGGTGTGCTTCTTCCATGACCATCAGTTGATAGAAATTGGTCAATAAACTCAATTTAGATTTTAGAAAAGTATATTTATTAAGGTGGTAGAAGAAGAGTTGGCCCTCAAAAGTCTATGATACTATCCCCCTCTCCCCCTCCCCAGTAATACAGGGACACATAAAGATCCAAGTAGTTAGTAACCTCATAGCAATTCTAAAAAAAAAAAAAGAAAGAAAGAAAGAAAGAAAAAAGAAATTCAGGTCAACTTGATTTATAACATTCAAGGATTCAAAGTTATCTATAAGAATGAAAGAATACAATTTGATCAATACAGTAGATGCTTAGTTCAATGCCTATAAAAAGGTCTACAGCTGAAGAAATTTGATTAAACTTCCTGTTGAGATGGTTTGTGTCATAGACATCATAGAACATAGAATATCAAAGCTAGAATTTCCACTTAGAACATCACATTTCAAACACAGTATGTATTGTAAATCAACTATGCTCAAAATATAGTTTGTGAGCCATAAATATCCCCAAGACCCTTTTATCAGGTCCACAAGATCAAAACAATTTTGATAATAATATAATAACATTATTTACCTTTTAAATTCTCTTCTTCTTTCAAACCACATATATGTTTCTTTTATATACTTTGACCAAAACAATGCATAACAACAAATTTAATTTATCTTTCATTAAGATGAATATTAATGAAATTTGCAAAAGTATATAAAACAATGCCACTTTTTTCATTATTGTTTTTGTAATTTTTAATTAAAAATTGTGTTTCACTGTAAAAATGATTTAAAAATTCATTTGTTAAAAAAGTATAATTTTATGTTATCAGATCAAGAATTTATTATCTTTATTTTAATTAAATTAATAAATATTTAAATGTTGGTTTTCATTTATAATAAACAAACATTGACTTATGCAAATCACAAAAAATGGCACATTGGAGCTATGAATAATTTTAAAAAGTAAAAGTTATTCTTAGAGAAAAGATTTTAGGATCTTTCTCTTAGATCATAAACTATTCAAACTGAGAGGTACCCATTGAATACTGACAAAACTTAATATGTAAAATACCAGATAGGGGACATCTTGGAACATAGATTTTCAGAGTTAGAATAAACCTTAGAAAACAGATTATTAGAGCCAAAGAGAATCTTTGACTATAAGATGCTGAAGTTGAGAGGGATCTCAAACATAGAATAAAAAAACTCTCAGCTGGAAAGGAATTTAGAAGGCATAATAAAAAAATACCTGAGCTATCAAGAATCTTAGAACATGGAAAGTCAAAATGGAAAGGTACTTCAAAACACAGAACATAGAAAATCCAGAATATAATAACTTTAACAGTCATCTCACTTAACTTCTTCATTTTATCACCATGGAAACTATAGTCCAGAGATGTTGAGGGAATTCATTGAATAGTTTATCTTTTAAACTAATGTATCATTTGATTTATCTCAATTGATATGCTATTTGATTTCATTATATCACTAGTTTCACTCACTGTTTCTTCCTCTTCAACTGACTGATGAACTATTTGACTAAATGAAGTAAAGCAATTATTTCTTCTCAAGGCAGAATCCAGGAAAGATTTTGAAATGAGAAAAGGCAATTGCTTGTACCATGTCTCCTCATTGCTTTTTATATCATTTATTTTCCTCACCTACAGTTTCTGTCCCATTTCCCCCCACCATGTATGAATCATGTAATTCTTCCTCAAAAGACCTTATTCTCAATTAATGAAATCCATGTACGTTATTAGCTATTATCTATAAAATGCCCTTAAGGGACCCTTAGTAAAGTCTTCTTGTTGTTTCTTTCCTTCCACCATCAAAAGAAATGAATCATTTATAGAAAATTTTATACATGGTATAATAAAAAAAGGTTCAGAAACATTAGAAGGAATCCCATGTCAGCCTGGATAAGTTTAAGAAAGTCACTACATTTCCTCTCTAAGATTGTTTCTTCATTTGCAAAATGAAGAAATTGACTCGAAGGTCTTCTCAAAGAGTGGATCTTAGGGCAAAGATTTTAAGACTGAGACACTTCTTAATTGATCGTCTTTCAATTATCTATAAGATTGTGTCTGATCTATTGTATGTCACTACATAAAATTATCTGAATTATCAATCTACCCCATGAATGTACATTGTGTTCACAATGTCTGTGCAATACACCATGGTCTATGAAAGTGGATGAAGTGGCTTTATCATAGTTGCATGTTTTTGGCTCAGCAGCTACAAAATCAGCCAGCCAAGTGCCTTGTTTTTCTCCCTTTCCTTGGCACCAGTTACACATAATTATCATTTCACAGCTGTTAAGATTGATTCCAGTTATTTTGAAGAACTACAACATAGTGCCTTGCAACAAGGAATGTTCTTGAATAACAACCAAGTCTATTTTACATTCACTTAGTTGAGTTTTAGATGAGAATAATTATTTATCAGAATTTTTCTGTTGGGAGGATATTTATTTGAGCCAAACCTCCATTTGATTCAAAGTGATTATTGAGTTTCAAGTTTTCAGTGAAACATAAACTGACTCTCCCATTTCCCTTCTCTGCAACTATTCCATGTGCTAAAGGTATCCACCTGAGTTCTTGAAGGTTTATGATGGCGGGACACTCAATGTCAAATCTTACCAGAGCTCGCAAATGATATCAGTTTCAAGTTCCAGACCACTGATGTATCTTTTCCTGGTACCAGCCTCGTGACATTCAGAGAGATTAATCAATGTCAACTTGGCTAGTGGGAGAGGATAATTTTGATTATAGAAATTCACAGAGACTGTTGGTCAGAATGAAATTGGATTATAATCAGAGTTAAAAGAGGAGCAACTCATAGAGGAATCTACAAATCTTTTGAAATTTTTTAGTGTAAATTAATTATAGTCTCTAGAAATAATCAGCAGTGATTTGGACTATTTATTATGTCCAAATCTAGGTCTTTCTCTTTTCTATATTTGCAATACTTAGATACTTGCCATCTTTTTTTATCTTTACCATCAAAAACTACACATTGGAATACCTGTTTCTGTACAATGAAAATAACTCTTGCATCAATTCAGTGATAGCAAAGGGACTAGACTGGCAATTTTATAGATACAAGAAACTCCCAGTATTTAATATTTTCAACTAAGAAGGTCAATACCCTTTTTGGACGTTCTCAAGTCTTGAGCAATGCTTAGAGCACTATGCAATAAAGGAATTGACCAGGATTATGTGATATAGTATTTAGCAGAGGAGAACTTGAAGGCAGTTCTTCCTGACTTGGAGGCCAGCTTTCTCTGTATGTACTGTCACCAATTCCTAAATATATAATATTTTATCAAACAATTGAGGGCAGAAAATATGGTCTCTAACTTTATGAAGATTAGAGGCAATACCACACTAAAGTTCTCTCTCTGAATTTTATGTCAACACATATCTAGTAAACATACAGACAATTGAATTAAAAAACAACTTGCAAAGTGTATACATCATATATGAGCATACTTCTGTACATAGTTTAAAGGGAAAGCACAGTGATGGGAAGGATGAGAAGAAAGGGTGTAGACAGAGCACAAATATATCTCTCACAGATAATCTCCAATTAGTGAAATAAACCTTTATCATAGAGGTAAGAACTCAGGAGCTATTTGAAATAGGTTTCTATAGTTGGATATTTTCAAACATCCTTTTCCTTCTTTTCCCTTATCTCCTTTTAGTGAATTTCTGCCTGTATTTCTTTTCACCTTCATCTTCTTTCACTTCTTTTGTTCTATGACATTTCCTTTTAATTTACAGGATAAACAGAATAGCTAGACAATCATCACGAAATGTTAATAGGATATTCTTGCTGACAGAGCTCAGCATTTAGGAAGAGAAACATGGTGAGTTCTTCCTAGGAAGATACCTGAAAAGCAAGCTTTATTGTTCCTAAAAAGACATTTGGTAAATCCATAAAGATAAAAATTGCTTTAATCTTGAGGATTTTCTCCTTACATTAAGCTTACAGGGAAATTGCATGGAAAAATAGATGCATAAATATGTTTGAGGCTAGATAGCTCCAAAATTGGAGAGGAAGAGATCAAAGGCAGGAAGTGAATTTCCTTGAATAAATCATTGTAAGTATTGTCTGGAAAGGTTTATTTCTATAGTAAATTATAGTTGTCCCATTTCAGCTGTTTTTCAAACATTACAATAAAAAGCAGTGGGATATTTTTTGATAATGTGTTTTGTTTCCCATGGTGTATATTCTAATGCTAATTACTTTAAAGCTACTTTATTAGCTATTATTATTACAATATACTCTATTACTGATGGTAATTATCAATGAATAATTCCACAGTTTAGAGATCTGTGATTTCATATGTGTTTTTATTTCTTCGTCTGGTATACACTGAAATCTTTCAATTGTTTGATAACTAAACTAAACTTCTGTCATCAATACTTCATCATCTTATAGCTATCCTAAAGGTGAAATCTGCTTTAGAAGATGAGAAATGGATGATCTTTGACTTCATGGAATTAAAGGTCTAGATTGCATATAGTTTGTTATGGTAAAGATAAATTAGATTCATTCTGCTTGATTAGGTGTAGTGTTCTTCTCTTCTCTTAAATATATTCATTTTCTGGGAGCAGGTTTCTTGGGGAGCTTCTGGAGGCAGTCTTAGTTTCAGTTTTGATCAATAATCACACCAAATGTAGCCAGCTGTTAAAAGTTCAATCCTTTATTGTCTCCTTCAAAATAGCCTGGTTAGCTTTCCTGGGTTCCAAGAGCTCCTGTTGCTAGTCTTTTGTCTCTGCCAGCTTCAGCCTCTCGCTCTCTCTGAATCCAAAGCCTCTCAATCTCCCCAACTGCATCCTGACTGAGGCTCCAAGAGCTTCTAGTGAGCTTGTTCTTTTATATGCTCTTTTAGAGGTGTGAACTCAAAGGTGTCAATTCCTCCTCCAAGAGTGGGATTGTAGGAGCTGTGACTTGTGAATCTCCTGGACTTGTGAATCTTACAGAACTCCAATGAGTAATAAACACATTAGTGAACCAGAGAACTGCTAAGCACGATGCTAAAATTAGACGACCGACTTAGTACCTTGTAAGAATCCTAACAATTAGGGAAACCACAATCAGGAGAAATTGGTAGAAATTGCAAGGAGGAAGTCTTAGGCTTGTTGTAAAGAAAAACATCCTTATAATTAGTGCTATTCTAAAGTGAACTAGGTTGGGTATCTTTGATTTAGAAGAATTTGAGCAAAAGATGATCACTCTTTGGAAATGTAGAAGTAAAAATTGATACTTGAGAATAATTTGGATCGGAAAGCCATTGGAGCCCCAGACAACTCTCAAATTTATTTTGTTTAGTTCTTTGAGGTTTATAGAGTCCTTTTAGAATATTGTATTTCACTGGTTCTGATATGGACACACACTAAAAAGATGATAGAATAAGAATTGCAATAGATAATAAAGAACAATTTAGCTTATATCACAAGTTTAAGTCATCATTATCCCTGAACTATGAAATTCAATGTCATTCTGTATTCAATTTATTATTCAGGTTTTTTTAATAATGTATATTAGTGTGATTATGATTATATTTAGTTGGTTTTTATTGTTTTCTCTCAGAAAGTGAGTACTTGAATAGAGAGATACTTATTCAAAGGCTAGTCTATGTTCTATTAAATAGAACCACATATTTTCCCTTTTTTTTTCCACCAGATGTATGGCATACAGCTATAATCTTTGCTACTAGGGGTGGCAGAAACTAGTGGATCTCACAAGGTAAAGAGTTCTGAATTGCAGTAAGCTAAACTGATAGTTTGTCTGTAATGTCTGGCATCAATATGGTGAGATCCTAGAATCTGAAATGGCAAATCAGCAAAGTTCAGATAATGGGTCAAAGATACAGGACTGATCAGTAGTGGGAAAGTAGCCAGTTAGTGAAGTAGTTAAAATTCTGCTTCTGGAATCAGGAATACCTGAATTCAAACTTAGCCTTATATACTTCCTAGCTGTGTGGTTCATTTAACCCTGTTTACCTCAATTTTTTTCATTTGTAAAATGAAAAAAATTGAAAATACTTCTGATATCTTTGCCAAGAAAACCCCAAACAAGTTCACAGAGTTATATAGGATAGAAATAACTAAACAATAGTTCAATGTCCTTCCAATCAAAAGTAAAATAATTAAAAAATAACATTTTCCCACATTTAATTAATATACTAAATGTAATATAAATAATTTGTAATAATTTATGAGCAATTTATCCATGAAGTCATTTTAATCTCATTGTTTCTGATTTCATTTAGGCCACAGATCCAGATGCTGGCATAAATGGTCAAGTACACTATAGTCTGGGAAATTTCAACAATCTTTTTTGGATCACTTCAAATGGAACTATTTACACAAGAGTTAAACTTAACCGAGAAGTAAGAGACTACTATGAACTCGTTGTGATCGCAACAGACGGAGCTGTGCATCCCCGGCATTCGACCTTGACCCTGGCAATAAGGGTCCTGGATATTGATGACAATAGTCCTGTTTTCACAAACTCTACCTACACAGTTGTTGTTGAAGAGAATCTCCCAGCAGGAACCATCTTCCTCCAAATAGAAGTATGTGAAAGAAATTACACTTTCTTAGCCCCCCATTAGTATGTCTCTAGCTAAGTAGTTCATTTTTCCTCTTAAAATTTATTCATAGAACCCACATATGGAAGAATAAAAAAAAAAAACTTGGGGGCAGCTAGATGGCACAGTGTACTGGCCCTGAAGTCAAGAGAACCTGAATTTAAATCAACCTCAGACACTTAAAGGCTGTGTGACTCTGGTCAAGTCACTTAATACCAAATGTTTCACCCAATAAAATAAAATAAAATTCTATTAATGGATTATTGAAAAAATAAACAAAAAGCTTGGAGAAAGACTATGTCAGTCAATCAACACAGAATCACAAATTGCCTACTATGTGCATATTCATGTGTATATGATAGAATATATTATTAATTACATTAGTTATATAATATTATATTTATTCTAATTTATTCTTTTTGAAAACATGTTCTCAGATTTGTTGAACTTGAAGTTGAGGGAATCTTCTCCTTCCTTGTATTTCCTTCTTTTGGATTCCATAGAGCCTTTTAAAGTTCAGTCCAAATACTGCCTCATACAATATACTTTTCCTAATTGCCCTATTTTCTAATTATTTTATTTTATTTTACAAGGCAATTAGGGTTAAGTGACTTGCCTAGGGTCATACAACTAGTAAGTGTGAAGTGTCTGAAAGTGAATTTGAAGTCATGCTTGGACCAATGCTCTATGTACTGCCCCATTTAGCTGGCCCCTCCAAAAAATATGTATTTTCATGTTTTTTTGTTTGTTTGTTTGTTTGTTTTACTTAACTCTGTACATAACCCTTTCTTCATCCCTCATGATATAAAATCCTCCAGGGAGGGACTTATCCTAATATCTGACATATACAAGACATCTAATGAAGGTATATGGAAGTTAATTGAACAATTTATTTTTTAATGGAATTATATATGTTGAAAAAAACAAAGAAAAGAGAAACTGAAATTATAAGCTTCCTGTGGTTTCCAGTGCAATAGTTTTGGTTGCTGTTGTTATTTATTAGTTTAATTTGTAACAGAGCATTTGTAGAAAATGTATTTTTTTCTTTCCCAAAAACTACAGTATGTCATTCCTTCAGGGAAAGGACTGCTTTGTCATTGTTGTTACTGTTTTGGTGTCCTTCACATCCACACAGTACCTAGCATTTATTAAGCTGGTGATTAATAAATGCTGGTTAATTGAATGAATGAACAACTGAATGGTTGTGTAGACCAGCAGCCACAGCTCTAAAATCCTACTTGACTTGCTTCTGCATCTGTTTTATAGGTTAAGAACTCTAATCTAAATGCTGTTCTATTTGCCATCATTACAGGCAACCGATGTTGACCTTGGTGCCAATGTTTCCTACCGGATTCGAAGCCCGGAAGTAAAACATTTATTTGCCCTTCACCCTTTCACCGGAGAACTGTCCCTTTTGAAGAGTTTGGATTATGAGTCCTTTCCAGAGAACGAAGCCTATATCACTTTTCTTGTGGAGGCTTTTGATATAGGAGGAACCATGCCCCCAGGCATTGCCACTGTCACAGTGATCGTGAAGGTAAGGAAGAGATAGCATTCACTTGAAAAATTCGACTTGAATGGACATATCTAAAAATCAAAGTGTTTGGGCAGGTCACTGTATTTTTAATCATTAGTGGGGTTTTTTTTTTCCCATTTCATAAACTTCTTCTTTGTTAGTTTTCCCATATGTGATTTTTCTTCATTTTTCCAGCAATTATTAGTAGTGTTTAAACTATACTTTCCACTCACAAGTATTTTTATTTTTTCCCTCTATAATCAATCCTGTATAAATACAGGAAAAATTAAAAAAAAAAGAATAAAAGAAAAAGTATAGTAAAAGGAGTTCTTTTAAGTCAGAAAGATTTGAGTTCACTTATTGCCTTTGACAGACTGATTATATGATCCTGAACAGAACCCTTAATTTCTAACCTTAGGCAACTTTTTAAAAGACAAATTTACAGAACAGTTCCTATCAGGCCCATTGGTCATGAAATGGCAAAGCAAATTAAGCTATATGAATAGAATAAAATGTGGCTGCTGTAAGAAAGAAGAATGATAATGGTATAAAGTTTAAGAAGTCTGAAAAAAAAAAAAAAACTATGGTAGAAAAAACTGTTACCAATGCTAAAATATGGAAGATGTGTGGTTTGTTCTATTCTTTCACTTAGAAAAATATCCATTTAAATAGATCTAGAGGATCACATGTTTTCAAGGAGTTGGGATGAATAACAATCCTTTGAATGTTTCCTTTTTCATTATGTTTAATTTTACTGCTATATTCTTGGCACTTGGTAGGGGGCAGGAGTTATTTGGGGAAATAAATAATATAACTTTCTCTGATGTATATGAGGGAAACAACATGTATATATAAGAGATCCAAAATAAAGAGAAGAATCTGAGGACAGGATCATAAAAACCTAGAAAGGGGGTAAAGAAAGTACCTATAGGAGCTTATGGCTTAACTCAAGCTTTGAAGGAAGCTGTCTAAAAGACAGAAGTGAGAAAAAAGTGAATTTCAGATATGAGGGACAGATTGTGCCAAGTTGTAGAGATGGGGAATGACCAGGTATCAAGCATAGAGAATAGCAAAACCAATTTTTCTGGACTATATTGGAAATGGAGAATGATTTCTAACAACAGTAGCTCAGGGCTGGACTGTGATGAATGCTGAACAGGGGAGTAGTTGATCAAAGGAAAGAATCCCAAATGTTATAGTGTCAGAATTGTTCAAATTTAAGTCTTTTATCAGTTTTTGAGTTACAGACAGCCTTCCAGACCCTATATAATCTTTCCAGCATTTAGGGATAAGGTTGTCAGTCTGAGATTGATTCCTTGGTCAGCAAAGGTCCTCTTTTGGTAAATTGCAGGCTAATTGTATATATGATGCCTGATTATGAAACCAAAACACTTCCTGGTAACTTTTAAAATTTTAATTTAAATTAAAAATGTTAGGTCCCATGTTTGTCTCCTCTTGACTTCTCAACTGTCAAGGTATGCATATTGGGTGTTTGTTGGCATTGTTTCAGTCAATGCAGTTCTTTTTACACTTTTCCATTTCTTTATCTAATATCCCATAGAGTATTCCCACTAGGAATTAATATAGCACATTTTTTAAAATTATTTTATCATTTTATTCATATCTGGTTATTTGTGACCCCATTTGATATTTATCATGGCAAGAATTCTTAAGTAGGTTGCCATTTCCTTCCCCAACTCATTTTATGCATAAGGAAACTGAGGCAAACAAGGTTGAATGATTTATCTAAGGTCACATCTGAATATTTCATTCTTTCACTCAAGACTTTCCTATGGCTCCTCATTACATTGAAGACAAAATATGAATTTCTCCATTTGATATTTAGAAACTTTCACAACTTGATTAAAACCCAGTTTTTCAATATGATTCCAGCTTTTCCCACCTCGTAAAGGATATTTTTCAAATAAACCATGCTTCTTCCTCTTTCTTGTGCATGCATTTTATCTTTAATCTCCATGTCTTTGCTAGATTCCTATCTCTGGTTCAAGTTTCCTAAAAGCTACCTGTCTGTCATTTCCTTTGCTTTCAAAATTAAGGAATTGGACTGAATGACCTCTAAGATCCCTTTCCACTTTAGACTTTCTGACACACAATAGGAGCTTGATAGAATCTTGTTGAATTGAATGTCATACAGACAGCTCATTTCCAGAGATATCTAGAAATCTTATTTTGATTTTTTCCCCTCTGATTTAGGTAATTGTCCATAATGCCCAGTTATCTCATGGAGTAAAAATTGACTAAATTTGATCCCAAGCAGTCCTAGCTGCTTGTTTCGGGGAATGTTCTTAGACATAGGTCACAAATGAATGCCTTCATGTTTTGTTTTCATACTATCGGGCTGTCTGGGGGGGATACTTTTTTTTTTAAAGACTCCCTCAAGAATTGGCTTTGGAACTGACCAAAAATATCCTCAGCCCAACTATTTTTTTTTATTTGATATCTTCTTTTCTTGCTATTTTTCTATGGATAGGAAGCAAAGAAACAAAATTAATGGAAACTGCCAAGTTCTCCTCCAAGTATTGTTTTTCATGCATAATTTGTGGCTTATGGTAATTAGCTGACTTCTCTAAACTCTCAAAGCCAATTAGGGTTAATTTGTACTGGTTTACATGGGGTAATGTAATGAGAAGCCATAGAAACTTCTTGAGTGAAAGAATGAAATGTTCAAATGTGATCCGGGGCAAATAGGGCTATATTTATAATTAGGGTAAGTTATATTTCCTAATCCCTAAATCATTTGTTTCTTCCATTATATCTGGCTGCCTCTTTTTTTTATTTCGTGTAATTAATATAGAAATGAAGTATCCATGCCAGTCATTTGGCATAGACATGTCAACATGACATGAATTAAAATATTTACCATTAAAGGGCAATTAAAAATGTATATTACTTTATTTGCATAATGATGATCATAAGAGATAACATTTATACAGGATTTCTTATGTGCCAGACACTGTGGTAAATTTTTTATTTCATTTGATCTTCACAATAGGTCAACTAGTTGGAACAGTAGATAGAATGTTGAGTCTGGAATCAGGAAGACTAATTTTCCTGAGTTTAAATCTGGCCTCAAATATTACTAACTGTATGAATCTGGCCAACTCACTTAACCCTCTTTCTTTCAGTTTCTCATCTGTAAAATGAGTGGAGAAGAAAATGACAAACCACTCTTCTATCTTTGTCAAGAAAACCCCAAGGGACATGAAAAATCAGACACAGTTAAAATGATTCAACAATAACCTCAGAATAACTCTGGGAGGAAAGTAATAATATTATTCTCATTTTACAAATGAGGAAACTGAGGCAAACAGAGGATAAGTGACTTTCTCAGGATCATGTAAATAGTAAATATCTGAAAGTAGATTTGAACTTAGGTCTCCTGACATGAGGAACCAACTGTTGCCTAAATGAAACTAGCTGCGTGAATTGTTTTAGTAAACTGACTTAAATGACTATGCCAGGAGAGGAAAGAATATTACATTGATTGTTAGATTAAAAATTGTATTTTTTCTGAGATTTTAAAAGATGAAATAGATCATTTTTCTTCTTTAGATTTATTTTCTTCAATCTGTGAAACAAAGAAACAAAACCTATATTAAGCACCTGTAACAAAGACTGTGTTAATTGCTTGGGTTACACATAAAAAGCAGAAAATACTTCCCCCAAGGAGCTTACATTTTAATGAAAGGGACAAATAGTATCTAAATAGAAGATACAAAACATCTGGAAAGTGATCTTAAGAAGAAAATAAGTTCTTATAGTTGTACAGAGGTTGCGGAGTGTGGCCAGGAAATGCTTTCTGAAGAAGATGGTCTTTGAGATCATTATTGAAGGGATCCAGAGAGTCAAAATGCAGAAATGAGGAGGAAGATTATTTGTAGGCATGAGAAATAACCAGGACAAAGGCAAAAGGTAGGAGATAGAGTGTTGTGTATGAGCAAACAGCAAGTAACACTAAGCTAAACTGTGGAACAAATAGGGGAACTACGAGTGAGAATAGAAAAAGAAATTACTTTTGCTTAATGAGTCTTTGGACTCATTCTATCTAATGATTAGTTTAAAAGGAATGGAGCTGGGAAGGTGAACTTGTTTATCTCTAAATTCTCTACCTTAAGTTCATGTGGGAAAGAATAAAGTATGTTTTTAAATACATACATGCAAATATATATATATATATATATATATATATATATATATATATATATATATATATATATATATATATATATATAATTTTTTTTTCTAAGAATTTATGGAAAGAACTGAAGAAACCCATGGCATTATTTGTTGGAATGTTGGGGAATTCCATTGGCAAACTTTGAGGGAAATTTTAATGGGGAATTTTAAATTGGAATTGTGTTCCAAGAAGTGTTAAAGTAATCCAGGAAGAATATTTTAATAAACAATGATTCCTTTGTCTCCATAATTATATCTCCAGTTATTTGAATCAGTCCTCATTTTGACAGAGTAGGAGATTCATTGAAACTATAAAAGGGCATTGTGGGATGACAGTTTCCATAAGACACTTGAATTTTAATGTCTATACGTGAAGACAAAGTAACATTGTGGAAAGTGATCCAGTCTCAGAGTCTCAAAGACTTGGCTTCAAGTCCTAACCAGAAAATATAATTTAGTTGCTCAATGCTCCCAGATAAATCTCTCAGATTTTCACTTGTAAGGTACTTGCCGATCTTTATTGGTAAAGTTTTTTGTAGGGAGAATTCATTTTATAAATGAAATCAAAGATTATGGTTAAAAAAACATTGAATAATGTAATAAAATAAAATACAATACATTGGGCACAATATCACAGATGGTATAATTGTGGGGGGGGTGTTTCTCCAAAGCCATATGAATTTTGCCCATTGGAATATAGAACGCACAGAAGATTTTACCTCTTTTCTAAAATAAGCCCAAGGCAGAAGTTTCCACCTGATACTGGTAAACTCTATTAAGATTTGCATGCCATCATAGATTTGTGCTGCATCTTCTTTATAGAACTTTATATTTAGTCTTGGGAACAATACATAAGACAAAATTGTGAAGGCTCCAGGAACAATTCTATCTGCATTTAAGGGTTGCTCAAATTAGGTTCTGGCGATGGATTAATCAATAAAGGAAATTCCCTGTGGAAGGAGTTCTGCCTAAGCAGGCTTTTCTATGCCAGGGGAAGATATATCATATGCCTATAAACCTTGAAGTGAAGGATAGAAAGAATTTATAGACAATGAAAGAAGAGCAGGCTCCTCTCTTTATGGCTGTTTCTACTATTCAAAATACCACCTACTTTGATAGAAAATATTAAGACACTCATATGAAGATACATCACCCCATAAAGTATATTGTAAATTAGTTTCTAGAGTGGGGAACCTCCCTGCATTTGAAGTCTGAGAACCAGCATTCCAATTCCAGCTCTAATCTATGTTATATAATTTTGGACATGTCACTTTGTCTTCTAGTGCCTCAGTTTACTTATGTGTAATAAAGATAGTAAAGGGACCAGATTAGAATTTCTCCAAGGCTCCTCCCATAGGGCTCCAGTAACTATGATGCAAAGTAAATTTTGTTCATTGATAACCTTTAGACTTTAAGTTAGTACAGAAGAACAAACTCTGAAACAGGATGCTGGAGGTCTGGATTGCCCACCCAGAAAGTTACCTTGGACAGCTCATGTAATCTTTTTTCATCGGAATGAGATAATTTCAAAATGCCCTCTGGATCCCAAACTAATTACATGATCCCCCAAACTGACAGCTGGGTTTTTAGAAAAATGAAACTTTACTTTTCAAAATTGTGCTTTGAAAATAAATTAACAGCTGTAAGTATCTAAAATATGGAAACTAAGATTAGGAACTCCTTTGCAGGATCACATAACTATGAAATTAGAACTGTAATGGATCATAGAAGTCATCCAGTCCAACTCACTCATTTTATAGATTAGGAAATCTAAGGCTCATATTGGTAAAGTGACTTGTCCAAGATCATAGAGGGCTTGTCAGGCAAAAAAAAAAATTGAACCCAGGTTTGCTTGACTCAGAAGTGAATATGATTTCTATCATGTCACTGTTCTTTGACTTTCCTTCAATTCAATTAGGTGTAATTAAAAAATATATATTTATCAAGTACAATTATCTATAAGGCATTGTGCCAAACACTGGGGACTCAGTGCCAAAACAATAAAAAATCAGTCCATGTCTTGAAATAGGAGATAGAATATATTTAAAGATAAGTAAATAAATGGAAATTGAAGAGGAAGAATTGGGTAAGGATAGCAGTTAAAAGGCCTCTTGAAAGAGGTAATGGTGGCACTCAGCTTAGAAGGAAGGTAAGGACTTTGAGAGATGAAAATGTGGAAACAATACATTCCAGCCTCAGAGACAGCTTGTGTAAATTAATGGAAGCAGGTGATAGAATGCCAGGTTCAGAAACAGTCAGGAAATCAGTATAGTCGAAATACACTTTGTTTGACAATTATCAGTGCTAAATCGGCATAGAAGAATAGATACTACAGAGAAAACAAAACACCAGATCATAATAGTAAGAGCCAATCCATTCCAAAAAGATTTCATCACTCTGTAAAATGCATGAAAAGGCATTGTGAGGTACTGGAAATATAAAGGCAAAACTAACCAGCCAAACCAACATAAAAGTCCTTGTTCTCAAGATCTTTACATTTATGCAACATGCAGAGTCCTAAATAGGAAAGAAGGGCCAATTTTAGCAAGCTGCACAGCCAATGGGAAGCAACAATATGCTACGGCAGTCAATAAACTTCATGGTATTCTGAATTACTTTGGAAGAGGCCAGGTGGAAGAGTTTCCAGAAATAAGAAAGTGATGGTCACATTGTGCTCTTCCTGTGTGTATCAGAGGAAATCTGGACTGTTCTGCTTAGTTTGAGATATCGATAAGCTAGATAACTCCATTGATGAACAAACACCAGGAAGAAGGGTCTTAAAATCATGTTACACGAGGATCATTTGAAGATTATGAAAATGAGAAGCAAAGGATCACCTAGTAAATGATTTGATAACATGTGGAAGGAGAGGATGCTAGCAAAGAAGGGGTTCAGGAGGTAGGAAGTACCAAATAGACTTTGACTTGATGAAAGCTAAGGATTCTGCAAAGCAGAGTTGAGGAGGATAACCATTACAGGTTATGGGTAAAAATGGTGATAGGAGATACAACCCTGTGTCTCTTGCATAAGTAGGGTATTTTTTTACTAGAATATAAGCAGGTGTCCTCAAACTACAGCCCGCGGGCCAGATGCAGCAGCTGAGGATGTTTATCCCCTTCACCCATGGCTATGAAGTTGCTTTATTTAAAGGCCCACAAAACAAAGGTTTTGTTTTTACTATAGTCCGGCCCTCCAACAATCTGAGGGACAGTGAACTGGCCCCCTATTTAAAAAGTTTGAGGACCCCTGATAGAGTATTCAAGAGAAATCATATGTCCTATACTAGGCAAATAGATTGGAAATTGCAGAGTATAAATTTCAAAGGAGCTAGCATTTCCTTATTCCTTCCATGTGAGTCCATATCCTCTAGCAATTTTGACAAACTGTTTTGTACATCATGTAACTGATAATCTGTTGATATTCAGAGAGAAACTTATACAAAGACCAGATCCTACAAGGAGATCATCAAGAAGATTTTTCTTTGACCAGATGATGGAATAGAGATGAATATAGATAGAATATAAAGGATGGAAGAAAGAAAATCAATGATGGAAATGTGCTATCTTGTTATTTTTTTTAATTCAATATTTAATGGCTAGTCCATGAAACCAATTGTTGAAAATTGGGATGAGATTGGAGCAAACTGGAGTGTTTGAAAGAAAAGAAGCAACTTCCACAGTTAATTCGATTCAGTCCAATTCAACAAGCATTTATTTCTCAATAATTGTATATGCCAGGCACTGTACTAGGCATTGGGCATACAGATATTAAAATAAACATGCAGAAAAGAAGGCCTCAATGAGCTGAAAGAAATAAAATTAAAGTTAATCATTGGTTACTGCCACAGTATTTCATTCTGCATGAGTTTGCAAAAAAGCATCCATGGTACAAGGGTTAGAATGCTGAACAAATTCAAATCCTCTCAGGTTCTTGTTAACTTTTTGACCTATGGCTAGTCATTTAATTTCTCTAGGCCTGAGTTTCATTATCTGTAAGAGGGATATTGAGTTGATGACCTTTTAATGTCCCTTCCAGTTCTAAATCTACAACCACGCGATCCTCCAACAAAACCAAGTAGACAATACAAGTAGTAAATATTATGTTAAAACAAAGTGTCTATGGTTAACTTAACATGAGAGAGTATCACCAATGGGAGTCCTCACTCCATCAATACAAGTCCATCCAACCAGACCTGCCCAAAGTGGATAATTCCTTTCCATGCACTCCCGGTGTGCTAGACATTTTCTTCTAGGCTTTCATTCATCTAATTCATTCATTCACTTATGTTTTTAAATAATATTTTGTTTTTCCCGATTACATGGTAAAATTTTTAACGTTTGAGGGTTTTTTTAAGTTTCTAGTTCCAAATTCTATCTCTTCTTCTCCTCCCCCATCCCTGAGATGGTATGTCATCCAATATAGATTATACATGTGCAATTATATAAAACATTTGCATATCACATCTTCAGAGAGAGAACTGATATGTATTTATTTCTCTGTTTCCATCTTGTATGCATTAAATCTATTATAATCTCCTTGATGGTGGACATATCTTTGCGTGTTTGAGTCACGTTAAAACATGGTGTAGCATCTATTTTGCAGATATTTCTCCAACTCCCATTGGTAAGCCAAGTTTCTAGAAGTCATTTATATTTCCTGAGCAGGACAGGCTGTCTATCTCACCATTTTGCTGGTTTATCATCAAAGTCAAAGAGCATGAATTAAGCAAGTTTTCTTTTTTTTTTCTTGAAATGCTCATGACGTTTGAAGTGTGACTCATTGCTAGTAGACTGATTTGTTGCTGAAATAGAGAATTCCAAACTGGTTTACTATGTTACACAAAGCTCTCCAGGTCATGTTTAATTCTCTTCAAGTAAGGTGTTTTCAGGGTTATTTGTGTTCATACATCAACCCCAAGGCACCTATGATCCTTTCAAATTGATGAAGAAATTATCCTTAATTCTTTATTCTTATGAAATATCTAGAAGAAGAAATCTAGAACTAATTCCACAGATTATATAAAATTAAATGGAATTATTAAAACTCAAAAAAGGACCTAGACAGTAATTCAAAATAACCTTGTAATGCCCCATCTATGTTACCAGAAACTATCACTGTTGCCTGTGCTATAGAAGTACCACAGAAAAGCCCAACATCTCAATATATTAGAAGATGCTTCATGAGTCACTGTAATCCTATATAAATATTAATAATCTAAAATAATAGCAATAATGATAACAAAAAGCACTGCATAGTTCTTTGGAGTTTGCAAAGTGTTTTTCATTTATAGCAGCCCCATGAGGTAGATGCTATTAATATTTTCATTTTACAAATGAAGCAACTAAGGTTAAGAGAGGGCAAATGATTTTCTCAGTCTCCCAGCAAATAAATGTCTGAGGCAAGGTTTTACCTTAGGTCTTCCTAATTCAAAGCCTTCATCTAATTTATAATATTTCTTGACTCTTTCCTGATCATCTCTTTTAAGTCCCAACTCAGACTCTAACTCTGAGAATCTTCTTCACTGTCTCAGCTTAGGTTCTATCTCCCTGAATATGCTCTGAGTCAGAAAAAAAAACAAACAAACAAACAATCAAAAAAAAAAAAAAAACTTATCTTCCTAAGTTCAAATCTGGCCTCAGACACACTTACTAGTTGCATAACCCTGGTCATGTCTTAACTGTAAAATGAGTTGGGGAAGGAAATGGCAACGCATTCCAATATCTTTGCCAAGAATACTCCCAAAAAGAGCTGGGAAGAATTGAATATGATTGAAAACCACTGAACTGAAAAGATTATCATCTAACTGGAATAAGAAGTCAGGAAGACACTAAGTGCAAATCCAGACTCAGACATTTAATAGTTTTATGAGCCTGGGCAAGTCACTGAACTCTATTTGCTTCAATTTCTGCACCTATAAAATGATCTGGAGAAGGAAATGACAAACTATTCCATTATCTTTATCAAGAAAACCCCAAATGGGATCATGAAGAGTTGACCATCACTGAACAACAATAAAGGTACATAGTGATTAAGGTATGCAGCCAAAGTCTGCAATCCAGAGGACCTTCTTCTCCAGTCTTCTACTTCATCAACTTCCATGTTGCCTCCTTGCAATTATCTGACAAACAAAATACACACAAATGCAAGTAGGAGAAAACTGGGACATGTCTAGCATGTAAGCCTTGGTTAGTGGAAAGTCAATAAAGCAGTGTTGTTTTGAACAGCCAATAGGCTGTTTCCTGTTTTTATTAAAAGAAATATGACCTTCAGTAGCTCTGAAGAAACCTCTCAGCTATGCTCAGCAGGTCAATCCTTTATTAATTCACCTTGTCAGTTTTGTTCCCCACAATTTTAAAAGGATATGGAGAAAACAGAGAAGGTAGAAAGGGGTTGAACCACATGGATTCAGACATACTTCTTCAATTCTATTATTCTAAGATTTTGTATTTGAAATTTAATTTATTTTTCCCTAGAGAGAAAGAAGAAGGTCAAATCCAAGTAAGAATCGCAACTATATCACCCCAAGAAGGAAGATAGGAGAGGGAAAAAAAAATGGATTTTTTTTAAGTGCTGGGGGAAAAAAAAGGAAACTCAGAAACAATATTTTTGTTGGGAACACTCCAGCCAGAATCTATAACCAGAGGAAATTACATTTGGCAGGGAGCCTGTATGGACACCTGAGGATTCTTAGGCCTTTGAATGTCTCTGGGTGACTCAATCTAAAAACAAACCCTTCTGAATTCATATCTTATAGTGGCTTTTGATGTCTTTCTAAGCTCCCTGTTCTTACTCTGAGTATAAATGTTATGTGAAGAAACTCACCCAATAATTCAACTAAATTAGACTAACCCCAACCCTAAATGCACAGTGATTAAGTTCCTACTTTGTGCTAGAGTTTGTAATAGTCTCAGGAAATAAAAATTCAAAATTGAAAAATGATCCTTGCCCTCAAAAGGAATATCTTTTATGGGTTTGGGGGAATTGAGCAGATTTTTTTCATGGTTAAGTAAGAGAAGAAAAGCTTAGTGAAACAAAGGAAGGAGAGATGCATTTGGCCAGTAGGAAAAAAAAAAAAAAGCTGGGTCATTGGCAATAGAAATGGAGATCAGAGAAATGCTACAGCGATGAACAGTGGTGCTCCATGATAATAGCAAGACCTGCCATTTTGGTAGAACCTTTAAGATTTGCAAAACTTTTGACTGCTATGACATGATCTGAGCCTCATAACAAATGAGAGAGGAAGATGTTACAGGTATAATGATCCTCATTAAAAAAAAAAAAAAAAAGGAAAGTAAGGCTTATTGGATTATTTTTTTTTCTTCAGCCTCATATAGCCTGTGTGGTAGAAGCAAGTTACTAAAGATAGCATTTTATTGACTTGTCTAATTTCATCCTCAAAACTTTGTGAGATAATAATATTATCAGTCCCACTTTGAAGGGAAACTGAGGATTAGAAAGGTTTAGTAACTTCTCTATGGCTACTTAGATAAGTGTAGGGAAAAGATTAGGCAGTAGGTCTTTTTCAGTACCATTCATATTATTTTGAGTGCGTGTGAACACCCATATGAATACAGATATATGTGTGCATCTTTATTCAATTACAGCCATATCATATTCATTTTTATAGTTTCTCTATCATCTGTAATGTTATGAAGTCAAAGTTGTGTTTGGTAAAGGTTTAACAACAAGATTTCAGGCTTGGAGGAGAAATTCTATCTACAACACAGTTTCCATTTTAATCTGAATTAATTATAATTGCATTCACTTTCCAAAATCTAGACAATTAGCAAAATAATAGATTAAGTCCTGATTTGCAGTCTTTGCTAATTTCTCGAGTGAGTGCTCCCTGAAAAATTTAACAATTAGCTCTCAAGAACTAGTTCAAGCTGGCTCCAGCATCCCCCAAAGACAATGGAAAGAACACTGGATTTAAAGTCAGGGTTCAAATCTCAGCTCTGCTACTTATTAACTGATGTTACAAAAATTGTTTCACATTCTTATTTCTTGGTTTCCTCATCTGTGAAACATGGGGCTTAATCGCAAAGGTCTATAAAGTCTTTTCCATTTCTCAATTGTTAAATCCTATTTTTCCTCTTTCTTTTCCTACAAGATCTGACTTCATGTTTAAGCATTTTAGAAGTGTTTTTATCAAATTGTTTGATTCAATGATATTTTATTTTATCCCAATCACATAGAACAATAATTTAAAACATTTTGTTAGTTTTTTTTTCAAATTCTGAGCTCCAAATTCTTCCTCCCTCCCTCTTGCTCCCATCCCATGAGACAGTAAGCAATCTGATATAAGTTATACATGTACAGTCACATAAAACATTTCCCTATTGGTCGTTTTGCCCAAAACATTCAAAAGACTAGAAGGAAAAAGCAGAGAGGAACTGAGAAAAGAGAGAGAGAAGAAAAAAGAAGGAGGAGGAGGAGAAATAGAAGGAGAAAGAGGGAAAAGAGATAGAGGAGGAGATAGAAGAGGAAGAAGGAAGGAAGGAGAGAGGGAAAGAGAGAGAAGGAGAAAGGGAAGGAAGGGGAAAAAGATAAAGGGAAGAGGAAAGAAAGAAATGGAGGGAGAGAGAGCAGTGGAGGGAAAAGAAGGAGGAGGAGAGGAGAGGAGGGGAGGGAGAAAAAAATATTTGCTTCAGTTTATATTCAGACAATATTAATGTATTCTCTGGAAGTAGACAGCATTTTTCATTGTGAGTCCTTTTGTATTGTCTTTGTCATTGTTTTGCTGAGAATAGCTAAGCTATTCACAGTTCATCATATAATATTGTTGTTTCTGTTATGTTTTCCTGGTTTTGCTCATTTCATTTTGTATCAGCTCATGGAAGACTTTCTGGGCTTTTATGAAATCATCCTGCTTGTCCTCTCTTACTGCACAATAGTATTCTATCACAATCCTACACCACAAATTGTTTAAGACATTACTCAATTGATGGATTTCCTTTCAATGTTAAATTCTTAACTACCACAAAAAAAAAAGTGTGGCTATAAATATTTTTGTACAGATAGGTACTTTTTAAAAATCTCTTTGGGATACGAAACCAATAGTGATGTTGCTGGATCAAAGAATATACACAATTTTATAGCCCGTTGGGCACAGTTCCAAATAGGTCTTCAGAATCAGTTCACAACTCCACCAAAAGGCCATTAGTATACTAGTTTTCCCACATCTGGGGTAGAATGGTGGGGTTTTTATATACCTTTTTTGTGTAATTTAGCCTCGTTACAGTCAGTCAACCAATGAGAATTTACTGAGCACTCACCAAGTGCCATGCTCTTTACTATGCACCAAGGATACAAGAGAGATAAAACCAGTACTTACTCTCAATAGGTTTACATTCTAATTGGAGAGACAAGATACACATCACTAAGCATATACAAAATACATAGAGTTTTGGGGATAAATAAAACTAGTCACAATTCATATTTATGGAATGCTTTTAAAATATGGAAGGTACACTTTTTGCAACCTCATTTGCTCCTCACAACAACTATATGAAGTGAATGTCATTATGCTTCCCATTGTACAGATTACAAAATTGAGGGTTAGGAAAAGGAAAAGCCAGTTAACCAGAATAACACAAATGAAAGCATTGAAGATGGTGCCCACAGGGATGGTTTTATCATTAACTGTATCCTGGTCCACAAGCTTCATGCTGGTAATATATTTCTTTCTGGCAACTTAGACTGCCTTACTGATTTCCTATGTGGATCTTATTTTAGAGGATATGAATTCTGTCTCAGCTCCTTGGAAAAGAGAGAGACAATAGTTTTCCACTGAAGGTGGAAGGTCATAAATCATCATGAGGTTACTATTTTGATCACATGCCATGAAGACGTTGAATTTCATTTTGATTCAATTGATGATGATGATAATGGCCATCATGGACAAGGAGAGACGATCATAATATCTACCTTGGTATAGTCTGCATATTGTCCAATCTACCCTTCTGCCTCTTTAGACAGCATAAAGAGCCTGTGTCCTCTATGTGCTGGAGGTGAGACTGACATTGGTCTGGACAGCCATCACTCACTCATTAAGACCTCATGGCAGCCCAGCGTTATCTCAACAGTTAAGTTCATTCTAGGGAAGTATTCCCAATATTCAGAGGCATGGGTGATACCACTGGCAGCAGCTAGAGCACTGGATTTCAGTAATTAGAGGAGAATCTCATCTCTCATCAGAGAAGTAAATAAGGCAAATGACAGTCATGTACATGCTTGACAGCTTTTGTTTTATAAAGGAGAGTTCTTTTGAGCATTATGTTCATTGGGAAATAATAAAGCAATATTTAAAAATCACCAATAATTTTGTTTTGTGCTGTTTTAAGTGCAGGAAAGAATATAATATCTCAAGAAATATCCTCATGAAAATGTACATGACAATATTTACTTATTTAAGGATAGTTGTTAAAGGGTTAAATCTTCCTTTCTTGCACATCTCTCACAGGCAGAATAGATTATTTCTCAATCATTTTCCTGCACTGATTTTTGGCTGCATATCTGTCTAATTCCCTCATGAAGCTTCAACTTGTTTAATTTTACCACATTACAAGATGTTGTTTTTCTCTTCACCTAATGACTGAGAAAGGTTTAGAGAAGTTGTAAGGTTTAGGCTGGACTTTCTGACTGAATGACAGATTTTTATCTTAGAGTTTAGTTTTGAAAAAAAAAAAGTTAAGCTCATGTTTCCTGGTTCATTTTTCTTTCCATGATCATTAACTAAGGCATAGTGAACAGGGCTTTTCTTCAGGCTTCTGTGGGCTGGGTTAATTATGTGTTCTATCTCTTCCCTCCCACACTGCAGTTTCCATGAGTAGACTAATGCCAGTCTCCTGGGAGTTTCTGTTGCTTTCTTCTCCATCCCCTTCAACTGAGGCTGGATTTCATGCTATTTGTCCCTGTCACAAAATTCCCAATGTAATGGAATATTTATATTATCCCAAGACAGATAATCAGAGTACTTCAACTTGAGTTTTAATTTCTACTTTTTGTGTTGTATGATATTGAGCAAGTTATTCACCTTCCCTGAGTCTTGGAAACTTGGGAAATGTAGGATTGGGCCAGTTCTGAAGTCCTATGATTTGTTGAAACTAACTAGTTCAAAACAAATTACTTCTAGCTCTCCCTTCTCCCTCTCTCCCCTCCCTCCTCCTCTCTCTTAAAGGAACTAACAAAAATTTTCTATAAGAAACCTCAGCACATATCCATAGGTAGGCCTGATCATTTTTATTAAGCATGTGGAAGTAGGCTTAGATGGGACCATTGTATGATCTCATAAGATTGAGAAGACACAGTGGTGAGTTTATCAATTGCTGTTTCTTCTGATTGGCTAAGACTATTCTTTAGTGGAAGGAAAACAAAAACAAAAACAAGAGGACAGCTATGGGGGATGCAGTTCTTCCATCACTCACTGCATTCAATAAAAGCATTTGTGCAGAAATGGTTTCCTGGCAATTTCCTTCAGATATTCCTGGGCTGTAGAACCAGCCATGGGTTCCACCCAGCACCACTGCTGTCTACTCACTTTCCCTTGTCTGAAAGGATATATTCCAGAAGAAAAATGAGCAATTCACTGGGCATCTTAGGGCCGATCAAGGATCACAACCCCATAAGGAGTGTCTGCTTGGTGTGTCGTAAAAGAAAAATATGGCTACAATAACAGTTCTGAATTACTAACTCATCTTGTCAAGTACAGAAAATAAAGAGGCAAAAGCCCATCCTTTAATGAGTTCCCGCTATTTATGGCCTCAGCATGGTGATTAATTAACCAGCATGGTGGAATTATGTTTTAAGACTATTGTGCATCCAATTGAGAATTGAATTCATAGAAACATGTCCCCACTCCCCCCCCCCCCATTCAGGAAGTGAGCCAGTCTTCTGCCAATGTTTCAATGATGTAGAATTTCTGTGATCTCATCAATGTGTATCCCTACATTGATACAGATAACAATTGAGGCAATTGGGGTTAACTGATTTGCCCAAGGTCATACAGCTAGGAAATATTGTATCTGAGCTCAGAATTGAATGCAGATCCTCCTGACCCGAGAGCCAGTGCTCTCCCATTGCTCTAGCTAGCTGCCTTGCTAAGGTCCTTTCTCAAACTATGTTGCCAAGAATTCCAATTCTTCTGCAGAGGACACAACTCCATTGGGCTGGATACATTGTTCAAATAGAAAATATACACTTGCCAAAGAGATTACTTTATGGAGAAATCACACAGGGCAAACGCTCCCAAGATGGTCAGAAAAAGTAATACAAGGATACTCTCAAAGTCTCTCTCAGAATTTTGGAATTGATTGTATCACATGGGAGACACTGCCACAAAATTACCTAGCATGATGTGCCCTCCTCAGAGAAGATGAATTGAATTAGCCAAAAAGAAACACAAAAAGTACAAAGTTAGAGAAGGACCCCAAATATTCATAGTGACTATTTGTGTCCATTCTGTAGCAGAGCATTCCAAGCTTGAATTATTCTGATCAGCCACAGTTAGACAGACTAATGTCATTTTGGTCCTTTTCAAGAACAAAGGATGACAACTAACAGATAGCAAGCTGTCCATTTCTCTCCATCTGACACTCTCATCTCTGTCCTTTCAAAAGCTTGAAATATAATTGATCTACTCTACTAGCTAAGTTGCTAACCCTACATCTCTCTCTCTCTCTCTCTCTCTCTCTCTCTCTCTCTCTTCTCTCTCTCTCTCTCTCTCTTTTGTTTAGAGAATATTATTTTTTTAAAAAGGGGAAATCCTGAAATATTCAGAGTTCAAATTCCTCTGTTATTAATATTATGGTGAGCTGTCAAGCTTCTTTTGTTTCTTCAGAACTTCATTCTAAAACATTTTCTATAACCTTTGGGTTGCCTTCATTTTGCAAAATTTTAGTTTATCAGATCCCTTTCATCTGTTTTCCCAAAGCCCATATCAGACTGTTCCTGGCTTTCTCTCCTTGATCACAAACTCTAAAAAGGGGTAATAACTTCCTCCACAAAATCCCCATGATCCCCGTACACAGTTTCTCTCAGTGAGAATCAGAAGTGGAATAAATTCCATTCTTGATGCTTGCTCTGCCTTTTGAGGGATGAAATCATCAAAAAGACAAGACATTATTAGCTTCCATGTTTTTGATGGTGAGAGAAGTCTAGCAGGTATCTAGGAAATTTGACAACCCACCTCATTCCAATTCCAAAATTTGTGCTGAGTTGATGACCTATTTCCCTTAATCTTCCTTTCTTTATTCTGTCTTTCTAGTGAAACTGTAGTATAATGATGATAAAGTCACTTTATTTTCCATCCATGAACATCCATCCATATCCATTCCACCTGGGATCTATTTCCCCATGGATGCTAGATTTCTGCTTATAAATATATCTACCACACATTCAGAGATACTCTCTCCATTATTTGCTTTTCTCTTTAAAAAAAAATACTCATCAAGGACTTTATGGCAGTCATGGGTTTCATCCTTCCAAAGCTCAATGCCTAGTGCATATGGTAGGAACTTAGTAAGTGCTTAGTGACTCAACTTGAAAAACTCGGGGCCAAACTTGCTTTTTTGTGTTAAGCTTCCTCATGCTTTTTCCTGGCTCCTAAATTTGAGTATAGATGGTTGATTTGGGTTACATAAAAAGAGATGTGTCTTCCAAAAATAAGGAGTTCATTGATCTACTCCCAGGTCAGACCACACAGGGAGCTTTGTGTTTAGTTCTGGACACTGTCATTTAAGGACATTAATGAGAGAGAGTAGAGCTTCACTTTTTTGTGTGTTCTGTACCCTATTAGCTATCAGGTGAAGTTGTGGATCCCTTCTCAGAATATTGTTTTAAGTGTATAAAATAAACACATAAGATTACAAAGAAAATATATGCTGTTGAATTAGTTATTGCATATTTTTCAAGATACAAACTGCCAAGAGAAACTACAAGATTGCTTGATTTCAGTGTATATTGAACATCTCTAGCCTTACAAAATAAGGCCATGAGAGATATGTCCGAGTGTTTCAAAGCCTATACTATGGAAAAGTCATGACTTAATAGGAGTTGTAAAGAAAATTTAAACTTGAAGTTAGGAAGAAGTTTGCCAACTATTTAAATTGCCCTGAGTAGAGTGGCTGCTGTGAGAAGTACATTTCCCTTCATTAAAAGTCATTTAACAAAACTCGATGACCATTTTTAGATTGATCAAAAGGAAGGATTCTTCTTCCAGGCATGGGTTGGACTAGATGACCAATGTAGTGTCTTATAACATTTCGTCTTCTAAAATTCAGTGGAAGTGGTGAGAGGGCTTGCACTCATGAATCCTGTGGTTAGGATGACATTATCAATTCCTGCTTCATGCAATGCAGAATCTCAGAATTTGAAGAAACTCCAGAACTCATTAAGTCCAACCCACAATAATGGCAGTCATCCAACCTTTATCTGAAGACCTTTAGTACCTCTTGTATTTCCTTGCTTTAATGTCTGGGAAGTTCTTAGAGAGTTACTTGGGCACTTAAGTGACTTGCTCTGGCTCCCATATCTGGAAGAAGTGTGACAAACCCAGATCTTCCTGGCTTTCTTATCTATCTCCCACATCATACATCCTCTAGTCAAAATAGTTCTGGGTGGCAAAGGGAGGGGAAGACATCCCTTTCCTTTTCCAATAGGTTCTCTCTATCTGGGATCTATTAGTCTTTACTGAAATGTGTGAATTCCTTCAGCTTTAATTTTTAGACGTCTAATGCATTGCAAACAAAAAAGGGAACCATGTTAAACAACGGTTCAGTAATTGCACTGACCCCTTTGCGGAAAGGATTTTATATCCATTTAATTAGTATTTCTTTACTTTGCATTGCCCATGAAGTTGTTTTATCAGAGCAAATACCAAAGATAATGGGTATAGCATCAGGTGAGAAAAGTAGGTCCAAAGGCCTTTATAAGCAATTAAAAATTAGCCTCGAGTCAAAGTGCCCTTGACCCCTGATGTGTTTCCAATGTTGAGCACGGCACACGATTATGAAAAACAATTTGCTAGAGTCTAAATCAAGGTTTTGAAACATTTAATAATTTGAAGGGTTGTTTTTCATTTTTAACCCAAAAGGGCCAGCCAGCAGTGGAGAATCTATGTAGCTGGGTAAGAATTTAGTTATCAGGAGCCTGAGGTTCTAGGCATGATTTTGATACTAAAAGCACATTCTAGTCAGGGTCTCATTTTCCTCATATGTCATCTGGGGGTCATAAAATCTGGTCCAGTTGCAGCACAATATACCCATGTTAAATGAGATCACAGAATCATAGACCATGGAAGAGTCCTCAGAGGCAGTATGGTCTAATGCATATACCTGAATAAAAATGCTTTTTATAGCAGTGCTAATAACAAGTCACATGACTCAATATGAATCAGGTGTATCTAGTTTGAGTGGCTTTGTCCCATACCTGTGAATGGGACTGATTGGATGAAGTATTTCTCAGTATTGAGTCACATGATCCCTGTTCCCAGAGCTGGGAGATTGGGCTTTGGACTCTAGATTCAGGAGAAACCCTGGAGGTCTCATGATCTTAGAGAGTTAGGCCCTGGGTTGCAGGAGGTAAAAGGTAAAAGGAAGAAATGCAAGAAATGACCTGTGAGAGGCAGACAACACTGGTGACCATTGGTCAAGGATGGTTACTTCCTTTTAGTCTATCCAATGAAAAGGCTTGGTTCTTTTCCTGTTTTAAACAGCTATTCTACTTCCTGCTGATAGGGTTCAGGAAGACATGGCAGGAATTGGGATGGCTCCTAGCTATGTGTCTGGGCCTCTCCCTGCAAGGATTAAATAAATGCTTTCTCTTTGTATCTGAAGATGTCTCTGATTAGTTAATTTGGAAAAGGGGGTCTAGCACCCATATACCTCTAATACTCTGTATCATCAACTTTTCTTTTTCAATCCTTTGTTTTCTTCCATACTCAGCTCAAAACTACCATCTCTGCCTTTCCCAGTTTCTTTTATTGTCTAAGCTTTCACCATATATATATATAGCAAGTGAGTTAAAGTGACTTTCTGTTCTGGGATGACCAACTGTAAGTGGCTTTGCTCTTCTCAGCAATACAATGGTCCATGACTACTCAGAAGGATTTATCATAAAAAATCCCATCCATACCCCAGAACGAATCTGAATACAGATTAAAGGATTCCCTCTTTCTCTCATCTTTTTTTTTTAACTTTATTTATCTTAAGGTGTTTTTTTTTTTTTTATTTTCATTAGGGTGAGAGATCTATGATTTGTTTTCTTTTGTTTTTTCTCCCATAACTTGACTTTTATGGAAATGTTTAGCATAACTTTACATGTGATTTCTTAATGTGGAGGGGAATGAGGGAAATAATCTAGAACTAAAAAATTTTAAAAGTAAATGTAAAAAAAAAAAATAAATATAAGTGGGGGGAAATATTAAATAAATAAAAAGGTTTAACTAGTTTTCCCAGAGTCATACAGCTGGTAATAGTAAGTATCTGAGGCTGGATTTGAACTCAGATGTTCTTGACTTTAAGGCCAGCACTCCATAGGCTACATTATCTAGCTTGCCCTATACATATCTCTGATCAGAATGTGATGCTCTTAAGGGCAGGAATCATTTTGAATTCTTTTTGAATTCACAACATTTAAAAGAGTCCCTGACATTTAAAGGTAGTGGATAAATGCTTGTTAATTGGTCAAAGATGCTCTTGTGTCTTATTTATTCACCTATATATGTATGCGTTCTGCCTTCCTTGAGGGCAGGGATTGCCTTTCCTATGTCTATGTTATCTTGAGGACTTAGTTCAGTATCTAAAATGCAGTAAGTGCATAGGAAATGCTTTTTGATTTGTTGATTGATCAGTAAACACTTCTCTCTTTTTTGCTGGGTCTAACAATGACCTTTTTGATTACCGGATAAAGCAGTTGCTATTTCAACAAAACAGATGAGGAGGAGGTTTTTCCCCAGCTGTTGCTGTTGTTGTTTTTAATCACCTGTCTCCTAGCTTAGCACTTTTTTTTTAATAGATGTTCACAATCCCTTAGTGACTTGGAACTTTTCAGCCATGTGACTGGAAGCATCTTAGGAAGTTTCTGTCACAAGCTTTTCCATGCTTTATTTTTTTTTTCTGGGTGACAGACTGTATTTAAGCTGAATTACCTTCTGCTGCTATCTCACACATTAAAATTGTATGGGGAATCTGGCCACATTCTCTTGGGTGCCAAACTGATGTGAGAATAATGGAATTGAATACAAGGGACTGACAGTGGCAAATGGGTTCTATAATCCAAAAAGAGTAAATGGGGAGAGGCTGAAGGAGCCACTGCTCCTTCCTCTCTAACCTTGTTTGGACTCAACCACAAATTTTGTTTTGCAGGATATGAACGATTATCCTCCCGTGTTTTCCAAACGTCTTTACAAAGGGATGGTTGCTCCAGATGCAGTCAAGGGCACGCTGATCACTACTGTTTTTGCTGAAGATGCGGATCCTCCAGTAAGTCGAGTTAACATTCCCAATTATTGAAAGAAAACCTTAAACTCAAATAAGCATTCCTCTATGTCCATAGAATGATCAAGGTGATGAATATGGGTTTTGAGGTCTCCCATTTGTTATATTTTGTATAATAACTGTCATGCATTGTACCAATGAGTTAGATGATTATTCTCTCTCTCCCCTCCCCCTTTGAGGTATTTGGGAGTTAAGTGACTTTCTCAGGGTCACACAGTGAAAAAGTGTTAAATGTCTAAGGTCAGATTTGAACCTTCTCCTGACTTCAGAGTTGATTCTCTATGTACTGTACCACCTAGCTGCCCCTGAGTCAGATGATTATTCTAAGTATACTTCTTGTTGCTTGATATCTATGAACTAGAAAATATATTGTATTTCTTAAAAAAAATAAATAAAACAATAAATACCTATGAAGGAAGAATCCATTCAATTTCCTTTGACTTCAGGTTCCAGTTCTGGATTTCTAAAAGGGATGGTATATTTGATTGCCAGGATCACAGACTTTCAAAATATGAGAGGCAATTAAGACCTACTGGTCCTTTAAAAAACAATTTTCTCTATATTATCCCTGAACAAAGCTCATCCAGTCTTTACTTAAAGAACTCCATTTCTCAAATCTGAGATGATTGAGGGCAGTTCTAATAATCTTGTGATAAAGAGGGCCATCTACATCCAGAAAGAGGAGTGTGGGAACTGAGTGTGGATCACAACATAGCATTTTCTCTTCTTTTGTTGTTGTTTGCTTGGATTTTATTTTCTTTCTCATTTTTCTTTTTTATTGAACAGATTTTTCTTGTGCAGCATGATAATTGTATAAATACATATGCCTATATTCAATTTATACATACATACACACACACATACACACACACACATATGTATATATTTACTGTTTAACATATATTGAATTACTTGCCATCTAAGGGAGGGGGTGGAGTGAAGGGAGGAAATTGGAACACAAGATTTAGCAAGGATCAATCTTAAAAAAAAAAAAAATCCTTGCATATGTTTTGAAAATAAAAAGCTTCAATAATTTTTTTTAATTAAAAAGAACTCCAAAGGGTGGCAAGTCACCTTCTCCTGAGATGCTTAAGGATAACACTAATGGGTATGAAGTTGCTTTCTTATCTCAAGCACAAATTGAAATTTATACCCATTGCTCCTGGGATTGCTTCCTGGGACCCAGAGGAAGTCCAAGATTTCTTTCTTCTTCTTCTTCTTTTTTTTTTTTTTTAAAGATTTCTTTCATAGAGTAGTCCTCCAAATGCTTGAAAATATCTCTTATGGCCCTTCTAAGCCTTCTCTTCTCCAGTCTAAACAGAAACATTTCTTTCTACCCATCTTTTTATGACACAAGTTCAGCAAGCCCTGAATAATTTTTTTTTAGAAGTCAGACACATAGCTCTCACTCAAAATACTATTGTAATGGCAAACAAGTTTAGAAATCTCCTGAAGAGATAAATGAATAGGGACTAGACCTGCAATTTATTAACAACTGGAACTTCTAGGCAGAGAAGTACCTCACTTATACAGGAGGATAATTAATAAATTTAAAGAATTGCCCATAGCATTGAGAGGTTGACTTTTTTGCCCAGGGCTATCCTGTATGTGTCAAAGGCTTCACTTTCTGTCTGTCTCCAATAGATTGCAAATTCCTTATCTTTCTTCTTCTTTATCCCTAGCAGTGCTTGTAGGTAATTAATAATGGTTTGTTACTGCTTATAGGTACTTAATAATTGCTTATTACTGATTCTCTGATAAGAGTTAAAAATAGGCCATGGTACCACACCAAGTACTTGCTACAAGGATTTCAGAGAACTTTGCCTGTAGTCTTTCAGTCTTAGAGCACCCAAATGATATATGTAGAGAAAGTTTACTTAAGTCCAGTGACATTTGTGGCTACCCTGGGAATGGGATGAGATTTTCTGGATACTTATCTCTCTGTTCAATATATAAAAATAAAGAAAATGAGACAAAATAGGAGGGAAAATGAGGGGAAAAAAACAAAAGCCAGAAAACTTCAAAAGTTGATTTTAAATATCCAATTTTCTGTTTCTTACCTAATCTGCATATACTTAAATAAATAACTAAGAATTTGAATGAATAGCATTTGAATTTTGGTAGCTACCATTTTAATAACCCAATAGAAAATAAAGAAACTAAAAGTGCTTTCATATGCATGAAAATCACTTGTTAAGTTTGGAGTATGACTTGACAGGGCAGTTAAAAACTGTCTGAAATGAGTTTATAACAACAAAGACAATGTGATCTTCAGACTTTACTATAAAGTACAGTGAAAAGAGGACTGAATCTTGAAACTCATGAAGGCAAATTCAAATCCCATTTGAACCACTCACTTTCTGGAGTCAGAAGACACCTCAGTTCTATTATCTTAGAAGAGTCACAACCTCCAAGGGATTTATGTGTCCTCATAGAAAATGAAGTGCTTAGACTACATGGCCTCTGAGGTCCCCTTTAGTTTGAAAATTCTTATTGTATTAATCAATTATTTAGTTGATAAGCATTTAGCAAATGTTCATTATATTCTGGGATCTGGGATCTAATTTGCAGGTACAAACAAAAATAAACTCAAGACCTCAAGGAGTTTACTTTCTAATTGGAAACACATCTGTATAAATGAGAATTTAGCCAATTTACTCACATTAGATGGTAGGTAGCTTAAATAAGGACAGTCCTAGCAGCTGCAAACATTAGGAGTAGCCTCCCCACAAGATTCAATTTGAACTGAATCTTGAAGAAATTCTGAAATTTTAAGATGAAGAGAGGTAGATTTGATGAATGGATACAATGCAATGTGGCAAAGACAAAAGATTGAGTACCATGCATGATGAATAGGAAGCAGGCCAGTTTAGCTAAACTATAGAATTCATGGAGGGAAGTTGTCAGAAGACCAGTCAAGTCTTCCTGAGCCTACTTACTTTACCCTACACTTACTCAGGTAAATGTCCCAAAGATAATGGATGAATTGGTAATATTCAGTTGAATTCTTTAGTAAATTTGGGGAATGAAAGCAAAATAATACAAAATGAACTCAATGACCTTATTCACCAAAGATATATTCCATTAAATGACTGACAACTGACGTATCAACATTCAGAATGTCATTTGTTTCTCCCTTAGGTATTGGGATATTGTTGTGCTATTTTATGTAATTATTAATAGTATAAATAATAATCATGTAGATAAAGAATTCCTTGAGAAATTAAGCCTTGGAAATTTAACCCCTTTGAATAACATACACACATAAAATAGAGAATTGAGGAATGAGAAGTGACTTCAACAGCCATTAAAGCCAATTCTTAATTTTTAGGAATGTAATTCATAATTTGTCATCAGTCCTTTTCTTGAAGATCTCCATAGGGGTCAAGGAGATGCACTGTTTTTTGTGATTGTCAAGTTTCCTTTTAGAGAGAAATCATTCAGAAACTGTCTAGTTTTTTACTCTTAGTTCAAACAAAGACTCTTTGCAAATTCCACCCATCTTTCTTTATCTGTCATCTGGAACTTCTAAGAAGACTAAGACTGCTCCATCTTGCATATGACAGGTTTCCAAATCCTCAAAGACAGCTTCCCTGTTTTTATATCTTTTTTGAATCTTTTCTTCTTTTATCTTAAGTATCTCCAACTTCATTGCCCTTTATTCTTGTAGTGGTGCCAAAATCTAACCTACAGGACCCATCTGAACCTATGGCAGACTTTTTTCAGTGTAATTATAAAAGTTTTTTTTAATGCCTTATTTTTCAAGGTGCAGTTAAAATGCTACAACTTCCATGAAGACTTCCTGATTTCTTCTAAAGGAAGTAATTTTTGTGTGTCCATAAACCTTTGAGTATTTTTTCTTCAACAAATAACTGAAAAAGCATTTATTAAATGCTATTATGTGTCACCACTTTGCTAACCAATAGGAAAATCCAAAATGTCCCCTATCTTCAAAGGGATTACATTCTAATAGGGAAGATATTTACATGAATAAATGTATTCATTTTTTAAGTTTTTTTTTCAAAACACGCATAGATTTTAATATTCACCATTGCAAAACCTTGTATTTCAATTGTTTTTTCTCCCTCCCTTTCCCTTGCCCCCTCCTTCATATGGCAAGTGATCCAATAGATTGTACAATTATTCAAATAGATATATTCCAAATGGATACAGAATATATACTGTATATATACACACATATATATGTATATATGTATACATATACATATTATATATATATATATATATATATATATATATATATATATAATATGTATATGTATATAGAGTAACTTCGATAATGACCCCATATGTGGGCAATTACAAAGAAACAGCTGCTCTGATTTCAAAGTAGTTGAATCCATGTTTCATATCTCCTGCTAGAGTGGGAGTCCCTCTTGGTCAGCAGTCATATCTTACACCTAATTTTGTCTTCAGAGATAAATTAAATACAACAACAACAGTAATATTACAATTATATTTACATAGCATTTTAAAGTTTCCAAAGCTCTTTGTAAATCTTATTTCATTTGATCTTCACAACCTCTGTGAGAAGAAGGAGATATTTTTATCCACATTTAATAGATGTACAAACTATGACAGATGTAGTTGGGTAATTGGCTTAGAATCACACAACTAGTAAAAATGTGAGACTGGATAGAAACTTTGTCTTTTTGATTTCAAGTCAAAAGTTCTATTCATAATCCCCCTCCCAACCCCTCCTCCCAGCTGTGAATCAGATGTTTATTGAAGAGAATTGAATTAAAGTGGAGATGAGATTTCAGATAGCACAACTTAGAACAGTACAGTTTCTCTCCATAACTCTGTAACCTGGGCTCCTATTTGCTATTTGATCTTCTTTGCTTACATCTTTTGTTTGTTTGGTTGCTTATGTTTTTGTTTTGTTTTTTTGAGGGATGTTTGTTTTTAATCTTCTAATCTATATCACAAATGTTAAAGATTATATGCCTTATACACTGAAGTCTTCCAGGGTCAATTATTCCTTGTGGGGTAGAAGGGGCAAAGATGTATATTGTACATTAATCATTATGGCTATATAGACTATTGGAGCTATATGGAACTTCATAAAACTCCAGAGATGCCAATTTTTCAATTTTATACATGAGAAAACTAGAGCTTTTGAACAAGGGAAATTATTAAATTTGCCTCTATGATATCTTTATGACCTTGCCATGAGCCCATGTTTAATCATCATCCCTATATAATACTATTCACATGCAGAGATCTAGCCCCCATCTCTCTTCTCCAGCCCTCCATCATCAATCACCTCTTGGATATTGGATATATAATGCCAAAGCATTACAAATTGATTATGTCCAAAAACACAACTCATTATCTTTCTCCCAAAAGTGAACCCTTCTCCTAACCCCTACTTTAGTGATGAGTACTGCAGTCATCCCAGACACTGTTTCACACACTCAGACCCTTTTTCTACATTATTCCACATATCCAAATGTCATTGATTCTACCTGTAATGTTCTAGTTGGTTTTCTGGAGGTCTTTGGGGCAGCCTTTTCAGTTGAATAATCACTATGAAAATAGCCAGATGTCTGTATTATCTCCTTCACAGTTTAGTTTCCTTGCCTGGGACCCTGGCTAGTTTTCTTGAGGTCCTCTGGAATGTGTCTTGGTTTCTGTAGGGGAGACAGGAGGACTACCACGATGGTCTCTGTCTTGAAGTCTGTCTCAGTCCGAGGACTTGCGCTCCAGCCTCCAGTCACCACAAAGGTGGGAGATGAAATGAATCTGTCTGCCTGAGTTTGCCCCAACTTATGTGCTTTATTATAATTACATTATATTTGTACTTTTTGGAATTTCACTACAAAATGTGTCTTCTGATTACTTTGTGTGATACACACACACACACACACACACACACATATATATACACACACACATGTATGTATGCATATATTGTCTCCCATAAAAGACAAAAAGCCCTTAGAGAGCAGGGACTATTTAATTGTATTTAAAACAGTGTCTGACACATGGTAAGAATATAATGATTTTTTCATTGAGTGATTAGTTGGTTGATTGATCTTAGATTTAGAAGTAGAAGACATACCATTGTTGGGGGAGTGACTCACCTATGGTCAAACATCCAGTTGTATCTAGTCCTAAAAGGAGCCAAAATATCCAGGGAATGGAATTGGTCCATTGTTGATCAAATAGCTAGAGAATTACAGAATGACATAGTTGGAGGAGATTTCAAGGGGTCATTTTTCATAACCCACACTTGACCAAAAATGTCTTCTATGTGAAATCTGACAAGTCATTTAACCTTTATTTAAAGACCTTGGTGGAAGGGAGGGGGTGGGGTTGTTGAGAGGCAGAGAGGTCTCTTCTAGTTTGTCTTCCATCTCTAAATTATCTTTGATCTTATGACCCTGTACCTTCGCCTTTAAATGAAGATTTATATCCAATAATCTCTAAGGACCCTTTTCTGTTCTAAATCCTAGGAAATCTTGTAATCTTGAAGTTATTTCAAGCCCTAAAGCCTTTAATCTTATAATTTTACATATGTTATGTAAATATATTTACATATATATTTAAATTATATATGTATGCATATGCACATATACATGTGTGCATATATTGTATATATGTATTATGTGTATATATATATTACATATATATATATATTCACTTTATAATATAGGAGCAATGGGACCATCTGAAAAAAAAAAAAAAAACTACCAGAGAATCCTGCTAATGGAAGCACTATGAACCAGAATGAATGTAACATAATTAAAGAATTCCTAAATTCAAAGTGTACAAAGCTAGAGTGATTTCTAAAGGAAAGGAAACTAATCTCTAGAGAATGCCCTATTCTCCTCAGTGAAGTTATTCAGGGTCTTATTTTCCTTCTAGCTTCTCTGACAGAGTTGACATTATACAGTTCACAAGAGACGTGCAAGAGTGAATGACTGATCATCCTAGATATTAAAAAAAAAATAAGTTAACCTTTCCTACCTGCCCACCAGAGACACTTCTCTCCAAACTTTGACAAAAGAAAACTGCTTTTGGAACAATGCTCATCCGCTGGCTTTCTCTTTCCTTCTGGAGACAACACAGTAATGTGTGGGGGAATCTATGGTGGTTTTGGTAAACGATGAGAGCCTTTGTTCTTCTCTAAGCTGGTGAGAGCACGGGGCCCTAGAATCATATAGACATAGATTTAGAGATAGGAGAGTCTTAATGTTCTTCAAAGATGCAGTAGTCTCAGGGGACTGAGTTTTCTTCAAAGATGTAGGAGAGTTGGATCTGGTCCCCTAGGACTGAGAATTGAAACCTACTTCTGTCATTTATTAGCTGTGTAACCTAGGAAACCTGATTTCATGTCTCTAGACCTCAATTTAACTAATCTGTAAAAGAAGGGTAGAGGTTGACATGTTAATCCCTAAGGTCGCCCTCCAGTTTTAAATCTCTTACCTTTTGGGAGAGGGGAGCATATGTGTGTGTATATATATATATATATATATAATTATTAACACCTATATGTACATATAGACATGGTAGTATATGTTTATATACTATATATATATGTGTGTATATATATATATATATATATATACATAATATCTATAGAGACATGATATATATATAATATCTATAGAGACATGATATATATATATATATATATATACTATCTATAGAGATATGCCCAAACCAGTAACTCCAAATAGAATGTAAGTATCTCATGGGCAGGGAATATCTTTGGGGTTTTTGTCAGTGTAGTGACTAACATGTAGTCTAGCCAATCAATAAGCATTTATGGAAAACTTACTATATCCCAGGCATGGTGCTAAACATTGGAGATGCAAAGGGAAAAAAGCAAAAACAAAACATAAATGCTAGTTAACTCAGTTGATTATCAGTCAATAAATCAACAACACTTTAGGTGCCTAAAATGCTTGATTTATCTCACTGTACTCTAGGTACATAAGGAATATTTTTTTTTAAGTAAAATATTTCCTGCTCTCAAGACATTTATACTCTCTAGGACATCTTGACCAAAAAATAAATAAATAAATGAGATTACTCACAATTCAACTGTTCTATTTTACATCTGTTCATACTCATCTGTTGTAGTTTATATATTTCTAGGCAAAGAAATGGGGGGAGTGACTGAACAGTAATTCTAAGATAGTATAAGAAGCTCACTTGACCTTGAATCCTTTGTTAAATGCAATTTCCCTTACCAGCCTAATGTTAAAAACAAAGGGTCAGGAAGGGAGAAATGAACCCTTGGGGAATTTTTGCTTTTGAAATAATAGATTCTTATCTGATGCATTCTAGATTAAAGCACTATGATTTGGTGGGAAAAAATGCTGAATTTGGAGTATGAAAGGCATAGTTTCAAATGTTCACTCTGTGACTTTTCCACCTTTGTAATCTTGGGCAATGCAGTTCATTTCCCTGGGCTTTAGTTTTCCTCAACTATAGAATGAGAGGGCTGATCTAGAGGATATTGAAAAAATGATGAATCTGGAATTAGTTAACTGGATCTGATATTGACTTTTTGGCCTTTGGCACATCATTTAAATTACTTCAGTTTCCTCATCTGTAAACTACTCAGAACACTACTGGATTTCCTGAATATTCTTCTCTAGTCTACAACAGAAATCTACCTCTCTATAAGCCCTAGCTGACTTAGATTAATGGGTTTAAAAGAATTTGTGATTTTCCACCTCATCTGAAAAAATATATAAATGTAATTGAGTGCTTTAAAATTCTATCTATTCTACTATATTAATATCTAAGTAAATTATAAGAGATGGACTTTTAAATTAATAAAGATGAGATGAAAAGGAAAGAATAATTAAACCTAGAATTAATAGGGAGCCAGTAAAGTATATTGAACAGGAAACTGATATGGTTAGACACACCCATACTTTAAAGAAATCACTTTGGTCACTGAGTAGGGTATGGGCTAGAGAAGAAAAAAAAAAGTCACAGAATCCTAGAATTTGAGTTTTAGCAGGAAGTTCAAAAAACATCTACTCCAAGTCATATTCAAAATGGATCACCAATATAAATGTACACAGCCATCAGTTATTCAAATTTTGCTTGAACGTTCTCTCTTTCTTAGAGAGAAGCCATCATCCTCAACAGCAAGCATTATTAAGTACTATCGATGTATGTTCCAGGCAAAGTGCCAAGTATACAAAGAAAAAAAAAAAAGAATTTAAAAAAAAATACAAAGAAAAGAGGGAGGGAAACAATTAAGGTCCTTAAGGAACTGCCATTTTAATAAAGGAGACAACATGAATACAACTCTATATGGCAATTATATACAGTTGAAGACAGTTTAAGTGGAAGGTAACTCCATATAGAAGGCACTTTCAACCTGATTTAAAAAAAAAGAGTATCTTCTGAAGGTGTGCTTCAAACTTTCTCTTAAAAGAAACCAGGGAATCCAGGAGGCAGAAGTCAAGAAGGAATCCGTTCCAAGGAAGAAAATAAATATTTATGAAATATCTACTAGATGACAGCTATTCTGCTAAGCACTTTATAAATATTGTCTAATTAGCTTCTCACAACAGTCCTGTGAGGGAGAGGCTGTTATTATTCCCATTTTACAGTTGAGGCAAAGAGAGAATTGGAATTCCTGGGGCAGGATTTCAATGGAAGTCTTCTGATACCAAACCCAGCATTTCATTGACTTTAATACCTAATTGCCATTAGATTCAGGCATGGGACGCAGGTAGTAACTGAGCACAGAATGAAGAGACAGAGTATAATGTGCAAATTAATCCTAGAGTATATGGAGACAGGTCAAGCATAAGAAAAATGGAAATATTGTGAGGGGTCGAGTTCTAGACAAAGGATTTTATAATCAAACCCAAAAGCCAATGGGGCTTATTGAAGGGAAGGAAAAGTAGTTGATATGGCCATAGCTGTTAATCCAAAGGAGGAGCAATGTGGACATGGACTGAGGGAGTTGATAGGAGGGTAGAAAATGTGATACATGAGAGGATGATAGTATTTGGCTACTGATGGGAAATGTGGGGTGAGCAAAAAAAGAGATATCTAAGAAAGCTCTGATGTTGTGAATCTGAATGATTGGAAGAATGATAGAGCCCTCCACAGAAATAGAGACATTTGAGAGAAAGGAAAGTTTAGGAGGAGGTAATGTATTAAATACTGTGTTGTATTAAAATTCCTGTATGTCTGCTCATTCTGTGAGACTGCCTCATGTAAGATGCAGAGAGGAGTGATGGATTCTTACTCTCTACCACCAAAGTCCACTCTTCCAGGAGCACCTGCTGGCTTAATGAGATGATAGTGGAAACAAGAGTGAGAATAGTGGGGCAGAACTTAGAATTTTCCCATCATCCCTTGGGTAATTGTTCCTATGGATACCCAAATAGCAGCAAATGGGTAGTGATTATTCTGAGCAACCAACACCTGCCTGAGAAAGAGGGGGAGGTTGGGAGATTGAACAGTGGAGAAAAGGAATAGAATTGAAAAGTGATGTGAGGTGAAGATATATGCAGTTCTATTGGAGACAAGCTCCAGTACTAGCTATTATGGAGAGGGTGACCCATCTTCTCACCCACTGATTGGCTCTTCCCATACCTCCTAGATATCACGTTCTAGCTTCTCCTTTGGAGTGCAGTATCTTAGAAGATGTGAATCCTCCTGTCTTCAGAGACCCCCTTGAATGCCAGTGACAAGACATAGATAGAGCTATCAGCTTGGGGAATACATATTATTCAGTCGGGCATCCGTGTGACAAAAAGGAGTCTTCTCAAGGACAAAAGTATAAACCAGTCAGACGCAAAATGATAATAAATAAATAAAAATCCTATTCCTTTATCTCTTTTCCATGACTGCATCTCAGGGCACCAGTAAAAATAGAAAAAGCTTTTTAACAGGAGGGTCACTATATTTAATAAAACATTGACCCTCTATAGGAAGTGATCTCCATTTATATAATAATAGTTTTATTTCTGTTGGGTTATCTATTTGGACGGTTGGTTGATTTAGTTAGCTTTATTACTGTGTTATCATTACTTAAATAAGAAAAAAGTCCTATGATAAAAATGTCACCTGGTGTGTCAATGGCTATGAAACTAATGCTTTTCTGTTTGACAAATCACTATGAAGCGAAGGACTAACTAATTTATCAATACTTTCTCTCGGAAAAATGTCAACCGTTCAGGGTCAGACATGATCAGAATTTGTTTTGGAAAGTGATTTCATTCTTATTCTTTATCAGAGGTTGGAAATACGGACCTTTGGGCCTCTCTCTGTGGAATGCCTCCAAAGCAATAATACACTCATATCTTGCTCTGTAACTTATAAAAGGTCTTATAGTATTTTGCCTGAGAGTTCTCTTGTACTATGCGGCACCTCCATCTGCTGGACCCATGTGATATCGCTTCTAAAATTTTGGAACCTGGCCATTACATGTTCCCAACTGCTGACAAAGACAAAAAAAAAATAAATAAATAAAAAGGGTTGGTGGTCTTGTGAATAACAATTGGCATAAGAGAGTGGGCAAGGGAGAGTAGCACATTTCTTACGTTGGATGTCCTCTAGAATCCCTTCCAACTCACATTTTGGAGCCAAATCATTCTAAAGTGCATTAAAGTAAATTCAAATGTTCATTAAGTTAATGTTTGAAGGTACTTAAGTATACTGACATTCTCACCAGGTTAGACTTCAAAGGACACAATCAGAGCTTTCTAGGCGAGTACAGAGAGAAGTCAATTAAAACAAAAAATAAAACAGAGACTCTCTGGAAGGAATCAGCAGTGTGAGATTAAATCTATATGTTATCATTCAGATAACTGCCTGTTGTGATAGTAATAAATTGCTGAATTGGAGGTAGGGGCAAGGGAGCTGAGGGGGGAAGAGTTTCTTCCTTTTATTCTTTTTGGTGGATTATCTCACATTTAATGTCAATATTGTGAATGTTACTGGCCATTGTGCAGAACAACTTAGTGTAGTGGAAAGATAAGAGTACTGAGCTTTTAATGAGAGGGTCTGGGTTTGAATTCTGACTTCACTTCATATTATCTAGGATTGACTAGGTCACTTCACTTAGGTTCAGCTTATCGTACCATAACTTTGTGTTAGAAGGTACTACAAAAGTCATATATAATATCTATATAATACCTACCTTGTCTGGCAAAAGGGAACCTGAGGCACAGATTTATTAAATGACTTGTCCAAAGTGACATTCACAAAGACAATATGTGTCAGAGGTGAATTTCAAACCCAAATCATTTCAACTTTTAGGCTACTCTTTGGCCAATCCATAATATCTACATATTCTTGGAAGGGGGGAGAAGAGAGGAAAGATGGACATGGATTTTATACATACATGCACACACAGAGACACACACACATATAATTATATAGTTTCATATATATACATATAACTTTAACATTTATAATCTATAAACTCTAAATATTCCACTGTACATTAACTGATATCCCCCCATCCCATAATCCATTGTTCACTCTTTTTCTTTGCAGAAATTGCATTTATAAAGGTACTGGTAATTGGAAACACACCAGGTTTTCTTTCCCACTGATGATGAACATTTAAAAGCTCTATTGGCCTATCATTGTTCCGATCAGCTACCTGTGAAATGATTTATAAAGTGCTCGGGCAGGTGGCTAAACCACCCATCTCAGTCACTCAAGGACACTTCTGTTCTTCTCAAGAGGGGGTAAAACAGGAATGTGATGGTGATGGTGGTGTTTTTCCCCCTTCCTGCAGGCACCTCGTGTTTTATTAAAATGACAGGATAATACAGGTATTCACGGGCATCTTCTCAAAATGGTTAAATCTTCAAATAGTCATTTACTAACAATCTATTAGCAGGGGGTGTAATTGAACAGTGAGAGCCCAAATCAACCTCAGACACAATTTAGCTGCTTCCATTAGAGAAGGGGAGGTAACTAGCCACTCCTGGCATAAACCATCTGGGATGGTACAGCTTGTTTTTTCCACCCTTGAAAGATTTGTTCTTTCTAGTTTTTCATGCAGTATCTTCACAGATCGATCTGTCACTACCCCCCAACATTCCCACTTTTTGTTGTACTAAAAAATGGATTTAGGGCACCGTGAGCCATGGAGATGGAAATTCTGGTTTTCAAGAACTAGCCTAGTGCTTACCCAGTATGCTGAGTGAGAAGCTGGCAGGGAGAAAATAGATCCTAGTGGGTACTCTCTTCCCATTTCTCTGTTAGAGATGCTCAGCAGCACTCAGCAATTGCTGCTGTGCCTATCTGCCTGTGAGAATGAAGATGAGGTAGACCTGGACTCAATCCCATTGGTCTCTAGTGCTTAATTAGTGAGAAATATCCCAGTGAAATAGGCAGGGGGTTATAATTAGATTAGATAGCATAAGGGGGCTTTAAAAGGAAAGGGTTTCTAAAGAAACCATGGGCCCAATAAGCTACTAAACAAGATTATCTGAGGATTTTTTCAAAATGAAATCATCTCCATTGTTTATTATTTATAGATTCAGCCTGAGAACAATTATATTGGTAGAGTTAATGTTGCCTATTGTTATTTTTCCATTGCCTCCGGGATAAAGTACAAATTCTTCTGCTTGGCATTTAATGCCCTTTATTTCAGTATGATTCCAGATTACCTTTACAGACTTGCTTCATGTACTCTGTATTCCAGCCAAACAAGCTTAATTGCTATTCCCTAAATTCCTCTTGTCATCTCCACCCTCTGGGTCTTTGTCTATGCTATCTCCCGGTGCTAGCATCCACCTCTAAAACTCTAACGTAAGCAGCCTGCTCTGACTTATAGAAGTGTTAGATTTCATCAAGGTTCAATTCAGTTGCCATGTTTTGTAGGAAGCATTCCCCGAACCTTCTATTATTTAATACTTTCTCCTTCTTCAAATGATCTTATATTTATCAATATAAACGCATTATCCATGGAAGCCCAAAGGATCCCAGCTCTCACTGCTGTGGATGACTTTGGTCCCCAAAGCTTGGCTGACTCTATTTTCTTTTTATGGTTGAAAGAATTCGGTAGCACAAAATGCAGCCGCCTTGAAGCTCTTCCTCCACAGTGTTCTCCATAGAAACATTAAAATGATGCCAGATGCTTTTGGACAGCAGTGAACATAGGGCTGAGGTTTTCAAGCATCTGCTCAAAACATACACTATGTGATATCCAACAGTAGCACTATGCTCCTCTAAGGATTTCATGGGATTGTAGATTTAAAACTGGAAGGGATGAGAGAGCCCATCTGTTTCAAGACCCTCGTTTTAAAGAAGAAACTGAGATCACATGGAAAAAAGTCAAAATCTGAGATTTAAATCAAAGTCCTTAGACTTCCCCAAATCAGTGATCTTTCCATTTCAACATTTCAGCAGCATGATGGAAGATAATCTGGTGAAAAGTTCTCATAAAAGTCTTTCTGTAAAAAATATGGTCCTCCAAATGCTGTTGACAGTGCAAAAACACTTGAACATATCACTTCCCTTTCTCATTATTAAGTTCTGAAACTTAAAATAAAGACTCAGTGAAATTCAGTTCATCTATTCATTGCATAAGCATTTTTAAACATTAACTGTATAACACTGTGTAGGAAAAACAGTGGTAGGGTAAGGGTGGAGGGTTAATACAAAGCTGAAATAATAAATGGCCCATACTCCAGTAGAGCCTCTTAAAGGAATAATCTTTAAATTTCAGATGAACAGTTTTACATTATGATTTCATCAGAAACAAAGCAAAGTAACCAGTATCAGGAAAACAAGAAACAGAAAGATCTTAGTAGTTGCTATTTATTAACTGAAATGCTTTAAAAATATTTCATAAATTCAAATAGAATTTATATAGGATTTTAATGAATTATCAACCATTATACTTATGATAACCTCAGCAGGTAGATGCTAGTATTGTACCCTGAAGTAGAAAAGGTCAGATAACCTGCCCAGTTAGCCATACAGCTTGCTAGGAGATGACTATTTGAGGCAGGATTCAAAATCAGATCTCCCTGACTCTCAGTCCAATATTCTATAAACCGTACCACCTTATTCCTCTAGATTGTAAGCTCCTTGAGGGAAGGAACTGCATTTCTTGTATTTAAATCTCTGGCATATACCATAATGCTAATTCATAGTAGGCTTTTTAAATATATATATATATATATATATATATATATATATATATGTGTGTGTGTGTGTGTGTGTGTTAGAGTTCAAATGTTGGAGTTTGTTCTTCTCAGAGCACAGCCGGTTTAGAGGCTTAGAGCCCTTCGGATGTCTCCAAATCCAAAGGTTCTGTCCTTCAGCCTCTGCCTCTGCTTTCTTCTGCCTCCAACAGAGATGGAAGATCTCTCTTATCTCCTTCTGGGGAGCCCAGTCGCCAAGTTGCCGCGGAGAGAGGGCTTCTGGTGTAGCTCCACTGAAGTCCGTCAAAAGTGTTCTCTGCAGCAGAGTCGTTCCTCTCGAGTCTAGCGCAATCAGCCAGCCAAGAGAAAAAAATGTATTCTGGAATGGCTGTCTCGCCTTATATGTGAACCTTCTGAGAGAATGGGATTATGGGTTTTCTCCCATAGTGCTCTCTGGCCCAAAGAGCTTTACTTGACTCCCTTGAGTAAAGGTGGGAACACAAGCCTTGTCTTGATTAGTTCTACTTAGTACCTTGTTTCAGGTTCTGGCCAAAACAACTTCTTGTAAGATTAGATCAACTCTAATTACTTAGCAGTTAGTAAGGATTCCAACATCTATATATATATATATATAGAATTGACTCTAGATTATAAAAACATAAAGGGAAATATTAAAAGGAAATTAAATAATGCCTAATTATGATGGCCAAACTTGGTTCCTAAAAAGAATTTTTAAAATGTCCCTTCTTCTCTATATTTCAGATGTGACGAAATAAAAGTCTATATATTGTATCAGACTCAAATTATATGCTGGCTTGATGAACTATTATTTTTTTCTTTTCTTTTATAATCTTAGTTACAGCAATAAGGAGAAGAAATATCAGAGGATGTTTCCCACTCACATCCCAATAAATTACTAAAAAAATGAAGATTTAGGTGGGAAGTGGGACAAGAGGGATACAGTTAGGGATGAATGTGATTGAAAAACCAAAGAGTATCAGCAAAAAGCTTTCTTTTTTTTTTTTCTTTAAATAAAACAGAACAAAACAAATAAAGACATGAAAAGCAAAATTCCATCTGAAGTCTAAGGAACAATGTTGTTACCAGCTGAAGACTAGGGGAGGGTATCATGGAGAATGGGACTTTGGAGTTAGACTTGAAAGAATAGGTAGGAAATTTATAAGCACAATATGGAAATTGATCATTTTCACTATTCCTAATGAAAAAATCTCCATGACTGGAATTGTGACATGAAGTAAGACAGATAGCCTGCCAAGTTAGACCCTTAATGTATGTAGTTGAGAAGTAGCCTTGAACTAGGAAGATCTGGATTCAAATATCACTGCTGAAACATCTGGCTGCGTGACCAGTCCAATCATCGAACTTTATGATGCTTCTAGGTATCTCTCTAAGAATAGAAGTAGAGAAGGTGTTGATCTACATTAACAGTGGGAGTTTCCTCAGTTGGAAGTTCTCCATATGAACAAAATCACAAGCGCATGGTATATCTGTCTATCCCTGTGTATGCAACTCTAGCTCCATTTCAAGATATAATTCCATTTTCAGATCTAGCATCCAGGTAAATGAGTCCACACATAAATAAGTAATTAAGGTTTTGCAAGAGAACTCAGTCTCATTTATAATAATCTCCCAGGTTAACAGATTCTTTAGAGATTTTGTCAATTACATAACTGGCGAATAAATCAGGTGTGTTGTTCTCAAAGACAGTGAAAGAAAAATAAGTTGGGAAATGCCATCTGGGAGAAAAGTATCTCAACAGCTTTGTGTACTTAAAAACAAATTACTTAATGTGGGTATGGTTAATGATAATAACAGGCTGTAGTGTTCCCAGATAAAGGCAATTTCCATTATTATGAAGACAATTATGTGGATTTGAGGAAGTTGTTTCTAGATAATTATGTATTTTTAAAAAATGACTGAATCAGGATACCTGCTGATATTGAGGACACAATCACTTTGGGATACTGCTGTCTCATTGAAATTCCCTGCGTTTGCAAGCTTGGCAAATCTCTAGCCTGGATATATGATGACATCTCATTAATTATCTTCTTTGTCGTTATATCACATGACTAGTATTGTATCCAACAACAGATCAACAACTGATACTTAAAGGGAAAATGGATCGCAAGATCCAATTTTGGAAAGGTTGGCCATGGACATCTGCTCACAAGATCCAATGTTAGAAAAGCTGGCTACAGACATATGGTCTGGTCCAACCTCACCCCCAACAAATAAAAATAACTCTCCTACAATAAACTGACAAGTGGCCTGCCAGACTCTGCTTAAAATTCTCAGACAAGAAGCACCCACTAGTACCCAAATGCTGTCCAATGCACTTTAAGTTAGGTCTAATTAAAAGAAGTTATGTCTTCCCCCAAGTTTTAATTTGTCTCTGAGCCTTCCACCCAGTGCTTCTTGTTCTATCTTCTGAGATCAAAAACAAATTTAATTCTTTTGTCAAATGATGGCTTTTCAAGGACTTTAAAGCAGCACACAGCTTCTTCTTTTTCAGGCCTCAAACCCTCGACTTATCAGAATGCTTATTCAGTAAAGTCTCAACAGTTTCCCTTCATTGTCGTTGAGAATAATTTCTGCTGAAATAGTATTTCAATATCTTGAGAGTAGGTATTCTCTCCACTAGTACAAATTATGATTGTGCCGCATCTTCTCATCCTCTGGAATGGATATGTGTATCCATATTTCTGTGACTCAACAGAAAATCTAAACATTTTGCTAGAGAACTTTCTCAGATACTTTTATGAGGTTAGTGGATTCCGTTTCAGCACTGGAGCTGTTCCTACATTATCTTTCAATCTTGTTGCATGAGAAACTTACCTCTTTTCCTTTTATGCTATTTCATTGGTAGTGTCATTTATGGAAGTACCATGGACAATATGCCACAAATCCTGTGTGATCTATCTATTGGGTCATCTGATATTCTTTCTGTGATCCTGATAATCATGATTTACATGCCCATCATATTGGTCCATCAATGATGAAAAATAATAGTAGAAAGAAGATTGGGATGATTTAAAATGTTTTAAGAATCTGAATTTAGCTCAACAAATATCTTAATATTTTCCTCAAAATTCAGTTTTTATTCTATTTCCTACATGCCTTATACTTCTCTCAGTCACTAAATGGTCAAACCCTGATTTTTCCTTCCAAATCTTTTTTTCTCTCATTTATTATATATAATCCATTTCAAAACCCTATCCATTCTACCTCTAAAATACTTTCCCCAATACTCTACTCCATCTTTCACATTCCCCCATTGAAACCTAGGTCCTCATTTTTTTCTTCTGTTAACTACCCACTATCCCATCAAAAACATTTATGAAGTGCCTACCATGTGTTAGACACTGTGTTAAATTCTAAAGAATCAAAAAAGAAGTAAAAGACAATCTCTTCTCTCAACAAATTAATGAAAAATGAATTAGCTGATTAATGAAACCAAATATCTGCAAAGCTAATTATACACACACACACACACACATATACAGACATATATATATAATATATGTCTATATGGGTGTGTGTACATAATATGTATATATGTGAGAGAGAAATAGGAAATAATTGACAGAGAAAAGGCACATTGAGAGGAGATAAGAAAGGTTTCTTTTAGATATGGTTATAATTGGCATTTAACGTAAGCCAGGAAAATGAATAGATAAAGATGAGAAGGGAAAACTTTCTAGGCAAGGAACAGTGAAAAAAAAATGTCCAGAGTAGAGAGGTTCAGTTTTTTTTTTCTTGGAACATAAAAAGTCCAATTTCACTGCATTAAAGAAGTAATATAGGAAGTAAGATGTAAGAATAATGGAAAAGTATGATAGTGATACAGAAAACTTTAAAAACTTGCATTTTGCATTAGATCCTGGAAACAATAGGGAGCTATTGGAGCCTATTGAGTAGAAGAATGACACAGACCTACCTGAGCTTTGGGGAAATTGCCTCACTGGCAACTATTCCTTTCTAGGCATTCTCTTTGACTCTCCTTAATGATTAGGATGCTCTCCTTCTTTCATTCCAATTACCCAAAATCTCTGGCTTCCTTTAAGTCCCAACTAAAATTCCACTTTTTCCAATCTCTCTTAATTTTAGTGTCTTCCCTTAGATAACCTTTAGCTAACTTAGTTGGGTCCTTAGTAGACTTTTCACAAAATTCAAAAAGATTAACTTTTCAATGTAATTAGCATTCCCTCTTAACTCTGATGCATTTTGTAAGTTCCTGTTATGCCTTCCATAATGATACTAGCTTTTTTGTATGTTCCAAGACCAACCTAGAAATAAATGAATGAAATGGGAACAAGTAGGATCATGGTAGGATGCTCTTAATCATTCTTGAGTGGTCCTGGGAAAAAAAAATCTACAAAGTCCTCCAGGCTAGAGATGATCTTACAAGGCCTGGGACCATTTCATTTCAAATCAAACCAACTAAGCATCTAACTCTGAATGGTGTTATGCTAGGTACTAAGGATTCCAAGAAAAGAATGAAAAGTTGTTTCTGACCTCAAGGAGTTTACACTGTATTTGGGAGTATAACATGTAAAAAGACAAGGAAAATGGAGATAAGTTGATGAGAGAACAGAGAATTGTGCAAGAGAATAGAAGTAATAAGACCAGAAATCCTACCTAGACCAATACTCATCTTGATATCCCTACTGTGTGCCAGGTAATTTGTTGGAGTAAGACAAAATTTAAACAGTTCAGCCTCAGGAAGTTTGCATTCTACTGGCATATCGACACAAGTTGCCAAAAACCAACTTGGGGGATGCGGCAGGAGAATCAATTTTCCCTAGTTGTATATTTAACTGCATTTGACTATTTGGGCTGGCGAGATCAACGACAGTAAATGGGGAAGAATTTATGTGACCTGTCCCTCCTGTGATAAAGCTTGGGAATTTGCTAAAGAAGCAGCCCGTCTGTCTAGAGGTCAGTGAAACACACAAAGATTATCTAAATCCCACAGAGAATTTGTGATGTGTGTCCGGAGCTGTAAATGCACAGAAGAATATATGATCAGATTCTAAATCTTCAACAGCAAAGGAGACCACAACATAATTCAGGACTCACAAATCTTGCCTATAGTTGGCAGAGAACAAAGAAAGCATTTTAAATGTACCCCTCTTCCACCTCCTTCTCCCTTGGTCCACAAATACTTTGGAGCAATAAAAAAAATGGCTTTTTATCTCCAAATCCAGAAGTTTCAGAATTAGCTAATTAAAAAGTACTTCTATTTCACAAAAATAAAAGAGAAAGGAAATGGAATAAAGTAGAGTGTGGTAAAGAAGATGAGGAGAAGGACTTCCCATTCTTTGAGTTTTTGAGAATCATCTTAACTTCAGATGATGGAGCTCTTCTGTGTGTTGCAATGTCATCTTTTATGTTTTAACTTTCTTCTCCTACTCCGAACTTTGTGTATAGATATTTAAGAAAACAGATTGACCAAGTAACGAGAGAGAGACAGAGAGAGAGAGAGAGAGAGAGAGAGAGAGAGAGAGAGAGAGAGAGAGAGAGAGAAATCATATGTTTATCATATAGCAGGCTCTTTGCTAAGACAAAAAAGAATACCAGCATAATATCTTCTACATGTTGTTATTAGATAAGAATTAAGATAGTGGGGAAGAGATAGCAACTCAATTGAACTCTCCAATAATTCCCCTCTAAACAAATTTCTTCAGACCAAGACAACTTGTTGTTTGGAAAGGTATATGATACAAGGTTGAAGACTTCTGGAGTGACCTCAGGCACAGAGGGAAGCATTACCAGTAATTACAAATCCTGGGATGAAATGGATTTTGGGAAAACTGATCAAAATTTTGAGTCCATTTTGCTAGTCTCAAGTTCAGGATCCTTTTGCATTGCAATTCCAGGTTACAGTTTCAGGGCCAAGGAGATTAATAAAATTTAAAGATAGTGGGGAGTGGCGCCCTGATTAAAGTCCAAGAATAGAAAAGAATATGGTTCTTCACAAGTGTGCAAGGGTCCTCATCTCAGTTCCAAAGCAAAAAGGAGTACTAGAGCTTGTAACTACATGAAAATATGGAAACTGGTCATAGTTCCAGGCTTAAAAATTAAGTAAGAGAGGAAGAGGAAAACTTGAGGAAAATGTGAATGATAAAAGGAAAATAAGAAAAGAGAGTCAAGAGCTTATTAAGAGACGTGAATAATACTAAAGAAAATAACACCTTAAAAATAGAATTGGTCAAATGGAAAAGGTATAATAAAATCTCACTGAAATTGACTGTGACCCAAAATAATGAAGTTCTAAATGTTTCAGAGAATATTGGAAAATTGGGGCACTAAAACACTGTTGGTGAAATTGTAAACTGATCTGACCATTCTGGAGAGCAATTTAGAACAATGACCAAAACTGTGCATACCCTTTGATCCAGCAAATACCACTATTAGGTCTATATCCCAAAAGGATTTTAAAAGGGGGAAAGGCCTACACATGCAAGAATATTTATAGCTATCCTTTTTGTTCTGAAAAAAAAATATTGGAAATTGAAAAAATGACCATCAATTGAGGAATGGCTGAACAATTGTAATATGTGGATTTAATGGAATAAATACTATTGTGCAATAAAAAATAATAAGCAGACATATTGAAGAAAAAAACTAGAAAGATTTGTGCGAACTGATGTAAAATGAAATGAACAGAACTAGGAAAAATTGAACACAGTATCAGCAAGATTTGTGATGACCAAATATGAATGACTCAGCTCTTCTCAGCAAAACAATGGATTCAGAAACACAAGTACAATAGACTCACAGAATTCAAAATTATTCACATCCGGTTAAAGAAGAAACAAAGTGAAAAGGATAAAAAAGAAGAAAGTGTGAAATATCAAATTGGAAAAACAACTGATTTGAAAAGCAAATCCAAGAGAAATAATTTATGAAATATTGGGCTATGTAAAAGCCACAATTAAAAAAGCAGCCAAGACATTATATTTCAAGAAATTATAAAACTTCCTTGATTTTCTAGATTCAGAAGGTAATATCAAAATTGAAAAAAATCCACTACTCATTCTTTGAGCTGCCAAAATGAAAATTCGTATGCATACAATAACATAATTAAAGAGCTTCCAGGTCAGAGAGAAAATATTGCAAGCAGCTTGAGAGAAATAATTAAAATATCATGGAACCATAGTCAGGATCACACAAGATTATCAATGTCTACCTTAAAGAAAAAGAGGGCATGGAATATCACATTATTGAAAGCAAAAGGAGTAGGACTGCACAAAATAATATAATCATTCAGGGAAAAGTGGATATTTAATGAAATAGGGGACTTTCAAACAACACTGAAGAAAATATTAGAACTGAATATAAAATTTGATTTTAAAATACAAGACTCAAGAAGAATAAAAAGTTAAACATAAAAAGTATAAAAGGATATAACATTATACTATATTATTTAAATTCCTATGAACTTTTTCATTATTAGAGTGTTTAGAAGGAGTCTACACCTAGACAAAAAGTTTGAATATGAATGAATTATGTTGAAATAATCTCCCCCAAAAAGAGGGATGTAAAAAAAGAGGGATGCACTGGAAGAAGGGTGAAGGGGAAAATAAAAAAGGAAAAAAAAATAACTTAATAAAAGAGAACAAGGAAGAGATTTTTTTTTAAATAAAGAAATAAAAGAAGGTAAGGGCAATAGTTGAACCTCATTCTCATCAGAATTGGTTCAAAGAATAAAGAACATATGTGCACACTCTATTGGGTATGGACAGCTATCTTACCAAATAAAGAAATGGAAAGGGAGGGACATGGAGAAAGGAGAAGGTAGTAAAAGGGAGGGCAAATTAAGGGAGGTAGTGGTCAGAAGCAAAACAGACTTTTGAGCATGGTCAGGATTTAAAAGATAGAGATAATAATAAATGGAAGAAAATTAAGTGAAGGGAGATGTACAGCAATGTTGTATGACAATCAAGTGTGAAAGACCTGGCTACTCTGAACAATACAATGATCCAAAGTCTATTCAAAAGGACTCATGATTTTTACAAAATGCTATCTACCTCCAGAAAAAGAACTGAAGAACTCTCAATATGAACTGAAGCACAAGCACTCATGATTTAAAAAAAAAATTCTATCGATCTCCAGAGAGAAAACTGAAGAACTCTAAATGCAAATTGAAGTATAATTTTCTCACTTTATTTTTCTTGCTTTTTCTTATTGTTGCTGTTGTGATATGACTAATATGGAAGTGTTTTGCATGATTTCACATATCTAATTGATATCATTTTGCTCCCCTTTTCAGTGGGTGGAAGAATTGTGGGAGGACAAGAGAGAAATTAGAACTCAATTTGTAAAGAAAATGCTAAAATATTTTTTTTCAAAAAAGAAAAAAAGAAAATCAGACAATAATTAACAAGGATGGTAGAATAAAGTGATTTTTTTTTTTTGCAGATGCAATGACATGGTCATGTTTATTAGCTATAGAGGAGACATCCAAATGGAAAAATTGAAAATAAATGATAGTATGAGGATGAGAGAAGTGGCAGTCTGGAGGAGATGTAGTGAATGAAATCAAGAGATTTCATTCTTGAATCTCTTGATCAGGTAGAGGGTTAGCCTTAATAAGGGTTAGGGCTATCTCTTCATGGAAAACATGTGGGAGAAAAAGGAGTGGCCAAAGATCTTTGAGATTAGGAAAAGGTCTCTCTGTGAATGACTTTAATTATGTTCAGTTATATATGAGACAAGGTTTGGGTGAGAGTTTTATGCTGATCTCAAGAGGCATTATATTATGTGTAGATATCTGGTCTTTAACTTAAAAGAACCTTGGTTAAAAATCTAATCTCAGTCTCTCATTAGCTGTGACCCTCAGCAAGTCAATTTATTCCCAGGGTTCCACATAACTCTCGAAAGACAATAAGTTTCAGAAAGGGAGCCAACCACAATGGTAGGGATGGTTTCCTCTATACCAGTAAAATCATAGTCCCTATCCCCAGATTCTGTGGATAATGAAATTCATATATTTAGAGCTGGAAGGGACCTGAGATGTCTACTTGGGGAAACTTAGTCTAGAAAGATTCTGTGTGATTCCCAGAGTCAAACAGCTTAGATGGCATTTGGACCCATCGTTTTTTGACTCCAAAAACACATGCTCTGTTCTATATATTGAAAATACTCAAGATAGTTTTGTAGTAAATGGACAATATCATTAGAAGCAGTAGAAGAAGAAACTTCCCACAATGTGATAAGCTCTAATGGTAGCAGAAAATTTGGGAACATTTCAAGAAGTATTCTAATAACTGGATTCTGATTCAAGGAAAAACTATTGGCACCAACTTCTTGTCAATTCTTTAAAATCTTATTATTTCAGGGACAATTCTTGAGCTGAAATAGTTTGCTTTTATAAAGAGAAAAATGGGTTTTAATTCCAGGAATATCAATTTTGAACTTTGCAAGGTCTTCATATCTCCTCTGTTCCCATAAAATTTTGAGATACTTTAATTCTATTGGTCCTTCAAAAGACTTGAATCTGCAGGGAAAAGGAAGCTCACCTCCCCAGTTAACAGAAACCAATGTGAATGCAGATGTTTCTTGAAGTTTTATCTCTTTTCCATTAAAATAATGATTATTTCTCTGTTCATTTGTTCTGCTAACTTAAGAATAGAAGATCAATTTAATTTTTAGAAGCCCACATTGAAAAGGGCATTTCAGTCTCTTTGTGGCAATCATAAAAACAAATACATATAAACTTGCTCTTTTAGAAATGTTAGTATGTTCTTACAAAAGATATAATTTTTTCCAGTTTTCTGTGAACCATGATTTCATCATTCTTCTGTGAAGCTGCAACCCCTTAGCATTTTTGTGAGAAAATATTTATACATGTATGTGTATATAAATATATATATATATAATATATACATATACCTATACCTACATGTATATATAGTATATATAAAATGTATTACATATAAATATATGCACATATATATATTATGTATACATATATGTATGCATAGATATATCATTTGCATATATATTATGCATATATAATATGTGTATATAATATGTATGAAATATATTACATATAACTGTATTATGCACATGTGTATTCATCACCCATTGGCCAATCATTTGCTAAACCTATGAGTTGTATTCCATCTCATCTTATTCTGTTCCATATGTGATAGGAGTATTTTTTTCTGGACAAAGTTTCTCTGACTTCCCTGGTTTTCTTCCCTACCTTGAAACCTGATTGAGCTCCACTTCCCTAATTCAGTTTCCTGGCCCGGGATATAAAAGGACCCAACTATATGCAGTTGATCAAATATCTCAGATTTCGTGGGTACTTGAGTCTCCAAATCCTGACATACTGACCAGAGAAGTTTCCACATGGAGACAAGAAGTACCACTATCTCTTTGCTATGTTAGGGAACATAAATCTCTTCTTTGATTCAGGGACTCATGAAAGTCTAATTTATTTCTCAAGAATCAGCCTGAACTAAGAGGGTGCTGTGATTAGAACCATGCCTTTGGCAACATGGCATTAATTTCCATTTCATTCCATTTCACCTAATCCACCTGACCCCTCCAGTTCTATGCTATCTCAACCCATCTCATCTTATTTTATCCTGACTAATTCAACAAATATTTTGTAATTACTATGGTGCCAGCATTGTCAGGTTGAAAGAAGACATAGAACTTTAACATATTTAACATGTATTGGTCAACCTGCCCTCTTGGGGAGGTGGTGGAGGGAAGGAGGGGAAAAAATTGGAACAAAAGATTTTGCAATTGTCAGTGCTGAAAAATTATCCATGCATATATCTTGTAAATAAAAAGTTATAATAAAAATAATTTTAAAAATTAAAAAAAAAGAAAGAAGACATAGAAAGAAGCCTCCTTTGTCCCTTATTCCAGGAAAAAGCAGGGTATCATCAGAACATGACAAGTCCCATAAATGTGTAATACATAATGATTTTAAAAGATAAAATAGTAATGCCTGAGAAGTCAATCATTAAGCATTAACTGTGTGCCTACTTTGTGTCAGACAGTATATTAAGCACTAAAGACAAAAAAATTCCCCCATGAGGAGCTCACAATTTAATGGAAAAGACAAAAAGTAAATAAATATATACAATCTATAGATAAGATAATAAATAAGCAAGAGAGAAGGCACTAGAATCAAATGGTTGGGAAACACTTTGTTGGACATTAATTAAGATTTCAAAGAGGCTATTAAAGCTAGTAGACAGATATGAGAAAGGTGAGTATTCCAGGCATGAAGGATTGCTGCAGATGATTTCCAGAGCTGAAAGATAGTGTCTTGTTTATGGAAAACAAACAAACAACAACAACAACAAAAAAAAAAGTATCATAAGATCACAGAATAAATGTAGGTGATGTAAAGTGTAAGTAGACTGGAAAAGTAGAAGGGGACAAGATCATAAAGGGCTTTGACTCTCAAGTGGATGATTTTGTATTTGATCCCAGAGCAATAAGGAGCCACTGAATTTAAATGAGTAGGGGGTGAGGTTGATATGGTTGAATCTTGACTTTATGAAAATCTCTCTGATGGCTGAATGGAGGATGGGGATTGGAATGGGGAGAGATTTGAGGTAGGAAGACCCACCAGCAACATAAAGTCATGAGGATCTAAACCTGGAGGATGACATTGTCAAAGAGAAGAAAGTGTTGCAAAGATAGAATTGCCAAGCCTTGACAAAAGATTGGATCCAAAAGTTGAGAAATAATGAGGAATCCAGGGTGATTCCTCATTTGTGGGGTTAAGGGAATGAGAGACTGGCATTGCCCTTTATAATAATATGGAAGGATGGGGGAAGATTTAAGAGAAAAAAGAATGAGTTCAGTTTTAGACATGAGGAGTTTAAACTTTCTATTGGAAATCTGCTTTGGGATGTATGAAAGGCAGTTGGATATGTGAGTTTAGATGATAGTAGATTGGTTACAGCAGTATAGGTAGATTTGAAACTCATTAATATAGTGATGACAATTTCACTTAACACAGTGTCTGTTACATAGTAGGTGCTCAATAAGCATTTATTGTTTGAGTGAATAATTGGGAGCTGATAGGATCACTGAAATATTATAGAAAGAGGTAAGGAGAGCATCCAGATAGAGCATAGTGGGACAGGGGTCTCATAGTAGTTTCTCAATAGTAATTGACCCATGACTTGAACTTTGAAGTTAAAGAATTTAAGAGACATGGATAAAAACTAAAAAATAGAATACATCAAAAGGGATGTAATACAAAATCAACCTTCAAAATCAAACGAGCTAGATGGTGAAAAATTTAACTACCAACTAAAGAATTGAAATTTTATCTTAATATTCTTAAGGAATTATTGAAGAGAATCATTGCTTTGCTCTTCCCAAGCAGGGGAGGGACATGGCCATCTTTCTGCTGTAGGAAAATTATTTTGACAGCTGCATAGAAAATGGATTGGAGAGGGAAGGACCAGAAAATGAGTCATATTAAAAAAGACTGCTGTGATGTTCCTAATGAAAGGGAGAAAGGGTGTGCACTAGAATGCTGGTCTTGTGACAAGAAAGTCTTATGGAGGAACATGAAATGAAAATGTAGCTCTGCTAACTTGCAGGTTTCAGAATCCTATTAGAAGGTCTTCTAGGTTGTAATGGACAATTGGCACTTTTGTGCCAATGATGAAGTACCAGAGTAGAACTTTAATCAATAAAGGGCTATACCCATGTATCTACCTAACAAATAATAGAAATAAAAAGGCCCTTTTCATCTCTTAAACCATTGTTTGTGGAAATTGTTTATATTATCTCATATTGAAGGCTTAGATTAACTCCAATGGCCAGCTGTGTTTCAGCTCAAAAAAGGCTAGTGATTGACAGATCTGCCAGTATGACTGAAAAATCTAGCCAGTGTCAGCTCACAATCCAAATTCTACATGGACAACTTGGCACACATTTTTTTTTAAAAACCACCTAATAATATTTATTGTAAAAGTTTGGTCCAAACTGTATCTCATAAAGGCAGAGGCAATGGGGAAGAGACAGTAAAAATATTAAAAGAAAGAAAAAGAAGATCAGAAAGAAAAGAATTATAAATATCTGTGGGATCATTAGATTTAGATCTTGAAAGGACATTAGAAATATAATATTTCAGTGCTCTCGGATAACAGAGGAAGAAACTGATGTTGATAAAATGGAAATGATGTCTAGCACAGTGCCTGGCACATAATAGGTACTTAAATGTTGTCCACAGGTAGTGGTACGATGGATAAAATGTTGAGCAAGGGTCAGGAAGATTCAACTTCATGAGTTCAAATCTAGCCCCAAATACTTACTAACTAGGCAAGTCACTGAACCTCATTAGCCTCTGTTCCTTCATCTGTAAAATGAGCTGGAAAAGAACATGGCAAATGCTCCAGTATATTTTACAAGAAAATTCTAAAGAGGCTTATGGTATCACACACAACCAAAATAACTGAACAACAAATATTTATTGATTGATGCTTGTGTTCGTGGGGTAGTAAATACTGAGACAGGATTAGGAACTCAAATACAGATCTCCAGAGACCAATGACTTTTTGTTTGTTTGTTTGTTTCCTTTATCCTGATGAAGACAAAATTTCTAGATAAAAATGATCTTCTTGTTCATTCCCCCAGGAATATAAATGATAATATTCAAAGGACAAAAACACATCAAAATGCTCTATGTCTCATGATTCTCAAATGGTAAACTCTAGTTTGAAATTTTGGATCAGACACAAGGAAGGAAATGAATGGTGATAAGACATAGAATATTGGATTAAGTCAGAAAATCTCAAGTTCAAATCCTGCTTTAGTTGCTTCATTTTTCAATAATTTAGGTCATGAAAAAATAATAATAATTGAAGTTATGAGGGTTATGAAGGTTCTATTCTATATTCTGGGAATATCAAAAAAAGGCAAAAAGAGTTATTATTTATGTGACCGTGGACAAATCATTTCATCTCTCTGTGTCTGGATTTCATCATCTGTAAAATGGGAACTGGACTTGATGGCCTCTAAAATCATTTCCAGGTCTAGAACTATGGTCCATTGACCTTCCAGACTGAAAAGAATATCAAATGTGGGAATAGGTTTTTGAGGCCAGTTATGAAATCTAATTCTTGAATGGTCTTTTTAAAAAATCTAGCCCAAAGAGGCCCAGAAGGTCTTGTCTGAAGGCAAGGAAACAGATTATCAGAGGATTCCCCATAGGAGATTTTGAGCCCCAACTAATGATTATTGTATTTGCTTGTGCTCTTCCTCACTGCTATGATGTATGACTTTAATTCTCATGTTATAGAGCATGAGAAAAGTTGCACCTCTTGCTTTACACTGAAAGATTAAAGTCCTAATTTCCAAACAATATGCTATGTGGAAAAAACAATATTTGCTGAATACTTTGGGTGTGTGTCTAAATCCCTAAGTGGTTCAAAGAGCCTCCAGCTGTGGTCAAAAGTCATGAAGTTTAAGAGAATCTTCCTCTTTTAAAGAGAGCCTTATGTCTGCCATACTGATTGTCTTAAAATAATATGAATTCAATTTTTGACATTGACAATGCATGTGTTTAAGTTTTTTGTGAACATTTAGTAATTTAAAAAATTATTTTTCTGTGTATAACTGACAAAAATACCAACCTAAATCAGACATAAAGAAAGCCAAAGGAGAGAAAGTAGTCAAAATAACCCTCGAGTGGGAAACAAAGCAGCTGGATTCAAATCTAGACTTGATTCCTTATTTCCTTTGTGACCTGAATTTATTCACTTCTACTCTGGGTCCCATGTCTTTGAGCTACAAAATTCAATTTAAAGGCAAATTTCATTCAATAATCATTTATTAAGATGGAATGGGGGGAATGAATACAATTACTAATCTTAGCCCCTCCTCTTTTATGCTATGAGAGGTAAGAAACTATACGTATGGAATGTGGCATCCTTTGCCAGTGGTATAAGATAGGGTCACTGGATCAGTTTCTTTGGCTTATTCTCCTCCCCTTTTTATCACTAGAGTGAAGAAGATGGCACATATGGAAATGACTATAATGTAAAATGAAAAACCATCAAAAACTTTAAGAAAAAAAGCATTAATTAGGACATTATGCTAAGCACAGGATAAATTCTTTTAAAAAAATCTTGTCTAAATAAAGAACAAATTAGGAGAGATTTGGACTGAACACTAAATTTCTTTCAATTCTAAATCTCTGTATCTTGTTTTCTATAACTAAAAGTTTAAGTGTAATCTAAGAAGATTTATAAATTTATAAATTGAAGTTTGAACAAATTTTATAGTTTCATGGTTTAGTCCAGCCACCAATTTCCATTCCCTAAAAGTTTTAAATATAAGTAATTTTTTTCTTTTAAAAAGATTCCACCAAGACCAAATTATCACTCTTTGCAGATGATATGATGGTATACTTAAAGAACCCCATAGAATCAATTAAAAAACTACTAGAAATAATTTACAACTTTAGCAAAGTTGCAGGATACAAAATAAATCCACATAAATTATCAGTATTTTTATATAATAAAATGCATTATTATAATAAATAATAATATAATATATATTACATATTACATACATATAATATATAATAAAATATATTTGTGAGTAGATGCCAATCAGTTGGAGAATGGCTGAATAAGTTATTGTATATGAATGTTATTGAATATTATTGTTCTAAGAAATGATCAGGAGAATGATTTTAGAGAGACCTGGAGAGACTTACATGAACTAAAATTAAGTGAAATGAGCAGAACCAGGAGATCATTGTACTGACAACATCAATATTATACAAAGATCAATTTGGATGAATGTGACTCTTACCAACAATGAGATGATTGATGCCAGTTCCAATGATCTCATGATGAAGAGAACCATTTACACCTAAAAAGAAGACTGTAAGAATTGAATGTGAATCACAACATAACATTCTCACTTTTTTTTGTTGTTTGCTTGCATTTTGTTTTTTTCACTCATTTACTTTCTTTTTTTGATCTGATTTCTCTTGTGCAGCAAGAGTATTGTGTAAATATATTTACACATATTGGATTTAAAATATATTTTAACACGTTTAATATATATTGAATTGCTTGCCATCTAGGGGAGGGGGTGGGAGGAAGAAAGAGAAAATCTAAAACACAAGGCTATGCAAGTGAAAATGTCAATGTTATCAAATTATCCATCCATATGTTTTAAAAATAAAAAGCTTTATTTAAAAAAAAAGTTAGCAAAGATGAAAAAAATAAGGATAATCACTATTGGATAGGTTATGGGAAAGTAAATTTCCTACTGGTTGGATGATGGCGCTGTGAATCAATACATTCGTTTATGGAGGGAAATTGAATTATTTAAATGATATGAATAAATGTCTATGTTCTTTCACTAAAATAAATAAATAAATAAATGATATTCCACCAAATGTTTTAATGTATTTTGTGTAGGGGTCCAGGAAATATGAAATAATTGAAAATAACAAATGAGATGGCAACCATCCATTTTTCATCTTTTGGGAATTTTGATGTCTCCATTATGTTGACCTTCTAGCAAAAGCAAAGTATTTTTCTCTTTCTTTCCTTTTTGCCTTCCCTTTTTTTCAAAGCCATATGTCTTAAGTGCTGATTATTCAACCAACATCCCTATTGAGGTTGGGGCATCTACTGATAATAATCTATCTCTCAGATATCACCCGTCAGAGATCACCCCAATTCATTATTTACTTATAAAACCAAGACCAAACCTTTAAAGGGCTTCCTTAAAAAAATCACTGTGTTGACATGTCTCCTTTGAAAATCTCTGGAGGTATGTCTGATGGAGTTTTAATATTCAGGCTTCTGAAAATAATTGTTCTTCTCATGACAAGTCCAATGAAGGTGCTGTAGGGAGAAAAGAAGGGGTGGGGGAATATCAGCCTTATCTCTCTCTATTTCCTTCATTGTGCTTAAGTAAGCCTGAATCATTTTTCCCAAAAAAAATTTACTCCTGAAAATCTGGAATAAATGAAAATATTTCATGACTCATTGTTGTTAATCACTGTGTTAAATTATGAGTATACAAATATAAAATCAAATATAAACTTGTCTTTAAAGAGCTTATATTCTAATAGGAGAAAGTATACAAATGAAGCAAGATTGTCTAGTACAGTCAATAGAATTCCTGGCCTAGAGTAAAAAATTCTGCTTCAGACACTTACTACCTCACTTCCCTCATTTATAAAGTGGGAATAATATTGACACCTACCTCCCAGTGTTAGTTTATGAATTACTTGCAATAATACTTGACAATTATTTTGTAAAATTTAAAATGTTATGAAAATGCTAACTGACATCATTATAACAGCCATCATCGGCACCATCCTTATCATTATTAATTTCAGGAAAGGTGAAAGGGCCAGAGAGGAATAGGCTGACAAACTTTTTCAAAGAACAATGGCAGAGTTAATTTAATCATTGTTCCAGAGTGGGTAAAGGAAAGGGAGCAGAGTTGCATTTAGTAAGCCTGCTGCCTAGTCTGTCCAGAAGGTGACTGACGAATGGAGAGACAAATAATAATGACCTTTAATTAAAATATGACTGGGGTTAGCGTAAAGTCAAAAAAATAGAGAGAAATAGAATATAACACATGGTAGAAATCCTGAGATACAATGAGACTATTAAAATTGTGGCAGAATGTAGAATGTTTTCCACGATTAGATTTTCAGCCTAAATTTTCTGATATTTCATTCCTTATTTTCTTTGTCTTCCTGACTTCATGATCTTAGTCTGCTATGACCAAGCCACTATATGCATGTACACATAGAGGTGCAGAAATGGTTCTAGATTCAAATTATTCAGTAAATAAGCATTCATGAAGTACTATTAAGTGGGTATGCACTAGAAATACAAAGAAAAGCAAAAAAGTCCCCATTCTCAAAAAACTTATAATTTCAGAGGAGATAAAATAAACAAAAACTATGTACAAGCAAACTTTATTCAGGATAAATGAGAAATAATAACATAGGGAAAGATTTACACTTAAGAGAAGTTAGGAAAGGCTTCCTCTAAAAGGTGGGATTTCACTTGGTACTTGAAGGAAATTAGAAGACAGAGGACAGGAGGGAGAGCAATAGAATCCTGACAAAGAGCTTTAAAAGTGTACAAGTGGTGATGATGATGGTTTTTAATACATGGATACACACAGAATCAAAGTCTCAGTTTCCCTCTTATAAAATGATTGTTGAATGAGATTCCCTCTGAAAGGAGCCTCCCTGTGTGCATCTAATTGTCAGAAAGATTCTCTGTTTCAGTTTCTACACATTGCACCATCTATCAAGATTAATCTCTCATTCACTTTTCTAACTAGATTTCCTTACTATAGACCTTCCTTTGAAAATGCAAGATTGTACCTCCTCTACAATTTTAACTTATAGAGTTGTGTAAAGAACTGAGAAGTTCATTAACTTGCTCAGTCACATCACTAGCATGTATCAAAGCCACCTGAACCCCAGTGTACTTGAACCCAGGAATTTTTCTTATTCTGAGGCTTGCTTTTTACATTCTGCTGTTCCCCCATAAAAGCCATGAACTTTCTTCCATGTGTCTCCTCTAAATCTTCTCAAGGCAAAAATCATTAGTTTCTTCAAATATTAGCCCTTATGTTCTGATTTCCCAGCCTCCTTGGTAGTCATCCTCCTATAAGCCAAATTTAGCAGCTCTCTTCCTGCAATATGATGTTCATTACTGGACAAAACATTCTAGATGGGGTTGAAGCAGCACAATCATGGTCCGGAAAGGGGGAATTGTCATTCACTGTTCTGGATACTTGCTTGTTTCTTATAGTCAAAAATTGCTCTGAGGTATTTTGGGTCATATCTAACACTTCAAAAATAGGTTAAGGAACAGTATTAAAAAATGTTTGTTTACACGCGCATATACACACACCTACACAGACTACCATGGAAACAGGATCTGAAAAAGTCAATATTTCCCTAAATGTAAATGGGAAAACCTTTGAACAGTATAGTGCCTTCCTGTATGCTGGGAGAATATGTGCTCCCCACATATAGAAAAAATAAATCAGTTCTGTTTTTTTCCCCTGTATTCTGTCCTTGGGGTTACTGTGAAATAATAATAATAATAATAAAAGGACAAGAGAATGCAAACTCCTTAAAAGATGATATTGTTTTATTTTGCTTCCTTAGCAAAATTTCTTTCCTAATAATTTTTTGTTGGACAGCTAGTAGGCAGAATAGATAGAGTATAAGCCTTGAAGTTAAGAAAGCATCATCCTGAATTCAAATCCACCTCAAATACTCAATAGCTGTGTGACCCTGAGAAAATCATTCAGTAATTTTTGCTTGGTTTCCTCATTTGCAAAATGACCTGGAGAAGAAAATAACAAATCATTACAGGATTTTGGCCAGGAAAACCCCAAATAAGCTCAAGATGAAGCAGACTGAAATGATTGAACAACAATAACCAAAAAAAAAAAAAATAGAGCCACTTTTTAAATATCCCTTTTAAAATGTTAACCTTTTTTTTTTCTCTTTTGGATGATATTTGTATTTATACAGATTTTTAAATGATGGTTGAAATATCTTCATAAATAATGATTAATTGATTATTGAGAAGCAGTATTCCACCATTTGTGTGGTTTTAGGGGACTTAGGAAAGGCATTCCTGCAACAAAATATCACTGAATCTTTCCAGCATCATTGTTTTGTCAAGATATTTAAATATAACCACCATCCAAGAGAGGAAAGGGTTAAAGATCTGAAAACAAATTCTTATACTTCTGTTTACCCCCACTGGACTTTGGGCAATGTATTTTTTTCTGCTTCAAATGAACTGGACAATCTTCACATCACTTCAATCTCTAATTTTAAATTCTTATGAATCCTATGAATCTTGATTAGTTTATTGGTTCCTTAGCAACCCAAATGAAAGATAAAGAGATAAAGCCCCAAATAGTGCATTTTTGGAGATGGAGAAGCAAAAGTTATGAGCCTTGGCACTGATTCAAGAATTATAGAGTCAAGTCTTGGCAAAGTGAACAGTCATTGAATCAAAAGGTTATGAGAAACTATATCCTCTAATTTATACCTTTTATTTTGAGAGGCAGTCTGTCATAGTACATGATATGCTTAATATGGCATCAGGAAGACTTTAGACCTGAATCTAAGGCAGGTCTCCTTAAACATCACAAGCTGTCTAATGTTGGACAAGGTAATTTACCTCCTTGGTCTCACCTTCCTTATCTGTATAATAGAGATCACTATACCCCAGGATTTTTTTTTTGATCAAATAAGATAATTTATGTAAAGAGCTTACAGAACTTAGAAATCTATGTAAATGGATTTGCTGTTATTTTACTGTATGAAACAATGAAAGCTTTCTGAAGATTGTTATTGTAAAAAAAAAAGGCAAAAAGGAAAATAATGTATATATCTACATATCTATAATTGTAGCTATAGAGAAGCATCCTTTTCATATCTGTCTGTATCTCTGTCTAGGTCTACATCATCTATGTCACTATTGATATTGGTAGAGAAATGGACAGAGAAATATGATATAAATGAATATACCATGAATATTGTTTTTTTTTTTCAAATGCTCTGTAATTTAGATTGCAATTGAGACTGACCTTCTGCCCAATTTGTTCTAACATAGGATTTACAGCATTTTAAAATGGGGGAAGTACATCAAAGAAACTTGTTATTCACTTGTAAAAGAACCTAAACTTTGGAACTGTCTGAGATTTTCAATATTTTCTGTTTCCATCTTGTAAATGATAATTTAATAGCATGCAATTATATTCCAGGGGTTACCAGCAAGCCATGTGCGGTACCGAGTGGAAGACAAACAATATCCTTACCCAGCAAGCATATTTGACATAGAAGAATATTCAGGACGTGTTATCACTCGTGTGAATCTCAATGAAGAACCCAGTACGATATTTAAGGTAGATTCCACCCTGCTTGTGAATTTGTCACTATTCTTTGTTTCTTCTTTTGTATGCTAAATTCTCTCTCTTATTTTAGACTTTGGAAATAATATCTTCTTTTTTTCTGATTTCAATCAATCAATAAAAATGTATTTGTGCAGGGCATTTTCTTGAGTGCTAGAGATTTAAAAAGAGGCAAATGATATCATTTGCCCTCCAGGATCCTACAATCTGATTGATCTGGTTTTCTTTAAGACATTTTAGAATATGGTACATGAAGTATACCCAGTTTATACCTGTCTACTAAGATAAGATAGCATATTAGAAATATAGTAATGACTCTTCAACTATAAGTAAGCTACTTGTTTTCCATTACTTAAAATAATATTTTTCCCAAGTAAGTTCAATAATTGCTTTTTAATTTGGAGCTATTTTTAGTTAGCTCCCATCTAGTTTTATATTTTATTATCCTTATTTTCATTTATATGTCAATAGATATCCCTCTGCTTAAAATATATAGTTATCCTCAAATGTATTGTAGTTTTAGATGAAGTTTAGGACATGTTTAAATTAATTCTTGCTAAGTCAGAGACTGAAATTCTAGAGTGGTCTTCCAGATAAAGGAAATCTTTCATTTGTCACATGGTGATTCCCCCAAGCTCTATCTATTCTTGGAGTTGTGAATAGAGAAGAGCATCAGGGGATTTGCTTCACGGTATTGACCTTGAAAAGGTGAAAACAAAATGGCCACATCTACTCTTCAGCAGTCCTGGTTGCTACCTAGGAGCTTAGCAGATAATTAGAAAGTATAATTAATCAAAATAGGAAACTACTGAATTGAGGACACTATTAATAATACCGATATGTAAGCATTTATCATAACTTTATTCCTCTACCAAAGCATATTATCTCAATTCCCATAAGAAATTTCATGGCCTAGTAGATAGAGGCTTGGCCTTGAAGTCAGGAATAAGTGAGTTCCTTCCACTCTAACTCTGATTCATCCTAGCAAAGTTATATGATTTTGAGCAAGAGCCTATACTTTTCAGTGTTGCAAACAATTTCTAAGACATATTTTCAGTGAGTTGACTGTCTGATTTGTATTAGGGACACTGAGAATATACAACATTGATGAAAACATCCATCTAGACTATATGTGTACATATGTACATGCACACTCATATACATACAGTCTAGACATATACATATACACACATAATCACATTACAAATTAAAAGGCAAATATAAGGATAGATTTTGTACTTTTGTCTTAAGTACCAAAATTGTTAGTTAGACTTTTGGCTATTCTAGGAATAAGATGCTATTGTGTGGGTTGTTTTTTTTTGTTTGTTTGTTTGTTTTTGTTTTTTTTTTAATAAATTGGGGTCATTTATGTATCTAAGAAAATTACATGGATTGATAATGAGGTGAGCATGAGAAATATAAACAACTACATAATCCCATTGTCTTATCCATGACTTCAAAAGAACTTAAGCAACATCACTTTTCCCCACATAAAGCCCACTGAGTGGATCCCCATTGAAAAATTAGGAAAGAACCTGGTTGAGAGTTGTACAATATTTATAGGCATGGATGGGTTAGGATCAAGATTTTTGGAGAGAATGTTCACTATGGTAACATCACAAATTCTTTGAAGTATTATACTAATTTCAGAAGTTTTATTTAAATATTTTTCAAAGTTTTGTTGTTGTTTTGTTTTGTTTTATCAAAAAGAGAAATGTTCATTAGGAAAAGAATCACATCAAAAATAAATTCCAGGGTTTCTTTTTGTTTTTATCATGCTCACTATTTTATAGTTCTCTGTACATTTTATTTGCTGTTCATTTACTTACTTAAAATGGCAGATTTTACACCAAATCTGTAAAGGTTTCCTAACATTATTCTCCAAAGTGAAGGGATATATTCTTTATTCTAAAACAATCAGTCATGTCCTGGTGCAGATATGGGATGGGAGGTGAAGGTCATTTAATTTAAATAATTCTGAACAAAACAAAGGAAAAAAAAAAGCATTTTGTGTCCCAACCCAAACACAGGGCACGTATTTATGACAAAACCCTCTTTTACTTTGATTCTATTTATTTAAATTCATTTTCCCTTCTAGCTGGAGGTTGTTGCTTTTGATGATGGGGAACCTGTGATGTCTGGAAGTGCCACAGTGAAAATCCTCGTCTTACATCCTGGAGAAATCCCACGCTTCACACAAGAAGAATATAGGTATTGACTTAATCACCATAGGGGGCAGGGTGGAAGCTTAAACCATTATTTTATGGCTGCCAATATGGGAATCAGTCAACAAACATTCATTAAGTGTTTATTATGTACCCGCCACTACTCTAAACTCTGAGGATACTAAGAGGAGAAAGGGGAAGGCAATTCCTATTCTCAAGAAATCTCAATCCAATAGGGAGCCAACATACAAACAACTGTGCAAAAAACAGACATACGTGATAAATTGAGGATAGTCTCAGAGGGAAGACATTAAAATGGAAAGTTGGAAAGGCATCTTGAAGAAGATGGGACACTTACTGAAACTTTAATAAAGCCAGGAAAGCTAAGAGACAGAGATGGGGAAGAGAAGAGTTTTAGGCAAGGGAGACATTTAGTAAAAATGCCCAAAGTTAGAAAATGGAGTATTATGATCCAGGAACAGCAGGAGTCTAATGTCAATAGAGGAGAGTGAAAAATGGAGGGAGGGAAAGAGAAAGAAGTAAGGAGGGGAAAAGAAAGACAGAGAAAGAGAGACAGAGACAGAGAAGAGAGAGGGGAAAGAGAGAGAAAGAGAGAGAGAGAGAGAGAGAGAGAGAGAGAGAGAGAGAGAGAGAGAGAGAGAGAATATGAATGAGAGAGAGAGAGAAAGATGAAGATACACATGCATGTGTGTATTTGAATAAGGGATAACAAGACTGGAAAGGTCTCAGAGTTTATACATGACTATAAAAAACAAATAGAGGATTTTGAATTTGATCCTAGGGACAATAGGATATGAAGTTTAAGCATCTAGGTTGAAAAAACTGAGTGGAAAAATAATGCCTACTGTATAGTTTATGACATGAACTTAGAGCTTATCCACCACTCCATCTATATGTACTTGTGTGTATGTGTATGTGTGTCCAGGCCATAGAACAAATTAATAAATTAGGTCCAGAATTTTAATTAAAAACAGGGTGATTTACATTTGGAAAACATAAACCTCTATTAATATCCCTATTTTTTTTCTCTGAATTACCTCATTCAATGAAATGTGAATGAACTAGATATTGCAATATATGTGTGGATAGATAGGTAAATAAATAGAAAGATTAACAGAAAAATAGATATATATAGAGAGAGATGTCCATATTGTGTACATATATACATAATAATTATAATTATGTAGGTATTTTATTGTTATATTTTCATTTCAATGTAAACTAGAGACAGATAAGTATCAATGTGTATACTTTTAGAATTGTAATAAGGAAGATAAGCTCATGAATCCTACTCAGACACTTATTAGTTATGTTACCCCAGGGAGTTCACTTAATCTCTCTATGCCTCAATTTCTTGATCTATAAAATAACACTAACATCCCAGGGTTGTTGTGAGACAAAAAACAATGAGATAATGTATGTAAAGTACTTTGCCAGCCCTAAAAACGCTCTCAATATACTAGCTATTGTTATAAGTTACATGACACGAAGATAGGTAGAAATAATAATAGTACCTTTACAGAAGTTTCTCATCATTTCCAAATGCAATAAATCATTCTAAGTTGTGCATCAAATAATAATCTTAAAGTAAATTTTCTTTGGAGGTGACAGAATATTAAAGGCATTTAGTGATCATTTTTAAGATCCCCCAACATGGGAGAGATTCCAACAGTACGCAGAATATGCTAGACAAGATTGCTACCGCAGAAAAGATGGCTAAAAAAATCAGAGACTCCTACTAATCCTGCTTTCTCATGTCTAGCCAATTATGAGGATAGCCTAAGCAGACATCCGATGAGTCCTTGAGAAGATCTTAGTAAGGGAATGAGCAGGAGTTTTCTGGCAATTTTCTTTAGCAGACAGTATCTTTATCACACAATTGACTGAAAAGTGGATAGAATGTAAAATCCTACTGTAGTAATCATGTGTTGATGGCAGAAAAGGCACTTGACTCTGCAGAGGAAAATGAAGTTTTAAATATTCTGTTCCATCTAACCAGGATTTATACCGATGTGAATATCAAAAGATATTCCATAACACAGAAAACATAGAGATAATTTCATTCAATTAACTGATTTTTCATTGAGAATCAATTTGAAGTGAGATATGAGAAAGGGAGGAGGATGCTCCCCAAATGTTTTTACAAGTGTTATAAAGTGTTTCTGGCACAAAACTGAAAAATACAAGACAAGAGTCCCTCTTTCGGTGGCAAAACTCCCCATTTATTCCTTATTTGTAGGTGATAACTGGGTCTATATCAAGTCATTGGATTCTACAGAGCATCTTTGATTAAGTCTAAGATCATTGAAATGAAATTTTTCTCACATCCAAATAGAAACAGAATGATACAGAAAACATAGTGCCATGGCTATGATTCATATTGTATGTTCATGAATATTATCTCCCCCATTAGGCTATAAGTTCCTTAAGGGCAAATATTGTTCCACATTTTCCTTTGTGTCCACATAGTCTGGTTCTGCAGAGCTTAGCAAATGCTTGTTGATTGATTGATGACATACAGTCAAATTGACAACTAATTCAATTAAGATGTTATGAACAAGTCAAAGACAAGAGACCTCATATAATATGGAAGAAACAATAAAGACATTATTTAATGCTGATGTTCCAAATACTAATTCGCCCACCTCAAACTCACTGAAGATGAGAGGGATTTTTGCTTTATTTTTTGAATTTTGCTTTAATCCTTTCCCTTTTATCTTACTAATCTAAAAAGAAAAATGTTTGAATACTTAAAAGTTTAATTTTAAAAAGACTTGGTCAAATCTCTCCAAGTTAGAATAATAGAAGGGAGCCATGGTATAAGATCGCAGGAGTATAAAGTTTAGTCCACAAGGTTTCACAGAAAGCAGCTAATCGATACTCCTTGTTTTACAGATGTGAGAAAGTTCTATTATTTGATCATTTTCTTTCCTAATACTTTAGAAGACAATGAAAAAGAGAGTACCAGAGTCCCACTCCAAGTATATTTCATCAACCTTTTGGATCACCTCTAGCACTACCTTTTGTGAAAAAAAAATCAGAAACAATAAAAAACATCTGGAATCTTATATTTTCTGCCATATAAATGTGGAACACTTAGGGACAACTAGGGGTGGATATTTGAATGTTTTAATACTATAAACAGGCTAAGATAAAGATATAATAGTTGGAATTTGATAGTTAACAGCATACTTCTATTCTTTCATTGTCTCAAGCTTTCCTATTTAATTTAAAAGGCCATTTCCCTACCCTACCTAAGAGTAGCTACTCCATTCATTACAAAACAACTTTGTATTAATTTGTGCGTATGCTTACATACATATGTACATGCAGACATATTTATGTTATGTATACATACATATGTATATATGTACAAATATTTGTGTGTGTTACAAATTGTCTATCCTAAAAGAATATAAGTTCTTTCAGGACACGGATTATTTTCAAAGCTATACTTATATTATATTATATTATGTTATATTATATTATATTACATTACATATATATGACTTAGCACCTTGTAAGAATCCTAACATATACATCTTATATTCTTATATAGATATTCTTATATCTCTGTACCTGCCATAAGTACTATGTTATATGTCTGCTAATTGATTCAGTTAGCCAGAAAACATTTATTGAGCATCAACTGTTTGGGACTTTTCTAAGTACTGAGAAAGTATAGAATGTTGGTTTTTGACAAGACCTGATGTCTTTTCTTATGTAGATTTTAGTCTACCAGGAGATAGAAAGATACAGATAACTAAAATATACAAGACTATGTAATAATTACTTAGTTATTCAAATAAAAATGAAAGAGCGGAGGCCCATCACTGACTTCATGGATGGCAAGTGAGAATAGACAAAAACACAATTGAGGCATAGTGGACATTGTTGACAGAGGCACAAGATTGAAGGAATATTGAGCTTCTGAGGGATTTGAGCTAGTAGTCCCCTTTGACCAGAATGTAGTCAGGAACATCAGGGAGTTAATAGAGAACCATTTGTTTAGAGAATTTGTTTAGAGAACCATTAAGAGTCCATTGTTTAATCCTTCTGCATGAGTTTTCTAAGATAGAAAAACCTTCCCTTTGGAAATTCCCTACACCAAAATAGACATAATCCATTTATGATTTAATCATATCACCTAGAAAGGTATGGAAAGATTACAAGGATTAAATGATTTACTAGAAGATAATTAGAAGAATTTTATAAAAACACTATATATAAACTCCTTATTAGTAGTGAATGACAAAAGCTGGATTTGAATCTTGGTCCTCCTGAAGTCAGTGAGTCAATTAGAATTTGTTAATGATGATTATGCATTTATCACCATGCTAATCACTAGAGATACAAAAAAGAAAAAGACAATTCATGTCCTTGAGCAACTTATTTTCTAATAGACAAGACAACACATAAAAGAGAACTGAAAAGATGAAGGGTAGGGAGGTATGGTAGTGAAGTACCTAAAGTCCCAAAAAGAATTAAGCTTGGCTGATCTTGGACTTTCCTCAAAACCTGAGTAAGAATTTAGCAATGGGAAGACAGATTTTCCTATTTATTTTTTGAAAATTAGCATTCTAGGATTCCAGGTTTCTGGGAGACAGGTGCAGAGAGCTACTGCAACTGAGACATGGTGGTCAAGTCTGGAGAGATGGTTGCAGAACCAGGAGAGAAAACTCCAGTACTATACCACATGATGGTAGATAATGAGAAAGAGAGCCACAGATAGAGTGAGAAAGAGAGAGAGAGAGAGAGAGAGAGAGAAGGGGAAGAGAACCATATGTAGCTATATTTCTGATCATATATTGGTATCTGTATGTATAGATGAGTAGATAAACAAAGATACAGTTAAATATTATACAGTTGAATTTGTGATTTATAAAACTGACCCCAATTGACATATATTTGCTTTATACATTTTTGGCATTTTTCCCCACATCTATTTTGTTTCTCACATACAAGGTTAGCTTCTTGAGGGCAGAAACTTATTTGATTACCTCCTTAATTCCCAAGCTTAATTTATTACCCAACAGCTTGTAGATGTTTTAAAAAAAAATACTTGCGGCTTGCTTGCTTACTTGCATATTTGAACAAGTTACTAATTGTGCTTTAATTCCAGTAGGATCTTAAAAAGCATTTGTCAAATGAAATTGAATTAAAATTTCATACTATTCTTAAAGAATATCTGCCTTTCTAGATTTTAATATGTGGAATTACAGTTTACTCATTTTGCTCAGTCTGATTTAGGAGGACTGTAATTTTTCATACATTTAACCAGGAATATTGCCAATATCAGGTTTCCAATATCAGGTTCCCACTATATGTGAAAATGGCTTTTCAGTGGATGCTGAAGCACTGGTTTTCCCAAATAAGTGTTTAACAAATGTTTTCTCTCTGATTTACTTTTAAGAGTACTCCAAAAATAGATAGAAGCCATTTTCTAATGCATTTTAGTGAAAAAAAGGACTGACTTTGTCATCTAGAAATCTGGATCCATATTACATTTCTGACTTTACAGGGACCACGTGATTTCATTCATACTTAATTCTTTAAATTGTAAAAAGGGTATAATCACACTCGAGACATCTATCTCCCACAGATCCTGTAAGGAAACTTATTTGTAAAGCTTAAAACTTTCTAGAAATTGAGTTTTACTATTGTTATAATTAAGAGGATAGACATGAGAGAATATGAGTGCCATCCAGATACCATCTTGTTAATGTTCGAATGGATTTGTGAATTTGTTGATTAGTTCCCCACAATGATGCAATTCATGGCCTAGCCAAACCTGCCAGTCTGTGCTGGTCCTGTCCACGTTCTCCCTTGGGTGTGCTACAAGGGAATCCATTGATTACACTTGAAGCCTTCTTTATTTTCTCATCACTTAGGAGATGATATACCAGTGAAGTCCATGGGTCATGACTATAGTCTGCCTCTTCTCCCTATGACAGTTTTATTCTTTTCTGCCCATACATTTTTACATGATATCCTTTATTATATTACTTCATCAAACACTGATCCAGACCCGTTTTTCTAATGGGTTGCAGTCTGATCCCACCTACCCCTCTGTTGCCCTCTATAGGGGGCAGAACTCTGGACAAGTGTACTTGAAACAAGGTCTTAACTCAGTGGAATTGATGAGATAATTGTCCTCTAGTTTACATATACTTCGTACTTAGCATGGTGATGTAATGGTTCTCTAGTTCATACATACTCAGTATACTGTAATGATGTAATTGTAATAGGGTATTAAAAATGGGAACAAAGTCAGGTTCAGGTGGAGACTGGTTGAGACTGGCAGACTGGCTGGAGGAAACTGGGGACAATCAGTCAGACTGTAAGTCAGACAACTGGAGGACCATACAAAGATGGTTTGACCTGTCCTTCTTCCTGTTCTTTTCTGGGGTCAAGTCATTATCCATTTGTAGTCTCTGCACAAGAGATATATACTCTGATGAATGGACTCGTTAGACTGTCCGACTGCATAGACTAGGTAGGCAATAGACATCATTCATCCATTTGGTTTATTAACCAAATAATTCAAGCTCTAGGACCCCCTCATAATATGTCAGTAATATCACTTGGCAAATGGAGGGCAATTTGGACAGGGTTCTAATGTGATAGGGAAAAAAAAAAGGGAAAGAAGAAAAAAGCCAAAGAATGGATGCTAGAAATATTAGTCTGGCTTATATTGATGATTTATCTTTAATTTCATCATGGTGGTAAATCCCTCTTAAAACACTGAACATATTTTGTCTGTAGTTTAAGCTATGTCAGGGAGAATGGTCTGATGACCACAGAGATTAAGGACTAAGGGAAGATAGACTACCCAGCTAGTACAAGTCAAACATTAGAATGATCACTGTGAGAAATGGATGAACATTTATTTTGCTTAAAATGGAGTATATTGCATATCCTATAAGGGAGAATGGCAACCTGGAAAGGATCCTGATGGGTCAAGTTCCAGAAAGAAGAAGTAGGACTGACTAAACCACATAAAAAGGGTTGGCTTGGCTTCTGTAGGTGTGTTCCTATTCTATGACATTGGAGTACCCATTCTTACAAGAATGTAAAATAATTCTTTCCTACATTCTTCAGTGAATTACTTTTTTAAAAAAGGTATTTTGCTTCTTAAATCATTATAATCCTTATTGCAAACTCAATGTGCTGCCCACTACATCACAATATCTCCCCAATTTACTGAGATCATAGATCAATTAGGATAGCAAATACAACCCCTAATAAAAACTTCACAGCACAAATTTGCCAATTTGTTTATATGATCTACCCTTTTTACAATTTCTTATTATAAGTAGTCTCCTTGCTTAGAGAATAAACCCCTGGTGGACAGGGATTGTCTCAAGTCTTTCTTTTTATCCTCAGCACTTAGCATAGTGGTTAGACTGTAATAGGTGCTTAACAGATGTTAGGAAACTATTGAGTATGACCTTACCATCCCACAGGGATTCATTATTTTTCTTTTGCATTTTAAGTCACGTTGTATAATGTCCCTATTTAAAAATAAAAAAAAGTTGATGTTGAATAAATAATGGCCACCTTTCACCTTCTCTATTTAGAAATACCAGTAATTTGGTTGTAAAAATGTAGATCAATTCATTAGTGTGATAACAAGAACAAAGATTATCTGGTGCTAGAATGATCCAAAGATTGACATCCTGTTCAGAAAGCTCAACTCCTCAGTGGAATCTAAAATTAAAAAAAATAATAATAATAAGTTAAAAAAAAAAACAGGCTGAACCCCAGATTAAGGATCTGTTCCAGGGCATACCACCTCCATCAGTGTATATTTGCTACAATTTCCATGGCAACATACTACAAGACAACTTATAAAAGATCTGAAGATCATCATCATGGTGGTATAAATGATCATGGGAGTAACATTGTATGTCTATGCTAATAACATGAAGTTAGAAAATTGTATACTCAAAAGAACAAGCTCCTTAAAAACAGAGATCATAGGATCATAGATGATGAGCTGGGATGGAACTTAGTTCTTTATGTAATGGTATCATGTTATAGATTTCATAAAAGGACTTCAAGCAGAATCTGACCACTTATTGGATTTGGTATAAGGGAAATTCATTTCACATGTGATCTGAACCACTTCACTTCTGACTTCTACGAAGTGGAAGCCCAGGCAGGAAGGACTGAATTCAAATCTTGCCTCAGATACTAACCAGCTGTGTGACTTGGGCCAAGTCTCTTAACTTTTCAACGTGTTTCCTTCTTGATAAAATGATGACAATAATAGCAATTTGCTGGGCTGGCATGAGAATCAAATTAAATAATATATTTAAAATACTTTGCCATTCTTAAAAAATTCTGGAAGTTTTATTTTGTAACCTAGAAATCAAGATTTTTTTCGCCTCAACTTTCTAACTTTTGGTACTTTATATAATGCTCTGTAGTTTGCCGACAATTAATTAATTTCTCTGGGCTTTTTTTCTGAGATGTTTAATAGGCTTAATCACAAAAGAAGAATCCATCAGTGCAAATGAGATTTATGAGCTGTAAATTAGCTTTGTTCAGGTCATCACAATGATCTGAGGCTTGCCCACTTATACTTTGTGTCATTCCCATTACATTGCCTTTACTCAGGCAGAAAAATGGAGGCCATTATCCCTTCTGAAAATGGAAACCACTTATATCTTGAGCTACTGACAATTGTCGTGCTGTTGGGTTATGACAAGAGTCTGGTCACTTTCTTTCTCTTTAGTCCTAAAAGCACAAAACCACACACATCCAACAGATGACAAATGATCCATTCTGGACTTTAATGTTTACTAAAGAAATCAAATGATTTGGATTCCCATGAAGTGTTTGTGATAAAGATAATTAGGAGTCTATTTGATCTACATGAGGACAACAGCATAAAAGAAAGCCCAATATTTCCCTTTTTCTCTTTGCACATATTTAATTGTGTTACAGCTTAGCTCATTTTCCTGTTGAAAACTGTCTTTTTAAATAGTCCTGGTCCTCTGGGGGAGAAAGGGAAAGATGGGATGAAAAGTTTCTAAAGTCATTCACCAATTCCGCAAATGTCATCTAGGATTCGATTAAACAAGAACAATTCCCTTGAGCAGAATACAACTACCATATCATCTTTGTCTCCTGTCTTAGGGTTCTTAGATCTTCTTACTCTGTGACAATGAACACTAGTAAATGCCATTTTTTTTTTACTTTTGCCTTCCTTCAATCCTGCCAAATGAATGTGGATGAATTTCATAATTATAGGAAATATTTTCCATAATTTTAACAGAGTAGACAAGAGTATCAGAGGAAGAGATTATAGTTTTAAGATTCTAAACTTAAAGTAATCCTAAAAAGTAAATACATTTATAGATAATAAATATTATTTCTTGAACACCAATACATCCTAAAGAATATAGGCCTAATTCTTTCACCTGATACTCGAACTCTCTTTAAAATGCCTTTTGAGAGGTTTTGTTTTTCACTACCCTCACCCATATCTGCCTGATTTCAGTTGCTTATCCCCATCAACAACTTTTCCTTTCTGGATAAATGACTGTGACCTGAATAATTATTACTGTCATAAATTCCCTTTATCTCTACTACCCTGCATTTTGGATAAATGGTTGTATCAGATACCCATTATGTTTAACCTTTTTTCCAGTCATGATCTCTTCCACTCCAAGTCTTCTTATAACTCTGATGACTTATATACTCTGCTGTTATATTTATCTTGCCCTTGTTCCTAGTTCTTGAACCAGATTCAAATTCTACTTTTTCTCCAAGAAAAAGAAAAAAAAGTCTATTTGTCTATATCTCTATTCACTAACTTTACAAATCAAAATGTCCCTCCTGCCCACTACTTTTCTGCATGTGCTATCTTTCCTTAACAGAATGTAAATTTCTTGAGGATAAGGATAATCTTTACTTTAAAAAAATAAATTTGTATTACTATTTTTACATCATCAAGATTCCTCCCATTGCACTTTCCTAGAAAGCCAGTCTATGTAAGAAATGTCATTTCTTAAAGAAAAAAAATCAGAAAAACAAATGCATCCCAAAAAAGTCTGAAAATATATGCCAAGTATCACACCCATAGAATTCTCACTTCTGTAAAGGGATTGGGTGGGGATTGTTTGCTCATTTCTATTTGTTGGGGCCACATTTGAGTCTGATAGTTACATATCATTCAGTCTGGTTTCTTTATTTGTTGATGATCTTTCCTTTTATATTGCTGTAGTTGTTTTTGTCCATTTTCATATTTCTGTTTTTTTTTTCAGATCACATAGATCTATTCACATCTCTCTGTATTTAACATAGTTGCTATTTCTTACAGTATAAAAATATCCCATCATATGTGTTTAATGATCCTTAAATAATGAACTTTCATTTTATTTTATAGTTTTTCGCTACCATAGAAAGCACTATTGTATTTTGATGAGGATGTGGACTTTCTTTGTATCAATGTTCCCCTCATATGGGAACAAGCCTTATATTGGAATCTCTAATAAAAGGATAGTCATTGTCCACTTATTGCCATTTGTCTCCCCAAATGACTGAAAACATTCATAGTTCCACCAATAATGTACTGGTATTCCTTTCTTCCCATAGTCCCTTCAAGATTTACTATCCCTATCCTTTTTCACATTTGGGATTTATAGGATATGTTGTAAAATCTCAATGTTGTTTTGATTTGCATTTTTCTTATAACTTAATGATTTAGCTAATTTATATTGATTTTCTTTTCTTTTCTTTTTTGAAGCAGTCAGGGTTAAATGACTTACTTAGGATCACATAGGTAGGAAGTGTTTGAAGAACTCAGGTCCTCCTGACTCCAGAGCAGGAGTATTCTAGCCACAGTGCCATCTGGATGCCCACATTTATTTTCTTTTAATAATTATTTCTTTATATATTTTTGCCTATTATATATTTGGCAATACTATATATTTTTTTCTTTTCTACTTGATGTTTTTGGCCATACAGAAACTTGGATTTTATTCAATTAAAGTTATTATTTTCTTTTTCCAATTACTTCTATACCTGTCCAATTTTATTTCTATACTTTGTTCAGAATACTTTCCCTACCAATAACTTTCAAAGTCACATGACCTTCTCTTCTAATATTTTATAGTATTATCTTTAAGATTAAGGTCATAAATCCTGCTCTTTCCTAAGTAATTTATAGTCTCTGATTTACCAAAGATTAGGTTATTATGGTCCCTTATTTCTGATTCCCTCATGTCTAATTTGTTAATCTATCACTATTTTTTTAACCTTTTGTAAATGGTAACTAACTGCTGTTTTATAATTTAGTATGAGTTGTACAAATACTAAACCTTACTGATTCTTTTATTTTTTCAAATTATTTCTTTTGATATTTAAGGTCTTCTGTTTTTCTAAAAGATTCATGATATTATTATGTCAAATTCTGTAAATACTTATTTTCTATTTTTTTCACTTAGTGGTATTTTATTTTTTTTCCACTTACATGTAAAGATACTTTTCAACATTCACTTTTGTTAGATTTTTCAGTTTCAAATTTAATTTTTCTTTCCTTCCTTCCCTCCCCCACCCCAAGACAGCAAGCAATGTAATATAGGTAATACATGTGCAGCCAGTTTAAGTGTATTTCATAATAGTCATGTGAAAGAAAAATCAAAGCAAAAAAGATAAAAGCAGGAGAAAGAAAAAAAATTAGTGAAAGTGTTAAAAGTTGTGAGGAAAAGTTTCAGGTCTCAGACTGGTGACATAAGATGTCTCAAAAGAATTTGCAGGCTTGAACCCATCTCCTAGTAAGGAGCAAAGTTTATTGAAAGTAATGGTAACATCACTATAAGCTGATTGAATTGTAAGGGAATTCAGCAGAGAAACATAAGCAAAGGAGATGTCTTTAATAGAGCTTTCAGTCATAAATATGCTAATTCTATGGCTCATAGCTAGAAAGAAGTGGTGTCTGGAAGAAATGGTTCTCAGTTGATCAGATTATTACTGACAAGATTACCAATCAGCAATGAATTGAGGAGTGGCCTAATTCATTATTTTCTCAGGAGTTTGATCTCTGGGAGTTTCCTGAGGCCAGAAATTATCTGACTAAGGAGTGATTAGAATTAAATAGATGGGATATGTGAAATTTCTGAAGCAGATCCCGAAACCATAAGACCCAGGACCAATGACCCATTAGAACAGAATTCACCCCGACAAGGTCAAAGGACCACAAAATCACATTACATCTAAAGTAGTATGCTTCAATCTGCATTCAAGCTCCATAGTTCTTTCTCTGGATATAGATAACACTTTTCAGCCCATGTCACAGTATTCCTTTAAAAGTTTTGTGGATATGCCATTAAAACCATAAATTAATTTTGGTATTCCTTTAAATGGAGTGTTTCTTTTAGTTAAATAAGAGTTCCACTAGGGAACTTGTTTGTTCCCTTGTTCATCATTAACCACCCCCCCCCCTTCTGGAATGCACCTCTGGGTTAATGCACAAAATAAATAGCAGTCTTTTATAACCTGTGATGGATGCCCATGACATTGCCTCCTAAAGTAGTTGTGAGAATCAAAATGCTCTTAGCACAGTGCCAGGCATATCTTAAATGCTATATACATGTTAACCATTATTGTTACTTTTCTTGTCTTATTGCTATGCTAGAATTTCTAGACATATGTCAAATAATACTTGAGGGAAAAGACATTCTTCCTTTATTCCTTTATTGGGAAAACTTCTAGTTGATCCCTATTGCCTATAAAGTTTGTTTATGGCTTTACATTATTTTGATAATTTTTTTAGCATTTCTATTTATTTATCTATTTGATATATTTCCCCACTTACATTCAAAATAATTTTTTTTACATTTTTTTCTAAAATTTTTGAGTTTTAGGTTCTCTCTGTGTGGGATGGTAGTGACCACTAAAACAATCAGATGTTGAAGTATGAGTTCAAGAAACAGTTGAGAAAGGGTGTGCAGTCTTTGACACATAAAGCAGGGTTTGAGAGACACACCTGGACAAGGAGGGAGGGAGATGGGTCCCTTTTTTATTCCCTAACATGAACTCCCCTCTTGAACCCTCTGGCCCCTTTCCCCATTGGTTGGGGTTTCTAAAAATGAGGTGAGAATGCCTGAGGCTACCAAATACTTAACAGAGTGGGACTGTTTCCCACTTAATCCAATCCCTGCCTCTAAGGAGCTGCAATTGTAGTAGGGGAAGATAACAGAGGAAAACTAGGGGCAAGGAAGAAAAGATTCTTTTCAAACCTCAGGCAATTGTCCCTGATTACAAAACTCAGTCCCTGCCCTTAGGGATGTGAAATTAATTTTTTGAAGGGAGATAAACACCAGCCCCACCCAACCTCCTCCAAAGTCCCTGTGGATTTTTTTTTTAATTTAAGTTTCATTTCTCCAATTTAATTTTTATAATTGTAGAAACCAAATAAATGTCCATCCATTTCTCCCATCTCCCTTATCCCCACCCACAATTAAGAAACCACTTGTGAAGTTATGCTAAACATTTTAATAAAAGTCAAGTGGGGAGGGGGGGAAGATCTTCCACCCTAATGAAAATAATGAAAATAAAAACTCTCAAGAAAAATTGTTTAAAAAGAGAGAGACTACTGGTTCTGTATTGCAAAGAGATCATTAAAAAAAAAAAAAAGGAAAAAGGATGCACATGTGCAAAAATGTAGCAGCTATATGATATGTCAAATTTAACACAAAAATATCCAGAGATATCTCAAAGTGAAGAATAGAAGTTTTATTAGGATCTTGCGAGAAAGGAACAATCCATTCACTTTAGTTCACCAGTGAAGGGAGGTCAATTTTCACAGAAGTTACAAGAGGTTATATAGTCATAAGCCACAAGAATCCATGACACATACCCCTCCCCTTACCTACTTAATTTTTTTAATGCATGGAAATAGCACAGGTTTGCTAAATTCCAGTCAGGCCCATATGGTTGCAGATGTTTATCTAAATTTTATGGTGGTCAGTTTTACAAGGCTTACCACTGTTTTACTTGAGCATTCTATGTTATTTTACCAAACCTATCAGACCTTCATAAACTAAATTGAGGTTATGGGTTCAGTCTATCTTAGTTAATAATTTTATGAGAAACCATAAAATCTCTACAATTGAAAACAGTGGGAGCAGATTTTATTCTGAGAAGTCCTCAGTTTCCTGTTACACTCACAGCCCTTTGTGTAATGGCAAGTGGAAACTGAGTGGATGCCCATCAGTTGGGAAATGACTGAATAAGTTATAGTATATAGATGTTAAGGAATATTATTATTCTATAAGAAACAACCAGCAGGATGATTTTGGAAAGGCCTGGAAAGATATGAACTAATGCTAAGTGAACTGAGTAGAACCAAGAGAACATTGTACACACCAACAGCAAGTTTATATAATGATCAATTTTGATGGACATGGTTTCTTTTAACCAATGAGATAATTCAGGCTAGTTCTAATGGTCCTGTGATAAAGAGAGCCATCAGTACCCAGAGAGAGGATTGTGGGGTCTGAGTGTTCATCACAACATAGTATTTTCATTTTTTTTTTTTTTGCATGCATTTCATTTTCTTTCTCATTTTTTCTCTTTTTGATCTGATTTTTCTTGTGTAGCACAATAATTGTGGAAATAAGTATAGAATAATAGCACATAGTTTTGCAAGGGTGTTGAAAACTATGCATATCTTTTGAAAATAAAAAAGCTTTAAGAGAGAAAGAGAGAGAATATTTCAGTCTGTATTCAGATACAATCAGTTACCTCTCTAGGTATGAATAGGATTTTTTTAATCATAAGTCCTTCAAAATAGCCATAGCTGATTATACCACTGAGAATAGCAAAGTCATTCACAGCTGGTCATCTTTGAACATTACTATTACTTTGTATAAAATATATTTCACTTTGAGTTCATGAGAACTTTCCAGACTTTTTTTTTTCTTCCTGAAAACATCCTGCTCATCATTTCCCATAAAAAAATAATATTGCATCCATAAATATTCCATTATTGCCACATTTTATTGAGTCATTCCCCAATTGATGGGTGTACCCTCAATTTCCTTTTTTTTTTGTCCTGAGAAAGGAGCTGCTGTGAATATTGTTTGTACATATAGGTCATTTCCCGTTTTTCCCCCTATGTCTTTTGATATTCATGCCAAGTAGTGGTATTGTTCAGTTAAAAGATAGTCATGGATTTATAGTCTTTGGAGCACAGATAATATCTTCTGATCATTTATCAATTGGGGTTTAGCTTTTTTTTTTTTAATTATAAATTTGACTCAGTTTCCTCTATGTTTGCAAATAAGCCCTTATCAGAGAAACTTGCTTCACTTCCCCTGAAAGATGATGTTCTATCTTACCAGGTAGTTAATTCTTGATTGTAACCCCAGGTCCTTTGCCTACTAGAATATGGTCTTCCAGGCCCTTTGATCCTTTATTGTAGAAGCTGCCAAATCCTAGTCAATCCTGATTGTGGCTCCTTGAATGGTTTTTCTCTGGCAGCTTGTAGTATCTTTTCCTTGAGACTGTAATTTTGGAATTTTGGAATGTTCCTTGTGTTTTTCCTCATGGGATCTTTTCAGAAGTGATTGGTGGATTCTTTTAATCATTATTTCCTCATCTATTTCTAGAGTATCGGGGCACTTTTCCCTGATGCTCTCTTGAAGAATGCTATCAAGCTCTTTTTTTTTTTTTCATCATGGCCTTCAGGTAGACCAGTCATTTTTAAATTTTCTCTTCTGATCTATCTTCCAGATTGGCTGTTTTTCCAATGAAGTATTTCACATTTTCTTCCATTTTTTTTTCATTCTTCTTAGCTTCTTTGATTAATTCTTGCTGCCTCACAGAGTCAATAGCTTCTACTTGTCCTGGTCTACTTCTTAAAGTGTGATTTTTTTCTGTCACATTTTGTATCTCTTTTTCCATTTGATTAATTATACTTTTTAAGGTGTTGTTTTCTTCAGTGGATTTTTTTTTTTTTTTGCATTTGGCCAATTGTATTTTTCCAAGCTGTTAACTCTCTCTTACATACCATTTCTTATCTCATTTTTTTTTTCTTTTACCTTTCTTATTTGCCCTTTAAAGTCTTTTATGAGCACTTTCAAGAAGTGCCTATCATTTTGCTTATCTTCTCTATAGTTGTTTATCCTTTTTTCAATTTATTTCTCCTCTAATTTTCAGAATCATGTGTTTTGCTCTTATTTGGAGCTTATTTGCTATTTTTATTGTATTATCATCTGAAAAAGATGAGTTTACTATTCTAGCTTGAGACCAATTCATATTACTCTTTGTGATTTCTTCTGTGGACATTTTGTCCTCAAATGAGTTGCTGTTTTGGTCTTTCCTGTCATCATAGTAGCTTTCTATGGTCAAGGTTATTTTCTGGTTTTTGCTCATTTTTTCCCCTCTTTTTGGGTATTTCCTCTTATTTTTACATGTAAGCTTTCTGTGCAGCTTTGAGCTCAAGGATCTCTTGCACTTTCAGGAGGTAGGTTTATCTGCTCTTTTCAGGAAACAGCCTAGTTTCCCATAATTTGCCTTTTGAGCTGGGACTTGAGGATGTCCTACTGGTCTGCTTCTCTATTAAGTAAGGATCAGAGAGTTCAGTTGTTGATCATCTGTGATTAAGAACCTCTCACTGGCTTTCCCAGACTCTGTTTGAGCTGGGATAAACACCCTTTTCACTCTAGTAAAACTGACTTTTCTTGAGAGAGCTTGAGCAGCTTCTTTCTGCCTTCAGGACACCACATCTAAAAGATTGTCATTTTAAAAATTTTAATCAAAATTTAATGATTTTATCTATGATTCAACCTTTTTTCTTTGCCTTTTTTCTGGATTAGGTATTAGAAACATATGGTATTCACAAAAGTAGTCTAGTAGAATGCTTATTTCTTCAACTTTGAAATTAATTTTTATAGTATTTCGTTTATTCCATAAATAATTTTATGTAATATTCTTATACAATTCTTCTATAAATTTTTTATATAATATAATTCTTCTATAAATATATAACAGGACCAGGAGTACTGCCTTGATTACTCCAATTCACATACCCCGTAATTCATCAACAAATTGATATGTTTTCTTTTTTGAGACTGAGTTGTTAAAAATATTCATTTGGTCTTCTGATATTTAAGATATTTTACATTTTTGAAAATATTGTTCTATTTCTTTTCCGTTCTCATGCTTGTTAGCATGTAACTGTGCAGAGTAGACTGACAATTTTTCATTATTTCCTTCTGTTGTTTTTTTTTTAATTTCATCTTGTTCATTTACTGTTTTCGTATATGATTTTCTGTGCTCTTCCTTATAAACAGGTTGTATAAAGGTATGTTATTTCTGCTAGTCTTTTCAAAAACCAGATTGAATTTTGCTTATCTTTTCTATAGTTTTTTTTCCTATAATTTCCAGAATCATTTCTTTTGCTCTAATTTGGAGCTTATTTATTTGCTATATTTATTGTGTTATCATCTGAAAATGATGAGTTTATTATTCCATTCTTTGAATTTTTATTTTCAATCCCTTTTTCTCTAAAACCTTTGCCATTATTGTATAGCTCCACATAGTGCTGAACAATATGAATATTCTTCAGTAATCTGACTTAGCAAATATCATGTCCTTTTAGCTCTAGTTTTTCCAGAATTTTTTTAATTTTTTAGTTTCCCTTTTTACTCTATCTGTTTTTGCTTTCTGCAAACTAAAGTACAAAGAAAGTAATATCCCCTTTTCTTATTATATTAATTTATATCCCCTTGAATTGTAGTAAATTAATTTAGATTTAAATAACTGGAAGCATATGTATTTAATAATGATGTTAGTTTATTAACTGTGATTCCCGTCAACACAGTGTTGTTTAATTATTTATCTCTAATTATATTATGCATTTGATTTGATTTGATTTGATCAAATCATTGTAACTCTTTGTTTGGATTCTCTTTATATGTAGTAAATTTTGCTCTCAAGTTCCATTTTTATCCTACTATACTTTGATTCTTAGATGTATATATCATAAGCAACAGATCATGGGGTTTTGTTTTTTCATTCTCTTTCATTTCATTGAATGATTTATTATTGAATAACCACTCTTAAAGTTTTAAGAATTCTGTTTGTGTTTTTTTTTCTATTTGTGTTAATACTATTTTTTCTGAGTAAAAATATTTTGCTATTCTTCCTTTGAGAAAGTAGCATATTATCTCTTATTATTTCTACTTAATCTAAAATACTCATAGCTCTAAGGCTCCCTTCCCATCATTCTCAAGCTATCCTCTGTCTTCCCTAGAGTTTTTTTTTTCCCTCAGTTTTACTTATTAACCCTTACCCCCAATCCCATTAATCTTTTTCTCTAATAGAAGTTTTGTAAAATCCAAATTAAATTTAATTTGTAATAAAAAATTAATTTGTCTTCTCTTTCTCTCTATTCCATTTTTTTTTCTTTTTGCTTTGTTTTGCAAGACAATTAGGGTTAAGTAACTTGCTCAGGGTTACAAAGATAGTAAGTATTTATTTTTATTTTTTTTATTAAAGGTTTTTGTTTTTAAAACATATTCATAGTTTTCAACATTCACCCTTGCAAGATCTTGTATTCCAATTCCCACCCCACCTCCACTCCTTCCCCTAGATTTTAAGTGATCCAGTATAGGTTGTGATCCACATTTCTCCCTCTAGATGCAGATGGCCCTTCCTCCTTCCTTCCTTCCCTCCATCCCTCCTTTTCTCCTTTTCTCCTTTTTTCCTGTGGATCATCAGAAACTGAGTAGGTACTTTGCCTCATCAGGTATTGATTCATTATTCATTTATTTGCAACATTTATGGAGAGATTTTTGGACATATTTAGATTGTTTGAAACACATTTCTTTGTTATTAATATCTTTCTTGTTGATGTGTCTGCTTATGTTCAAGGTCTTTAACTGATGATTTTTTCTATAATCTTTTGTAATTCAGTCTATCTTCACCTCTTATATTCTTTTGGCTTTCACTTTTTTGATTACTTTCACTTCAATGATTGATTTCCCCCAAGATCTAGACCTCAGAGTTGACTCAGCCTCCTTCCATGATGGAAAATTCACTTTTCAATTCTTTCTCTAACCTGCCCAACTTCTGAGTTGTCTATACTTTTCCTAGGCTGTTACCAGAACTTTTTCTTCCAGGCCTAATATAGAGCTACATATGGCCTGATGCACTGCCCCAGTTTCTTGTCTCTCTCTCTCTCTCTTTTTTTAAAGCTAAATACTACTGCAACACCCTAAGAAGAGCAGATTTTTACTTTCCTGTAACAGATGAGGAAAGGTACAGAGTATCATTCTCTTACTTTTTTGGTACAGAATGTGGGGTAAGGGCAGGGATGGGAAGCATGCAGTATGGAATACACCTGCAGCAAGAAAATTGTTCAGTGTTTCCTGGATTATAAGCCTATAGTTCTAGCTACATACCCACCCCAGAGTATGGGGAATAAGAGTGAAGAGTTTCCTTAATAAACATTTTAGAAGTTAGGAATTAGTCTACTTTGCTACTAAGTCATCAGGTTATTAACTTCAATATAAGTCCTAGTATCTTATCTTATGAAAACAGCTACAATTGCTTTTTTTTCCTTCCATACCAGTTTTATTTGATGAAAATTTGAAAATCCATAAAGAATTTAGAAAAAGTCCAATTTTCCATCTAATTGGGTATCATAGGTCCTAGAAAACTTATTTCATAATTTTAAAGGGAGCATTATAGACTATTATCTAGAAATCTAGACTATCAACTAGACTACATCAAAATTGAATGATCTTTGATTTTATCATTGTGAAAGACAAGTCCCTCTCTGCCTCAGGAAGAAGATCTCAAAGAGTTGTAGTGGATAAAAGTTTCATCACCCTGAGGCAAACTAGGTGATGATCTTTCCTGAATTTATCTAGCCTTATCTTCCAACAAGAAAAATATAGTTCATCTAGAATTTATCCTTATTTGAAGACTTTCCACTGTTTTGGAGTGAACAGGAAATGTACTGAACTAGGATATCATTTTAGAATTAGTTTTTTCACAAAATCACTTTACTTATTCTAGTCTTAGTTTCCTCTTACATAAAATAGCATCACCCTCAAAAAATTGTTATAAAGTCCAAATTAGGGGGCATATACAGAATATTTTTTACAGACTTTAACTTGTTATTCAAATGTTAGTTATGATGGTGATGTCATGATGATGCTATGATGATGGCATGATGAAAATAATAAAATGGTGAACCATTAAAGAAAATTAAAGAACTATGGCTGGAAGTATAATGTTCTTCTCTAAAGTATAATGTTCTCTGGGAGAAGGTTTCTTGTGGGGCTTCTGGGAGCAGACTTCCTTTCATTTCAGTGTAATCATCCCAAATGCAGCCAGGAGTTAAAGTCCAAAACCTTTATTGTCTCTTTCAAAGTACCCCGGTTAGCTTTCTTAGAAGCCTCTCTCCTTGGTTCCAAGAGCTCTTGCTGCTAGTCCTTTGTCTCTGCCAGCTTCAGTCTCTCTTCCTTTGAATCTCCAGCCACCACAAAGGTGGAATGAATCTGACTCCGCCTTCGAGACTGGGCTTATAGACTTCTGTGTCTGGCCCTAAGAGCCTCTTGCTTATATGCTGTGCACTGAGTATACTCCGATCATTACAACACTAGGAAACCATTATTTGTTGTAGGATTAAATCAATGTTAAATGAGATTTAACCATTGTCTCCTCAATTCCACTTAGTACCTTGTTTCAAGTTCTGGCCTATAATATCTCCTTGTAGGATCAGATCAATCATACTGAACCATGCTAACTTAGATAATAATTGTCTCTATCAACTCCACTGTCTTAGTACCTTGTAAGAATCATAACAGAAAGGAAACTTAAAGCTTAACAAATCCAATCCTTTACTTAAAAAAAGGAGGGAAAACTGAAGCCAAGAGAAATTAAATGTTCAGCTTTACACAAGTAGTACATGACCACAGTGGAATTTAAACTCAAAGATCCCTTACTTTAATACCAGAATATTGTCTGCTATACCTCACTATCTCTTAGAAATTTGATGGAAACTAGCTTATTACTCCTGATTATCCTTGTGGCATGGCTGCTGAATCATTAAACTGAAGCTGAAAGTCTATAGTTCACTTATGACAGATTTTCCTTGAAGTCTCAAGGCTGATGACCCTGTTCAATGGGAAGTTAAATGTACTTTAATAAAATCCATTTTTAAACACAGCAGTTGGTATAGATATAACATGCTCAACTGTTTTGTCAATGATGCAGTTTTGTCAATGAGACCAGAAAACCAGTCAGAAGCAATCTTATTATTGGTTAACGTCTATTCTCAAAGCAAGTCAAACTATCAATAAAATGAGAGGCAGGGAAAATAATATCGGATCTAGGCACTGTTGAAAATTTCCTCACAATTCAGGATTTAGAACTGGAAAGTACTTTAGTAGGCACCTAATCCAACTCCCTTCCTATAAAGAGGAAGAAATCAGGGGTCACTGTAGAAAAATGATCTAGCAGAGATCTGTAGGTAGTGTTGAATAGGTAGAATTTGAACTCCATCTCTGACAACAAATCTGATTCTCTTTCCCCACACCACAATACTTTCTAATCCATTTTTTTCTATTTTTTATCATTAAAATAATTGAAGAAATAGATGTATACATAATTTTTTTCAAAAAGCATTAGCTATAGGTTATTTCAAAATTTAAAAAGTCACATTTTGATTTGATTGAAGTGTCAACTTTCCCTTTACTTTATCATAATTCTGTTCAGTTCAACAAACATTAATTAATCCCCAGGCACTATATCAAAAAAGATAAAAATAATAATATCAATAATTCAGCTTTCAATGAGCTACCATTCGGATGTCCTTTACTCATTAGACAATTCCTCTCCTGTTTGTTTCATATATATTTTATAGTTCAAGATTTTTCCTATCTTGTAGTCTTTCTATCCAAGATCATGATTTCTATTTATTTCTCTTCCTTTTTGTCTTCCATAATTCCATAATTCTTTCTATGGCTTTGGAAGTCTTTCTTGGATTCTTACATGTATGTCCTGAGGAAAAAAAAATAACACAAAACCTCAGGGTATCCATGTTAAATTTTTTGCCCAACTCACAAGTACTCCATTTCTATTGTTATTATTTTTCATTGGTTATCCCCCATTTTTGACTCTTGAAATCTTTTCTGCCTTACAAGAATCAGCCCAAATATTACTTTCTTTGTGTTTCAGCTGCTACTTGGATGTTCCACTTGGATGGGACTTCCTCTTAAGCTATTTGTATTAGATTTTGTTGTAGGTCAACATATTATTTCACTAACACAGGGAGCTCCCTGAGAGCTACACCAATATAGTTGGCATCTTCTCTACAACTTAGGTTGCTGAGAGGTTATGAATGGGATCATAGAACCAGTATTTGTCTCCAGTGTTACTTGAACTAAGATCTCCCTCATATTGAGGTCAGCTCTCTTATGACTATGTAATATGACTCTGCCTTATGAGTTATATACTCCTTCCTCCAATCATATGTCAGCTTCCTGAATATAAGGAAAATTTTACATCTTTGTTTCCTTTGTGTATGAAGAGGTTAATATACCGTTAAGTGTGGGGGTTTTTTGGGTTTTTTATGCTAATTAATTAATTGATTAAAATGCTGTTGCAGTTAGTTATTGCATACAAGGTTTCCTTAGTAATACATTCTAGCCTAAGTATATCCACTGTGTATTTCTCTGTAGTACATTGGTCCATTTGAAAGGTCAATTTATTTTAGTTTTAAAGACGTTTTTCTTTCCATAGAATTAATAGCCTGAAATAATGTGGTGTCAACTAGAAATATAACAGAGATTTTCATCAATTTCTGTGGATTTCTTTGGAAAATCATTGAATTGTTTCCATATCCAAAGTGAAAAAGAGATTTTTATGAATGAACCATGGACAAAATATCAAGGTTTTGAATGAAAATCTAAATAGTGAATGCTGTTTAAAACTAAGTTGAGTTCATCATATCTAGTGAGGTAGAGTTTTGAAGAAGGATGTTTGACATTTACCTGAGAATGATGGGCTGAGACACTTATAAAAACCAGAATTCACTTGTCATCAGTCATAGAGGTAAATATCATGGAAAGGTCAAATTTTCTTGAATAGATCAAAGAACACCAAATTTGTGAATAGGATTAGGTGTTTGTTTCCAGCAAGAAGGGCACTATCCTGTACACATATTTTCAAAATATTACTAATGCAAATCAATTTCATTCAGCTAAGAGATACTTGGATAGAAATTCTTTTAGCATTAAGACCTTGAATCACTTCAGCCTTTACTGTCATCTGTAAAGAAACTTCATTTAAATAAAAAGATGAAGATTTGGGGAGACTGTAAACATAATAATGGCTGAAGCTGCTCTTGCCAAAAGTATTTAGACATCCCTAATGGAATCCATACCACTGATTCTACCTGTCTCAGATGCTCTGAGGGTACATCTCTCCCTCTCCCTCTTTCCCTCCTTCCCTCCCTCCCTCTCCCTCTCTCTCCTTCTCTCTCTCTCTCTCTCTCTCTCTCTCTCTCTCTCTCTCTCTCTCTCTCTCACACACACACACACATACACACACACATACACATACACACACACCCCAACACCACCAATAGCAGCAGCAGCCTACTGAAGAAACTAGAAATCAAAAAGAGATTAGCCAACATTAATGTGTCTTCCTTCCCTTGCTGCTTGATGTGGACTCTTTCTCTTATAGTTAGCATACACCAATAACCTGTTCACTTCCCTATTTCTGTATTGCTGAAACCCAGATCACCCCTTCTCCAATCTCAGTTTCATCTGTGTATGAAAGGCCACAAATCTTTCTAAAGGTCAGGCCAACCAATTCTGCCAACTGAAAAGACTTATATAGACTAAGGGTATCTTATTTGGTTCCTTTCTGAACGTGAAGCAATAAGCCAACTTAAATCAAATCTGACCTAAAATGAGATTCTTGGTTATCTCAGGATGAGGCAAACTAAGTTCAGAATCTACTTGCCAGGATGATACATTTTCTTTATCACAAAAAGTCATGAAAATAATTCACCAAGTTATAAACGTTTTAAGATCTACATTCAAGATTCAAGTGCTCATGTTAGCAAAAACATGGATTCATTGAAATCTTGAAGTACATCTAGACTTTAATTGAAAAGAACATTATATGCAAGTCTTCAGTTTAGAAGGAAGAGGCATTCTACTGATTCATGGAGATAAATCTTCCATAGATGACAATTCAATAAACTTAATACATTGATGCATAAATCAGATTCCTCAGTGTTTTTCATGGAGCAATTGAATGGAGTCCATTCTGTGATGAATGAGTGTATAAAAAGCATGTCACCTGGTATACAATGGTGGAGAAAGCACTTTTAAAAGCTTTAGAAATGCAAAAAAAATCATGTGTGGGGTGCAGAAAGAGAAGAACGAGAAGATATCACAATGGTAGAAGCCATGGGGAAGTGAACAGCTGAAATTAATGTTTCATTAGAGGAAAATAAGTAAATAAAATTACTTTTCAAACTGAAGGAAACCTACCATCATTCTTACAAGGGCACCACATTTTAAAGAAAGAATTTGAATCAGTTAAGTCAAATGGCTTTGGGAAATATTTCAAAATGTGAATAAAAAATATAAAATCTCTCTGAGAAAGAGCAATGCAATTCAAATTGTGTCTACATACAGAGAAAATGACTTCACCTATTTGCTAAATTTATTTTCTGATTTTTTAAAAAGAATTGTGGCTCTGTTAAAAGAACTTTGTTCACAAGAGGATTAGCCACCTCTTTCTCACTTTCCCAGTTTATAATATTATTAACCATAAAAAAGATGTATTTTCATATGACAAAGCCTTCCCCTCATCTATTTGCTATCTTGATGTATCTTCCCTTTAAACTTTTCCTGAGATTCCTATTTGTTTCCATTATATTTAGTTTCTCTTCTTTTAAGGTTAGCTATAATTCTATCTAAAGTATAAGTACTTTAAAAAGAAAATAAATTGGAGGCATCTTGAATTCACAATTGCACCATGTCTCAAAAGTGCTCAATATGAGCATGTATTTACACTTGAAAAAAGATTTTGGAGGTCATCAATTTTATTCACCTCACTTTAAAGATGATGAAATGAAAGTTTAAAGAAGATACATGACTTGTCCAGAATCACACAGCTGGAAAAATTCTTAGTTATATTTCAAACTTGGTCTTCCTAAGTCTAGGATTGACGTCTTGTCCACAATATCATGTGACCTCTATTTATAGTCCATGGTTTGCAATATCCCATGGAAATGCTACTTTAAAGTGTGTTCAGCTCAGCACCAACTACAAGAACCTATTTCATTCACAGAATATAAGCTTTTTAAAGAAAATATGTTTTTCATCAATATCTTTGTATTTCCAATACCTAGTTGAGTGACTAACACTTTTTTTTTAGAAAAAGAAAATAAAATGTTATGTAGCACTTTGAGATCTACAAAGCATATATTTTTTCCATTTTATCTTTCCAAAACCTAGTGAGTTGGATGCTGTTATTGACTCCATTTTCCAGATAAAGAAAATGAGGTAGACAGAGCTTAAAATTTTTTACCCAGTGACATACAATTTGTAGGTATTGAATTCAGATCTTCCTCATCCCAGATCTAATGTTAATCCCTATATCTAACTGTTCCACTTTGGGCCCCATCTAACAAATACAATTTTAAAATGGGAAGATGAATTCTAATTTCCAACTGGGAATTCCAGGGGAAAAAAAATCTTAATATCATGCTTACTGAAATAGAAGAATCAATTGATCACTCGGTAAGAATTTAGGAGAAGAAATTCCCACTCAGAAAGAGTTGGAAGAAACAATTGTACTTAAAATTCTAGGGAAATTCTCAATAGCAAACTGGTATGATCTCTCATAGGCTATATCTTTTGACTGTAAATTCAAACATGCTTTAAAAGCATAGGAATATTGGTGGGATATAACTATTTTGCTCCAGGACCCAAAGAGCTAATTGTGGGGACTCGTCATCGGAAGGCTGGCTAATAGGCAGTGATTTTTTTCAGCCTCATTAATTCTTGTCAAGTATCTACTAAGGCTTGGAGGGACATGATCTGCACCTGGGAAGTGTTTACCAACACTGTTAAAATCAGAAATGCTTGAAGCCATGTTTAAGTGGGTATTTCTATGACATACATCATTACTATAAAGTTGATTTTTTAAAAAGAAGGGAAATGTTATCAAGAAAATACTTTTGGGACTTTGAAAATATAATGTTAAATAAAATTGAATTCTGGGATCTATTTTTTCTTTTCTTCTTTTTTTACTTGATCCTATATAATACAGCATCAAATTCCCCATTTTATAGCTTCAATTTCTCAATGGATAAGGCATAGTTTTAATAACAGCTTACACCCAAAAGGTGTGATCAGAATCAGGAAGTAGGGGGCTTGTACAGGAAAAAGGGCATATAAAAAAGAAAATCCAAGTCTTATATTGTCAATTAAAAGTAATGTAGAAATTTTGTTTTCTTTCCCATTTTTTTTTCCTTTTTGATCTGATTTTTCTTGTGCAGCATGATAATTGGGGAAATATGTATATAAAAATTGCACATGGTGAACATATGTTGGATTACTTGCCATTTAGGGAAGGGGATAGAGGGAAGGAAGGGAGAAACCTTGAACACAAGGTTTTGCAAGGGTGAATGTTGAAAATTATCTATGCATATATTTTTAAAATTAAAAGTTTTAAAAAATAATGCAGAAAGGCCTGGAAGAAAACCACTAACATGATAACATGGACAAAGGTCACACAAGATATGAAAGTATGGATGGATTTTGAGTTTCCCAGGACATGGGTAGGTAGGTGTTGGAGTGGATAGAATGCTGGGTCTAGAGTCAATTAGAGCTAAGTTCAAATCCAGCTATTGGCTTTTACTCTGTGACCTTGGGCAGGTCTTAACAACTGTCTGTCTCATTTTCCTTAACTGCACAAAAGGGATAATAACAGCACTGCCCTCTCATAATTGTGATTAAGATAAAATGAGGTAATACCTGGAAAAAAATTAGCACAATACCTGAAGATGCAAATAAAAACTATTGCTGACAGCATCAAAACAATGAAGTAATTGTGTATTGACCAGTGTCAGTAATCAAAGAAACATGAAAATCTAAAGTAAAAATGAAAGCATAAAATTCTTAAATTAGATGCCTATTTAAGGAATAATCCTTGTTAAAACCTTCTCAGCAAATAATTGTTTGTCCTTAGTTTGAAAATGTTTGGATAAAATCTGTTACCTCATGAAGGGGTCAATTAATTCCCCAGTTGGATAGCTCTTATTTTTAGGAATTTTATATATGTATTATGTATATATATGTATATGTATATATATATACACATATATGTGTATATATACACACACACACACACACATATATATGTATGTATATAGGGAATTGCTATTTTTCTCCCAACAAATTTCCATATATATGACCAATTCTTTTATTTTTCTGCCATTGATTCTTTGTCTGTGGGATGAAAATGTTGTTAGATTGCCTGTAGGGACACCTCCAGCTCTGAATTTATGTTCTTGTTTGCTATCATTTATGTTTTTAATTATTAACTGATAAACTCTCTTGCTAATCCTGATCTCTGGAATCAAGGAAAACAAATAATCCTTCTTCTATGTTACAATCATTCAAATGTTCAAATATGGCTTCCATGTCATCTTCATATTGTCCTCCTTAGTCCCATATTTGCCATGATTGTGAGGCCTTTGGACATTCTAGTCATCCCCCACTGGATATTTGTTAAGTTAGTGGTAAACTTCCTAAACTATGGTGAGCAAAATTGAGCATAAGAATCTAGATGTCATCTGACCATTATGGATGTATAATTGAACCATCACCATCCTCTGGACTTCGTCTCTCAATACAGTCTAACATGCCATTAAATAGAAGTGCTAAGATTTAAACAAAGATATTATGATTCAAAGTTCAGATATTTTTCTTCTTCTCTGAGTCTAGCTTTCATCCAATACAGATAGAGAGAGAAAGAGAGAGAGAGAGATAGGTAGATAGATGTAAACATCTAATATATATATATATAATATATATATATATATATATATATATATATAGATATATATATATATAATATAAATGTTAATTATTAATTTAAATTAATTGGGGCAAAGAAGTCTAATCTTATGATTCCTCATTCTTTCTAAGAGCAATTTAATAAAGTAAAAAATGAATCCCCAAAGGTCTTAAGTCAGAGGCACATGATAACTTTTCTGTATATATTGTCACATCATAATTTATATATATGTGTGTGTGTGTGTGTGTGTGTGTGTAAATATATATATATGTATAGGTATGTATAAATATATATGCATATATAAATAGTTATATCAAATAAATACTCTGATCTTTGGAAATACCTGCTTGCCTCTATTTTTTTCATGTTTCTAATATAAATCTGAACAACTGAAAAATGTATTTCTTACAAGGTAAAAATAAAGCTTCCATAAAACAATAAAAATAACAAATGTGACCTATACAAAAATGTTAATGATGATGCTTTATAGCTTTGGCCCATTATTAATTTGATTATTATGCAGTGAACAAAGAGAACATTTAAGGTTCAAAAAGACTGAGATTCCAATCCTGCCCTTGACAAAAACAAGAAGATTTGCCCTGCACTCTAGCAAAATAGTCAGTGGTACATAGACACTAGCTACATGAACATTGAAAAGTCACTTATCTAGTAATAAAAGAGTCATTGATCAGAATTGGTAAAGGTTTCCTTATTAGTAGTTCCTTAAGACAATAAAATCACAATCATAATCTGGATTCAAAAAGTGAAAAAAAAACTCTCATACAGTTTTAGGGGAACTAAACTAGCTTCATGTTCTTTTCAAACTGGTATATTTTGGTAAAATTTCTTTAAAACTAGATCATTACAATCCAATTATTAAACAGTTATGGAAGAATAGGTAGTTCAGTACTTGATCACATTTACATTAATTTCCTTGTACTGCCATCTTAATTAGCAATAATTTGCAAATACTTGGAAGTCAGATGTATTATAATCCCATGGCCAGGTCCCTCAAGAGGAGAAAAAATAACTCCAGCATCAAGTTAAATTCCTGGGAAATTTTTTATAGCATTGATTTATAAACATATTGTAGGCTAAAATGCTTGGCAGCCAAAAGAATCAGCAGTTGAGAGTCTCTGCATACATGATTTTAATTTTATTCTCATCATTACCTTTTCAACCTAAAAGTTAAATTTAACTTTCATTATTTCTGGCCTGTTTCTGACTGTCTTGTTCTTCTCTATCTACTAACTCTTCTACCCACCCATGTGATAAAAATGAGTCATTGTTAAATAAAAAAAGTTTATATGTGTGTGTGTGTGTATAAATATATATACATATATATTGTATGTATATAAACCCTATAAAAACTATATATACACACACATACACATATATGTATACTATGTGTATGTGTGTGTGTATATATATAGTTTTTATAGGGTTTAGAATGAATAATACTAACATTTAAAGAACCCTTACTATGTTCTAGGCATACACTATTTTATTTGAACATGAAAACAACCCTGGAATGCAGGTACTATTATTATTATTCCCATCTTACAAAGAAGGAAACCAAGGTAAACAAATCAAATGATTTGCTAGGGAGATACTACTAGTAAGTATTTCAGGCTGGATCTCAATCAGATCTTCTTGATTTTAGACCCTGGACTCCACCTACTAAATCACTAAGTTCCTGTTTGTAATAAGTGCTTATTGAATACTTTTGCATAAAATTGAAATGCAGTGGGGCTAAGAACTGGGGTTAAAAAATTAAGCAAAAAGTCTCTGCCTTCAAGGAGCCTAAATTCTACCCAGATAATAAAGCTTTTGCACAGATAAATAAAATTCAAAATAATTTGAAGAGAATAATAGCTCTTATAATCACTATAAGATGATCAAGAATCAAATCAAGTCAATAAACATTTTTCAGAGCGGACTAGTGCCAAACACAGTGCCAAGTGTTCAGAATGCAAAGAAAGGTAAAAGCTGCCGTACTCCAAAGGAGTACTTGAGCACAAACTAATGAGGGAGATATCATGCAAACAACTATGTACGAGCAAGATGCATAGATAGCTACAGAAATGTATATGTATATGGCGATATGTATGTGTTTGTGTGTGTGTGTGTGTGTGTGTGTGTATAGTATTATGGACACAGAGAGGAATGAGATGTATGTTTCTGTAGATGCATGTGCACGTACAAATGTATACAAATATATGAAATATACATGTATACAAATGCATGTATATCCATACATATTTATAAAGTATATGTATATATAGATATTGATATAGATACATCAATGCATTTAGGGAAACTTTTTTTCTTTTTCTCCATATATATAATATATTAAAATATGATATCATATAGGACCTATATGGTATATATCTATTATATATACATAGACACATACACACACACACACCAAACACACAGAAGATAACAGGAATTGAAGAAAGTCAGAGTAGCCAAAAGGCAGATATAAAGGGAGAGAACTTTTCATGCATGGGGGATTGCTGAGGAAATGATCTGTGTGATAGATAGACTGTCCTGGCCAAGGAAAAGCAAGGAGGATAGTGGATTGTCCTATGATTTTACATTTCACAAAGATCCAAAATTCCCTCAAGAAGGAGGAATGTTACCCCCCTCCCCTCTTCTCCAAGAAAGAGATTGATTTCTGACTGGAGGAGATTGACCTTAATCTAGGTGCTAGAAATTCTGTTTTCTTACTAGACCAGAATTATATGGTCTATGTTTAATAAATGCTTTTTAATTCATGACTTTATTTATTTATCTACATTTATGACACCATCTCCTATGGGATGATGCAAAAGGCATTTAGGCTTCATTGCTTGATAGAGATGAAGATGTAGAAAAAGATACGATCATCAGCATTAACAATGGCAAAAAAAAAAAAAAAATAGGAATTCAATAGAGATGGTAATGGAACTCAAGATTGGCCTATAGCTAGAAAGGAGTTATTTTATCTAGAGAATATTGATGTACATGTTGACATAATGATAACTAAGGATGTATACATCAAGATGATTATGGGTGTATGTCTACCTGTAGGCAATAATTTGGATGATTATTGTCCTTTAGTAGAGGCTATACAGTAGATATTGCTATATTTCACATTCAAATGAGGCTAAAATGCTCTCAAATATATCAATCCCATTAGAATATGTCCCTTTTTTGAAAGTTTGAACATAGGAGACTGTACACATTGAAATTTTTTTAAAGGCAAATGAATAAGGACTTGCAAACAACTACCAGAAAAATGCTGAGGGAAAATGGGAAAGAAATAAAAATGTGAGAAAAGAAAAGAACCTTCTGGTAATGATAGTTTGGGGACATTTTTCAGTAAACTATGGAACTCAGATCTGACAAAATCCATATTAGCTGAGAATAAGGTAATGAAAGAAAGAAAAATGAGAATTAATTAGATACTGATGTTTTGTGATACATAAAGAGGAAATAAAATATTTCCTCAATTGTCTGAACAGAAAAGGAATGCCTTTTTTTCTTACCTGATGCTCATTATTTTCAAGTTTCATTTGATTTTAGCCAGAAGAAAATTGCATTTTATTATGGTAGGTTTTATTTTCAGTCATAAGACATGAGCAAGAACAATTATGACAAAGGTTAATAAGGAAATGTTTTGGCCGGAACAAAATGTGTTTTAAGCATTCAGTAACAAATAGAATTCTAAATGTTTTTAATGGCATGCCCAGGATTTAAATTGCTTCTTAGATTATGCCATTTTCTTGCTCTTGTATTAATTATGTCCACCCTCATGTGGAAGATGATGCAGCAGAAACACAAATAGTTTTGCAGTGTTTTCATTTGAATATATGAAATAAACGATGTCATTTTCCAAAGTTAATGGTGCATTAATTGCAGACATCATTTTTCTTTAGTGCATTCTCAGGAAGAGAGAGTATGTAGATTCAAGAAGAGGCTAATTACAGAAAGTCCAGAATGTTAAACTTTTTATCATAATCACCAACTGGACCGATGGACTCTACTCTGTCCTTCTCCATGAGAAGTTTTAACATCAAATCCCATTGGCTGCTATATTTTGATATCTGTCCCTCTGTGCTCTTCAGATTGGTTGGACTAATATAGATTTGTTTTTGCAAGTTGAAAATATTCATGTCCCATAACTCATTTTTATATTATAGACTTTTTTGTAATAATTTATTTAGAATATCTAATTAGAGAATATTTCAGTGCTTGTCATTCTTTATCTTAGTATTTTTAAGATTATTCAATCTGGTTCCATTATTAGTTTTGGAAGATACAAGAGTCAAGTAATCGTGTATTTTCCTTATCTCTAGTTTAATGTAAGACTTACAGTTAAGTTAGATTTCTCCATTCTCCAAGTTGTTCATTCTCCAAGTGGACCAAAACTATATTGATATGGGGCAGCTAGATGGAGGCAATGTATCCATAATCACCAACTATGGACTCAGGAAGACCTGATTTTGAATCCAGCATCAGACACTTGACACTTAGAAGCTGTGTGACCTTGAACAAATCATTTAAACTCAATGACATTGCTAAATTTGAATCAGGCTATGGATGTGTCTGATTTTTGCTGATTAGAACAATATATTGAAAATACTCTACCACCCGTAGTCAAAAAAAAGTCCATATGAACATTTGGGATGGGTTCTCTAACTTTGCTCATCTCACATTTCTTTTCAGTTAATTCACTTTTGCTTTGTTTATAGAGCACACCATCTTCTGTGATGAGTGCACATCATGCCAGGTCATGCTGTTTCAGCATCTCCCATGTCATGCAATCAATCCCTAAATTTCTAAGAGAGACCTTGAAGTGTTCTTATATCACTTTTTCTAATGACACTTGCCCTGTGTGAGTTCTCCATAAAATAATATTTGAAGTAAGCAGATGTTTGACATTCAAACCCTGTGGTCATCAGAGCTGTGCTTACTTCAGCAGAGTTTGAATGATTAGCAGTTTAATCAGAGGAAGGACTTTAGTGTCTGGTACTTTATCCTGCCAAGTGATCTTCAGACTCTTCTCAAGATAATTCAAATGGAAGTAATTCAGTTAGCTGACAAAGCCCTGTTAGCTTTCACAGCTATCCAGATTTCACAGGAATATCACAACGAGGTCAGCAGAATAGCTCTGTAGACTTTCAGTTTGGTAGTCAGTCTAATACCTCTTCTCTTCCATACTTTTCTTCAGAGCCTCATTGAGCTAGATCTAGCAATGCATGCATCAATCTCATAATATATACACACACACACACACACACACACACACACACACACACACATCTCTGGATATATACTGCCAAGGCACTTGAACTTATCCACAATATTCTTTATATCTTGTAACCAATGGTTCCATGTATGACTGGGGTGCTGGCTGATGGTGCTTTTGTGTTTTCTTGGTGTTCATTGTTAGACCAAAATTAGCAAAAGAAACAGATAATTTAGAATTTGTTGCATCTCAGCTTTGGAGGCTGCATTGAGTGCATAATCACCTGCAATCAAAAATCGTGCACTAGCATTGCCGGAGGAAATCTTGGCTTGTCTTGTCTTCCCCCTTACTATGATAGAAGGCTTTGAAGCCGGATTCAGCCTCATTGAAGGCATTTGACAATGTGGCTGAAAAAAATTATGCTTAAAAGCAAAGGAGCAAACACACAGCCTTGTCTCACTCCATTGGTGACTGGAAAAGCCAGAAAGCATCAGCCATTTACCAGAACCCAGGCAAGCATGCCATCATGAAACTGATGTACAATTATCACGAACTTCTTCAAGCAACCAAGTTTTGACATAATTTTCCAAAATCTCTCATGATCGACATTATCAAGAGTCCTTGGTCAAACACAAATGCTGCATACATACCTCTGCTCTGATCCTGGCATTACTTCTGGAGTTGTTGGGCAGCAAACAATATATAGGCCATTCCTTGGCCCACTCTGAAGGCACACTAATCCTCAGGTAGATGACCATGTTCCAGGTGAAGGTAGATAGCTCAATTAAGGAGGTCTCTGACAAGAAGCTTACCAGCAATGGCTAAAAGAGATTCCCTCCTGTGATTGTCATAATACAATCTATTTTCTTGATCTTTATAGAGATGAGCAATGAAGGTATCCTTGTACTCCTAAGAGATAACCTGGAAAATTTCTATTAGTTTTTGTTTAATCAATAGACAGCCTATCTTCTAAACCTCAACTGGAATAGAATCAGTGCCAAGTATTTTTCTACAGGAGATGAGTCTAAAGGTATTCAAAATCTCTTCTTCAGGTGGAAATTTGTCTAAAAAGAGATTGACTTCAACTTGAGGCAAATGGCCAATGGCTTCAGTAATTATTGAAGAAATATTCAGCCCATTTCTCTGGGATAATGTCTTTATCATTTACTATTGATTAGTATCAATCCATCAGCACTGAATAGTTAAGATGCACCATACACCACTGGTTCAAAAATAATCTTCAAGGCAACCTAAAAGCCTTTTGGATTGTTACTCTTGGCGTAAAACTTAATTTCACCCATCTTCTTACTGAACCAAGAATCCTGCATCTCTCTAAGCTTTGCTTGTACTTTAATTGGTGGAGTTAAATACAATTTTCTTGGAGATGGATAAACTACTCGGCTGGTAAATCCTGTGGAAATCTCATATTTCATTTGACATCTCAATTTCCTCACCATTTTTGTCAAACCAGTCTTAATGTTTATAAATATTCTTACCCAAATGAGTAATTGCAGTGCCGTAGAGCAAATTTCTGAAATAGCCCCACTTTTCTCCTCCAATGTTGTCAACTGTGTGTTGGCTCAACAAGTTAGCAATGGACTTTCCCTACTTAGAGAAGCACTATATTCTGTTTAATCTTCTGGCAGTCATTTTGTCTTTGCGCCTCCACTTTTGTTGAATATGGATGTTTAACTTGGAGAAGATAACTCTGTTTAGTACAGCTCTTTGCACAACATATTACCTTCTTCACTCTCATATCTCTTCTCCTTACAATGATATAGTCAATAGACTATATCACTGTATAACAACAACCATTGTATAACAGTGGTTGCTTCAAGGGCACATTCACAAAGTTTTATTGCATTTAGGTCAATGGCAGACAGAGCTGGTGATAAGAAGATCATGACATCCTTAATAGAAAAGGACTGTTGCTATTATTGTTTCCAACTCTATTCCTCCCAAGGACTCTTTTCCATGTCTGATTATCTGTGCTTATTCTAGCATTAAAGTCACCCAGAATTATAAGCTTGTTTTCTTTTGGCACTTTGATGATAAGAATTTCTAGGTCTTCATCAAGTTTTTCTTTGACCTCATCAAGTTTCAGTATGGTGGGAGTGTGTATATTGATAATGGGGACATAGCATTTTCTTGCAAGTGGTGATTGCAATGTCATGATCCCATCATTCATTCCTTTTGTTAGACATACAAGCTTGTTGAATATATTAATTTTAATTGCACAATCTATACCAGCTCCATGGCACTTCCATTCACTCCAGAAAAAAACATGTATTCACCTCTGATTTTAGTAAGTTGATCTCATTTATCAGACTTGTTTCACTCAGAGCTGTCATTTGGATGTGATATCTGCTGAGGTCTCTCACAAAACCTGTTCACCTTTCACATGTACTAGATTTTGTGTTGATTATAAGTATGTGCACATTTCTAATACTGATGGTAAATGGAAGGTTTGCCTCAATTTTCTCATCTGTAAAATAAGCTGAAGAAGGAAATTACTTCAATATCTTCACCAATGAAACCCCAAATGAGGTCCCAACAAAGAGTTGGCAATGATTACAATTGCTCAACAACAGCACCAAGAGAAAGTGCTTGATACATGTTTGATTACTACCCACTCGTGTTCTTATAAATATGTGATCTCACTAATGTGAGTCTTCCCTCCAATGATACTGAACAGTCCAAAAATGCAATCACATCCTGTATCATGTAAATTTTGTTCATGTCTTTCCAGAAAGTCATTACTGCTCCATATCATGTGGTCCTTCCTCATGATATTTTAATATCACATGAATAGAAAATTAACATACAGACTAGCTGTCATGTATCTTTCATAATATAGTTGACTCATATTCATTTTTGATCATGTTTCTTTTAAACTGTGCCTTTCTAATTACTTTTATTTTTAATCAATATATGTCAACTTCCACACATTGATTATGTGTTGTTCCAGGGACCTTTGGGAGGAAACACAGCTTCAAAGTGGTCACCCTTCAAAGTAATCAAGTATTTAGAGTGATTTCGTTCAATTCAGTTACACAATACCCAATTTTATTTCTTCAATAACTATGCATATCATTCACTGAATTGCTGAATGATTGACGTGGGAATTTTTTTTTAAGTTCCAAACTTTGATGTTAAAGATTAATCATCGTCACTCATTCACATATTGGCAAGTACTCAATTAGTTTGAAACTCCAATAAGACTAAGTCTGGACTAAATAGATGAAAGCTTTCTTAATTAAAATATCAATATCTGAAATGAATTTTGGGTGAAGAACAACCAAGGAATTATATCAAAATACCTTTTCCAGGGGAGTTAGATAGTGCAATGGGTAGAACTCCAGTCTTGAAATCAGGAGGACCTTAAGTAAAATCCAGCTTCAGATGGGTAACACTTCATAACTGTGAGAACCTTGGCAAGTCATTTAATTGCCACTTCCTTGTAGCAAAAAAAAAAAAAAAAAAATAGAAAAAATACCTTTGCCCTCCCTCCCCCTCCCTCACCTCCCCATCCAGGACTAGGTAATGTCTTTTTTTTTTTTTTAACATCAAGCATTTCTGTTTGATTTATGGTCATGTATTTGGTACTGTGGAAACTAGAGGACAACAATTATGGTTGGTACACTAAAGAACTTTATACTATAAGAGCTAAAATGAAACCATTTTTATTCAATCTAAATATATACGATGACCATTCTTCTCTCTTGATGAAATATGGATTATTGACATATTACTCTAAATCTAGAAAAATAACCCTAAAAATTATCTGCTTATCCAACCCTGGCCTGTGGAGTTCTTGTTCTTCTTTTAAATAATAAGATAATGGTTTTCTCTGGGAGAGAGAGCAGGTTTCTTGGGGGAGATTTTCTGGAGGCAGCCTTAGTTTCAATTGCGTAATAATCACCCAAAATGCAGTCAGGTGATAAAAGTTCAGATCTTTTATTGTCTCCAATATAGCCTGGTTAGCTTAGAGGCCTATCTCTCTGCTTGGTTCCAAGAGCTCCCTCTGAATGTCTCCAAATCCAAAGGTTTGTCCTTCAGTCCTCCAGCCAACCAAGTGGAAAATGGAATGGATCTCTCTTGCCTTGGAGAGAGGGCTTCTGGCTCTCCCAGAGTGTTCTGTGTCTGGCCCAGAGTGCTCCTCTCCAATGTAATTCAGCTGAACTCTCCTAACGGGGCCTCTGCTTTCTTCTTAAATATCAGAGAGAGGGATTATGGATTTTTTCCCATAGTGCTCTCTGGCCCTAAGAGTTTCAAGGGAGATGTGAATTTGGATATCTTATACTAAACCATGAAATCTCCCAAACGTGTGAACTCCAATGAGTAAAGGTGTGAACACAAGCATTGTAACAATTAGTTCTACTTAGTACCTTGTTTCAGGTTCTGGCCCATAACATCTTCTTGTAAGATCAGATAATATAATCTGTCAACTCTAATGAGTTAGCAGTTTGTAAAGATTCCAACCCTGGCCAATTTACAGTAGACAGGGAGCCCATCCTGCATTTAAAACGGACACATAGTTGATGAATAGTCTAGAAGCAAAGAACTTAGAATTTTTACCTAAAAAAAAAAATATCATGCAACAGATTCAATTTACTTCATCAATATTTTGCGAAGCTTTAACTGTGCTATTCTCTGGTGATACAAAGACTCAAATATTCTCTGCCTCCAACGAGTTTTCATTTTACTGAGTGGTAAATAAACCAGAATAGTTTCTAGATAAGGATAAAGCATTAAGAATCAGGGCAGATCAACAAAGGAATGCCCTAGAAGAAGGCAGCTGAGCTGAGCATTGAAAAATGTGGAGATATTTAAAGGAAAATGAGATAGAGCATCCCTGCTATAGGAGCACAGTCCAGGTGAACACATGAGCATGGGTAATGTCATGATTGGTTTGGGAAGAGTTGAAAGACATTATAGCGATGATGTGTTATATAAGAAAAGTCATATTATTTTTAAAATCTGGAAATATAAATGGCAGAGAATGTTAAATCTTGGTTGCAGTGTTTGTATTTTACCTTGGTAGAACTTTCGGTTTTGAGCAGGTGATTAACACGGTCAGATTTATGTTTTAGAAAAGTTAATTTGTTAGGTATATCAAATTATTAATGTGGTCAATAACTATGCATCTCATTCACTGAGTCAGCTTAATGAATGACATGGAAATAAGGAACAGTAATAACTACAAGGAATAGGTAAGAGTAATAACAACAATAAATAATAACAACAATAAGAGTAATCAATACAACAGATTTCAAGATACTTATTCAATTATTTTAACATTCTTTTTTTTCTAATTTTAAGTTACAATTCTTCTCTCTATTGTCTCTCCCTGTCCTCCACTGAGGAGACAAACAATAAGGTATCAATTATAAATGTGAAGTTTTACAAAGTATGTTTCTATATTTACCATATTTCAAAAAGAAGCAAAAGTAAATAATATGAAAAACAGTGTTTCAATATGTGAAGTATGTTTCTATATTTACCACATTTCAAAAAGAAGCAAACGTAAATAATGTGAAAAACAGTGTTTCAATTTGCAATCTCAATTTATCAGGTTTCTCTCTGGAGGTGGATAGCATTTTTCATCATGGACCTGATGAACCGAGCAGTGTGGAGAGACCTAGTACAAGGAGGACTGAAGTAGAGAAACTTAGCACAGGGAATCTAGTGGGAGGATCCTTTGGAATTGATTTAGATCATGTTATTGATCTCAGTAGCTAACTCTTTAGATGATCATCAAACAGTACTGCTATTTCTCTGTATAATGTTCTAGTTCTCACTTCATTTTGCATCAGTTCATATAAATCTTTCAATTTTTTCCCCCTGAAACCTTCAAGCTTATTGTTTCTTAGAGCATCATATTATTACATCACAATAATATACCTCATTCTCCAATTGATGGGTTTGAATTTTCTTTCACCAAATGTCTAATATGGAAACAGGTGTGTACAAGTGAAACCTATAAAAGTTTGTTTGCTATTTTAGAGAGGGAGAGGGTCTGTGAGAAAAGGAAAGAATTAGGGCCTCAAAATATAAAAATAAATGAATATTAAAATTGTTTTACATGTAATTGGGAGGAAATAAATAGTATTAAAAATAAAATAGGTGGAGCCAAGATGGCAGAGAAGACAACTTCCTTTAAAATCAGTGCTAGATCAAGCAGATTCTACATATGTTAATCTACTTATTCAGTGCCATACCAAGCAAACTGCTGAGAATTACTTTATAGAGTTAGGAAATAACACAATACAGCTGGAAGAACAAAAGATCAAAAATGTCAAGGGAGTTAACAAAAATAATGCAAAAGAAAGTGGCTTCATTGAACCAGACACAAAACTATTTTACAAAGCAGTGGCCATCAGAACCATTTGGTACTTGCTAAGAAATAGAGTAGTGGATCAGTAGAATAAGTTAGATTTATAAGACTATGACTATAGTAATATAGTTACTATACTAGATAAACCCAGAGACTCCAAATTCTGGGAAAATAACACACTATTTGACAAAAATATTATGGCAAAAACTAGGCATAAATAAACATCTAATATACTATACCAAGATAAGTTCAAATGGGTTCATAAATTAGACATAAAGGGTGATACTATTAAGTACATTAGGAGAGCAAGAATAATCTACCTGTCAGATCTTTGAAGGAAAGAGGACCTTATGTCCAGAGAAGAATTAAAGAACATTATAAAATGCAAAATGGATCATTTTTATTACGTTAAATTAAAAAGCTTTTGTTCAAACAAAACCAATGCAACCAAGATTAGAAGGGAAGCAGAAAGTTGAGAATTATTTTTTTATATCCTGTATTTCTGATAAAGGCCTCTTCTAAGATATATATCAAATTGACTCAAATTTACAAGAATACAAACCATTTCCCAATTGATAAAAGAATATGAACAGAATTTTCAGATGAAGAAATTAAAACCATGTTTAGTCATATGAGAAAAAAAAAGCTCTAATTCATAATTGATTAGAGAAATGCAAATTAACACAACTGTGAGGTAGCACTTCACATCTCTCACATTGGCTAAGATGACAGAAAAAAGATGATAATAAATGTTGGAGAGGATGTGTGAAAACTGGGACACCAATACATTGTTGTTGGAGTTGTGAACTGATCCAACCAAAGTGGAGAGCAATTTGGAACTATGCCCAAAGGACTATCAACTGCATATACTCTTTGGGTAGTTTCAAATTATTCTCTACTGCTAAAAAAAAATCATAAAAAAGGGGAAAGTAGCCCTGAAGTCAGGAGGACCTGAGTTCAAATCCGGTCTCAGAACTTAACACTTCCTAACTGTGTGACCCTGGGCATGTTACTTAACCCCAATTGCCTCAGGGGGAAGAAAAAAAAAGGAGGGGAAAGGACTCATGTGCAAAAGAGCCTTTTTTTTTTTAATACTGACAACACACTGGAAATTGGGGAATGACTGAATAAGTTATATTATATGAATGTAATAAAATATTATTGTTGTATAAAAAATGATGAACAGGCTGATTTCAGAAAAGCCTGGAAAAAACTTACATGAACTGTAAGTGAAGTGAGTAGAACCAGAACACTGTACACAGCAACAAGATTATATCGTGATCAACTGTGATGGACTTCACTCTTCAACAATGGAGTGATTCAAGACTATTTTAATAGATTCACATTGGAAAAGAGTTACCTGCATCCAGAGAAAGAAATGTCAAGATTGAATGTAGGTCAAAGAAGAGTATTTTCTTTTTGTTGTTGTTGTTGTTGTTGTTGTTGCTATTTGCTTGTTTTTTCTTTTTTTCCCTTTTAATCTGAATTTCTTATGCAGAAAGGGAGAAAACTTTGAAACACAAAATTTTGCAAAGTCAAATATTGAAAACTACTTTTGCATGTATTTGGAAAAATAAAATAAAAATAGATCTGTATATGTAGATTATTTCCCCTTTTCTTTGATCTTTTTGGGTCACAGATTTAGTAATGGCTATTACTAAGTCAAAAAGTATGCAAAGTTTTATAGGCCTTTGGACACAATTCCATATTGCTCTCCAGAATAATTGGACCAGTTCACAATTCAACCAGCATTGTGTTAGGGTACATTTCCCCCCCCCATTTCCCCTATAGAAATTATTATTTTTTTTTCTTTTCTGTCATATTAACTAATCTTATATGAAATAGTATCTCAGATTTGTTTTAATTTGTAATTCTCTAATCAATAACACTTTGGATCATTTTTCTATATGACTATTGATAGCTTTGATTTCTTCTGTTCACATCTTTTGACTATTTATCAATGAAGGAATGACTATAATTCTTATTAATTTGCCTCAGTTCCATACATACATATTTGTATGTAGTATGTATGTATAAATATGTATATATACTACCATATAAATTGGATTCTTTTTCATTTATTAAATGTATACATATATTTCTCTACATTATTTATGTGGAATAATTTGAACAATTAGGCTGTTATCAGAGAAACTTGGTATTAAAAAATTTCCCCCAGTTTTGGGGGAAACTGATTTTATTTGCAATTTTTTTTTTGTAAAATTTCATTTAATGAAAGTTATCTTTTATTTCCTACATTTATCTCTTTGTTATTTGGTCATCATTTTTTTCTCTTATCTATAGATTTGACAAGTGTATTTTTTTATTCTTATCTAAATTTTTTTTATAATATCATCATTTATTTATGCCTGTCATTTACCCATTTTGACCATACTGACATATAGTGTGAGGTACTGGTCTATACCTAATTTCTGCCAAACTGTTTTCTAATTTAATAGATATTTTTTTATCAATTGGTGAATGCTTGCTCCCAAAGTTTGGATGTTTGAAATTTACAAAAGGTTAAATCATCCTATGATGATTTACTTTGTTTACCTGATCTATTCCACCAATCCTCTCCTCCATTTCTTAGACCATACCACATTGTTTTAATGATTGACACTTTGTAGTATACTTTGCAATTTGGTACTGCCAGGCCATCTTCCTTCACATTTTTAAATCATAAGTTCATTTATTTGTTTATTCTTCCAGATGATTTGTTTTTATTTTATAACTGTGAAATTATTCTTTAGTGGTTTGATTGATATTCTTTGCTTTCTCAGTAAAAAGAGATTTCCCTTCTCATTTTGAGCACTGATTCAGCTGAGGGACAGTTTGACTTTTTTTTTTTTAACAATTATCCATGTCACTTGGATATCCAACTGCTTCCTATCTTTTCACTTTCTTCGTTTACAGGTTCCTCCCTTCCATGTACTTATGACTCAGAACTTCATCTTTCTTATTTTTCCTCACATAGAATACTCCATCTCCCTGATCCCTGCCTTTTCACTGACTCGGATGATCTGCATTTTTATCTCTGCTTCTTGGCTTCTCTAGCTTCCTTTAAGTTTCAACTAAAATTACAGCTTTTCTACAGTAAATATTTCTCAGTTCTTTCTTCTTCTCCACCACTGCTAGTGGCTTTCCTCTGGAATTCTCTGCTGTTGACTTTATATACTTTTTTTTTGGCTAAATAGTTGTTTGCTTTTTGTATCTCCCATTAAAAAATAAGTTCCTTGCAGTTAGGATTGTTTTGTTTTTATCATTCTTTGTCATTCTAGCACTCACCACAGTACCTGGCATAAAATTTATTCATATTTTATTTAATACAATTTATTTATTAACCATTTAATAAATACTTATTAACCTAATTTCCAGGATCACGTGGTTAATTAGTGTGTGGAGTTACAGATGAATCTATTATATTACTTCCAATGCCATACTGTCTAAATCAAAGAGTAGAGATTAGAAAAGGAGAGACCAGGAGGAGATTATTACAATAGTCCTGATGGGGAAGATAGGGCTTGAAATGAGGAAGAACCTCAATGACGGAAAAGAAAAGGATAAATAAAAGATTTTCAAACTGTGCATGGGAAGTAGAGAAAGAAAAAGAGATAGTGTGGTGTTAAGGTTGTGAACCAGGATCTTTGGAAAGATGGTAGCATCCACGCTGAGATTGAAAGTTTAGTCATCCAAGATTTTAAGGAAAACAAAATAAATCCAGTTTTGTCAAAGTAGATGATAAGAAGAAGATAATTTTGAGGGACATCCCAGGCAGAAAATTGGGGATTGAATTTTTTTAAAAGGATCATTAATTAATATTTCTATATAAGAGAAAATTGTTAGATATAATATCACAGCTGGCTTTAAAGAATAAATAAGAGTCTATATTCAACCAAAGTAGTAAACAAACATCCTCTGCAGTTAAGAGCAGAAATCAATGATTGATAAAGATGAAGAAACATGAAGATGATTAGGAAAAATCCCTTGGAAGAGATTATAAGACTTCTACTATAATTACAAAATGAATTAATCTCTCATGAGAAACAATAATGGTTTATTGAAAATTATATTTGGAATGAAGATAAATAATAGAGTAACAAATCCAAGAATATGAGTAAGAAGATGAATTTTCTATAAAAATATTAGTTCTTTTTTTGTTATTTTCTGATAACATTTCTATTTAGAAATCCCATGCAGTTAAAATGGTTGAGGGATGAAGAAGGATAGGAATATTAAGATACAAGAGTTAGAAAATAAAAAAAAATGTCTGTTTAATACCATTAGCATGATTGAGCTATGACAAAATTTTAATACTATGAGATGTTCTGGTTCTTTTTTGTTTTTAATCAAGAAAGTGCTCTTCTTTCACTCCATTGCCTACTAATTAGTTGTGTAATACAGCCATGGCACTCCTGTGTTTTCTTTTTACTGCCCTGGATGATATCCCTTTTCAGTTAAGAATAGACTAGTGCTTTATTTACTTGTGGTTCTGTGCCTGATGTCTTAATGTCTCACCTCCATAAAGACTTTCACAATCAATCTTATGGGAAACCTGCTTTTGCCAAAACTACACACATTTAATCTTTAAATAGAAACCTGTATTACATCAAATATTAACATAAGAAAAAAATGATCTTGTCTAATTCTACAGACCACCTCCAGTAAGCGAACTTGCACCGATAGGGACTCCAGTTGGTGTTATCAATGCAGCGGCCATCAATCAGAGTATCGTATATTCTATTGTTTCAGGAAATGAAGATGGTAAGTGAATCTTAAGAACTGGATGCTTACTAAATATAGAAATTATAATTTTAAGGAAATCTAGAATATATAAAAACATACAATATCTGTGGATTTAATTATCACTGTGCTATATAATGATTCAAATTATTTATTATTATTTATATATCATGATATATAATAACGAGCTATTAGGGTTATCTATTAAATTCCACAATATCCACACTTATATGTAGAAATATATGTTACAAATACACATGGATCCATTTATTAAAGTATATTCAATACAGACAAAAGAAAGGAAACATGTTAGAATGGATAGAGAGCCAAGCTTAGAATCAAGACCATCTCAGTATAAATCCTGCCTGTCCCATTGGATGGGCAGATTATGTATCAAGTCGGTATCTCCAAACAACTCTCAAAGACTACTGGCAAAGTAGCATCGATAGCAAAGACTATCGATGCTGATCTGTGTCTATTGAAGGAGTGTCTATACTGAGATTTCTCTGCACAGATAAGATCCCAGTCTGACTCCAAGCCTCACCCCCCCCAAAAAAATGTACATATTTCCATAATGAGAATGTACTTTCACAAATATGGATGGATGTTTTTACTTGGATGTTTTGCAAAATGCTTTGCCTATTTTATTATATCCTCTGATCCTCAGAGCAATTCTGTATCCTAAGTATTATCATTATTTCCACTTTACAAGAAAACTGAGGTTCTAATCAGTGACTTGCCTCTGGTCAGATGGGTAGTAAATGTCTGAGACACTGGGCCTGAGGATTTCCCGACTCTCAGCCTTCTTTTATACAAGCACCTTCCCAGCATCATCTCATAAAGCAGCTTGGCATTGACACTGGACTCTGCCGCCCTTGGAGTCAGAAAAACCAAGGCTTAAATCATGTCTCAAATAATTATGGGCTGTCTGACCCTGGGCAGGCCATTTAACCACTCTCAGCCTCTTTTCCTCTTCTATAAATTGAGGATAATGATTACACCTGCTTGCCAGGGTTGTTGTGAGGATCTGATAGGCTAAGGCAGGCAAAGTTCTCTAAGCAGTTCTTCCCATGTTATGTAAATGGTCATCATTATTCTACTGCTTCTTCTAAATGTATTCTAAGCTCCAGCCAAATGGGGGAATCATAGATTTAGATGGAATCTCTGTGCAGTGCAGCTCCTCATTTTATAATTTATAATTATAATTTTATAATTTGGAAACTGAGGCCCAAAGAAGTCAAGCTTTTGTTTGTGAATGCACAGAATGTGTGTCTAGGGTAGTGTTTGAAATCAAGCCTTCCTAACTCCAAATCCAGAGCCCTCTTCCCTGCACTACTGAGCTGTCTTTTCCTTGAACCTTTCACTGCCCCATGCATTTGTTGAATCATTTTCCAGAGTGCTCTTTTTTATCTCAGCATTTTAACATTTGCCTCATCTTGCAAAATCTTAATCCAATGCTACTTCCTCTATGGAGCCTTCCTGAACCTCTCAGATTAAAGGGACCCTCAGTCCTTTGAAATTTTGGAACAAGTCAAACATCTCTTCCATTAGACATGCTCACATTCTATACTTTTACACTGAATAAATAAGATGATGGGATCCTAAATGTAGAAATCAAAAATATTTGAGACCAGCTGATCCAATCACAATTTACAGATGAGGAAACTGAGGCTTAAAGATATCCTCTGCCTACAGTTCTTGAATGCAGCAAACACATCTTTAATACTGTCTCTTTACATACAGATCTATATGTGTGTATCCATATTTTTAGGCAATGTATTTCCATACATGCACATGCTCATAATTCATTATAATTCAGGAAATGTAAGCACTCCATTATGGTTACTTCCTGCACTACTGCAGCTCTCAGTCACCCTCTAAATTAGTTATTGATAGTCTGAGGAAGAAGACAAAAATATTTCTGTCCCTCAATCAACTTGATATTGAGAGAGTGAACTGATGACACACCTGGAGTCTGTCTCTGCACCCATTCTCAGTCTTCTGAACTTGGCAAGACAGAATCAGACTCATGCTTCACTAGAATGGCCTTTGGAACTGAAGGTCACCCCCACACAATGTGAAGAAATCAGACTTTTGAATATGTTGTCATCCAAATGTATAGACTTTTGTATAGGGTGACATCCATCCAGATGTGTATGGATTATTATTCCGAATTAGAAAAAATATAATAAACAATTTTGAACCATCAAATGATTATATTTGGGCAGATCTTAGAACTGTTGGTGTTTTCAGTTAGGTTCAAAAAAAGCTTTACATTAGACCTGAAAACCTGAAATTTTCTAAAAGAGAAATGTTGCAGCTATCTAGGATTCTATTGATATGTGTGGTCTCTGCTATTATATATAGTACAATCCCTTCATACACACACACACACACACACACACACACATACACACACACACAGAAGGATGAGCTGTGATTGTTTTGTGAACTTTAGGTATAGCCCCCTCTAGCCAATCTGATGACTAGCCTCTCCAAACTAAATTCGACTAATCCTTGATGATTTATATACCATATGCCAGAGCCTTAGCTGCTTTCTATGAATAGCCAGAGGTTTCATTCCAGCAGGAGAAGCTTTCAGAAGTCCAGGTCACCCATACTTCCCAATAAGACACTGAAAGAGGACTTGGAGTGGGGGTGGGGGGAATGCAGGCTCTTCAATGTTGAATTTATTTTAATTCACTTATAAAAGATATAAAGATCTGGAGTGGTATTTTAAAGGAATGGAGTGTTTTTTTAAATCACTGGAGTGATTTTTTAAATGATCAAAACATTAACTAAATGAATGGAATTACAATGATTTCTACCTATTTTTAGAAAGAGTATAAATTGTTTATGCCATGTTCTACATTATGATACTGGCTTACATCTTTTTTAGATTTTGTAGACTGATCTCCCTTCCTCCCTCTCTGTTTCTCTGTCTCTGTCTCTTTCTGTCTCTGATCTGTCTTTGTCTCTGTCTCTCTGTTTCTGTCTCTATCTCTGTCTCTGTCTATGTGTGTATGTCTATCTGTTTCTCTTTATCTCTTCCCTCCTCTATGTGTGTGTCTGTCTTTTTGTCTCTGTCTCTCATGTTCTATCTCTTCTATCTAACTAAGTATTTTTCACCTTCTTTATTTAGGAAAGATAAGATCTCTGTTATTCATCTAACATTTCTATCCATTTGTCTGTTTATCTTTCCATCTATCTGTCTATCTATCTCTCTCACTCTCTCTCCTCCTCCTCCTCCTCTCTCCCTCCCTCCCTCAGTCTCTCCCTATCTTCCTCTCTCTCCCTCTCCATTCTCCTTTCCTATCTTTTCTCTCTTCTTCTTACTCTGCCTTACTTTTTTTTTTCCTTGAGGGTTGTCCAATGTCTGTGATTTTATCTGTGGGGGGAACTTCAGTAGGAAAAGTAAAATTTGTTCTCCACTGAAGCAAATTTACAACTCATTTATAATTTAAAATCTTAGTTGCCCGAAGATATGAAAAAAATTAAATGATTGGTCTAGAATGAGGCACATCGTTAATATTTGTGATACACGATTTGAAATGAGGTCTATTGGACTCCAATGCTAGCTTTCTATGTACCATGTCCTGTAGCCTCTCACCCTTCTCATAAATAAAATCTTCTTTTCCCCCATTTTCCATAAAAATATATTCAGTGTGTGCATTCTTGAACATTTTATTAAGCACTTCTGTACATAACTGTACAGTGCAAGGTGAGGCCAGTGAATCAATTAACTAACATTTATTCAGAGCTTATTCTGTTTCAGCCAATACTAAACACTGGAAATACAAACATAAGCAGAAACAAAAAAAGTCCTTACCCTCCATGAGGGTAATATTCTAATGAAGGATGACAACACATTACAGAATATTAAGAGGGGGAAGACAAAGGTCTGAAAGTATATGGTACAAGGGCACAATTGAAAATGTGCAGAGTCAAAAGCGCAACCTTGAGAGAAGTCAATGATGTTGTTGAACTGGATATTGTCTTTAAAACTGGATCTTTGAAAGAAAACAAACAATGAAAGAAAGGCCAAGGGTACTTCCAATGTGAGGAATCAAGGGGTGAAATTAAAAGAGTGATGTCATGGAAAAGAAAGTTCATAATGTCAGGAAGATCATCTGCACAGGGAGGGAGGTTGAAATACTTTGAATTATCTTAAGAGAGAGAGCCTGAGTACCAAAGACCAAATTGTATGCTCCTCCTTCCTGTTTCTTCTTTTTTTTTTCTCTTTGAAACATCATACTGGTTATCTAAGAGCCAAGTACAAGTTTTCTACTAAATCATAAATTTTGAGCTGGAAGAGACTTTTTTTTAAACTTCCTTGATAAGGAAACTGAAGTTTCAATAGGCTACACAGGTACAAGGCAGTAAGTGATGAAGGAAGGATTTAAAACTCACAAGTCTCTAATTTATAAGTAAAGTAAATAATGTTAAAATCACGTAAAGAAACTCGCCTTAGGTTGAGGTAAAGACTTAGGAATTTTGTTTTATATTCCAGATCATTTTGGTATTAATAATGTCACGGGCGTGATCTACGTCAAGTCACTTCTTGACTATGAAACAAAGACGAGCTATGTACTCCGAGTCCAAGCCGATTCCTTGGAAGTGGTTCTGGCCAACCTGCGAGTCCCTTCTAAAAGTAAGTTGTGTTTGTTTCTTCTTCAATAATTCTATACTAGAGTGAATTTTGAGTCTTACATATGAATAAAGAAACTGAGAGAGAATTAGCTACTTTTTCTTGGTAACAGAGGAAATCCAGACTATATCGTTGATTACTGCCAATGGAAATGCTGGTAAAAGAAGATTGACTGTTGCCTAATTTACAGTCCCAGAATGCAATGCATCTGAGCCTCTAAGTGGAACTGACAAGACCTTCACACATAATGATTCACATTCATACTTCATTATGTGAAGTGAATAAGGAGGATGACCACCATGTCCTTGACTTAGATACTGATCTCTTGACAGGTTAAGTGACTCATTGTCATAAAGATAATAAGTGCTAAAGGCAAAAATCAAACTCATGTTTCCTGATCAGAGTTATGATGAAACAGATGGTGGTGCTTGTAGTTCAGAAGATCTAAATTCAAATCCAGCCTTAAACACTTAGTAGTTGTGTGATCCTGAGCAAATCACTTAATCTCTGTTTTTCTGAGTTTTTTCATCTGTTAAAAGATAATAAGAGTATCTAGACACAAAGTTGCCATGAAGATCAAATGAGATAATATTTGAAGAATATTTTCAAACTTCAAAACACTATATCAATGCTAGTAATGGATAATTAGAAGTATGTTGTTTTTTAGATCCCAATCTCTCTTTAATCATATTTGTTTTATTTTCTGACTTCATAGAATAGAGCCAGAACACTCATAATAGTTGTGGTAGTATTATTATTAGTAATGGTGCTACTAGTAATAGTAGTCATAAAAGTTATGGTCGTGGTAGTGGTAGTGGTAGAAGTAGTAGCAATACTACTATTATTACGACCTCTTTTCCCACAGTTACCATTATAACTACTATTACTACTATTAACAGCACTATTACTACAACATATACATATACTACAACATACAACATACACTACTATTATCATGACTGTTACTACAACTACTATGAAGATTATTATTACTAGTAGCATCACTATTACATAGCATAGATGACTATGACTACAACTGCCACAGGTAGCACTGTTCTACCTACTATACTACAGCTAGTAATAATAGTATTACCACCACTAGTATCACAACTACTATAAGTATCACTTCTACTATTCCATTTTATCACTATCACTCCCACCACTATGACTATTAAAACTATCACTAATAGCATTACAATTCTTCCTCCTACTGCTACCATACTATCTTAACAACTACTTCTACTATTATAGCTATTAATATTACTACAACTACTACTTTGATTGCTACTAGTAACACTACTACCCTGTTACTATAACTACTATGTCGACGACGACGACTATGACGACGACTACTACTACTACTACTACTACTGATACTATTGCTACTGCTATTACTAATGTTTCTACTATTTCTACTCTGAGATTTCCAGAAGGTTTGGATCTTTAAAACAACATTTTTTAGCACATAGTAGAGAGTTAATATTGCTAATTGAATGACAATTACTGTGCTCATGGTAGAGGTCTTTAAACTAAAGCTAGATTATCACTCCTCAGGTGTGCTGTAATGTTTTGTTTGCTCCTATTTTATGGCTTGAAATAAAAGGGTATTCAGCCATGAGCACAATGCCTGAGGAGGACTAGGACTGGGTTTATTATGGGATTACTTATTCTACTCTATTTCTTAACCCCACCACTGATGGTCCCAGGAAGAAGTAATTCAGCCTCAAATTAAAGATTAAAGCAGCACTGTGCTAAAGTTCAACACTGAAGAAGAGACCTGGGAAAGACTTAAAAAAATTTAAAAGGCCAAGATTTCCCACTGCATCTGGGCTATCTCCAGTCACTCTGATTTATATCTGGCCACTGCACCGAGATGTCTCTGATGGGAAATGTGAGGCAGGTGACAGCACAGTCTTCCTTCACTCAAATCCGATTCACTTGCATTTCATGGCATCCCCTCCCTGAAGTCATGCTCCTCTCCAAAAATGAAGGAAAACTATGCACAACAATGGTCACAAGGAAGGAGGAAAAGCCATGAGGCAGCGGGGGAGAGGGAAGAAGAAAGAAAAGACTTTCTCCTGCCTTTTTCCTTATATTGAAATTTGGGGCAAAACTCTGGCTTATGCAGTGTTAATTGTATCCCTTGTTGTTTTTTGTTGTCACTTGTTTCAGTCCTTCATGAGTCTTCATGACCTCTAGATAAAGATATTGGAGAGGTTTGCCATTTTCTTCTTTAGTTAATTTTATAGATGAGGAAATTGAGTCAGAGTTAAATGATTTGCCTGGAGTCACACAGCTAGCAAGAGCATAAGGCTGCATTTGAATTTAGGTCTTCCTAACTCCAGGCCAGGCATTCTATCATGAGTTACTTCACTGTCCCTAAAACTATATGTAAAGCCCTCATGTAGATACATGATCAGTCTTGTCGAACTCTTCATTTAGAGTTTTCTTGATAAAGACACTAGAATAGTTTGACATTTTCTTCTCCCTCATTTTACAAGTGAGGAAGTGAAACAAAGAGAATTAAGTGATTTATCCTGGGTCACATAGTATCAGTGGGCAGCTTCAAACTCGTGAAGAGTCTTCCTAATTGAAACCTAGGATTCTATCCACTGTGCCCCCTGCCCAATCATAGTTCATAATAAAAAGTCCAGTACACTTTCCAATGTCCTACACTGACATATGCATTACCTGCTTGAATTCTCCATGTACTGGAAGCAAAGTGTGGATATATCTACTCAGTAAAAAGAAACAAGGAATTAAAATTTGGCTCATGACATCAATGAAGAAAATAACCAGTGAGTATGTACTTCTTGGTAATATAGATGGAAATAGATGCTCCCAGATTACATGGCTCCAATCCAGTCATCCACAAGCATTTATTATTCCAGTCTTTAATATATTGAAAAAGCTGTAAAGAACAGAAATAGATAAGAAATGAATTCAAGCTTTCCATGGCTAAGTTGATTTACTAGTGTAATTGGAGCATGTTTTCAAGATGGCCCCACTAACCAATATAAATGCATAAAAGAGAGGGATGAAGGAATGCTAAAGTTTGAGGAAGGAGATTTTTCATTTCTTTCAATCCAGGAAAGCTTCAGGGAGAAGGTAGAACTAAGCAAAATTTTAAAATGGGCAGGATTTCAAAAATGAGGTGGATGGAAGCCATTTTCCTAGGCATGAGCAATGATGTGAGCCAAGGCACTGGTGAGGGAAAGCCCACATTTCCCCAAACCATGGGTAACAGAGATAATGAAAAGGAGAGCAGTATAAGGTAAGGCTAGGGTGATAAGTTGTTTCCAAAGTGCAAAGGATATTGAGTGACAAGCTTATGGAAAGAACTACTTGATAATGGGGATTCACTGGAGGTTTTTCTACAGCAGAACAGATCATCATTAAGGATTTATCAGACAGAGGAGCTTGAAATGGAGGAAATAAACCAGAGATTTAAGATGTTACTGAAAGGATTCCAAGAGTTGAATGTTTGCTGAAATAAACAATTTACCAATTTATCAACAAGAATTTTTTTTTTCAGTATATATACCAGGCACCATACTAAGTGCTGGGGGGAAGGGGGCAGGAGAAAAGTGAAACAGCCTCTTCTCTCAAGGAAATTATGTTCTGCTGGGTGGAACTAGCATATACAGAAAAGGAGGTACAAAACAAAAAGAGAAATAAATTCCAAGTGCTTTCAGGGTGGCATTGACAGGGTGGGGAAAAAATCATTGGAAAAAATCTTTGAAGGGATTCTATGAGATAGATAGTAACATTAACCTCAAACTAAAAAGCATTAAGAAAGATCCATAAAGAAATTGTCCCACACCAAACTCTACTAAGTTAACCATGTACGCCAAACTGTACTGAGTTAGCCATATGGGTAAATATATCATGACTTTGGAGCAAGAGATAGAGGCAGTGACTACACAAGAGAAGCATTTAGAATGTAATGAGATTGATGACAAAAATATGTAAGGACAGCAGATCTACGAGACGTGAGTTCAGTTTTCATCAGGCCCTAGACTAACAGCCCAAATATCCATACTTCCTCCCAGACCCCAGATGTTCTGATTGGTAGATGCCGAAGGTGGCACTCAGTAAACACCTGGAAAAGAATAGCAACAGCTGGGACCACAAGGATCTAATATGTTCCTCTTCAAGAGCTGGGTTGAAGCATATTGACAGAATTGCCTAGAATATTTCCCAAAGGCACAGGTATAAAGACCATTCTGCAGTCTGATGACACTTTAACATTTTATCAAACTTAAATTCTCCCTAACTGACTTTAGGATAGCCAGGGGGAAAACATAATAGGTGGGAATTGAGACAGAGTAAAGGAGAAAGCATTGGTAACTACATATATCAGTCTTTATTTGTTCAGAAAGACAAGAGCTATGTGTCTGTTTCATAGTAGGTATTTAATAAATGTTTGCTGAAGAGATAGATGGATGGAATTAATGATGGAAGCTAATTCAGAGAGAAAAGAAACAGGCAAAAAAAATCAGACTTCAATATAGGAATATGTGATTATTTGATAGTCACATATTCCTATGTTAATAGAGTTAGCTCAGTATTTGGATTTTCTGAATGTATTCACAGGCTGATAAGAAAGGAGCTGTCCATCACAAATACCATTTATGAGAGAGTGTTGATATAAAATCTTCACCTAAATACATCAAGTAAAGTATATAAAGGAAAATTAACTTATTCACAAAAAGAATTAGAAAATCAATAACAGCACAGAATTTCAACATTCTGCTAATGGAATATGATCAATCAAACACTAGGCAAAGAAGAGAGAAGTTAGACATTTTAATAGAGTGCTATAGAAAGTAAATTTGATAGACATCCAGAGAGATCATTGATTTGAAAAAAAGAGAGGTATGCCTTTGTTCTGCCAGATAGATAAAAACATTATGTTTTAGGTCAAAGACAAATTCAGAGAGAAATATAAAATGCTACAATTATGTGCTATATTGTTTTAAAAATAATTATAAAAATGAAAATGTTATCAAAATATATATGTTTACGTAAACAATAAAAATGACTTGTAGGATCCTGTTTGAATTAAAGAACAAAACATTAAAAATAAATTATAACGAAAATGATTAAAACATAAATGCAGAATGTGAACATTTATGGTATGTAGCCCAAACGATACTCAGAGGCAAATGTTTATCCCTAAATATTTATAGTAGCAAGAAAGAAAATGAGAAAATTAATGAGTTCAATTTGCAGTTAAAAACTAGTAAATGAACAAATGAATATATCGAAAGCAAGCAGGATAGAATTTAGGTAAGAGAAACTATGAATGTGACAGAGAATAAAGGAATAATTAAAATGACAAGCATGTTTTTTTTAAATATTAATGAAATTGATAATTAGCAAACATATCCAAAAGAAAAAAAAAAGAAGCATGAAATAATTAACATCAAAATGATAAAAAAGAAATCCCAAGAATGAAAAATAGTGTTTTTAAAACTATCATATGGGAACTTTGAATTATATGACCACAAAAGAAAATTACTGAATTGTGTGTGCCTATTAAAAAATTACAAAAGGTCTACTTAGTGCAGCACCAGCCCTTCAACCTCCCTAGCAATCAGCTATGGCCCCCAAATCCCCAATAATCATCTCAAAGAGTTGGCATTGAACTTGGCACCACTTATTCCCACATGGGATTCTTCCAGCATGGGAAAGTGAAGATCTAATGACCAAGGAAACAGGACTATCCCAATGTACATTGTCTTCACCAATATAGAACATTTAATTGGTAATGTTGCAAAGAATCAACTTGCAATGAACCCCACCAACATTTATTTTTTGGTGCTGAACATGTAGTTGGTCACAGGATAAATGATGCAATTGTACAGTCAGATATAAATCACAGACCTTTTACAGTTGTGAATGATGGAGTCAGACCTGAGGTCCAAGTCAACTACAAAGGAGAGACCAAAAGTTCTATCCAGAAGAAATATCTTCCATGGTCTCGACCAAGATGAAAGAACTTGCTGAAGCTGACCTAAAGAAGACTGTTACAACTGCTGCAGTCACAGTACCAGCCTATTTCAATGATTCCTAATCTCATGCCACCAAAGATACTGGAACTATTGCTGGTGTCAATGTACTGCAAATCATCAGTGAACAACTGCTATTGTTATTGCTCATGACTTGGACAAAGAGATTGATGCTGAGAGAAATGATCTTTGATGCTGAAGATGGTACTTTCAGTGCTCCACTTTTACTACCAAAGATGACATTTAGAAAAACAAATTATAACAGCTTTTTTATTTTACCAAATACATGCAAAGATAGTTCTCAACATTCACTTTTACAAAGTCTTGTGTTCCAAAGATGCCATTTTTGAGGTCAAATCCCCAGCTGGGACACTTACTTGGGTGGATAGGACTTTAATGATTGCATGATCAACCATTTCATTGCCAGGTTCAAGTGAAAGCCTAAGAAGGGCCTTAGTGAGAAAAAGAAATCTGTTTGCCATGTATGTTCACCTTGTGAATTTCCAAATTATATTCGCTCTTCCAGTACCAAGGCCAACATTGAAATAGAATCCTGTGAAGGTATTGACTGCTATATATCAATTGCCAAAACCTATTTTGAAGAGTTGTATACTGATCTTTTCTGTGGCAGACTGAACTCTGTGGAAGAGGTCTTTAAAGACATCAAGATAGATTAATCATGGACTCATGACATTGTCCTAGTAGATGGTTCCACTCACATCCTCCAAATCCAAAAGCTTCTCCAAGACTTTTTCAGTGACAAGGAGCTCAACAAAAATATTGATCCTGATAAGGCTGTTGCTTAAGGTACAGCTCTTCAAGATGTCATTTTATCTGGAGAAAAATCTAAGAATGTGCAGGACTTGTCACCATTGGACGTCACGCCTCTGTCTCTTGAAATTGAAATGGCTGATAAAGTTACCAACAGTTCTGAACAAGCATAAATCCATTTTTGCAAGGCAGACGTAGACTTTCCCTCCCATTTGGACAATGAGCCTGGTGTGCTTATTCAGGTTTATGAAGGTGAGAGAGCAATGAGAAAGGATAACAGCCTGCTTGGCAAGTTTGAATTTATAGGAATCCTCCCAGCATGCAGGGGTGTTCCTCAGATTAAAGTAACATTTGACATTAAAGCAAATAACATCTTCATTGTTTCTGTTATGGATAAAAGCACAGGCAAGGAGAACAAGATCATCATCACCAATGATAAAGGTCCTCTGAGCCAAGAAAACATTGAACATATGATCCAGAAGGCTGAGTGAGAAATACAAGGCCGAGGATGAAAATAGAGAGACAATGTGTCTTATGCATTCAACACGAACGTTACCAAAGAAGATGAAAAGCTTCAAGGCAAAATTGGTGAAGACAAACAGAATATCCTTGACAAATATAATGAAATCATCAAATGGCTGGATAAGAAGCAGATGGCTAAGAAGGAAGAATTTGAGCAACAACAGGAAGAATTGGAGAAGGTCTGCAATCCCATTGTTACTGAACCATACCTGAGTGCAAGAAGTATGTCTTCTGGGTTCTCAGGGGGTGGACCAATCCCATCTGGAGGGGCTTCTTCTGGAATCAACATTAAAGAGGTCAACTAAACACAGTGGAAGAAAGAGCATTCCATACAACTTTGAAAAATTTGAAGGACTCAATTTTGTAGCTATAGCAACAGAAGTTTAAAGTGAACATATAAAATATTGTATAAATCTAGGCATTCTGAATACTTGAATATGTGCAGAGAGAAAAAATGAACATCATCAAACTTTATCAGTATTGTAAACAAATGGAAATGCAATTCTTGTCCTGAAGAATGCAACCATTTAAAATTGGCACCTCAAAAATACAAAATATTTGATAACAAAACCAAAAAATAAATAACCAAAGTGAATTGATTTCAAAAGTATTCAGCAGACCATTTAATTAACTTCCAAATAAAAATATCAGGATGAAATGAATTCACGATTATATACTTTCAAATATTCAGATTGAATCATCCCACTAATGCAAAACATTTTCAAAAATCATAGTATCACACCTCATTTTCCATTTATGAAACAAATATAACACTCATTCCCAAACCTAGAAAAGATATTTCAGATAATGAAAGTACTGTGCCAATATAATCAATGAGCATTTCCACAGAACTATTAAGCAAAACAATGGAGAAGAGATGTTAACAAGACCATTTAATTTTCTCCACTAAATATCTGGTTGGCTGTAACTTTTCACAAGAAACTATTAATAAGGCTACTTCAGCTTTGCTCAGTGCCAGCATTCTTTTCAACTAAGGATCTTTGCAGGTAAAATAATAAGGGACTTAATAGACTGAACACCTCCAAATAAATGTACAAAATTTGATCAAGATGAAGAGATATTCAATGAGGACTACCAAGTACTTGTACTATCAAGGGAAATCTAGGAATTTGTAGTGCGGCACAAACTTAAAAAGTTATTAAAATGGCTCATATAAGAATATTAATTATTACTGAGATGATTAAATATGAAACATAACAAACGCACTCTTTTCATTAATATAATATTAAAAACTGGAGAATTTAGAATCAATTGAATAAAGTAAAGATATTTAGCCTGAAGAAGAGAAACCTTAAGCCGGACTTGATAACTATAAGAGTAGTTTCAGATTGTCATGTGGAAAAGGGATTTGAAGTTGTTCGATTCAGATTCAAAGAGTTGAACAAATAGCAATAAATGGAAGGAAAAGATGGACAGGACTTGCCAATGTTTAAGCTATCCCATAGTTTCATGGGTTTCCTTGGCAAGACAAAGTCTTCCTCCTTATTGAAACTATTCATAGTCTTGCTGATGCCTTGGGTAATAGGAATTATGATGGCCCCACTCTTTAAGGTTATGGGGTATTACATTTACATATATAAACCCATATAAGATTTTATAGGGATTTCAAGAATATTGTCTTTCCATCATCTCAAACTCACATCACTTATGTTCTCTACCTTTTGAAGGGCCAATGAGTAGAACTCCACTGCCATTTAAACACTTAGTTTTGCATTAGCTTATACAAATAAATATTTCTTTGAAAATCACACCAAGAACCAACACACAAATATTTTCCCCAACATCTCAAGGGTATTCTACTCTCCAAAAGTCTCTGGAGATGGCAGAGGCTTAGGCTCATAGCTCATCTTAATTCCTAAATAGCATTAGTTTTGATGTCCACTAATCTAATTCTGAGATCTCTGCTTTTTAGAGTTTGTCTTCTGGGCAGTACCAAAATCCCAACCTGCAATCTTGGTCTCTGGAAACTCCATCAGGAAGGTTACTGGGTTGTGAACTCAACTTAATATAATTAGAACTAAAATTATTAAGACTATAATTCTTTTTGAATTTCTGAAAACCACATTGTCTAAGGTGGAAGAGATGATTTTTTTTTTCCTGAGATAATTGGGGTTAAGTGACTTTCTCAGGGTCAGCTAGGAAGTATTAAGTGTCTGAGATCAGATTTGAACTCAGGTATTCATGACTTCAGAACTGGTGCTCTATCCACCTAGTTGCCCCAAGAGATGATCTTTAGCATCTTATCCCCTCCTCACCACTACCACCATTCCTCCACACACACCTTCTCCCACTGAATTGTACCTCTGGCTGTGAATGAATATTTTTTACCCTCAGACACAATGAAAGAGCTAGGATGTTCTCAGTCAAATAACTTTAAAAAACAGACATTTCTGGCTTTGTAAGTCAATAAAAAGAGTCTATTCCCAATCACATAGTAAGTCAGTACAGATCATTACATGTCTAACAATTTTTCTGTCTCTCTAGCACCTCCCACTGACTGACTCCATTTCAGGTCATCTGAGAGTACACCAAAACCACATTATACTTTGTCATATAAATTGAGATAGGGGGTTGGAGTTACTCAGAGATCTGTTCCTGAAAAACTTTCCATTTCTAACAGTCTATTGTTCCATAATCAGAAATTTGAGGAAATGAAAGTTAATAGTAGAGGAGGACTAGTTAATGATATTTCAGTGCCTTTCATAGAGAAAAGGCTTAGTGGATCATACTATAGAATAGGGATTAAAATTGTTCTTCTTTATCCTGGTGAACAATGGAGTGAAGTTGGATATTACAACATGGCAGATTTTAGCTCAATATTTTAGCTCAAACAACACAAGTGCTTGGAATAGAGATCATTTGCCAAATACAGATTTTATCACTTATTGATGATAAAAACACATTTGTTTTTAGGATGAAAATAGTATGTTGATATCTAAATACACAAAGCTATAACTTGCACTTATTATTTGAACATAAAAGCTGATGTTAAGACAAAAGAGTGAACAACTCGATTCAAAGGAGAGAACAATTAGCAAAATTCAGGAATGATCTTTTCATGTAGAGCATAAGCGTAAAACACAAAAAGTTGGTTTGCTTAAGGTAGAAAGTCTTGGTCCCTTGTGATATGAAAATCTTCATTGCGCTTTGATTCTTGATGTGAAATTTAAGACTTTACTGTTCAAAATGTATTATAATTCATTAAGGACAATGAACGCTCTGGAATCAAGGCATTGTCCATTAGTCAAACAAATAATTAGCTGACTTTGTTTGCTACAGAAACAGAGTTTAATTCATTAATTTTCTAATAGTCCTTTCCTGCTTTAAAATGAGGTCTCATTTATTTAGAATCTAATTTTGACACACATGTAACCAGGGAATGAGAACATAATGGGCTCTGGAAAAAAAAGGCTCAGTATTTAACTACAATTGCTTTCAAGAGAGTCTTTTCATCAAATTACTTTTGAGCTCCAAACTTCATTTACCTGTATTTGATTTGATTTTGTTTTGTTTTATTTTTTTTGCCTTATAATATCTTTTGAACCTTAACCATTACCCAGTTACTCTCAAACACTGAATCCATTTATGTAAAGGAAAAAAACTGAGGAAAATCAACTTACAAAGCTTTTCACTACTTGGACACTTTTTACTTTTCCAACATTCTTACACTTTACTGCCCTCCATCTGTTCTCCAGCAATACTGGCTTTCTTATTCTTCCTCTCACATAAGACTCTATCACCAGTGTCCATGCTTCTGGACGGGTCGATCTGCATGCCCAGAATGCATTCCATCCCAATGTTTAACTCTTAGAATTCCGGATTTCTTCTAAGACTCATCTCCAGCCCAATTTCTTCCAAGAGACCTTTACTGATCTACTGTTTTGCTAATGCCTCTCTTCCCTCTCTCTTGGCCTCCTTTCCTCCCTCTATGCACAAGTGTATCAGACCCTTCCTACAGATATTCTTAGCATTTTCCCCTCTTTTCCACCTCTGAACCCTCTCAAGATATATTGGGGTTTACTGGTTAGATTTATTTCTTAAGGACCAGGCCTTAAATCAAAACCAACCTGATTCTCATTGACCACCAATAGGTCCAAGGCCAAGCCCCATTTGGTCATTATTTGGATCCTGGTTGACTCAGATTGAATGTAAATGGCCAGAAACCCTGAAGATTTTCTCTTTCCAGATTCATTCATTCATTCAATCATTCATTTAGGTTTTTTTGGACTAGGAGATTCTTTTCCTCAATTGTTACCTAACTATAATCACTGAGATTTGTTGTAATTTAAAAAGGCCAAGGTTTCCCATTTCATTTAGGGTCATCTCCAGTCTTCCTCATCTATATGTTGCATTGCACCCAGATAGCTCTAGAGGGGAAAGTGACAATCCTTGCACAATCCTCTCTCATTTAAATCCAATTCATCTGCATGTCATGGCATCACGTCCCTTACATCATGGTCCTCTTCAAGAATGAAGGCCAAACCACAACCTTTCAAAGATTTTCTTCCTTCTACTATGGTTCTATTTTTTAGTTCTGATTTATATATGTTGTCTCTTTCATTAGAAAGTAAACTCCCTGAGGAAAAGAGCTATTGCTCTTTTTTTTTTTTTCCTCTTTATCCCCATTGCTTGCTTAGGTGCCTAGCACTTCGCAAGTACTTAAAACATGTTTGTTGATTGAATGATTGGTAGAATGACCATGTTTGTTAGTATATGTAAGCAGCGCTACATATTCATTTACCCTCCTACTTAGAGGAAGGAAATAGGTATGACCTCCCATTCCCTCAATTATTGTTATTTATCCTTCTTTCTCGAAGAAGGCCAATGATATAAGGAAGGTGATACCTTGACTTGCAAGTAAATTGGAGTTAAGCAAGAAGGGGTGTGCAAAGTCACAAACTTCACCCTTTCTTCCAGAATCATCTGAGTTCAAGGCAAGAAAGCTACAGATCATGATGACTGGAGATGGCTCTCGATGCAAAGGAGACTTTGGACTTTTTAAGCTAAGGCCTTTCTCAGGTCTTTGTCTGAGGCAATGTCCATTCAATGATTAAGATTAAAAAATGAGGCAAAAAAGTATATTTTTATCTAGTTCAAAAATTAATCTGGAGGGAAAGGGGGCTTTTAGTTATCTAGGTGTGACTGCCTTTTGTTTTTATTTATAATTCTGAAGTTATATGTAATTGTCCTTCCCCCCCCCAACCCCCAATCTATTTGATAGCATTAATCAACAATTATCTAATGAGTGTTATCTATATGCCTTATATTAGGTCCTTGGGACACAACTCTCTGTTCAAGGATCAACATCCTATTGACTTTCCTCAAGGTCACACAGCTAATAAGTGTCAGAAATGAGATATGAAACCAGGATTTCTGGATTCCAAACCAGGATTGTTTTTAAACATATCAACCTATTTTTACTTGACTAACTGATCTCTCTTTTGGAAGCAAATAGGAAAGCAATTAAAATAAATAGTAAGCTATTTTCAACATTTTTATGGTGCCAACCTATAATGCATCTCATTCCATCTTCAGCCTCTATAATAAATTAAAAAGGCTAACTAAAGCAACTTCTGACTAACTTTCTTCCCATAATGTTCCCATGGCTTGGGCTACAACATGTAACTTGTCTCGTAATTTATACAGAGGTCCAGAAAACCCAAGTATGATCAGAGCTCATTCAGGGTAGCCAGAGTGCTTGATGTGACCATATTTTTTAACAATGGCATTCACAACATCATTGTACATTTAAAAATTGCAATCTGATTATAAAAACTAATCACCCCAAATGCTTTACAGTAGTTTTTGCCAATTACATGCTAAGCATCTGCCATAAATACATCACAGAAACAACTGCATTTTCAATGAAACAAAGATTTATCCTAAGAGGTAAAGAATAATATGGTCTGACTCAGAAAACATTTGTAGTCTGATGTTGCCCTACTTGAAATTGTGATGGACAAATGGAAATGGGATTTATTTAGCATACTTCTGGAACCAAGTGCTTTGTGGTTGAGTTTCAGCTTTTTTCCCCCAAATTAGTCTGTTGTACCCAGAGCAACGATGTGTGACAAACATTTTTAAATTAAATTATCATGTGAAATAAGTTTGAACAGTAGAGGTTCTTTGGGGAGCAGCAGATGACATGATATAAGAATAGCGACCCAGTTCCAGAATGAAAACATCTTAGCCAGGTCTCCCAAAACATCCACAAGGGTTTGAATCTGCTCAAGTCATTTCACAATGATCTTGAATATATGAAAGATGTGAATGAAAAAAATGGCAAAATGGAAATGTGTTGGGTAAGTGGAGTGAGTATTTGATGGTGACACCATGATTGTAAGCCTCACTAGCCGAATGGATGATAAACCATTGACAATAATAGGAAAGTTTGGAAAAAGGGGTTAGTTTCTGCTTCTTTAACCATGATGCCAGAGAGAGAAGAAGAAAGAAAATAGAAAGAATAGCTGAAAGTAAAAGTATAAAGAGACATGGAGACAAAATCATGGAAAGGTTCTCATGACAAGGTAGATATATTTTTCTCATAGCAAAAAGGGAGCCATGAAAAGTGAAAATAAAACTTAACATGTTGACAGCTGTGTGGAAAAGAATATAATTCAACACTTATGGCTTTCTTCTTCATGAAATGCAACTCAGCTAGCTATGAAGAGGGAGCCTAGGGCAGAAATGAAAAGAGAATGAAAAGGGACTAGATAGAATTTGGGAAGCCAGTGATCCCAAGCTATTCAGGCTGAAAAAAAGTTCATCATTTAAACATCACTATTCTTCTGGACATGCAAAGGGTAGAATTCCAAAATCAAATGGTTATTGTAGGGAACCCAGAGAGTGACATATGGTGAGTATACGTAGGTGGTAATAGAGCATCAGCAGTAACATCTGTGGGATGTGGAAGAGTAGTTATCACAAAAAGTATAGAATCAAAATGTAGTAAATAGGGAGATTCAAAAAGACATAGTAGGACTATAATGACCATTGTTAGTGCTGACCCATCAAACATAAAGGACCATGTGATAGCTAGCTAGCTAGATGAATATATAGAAAACTAATGGAGAACAGAGACAGAGAGAAAGAGACAGAGAGAGAGAGACAGAGAGAGAGAGAGAGAGAGATAAAAAGAGAGAGAGAGAGAGAGAGAGACAAAGAGAGAGAGAAAGAAAGACAGTGACAGAGACAGAGAAAAAGAAAGAAACAGAAACAGGGACAGAGAGACAAAGACACACAGAGAGAAATGGATAAAAACATAAATACAAATAGATACAGACATATATTAAGATATAATTCTGCATACTTGAATTAGATGGATATGAGTATCAAGTTAGTATGAATCAGTTCTCTGCTGCTTTTGCTAATTTGGGCCTAAAATTTAACACCATCACTCCTCCATCAGTCAGCACCACACCATATGTATTTGAAAGCAAACTTAAGGAAATGGAGAAATTTTTAATGCTGTGGATAAATTCTCTTGCCTTGCCAGTTTACTTTCCAGGGATATACACACTGAAAATGAGGTTGAAACCCACATTGCCATAGTTAGATCAGTGTTTCGGAGGTCCCAAAGGAAAGTGGAAAATGAGAGATATTAGACTGACTACCAAACTGAAGGTATACAGAGTTGTGCTAACTCCATTATTGCATGCCTGTGAAAGCTGGACAGTCTACCCGCGTCAAGCCAGGAAATTGAATTGCCTTCAGTTGAACTGTCTTGGGAAGATTCTGAAGATCCCCTAGTAGGATGAGATACTAGTCACCTAAGTCCCTTCTCAGACTAAACTGCCAAGTGTTCCAACTCTGCTGCGGAGAGCACAGTTTCATTGGGTTGGCCCCATTGTTTCAAGGCCAAATGTACACTTGCCAAAAAAAAAAAAAAAAAAAAAAAAAAACTATTTTATAGAGAACTAGCACAGGGCAAGGGTTCACAGGGTGGTAGGAAAAAGTGATCACAAGGATACCCTAAAGGTCTTAAGGAATTTAAGATTGATTGTATGACATGGAAGACACTGGCACAAGTCCACCCAGCATGGTGTGCCCTCCTTAGAGAGGGTGTTGTGCTCTCTGAGCAAAGCTGAATTGGATTAGCTCAGAAGATATGAAAGCTGTACAAAATTAGAGAAGCTACCCCAATTGTTCATAGGCACTATTTGTGTCCATTCTGTGACAGAGCATTCTGAACTTGTATTAGTCTGATCAGCTACAAGCAAACATACTGTAATTCAATTCTAATATAGTGATGTCATTTTGGTCCTTTTTGAAAAGGAAGGACAGCAGCCATCTAAGCAGTTGTAGAGCTAGATAAAAATAGAGATAAAGCAAACTGTGCATACCCTTTGATCTAGCAGTGTTACTACTGGGCTTACATCTCAAAGAGATCTTAAGAAGGGAAAGGGACCTGTATGTACCAAAATGTCTGTGGCAGCCCTCTTTGTAGTGGCCAGAAACTGGAAACTGAGTGGATGCCCATCAATTGGAGAATGGCTGAACAAATTGTGGTATATGAATGTTATGGAATATTATTGTTCTGTATGAAATGACCAACAGGATAATTTCAGAAAGGACTGGAGAGACTTACATGAACTGATGCTGAGTAAAATGAGCAGGACCAGGAGATCATTATATACTTCAACAACAATACAATATGATGATCAATTCTGATGGACATGGCCCAATGAGATGAATCAGATGAGTTCCATTTGTTCAATAATGAATAGAACCAGCTACATCCAGCAAAAGAACTCTGAGGAAATGAGTGTGAACCACTATATAGTATTTCCAATCCCTCTGTTTTTGTCCACTTGCATTTTTTATTTCCTTCTCAGGTTAATTGTACATTATTTAAAAGTCTGATTCTTCTTGTGCAGCAAAATAACTGTATGGATATGTATACATATATTGTATTTAACATATACTTTAGCATATTTAACATATATTGGTCAACCTGCCATCTGGGGGAGGAATGGGGGGAAGGAGGGAAAAAATAGAACAAAAGGTTTTGCAATTGCCAATGCTGAAAAACTACCCATGCATATAACTTGTAAATAAAAAGCTGTAATAAAAAAAATTGAGATAAAGGCAAATACATTAATAGAAGTATAGATATAGATATAAGGAATACTTCTAGACAAATGTGGGTGAATACAACATGAATGAAAGGAAATAAGTCACAGACCTAGGACTTCTGACTCCAGAATCAAGGATTCCTTAATTGTGCCATGTTCCTGAGCACTTTATGCAAGACATAGAAGAAGGTGCTAAAAAGATTTTTTAAAAATATAGTCATATCTTCAGGGAGCTTACATTTTAGTAGCCAAGAAAAACTGATCCAGGAAAAGTGCCCCAGCCAAGTATATTGAATGTTTTCTTATTTCATAAAAGGGAACTTTTGGCTGTGCCGTTTAGACATAGAAAAGGAAAGAAAAAAAGCAGTCAATCTTCTATCAAAAACAATCAACCCTCTTGTTTTGTAGAATAAGTAGATTCATTGAAAATAAATGTCCCTATGGAAAACAATCAGTAACATCATTATATTTTTATCTTTAAGTATAATCTAGTATTATAATCTGCTCTGAGTTATTGACTATGCAGGCAATATTAGGAAATATCAAAATCTCCATTTCTGAGATTTATTATGACTTATCTATCCAGTTGTTTCTAATGGCCAACATTCAGTACCTAAAATAATGTGGACTTTTTTTCATTTTATTCATTGTAAATGATGCATCTAAATGTGGTTTAATTAAGTTAAAGGGTGATTTGAATTCTTATAGCCCTATCATGGTAAATTCCTATCGAGTCTTATGACATTGATTTACTAGGCCACCAGGAAGTTCAATGACATGGGAATGATGAACAGCTTTAGATATAGGTGACTTTGAGTGAACCAGGCTTGAGGTACCTGCCATGGAATTAATGTACAACTCTAATATTTGATGACACCACTTTGATGTAAGTTCTCTTGTTAGATATCATTAAATTGATGAGCCATTTTGGAGTTTGCTAACAGGGATTTGATGAACAGCTCTGATTTCTGGAACGGCTCTGAAGTGGTAAACTCTCCAGGAGTTAGATAATGCTGGATTGATGAACTATTGCACAGCTAAATGATTGAGAATTTCATTTACCTGAGGAGTTAAATCCTGGATTGTTCTCAGGTAGACAGTCATCAGTGGCTGGAATAGAGCAAAAAAACAATTTTGGATCCAAAACTCCACATAAAATTAGTGATCAGCTCAGGGAAATATATTAGCTTAATGACCAATTGATCACTTGAGTGACAGAGGGCTTAAGTTACTTGTTCAAGGTTACATAGAGAACTAATGGCAAAGTCATTTCTTGAACTCAGATTTCCTGATTTTTGGTACAATGTTTCACCCATATATTCTTTGTGAAGTGATGCACAAGACATTCTTCTGAGCAAAAAAAAAAGTCTTACACACACCCCTATTGATTTTGTTGAATCCAATCTTTCCCCTCTTTTTATTAATTATGCTAAATTCTGAGAGAGGGATGGGGACAGAATATGTTAGGAAACAAAGATGACATAACAACCAATGATATTAAAAGAGTTTTAAAATCTATAGATATTCATACATACACACCGTATCTAACATTTTTACTAATCAGATTGCAAAATTTCAAAACTTAGCTTTATTGTCAATTAAGGGAATACAAAAAGGACCAGGAGTATTCTATTAAATGTTTGGCAACTCAATCTCCTGAAAAAAATATATTTACACACAACATATACCCTTGATGCACTTTTAAGTTTAATCAATGTTATTAACATTTTCCTCATCACTTTCTTAAGTCTACAGAATCAACAAAATAATAAATCAAGTCGAATTTGTTGAATTCGTTAATTTTTGAGATGCATATGCTCACAGTAAGAATTTAATAGTTGACTTTTGCAAGCCAGTTCAAGATGGCTCCAGAATATGCATTAGCAACATCTGAGGGAACAAAATAAGATTCAAAATCAAGACGTTCATTCTTAAAGAAAAATGAATTTGAAAGACATAAACTAAACATTCTGCTCAAGTCAGTGATCAATCGTGAAAATCAAGGATAGATGACAAAGATACTAGCCACTGTCTGATAAGAGAAGGGGAGAACTCAAGCCACTGATTGAAGTACATATTTTTGGAAATAGCCGATACATAAGTTTGTTTTGATTGAGGATGATTATTTGATAAAAGGGTATTTTCTTTTTTATTAGACGAGATTCAAAAGGAGATGCCAGCAGGAACTTTGAAAATAATTTGTTGAATTTGTTCTATTATGTTTAAAAGATGAGATATACTTAATAGAGTTATACATTTTTAACTGGAATCCTCCTTTGTGTACTTTGTTTATGGAGAAGCTCATATTTATCAAGTTTAGACTTGATCATTTGGACTAAGAAACCTCCAAAATAACTTTCAGTTTTAAGCTCCAAACCTCTGATTCTGATGCTCTGAATTATTTTATCTTGATTCTGTTAACCATTCCAAACCTTCACAGACACCTTTTTAAAAAATGTTCTCATCACTGAATTAAAAGACAAATTATTTAACAAAAATATACATTGAGAAAATTGCAGGGGATTACTGCTTTGTCATTTGATGTGATTATTTGAAATTAGTATAGTACAATGGGGGGAAAAGCTTAAGTAAGAATCTGGAGTCTAGAGTCCAATCCCAGTGCTAACACTTATTAGCTAGTCTTGGACTCTTACAAGCTATGTGAACCTGGGCAAGTCATATAACCTCTGTTTGTCTCAGTTTTTTCAACTGTAAAAAGGGAATGATAATAGAACTTACTTTGAATGAGTGTTATTAGGAATAAAGGATATATTTGGTTAAGTGCTTAGCACAGTTCCTTCTTGTTGTTGTTCTTTATTCTCAAAGTGGATCGATAGAAAGATAGATAGATAGATAGAAAGATAGACAGATGATGGATGGATGGATAGATTATGTATCCATACTGATGGATTAACTGATTGAACTAGCCAAGCCAATGAATTATTCAAATTTGAATATTCTTCTTTTACTTGATTTTTTTTTCCCTTTGCAGTATGACTTTTGAGTGGTTGTGAAGTGATAGTGTTCTTGAACTTATTGGAATAAGCATCAGAGTTGGCTCAAAGAAGTAATAATATATATATAATCAATTGAGTATAGAAATCTATCTTATCCTATAGGAAAGTAGGAGGAGAAGGAGATAAGACAGGGGAGGGAGGGAGAAAGGAAGGGGTAGTCTGAAGCAAAATACTTTTGAGGATGGACAGGATGAAAGGAGAGAGAGAATGGCATAAAAAGAAGGGGAAATAGGATAAAGGGAAATACAGTTATCAATACTAAGTGAAAAAACTGAACTAAGTTTCTTTGATAAAGACCTCTTTTCTCAAACATAGAGAACTGAGTCAAATTTATGAAAATAAAAGCCATTCCCCAGTTGACAAATTATCAAAAGTTATGAATAGTTTTCAGAAAAAAGTAATGAATCCTATCTATTAGCATACAAAAAGAAAATTCTCTAACTCACTATTAATTGGAGAAATGCAAATTAAACAAAATTAATAGGGGTGTGTGTAAGACATTTTTTTTTTGCTCAGAAGAATGCCTTTTGCATCACTTCACAAAGTTTTCTTGTCTCTTTAATGTGAGATAATTTACCCTATTTTATCTCTCCCTTTCCCTTCTTTCTCCTAGTACATATTTCTGTCATCTCTTAATTTTATTTTTAGATACCATCCCTTCATGTTCAACCCATATCTGTGCCCTGTCTATATACACTTCTAACTGCCCTAATAATGAAAAACTTCTTCTGATTACATATATCATCTTCTCATGTAGAAATATAAACAGTTTAACCCTATTAAGTTCCTTAAGAGTTCCCTTTGCTGATTACATTTTTGTGCTTCTTGGATTTGAAAGTAAATGTTCTATTCAGCTTTTTTTTTTCATTAATAATGCTTCAAAGTCCTCAATTTCGTTGATTACCTATAATACCTATTTTCTCTTTGAAGTATTGTACTCAGTCTTGCTGGACAGGTGATTATTGGTCATTATTCTAGTTTCAGTACCCTAAAATACAATATGCCAAACCTTTTATTTCTTACTATAACAGCTGCTACATCTTGTATTATCCTCTCTGTGGCTCTACCATATCTGATTAAGTTCTTCCTGACTGATTGCAGTATTTTCATGAGAGCTTTGGAATTTAACTATAATATTCCTGGGAATTTTCATTTGAGGTTATCTTTCAAGAGGTGATCAGTGGTTTCTTTTAATTTCTAATGTATCAAAACAGTTCTCCTTAATAATTTCTTAAAAGATGATATCTAGGCTCTTTTTGCTGATTGTGGCTTTCAGGTAGTCTAATAATTTTGAAATCATCTCTTTTGAATCGATTTTCCAGGTCAGTTGATTTTCCAATGAGGTATTTCACATTGTTTTCTATTTTTTCATCCTTTTGGTTGTGTTTTATTGTTTCTTGATTTCTCATGAAGGCATTAGCTTCCGTTTGCTCAGTTCTAATTTTTAAGTAAATATTTTCTTCAGTGAGCTTTCCATTTGGTCAATTCTATTATTAATAAGTTTATTTTTTCTTCATTGAATTTGTGTGCCTTTTTCCATTTTACCATTTCTGTTTTTTAAAGCATTCTTCTCATTGGCTTTTTGTACATCTTTTAACAGATAGCTTACTCTGTTTTAAAGATGTTATTTTCTTTATTTTTTTAAAATTTCCTTAACCAAGATGTTGGTTCATTTTTCATTATTTCTTTGCATTGCTCTCATTCTCTTTCCAATTTTTCCTCTACCTCTCTTACTTGATTTTCAAAATCCTTTTTGACCTCTTTCATGGCCAAAGACCTAGTCATCTTTTTTCTTGAAGGCTTTGCATGTAGGAGCCTTGATTTCATTATCTTCTTCTGAGTGGATGTTTTGATCTTCCTTGTCACCACAGTAACTTTCTATACTCAGAAATTATTTTTCTGTTGTTTTCTTATTTTCTCAGCCTATTCTTTTACTTTCAATTCTTTGTTAAAGTAGGGATCTGCTTCCAGGATGGATGATGCACTGTCCCAAAATTCAATTTTCATGCAGCTGTTTTCAAAGATACTTTTAGAGACCTGTAAGTTTTTAGTCCTTCAAAATTGCTATAATCTAAGGAGAGGTATGCTTACTGCTCTCCTGATTTGTGTTCTGCTATGTGAGCTACTGAAAGTACCTTTCTTGCCCTGAAATTCAAAGGGGAAGGGCTGATTCCACTGTAACTGAAATCTCTGGTGTCCCTAATATTCTTCTTCTCCTTGCCACCAAGGACTGTGGCAAAAAAGAGGCTGCTATAATCTCCTTCTGCCCAGTTGTCCAATCCCTTACTGTCTGTGGGCTGCCACTGCCACTACTGATTCAATGGCTTCCAAGGCCTATTTCTGATTTTCTAGTATCTCAAATGTACTGACAGCCTGTGATGGATTGTGTTCCACTCTGACTCTAATGTAGTAGATGGTTTCTTACTGAACTTCTAACTTGTCTTTGGCTAGGAAATTTTTCCACTTTGTCTTTTTGTGGGTTCTAGTACTCTAAAATTTTAGAGTTATAGTTAAAAGTAATTTGGAGCGATATAAAGAATAGTACATGTGAGTCCATGCTACCATATTAGAGGTTCCACCAATTCTTGCTCCCTTCTTGTATTTTCATCAAGGATATCCTTTAGAGATGAGTATATTGTTCTCAAAAAGATTTTATAGCCAGCAGCTATATAGGTAGTCCTATTTGATGGTCTTTTACTTTTCTTATTTAGTATTAGTACTTTCCAAATTAATTTTCCCATGATGTATGGTCTTATTGTCATTATTTTTTTTTACGTTGCATTGCTCCCAACACAGATTACTTCTTGAGGATTTGGCCTGGCTCAGATGCAAATCCTATCTTTGTTTTCTTAATAGTCATTTCTGCTTCTTATAAAAGTACATTAGACATTCAAATTAGAATCTAAATAATATGGCTCCATTGTAATGAATAATGAAAATAGTTTGTTATACAACTGTTGATAAATCTATTCAATTCTTTAACTGTTTTCTTCTTTCAAGTTTAATTTCCATGTGTTCTTGAGATAATATGATATAATGCTGTCATCCCACCAAGCTTTCTGCATCCTCATTTTTTGAGTCCATCAGCTTTTATCCCTTATTAATGATATTACTCCTTAACATCATTGGCAAATGTATGTTAACATCTCTCCTTTATTCCATTTCCTGTTTTTCAATACTATCATTTTAAAAGACAACACAAGTCAAAGGAAAATTACAACAAAAAGAAAATCCTTATTTAATCCTCCCATTTTAAAGAAGAGGAGATGGAAGTCAAAATGAATTTTGCTATTTGCCCAAGGTCTAGCAGGCAAGAAAAAGAAAAGCCTGGATTAATGATCATTCAAATGCAATAATCTCTACAGTATACAATGCTACCTATGGATAAAAAAAATAGCTTATGGGAAAATCAGGTTATTTGATAAACAATATTTTAAAAGGTATACTTTAGTTAATATCAAGAAATATACATCTTACCCAGCAGTGCCATTCCTGGGTCTGTATCCCAAGGAAATCACAAAGGAGGGAAAAGGACCCACATGTGCAAAAATGTTTATAGTAGCTCTTTTTGTGGTAGCAAAGAATTGGAAAAGGAGCAGGTTCCCATCAATTGGGGAATGGCTGAACAAGCTGCAGTACATGAAAGTAATAGAATATTATTATTCTATAAAAATGATGAACAAGATGATTTTAGAAAGGCCTGGAAAAATTTACACGAATTGATGCTGAGTGAAACAAGCAGAACCAGGAATACATTGTATACAGTAACAGCAAGATTGTGTGATGATCAACTATGAAAGACTTGTTTCTTGTCAGTGGTTCAATGATCCAAGGCAATCCCAGTGGACTTTGGGTGGAAAATAATATTTGCATCCTAGAAAAAAGAACTATGAAGATTGAATGGAAATCAACCCATGATATGTCCACTTCTTTTTTTTTTCTGTTTTTCTCTCTCTCCCATGGTTTTTCCCTTTTCTTCTGATTTTTCTCTCCCAACATGATTCACATACCAATGTGTATTAAAACTAACTAAATAATTTTTAAGGAAAAATATACCTCTTATTTTGAAGGGATATTTCTGAAAGTATATTTAACTACTTATAAAGAGACTTTTAGAAAAGTCATTTATATATAAATATCTCTATATTTCAAGGTACAATCTGTTAACTACTAAAATGAGGATATATATATGTGTGTGTGTGTGTGTGTGTGTGTGTATGTAGAGAGAGAGATACACATATATATATATATATATATATATATATGCATCTATTTTGGTGGTATTTAATGAGGACACAGGTGTGCCTTGAAATGGAAAAAAATTCAATGACTTATGTGAATATATTAAGGGAATATCTAAAATGTACCCATCTCTATTTCTCAAACATTATTTGCTTTCTGATAGTAACTCTCTTTGATGCTTGCTTGTACATAATGGAGAATATAAATTTGATATCTAAGAGGCCTGGATTGGAAGATGTGACCTCCATTAAAGATGTGACTTTAGGCAAAGCAAATCTCTAGCTAAGCCTTATTTCTTCATGTGCAAATTGTTGGATTAGACCAGATAATCCCTAAGACATCTTGGAAATCCAGCATTCTTTGAGCAAAAAAATAATGTTAATTCAAAAAGAAGAAACTCTGATGGGTGATTAGAATGAAAGCTTCCTATGTTGCATAAAAGGGTGCAATCTCTAACTCTACCAGTTGTTATCAGCTGCTTCCCCAAATTTGTTATTGTCATTGTCATCAATCATATCTGATTTTTTGTGACTTCATTTGGGGTTTTCTTGCCAATAATATGGAAGTGATTTGCCATTTTCTTCTACAATTCATTTTACAGATGAAGAAATTGAGAGAAATAGAATTAAGTGACCAGTCCAGAGTCGCACAGTTAGTAAATATTTAAGACCATATTTGAATTCAGGAAAATGAATCTTCCTATCTCCAGGCCCAGCACAGTTTAAACAGTGCTTCCTGTCTGCCCCAGAATTTGCTGAACTATCATATAAAAAGAAGGGAGGGACTAAGAAAGAATGGGATATTATTAAAGAAATGGTAAAAGCCCAGTCAAATGAGGTTATATACATCCATTTACTTACCTCCCTTCTAAGCTCCAAAGTCATAGCCTAAGTATGACCATGTGCCCTTTACAATTTCTACCTTTGGATATCAATTTGAAATTGAGTAATTGGCTCTATTAACTTACAAGAAGCTATTTTTTTTTCTTTTTTAAATCCAAATGATATGTCTGGATCAAGGGGTTCCTGGCAATAGCTATCATACCAACATCTTATGACCAACATCTATAATGGCTGAATATAATTCACATCCCTATTTGAACATCTAGAAGGTGTTGGTGGTCAATAATAGAATTATCAAAATATGAGTAGCTGAAAAATTCTGCTGTATTCCATTTTTATTAATAGGAAAGATTTTAGTTCTGTCTGTATTCCAGGTGATTCATGAAGAACTTTTTTCTCATAGATATTTCCATTGATAGAACAAATTCCAGATGAGACATTCCCCACTACTAATGTAGATCCACAACTGTTCTGTGATTTTTAGTCTTAATTGTCTGGAACTTAAAAGTAACTTAAGAAGTGAAGACCTTGCTCAGAATCATACAACCAGTATGTGTCCCAGGCCAGAAGTTCTTTATATACTATTCATCAAAGCACACAGTAGGGGTTTAATAATAACTTGTTAAATTAAATGGACATCAATTGAAATCACTATGCTGATTGACTACATTAGGTGGTAAGTATCATGTCTTCTTCCTGTAGATTCTGATTATTTTTCTAGTGCCTCCAAATGACTTATCAATTACAGCCACCTAGTGGGCATAGTTTTGCTCACTTTCCAATCTAATGTAATCATGGCCATGTGGCTGTTAAATAATTCAAGTAAAAAAAAAAAAATCACAAAAGGCTATGATGCCTTCTTAAAGAAAAATGCCAGTAATAAATAAATATTACAATTTCAAATCACTTCTAAGAATAAAACTATTAAATTAATTTATATTTACTAAAAACTTAAGGTCACTTAGTCCTAGCCATTGAAAAGCTTTATTAGTTCTGGTAATCAGTTGTCAGTTTGGTAGCACCCAGAGAATTATCAGATTTCTTCCCTCCTCTGTTTATCCAAAGTGTCACAGCTAGTGACAAAGTAGAACCATGGATAGACCAATGGATTTGGAGTCAGCAAGAAGTAGGACTAAATCTAGATATGTGATCCTGAGCAAACAGCTGATCTTTCTAAGTCTCCGCTTTTCCACCTGTAAAATGAAGATAATAATAGCATCCATATCATTGGGATATTGTGGGGAACCAAATGAAGCAATTTTGAGGCAGCCTAGCCAAACTCCTTGATTTTACTGAAAAGGAAATTGAAGTCTAGGGAGGGGAAGTGACATTTCAAATCAAGCAAGCCTCCAAGTTTCAAGCCCAGAAGCTCAAAAACCAGTAATCCAGACAGACTGTCTGAAATAATTTCATTATCTTTTTGAAGCAGCCAAATGAACATAACTCCTCTTTTTGAAGCAGGCAAAGGATATTTTATTAAGTGCTTACCCGTATGTGCTTTTAAAAAACTTTGTCAGTAATATTTTATCTTTTCAACTACATGTAAAGATAGCTTTCAACATTTATTTTGTAAGACTGGGTTACAGATTTTTCTTCCTCCCTCTGTTACTTCCTCTCTTCCCCAAGACAGCAAGCAATCTGATAAAGGTTAAATGTGTAAATTATTTTAATATATTTTTATATTTGTCATGTTGTACAAGAAAAACTAAACAAAAAGAGGAAAACATGAGAAAGAAAAAAAAAACAAAAAATGAAAATACTAATATTTGATCAGCATTCAGAATTAATAGTCCTCTCCCTGGATTCAGAGGGCATATTCCATCCTAAATCTATTGGAATTGCTATCAATCATCACATTATTGATTAAAGCCAAGTCCTTCACAGTGGATCATTATATAATCTTGTTATTACTGTGTACAATGTTTTCTTGGTTCTGCTCACTTCACTTAGCATTAGTTCATGTAAATCTTTCTAGGTTTTTCTGAATTAAGCCTGCTCAATATTTCTTATAGAACAATAATATCCCATTACATTAATATGACATAACTTATTCATCCATTCTCCAGTTGATCAAAATACAAAATTTTCAGGTCCTTGACACTACAAAAAAGCAGCAACAAATATTTTTGTACATATGGGTTCTTTCCCCTCTTTTATGATGTCTTTGGGATATAAGCCCAGTAGAGATACTTCTGGATCAAAAGGTATGCCCAGTTTGATAGTTCTTAGGGCATAGTTACATATTGCTCTTTAGAATGGTTGGCTCACTTCACAATTCCACCAACAATATATGTGTCCCAGTTTTCCCACATCTTCTCCAACATTCATCATTATATTTTCCTGTCATTTTGCCCAATCTGAGAAATGTGTAGTGGTACCCTCAACTTGTCTTAATTTGAATTAGTCTAATCAATAGTGATTTAGAGCATTTTTTCATATGAATAGAAGTGATTTTAATTTCTTCATCTGAAAATTGTCTTTTTATATTCTTTGACCATTTATCAATTGGAGAATGGCTTGTATTAATATTAATTTGAATCATTTCTTTACATATTTTTAAAGTAGGCCTTTATCAGAACCTTGAATATATATATATATTTGCCAATTTAATTCTTCCTTTCTAATGTTGTCTGCCTTGATATTGTTTGTAAAAAAAAATAAATAAATAAATATGTTTTAACTTCGTACAGTCAAAATTGTCCATTTGCATCCCATAATACACTCTAATTCTTCTTTGGCCAAAAACCCATTCCTTTTACACAGATCTGAGACATAGACTATCCTTTGTTCTTCTAATTTACTTATAGTATTGCTCTTTATATTTAAATAATGAACCCATTTTGATTTTATTTTGCTATAGGTGTTAGGTGTGAGTCAATGCCTAGTTTCTGACATACTAATTTCCAGTTTTTCCAGCACTTTTTGTCAAATAGTGAGTTCTTATTCCAGCATAAAGTATTTTTAATTGGTATGGAACTGAATAAGTAGATTAATTCAGGTAGAATTGTCATTTTCATTATATTAGCTTAACCTACCCATGAGCAATTAATATTTTTCCAATTGTTTACATCTGATTTTGTGTGAATAACTCATTCTTAAGGTATTATTAATATATCTTAATACAGAAATAGAAAAAAAAAACATGAAAATGTGAGATAAGTAAATATGCTATGGAAATGATTTCCTACATTTATGAAGTATTGCCTTTTAATGATTGGTAGTATGTTTAGACAGAATTTTTTAAAAACACATGCGTGAAAATTCCTGATGAAATTAACTGAGTTATAGATAGTGATTTTTTTTTTAAAGCCTGGCTTGTCACTTCAATGTTTAAGGGGACTCCTAGAGAGAGAACTCCTCTCTAGACAATTGGATTACTTTTGTATGGTTTTGATAGCTCTAACATACCTCAATACCTGGAACAAAACCATTTTGACAAATGATGTCTCCTAATTGACTGGTTGTTTGATTTGCAACTTATAGTTTTAAGAGAATGCCTGAGGGAAAGAAAGTTAAGGGACTTTCCTAGAGTCAAATAGCCAGCATGGATCAGCAGTAATCTTTAAACCCAAGTTTTCTTGAGTTTTGGTCAAGATCTCTCTGTCAATGCTTTGTTGTCCTATTTATCCCCAAATCTAACTTATATTCTACAAATAAAATTGCATCATCACTATGCTATGAAAATATTATTTTATGATATATATATAAAGAGATTCTCAAAATTGAAATTCTAAAAAAGTTTTTGATATAATTGTGTTTCAATATTTTTATATGCATATACATCTCCTATTAATGAAAGGCAGGATTTTGTACTTTCCATAAAATCATTTTGGAATGAGACTTGGATTTCAAGCCTTATCTAAATTTCTAATTTTTAAATGTTGATAAAAATACAACATTTTATTCAATGTTGAATACTCAAGATCTCCCTTCAAAATCATGAGGTGAGAAGGAAAGAAAAGGAAAGGAAACATGTTTTCTCAAATCTCTACTTTGGGTCAAATTTGGTTAGTGGAATTTAAGAAGGAAGGAAGGAGAAAGACAATGTTTTCTTTTTTTTTTTTTTTCTTGTGTCTTTTCCCACAATGTCGCTGTCCTATTACAGTGTTAAATAGAACAACGACCATCAGGAAACTGTCACTCTGGACTCCTTTTTGATTGCAACAGCTATAGCAAGAACTGTAGCAGCTTCGATAAGGACCAGGATAATGTTTGTTTTTGTTTTTTATTAGATCCATGATTTCATCAGAGTACAGAGTGCTCAATAGGAAATATGTACTTGAGAAAGTTTTCTAAGGCAATAAGAGGCTAAGTGACTTGCTTAGGATCTTACAGCCAAGATATGTCAGTGGCAGGACAAGAGCCAAACAGCCTGACAATTTCAAATATGGGCAAAAGATAATGGATGATATTTCCATATAAACATGTAGATTTGACATGGCTATAAGAACAGATATAGACACTGTTATTCTTAAAGGTAAGCTATGAATGTTCATTCTTGTAAATAGAGGTCGATCTTTGCCAGTGACCCTGAAAATAAATCAAGCTGTAGACTAAATACATTTGTGGAAGTGGAAAAGTTTGATAATTACTGCAGATAAAGTGTCATGAGAATTTATCCACTCATATATGGGAATAAAATGCATCACTCCCAGCCAGTGTTACCCTAGTGATGATCAGAATTGAGAATATTCTATCTATGGACTTTGGGATAATTAAGCAATATCTAAGATAAATAATGTTATTACTGAGCCTCTTTTTTTAGGAAAAAAAATTGTATTATGTCTTTAATTGTGTAATTTCCAGTAGCCTCTATGTTAATAGCCCTTTTTCCTTTGTAGCCTAAGAATTTTTAAGGTTGTTGACTTGGACATATAATTGAAATCTATTATTTTTCCCTCCCAGGCAATTCAGCCAAAGTGTACATTGAAGTTCAGGATGAGAATGATCATGCTCCGGTCTTTCAGAAAAGGTTATACATTGGGGGAGTGTCTGAAGAAGCACTGATGTTTTCATCTGTCCTCAGAGTGAAGGTAGGCATTTATAGACTAGGGATATATGTATATCCCTATATAACCAAGAAAATATAGAACTCCATATTAACCATAACAGACAAACAAAATTTGCTGACATATATATTGTTTCTGAACAGAGACCAAGAAAATCTGGACTCCATATTAACTATAACAGACAAATGGAATGTGCTGACATGTCTATTGCTTCTGAGCAGGCTGAGAGGGTGTGAGATTAAACATTCAAATGCATGTTCTTTGGAGGATGATTTTAAGATTGTTTATCTACCTTTCAGCTCTATTTTTAATATTCTTGGAGCAAAATGGGACCTTAATAGCTATGCTGGACAGGGAAAGGAGCAACAAAACAAACAAACAAACAAAATCTCCAAAATACATAAAATTTTTAGAACAGGAGAGTTATAACTATTGAGGAAGACCTTTTAAAAACTGAAGAAGGGGAAGAGTATCACAGAAAGTCAAAATTGGAAGAGACCTAAGAGATCATCTAATACAACCTATCTTGTACAAGCATATTGTCATTGTCACGTCTGACAAGAATTTCCAATAATGTAATATCTATCATTCTTGAAGTTGCCAATTCACTTTCAAATATTTTCAATTAATAGGAAGAAAGATTTTCTATAAATGTATCTTAATATATTTTTCTTTACAACTCCTACCCACAGAACCTCATTTTACCCCCTGGCAATAAGAACAAGTCTAGTCCATCATCTAAGTACTCAAAGACAGTCTCACATCCTTTCCCACCTGTCAAAAAAAAATGAGAAGCCAAGCAAAAGAGAAAGCAAAAATAGATCTATTATAGTGAGATTTGTTGTCAAAATCTGAGGAGAAGCCAGAGTGGACATTTACCAGGGATTTTTAACCTATGTTCAGTTGATACACATAAATGAGCAAATCTGTTGAATTTGTTTGTTTTTTAAACATATTTTGATAACTTTATTTCAGTGTATTTCATTTCATCTGTTAAGTTAAGTATTTTTATTTCATGCATTTAAGAATAAGATTTTGAGGTGATTAGATGATGCAGTGGATAAAGCACTGACCCTGAAGTCAGGAGGACCTAACTTCACATCTAGTTTTAGACACTTAACATTTACTAGCTGTGTGACCCTAGGCAAGTCATTTAACCCCAACTGTTTTACCAAAAAGAAAAAGAAGAAGAAGATTCTGAGAAGGTTTCATCAGATGGGTAAAAAGAAGGAAGACATGAGGGACTTTACAGGATGTTAATAACTAATAATACCAATTTTAATAATAATTAGCAATTTAAGGTGTTAGCAATTTGGATGAAAGAGTAAAAAAATGTTCATTTAGACATATATAAATAGTTGATTATGACAAATAAGAAATGGGGAAAAATAAAAACATGAATTAGATAATAATGCAAGCTTTCTTGATTTTTAGAGGGTATTTACTTTAATTTTTTGTTTGTTTACTTTAGAAGAGATTTACTTTAAGTAGCATAAAACTTATCATAAGGAAGTAGTCAAGGTCAGACATTTCTTTGAAGACCGAGTTAGCACCCTGGATACCTTAGAATCCGCCAGAGTCAGGATAAGCAAAAGTCCTTGGTTTTTATTCTTGGTCTTTAGGGGTAGAAGTGAAAGGAATGGACACAGGATCTCCGTGACCTTTCTTCTCCTCCTCTACTGCCAAAGTGACTCTGGCTTGTCTTACTCCACCTCCTAATCCCTCCCACAATTCTCCGTATATACCAAAAGATCAAACATCACAGAACAGTGGGAAGGGCCATTTTCCAAGTATATACTAGTAGAATATTATCCAATCAGTAATTAGCCTTGAGTGCTCAGTTGTCCAACCCCAGTGCATCAACTCAGAATTTCAGCCCTTTACACATTTCCTCAACCAATAAACACTTGATCTCTTTTCTAAGAGGAAAGCTATGACAATGAAGAGAATTGCTTATTTAATGTACAATATCATACACAATCTTACAAAGGAGATTGTGGGAGATTTTGAGTAGTACTAACATAAAAATTAAAAATATGAGAAAGAGAAAAGAGATTCAAAGAAATCTTGCTGGTTCATATGAGTAATTTTTATCCTTTGAAGAATTTTTATAAATGTGCATTTAAAGTTAAAACTAGTTTTAAAGTTAAACTTGTTAAGAAAATATTCTATATTATTTTTATTTTCCTTAAATTTATGGCAGAGAAAATGAAAGATTTCAATTTGCACAATTAGATAAAAATTTAATTACTAATTTCATTTTAAAAAATTCAGATAAGATCATTGTCCCAAAGATTACAGAGACTCACATGGTTAAAGTTATTGCCCAAGATTATATTGGTAATAAACTCTAAGATTTGAACTTGGATCCAATGACTTCAAGCTAGGAGCTCTTTTCATTGCACTATGATGCTGTGTCATTAGGTAATAGTTCATTTGTAGTCTTTTTTTTTTATGAAACTTGATATCAGACAAATAGAATTTGTTGATTCTACTTTGTGCCAAGCACTATTTTAGTCTGATTGGTTGGTTGCTGTCCTTCATTCTCAAATGAATCACTATGGCATCACTATGTTGGGGTCAAGGTACCACATGTCCAATTATGGCTGATCAAAACACCATGAAGGAGACTGTATCACAGGATGGGACATATAGTCCTATGAACATTTGAAGTGTAGATATCTCTCAATTTCTGCATATCATGTTGTCTTTGATCTACTGCAATTCTACTTTTTTTCATAGAACATCTTCTTCTTTGAGGTGGGTGCACCATACTGAACCCAGAATCAGAAAGAACTGGTTTTAAATCCAGGCTCAGACTGATACTAACTGTATGCCCCTAAACAAGTCATTTAACTTCAAATGCCCATTCCTTTATTTGAAGATCTTTAGGACCCTTGCAGATCTAAAATCTTACATATAAAAAAATTATGTATGTAAACGTAAACCTGTTATGTAAACATATAAGAAAAGACAAAGATTTTTTTTTAATTTCATGAGAGAATAAGCATTGAAATAGGGGTATAGATAGAAGTCATTAGAACAAGTTCAATACAGAGGGTGGAACCTGAGCTGTTCTGAAAGTAAAGCAGAGGTGCAGAAAAGCTGCATCCAGATGTGGGAAAATTACTTTTGCAAAGGCATTCATAAAAAATAAAGAAGCCCATAAAAGCCCAGCATCTTTGTTTGGGGTTTCTTTCATTTGTTTTTATTGTACTTGTTCAGACCTATGATTTAATTGATCTAGGTATCAGTGATAGGGGATGAAATGCCCTCTCTCATTTTTAATCAACCCCTGCTGTGGAACTGAATCTCAAAATGCTTCCTGCCACACTGTAAGGTTTCCCAGGCTATCACAGTCAAAATATGCCATAGGAAGGGCTTGAACAAAAGGTTGACGTATTCTGGCTTTATTTTTCAGTGTAAGGGAGAAGAAATTGAATCAGTTCATTCTAAATTTGAATAGTTGAATTCAAGCCAGTCACTCTAAAAAAACAGAACAAGAAGATCAACCAACAAGGACAAAACTCATTACGATTGATTTTGACTAAAGGAATCGTGCTGTTGTCAGTCAATCCATGCCATCTACGTGTTTTATATTGATATGTATACATACACACATATTTGAACATTCAGGGATCAGGGAAGATGCTTCTTTAATGCAGTTAAACTACTGTTTCCCTTTTAGACTGATAGTCATGCAATTCCTGCATTGAACTAATTGCTACATTAGCAATAAATTCAAACCTGAGGTACAACGCTATAAAAGTAACAGGAAGACGATGGTTTGGGGAGTGAGAAGAAGGTTGATAGCACTTGTAGTTCTTAAGTGCAGAGGGATGATTTTACCCTTCCTCTTCACCACTATCTCTATTTCCCTGGATGCATCCTCATTCCACTTTCCTAACATATCTCTTTCTACATGAGTTCATACTTTTCTACCATACCCAGCTTCTAACCAACATATCCAACTTAGTTTATGGGAAACTGTTATGCTTCTTAATTTGTATTAAAATTTAAGGATCTATTGGGGAAATTATGTATTAGGAGATAAGACAGATGACAGATACATATATTTGTATGTTTGTGTGTGTCTACACATTGATACATAAATATATACATACATTGATACACAGATATAGAAATTCTTATAATTATCTATAGGCATATACATGTTAGGTTGTATATGTATTGTGTGTATGTGTAAACAATGTGTATTTGCCAACACATGTTTTGTATGCGTGTATATACACTGTACATGAGTGTTAGTATACATGGAAACTCTATATACATATATGAAAATGTGTATATAATTTTCTCTGAGAGAATGAAGATATAGGTATGATGATAACTCACATATTTAAGTGTATGTCTATAGATAACGTAGATGTATATATATGTGTGTATAGATGAAGATGGATAGGAGTTAAAAAGAAAAACTGTTGAATCCTTGGAAAAATAAGGAGGCTTCTAACTGATTATGATTAATTTTCTAAAGCAGAGGGTGAAAGTTGTAGGCACTCCGGGATCCCAACTGATTGATGGTGTGTAGTTTGTACAGAATCCAAGGAAGATCAATTTGGGAAGCACATTTTCTAATTTATTTAATTCATTTCCCCCAAATCATCGCCACTCCTTATGCTAAAAATATCATATGGTTTACTCATTAGCTTAATTAATTACAGGAATGTAGGCAGTTGCCAACTCCTAATAAGGTAATTGAGTCTGTTCTCTGCTCTCTTTGGGGAGTCAAGATAGTGAGAACTGACATCTCTTGGCCCCAATCTGAGGTATTAAGAATGCTGCAAAAGTGCCTGATACTTTTATTTGGGTTTTGGCTGAATTCCAATAATTTTTTTTTTGGAAATTTTTCCATATTTTATCATGGAATTATTAAAGTTGGTGAATTGCCAGATTTCAAATAATAATAATGATGATGATGATGATAATAGCATCCCACCTAATCAGATGGTTTGTAAAAGCATTTTTCATCATCTTATTTGATATCACTGAAGAGTTGCCTGCTAGGCAATCTGACAGGATTATCCCCATTTATATATAAGAAAAGAGAGCCTTAGGGAAGTCAGATAATTCAAAAAGGAGTGGCTGAGACAGAATTCTAAGTCCAAAGAGCATTTATTGAGCACCTGTTGTCTTCCAATCTCTATATTAGGTTGTTGGGGCTATATGAAAGATAATATCAAAATAGTCTGTGTTCTCAAGAGGTTTTTGTTTTATTGCCAAACGTAGGTAAATACATAAATAGTTTAATGATAAATCTTGATCTTAGTGGAGGGGTGAAGGAGACAGGAGAGCCACCACGAGGCTGGTCAAAGAGAGAATGTCTCTTTTCCAATCCTCCTCAGCCTTTATATACCTTAGTACAATTACATCATTACAGCATACTGAATAAGTGTGAACTAGAGAAGCATTACATCACCATACTAAGTACTAAGTATATATGTGAACTAGAGAACCATCATCTCATCAATTCCACTGAGTTAATACCTTGTTTCAAGTATACTTCTCTAGAGTTCCAGCCCTCTACAAATGGGTATGTTAAAATATTGGCAAATTATATACTAAATACTTAGGAAGGATGGAGGGCCCAGCAGCAGGGCAGAAGCCAGGTGAGGGCTTCTTGGAGGAGGTGGTGCTTGAGCTGAGCCAGAAGAAAATTGGAGGTAGATGCTCAAAGAGGCAAAGGTCAAGAAGAAGGGCAGCCCAAACCAAAGAAATTTAGAAAAAAAGAATAAGAAATTAATTTTAAGTAGTTATTAGGCATCTATTAGCCAAGAACTCAGTCTGGGGTCAGTATTCAACATCAAAAATGTTCTTCCTCAATGATCCTCCTATTGACAATGTATGTGAATGGGTGGGGAGGAAGAAGAATGTGGATAACACCAGTATCTCATTCCTGAATCTTTTAACACCAGAAACACCAACAATAACTGTTCACGTACTACTTATCATCTGCCAGGCAATCTGCTAAGTGCTTTACAAATACTCTCTCATTTGATCTTCATAACAACCCTGGGAAGTAATTATTATCCCCATTTTACAGATGGGGAAACTGAAGTCAATAGGAGTGGCTTGCCCAGAATCACACAGCCCAGTAAGTGTCAGAAACCACATTAAAAGCCATATTTTCCTGAGTCCGGGCTGAGCAATCTATGTACTACATTGCCTAGCTATCCTTCTGACTGAATTATGTAATTTGAAAGAATCACTTAAGTGCTGAATTTGTTTTGTCATCTCTATATTAAAGAGATTGAATGAAAAGAGCTCCCAGGTTAATTATGGGTAGCACATTTTAGGAAGTTCATTGCTAAGCTGGAAAGTCTCCAGAGAAGAGCAACTGGGAAAGGACAGGGTCTCAAGTATGTGCCACAGGAAGATCCATTAATAATTCCTAACTGACTGAGTGCTTGAAGGAAAAGGAGTACTCAGCCTGCAGAGAAAGGACTTCACAGGGTTCTGACAAGTGCAGCCCTCAAACTGTCTAGTGCTAATCGGTTCTACTTGGACCTAAGGGACAGAACAGGGGCCAATAGATAGGAGTGATAGGAGTGACAAAGATATTAATCTGTAAAGGATGGAGTAGGAAAAAAAAAAACTCCTCATAATTAGTACTCCCTCAAAATGAAAGAAAAAAAAAACTACCAGAAGAGCCCTGCAACTCTTTCTTATCCACATTGTTTGTAATCTTTGATATGGACGGCAAACTTTAAACTCCACTTCCCTTGGGTGATATTTCTTCATTGGAATATAAGCTCTTTGAGAACAGGGATCATGTTTTTTATTTTATCTGTATCATTAGAGCTTAGCACATAGTAGGACCTTCATTTATTCACATAGTAGGGAATTGGGTCATTCCTAAATAGTGTATCTCCTATGCATACTTCACAAATGTTATAGAAGTGACAGATTTTCTTTTGTAAATATGATTAGAAGGGTCAAAATGAACATGTTTAGGCATATCTGTACATTGAATGTTCAAAGATATGCCACATTTTCTGAGTCTCTAGTTCACCTGCACATGGGCTCAGATGCTAAAAGGCATGTCTGAGAAAAAAATTTGGAGTCCAAAGGCTAACCTCAGGTCTAGCTAGAGATAAGTTTCCAGGGTGATTAAGGAGAGGTCCAAACTGTAGGCAATATCTAGCATCAGCATATCTATTTAGTAGTAGAAATGGCATTTTCCCCATTTTGATATTGATTATTGTCCTCTATAGCATTACAGGGAGAGACACAATTCCCTTGACATCATGTTGAATGACATTCTATTATAGGGCCAAACCACAAGCAACTGGCACAAGTTGCCAAAAAAGGCAAACCCGTGCCTGATGTCAGAAAATACTGCATAGTATTTAGTTTTGCAAAAATAGGATTGGCTGCTCTGCAAGGGGAAGTTCTCTCTTACTGAATATCTTAAATAAAGGATCAATGGCTTCTTAGGGGTTGGTTATTTGGGAATAGTTCTATAAATAAATACTGGATTATATGGCAAGTAATGTTGCTTCTAATTCTGAGTTTCTGTGATTCTCATACCTTTTAGACTTGGTGTTTTATTTTCCTAATACATTGAAAAGCAGGTTCTTTTCTCAATCCTATCTTAACCTGGTTTAGTGTGTATGCAGCAAAAATTCCTTTTAAAATAATGATGGACTGTGTAGTACCTTGGAATGATATGCCATTTATCCAGGAAAATCTAAGTCAATTACTATTTCCCACAGCGGTACTCCTTTCCTTCCAGTTCCAAACATCCCAAACAATTAAGTTTTTCCTCTTTATGACCTCACTGACATTCTCCTCAAAAAGAGAATCTTCCAGCTTTCCATCCACCAAATAATCTCTTCTCATAAAATAAATATTTTTTTAGCTCTAGAAATATAAAAATGTTTGGATTATCTAAGATGTGGAAGGGTTTTGAAAATAGAAGGAACTTTTGTTGAAATCAAATGGAAAAGTAATTGACTCTCCTAACTGACAATTTCTAAATAGAAATTTGATAGTCTTCTAAACATTATGAGCTGTTGGAAATGAAAAATAAAGAAAGGATAGTTTATTCCTAGAATGGCCAAAGGATTTTTTTCTTTTCCTGGGCTTATGGGTAGGATGTGTATTTCAAAGTATGCTTGAACTCCATTGGGACCAAAATCCTTTCAGTGTCTGCATGTCTCGCAGATGATTAAATGTTTAACAATCCAAGGGATTATTATCTTTTAGGCTAAGCATGCATTACCCTATAGAAGGTTTAATATATTGCACAATAGAAATGGCCCTGAGTATTGTCCTGTATTATGTTTCAAGGACCATATCCCATTTCATATCCCCAATTTATCCCTTGACAGGAATAATGATACTAGATACTCTTATCAATTTCTGAAGACTTTCAAAACCGAGGGCAACTCTACAAATTGGTTAGCCAGATAATTCAGGGAAACAAAACTCAATTTTGTCTGAATTATCCAGTTCATTACTCAAGTCATCACTTAATTCTGTTTTGTAGATTTGACAGAGGAGTTCTATAATTCTGGAAAGATACAAAGAGAATAAAAGAAATTCTTCAGAAATCCCATTCATCATATTCTTGGCTGTTAAAATGAACTTTTATTTTTATTTTAAATTATTACCGCTATAGCTTGATGCCGGTTGCTTTCCTTTGCAATTTATTTGAATCTGCACCGTGAATAATAGCTATCAGCAATGGGAGAAGGAATTTAAAGAATCAATAGAGGTGGGGTTTCAAACCAGCTCTGTAGCAACTGTGTGATATTATCTCCTTCCTCTGCTTTGTCCTCTATCATCTTTCTATATACTCTTTCACTTCATACCTTAATTATCTTTTATGACTTTAATTAACATCTCAATGCAAATTATTCACAGATCCACGTATTCTACTCTAGTCTTTTTTCTCATCTCTGGTCCCACGTGGCCAACTGCCTATTGGATATTTTGAAATGAATTTTGCCATAATAATCTACAACTTAAATGAAAAGCTGACTTTTTATCTCAGCCCCTTTTATCTCTCAAGGTCACCACCATCTTCCCTGTCACCAGAGTAAAAATGTTGGTAACATTCTCATATTCTTATTCTTAATCAGCCGTGTATACAATCAGTTGATAAATTGTGCCTTCCTTAACTATGTAACATTTTCTCTATCTATATGGTTAGCACATTATGCTAGTTTTCCCATCATTCTTTTACCTGGACTATGACAGAAGTCCCTTCCTTAAGTTTCTCCCTATTCCAATCCATTCTCCCCTACCCCATAAATTCCAGTGGTTCTCTATTGCTTCTAGCATCAACTATAACGTGTTCTAGTATTTCAAGTTCTGTGCAACTGAACCCCAATCTATCTTCCCAGATTTATTATATGCCATGTTGCAACTACAATGGTCTCCTTCCTGTTCTCATAGCAGAAATACCATTTCTTTTATCCATGCCTTTGTCCAAGCTATAGTAGAGTATATTCCTTCCTCATTTCTACCTCTTAAAATCTCTAGTTTTCCTCAAGTCTCAACTCATTGACCATCTATATGAAATCATTCCTGATTTCTCCAATTAATAAAAGCTGTCCCTCAAAAATGAGACACATGAGGCAGCTAGGTGGTGCAGTAGATAGAGCACCAGCCCTGAATTCAGGAGGACCTGAGTTCAAATCTGGTCTCAGACACTTAACACTTGACCCTTGACAAGTCACTTAACTCCAATTGCCTCAGACAAAAGAGAGAAAGAGAGAGAGAGAGAGACAGACAGACAGACAGACAGACATATGATCTATATGTTTTATGCATACTTATATGTATAGGTCTGGATATATTGTAAACTCCTGGAAAGTAAAGACATTTATTCCTAATGCCTATCATAGTGTTTGGCACATAGATATTTATTCATTCATTCAGTGAATTAAATTAATTTCAATAAGCACTGATTCAATGCCTATTATGTGCAACATATTATAACTATTGAAAAACTAAATATGTCATGATTTAGGTAGAAATAGGAGGTCAAGGAATGGCCAAAGAAGAATCGACAAGAAGTTAATATAATTACAGAAAACCAAACTAAAGCCAAGTTGAGTCTCATCTACATATTAAACAACAAGCAAAAGGTAGAATCCAAGCAGGTGAACTGACATAAGTGTTTCAAAATTTAAAGTTTAAAAAACCAAATATCAGTTTAGGAAAGATCCTTGGCATCCATATAGCCAGCCTGTAGTCCCAAAAGAAATCTCCACTATTATATAACCAATCAATGTTCATCCTGTCTCCAGGAGAATGAAATCAACTATCTACTGAGGCAGTTAATTCTAAATGTCTGGAAATTTGGTTTTGTTTCCATCAAGCCCAGTTGTTCTCTCTGTGGTTTTCATCCAATTCTCCTAATTCTACCCTCTTGGGTTAACTACCTCTCCTTTTTTTTGCCCCAATGACAGTCCTTTAAATGCAGCAATCATATCCACTCTAATTTTCTCCAGACTAAATATATCTTTATTTTCTTGATCTCAATATTATAATAGTACCTAAATCCCAGGATTGTTGTATCAAATGAATTAATATTTGTAAAGATCTTTACAAATCTTAAACTATATAAATAAACTATACAAATGCCAGTTATTATTTTCTTGTTGTTACTACTATTTTTATTCTTATTCTATTGCAAGAATTCAAAATCTTTCACTGTCTTCATTGCCCTTCTCCAGATAGTGTCAAATTATCTGGAAGAGAAAATAACACTCCAGACATCATCTAAAACAGATAACAATATCATTTCTCCCTTCTTGGAAGTCATATATCACTGCATGTCATTTTTAAAACATTAACATTTTTGGCCACCTTGTTATCCTGTTAACTCATATGAGGTTTCCATTGTAAGATCATAGATATGGAACTATAAGAAATTTCATATGCTATCTAGTTCATTCTGTTCATTTTGTACATGAGGAAACTCAAGCCCAAGAAAGTTAAATAATTTTTCAGGGTTTTACAGATATTATCAAGAGTGAGATTTGAACACAGATCCTGTGACTCCAGAGATGGTGTTCTTTCCACTGCCCACTTGCACTTTATAAAGTCTTAAATTAAAAAGCACGGATCATAAAGGTGTGTATATATGCATGCCTTGCTGATGGAGACAAGTACACGAGTAGAGAGAGCAAGAGTTCTCAAGGATGGAAGCTTTTATCATGGGCAGCACTGCCCCTCTCTGGCCTTTGCTAAGTGATTGAGCTCTCAGGCATTTGGGGACATTCATTTGAAGAAGCTGTTTTCTAGGCCCACCATAAATTGCAAGTTTGAAAAAAGTGAAAGCTAGGATAATACTAACTCATGTTTCTATGATGCTTTAAAAGTTGGTGCTTCTCTTGCATAACTCCTGCAAAGGATATAAATAGTACAAGTGTTTTCTGTCCATTTTATAGATTAGGAAACAGCACAAAAAAGTTATATAATTTGTCTATGGTTAAATGTATAGTAAAAATCAGAGGCAGAATTTGAATCAAGCCTCCAAGGTATGAAGTCTACTCATTAAGTATGAATTGAAAGGCAGGGTAATGTAGCAAGAACACTGGCTTTTGTGGCATGGGACCTGGGTTCAAATGCTTATCATTCAACTTGCTTTCTGTGTGACTTCAGGCAACTCACTTTAGCTCTCTGGATCCAGTTTTCTCATATGTGAAATGAAAGGATTGGACTCTGTTATCTCAAAGGTCCTTATAAGGCCTAGATCAATGAACCTATGAGATGATGGTTCCTTCAAAGACCTTATAGAGTCAAGCATTCTTCCCCTAAGTTAGCATTTCTCTGATATACCAAATGCAAATTTCACACAAAGCAACCACAAGTTTGTGACAAAAGCAGCCCAACCAATTGGGCATGTACCCCTGATTTTAAAATTACATAGCTGATCCTTCTTTCCAGAAATCATCTTCAATTTTAGTATGAAACACTTGTCCAAATCTAGTTCCTGTTGACAGTAGAGAGGAGAAGCAATCAGAAGAGTTAAGTTGAAATAAGAAAGATTTCCTGAATCAATAAATGTTTGGTTGAAATCTACTATTGAAATGTAGCATCATTTATCTTCTCACTAAAGGTATATCACAGAGGAGTATTCAGTTACCAACTCTTCATATCTCTTTAATGGGATAGTCAATTCTCTTAGACCTTAGAATTGATTAGATCAATGGAAACCTTTAAAGGCCAGATTAATGTGCTTTAAATTGCTTTGCCTATTCCGTACTAAACTGGAAATATAAAGGATAGGAGGTATCATTTTTGTCAGTATTTTATCAGATACTTGATTATTCTCTTTCCAAAGCTGATAGCAATAAAAGCTTTTTTTTTTTTTTAATGCTCTAACTCCTTCGGATTTCTCAGAGAACATGATTAAGAAGGGTATACTCTGCTAAGATGAAATCAGTACTTTCAGAAATAGAGATCATAATATTCTATCTCTATAAGTCATTGAAAACATAGAGGATATCTAGTCCTTATTTTACAGATAAGGAAACTGAGATATAGGAAGCAAGGCACATGTATAGTAAGTGTCAGAGCTCGAATTTGAACTCAAATCCTAGAGATAAAGATGGATGCAGTAGCTAGAGAGCATTGGACTTAGAAATAGGAAGATCTCCCTTCAAATATTGTTGCAAACACTAGCTGTGTGACCCTAGCTTAATTAAAATCCCTCAGTTTCCTTTTGTGAGAGACTTGGACTTGATGCTTGTTAAAGCTCCTTCCAACTCTAGAGGTGTTATCCTATGTCCTTTGATACCGAGTTCAATATGCCTTCTACTTCTCCACTTTCCAGAGAATGTTGCTCATCAAATTCTTATTTCTTCTACTGTTGATTTTTCCTGAGAAAAAATCAGGGTTAGAAGAGACCAAAGTTTGCAGGAGTCTGACACTTCTCATCACTGTAAATTTTCATTAAATGCAACAAGCCTTTTAAATGCAACAATTAATAGATGCAACTCACTGGGAATACAAAGGAAAAGATGAAAAATCATCCCTGTCAAAGAATTTACATTTCACTCTAAGATTACAATATACATTCCAGGAAGCTGGAACAAGTTAATTTGAAATAAAATCTGATAGGAATGGGGAAAATTCTAAGATGTGGTCCTTTAACCTAGTCTAGGAACAAACTGAACTCTTCTAAAAAAAGTTCCAACACTTCCCTTCTTTCTACTAAGAGATCATCCATCTCCTATGTTTAGACCTATTCATAGGAAAGACCTTCTACTGAATGAAACAATCAAAAGTTATGTAATAATGGCCCAATTAGACCAAGCACTGTGCTAGGTATAGTGGAAGATACAGAAACAAAAATGAAACATTCTATTATTATTATTTGCAGTCATTATTCTATCCTCTACTGTGGTGATCTTGTTCTCAAAACGCAGCCAGGTGATAAAAGTTCAGATCTTTTATTATCTCCAATATAGCCCGGTTAGCTTAGAGGCCTATCTCTCTGCTTGGTTCCAAGAGCTCCCTCCGAATGTCACCAAATCCAAAGGTTTTGTCCTTCAGCCTCTGCCTCTGCTTTCTTCAGCCTCCAGCCAGCTCCACTCTTCATGTCATTCCGGTGAAATCTCCCAAAGTGCTCTGTGTCTGCACCAGAGTGCTCCTCTCCAGTCCAGCTGAACTCTCTTCTGCGACCAGCCAGCCAAGTGGAATATATTCTCTCTTGCCTTGCCTCGGAGAGAGGGCTTCTGGCGTAATTCCGCTGAAATCTGACCGAGAGCCTCTGTCTGTTTCTTTTATCCAAGAGGGATGAATTGTGGGATACGAGAGAGAGGGATGATGGGTTTTCTCCCATAGTGCTCTCTGGCCCAAAGAGCTTTGAGGGAGGTGTGAATTCACGAAGGTACAAAGTTTACTTTATGAATCTGGCAAACTTGTGAACTCCAATGAGTAAAGGTGCAAACACAAGCATTGTACTAATTAGTTCTACTTAGTACCTTGTTTCAGGTTCTGCCCAAAACATCTTCTTGTAAGATTAGATCAACTCTAATTAGTTAGCAGTTTGTAAAGATTCCAACACTCTACTTCTACTCTTGAAACCTGGTCCTTCAATAATCCTCAATATAATCTAAATTTCAGCTGCTCCCCATCCTACTTACTGTCTAAAAATATGCTCACATGTCCCCCAAACTTAAAAAATGACATTTACCTCCTATTATTCTAAAACCTTGTTCCTTTTCCCCAGTCATACTCCAAAACAAGCAATAAAATTGCATTAATTATTTCCACTTTATGTCTATTTCTTAATTATGAAATCCCTGGAGTCTGGCTTTCAGCAATACTGCTCCACTGAAAGAGCTTTCTCAAAGGTTAGAACAAAAACAATCATTAGGTTGAATGACTTTCTCTTCATTTTCATATTTTCTCATCTTTCTCAGATTTTGAACATGTCATCAATCCCTCTCCTCTTAGATATTCTCTACTCCCTGGGTTTTTTACTACAAGGCACTCTCTTGATTGTCTAGTTAAATTTATGATCAGTCCTGGATATTTTTTTGGAAGAACACTAATTTTTTCTTACCTCCTAAATGTAAATAATCATCCTAGCTAAAATGCTTTTCAATTTAAATATTTCATAAACTAGTGTGGTATAAATTACTTGAAGCGAGGGACTATTTTGCATTTTGTCTTCTTATTGACAACACTTAACACAATACCTGGCACATAGAGGTTCTTTATAAATGTTCACTAGTTGAGCTTTGAGTGGATTAGCTGCCATATTGTAATGCTCTTAAGAGAATGAATATACATTCGAAAACATGAAAAAGAAAATTATTTAGACAATGAATTTATGGATTGATTTTGAGGAAAAGACTGATGTACAATGTACATAAATAAAGTGTGCAAAACATAAAAGAAGAGCTGAAAATTATTGATAAAAGTGATGCATTATTATTGCATCATTATCAAGTGATGATAATAGTGAGAAATTGGGAAAAAAGAGAAAGAAAGATATAGAAAGTTAAAGATAAGAGATAAAGAGGTATAGGTAGAAATTGAGATGGAGGCAGAAAGAATAAAAATAGGATGTGATGAATAAAAATAGAATGAGATTGATAGACATAGGAAAAATGATAAAGACATGAACAAAATCATTATCTTGCCATCATTTAGAAAGGGAAGCAGAGATCAAAGGGAAAGGGTCATTAATAAAGAGTATGAAGTACACGACAATTCTCTTTTCTTATTGGAAAGTTATCTTGAGAAGAATGAACAACCTTTCCCCCAAGTAAATGAATCACAGAATAGAATAAAATCTCTTCTGTCACCTACTGATCCAATTAATGGTCTCATATTTTATAATCAATCTTGGGATCATGAAAATTAAAGATAACTAATGAAAATAAAGGACCAGTAAGTAATAGTGCTTTTCACCTTCATCTTCTTAGCAACGGATGTCATTAAAGATTCTGAAATTTTCATTCAATGAAATAGAATGATTAGGGCAATGGTATCTACCTGCTTAAATGGCAGTTTTTCCTAAAGGATGGGAGGACAGGCCTTGTGTTCAGCAAGACCCCTTGTCCTCTAACACATATTTGTTCTGTAACGATGCTTGAGACATTCATCCTTGAAGTGCCACAAGACATCAAAGACCCTAAATGACAGTCCAATGGTCAATTGACATTAGTGGCAGGATCTTGACATGAAAATTTTCCTAGACCAATAAAATCACAAGTTTATTCCAACTAATGGTAATTAGGATGAGCAATGTTTTTTTCTGCTATTTTACAATATGCCATGAATTTGCACTTTAACAATAAGGTAAGAAAGAAGATTAGATTGGTAATTTCACAAGTGTAGATAACTCCTAGATGAGGAAACTCTCTACCAATGCAGATTGGCATCCTTGCTGCAACTATAATCTTAGAGAGTTTACTAGAGCCCCCAAAAATTGTTCTTGGGGTCACATAGATAATCTATATCAGAGAGAATACTTGAAACCAGGATTTCTTGGCTCCGAGACCAGCACTACAAATCTTACACTCCGTTCCCTTTAGGTATGAATGTCTTAATTCAGTCCCTAATAAATAATGGAATTGTCTTCAGTATTCATTTTCAAAATTAAGAAGGTGTCATGAGACACTTGTAAGAACCTTTAAGAATCCTATAGATTAAATCATATTCCCCATATATGCTGTCTCAAAAGTAGGTTATCTTTCCAGAATGTCTTAAGAGTAGTTGAGGGCTATGTTATGAAGAACCTTAAAAGGTAAATGCTATTAATTCATTTTACAGACAATGGCACAGAAGTTCTGAGGAATTGACTCATCAAGAGTCATAAGGTGTTAAGTAAATAAGGAAGTAGTTGAAATCAAATCTGTTCACTTTTCATCTTATATATGCTTTCATTTGCTACCATGTTGCTCCCTGTTGCACAACTAAAAAAAAAAAAAAGCCAGTGACATAAATGGATGCACAAAAAAAGTGAATTAGTACATTATTTTTTTTTCTGTGATTAGGGTCAGATTAATTAACTATTAGTTTCTTTTTTTAATAATTATAACTTTTTTTATTGACAGAACCCATGTCTGGGTAATTTTTTACAACATTATCCCTTGCACTCACTTCTGTTCCAATTTTTCCCCTCCCTCTCTTCACCCCCTCCCCAGATGGCAAGCAGTCCTATACATGTTAAATATGTCACAGTATATCCTAGATACAATATGTGTGCAGAACCGAACAGTTCTCTTGTTGCACAGGGAGAATTGAATTCAGAAGGTAAAAATAACCCAGGAAGAAAAACAAAAATGCAAACAGTTTACATTCATTTCCCAGTGTTCTTTCTTTGTGTGTAGCTGCTTCTGTCCATCATGGATCAATTGAAAACTATTAGTTTCTTACAAATCGAAATACTCTAGTTACAGGAAATAAACTAAAACTTTCTTTGAACCTGAATTCCTTTTTATTTGGCTTATAATCACTGCAGTGGTTTTCCTAATAATTTTGCAATAACCTTAATTTACTTTTTAATTGCCTAAATTGGAGAAATATTAATGATATTTTATACAGACAAAACAATCCAAAATATATTCAATCCCCTCTAGAAATTCATGTTAAAACACATTACAATCACTCCCTGTTGACCAGCTACTTCTGTACTACCTATAACCATGCCCATTATCCTTAAAAAACCTCATTTGATTCCTCCATCCCTGCTACATCTCTTTTATGGCCACACTCTTTGCAAAGGCTGTTTACAATTAATTCCTCTACTTGCTATTTTCTCTTTCTCTTAACTCTTTGAAGTCTTCTTTCTGACTTCGTCATTCAACCAAAACTGTTCTCTCCAGACTCACTAATGGTATCTTAACTCCCAAATCTAATAGCTTTTCCCTCATTCTTCTCTACCTTTTTGCAGCCATCAGCATTACTGGCTATCTTCTTCACCTTAATGCTTTCTTCTCCTTAAGTTGTCTTGATATTTCCTTCTCTTGTTTTTCTTCCCATCTAACCCCTCATTATTCTTTTTTTGGCTCTTCATCAGCATGATGCCCAGTAACAGAGGTTGTCCTTTTGGTCTCTATCCTGGATATTCTTCTGTTCTTCATCTAATCCTATTTCACTTGGTGATTTCATGAGCTCCCAATCAAGAAAAATCCCAATTAAGAAAATCAATCTCAGTTAAGATCCCAGGGCCTCAGTTTCCTCTTATGTAAAATGAAAAGATTGGATTTGGTGAGCTCTTAGGTCCCTTTTAGTTCTAAATCAATGAGCCTGTGAATCATTAAATCTCAGATCTAAAAGAAAACTCAGTGACTATTTATTCCATCCCTATGTGAAAAACCAGCTTATTTTTAAAATAACTTGTAAAAATCATGAAAGTTCATAGATTGATTTTAACAACTAATGTGGAATTTATCTGGGGTAATGTTTTCTTTGATGTTTTTATCCATTCTAGATATCCCAGAGATAGTGATTTATTCATATTTTAAATCCTCAGATGAAGTCTATATAAGGCAAAGAGTATTACAGAGAAGCTGAGTGCTTTGCCTTGGAGTCATAGGTCTACTCAGAAGCAGAACCAATGTTTAAATCAATGGCATTCCCTGAACATTTATGTGTTTGTTTATTTTTTGAGGCTACTGGGATTAAGTGACTTGCCTAAGTTTACACAGCTAGTTGTGTTAGTGTCTAAGGCCAGATTTGAACTCAGATGCTCCTGATTTGGGGGCCTGTACTTTATCCACTGTGCCAACTAGCTGCCCCACTGAACATTTATTTAAATCCACATTTGGCCCATCTCGCCTGTGTGAATATAAAGCTCAGCCATTTCTTAGAAAGACATCAGTGAACCCTTTCCTACATGGAAACACCCTTTTAGATATTAAAAAATAATAATAATTTCCATTGAAAGGAAAAAGGCTTCATAAAAGAACAGGGGCTCAAGCCTTTTAAGGTAAGATTTACCTAGTAAGAAGGAAGATGAGATCAGTTAAATTTAAGAAGCATTGCTAAATATCTACTGTGTATACAAAGGGCTGCTTGGCTCACACTTAGTAAGAACACTTCAAGGTACAGGGACTTGTAAAATAAGAGGATAGGATACATGACATCATAGAAAATAATAATAAGACAAAGGCCTAAGAAGCGAGCAAACAGAGAATGATCTTAGGTCAAAGGGGGAATGGCTGTTACTGATTTCTCAAGGCAGGTTCCTTAGAGCAAGACTTCCTAAGGTTTTTCTACACACAAACCCTTTTTGCCTGAAAATTTTTTGCATGACCCTGGATATAGATGTATTTGAAATAAGTGTGCAAATTCAAAATATACTGCTAAGAAATCATAGTTTTGCAAACCTCACATTCAGTTATAAGATCCCATCTGGTGTTAGTTTAATAAGCTGGGCTTACAGAATGGGGGGAAATTTCTTTGGAGAGAGGCAGCAAAGTATGTGCTCTAAGCATTAAGACCGTCATGAGCTAAGGTACCAAAAAAAAAAAAAACGGAAAGAAAATAGAACTTCACAAAAGGCAGTTGTAATATTCTCTCTAAAATGTAATATTAAGGTTTTCTTGGGGTCACTGGAAGCAGCCTTCATTTCAGTTCTGTAATCACCAAAAGTGCAGCCAGGGATTAAGGTCCAAATCCTTTATTGTCTCTTTCAAAGTCTTGTCTCCTCCACTTGGGGCTCGGCTAGTTTTCTGGAGGCCTATCTCTCTCCTTGGTTCGAGAACTTGAGCTCCTGCCTGCCTTCTCTGGCTTCTAAATCTCCCCAACTTCCAAGGGTTTGTATTTCAGCCTCCAGCCACAACAAAGGTGAGATGGAATGAATCTGTCTCAGCTTCTAAGAGCTTCTAGTGTGCTTGTCCTTCTGGCTGTGAGAGCTTCTTGCTTATATGCCCCACATTGAGTATACACCAATTATTGTATCACTAGGAAACCATTATTTGTTGTAGGACTAAATCATTGCTAAACTAGATTTAGCCATTGTCTCCTCAATTCCACTTAGTATCTTGTTTCAGGTTCTGGCCCATAATAGGCAGTCTCAACAGAAAAGATGGAATCACAGAGGCAGAATTAGCATCATGTGCTCAAAGTCTTAAGTAAGAGAAGTTCAGCCTGACTGCAGGAGAGTGAACATGCAAAGGAGTGCAAAATACTTAGAATGGACAGGGTGAGTTCAGATTGGTAAATGCCATTAGGTAGTACCCAAAACCACTGGATCTGGCTCTAGAATCAAATTACTTAGAAGCTGTGTGACTTTAAGCAAAGTTTGGTCTCCCTGAATCTATTTCCTTACAAAGTGTTTGTATATCGAATATGATGCTCTATTAAAGGAATTATGTAACAAAAAAAAATCCAATTGCTCAGAGCAAAAATGTTGACTGGCATTTTGACATAAACTGTAAATTGAGATTGAATCTTTCCCTTAGAGAGCTCAATTTTTATGTTTTTTCCATAATATTTGTGCTAATAGAAAGAAACCCTCATTTCTTCTTATGAAATTTGAAATTCCTTCAGATGACTAAATATTTGCTTATAAGAACACACATCATATTTGAGAAAAGAATGAACCTTTTTTGAGGACAGAGAAGCTTTATCTCTCTATACTCAGTGACTAGTATATAGCATATTGCATAGAGTAAGCACTTCATATATGCACATTTAACTGAACAAAAAGATGGAGTTTGGATCATGGCTCTAGAGATAAAAAAGAATTTAGAGATAATTTAGTTCAACTCCTTCATTTTGTAGCTGGGTAAACTCAAAATGTGTGTGATAGAAGTCACTCTACAAACAATAATGTAGGACATTACAAGAGGCAATTTAGCATGTTCCAGACTTGAAGAATACTTTAAAAATAGAGAAATTGTTAAAATGAGAAAAATAACTTGAAAAGAAAAAACAAAGCCTGGACTCCCTCTAATCTTTCACACTATTACAATAAAAGAGAATTGTGTCCATTTTTACAGGTATAATTTACTATAATGAGAAATTCAAAAGATATTTTTTTTAAAAATGTGATTTGCTTTAATTTTTCTGAAGATGATCTGTTATTCTATAAGATAATTTCTATTCGTATACTAGAAAGTACTACCTCTGTGACTATGTGGAAGTCACTTAACCTCTTAGCATCCTAAAACTATAAATTACAGAAAACTCAAGAATCTAAGTTAAAAAATTTCTAGACTGAGTTTTCTATATTAAAAAAGTTACAATTTTTATCATTTTTAAAATAACATTTAACTTTTCCATGTACTAACCCTTTGGAGATTAATAGGTCAAAATGAGAATGTATGAGAGGCAGTGGAAGATGTGATGTGGTTTGAGAAGAGTATAGGATTCACAGTCTTTCTCATCCAATTAATTAATGAGGAGTCTTAGGTAAGCTGTAGAAAGTCTCTTGACCTGTTTCCTCTTCTCTAAAATAAGAAAGTTGGCCCAAATGCCTTCAAAGATCACTTTGAGCTTAACATTTCTGATCCATGTTTTGGGTGCTGCTCCATACATTCATAGAATGAAATTAACTGGAGAATTTTCCAGGTTTACAGTTACAGAAACTAATTTTAAGTTTTTGTCCTGCCATTAATTACTTCAGTCTCTCTGGGATTCACTAAGCACTTCATCTATGAAATAAGAGAACTGAAGTCAATACCTCTAAAGTTCTTTTTCTAAATCTGTGTTGTGCTCATTACAATTTAGAAGCAGTGTATGGCTGGGAAGTCAGCTTTGAAACAAACTAGACTCTCCATCTCTATGGTCTCTGCTTCAGTTCTGATATTTGCACCTTAGATGAGTTCTCACATTGAGTTGTCTTTGATTCATGTAATGCTTCAAAAACAATTGACAAATAATCTATTTTCATACTACTCCTGAATTTTAAAAGTGATTCATGTTGCTTGGTGAACCCAACTAGGACTAGAGAGTGGTCCATGGTAGATTTCAATAATCTATAAAAAGAAAAGCTATTTTTTTCCACTTTTGCTTTTATGTCTAGTACCCATCATTGTGTTTTTTTTTTTTACATAAAATGAATCTTTTAGAGCAGATGTTTTTTTAATTTGGTGTCCATGAGTTAGTTTTTAAAATTTTATGATGGTATTTTAATTATCTCCCTTTGTGATTTTAACATAGTGCCTGACACATAGGAAGTAGGTAGAAATGTTTGGTGGTTGGCTAGTTTTATGTATTTAAAAATATTATTCCATTGTGAACTTATCCTACCATTTTGGAGAACAATCTGGAATTGTCCCAAAAGAGTTCTCAAACTACCTTTGATCCAGCAATACCACTACTTGGTCTTTTTCCAAAGATGATTGAAGAAAAGGAAAAAAAAAAAACAACTATGTTTTAAAATGTTAATGGCAGCTCTCTTTATGATGGCAAAGAAGTGGAAATTGCTGGGATGCAACTGAACAAATTGTGGTATATGGTTGTGATGGAATACTACTATGTTATAAGAAATGATAAGCTCAGCAATTACAGAAAAAAATGGAAAGACTTGCACACAAAAAATGAAAAGTGAATTGAGCAGAATATTGTATACAGTAATAACAATATTGTTTTAAGAATGACTGTAAACAAATAAGTCATTTTGACTATTACAAATAGCCAAATTAACTATAAAGGACATAGGAAAAAGATATCTGCATTCAGAGAAAGAATTGATAAATACAAGTATATATAGAATACATATATATGTCTTCTTGCATTTAATGGTGGCCATCTCTAGGGCAGAAGTAGAGAGGAGGGGGAAGAAAGAAAAGATTGACATGATAACTATATTTAAAGGAAATAGCAAGTTGCATATAATAAATTTGCCATTTCATGTTTAACCATATTTTAATTATACTATTCTGTAGAAATTATTTCATAATTTAAAAATAAATGAATGAGTGAAACATTATTCCAAAAAGGGGTTCAAATGTTTTGCCAAACTTTCAAAGGCTTCTATGGCACCAAAAAGTCAAACTCCCTTGTTCCAGGGAATATTTATGGGATGGACAAGAGTGGTGGAAAATGAGTCAACCTGAAAGAAGTACAAACAGTAATGAGAAAATGGTCTACTTGTACCTCATAATATACACCATTTTCTTCTCTATACCCAATATTTTGTTTCCCTTTCCATAACTTTGCATAAAGCTATGGCTGAAATGTGCTTTCAAAGTCCTTACAAACTGATCTAACTGTTCTGGAGAGCAGTTTGGAACTATGCCCAAAGGACTACAAAATTGTGCATACTCTTTGATCCAACAGTCTCATTATTGGATCTATATCCCAAAGAGATCATAGAAGATGGAAAAGGACACACATGTTCAAATTGTTTGTAGCAGCTCTTTTTGTACTGGCAAGAAACTGGAAACTAAATGGATGCCCATAAGTTGGAGAATGATTGAATAAGTTATGGTATATGAATGTTATAGAATATTATTTTTATAAGAAATTATCAACAGGATGATTTCAGAAAGACATGGAGAGACTTCCATGAACTGATGCTAAGTGAAATGAGCAGAACCAGGAAAACATTGTACATAGCAACATAATTATTGTACATGATCAATGTGATGGACTTAGATCTTTTCAACAATGAGGTGATTCAAGGTGATGTCAACAGACTTGTAATACAAAGTGTGAAGACTGAGTTAGCACCCTGGATACTTTAGAATCAGCTAGAGTCAGGATAAGCAAAAGTCCTTGGTCTTTATTCTTGGTCTTTAGGGGTTGAAGTGGAGGGAATGGACACAGGATCTCTATGACCTTCCTTTTCCACCTCCACTGGCCAAGTGACTTTGGCTTGTCTTACTCCACCCCCTGATCCTTCCCACAATTGTCTATATACACCAAAAAATTGAATCAGCACAGAATAGTGGGAAGGACCATTTTCCAAGTATATGCTAATAAAGTATTGTCCAATTGGTCGTTAGCCTTAAGTGCTCAGTTGTCCGACCTCAGTGCATCAACTCAAGAATTTCAGCCCTTTATTATAAAGTGCCATTCATATCCAGAGAGATAATTGTAAAGATCAAATTTTAAAGCATAGTATTTTCATCTTTTCTTATTGTTGTTTGTTGGCTTTTTTCTCTCTTATGTTTTTTGATCTGTTTTTTCTTATACAGTATGATGAATATAAAAATGTTTAGAGGAATTGCCCATGTATGACCTATATTAGATTACTTGCTGTCTTGTGGAGAGAGAAGAAAAATTCCAAATTTCAAAAAATTTGGGACACAGGTTTTGCAAAGGTGAATGTTCAAAACTATCTTTGCATATATTTGAAAAAATAAAATACTATAAAAAGTCCTTCATAAATTTGCCTTACTTCCCTCCCAGCAATCTACAATTTAGCCAAAATAATTTTCTTTTTTTTCTAACAATTGACTGCCCATCTTCCATCTCTGAACTTTTGTCACACAAACCTGGAACACATAACCTCCTCATGTCCAATTCTTTAAATCCCTTATTATCTACAAAATTCTGCTCAAATATCATCTTCTACATGAAACATTGCCTGCTAGTAATCTTCACCCAACATCTATAATGTAACTTGTATTTAATTTTTACTTTGTTATGAATATTATGTCTTATTTTCCAGAAGAGGCTTAAGCTCATTAACAAAAGGTACTGCTTCATATCATCTTTGTATCCTCAGCATCTTAGATAGTCTCTGGTCCATAAAAGGCACTTAATAAATGCTTATTGATTAACTGGTTAGAACCCCAAGCTTCCAAACACAAATCACTTTACTCATCAGTTATCACAAAAGGAAAATGAACTTGAGGTTGCTATTAAGTTAGACCTTCTGAACTCATATTGTTCTCATCAGTCAGACACATTATAGCTTGACACTGGCATTGTGATGTTATTTTGGTCCTCTTAGAGTATTAAGGACAATAATAACCAGGGCAACAAAGGCCTGAGGTGAGAAAAGCACCTTCCAGGCAGAGATGACAGTCTGTCAAAAGCTCTCGAGGATGGAGACAAAATTTTGTGTATTAGAAGGAAAGAAAAAATGGAGTGAATCATTTGAGTGAATCAATAGATCTTGAGGGTGGAAAAAAAAGAAATTAGATTCAGATAGTGAAAGATTTTTAAAATTTAAAAAAAGATCTTGTGTCTTATTCTAGGGGTTATAGGAAATAAAGGAAGCTCCTCAACAATAGTGCTATGATAGAGACATCAGTATAGAAGACATGTGGGGAATAGCCTGGAGTCAGGGAGGCTAGGTAGTAAGTTATTAGAGTAATCCGGAAAGATGAAAGTGCCTGAATTAGGGAGGACAGTGCTCATGAGAGTGAAGAGAAAGAGATATATGAAAGTCATGCTGTAAAGAATCGATTAGACCTGGCAACTGATTGGATATAACCCAATAGGAATCAGGAAAGGCAGAGATAATTTGAAAACTTCTGGTAGCGTTCACATATCCTTTGATGCTAATTACCACCCCCCCCTAATATTTCTGCTTCCACTTTAATCATTTAGGCAGTGTAGAAAGAATATAAATTTCTACTGTTAAAATATTAATGGGTTCACCTACTCACCTGCCTGACAGAGGCCATTATTTCATCATTTTCTTTTAATGTTGCTCACCAAAAAGTGAGTTCCAAAAAAGTCATTATGCTAAGGAGATCTTATAAGAAAATAAGTGGTTTCCTGGTGTCTAGGCTTTCATTTAGAAATATAATTATCTCAACTTAAGTTGATTATCTTCAAAGTTTCTGACATTAACTCTTTTGGAGGAACTTTGGTGTTGTTTGGTACCTTCCCTGTTCATTGCCTGAAAGAATTATACACCATAAGAAGCTTATCCCACAGTCAGTGAAACTCATTCTTCTTGTGTGACCTTTATCGGATATTAATGACTACTGTCAAGAGTACTGGAGCAAAGTTGGAATATGCTCAAACCAAATTGTATGCAAAACCATGCTCTTTTGGAAAACTTGATTTACTCAACTGCATCATTTCAGGAAGTACTTTCTTCATCATCTCTCTTTAACTGGATTCAATGTGAAACCAGTGTTAGCAGTTGTGGAATGATAATTAAATTGCTCTTCCTGTAAATCTGAAAGAAGTAGGGTGGTAGTAGTTGACTCAACTTGGAGGCAGGAAGACTTGGATTCAAATTTCACTTCTCATGACCTGGAGCAAAGCATGTAGCTTTTTTCAGTCACGATTTACTTATCCATAAAAATGAAGAATTTTGACCCAATGCCCTCAAATTTTTCTCCCAGCTCTAAATCTATGATCATCTGACCTCATTTATGGAGGTTTTCCATAAATTCATCATTGAGAAGAGGTCAGAGAGACTGAAAATCTTGCCTTGGAGAAAGTCAATCCACATAAACTGGGATATCTAAATGGATATGTTAAAACATAAATGAAAATCAAACTTTGACTTTAGTTTACATTAGAACTTCTACTAAAGTCCTTTGGGATTTCATGATGGTCTATTGGTGACTCTTAGTACTTGAATTTAGGTCAATGGAGAAGAAACTCTAGCCTAGTGAGGCTACAGAATATTCAGGATGGTTCCCAGAATGATACCATGAAGCTGTTCTCTGAAGACTAGATTAACTAATGTATTAGTGCTCCTCACTAGGAGGTAATATATCCTTTGCCGGCCATAATAATTCTCAAAGATAGGCAACTAAGATCTCATGGGAGTTTAAAAGCTCATTAGGAGTTCTCACACTGTGAAGATTACTGATACTTGAAACAAGTATTGAATGAGTAATGAGCAGGTTCCTCCTTATTCATTCATTTGATCTGTAAACCTGGTCTCTCATAATCTGAGAAAACAAAACTCAGGACATCAAATCAATGAGAGGTTTTTCTCTTACTCTTTACTTTGATGTTTGACAGATCTGTGATCTCATAGTTTGGGGTAATTTTCCCAAGGAAACAATCATTCTATGACTGCTCTTCCATTCCAAGCTTTTTCTAGGCCATCCCAGAAACCCTTCACAGGGGTTCCATTCAGTATACTGAAACCTTCTTCTAAGGTAGGAGATCTTCACCTGGGATCCATGAACTTTTGTTAACTGGTTTTAATGCAATTGGTTTCATTGCAATCTTATCATTTTTTTTTCTAATTCATTTCAGCATGTTATTTCAATAAGAGGTCCAAAGATTTCATCAGATTGTGTGCCACAAAAGTTGGTCCATCTCTCTCTGTCTCTGTGTTTCTCTGTGTCTCTCTCTGTCTCTCTCTTTCTTTCTCTCTCTCTCTCTCTCTCTCTCTCTCACACACACACACACACACACACACACACAAACACACTCACACATTCTATTCTACTATTCTAGGTTTGTTGTCATGGCTTGGAAAGCACTAGAACACACGGGCTGATCTTTAGTTTTCCTTTATTCTTGCCATGCAACTGGCCCATTTCCTTTTCTTGTCCTACACATTTCCGACACTATCTCTCCTGTGCATGTCTTGGTCAGTGATGGATTTACAGCTTGCGTGTCCATGCGCTTTCACATTTCTCCCCGATGACCTTTAACTTCACTGTAAAGATCTCAGTATTCCATGACTTTGAACCACTTAGCATCATGAACTAACTTCACAAAAGGCCTAAGCTACCATTACCTCTTTCCTGATCTTTTGCATGGAGGCTATAATTTGAGATTTTCCTATTCTAAGTTATATTTCCCTCATTAATGGCTTTCTATTTAAAATTCATAAGCCATATATTATATGGCTAACTATATGGTGTTATGCTAATGTGGTGCACTTGGCAATAATAATGATAACTGGCATTTATATAGCACTGTGAATTCTGCAAATCCCTTTATATACAATATCTCATTTGAGTATCAAATCAATCCTCTAAGGTAGGTACAATGTGGTTGACTACCCCCATTTCTGACATGAGGAAACTGAATTAACAAAGTAATGGAGTTTATTGAACATCTTACAACAAATGTCAGAAATGAGAGAAAATAAAGTGATATGATGTTAGCTATTTGAAGAAATACTTGTCTTTGTATCCTTAATGCTTTAACCCATGCTTGGTACATAATAGGGACTTAAGAAAATGCTTGTTCATCTAGGTGGTGAAGTATGAAGAACATTGAGAAAAGAGTCAGGAAGAACTGTATTCAAAAACTGTCTTAGATATTTACTAGCTGCATGACCCCGGGCAGGTCATTTACTATCTGTCTGCCTCAGTTTCCTCAATCATAAAATGAGAATAATAATTGTGTTTACCTCCCAGGATTGTTAATGAAGGGAAAAATATATCATTTGTAATGCCTTTTGCAAATCTTAATGCATTAAGAAAATGCTATGATTAACTTAAATTTTTAAAGCCTGTTACTGAGATTAAAAAGCTGTTTTAATGAATAAAATTATTTTTAAATGACTTGATTAAGTAGTGGTAGTGACAAGACCATGGGGTCATGAAATAGGGATCCTGATTCTTTGGTTGAATTCTAGGAATTGTGGGTTCAAGTTTATTTCTCACTTTCTTCAGGTATAAAATGAGAAAGTTGGACTATCCAGGAGGGCATAGCGTGAGTAAAAAAAATATTAATGATCTTCTAGGCCAAACACCTCATTTTCTCATTAAGTAAACTGAGAAAATGTTTTCCTGAACTTATGGAAGTTGTGAGCAGCAAATTAGAAGCCAGGTGCGTTACTGTAGAGCCATGATTCATTCCACCACATCACAATGATCATTCAGACTTCCCTAGCTCTAGTTCCCATGTTGGACTAGAAAATATTCCTTTACCCACCAAATATTTTAAAAATCAAAGTTACATTAAAAACACTATAGATCCAGATGCCAAAACAAGGCACAGCTGGTCATTTGTAAATCTTGCTTCATAGATTTTCAATGAGATTCAAAACCTCCATCTCAGAGCTCTCACCTAAGGAGGCATATGTGCATATTTAAAAGAGAACTACTTATAATTCAGAGGAGAAAGTAAGCCTTCCATTTTTAATTGTGCATGACTCTAGTGTGTATGACTGGTAGGCGTATGAATTTTTATTTGTAAATTTATGTTCTCTGATAGCAAAATGAAAAGGCACTGCGAAAAATTATGAAGAAAGGAGTTGATGTTTCTGTATAAAAATGACTCATAATAGATCCACATGTTTGTTTACAAGGTACCTTCATTTCAGGAGACTTGTGCTAAATAAAGTCACTGGCCTGATTTTAATTGAGAAAAAAATAAATCCAAAGAGGTAAAAGCAGCAAATCTGAGGTCACAAAGAAGTGGATAATTAAGGAGACATGAACAATAAAAAGTCATTGAATGTTGAACAGCTGGATTCAAATTTAAATTGTGGGAAAGTGACTTGTCTCTTTCTCAATACCCTCATCTGGAAAGTGAAGAGATGAGTTCTGTTCCACTTTTGAACCTAAGATCTAAGATGTTGTCTTTTCTCATCTCTGAAGCTCACTTTTCCCTCCTATATGATGGGAATATTGGATTTGATGACCTCCATGTTCTCTTTCATCTCTAAGTCTATAATATATGGCATTGAGTAAAGCCTATATTATCTCTGGATGTCAGTCTCCTCATCTGCAAAGTGAAAGGATTGGCCCAGTTGACTTCAAAATCCCCTTCCTTTTGGAAATGTTTGATGAATAATATAAGCCAAGTCACTTTTCTTCTCTGGTCTTCAGTCTTCTTTTCTGAGAGTTAAGCTGAATGGTCTCTAATTTCCCTGTTCAAGTCAAGGATTCTGAAAGGTTGAGTTACTTAAGGAAAATTAAAGTGAATCAGCCTAAAACAACCAAAAAAAAAAAAAAACTCACATATGTGTTCATGATTTGATTGAATATATTCTCTAGGATTTCATCTAGACCATAATGTATAATTTCAGGGAAGTCATCTGGAATCATTAGAAGTACAAAGATTGCAGACAATTTCTGAACAAGTGTAGAAATGGCTTCATGCTTGCTAATTAAAATGTCAGAAAGTCTTAATAGCTAAAATCTGAATTTACATGCATTTTTATTTATCATTTCACACATTATTTTTATAAAAGAATAATGAGATTATTCAGTCCCCTTTGGTGTCAGTAATATGAGCTGATGCTTTGGGGTAGGATGGTATAGATGTCCCCAGCATCTGACAGGGCTCTCCAGATAGTTGTTGCTTCCAAGGTAAATTCAGTGACGAAGCAGTGCAGGATGTCTGTTGCCACTTAGCATGAAATTCCCCAGGGAAAGGCTTTGGCTTTGGAACCTCCAGAGAACCAACTTCTAATCCCACCTCAAAATCTGATGCAACTATTTAAACCATGCTAAGCCTGTGTCCCTTCTCTTTAAAATGTTAATTATAGTATCCTAGATTTGGAGTTAGATGGGATCTTGAAGACTTTATTATTCAAACCCCAATTTAAAATGTGAATTTCATTATCATTAGAACTCCATGGACCAGTGCTGCCCACAACCTGTGCCTACCTTGTAAGTATAGGGAGATGAATTATCCATAGTTTCACATCTCATCAAGTGTCAAAATTAAGGCTTAAATCTTTTCTTCCTCAGTTCAAGCCCCATAACATTAATTCTACAACTCCATGGAAACTCTACTCTCAGTATTACTTTGAACAAATTACTTATAGAAGGAAGCTGATCTAAAGCTAATACACATGGAAGCTTCTATAAAAAGAAAAAGAAAAATGTCTATATACCGACAATTTTAAAATTAATCATTTTTTTATTTTAAAAATTTCCCTTCCAAGCCTCCTCCTTCCCTACCTATAGAGTAAGTGAGAAAAATAAAGCCCATTGCAAATATGGAGAGTCTTTTAAAACATGTTCCTTTGTTGGACATATCCCTCTCCACTGAGTAGCCAAGGGGTCCAGGACAACCAAGAGGGTACATTTAGTCCATATGAGGAAGAGTTGAAAGAATTGGAGATGTTGACCCAGAGAAGACTCGAGAGAGCCATGATCACTTTCTCCACATATTTGAATGATTTTCAAAAGAAAGAAGAAATAGACTATTCTACTTGGGCCCAGAAGATAGATCTAGAAATAATAGGCACAAGTTACAAAGAGACAGATTTTGGATAATTGTAAAGATAAGCTTTTTATTGCTTTGTGCTAAGAAAAGTTAAAACAAGGTTGCTTGTGGATCAAGTGGATAGTGAGCCATCTTTTTATGAAAGTCTTTATAGAAAACGTTTCATGACCAATTTGGGAGGATTTTGTAGGGTGATATTCAATCAGTATGTTTAAGATCAGTTAGTCTCTGGGGAACTTTCCAGGTTTGAGATTGTCACACACACACACACACACACACACATCATAGCCATCTATATTCCACAGAAACAATTGAATGATTGAATGAAGAATTACCTGTATGGATCTTTTGTTTCAATAATCAACACAATTCAGAGTCAATCAGAATCAGTCCAAAGAAAGAGTGCAAATAATTAAATCAGCTGAAAACTCATTGATTTAATCACCATGTAGGTAATCAAGAAAATATACACATTAATCTGCAACAATAAAGAGAGTTTCTTTCTCCTTGCCAACAAAATCACAGGTCCAATCTAAAAATAAATAGGTATTTAATTAAGTAAGTAGATGGATAAATGTACAATCAGATTGAGAAAGACTTCAAGAGGCAGAAAAGGTTAAAGATGTTGGGGTAGAATTCATAAGAACTGTTTTTGGGTTCCAATTCCATTTAACAACTATATCACCTGAGGTAACAACTTCTCTCAGACTTGGTTTTTTTATCCATATAAGGAGAGTTGGGATGGGAGAAGAATAACCACACTTCCTACTTATGAGGTTGTTAAGGTATGTACTTTATATATTGTAAAGCACTAAAAGAAAGAAATGAATGTCAATAAATCATTAAAAGATACTTAGAGTATTTCAGTAGAGGACACACAAGCAGGGAAACAAGCTATAGTGTTAACTTTAATATATACTTAAAAACAAAACAAAACTATCCCATGATAGACTTTCATGGTGTCTTATGCAACTCTGTTTTTTTTTTTCCTGTTCTTTAAGGGGATTTTCATGTTTGTTGATGTTTATCAAATTCATAACAAAGAAAACTTACAAAACAATATTGAAAACTATTATTTAGAACTCAACTTCTTAAACTGAGTGGTGACTTATAATTGAATGGGCGTGTCATGAAATTATGCTTTATTATCATCAGTGAACGTTTGATCTCTATGCCTATTTTACATACCCATGTACCTGGTATCACATAAAAATTTCTCAAGTGAAATAGGGAAGTGGAACAAGTTTAAGAATCCCTGACATAGAAAATGCAAAGGTAGTATGGCTTTTATTCAATGGGTATGATCATATAACCCTTTATATTAGCATTATAAGGATCTCAAAGGTACTCTGGTTCAAACTTATCACTTTACAGAGATGTAAACTGAAGCCCAGAACATGAATTGAAGACAATCCTTTGGCAACAAGCTCAGTTCACTAGATAGTACAGAGATATTTTAGCTTATAGAATTGAATCATATGCCTAACTTCACACAGGTATATAAGTGAGAGTTTCCAGATCCAATCCAGTGCTTCTGGCTATTAAAGGAAATGAATCATTTATCCAAAGCATAGATACTAATTTTCTTCATATTCATTTTCTCTTCTGCTTTTCTTCTTAGGCAACTGATAAAGACACTGGTAATTATAGCGCCATGGCATACAGACTTATCATACCTCCAATTAAAGAGGGAAAAGAAGGATTTGTTGTGGAAACATATACAGGTCTAATAAAAACTGCCATGCTGTTCAAAAACATGAGAAGGTCCTATTTCAAGTTCCAGGTCGTTGCAACAGATGATTATGGAAAGGGGTTAAGTGGCAAAGCCAACGTCCTGGTAAGTGGATAAGAATTTGGAAAAAGTTTTGGGAGAGAAGGGAGTGAATGTGACAATGAAGGTAAGAAGGATATACCATGGAAAATATTATTGGGAATTTCTCAGTTCCAACAAGAGATCAAGGATATTGCAAAAATTCTTTAGATATCCTAAAAGTGATTCTGTCTTCCATCATGAGCTTCATTAGTAAGGTACTATAGAACTTGAAAAGCTGTGCTTGGAACCATTTTGATAACACAATCTAGTTTGTTTTCTTTTAATATGTCTTTGTTCTTTTGGAGAATTTGTCTCCATTTTTCATTTCCTTTTATGAGGCAGTTTATGTTTTAAAATTTAATTTGCTAATGAGATAAAATGAAAATGGACATCTCTATAGTTGGGCAGCAGAAATTAAAACAATGGGAATCACTCCTATTCTCCATTAAGCCAATGAATCTGTCATATTACTGATGTCAGAGTTCCTTCCAAGTATTGAGATCAACCACCTACTCAGAGTTCCTGACTTGAAGAAGTGACTATATTATTTTATTAGTAGGCATGTTATAATTATCAGTAAATCAAGGTTCAAGGATAAAAAAAATAAGACAATGGAATATGTTAGGAATGGTAGGAAGCCCAGTTTGGCTCAAAAATAGAAAATATGAAGGAGAGTAATAAATGGTAAGCCTGGAAAGCTTGTATGACACAGACTGTGAAGCACTTAAAAAACTCAGAGTGGAAATTAAAAATACCTAGAATATTGATGCAGAGCATTTCTGTTCCATGAGACAAAGAAAATGCTATAGAATTAAAATATTATTTAAAAGAAAAAATGTAATAGGACTTTTTGTATCAATTGGCATGCCTAGTCACTTAACTCAAAATAAGTCTGATTTGGTTTATGCATTTGTAAAAATGGAAGTAATAATGGCACCTACCTCCTATTGTTGAAGATAAAATTTGATATTTTTCAAGCACTTTGAAGACATAAACTACTGCATAAATGCTATTATCTTTCCTATTTGTTTCCTTTTTATATTAATATATGTTTATGGAATAAAATGAGCATTTCCATAACATAATGTTAAAACACTGCATACATTCTAGTTATTATTATAATTTTTGCTGTAATAAATGAGGAAACTTAATTAGTTGTTTCAACCATGATCAGTTATTCCATAAATTACTCTTTTTAGCTTCTCTGAGAATTGATTTCCTTAAGTATCAAACAGTGATAATAAAGTATGTAATGATATACCTACTTCAAAGGGTTATTTTGAGAATGAACTGGAAAATTGTGTGGAAATAACTTTACAAACTTTGGAGCAATATGTGTCTGTGTCTGTTGTTATACATGTAAAGATCCTCGATCCAACTTGTTTCATAGGAAATTGATAAAGGATGACTGAATGAATGAATCAAAAGCAAATGGAGGGGTATCTAGGTGGTTCAGTGACAGAGCACCAGCCCTGAAGTCAGAAAGACCTGAGTTCAAATCTTAACACTTCCTAATTGTGTGACACTGGGCAAGTCACTTAACCCCAATTGCCCAGCCAAAAAAAAAAAAAAAAAGAAAGAAAGAAAGAAAGAAAGAAAGAAAAAGCAAATGAAGAAGAAATATCAGTATTACAATTATGCATATAAATACCCTTAGCTCTACATACACATTGCTCCAATAGAAATGGACAAATAGAATGATTATTTTTGGTGCAGTAGACAAGGTCATAATGACTTGAAAAGTAGGATTCATGACATAGATTTAGGATCTTCATGAATTTGTTATAATGTTGTCATTGCTATTCTTGTTAGAAAAGTTCCACAAGGTCACAATTCTTTGGTAAATTCAGCAAAAGTCACCTCAGCAGTTATGAATGAAATATTTTAAAGGTGCGAAATCCAAGCAAAATTAAATACTGATATGAGGATTAGATAGGAAATAGGCCACAAAACAGATATGAAGTTTCTATGCTGTATTTTCATACCAAGAAAATGTTGCAGGAGAATAAAATTATATCCTCAACCTCTGGAAAATTGATTGGCAAAGAATCTTAAACTCAATTTTAAGGAATCGTAATGTGATTCACAGGGCTCAGTCATGCCGACAACATCAATTACAGCAGTTTCTGATTGAATCAGTTGCCTCAACCATGACCAGCTATTCCAATCATTAAGAATCCCAGGTCAGAGCAGTGATTTGGAAATTGAAACTTTGATCAGTGATCAACCTACAAAAAGTTAATTTTAGCAAGTGTGCGGGCACATTCTCCAAGCCTTTAGTGTAGCAGATCAATCAATACATGCCGATACACATGTTCTGTATATGTTTGACTCAGAGCTATAATGCAAATGCCTTCTGAAAGCAAAATGCCCTGTAAATCTTGGAAATTCGATCAGCACCACCAAAATGGACAGCCTCCATTTAAAGTTCCCTCATTTATTTTCTCATTTGCTTATTTAAAGTTTTTTATATTTAGGATGAATTTAATTACTGCAAGGAAATGGACTGATATTTTTCAAAAGGGAGCTGTAAACAATAAGATAGTTCCATGTAGAAGACTCACACAAAAAGACATGCTAAAAATGTAACAGATGGGAAAGGGAGACAGGTTATATTTTATTGTAACTTCTGACATTTCTCATTCTCATTCTAGACTATGCATAACTTCCCATATGATGGAAAGGAAAAGAAAATAACATTTCATGCAGTCATTAAAACCATTTACACAATTGACAATTATCTGTTAATTCAGTGTCTTGGTTGTAAGAGCTTAATATTGGGGGAAAACTATCATAGGAGGCAGAGAACTTGATTTTGAATGTCAGCTCAGTGACTGACTGCTCCCTGTGTAGGCCAGGCAGTCATTTTGCTTTTCTGGGTCTGTTTCCTCTTCTCTAAATTGAAGGGGTTACACCAAGTTCCTTTCTTGAACTAAACTGCCAAGCATTTCAACTCTACTGAGGAAAGCACAACTTCATTGGGTTAGCCATGTGGTTCAAATGCCAAATGTATGCTTGCCGAAAAGATTATTTTATGAAGAATTCACACTTGGCAAACACTCATAAGGTGCTCAGAAATGACAATAAAAGGACACTCTCAAGGTCTCTCTTAAGAACTTCAGAATCAATTGCATGACATGGGAGACAATGGCAGAGGATCATCCAGCATGGGACGCCCTCATCAGAAAAGGTGCTGTACTGTATGAGCAAAGCAGAATTTAGCTCAGAAGAATATAAGATGAGCAAAATTGAAAAGTCTACTCCAAATAGGGGTTTCTCCCACTCTTTCCCCCTCAGGTCTTTTGGTTTAAGGTCACCCAGAAATAAGCTCTGACCGTGTTAATTTCAAGTCTTTGAAAGATAGGAAAGTCAGTAATCACAATTAAAAGCAAATATTTGAATCAACAAGTCTTTAAAATGCTCACATTTCTGGCCATTGTCACTTAACAAGGGAGGGAACCCAAGGTTTTAAGTGAAGCCTTCTAATCCAGGCACCAAGAGAATTGTATGCTTATCATAGGGACTATTTGTGTCCCACTGTGGCAGAATCTTCTGAGCTCATAGTGGTCTGATCAGCCACAGTTGGACATACTGTAACTCTATTCTAATGTAGTGATGTCATTTTGGTCCTCTTCCAGAACAAAGAACAATAACCCCAACCCAAAATGAGGGGGTTGGATAGATGACCTGAAACATCCATTTCACTTTAAGCTCCTAGGGGTTTCTATTTGATTTGTGAAATCCTCAGGGTCTTCAAACTTGATCCAATAATTGTTTATTCAGCCAAAATGAAAATGAGAGCTTTTTCCCCCGTGTCAGTTTTCTTTTGCAGAGTTCATCCTTTTAAAAAATGGCAAGACTGACATAGGAAGAATGAGGAAGAAGGTGGACATGTTTGTCACCATAAACACTACTCCTGATGAATTCACATATCATTTGCTGACAAGTCAGCAAGAAATGTTTTCCTCCATCAACATTTTATCCATGATATAAAAATAATACAAAAAGTGATTAAGGCAACATCCCTTGATAAGGAATGGCAATTGGGAGGGTGTAAATTACTGTGGTTAATAATATGAGCCTTCTCATAGCATCCTATTTTAATTTATTGAAGCAGCTAACCAGTTACTCCATTTAGTGATTTCTTCACTACCAAATGTGTGCTATCAACATATAATTTATTTTTTAATTTACAATTTTAAGAAGTAATATAGAGACAAATATACATAAAAATGAAGTTTTATATATATGTGTATGTAAAATATATATATATATACATGCATATATATATATATAGAGAGAGAGAGAGAGAGAAAGAGAGAGAGAGAGAGAGAGAGAGAGAGAGAGAGAGAGAGAAAGAAATGTTAATTTGCAGGGATATGATACTCCTACCCACTTGGGGGCAGTGGAAGAGAGAAAGAGTTTGTGTGATGAATGATACCTGAATTGTTTTGAAAGAAATAAGACATTCTAAAAGGCAGAGATGAAGATACCTTATGCACTAAAATTGTGGGAAAATTTTTTTAAAATGTAAAAATAAGACAAAATAGGTCCCTCCTACACTTGTAGAGCAAAATTTCAAAGAACTGAAAGAATAATCCCTTCTTTTTTGTTTAAACAGTATATTTGTGTATATGAACAGGTGACGTTTCTATCAAGTTTCTACCTATCTATTGTTAGAGGATGGATTGGCATTCAAATTTTCTGATGCTAATTATGACATGTAGCCTCAGGTGGCAAAGTGAAAAGAGTATTTAACCTGAAATCAGTAAGATCTGAATTTCAATCCACTCTTAGACACTTACCAGCTGTGCTGTCCAGTCCAGTTCCTTAAACTTTGCTTGCATCAGTCTCCACACCCAAAAAACCATGTCTAGTGATCACAGCTATCTTCCAGGATTGAGAATAAAATCAGATGACATTCATAAAGTGCATCGCCAAATTTGACACAATAAAAATGCTAGCTGTTAGCATTATTAAGGTTGTTTTCAATTGTCATGTACTTCCTTCCTCCCCAAAATGAAAGAAATGCATTTCCTTTCTCCAATGCCTAAAATAGAACTCAGCACAGACATGCTTGTTGGTTGATGAATACACAACTGCACCGATTGCTCAGCTGATTTTTCCTTAATTCAAAATGAGAGGATATCATGTCTAGATATGTTGGAGTGGCAAGAACATAGCCTGGAATTTTGCACTATGTCAATGTGTACCTGGAAAGGTTCCTTTGACTCTTGTGTTGATGTTTTTCAGGTGTCTGTGGTCAATCAGCTGGATATGCAAGTCATCGTCTCCAATGTGCCTCCAACTCTCGTGGAGCAGAACATCGAAGAACTGACAGAGTAAGCCATTTATGTACATTTCTTTTCATTCTTGAAGTTGTGAAGTTGGAAATTAAAAGTAAATTTACATGTACATGCACACATATATCTACATGTGTACATATTTGTACCATATGGTTATTGTACATACATCATAAAGGCTATATAATATATCTTCATAAATACTCATGTGTGTACTTTTAAAAGCAAGGCGCCATTTATGTATGTCACCCTGCCACACTCAAAAGTAATTATCTTTGTTAGGAAAGAGAACTTCATGATTTAATTTATCATAAACAGGACTTACACACCTGCTTGAATCAAAGGTATTGAATGTGTGAAACTTGATTATACACCAGGAATTGGTTTTAAAAGGAGGAGCTCTCTCAGACCAGTTAGAGAATCCAAGGTTTTATAGCAAAGAAAAGAATGAGATCATACAGGGTTGGGCTAGAAAGTATCAGTAGTCAGGGGTCTATCAGCAAAGTTATGGTGGGGAAGGTTGAGGGGAGCAGGGCTATTAGTTCTATAAGTATCTTGGAGTAGACCACTCTATCTGATATCCATATACCTAGAAAATCCTGAGAATCATTTATTTTCTCCCACATCTTATACCAATGTAGAGGAGAAGTAGAACTATCACCGGGATCCTCTTAGTTCCAGTTTGATTTTAGGTCTACATGAAATACTTATCAGTCATTAATTAAAGAAAATAAGGTATTTTGGCTTAATACAGCAAAGGTATGGACCAAGAGCCACAATCCAATGTACCTTTACCTTTAGTAGAAGCTGCTTCCCTTGCCTCATGAGAATGTATATGAGCATCAAGTAATCAGGAGATGGTGTTTTTTGTTATTATCCAGTCATTTCAGTCACATCCTACTCTTTGTGACCCAATTGGGGGTTTCTTGGCAAATAGATTGGAGTGGTTTGCCATTTGCTTCTCCAGCTCATTTTCCACATGAGGAAACTGAATCTAATGCCATTAAGTGTCTTGCCCAGGAAAGAAGTTCCCAGCTAGGAACTATCTGAAGCTAAATTTGAACTCAGGAAGATGAATCTTTCTTGCTCTGAGTCCAGTGATCTATCCATTATGGTGTCACATAGTTACCCATAATGCCTTGTCATAATGTCTGGCTTAGTTCTGTGTCTCTATATCCTATTCAGTTAGCCAAGTATTTCAAATAACTTGAATTTTACTTAAATCACCCAGAGGGCAGGAGATAAATATAAATAGATGTAATAGAAAGTTGGGCAGAGAATCCAACCTCTTAGTAAATGTTAGTATATACATTTTCCTATCTGGAGGCTCTAAGTAATTATTATAACTTTTTATCTAAAATAGGCTCCTTAAAGCAAGTAGAGGTAACCATGTGTACTTTACAGGCTATAATATTGCCCCTAAAATTAAAATGAGCTAATTATTAAAATGAAGTATAAGACATATTTTTTTCCTGGTAGAAGCAGCTAGATGACAGAATGGATAGAGTGGGGTCGGAGTTAAGAAATCGAGTTCAAGTCCTACCTCAGTTACCCATCAGCTCTGTAACCCTACACAAGTCATTTAATTTCTCTCAATCTCAATTTCTGCATCTTAAAAAAAATAGAAATGATAATAACATCTACAAACAATATTTGTAAAATATTTTACATGATTTCTGGCACATAGCAAGTATTTAAGTTTCCTATATGATTAAATATAAATTTTCCAACTATATACCAGACCAGGAAGTTGCAGGAGACTAGAGAAGTCTGACTGGCTCGAGACAACTATTCACATGATTGTACACACATTGCTTTGGATCTTGATGTTTAATCATTTTTCTTCTAGTTTATATCAGGCTGACAGTTGTTACTTCCAGCTGCTGTCAACATGGCGACCTCTTCATTCCTTATTCTGATCATTCAACCAAGTAGTCAATCAATTGATATCTATTAAATGCATCCAGAATGATGGGCACTCTGCCAGGCCCTGGACGTTCAAAGAACCATTGAAAATGCCCTTTGTCCTCAGGAAACTTAAGTTTTAAATGGGAAGACAATATTCACAAACATAAAAGAATATAAAAGATCCATACAAAAACAGTATAAGATAACCTTAGAGGGGTTCCAGAGTGGGTGTAAGGAAGTAAACAAACTTCTAATATGCTATAGAACTATTTAGACTAGGAAATCTGATCATGAATTTTAGAGTTGTATATGAAACATAGGATTAAGGTTCATAAAAGTATGACCTCTTAGTTCCAGTTTGATTTTAGATCTAAATGAAATACTGATAAGTCATTGATTGAAGAAAATAAGTTACTTTGCCCTAACACAAAGGTATGGATCAAAGGCTACTTACTGTCCAATGTACCTTCACCTTCAGTAGGAGTCAATGCCCTTGTCTTCCTATGAGAATGTGGTCATCAGGTAATAGAGATAATCACCATTTTTTTGATAGCAACAAAAAGTTATACTATTGTAATCCCACCTAGGAAACATAAAGGTACCGAGAGGGAGAATCGGTTAAATAAAGGGAAGACTTCCTTGGCCTAGATGGAACCCATTCTCCTGCTATCAGGTATATGATTTATCCCCCTCTCTCTTTGTGACCCCATTCTTCCACTAATGGAAATGTCTTACAATGTCATGACACTGGCAGAAATAATTAGGCCAAGCTATGGGAAACCTCAGAATATCACCCGACTCCATGGTGATGACATCTTTTCTTCCATGTCTAGAAAATGCATTCCACGTAAGTGGGCATGTTATTTTGCAAAGCTATTTTTGTTGCTTTTCCCCCTGATGCTGTCGGGTCACTTGAATCATCGAGTTGCTCAGCAATAGAACATCTGTCATTGTTATACTTGGGAAATGTCACCTGGCAATGTTAGGAAACAACGTGAGAGCATTCAATTAAAATATAAGAAAACCCTTCGTGTTAAAAGTAAAAATGTCTTTAAGAAAAGGAAAATCCTCCCCTCTTGGGACCTGCTAACTTAATCCGTGCTGGAGTTTGAACTGAAAGGTGTAAAACATGGCTCTGTGAGACAATAAGAGGTCTGGAATGAATCCAGGTTGGTTGGGTAAATGACTAGATAATAATGTCCAGTTAATTCTGAGACCCAGACCAACAGACAGTTTTTAATTTACTCAGTTCCCCCCGGGGAAGAAGGGAATTATGCTTCCAAGGTCAACACTAGCATTGACCCCATCTTATCATTAGAGATAACCTTGAGTAAGTTACACTGAGAGGAACAAAACCATATGACAAGAAATATATGAATTAACCTCATCTCTGAGAGATATCTTGTCCTGCAGCAGTGGAGGAAAGGGAATCCTTCAGCAGAATTCAAAGCTATGCAATCACCTAAGTGCTTTTAAAGGAGTTATCCCTCTACTCCTGCATAAAACTACACTTAAGGTAGTGCTAAAATATGCTTCTGACATTTGGGGAGGAGGAATAGAAGCAATCAACAGGTTAATGATCCCCTCTATCAAAATTCCTTGAGACAATCAGCTAGATATAATCCAGAAGAGAATATCTATCCAACTGAATTCTGAAGGATATTCCTGCAATTTGAGGGATGCAACTTCCCCTATGCACAAGTTGAGAGAGGAAATTCTTAATTTAGAACTTTAGAATGGGATTTTATTAAGAAAATTATTTCATTATAAGCTTTATTTTAACTAGTTTTAAAAAATAAATTGGATATTGTTTATTGAATATCACCCATTTTAATCTTCCTTAAAATTGCCTTTGCTATTTAGTAAGTAGTTTTTGTTATTACATATTATATATACAAATATATAGAGATATAGACATATATATATAGTTGTGTGGATGTCTATATGTCCGTACAGACATAAATGCCTGTAAATAGATTTAATTATTAATGTGTAAACATGCATGCATGTCTATACATATATGCTTGCATATATGTTTGTATCTAATTGTATATCCTCTCTCAGAGCATTATATATATATATATGTATGTGTGTATATATATGTATATATATATATATATATACATATATATATATATATGAGAGAGAGAGAGAAAGCTTTTATATGATAGAAGCCCAGTGTGACACACCTTTATTATGTTTATATGGATTAATTCAAATCAAACCCCATCTTGGCACCTAAAAACAAAAAGTTCATAAAATGATATATGAATTCAGTTACCCCATGGTTGACTAGAAGACAAAATTGTATTGGCAAGAATTCTTTAGCTTTATAGACTAAATATTGAAAACTCAAGGGCATAAAATGTTAGCTTCATTTGGAAATACATTCACCTTTACCCAGAAAGACATTTTTAATCAAAGAATTTTGTTCATTGATCCCAAGATGAAGTTGAATCTAATATAAAAGGTCACCGCAACTAGAATACTTTGTATTCTGCTTATTTATATTAGAATCATAGACTGGTGACAAAATCTCTTAACATCTGTCCACTAACAGAGCCACCATCCTGATTCAAGTCATTGATATCTTTTGCCTAGCCTATTGCAATAGCCTTCTAATTTATCTCCCTGCCTTAATCCTCTCCAATCTATGCCAACCCACAGTTGACAAAATAATTTCCCTAAGGTATAGGTCTGGCTATATTACATTGCTACATGAAATACTTAATATCTCCCTTTTGTCTCTATGATAACAAAGAAAATTCTCAGATTGCTATTTAAATATCTTCATAATCCAACCAAAGCCTCATGCTCTGGGCTCATTTCACATGAATTTCTCCTCTTGCTATCTCCCAAATTCAAAGTTCCATCTCCTACTTTGATTCCTTAACAAAGCTAGTCCTCATATCCACAATGCTTTCATTCCTGATACAATTCTTAAGAATCCTTGGATTTCTTCAGGGCTCAATGAAATAACTCCTCTGGAAAACTTTTCCTGATTCTCCTCATCATCAGTATGCACTTTCTCTTCCAATTAATTTATATTTACATGTCTTTTAGGGATCCAAATGGAATGCAAGTTTCTTCAGAGCAAAAATCTTGTTTTTTTGGTTTTTGTTTTATGTTTGACTTTTTTAAACTGTTATATTTAGTACATAATTACTGGAGCTCAAATAGAATTACGACAGAACTCTTGCATATCATCATTCAGCTCTCAAGGTCATATAATCTGTTTTCATGCAAGATTCTACATTGACTAGACTCTAAACTACTCAATCAGGGAAATCTAGTATGATCTAATATCTTAGAGAAATTTAGCTTAGAGGGGAGAGGTAGATGATCAGATTGGAACCAAAAGGAAACTGTCAAACTGATAAAGATGATTGTAAGAGTTAAAAAGAAAAAAAAAAAAGATTTCTGACCCAGTTTGAAAGGCTGCATTGATAAATAGCTACTAAGGAGAAAGAGACCTAGGGAACTGAGAAAGGTGGAAGAAAGTGATTTCTGAATACTCACTACAGAGCTCAGAAATGGACTGCCTACTTTTTCAAAGAATCAAATTCACCCCAAAAAAATGAAAAGGAAAGGAAAAGGAAGGGAAGAAAAGAGAAAAGAAATCTGCATTTAAACTAGATAAATACATAGGTAAATAGACAGAAAGATAAATATTCACATACACAGAGGTCACCTTTCCAAAAGTAGTAATGACTATCAAAAATGGATCAGCTAAGGGGCAGCTAGTTGGTTCAGTGTATGGAGCACCAACCCTGAAGTCAGGAGGACATGAGTTCAAATCTGACCTCAGACACTTAACACTTCCAACTGTGTGACTCTGGGCAAGTCACTTAACTCCAAATGCCTCAGGGGGAAAAAAATCAGCTATTTTACTATGGAAACTATAAGCATGTATGACAAGGCAAAATGTGCTAAAGAATCTAGGTCTTCCTCAGTTACTTATATAAATACTTTTCCAACGTTCAAAATTAAATAAAATAGCTTCATGTTGATTGACCTTCACATGATTTATCCAATAGAATCATTCTGTTTCCTTAAAATAGCCCCACTTTGTTCCTGTATAATTAATGGGGAACATATAAAAGCACATTAAACAAAGCTTTGTTTTAAAATATTCATTTAAATATATCATTCTGATATTAGATTTGGAAACCATTTTGGGAAGAAAACCCAAACCCACGTATTCATCATAGGTGTGAATAAGACCATGGGATTGGATGCCTCTCTGTTGGAATCCTTACAAACCGCTAACTAATTAGAGTTGATCTAATCTTACAAGAAGATGTTTTGGGCCAGAACCTGAAACAAGGTACTAAGTAGAACTAATTAGTACAATGCTTGTGTTTGCACCTTTACTCATCGGAGTTCACAAGTTTGCCAGATTCACAAAGTAAACTTTGTACCTTTGTGAGTTCACACCTCCCTTAAAGCTCTTTGGGCCAGAGAGCACTATGGGAGAAAACCCACAATCCCTCTCTTGAAGGAGCATAAATAGAGCTTCAATGGGCCAGTCAAAGAAGTTCTTCAGAGTGAAGAAGCTACAAGTCGAGAGTTCAGTGGACAACCAGATTCATCTTCATCTCACACCACTGTGGTAGGTGGCTGGGCTCCTGCCCGCGCCCCACTGAGACCAAGCTGGTCTGAAAGACTCACCAGAAAGCTAGCCGAGCCCCAAGTGAAGGAAACAAGAGATTCATTCCATCTCTGTGCTAGTTGGACGCTGAAGAAAGCAGAGGCAGAGGCTGAAGGACAAAACCTTTGGATTTGGCAACAAAGCGACAAGAGCTCTTGGAACCAAGCAGAGAGATAGGCCTCTAAACTAACCAGGCTATATTGAAAATAATAAAAGATCTGAACTTTTATCACCTGGCTGCGTTTTGAGAACAAGATCACCACACCTCTCATAACAACTGTACCTTTAAAGGAGAAATTGAGATAAAGGAAACATCAGTTCTTCCATGGCATTTTATCTTTTTCATCAGTGTTTACTATTGACCCCTTCTCTTTATTCTACTCAGGGGCATATTCAGAACTACAGAATCCTAAAATTTTCGAATCTTAGATATAAAAGGAACACCAAAGATCATTTAGTCCCACATAGCTTTGAATTCAAATTCCATTTTAAAAGTGGATTTCTAATGCCCAAAAGGGCATTTCTGTTTTCCACATTATTGCACCATGAGCTGCAGAGTATCATAAGGGATATGATTTCAATACAAGGGAATGAGGATTACAATCCTTCCCTAGTACTTATTGGCTATATGGCTCTAGACAAGTTATTTAAACACTCAGTCTCAGTTTCCTAATATATAAATTGAAGGAGTTTTGCTTGATGATCTCAGAGGCCCTTTCCAACTCAAAACCTATGACCCTATCATCTTCTGAGGCCATTTACAAGTCCAGTCCCTCCTCAGTAGGATCACCTTTTCACCCTTGAAAACAGCCATCAATGCATCCCTACAGTTTCCCTCCTCCTGACTACACATCCCACCCTCCTTCAATCAATCTTCCAGTGTACTAAACTCTAATAACTTCATTTATTTAGCTGGCCTTAGTAGAAGGCCAGTTAAAATATATGCAGCAAACAATCCCTTTTGGAATAAATTAAAACCACTTATTTCTTCAAACTTTCTTTCAATTGTGAAATCTCTATTAGTTCCTAGCTCCTAAACTTTAATTACTGAAAATTTTGCTGACCACATACCATTTAGAAATAAGTGTACTTAATGCAAAGACATATAGGGATTATCAAGACAGAAAAATGAGCAGCCTCATTTCTCTCAACTAATGGAGCATGGCCTCCCCCGTGGCACATCTTATTAATGATATCCTTTGCTATAATAAGTCTGTAATCAGTGTAACATAAATTAAAAGTCAACTGTAAACATTAAGCATTAGCCACACATAAAATAATAATATGTAATGCTTTTTATTGCCCAAAATGTACTTCAATTAGTGATGGGAGGAAAAGAAAAATCGGGGCCCTTTTTTCTTGATAATCTTAGTAATTTTTTGGAAGCTCATTTTGGAAGAGTTCAGCTGATATTTTAGAGAAATTCTCTATCTTTATTTAGTATCATCCTCTATTTTGGAGGAGATTTAGTTTTCTTCGAAACACAAATGAAGTGAAGTTGTGTCCTGATCATTCCCACTGAGTATCCTCAGGATTTGTTTCCTTGTGTATACGTGACCACAGACAGTAAAAGTAAATTCCTTGAGGAGAGGAGTTATTTGAGATTTTTGTTTTTAATTTCTGAATCCATAGTGTCCAACAAAATACGTTGCATTATAGTAGGTTACTAATAAGTATTTCTGGAATTGAAATGAATTAAATTGAATTGGGAATTGGGAATTGGCTTTGATCTGTTGAGGTCTAAGATATGAAGATATTAGGGGCTAAGCCAGAATTGTCCCCCAATGAGCTAAAGTAATTAGAGAGTTTCCACATATATTTCAATGTTTAATCAATACTTTTTTCATGACACTATAGGATGTAATTTCTTTAAGAATAAGAACATTTTATTTTCTTTTTAAATCACATACCTAGTGCCTGACATCATGGTTGGTGCATACTATTTAATAGATGCTTCTTGGTTTATTGATTGATTATTATGGGTTCACAGATGAGACTTGTCTTTTGTATTTCCCCAATTGAAAGGCAAATCAATTCACTGATTCCTGACTTAGGGGAGTTTTGGATGCTCTTGGGAAATCTGTTGGGATGCCTTTTTCTAGATCTGCATTTATTGGGCAGACAGTAGAGTTCACCTGTTTGTTGAAAAGGCAGGTGATCCATGACTTTCACTCCCTGTGCTTTATTTTTGAAGGTTAAAATGCTCAATGCAATATGAATTTTCAGGCACTCATGGAAGGGATGACATCTCACAAACAAATGAATAATTTCCTCATCCTAGAGGCTGTAAGTGCTGTGTTGAGTATCAGTAAGAAAAAAAAAAAAAAAAGATAGGGTGACCTTGAATACTGTTGTTCTTATATTTCAGGTATTTCTGCTCTTATGACTGTGGAGACTGTCTCTACCAAGGCAGATGACAATAGGCCTACCCCTTATTAATAATGACAATGAGTATTTGCATATATTATTTCACTTGATCCTCACAAAAAGCATATGGGGTGGATATTATTATCAAAATTTGCCTAATGGTCAGCATAAATTTTTAAAACACTAAAAGACTTTCCCAGACTAACACAGGGAGACTGAATAAAAATTTGAACTCATCTTCCTGACTTTAAATTGATCACTCTACCTACCACAGCACCTAACTCCTCCTAAGTAGATGATCTTCATGAGTTGGTATGTCTGAAAACTATGTGTCCTGATGACCACACAGTATCAGATGAGACTTTCTGTCCATCAGGCTAGACCTTCAGTATCCAGCAAAATACTTTGTATGAAGTATAGACATAAATATTAAGAGTTAATTTAAATTGAATAAGAGAAACACTGCACATTGCCAAGATTTTTCTCAAAGACTGCTCATGTTGCTAAGAGCCTGCCAGAATTTGTGCCCCTGTAACAGATGCCCCAAGCTTCTAGAATTGCCTCCATATCACAATTCAGAATGTAATTATGCTGGAGAGCGCAAATTTAAAGGGCACTAATGACACTTGAGTTTTCTTAGCAACATTTCACTAGAAAAAAACAGAGTTTGGACCTAATTAACAAAAATAATTAGTCAGGATAGTGAGCTATCAAATCAGATCTGTTTCCTCCATCTTTTCAGTCTTCTCCTAACTGAACTTCTTAGGCTACCCTTATTATTTTCCTCAGGAGACTTCATTCTGCTTGCCCTGTGTGTGGTTTGTGTTCCTTGTCATCAGGGGCCAAAAATTTCAAGTTATTTTTCTGATCCAATTTTTGTATTGCTGTTATGAATGATCTCTAGCCAAACCCCCTCTTAGAAGCACCACTTACAATTATACCAAGAGGCAGTGAATATTGTGGGTAATGTTAGACTTGGCATCAAGAAAATCTAGTTCAAATTTTGCCTCATTCATTTATTCATTGTGTCTGTGGCTTAAGTCTCTGGGCTTCCTTATAAAATGAAAGAGTTGGAGTCAATCAGAGCTAAGGCCTCTTCCAAGGCAGCTATGTATAGAGTGCTGGTTCTGGAATCAAGAAAACTCATCTTCTAAATTTCAAATCCGGCCTTAGACAATTTCTAGTTGTGTGAGCCTGGGCAAGTCATTTCACCTTATTTGCCTCAATTTCCTCATCTGTATAATGAATTAGAAAAAGAAATGGCAAAGTATTGCAGACCTTTGCCGAGGGATCACAAAGAATTGGAAATGACTGAAAAACAAATAACAATAAAAGGCCCTTTCAGCTCTACATTTAAAATTCTATGAACTCTAGATACTAAAGAGGAATACAAAAATACTAATGTTGCCCTGTTGTTATCTATGATCAAGATCAGACTTCTCTTTGACATTACCAAATAAAATCATTAGAAAGTACAATCTTTTAACTAAGACTTTAGTGATGTCATATAATTCAACAGAGAAATATCAAGTTACTGCCCTTGAGTAGTTTCTGAGGTTGCAAAGAATCATTGCTTACTTCTTTGGTTAGCTCTGATGAACTCCCAAACTCAAGAAATAAGATTCTGAATGAGATTCTTCTAATGATCATGCTCTTATCACCCAAGGAAATCACAGAATTAAAGAATCTCCATTTGAAAGGGACCTCTCAGGCTGCTCAGACAACTCATAACTGCCTGGGAATCCCCTTTACATCTCCACAAAGTGGTCATCTGGTCTAAATTTGAACAACTCCAATGAGAAATCCCCAAATAGCTGATCAAACTGGCTGGTATGAACAAACTCTAACATATTTGGAATTATTTTTATAGCATGAACTAGTCAATCAACAAGCACTTGTTAAACATATATCATGTTCCAGACAATATGCTAAATGTTAAGATATTAATTATATCATGTAATAAGTTTATGTGCAGAGATTTCCCTTACCAGTACCTACATTCTAACAAAAATGGATTCTTGTGGCAAAAAAAAAAATAGCAAAGACTAGCTGAATGCAGAACTTTTATTTGAGAAAGGGGGTTGTAAGAAATGGTAAGAATGGGACATTCTTGATGGTCATGGAAAATCTCTGATGAATTTGGATGAAGATTGTCTAGAAAAACTTGACGTATTATTTGGCATATTGGTAGGGAGTGGAATTGAGATATTATAGTATGAAAAAAATAGAAGAGGAGAAATGTTCAAGAAAAGTGAGTGTCAAATGCTTCACAGAGTTTGAAGTGATTGGGAGAAAACCAGTGGATGGGAGATGAAGGTCATTTGCCCCCTTTAGAAGTTCCAGTTCAGTAGTAAGAGCTAAAGGGCTCCAGGAGTTATGAAAAGAAGGATGGGGGGGAAAGGTGGAAGGATAGGTTAGTGAGAAAAATGAGTGACTCTTCCTATCAAAAGGATGGTGCTAGAGGGAAATGACACAATTGAGATAGGTTGAAATATGGAGAGAGGAGAGGTACTTGAAACAAAAAAAAAAAAAGACAGTGAAGGAAAGGAGGGAAAGTAAAGATCAATATCTCTGGGGGTAGAAAAATGTAAAAGGATATTACTTCAAATGTTCCTGAGTACAGTAAAATAGAAAATTAGCCAAATTGCTGTTTTATATTGCATTGGAAATTTACTGAAACTAAAATCTATGTATCTAATGATTAAACCTGATGGAATTATGCATTTTCTTCTATGAAAGTCAGAAAAATTGATCATACATCCTAAAAGCAATCACTGTTTCAAACACCACTTGATCTGAAGGAAAAGATCAAAATAAGATAATAAATATAAACCTAGGAAGAGCTTAGAGAGAGCTCAAAGAGCAGCTTATCTAATCTTTCCTTTTGAGAGGCACAAAGATGTTGTGACTTGCCCAGAGTTACGCAGGAAATCTCCATTTTATAGAGAAAGAAACTTATGCTCAGAGGTATTTATCCATGGTCCTATAGTCAGTAGATAGCCAAGGTTCATAGAATATAGATTTAAGATTGTAATGTACCTTTTAGGGACCTTAAATGATCATTAAGCCAACCACTTTATTTTAAAGATGATAAAAGTGAGGCCCATAGAGATTGTGACATCCCTTAAGTCACATGGATAACAAGTAGCAAATTTGGAGTTTGAACCAATATCATTTCCACTAAATCCCAGTCATATTTTAATTCTAGGTCCAATTTTCAATCTACTATGCTCCATGTTGACTTTCTCTATAGAGACTGTCAGGGAAAGATAATTAATGATCATTTTGTTCTGTTTTGTTTTTAAAGAAAGAGGCAATTTCAACACAAGGACTGTTACCCTAATGTAATTTAAATATGTCCACACCATTTCCATGTTAAGGACTCCAATTTGGTCATCTTGATTGTCACCTGGTAAATTCTACAACATGCAAAGAATTTATTTAAAGAGTTTTATCGAGTAAACACAAATGCACATTTAGTCACAAAGTGCCTGCAAATCATTCTAAATGAAAAGTCTAAAAATGGCTTTGTAACTGAAGAGATTTAAATGCAATTTACAGATAATCTTGCTTTTCTTATAAGAACTTGGATTTGGATTTATTACTCATGGTAAAGAATGGCAGTTAACAAGCATTCATTACTGTGTTCATATCACTGTAGTGTGGGTACAAATAAAAGTAATGACATTGTCCTTGCCCTCCAATAGTTCACATCCTAAAGGGGGAGAAATTATGAAAAAAAAAACCTTATGAATTACAACATATAAAAAGAGAAAGTTGGAGATATCTCAGATGGAAGCTGCTAGGATTGAGAAGCACTGGAAAAGATTTTTTACAAAAGGTTGGATTTTAACTGAATCATGAAAGATGTCAAGGAAAGCATGAGCGGGAGATGAGGATTATTGTGGAGCAGTTCTGATGGAGGATATTTACAGATAAATTTGGGGAAGTAAATATCCATTAAAAATACTTAAGGGAAGGAAAATGTTGATTTTTGCTGTACAAGAATCTACACATGATTTTAAAAAAATTCCCATAGTGGACATGGAACAGGGTTGTGGAAATAACAGTTTGATGATTTGGTAACATTTCTGGCTCGTGGAATATGAGAATCAGAATCCATTTTGCTTGGGATATACAAAAGACATTGAACCAAAAATAAGAGGTATTTGAAAAATAGTTACCCTAACTATTTTATAGAGTTTTGTCATTCAACTGATCTAATGAGAGGTCATGTGCTTATGTATATTTTGATTTTTCACTATGAATGGGTCCTCTCAAATAAGAACATCATTCTCTCTTTTTCATTTCCAAATGCTTCCAGAAGATAAACAGAATTGAATATGTTGGCATTTAGCAAAAGAAAGGTAGAGAATAAAATTTTCCTTATGATTCCCTCTCCCCCTTTTCTTTAACCAGAGTTTACAAAAATAATTGATTTTTAAAATATAATTTTTACACAGGAACAAAATAAAATGTTCTTTCACATCCTTGATTCATGACCTTCACATTTAGAATATGAATAAAGTGCCCTTTAAAAATGAATTGGCATTATCTACATTTTAAAAAACTACCTCGAGTTCTAAAGAAACATGCACTGCTGTTGAGGAATGGAGTTTTAAGTTTGTGTGTTGATAATCATTCCATTCCAGCTAATCATTGCTCAATGTGCGGAGAGCACAGATCCACCAGATACCTAAATAACACTTTAATATTTCAGGAACTCAGGCATATTAATGATTTACAAGAACTGTTTCAGATTGCTGACCCTCAAATAGTACTCAACTCTGCTGAATAGAGAATTATAAAGCAAGGATTCAGATCCTCGTGTGTGTGTGTGTGTGTGTGTGTGTGTGTGTGTGTGTGTGTGTGTAGACAGGGAGAGAGACAGAGAGACAGAGAAAGAGACAGAGAGAGAGGGAAAGAGAGAGAGAGAAACAGAAATAGAGACAAATACACAGAGAGAAACAGAGACATAAAAAGAGACAAAAATATCTATGGAAAGAGCCAGAGTAAAAGATAGAAAGACAGAGATAGTGATACAGAGACAGAGAGAAAGAAAGAGATAGAAAGAGACAAAGACTTAGAGACAAAATTAGAAAGGGAGGGAGGAAGAGAAGGAAAATGGAGAGTTGGGCAAAAAGACTTGAATTCCAAATTCTATCAAATGAGAAACTGTGTGTGCCTTGAACACATTAAGTGTTTAAAAATGCTTGTTCCCCCTAAATCTAAGCTCTGATGACTCTTCTCATAAAAAATGACCTATGTTTATTCACCTGTTCTACTAGTACTTTGTTAAAGGACCCTAAACTGTGAGCTTTCCTTAGCTTCCCATTAACAGACTTTGTTCTGTCATCAGTCTCAGATTTTTCTTCTTCCTCCTTTTCTTCCTCTCATTCTCCCCCCTCTCCATTTTTGTCTCTTTCCCCTGCATGTCTATATGTCTCTTTGTCCCTATCCCTCTTTAATCTGAGAGTTTGTTGTGAAATCCCTATCCTTAGACAATGAAATGATAATATCTTGCATTTTACCAAACATTTTAAGATTTGCAAAGTGCTACTCACATATTTCATTTTATCTTCAAAACAACTATAAGTTCTTTGAGATTTAGAGCAGCCAGTTCTCCAAATAATATCTCTATTTAAAACATCTCCATTTGCTAAGAGGTATGGTAGACAGGCTGACATTGTAGAAACCAATAAGGTGTGTTTATCTATAGCATTATAGGAGTTAGAACTGGCAGAGAGACCTTACTACACATTGTATAGTCATGGAATTCTATATGGGGCACAGAGTCCAGATAGTCAAACTCATGCTTTTTAGAGATGAGCAATGGAGGCCAAAACAAAGATTAAAACACTTGTTCAGAATCATACAAGTACTAAAGGGTAGCACTGGGATTTAAACTCAGAGTCTCTGATTCTATCCCTTGACCAAGGATTTAGGCAACCTTGAGTAAACCTCAATAAGTAGGAGGCTAATATGTTATTTAAAAAGGGACAAACTGGCTCAAGATAGAAATGGAGTAGATCAAAGCTTCCATACCAGTCAGTATTGGGGTGTGGCCTTGAGTGGCCACTTCATGCCTAGCCTAGGAATATTGGAATACCTAGGTCATTCCCAAAATAAATGTTGAAAGGCCAATGAATTTTTGTAACTTAGCACTTGTTCATTGTTCTTTTTGCTTCTATTTCTCTCCGGACAAATCAGTAGCAACAATTCTCCTTCAATAGCATTATTGTGCCACTTGATATAGGGATGACATATGACCTGATATATCTAGAGAGAGATAGCAATAGAAAGAGCCAGAGCATGAGATGGAATGGCAGAGAGAGTGACACGAGACAAAGATAAAGAGAAACAGAGATGAAAAGATAGACAGAGAGGCTTACAGGCAGAAACAGAAAGAGAGGGAAGGAGCTATGAAAAGAGAAGTTGTGTCTAGACTAGCTCTCTGGAGGACCTCATTAGCAGCTTAAGTCCTTGGTCTTAGAAAAGGAGTGAAGAGGTGGGACTCACATAAATGGATAAACATGGAGTCCATTTATTCCAAGTTCTCTCAGTTTTTTTTTTTATCCTAATCCCCTTATATAACCAAAGTACACTATGCATGTGCTAACTATATGCTGCACATGTGGGACCACATAAACAACTTATTATTGTGTCAAGATGACTCTTTGCCACTTGGTATCACTCTGCTTCAACTACAACACAGGTTGTCACTACCTCCTGACTTACTCAGGAAGGCCAAGAGCCCTTAGGGGAAATAGGGAGCTGAGCCAGACATTGTCAGCAGATTCCCTCTGGGCTGAAGGTTCTTATATTCCACCCAGAGTTCCCCCACTATTTGTGGCCCTCTACAAGAAGTAAATGGAAAGTTGGGCAAAAGGACTTCTGAATTCTAGATTATAGATTCTATCAATTGAGAAACAATTTGTGCCTTGACTCCAGATGCCCATTGGAGGTCAGAAAAGGCTTCCTGGGCACTTGCTGGGGAGGGTGCTATGGGAAAATTTTCTCCAGATATGATTTACAGTACATAATCCTTGAGATCTTTTTCATTTCTGATTTTAGGGAATCTAAACATATTGAGAAAAACTGAATAGCTTTTGACTGCCATTACTCCCTAGTCCCTGAATCCAGGCTGTGAAGATAAAATAGTCCAATACTCAAAGCCTATATAATATTTGAATCAGCTATTCCCTCATTCCTTCAAATTTTGACTAGCTCATGATGTGAATAAGAAGAAGAAAAAAAAATGATGCATCCTAAAATGGTCTCTGAGCTTCAGGCTGTATGTAGCCTAAACATTACAAATCAAGACTGAATGATCTATAAAAACTGACTCATTTTAACTGAGGCATGACAAAAGTCCAGTATGTCTCTTGACCTACAATCTATTTCATCCAACTGCTTTGTTCAGATCATTGTTAAATTTCTGGTTTTCTTTCTTTTTTTTTTTTTAATCTTGTGCTCTACAACTTGTAGGGATATTTCATTGTGTTCTTGTCATTCAGAGGATACCCTTTGATGCTAATGAAAGCGACCATCCTAAAGTACAGCTTAGATGATGTCATTCTTTCACTTAATGAACTTGAATGAATTCTTATTGCCTGTAGAATAAAATACATATGTCTCCATTTGATATCTATAACCCTTTCTGACTTGACACCACCCTTCCTTTCTAGGCTTATTACACCCCATCATGAACCTTTTATCTACTTTGAATGTCCTTAAAGACACTTAATTATGTATATCTTATCTTTCTCATTAGAATGTAAGTGATTCAAGGTCAAAGTCTTTCTTTTCAGCATTTTCTTTGGATTCTCCAATGCCTCACATAATACAATGCTTGCTCATAGTAGATTGATAATAAAAGCTTTATAAAGAATCTACATTCATATCCTGGCTCTAATGCCTCATTAAACTCAACAATCATTTTAAAATACCTCCATGCAATGCACAGGGAGGCACTGAATGTTGACCTCATACATATATGATCTGATACATATTTTGTTACCCTGGAGAAACCCCTTATCTTCTTGGTGTCCTAGGCAACCCTCATAATTCAGAGATCTAAAACTCAAAGATAACTCAGAGGTTCTCTCTGCTAATCTGTTCATGTTCTAAATGAATAAACTGAAATCAAGGTAAGTTGAATCACTTCCTTAAAGTCACATAACTGTAACATCAAAGGAGGTGGTGTACCAGAAAAAGCTTTTATGGGCTTTTGCCCATAAAAAGCCATTTGGGAAGTTTTTTTTTTTTTTTTTTCTATGTGAGCATTTAGAATTCTGAAATCATCAAATGGAACAAATCATCATAATTTATTATTTCGTTGATTCCTAGATTCAAGAAAGCAATGGAGAAAATCTTAATAGTTAATAATGTTAATACAATTTAAAAATATGCCATGGATTTTCAGAGAGCTGCTTATTAGGCACTGAGCAGCACACCCCTCTTTGAAGTTAGATCCCTTAATTTCAGGGTTAGTGCTCTTTCCCACGTACCATGCTGCTTCTCTAAAGCTGTAAGCTCAAGAGCCAGAATGAGTCTACATTGCTATGGAAAGTTTCCTTCCTGGAAATTTATTACTATAATTAAGTCACAGATCAAATCCCCTCACCCCCAATAGTGTAAAACACTGGAGATTTGAGGAGTGAACCTGGAATCTTATCGGTGTTTAGAATTCCCAGGGAGAACAATTCTTTCAACAGTGCAGATTAGCAAGTTTTTTTGTCTTGTTTTTTTTTTTTTTTTAAATTATGGTCTTAGAGAGTAGTGTTACTCAGTGAACTCCAGTGGCTTCCTATATCCCCAGTATTGAATACAGAATATTCTGTTTGTCATTCAAAGCTATTCCTAACCTATGTCTCCTATCTTTCCTGTCTTCTTGCACTTCATTCCCTTACAAGTGACACTTGAACCCCAGATATTCCACGGAGAAGACTCACCATTCCATCTCTTGCTTCTGTGCATTTCCTCAGCCTGTCTCCCATGCCCAGAATGCTCTCCTTCATATATTTCAACTATTGACCTCTCTGACTTCATTTAAATCTCAGTGAAAATTCCATCTTTTACTAGAAATCTTCTCCAATATCTCATAATTTTAATACCCTTTAAAAGATATTTTATGTTAATTATTTTCTATTTATCCTGTCCAGACCTTGTTTTGTATCTATGGATTTATATATTTTCTACCCCGTTAGACTTAAAGCCTTTTAATGGCCTGGATTGCTTTTTTTTTTTTAACCTCTGTTTATATCTCCAGCACTTAGTCTTGTGCCTGAAATACAGTAGGCATTTAAATGTAGATTGATTGAAGTGACTTTCCCATCATCACATCACTTAGTATATGTCAGAGAAAAGCTTTGTGCCTCAGGCTTTTTAGGTCTAAGACTGGCCTTCTAGTCACTATGTCATGCTGCTTGTCAGATAAAATATAATTTACAATATGGAAGTACACCCATGTGTTATGAAGTGCTACATATAATCAGATAAGGAAAAAATTTTTCTGCTAAGTGAATTAGGAAAATCTTTAGTAAAGCCAAGTCTTAAGCATGAGTAGGGAACCAACATGTAGAGGTAGGACAGATAGAACTGCATCTCAAAAATAGGAAGTAACATTTTTGGTTAATCTCATATAATTTGGCAAATGTTTTGTCCTTTTTGGTATTTTCTGGTTGAAGGGGGCCTTAGAGATATTTTTGCACAATAAATAACTGTCCAAGTTCATTATCAAGAAGGCTTGGATTCAAGTTCTTCCTCCTACACATATTTAGTGATCTTGAACAAATCACTCTCTCAGTGGCCCAGGTAATTTTCCTAGTACTCTTAATAATTCCAGTGATCTGATAAATAATCATCCTTTTTTAGCACCTAGAGATAATCTAATCCAGAATTATGATTTTGTTATTAAAATAAAATAGTTATGCAGATTGTTATTGGTCTTTCACAAAGTAAAGGTAGTGTCTATCTCATGACTCCAGAAAGACCCATGGCTAAATAAACTGCCATATGCAGCCTGGCTCAATAAGTGTGATATTTCACACTTTTCTCTCAGCCAACTCCATGAATTGGGCCTTTGTTAAAGAAGTCACATTTCAAAAATAAGCATTCAGTTCTTTTATCCTTACAGTACTCACTTTTCAACCCTGAATTTTTTGAATGCATCCAACAAAATATAGGAATCGGTTGCTTTGTTTCTTTTTCAAACTGTGGGTAAGTCTAAAGAATCTATTTCTTTAAAGACTTACTTTAAAGTCTTACTACATTGCTGCTTACTTCTAAGATGTAGATAAGTCAGTCTTGGACAATATTCAAGATTGAAAAGTTAGACCCTTCATTTACAAGTCAAAAGCATCATGATGAAATGAGTGGAGAGAAAACAATGAAACTAGGATACTTAGATTCAAGTCACACTGCTCAAAAACCAAAGCTACATGAACCTAGGCACCGAGTTTTGACACAGCAGTGTCAAACTTAAAATAGAAATGGATCTCTAAAGGCCAGAGGATAGACTTAGAAAAGCACAAATTGACATCACCTATGGTTTATTGTATTTTTAAAACATTTCTTAAATATATTTTAACCTGGTTCCTGCCTAACTGGACTCATTGGTTGTGTGTTTAAACCCTCTGCTCTAGATAACTCTTTAAAACTTGAGTTTGCAGCAAAGGTGCTTACCTGCATCAGGAAATAGAGTTTCTTCTCCCAGGAGTTCACAAAACAAATTAAATTGCAGGATCAGTCTTGTTGAAATTCTTACCTACCAAATGGTTTCACACTATGGATTCCAACATAGCATTATAAAGGGCTGAAACTCTTAAAAGGTGTGCTTGAATCAGACAACAGAGTATTTAAGGCTAATTAACTATTGGACAATGAGTCTATTAGCATATGTTTGGAAAAATGGCTCTTCTCACTGTTCCCTGCTGGCTCCATGTTGGGTGTATTCAGATAATTATAGGAAGGATTAGATGGTGGCTTAAAACAAGCCAGACTTCACTTTTAGGCAAGTGGCAAAGCCTCCTGGTGGTTTGTCTGTTTCCTTCATTTCTCTCCCTAAAGACCAAGGACTTTTACTTATTTTGACTCTGGCTGTTCCTGAGGTCTCCAGGGAGCTCACCTGGATTTTACATAGCATCATAGTGAATTCTCAATAAAGTAAATCTGCAGCTGTCTTATTTCTTGTGTTAATTCTTTTTCATATAAAATATTATTGATAAAAATTTTGATACCATATTACTGTATGATTTAATCACAAGGGAGAAAATGCATACAAAATTAAATGAAAAAGAAGAAATATTATATATTTTAAAGGATGATATAATTGCAAGAATTACATTGGATTTCTATTTTAAACTGTACTTTATTTACTTGTAATTTAAAGTTACTTATGCTGTCCAAGGGATGACATGTTGCTTTATTGTTATTATAATTATATATGATTATTATTTTTGTTATTATTATTATCATTCTAATAATTGCCATTCATTTGTGCCTCTTTATTTCATGCTATCCTTATCTTCTGTTCATTCTGGATTTAGCTGTTATCATCTGAATTATTTTTGAAGCTGATACATGGCATTTTTCTAAGGGTTCCTATTTTTTCTCATGGCACCCATAAGAAGAACAGGTGTTCTATTCTATCCAATGCCTTGGCATGGATCCCATAAGTCATGGGCCAGGGAATTTATCATCCTCCTCCCCCATGGAGAAAGGTAGAATCAAAGAGTTCTGTGCCCATATGACTTCTATAAATTGTTGACAGTTTTATTTGTAAAACATATTCAGTATTTCCCATGGGCCATTTAAAACTGAAATGGTATCATAAATTCCAAAAACTCAGACATAAACAAGACATGGTTGATGACCTCCCTCTATATTATTATGCTTTTGTGATCCCTGGGGCAGGTCACTGTTTAGAAAATATGGAGATTTTTTTTTGAAAAGTGATAAGATTTAGCTAGCAGGGACACAAAATTAGATATCACTATCTTAAGGCCTATTTCCTATACTTTTAAGTTGGTCTCTTCATCCATTTCTTAAGAAACTGTGTTTGCCATCTGTTTTAATGGATAGGATTTTGGATCGCTATGTGCAAGAACAGATTCCTGGTGCCAAAGTTGTGGTGGAATCCATTGGAGCCCGAAGGTTTGGAGAAGCTTATTCTCAAGAAGACTATACTAAGTCTGACCTGGTTGTCTATGCAATTGACCCCCAGACCAACAGAGCAATCAGCAGGAATGAACTTTTTAAGTAAGTACTTGAAACATATATTCAACATTAATTCATATCAATTGATGAGCTATAAATGAGAGGTCCTCCTACTACTGTATATTAATCTTTGCCCATCCTTTGTGATCCTTGCCCATACAATCCCATAAGTTCACTTCAGGGAGTCCATCAAACACAGTGGGATCATTTCTTGTTTTTGCTTTGCAAATGAAAGCACACATGATGTCATTAGTAATCTCTCACTCTCACTTCATGAATAGCCCTTTTTTTTTCACTGTAGTGTAAAGTACTCTGCTATTGAAAGAACATCTGTAAGTATAAAAGTATTCTGGGAATGGCAAGCAGGAAAATAATCATTTTAATTATATCAAATAACAATGAAATCTATGATTTATAGGGCATTTTGAAATTTACAATGTTTTTTTTTTTTTTTACAAATATTATCTAATTTTATCCTTATAAGAACCTGGAAGTTGGGTTCTAATATTACTATAGTTTTATGTAAAAAAACTGAATCAGAGGTTAAATTACTTACCAAGAGTTACATAGGTAGTAAGTGAGAATTTGAATTCAAGTCTTCTTAACTCCAGGTCTAGAAGTCTATCTACTTTACTGCTTAAATGCCTCTGGTGAAATTTTTCTGAGAATCTCTTTAAGAAATTGTGGCTGTTTAGACTAAAGTAAAAGAATCCAAAGAAGGGGAAATGATATCTATTTTCAAGTATTTAAAAGGCTGTCAAGAAGAAGATGTCATAGATATACAATAAGTGCCCAAAAGGTAGAATTGGAAGGAAAAGGTAGAAGTGGAAGAGGAAAATTTCACTTTCATTTCAGAAAAACTTTCTATTGGTCATAATTAACCTTATGTTACATGGATTACTTTAGGAAATATTAGGTTTCTCTGTACTTGATAGTCTTCAGGGTAAGGTTGAATTAGCACTGTTGGGCTTGTTTTAGTCAGAATTTATTTCAGATATGGGTTGAACCAGATGTTTCTGAGATTCTTTCTAGTTCTGGTATTCTGGGAATCTTTGATTACGTGGATTTAATTAAACAAATAAATGGGGGAAGTCTGCCAAAAAAACACAAATAAATGCAAATGATTATTGTCCAAATGAAATCTTGAGATTTCAAACAGGATAGGAATAATCATTCAGGTGGAGTTAATCAGAAAAGCCATAAGAAAACATTCAGGCTTATAGGTGAAACCTAATAAGTAATTACAGTATCACTTATAACTCCAGGAAACAGCTCTGAAGGCTGTCAAATCAAAAGCTCCAGATATGTGCCTTATCATAATGCATATGTCAGACATTTCACAACTAACACTAAATTTAGAAATGGTTTCATTTGTATATCTGCAGTACCTGGTACTTGAACTGAAAATATTCCATGTTGGTAATCCATCTTGGTAATCCATCTTGGTTTCCTATTGTTCCCAAATAACATTAACGCTTTAATTAAACATTTAATGACATACCAGTGATTTTGTCAGAACAGAACATCTTTAATTATATTTCTAGTACTTATCAAGTTCCTTAATTTTTCAAAGTGCTCTGACACTAATTACCTCATTATCTTTTCATGAATTATTTTCTATATGTTATGATATATTGCATTAATATGTACAGATATAAATAGCATATGCACATGACACATATTTGTAGAAGAGTAGATGGGATCTTTGCCCATGAGATTGTTGGTAAAAGCAACTTTCTACCAATGCAGATCAGCATATTGTTTAATATCTATAATAGTCTTGGGGACTTAGAATCCACCTGTAACCAAACAAAACTAACAAAATTTCTATCAAGGTTTCAATGACCTTTAATCAGTGATGTTATTTACAGACCAATATCTTAGTTCAAGTACACAGTAAATAGACAAAATGTGTAGGGGGCAAAAAAATCTATTTTTTTCAATAAAACCTGGCTGCCCTACCTATGATTTGACATAGAAATTTTGTCCTGCATCAAAAATATTATTTTAATACTTTAGAATCTACAAAATTGATAATAATATTGTTATTTTTTCCACAAAATTCTAAAATGAGTTTCTTTTTTTGGTCATTTTTGGATAGCTCCCATATGCCAGACCACAGTTGTTATATCTGAACTCTCTAACATGCCCTTAGGACAAGCAATGCAACAGAAATAAAATGAAAGATGACTTTGATAGGTATTCTTATCTCACACTGAAGCCATATGAGAATACATATCCCTGGTTAACCAGGGAGAGTTCCGAGTTCTGCTACGAGATTCTAGGCACACAATCATTCTTCACCATCTGCTTCAATGAATGTTGTAAGCATACTGTGGGAGAAAGACAAAGTCGTTCCCATATCAGATAAGTATCATCATGATAAACTTATATCTAACCACTTTGGTCATGCTATGGCAAAGAAACCCCCTGGTGGTGCAAAGGTAGACCAGCTGTATTAGTCCAACAGCTCCTTTTCCCCCTTAAATATCCCAAAAAATCTTTTCATTGAACCAGGCAGACAAATAAATGCTAGTCAGTTGGGAGCTGTCCATGGTATCAATCATGGAATGAGGTTTGTTTTTCTTTTTTTCTTTCTTTCTTTTAATGCCCTGGCCATAATAATGACATCAGTGAATTCAACCAGATTTTGGATGAGCAAAATTTTTTTTGTCATGAGTATTAATATTTTTCTTTGTATTTACTATGTATTTAATAATTATACAAATACAAATAATATACAATGAAAAAATGAGTATGGTAGATAACATGCATTCTTCATATAAAAACAAAGTACAAAGGAAGGATGATGACACATATTTTTAACTTCCTATCTTGATTCTAAAATGTTCCTCATATTTTCATCAAACCCCATATAAATTATAATGCATATTTTCTTCTTTAAATCAATATGTTTATTATAAGATGCGAACTCTATAAATTATATTAGTGTCCCCCAACAAAGTCATATGTATTAGTTATATTGGACCTATATCAGAACTTTTCAGGAAGGTAGCAGTGAACTTGAAGAAGACAGTGAATAGGATCCATTTAGCCTGCTGCTCTAATAATTTGTGTCCATTGTACTTGTTCCGTGAATACCAAGACTATCAGTTCAACTATACATTTAAGACTTTTAGTTCACCATATGTCACTGAAGTTCTGACAGATTTTGGACTTCACTTGGATTACTCAATATAAAAAGCTTTTTTGCCCCAGTTTATTAGCCATCACATGATCTTTGATCACCTCATGTCATTTCCTCTCCTAGGCATTGCTAACCAGAAAGAAAGGTGCAAGGGTCTTTATTAAAATGGCAGGATATCCAGCCATTATTAGAGCAGCTTTGAATTTTAAGTTTAAAAGCAGCATGAAATCCATTAAGCAAAGGGTTTTTTTTCCCATTTATTTGGAAGAAAAACAACTGCCCTGTCCATGATCTTATACCATATGTCATGTTTTATTCTGGACTGAATTTGAATGGTTGAGTTACAAAACCCTGAAATGAGAGTGTTTTTTTTTTTTTTAATGCACATAGAATCTTAAATAAGATAGTGCTATAAATTCTCCTGTGGATAAAATTCCAACACAGCTCAACATATTGTTCTTATGATTCAGAAGTTTCTCTTATGCTACAGTGACATCTAATGGTCAAAACAGATTCAAATTCTAGTTTTTCACCCTAAACTTTGATGTAAGTGTGGTTGAATAGTTTTTAAATGTATTTACTTTTTTAAAAAGTTTTTTTTCTGAAATATTCTTGATAGGTATTATTTATTTTTAAATAATCAGCAAAATAGCTAAAAAAAGAATAATTCTCAGTCATATTTCCTCAGAATCTCAACATGGAAAGATTGGTCCATTTCAGCCCATCAATGAATATTTTTTAAGAGCTTACTCTTAAATGAGAAGTTCTAGGCATAAATGATGCTGGGGATATAAAGTTAAGAGCAAAGCAGCCCCAAAACACTAATATGGTTACTTTATAATGAGGAAAATAACATAAAATATAAAACAAATTCAAGATATTGGGAAGGTGCTATCAGTTAGAGGGATCAAGAAAGACTTCACGTAAGAGAAGGTAAAAGCTGATTCTTGAAAAAAATAGCTATTTTGAAAGTAGATAAGGAGGGCAAACATTCCCAAACTAAACTTCCTCAAATTAAAAGATGTACTTGAATCAAAATCCTCTCTATAATGTATTTATCAAAAAAGCTATCCAGCCTTGGAGGATTGGAGGACCTCCAGTGAGAAAGAGATCATTGTGTACAATAAACATTTGAAAGATCTAATTGTTAGTATTTTTGTTTTATTTTATTTTAGTTCTTGTTTTATACCAAACCTTTATCTGTACCTTTGCCACTTGTCCTGGATATTTCAAGATTTATCCTCAAGAGCAAGCAAATTAAATTTAATCTCTCTTCTACATGACAAGTTTTCAAATACTTGAAGACAAATTTATTGCTCTCTAGCTAATCATTCTCAGTTCTTCCATTGAATTCCATTTAGCATGATGTGAAGACCCTTCATGTCCTTTGAATTTTCTCCATTTTGCTCAAATAATGTTTTTCATAAATTTGGGGAAATAAGAACTTAACATAATATCATAAGTATTATATATCTAAGGGAAAGTAGAGCAGGACTGTCACCATTGTAGTTCTACATATTTTGTCATTCCTAATGGAGTCTAAGATAGTAGCTGACCTATCTTTCTGTTTACCCACTTTATACTTTCAATCCACTAAAGATGCAATATTTCTTTCAGATCAATCAACAAAATGGCAAATATTTATTAAGAATATACCAGGTATACAGCACTATGCTAGATATACAGTGAGTACACAGTGAAACAATCCCATCTCTAAATGAGCTTCCATCCTGTTGATTTCTTTTAGCCACACCTCCCTCTACTTTGTACTTGAGAAGTTGATTTTTTTTTAACCCAAGTGTAAGATATTTCATTTATCCTATTAAATATATTATATTAGATTTAACTCAATGTTCTCAACTGTTGATACCTTTATTATTCTTAACATTCTCTTTCAATATGCTAACGATCCTATTCAGCTTTGTGCTATCTGAGTATTTGGTGCGAATACCATCTCTGCTTTGATTCAGTTATTGACCAAAAAAAAAAAATGTAAATATCACTAGGCCAACCACAACATCTTGGATCTCCCCATTAGAACCCTCCATCTAAGTTGAGAGTAAACCATTAATTTGGATGTAGCCATTCAGCTAATTCTAAATGACCCTAATGTAATCACAGCTAAATGGAACAGTGGCTAGTATGCTAAGGCTGGAGTCAGAAAGACTTATTTTCCTGAGTTTAAATCTGTCTTCAGACACCTACTAGCTGGGCAAGTCATTGGACAAGTCATTTAATTCCATTTGCCTCAGTTTCCTCATTTATGACAGGAATTGGAGAAACAAACAACAAATTATTCCAGTATCTTTGACAAGAAAAACTCAAATGCCAATTTGGAACAATTGAAACAACTAAAAATGCTGCCATATACCACAATTATCCATCTATTTAACAAGAAGAACATTTGAGATTTTGTCAAATACTTTAATAAAATCTAAGAAAATTAAAACTACAGAATGGAATATCCTTAGATTTTTAGGAAAATGTTTTTGTCCAAGTAATAATGGTTTTTTTCCAAGTTTCTCATTATATTTTAATTGTTGTCTTCTGATTCTGTCCATGACAAAAATCAATTGAATACATCATATATGATGTGTTACTGGTAATATTAGATTGAAAGTTAACAGGATATTATTTTTTTAAGACTCAGAAAGAACTGGATCCAAGTTTTCCACTCAAGTTACACCTTTGGGATCAAAAGTTAGTTCTTAATTTCCTAATGACCCTATGCTGTCATTCAGCATTAGAAATTGCAGAGAAGTTGTCCTTTTCCATAGTAAATTTTCACAATGGAATTTTACTACAAAAAAGAATACACATCTACACACATATGTATGCATTCAGACACACAATATGGATTGCATATGGGTTTGTTTAAATTAACATGAATTTGCATATGTGAGCATACTCTCAAAAACTATGATTTTTTTATAGGTGCCTTTCTGCCTTATTAGAATGAGTAATTCTCATTCTCAGTGGGAGCCCCTTGCGTTGTCAAAAACGGGGATCATAAATTTACACACATGCATATGAATACATTTAGACATTTAAATATACTTTTTGCTAATTCCTCTACTAAATCCTCATCCAAAACCACATTATTTTATTATAGTGGATTTTCGAGGGTTTTATCAGGTAAACATAACCTCTGATCTTCGAAGCTTAGAGGGTTTTGAAATCTGCCTGGTAAGGATTGTTTTCTGAAGTGAGCCTGGCTAAAATTCACATACCCTTTGGGAAAATGTAGAGAATTCCAAGTGTGGTATCTCTTGGTCATAACACCTCAAATATCTATTGAGTCATGTAGGTTTTGCAATCCACATGACTAGAGGAAGTACACAGCCCGGTAGAAATGTTTATCCTTTGAAGTATTAAAGATTAGTGTAACAAAGTGTTAAAGAAACTTATTAATCACCTACTTGTCATATTTTTTTTCTTTTATTCTTTAAAGCTCATCATTGTTCAGTGTCATACTTGAAGCTATTCTTTAACTCATTTAATTCCAAAATGCTTCTCACATATAGTCAGTCAATCTTTAGAAAACCAACAAATATTTATAGCAAACTTTACATGAAGCAGAATTATAAAATTACCTATTGAACATATTAGTTTAAGTAGAAGGAATTTCAATTTATATATGATTAATAATTGCATGCATTTGAAAAATACAGTTCTCTGTGGCTCTTTTCTACTTCCATAAGACTTCTATTAGAAAGGTGGCCAGGTTGGGGCTGGGGGGATATTGTGGGTACCCAAAATTCCATTTTTTATTGTCTCTAAAGGCCAACTTAGGTTTTGGTTCTCCAGGTCCTTATGCAATAAATACTCACTGAACATAGTACTAGAGGCACTGAATCAGAATAATCTTAATAGTCTTGCTATAAATACTACCAGACAACCAAAGGAAATTATAGATAGATGGAAAGGGGACTCACTTGATCTTCTTGGATGAGGGAATAAATGTAATCCAGCAGAGCTGATTTTATCTTGTTTAGAAAGACAACCAGAAATATCATTTTATGGGATACTCCATGATTTCATACTATAGGATCTATGATAAATATTTGTATGTATGACAAGTGAAAAAAGTTAAAACCCACCATTAAGATAAGTGTAACTTAAACACCAAAATTTCTTGCAGACAATGAGAAAGTAAGATTCTATAGAAAATTGAAAAGCATTAAAGATAAATCAGGGCTTATTTTTTCAGTCCTTGCTGATTTCAATGCAAAGGTGGGACTAAGGGGACAGGATGAAAAAAAGTTTGAATTTGTGTAAGGTTTGCTTCCTTATCTCAATTATCAAATAATCCCTTCAGCCTGACTTTTTTTTTTTTAAACCAAGCTTATCTTTTTCTTTCATCTTCGGATAACATTGAACTCCGTAATTTTCCTGGGTTAAAAATGAAACCTTTTTGCCTTTTCCCACAGCTGGTTCAGTTTTCTTGTTTCAGAACCCTCTATATGGAAGACCAAAGGACTGGAAACTACCAAAACTTGTATATTACTATAATCTTCAAGAATATAGAATATCTGTGGCTATTATTCAAGGGGACATGGTGAGCTCAGAAGTAAAACAAAGAGTCAGAGGAAAAGGTGAAAGAGGAAAAGTTAAATAGAAAATGATTGGCTACCAACATGCATGACATTTCTGTATCAGTTTTCTGTATATGATTAGACAATACATTTGGAACACAAAAATAAAAATCAAGCATAAAAGAAAGAAAATATGACATATAGTTAAAATAATTCAGCTTCTTAAGTATCTGGGCAATTGAAACAAAATAGGGGGAAATGGAAAATGTACACACAACAAACCAGCAGCAATTATGGCTATTCTAAGGAAGGCTGATAAAGGTAAATGAATCTCCATGAGGAGACTGAGAGTGTCCAGAAGTATATTTAACAATATTCAAGGATATATTTATCCCTTTGTCAAGCAGAAATATATAACAAACAGGTCATCAGAAAAGCATTTATTATATGCCTACTATAAGCCAAGTACTATCCTGTGCTGTGGGGATTCAAAGAAGGGCAAAAACAACACAGCTCTTGAGAAGCCAGATGGTGCAGAGGATAGAGCACTGGGCTTAGAATCAAGATTTTAGAGCAAATCTGGTCTCAGGCACTTGACTGACTAGCTAGCTGAGTGATCCTGGGCAAGTCTTAACTCTAATTATCCTGTTTTCTCATCTAAAAGAAGGGGATAATAATAGCACCTGCCCCTCAGGGCTGTTGTGAGGATTAAATAGGACATAATTATAAACACTTAGTGCAGTGGCTGGCATATTTTGTTGTTGCTCAGTCATCATACCCAACCTTAAATGGCCCTGTGGACTTTGTGCCCACGGGGTTTTCTTGGCAAATATATTGGAGTGGTTTGCCATTTCCTGCTCCAGTGTATGGCCATTTTACAGATGAGAAACAGTAAAATAGGGAGATAAGTAATTTGCCCAGCAACCCATAGCTAAGTAAGTCTCAGGCCAGATTTGAAATCAGAGCCTCCTGCCTGCAGGCCTGATGCTCTATCCACTGAACCATTCAGTTGGTTTTGCCCAGCATATAGTAAGCATTATATAAATATTAGGTATTATCAGTGTTGTCGTTATTATTTTGTCCTCCAGTGGGGGTGTCAACAAACAAGCAACCACATACATACAAGATAAATACAGTGTAAATAAAGTTGAAGGGTAAAGTCAAAGAAAAGGAATGGGAGGGAAGAAGAGATGCTGGGAAAGAACTCATGGAGAAGGCAGGATTCTAGATGAGACTTGATAGAAGTTTAGAGTTGGAGCTTCCCAGGACTGACAGGCCCCCTGTATAAATGCCTAGAGCAGAGTTAAAATGTCACATGTGAAGAGCAACAGCAGGGCAGTGTCACTAGGTCAGAGAGTGTGTGGAAGGAAATAATTGTCAGAATACTGAGAAGGGAAGAAAGCCCCAGGTCATGATGGGATCTAAAATAAAAGATTTCATAGTTGCTCCTGGAGGCAATAGGTAGCCAGCTGCAACACTGGATAGAGTGCTGGACCAGGAGTCAGGTCACTAGGAGATGAATTGGGTCTCAGACATTTACTAGCTATAGATCTCAAGACAAGGTACTGACCTCTATTTGCATCAGCTTCTCAAGTATGAAATGGGGATAAAAATAACACCTCTCTCTCAGAGTTGTTAGAAGCATCTCACAAAATAATCCTTTTTAGCACGTAGCTCAGAGTCCTGTATATATTAGGTAATATTTATTACTCTCTCCCTTCCCTTCATCAGTAAGGAATCACTGTTTACCAACACAGGGAGAGTGAATGGCTAGACTCCTACTTTAGGAAAATCACTTCTGAAGTTGAGTGAATGATTGGCTTGAAGAAGAAAAAGCAATTAGAAAGATGTTGCCGTAGTCCAAGGGAGACACGATGAGGGCCTCCAACAGAGAGATAACGATGTGAGTAGAAAGAAGAAAACACACACAACAGATGCTGTGATGGTAGAAATGACAAGACATTGCAACAGATTGCACATCCAAGTTAAGTGTGAGAGAGAAATACAATAGAACACCTACAGTATACATGTGGGCGACTGGAAGGAAAGTTGGTGCTCTTGACAGAAATAAACTAATTAGTCATCCAAGAGCACTGTGGGATAAAACTCACAGGACAGCAAATGAATGAACACTGGAAAAGACTGCCTGTTACTTTTATGTCAAACTTCTTTTTGTGTCAATGGTGACAAAGTTCTCACTTTAGAATTCTAAGAGCCCTCTTTCAGATTATTATTTAGGAAAAATTTAAAGAGCATAAAAGGGTGGAAGGAGTAGATGGAGCAAGCCAGGAACATAGAGGTGATGGTGGCACAATATTGAGTGCATTGAAGATCTGGTTCTGAACACATATTAAAAGTATTAAAAAAATACTTAGGGAAATAGTAGATATAGGAGCTGTGGGGTAGTACAGTGGATAGAGCACTGGCCCTGGAGTTGAGTATTTTTTTTTTTTTTTGCTGAGGCAATTGGGGTTAAGTAACTTGCCTAGGGTCACACAGCTAGAAAGTGTTAAGTGTCTGAGACCAGATTTGAATTCAGATCCTCCTGACTTCAAAGCTGGTACTCTATCCACTATACTACCTAACTGTCCCAGAGTATATTTTTTTTGAATGGCAACAAATAAATCCAAATATGAATTTACCTAATCCTACCCTCTTTTCTGGGGCAAGAAAGTTTTCAGACTTGTTCTCTAGTTTAAGGTAATGGAGAGACTTCCACAGTTGCAGGTCTCTTAAAATAGCATCGTCATGTTTGTTTAAACCACATAAGAATATTTGGTCAGCTAGAATTGAGCACTTTAGGTCTGTTAGAAGTAGTTTAAACGCTACAATCAGAAAGGAAAAAGTCTTATGTAATGGACAGTTCCAAATCTCATGACTTCTCGGTAATAGGAGATAATATCAATGTGGGTAATTAGAGGAGAAGAAATCACATGAAGATCTCAAGATCACAAGATGATACATTTGGAACTGAAAGGGAGGCAAAAAGTCCCTGAATTTCCCATGGTTTTCATGGGATTTGCACAGTTTGCAAGTGTCTTGGGAATGAATTCAGACACGTGGTCCTTGCTTACTCAAAGTCATTATTCCCCACTCTTTTCAGTGTTTGACCTCAATGTTTGTAAGGCTCTGTTCCCTTTTGAAGAATATGTTATCCATACTCATATCCAAACCTCAAAACATGCATCAAAATATAATGCAAATAAGCCTAGATAGAAGGCATCTTGTTGTGTTATTATCCATGTCTACCAATTGTTAGGATCATTTGACACCATTTTTGAAATCTAAATACATTAATGGTGATTCATCATTTATATCTATAAGGATATCCATATTTATTTATATCTGCAAGGATTTTTTAAATTTTATAAATAAGGATATTTATGTCTACAAGGATATTATATTCAGCCTCTCTCTTATGATATTATATCTCCATTAATTTTAGTTCTAAAAACTTTTAAAATTCTTTAGACAAAATCTTAGCTGGCTATAGTTCATACATTCATACAATACCTCTTTTTCATTTCAAAAAAAATTGCTAAATACTTCTTAAATGTAAAACTCAATGCTGGATACTAAGGAAACATATTTTTTTAATGACAGTCTACTTGCCCTCCAAATACTTACAGTCTGTAGGGGTCTTCAAACTTTTTAAATAGGGGGCCAGTTCACTGTCCCTCAGACTGTTGGAAGGCTGGACTATAGTAAAAACAAAATCTTTGTTTTGTGGGTCTTTAAATAAAGAAACTTCATAGCCCTAGGTGAGGGGGATAAACGTCCTCAGCTGCCGCATCTGGCCCGTGGGCCGTAGTTTGAGGACCCCTGGACTCTAGAGCATATGATACCCATTTTCATTTCTTTGTTTTCATATTTAAGGTTCCTAGATGGGAAACTGCTCGATATTAATAAAGACTTTCAGCCATATTATGGTGAAGGAGGACGAATTTTAGAAATCCGCACCCCAGATGCAGTGGCGTTGGTTAAGAAGCATGGACAGTCTTTTGGCTACACTGAAGGGGCACTGCTTGCATTAGCCATGATTATCATCCTCTGCTGTATTCCTGCCATCTTGGTCGTGTTGGTCAGCTACAGACAGTAAGTATAGGTCAAACTATGAACATTTATGGATCTTTAAGACATCATCAGACAATACTTTGGAGAATCCATCAATATATTATTTGGTGGATGACCAGCCTTTCTAAAGAAAAGTGTGTTCTAGTTCTTGAACAATTAACTTATTGAATCAATTGATCAATAAGCATTTCTTAAACACTTATGATATTCTAGGCTTTGAGATCAGTAGTGAGAATTCAAAGGCAAATGTGAGATAATCCCTACCTTAAAAGCATTTTCATTCTAACGGGGAGACAACATGTAGAAGAATGATTAGATTGTTCTGCTTGATCGTAGAGGATAGAATTAAAAATAGTAGATAAAAGTTGACAATTTTAGGGTTAATATTAAGAAAGTACTTGCTGACAATTAGAGATATTCTGAGATGAAATAAACAACTAGGGATCATTTTTTACAAATCAGGAAATTGAGACCTTGATTTTCTTGCTTGTCTAAAGGAACATATATAAAATTGAAATTTAAATCAAGGAGTTCTGACTCTAAATCTAATACAATTTCTACTGAACTAACGTACTAAGTTTTACCTCATGTGTGGTCTTCTTACAAAGATTTGTTATCTCATTGTTGGGCATGTCATAAAATGGATTCTAATTCAGGTATAGGATAGCTTCTAATGTCCATTCTGAAATTCTATGATCTATGTCTTTAAAGATTTCTACATGAAACTTGATTCAATCCCAAATTTTATAATCTTCTACAACTATTGGAAATGCCTTCTTTTCTCCTAGAGGACTTCCACACAGAGAGCATGGCATTAGTGTCTAGGATATGTCTTGGCAAAAGATTCATAAGGTATCGTGGAAATAAAATGATCAGAGGGTTCTTACTAACAGGGAGCTTCAAGGGAAGACATAGCACAGTCTGCTGCCAAATAAGCCAGGGAATGAAGTGGGGAAATACTGGCTCACTTAAGATGCTAAGCATAGTATCCAAAAATAGAAAGGCAATAGTCATATTGTACTGTACTCAAATCTTGCAACATCAGGAATGACATTATAACTTCCATGTGTTAATGGTCCTTGGAATATCAATATCATTCTCTGCCAATCCCAAAATATATGAAATTTACTCTATCCCTGAGCTGCACTACTTTAAGTCTTTCAAAAGACATTCCCCACAATCACATTGGAAAGTAAGCAGTACTTTTATAGAATGCAAATACACCCCAAATACAGAAGAATCAGAGACTCAGAGATAAAGTCACTCACCCTGGATGTCACAATTAGGATTCACAGTCAAGATGCCTACTTCCAAATCAAGATTTTCCTGATATCAAGTGGCCTCCTGTGTCCATGGGCTTTGAGTCAGGAAGATTTTCTTTTAAATCCTGCAGCAATTATTTAGCTATTTTAAAAGGGTAAGTCATTTAACCTCTCTCAGCATCAGTTTACTTGTCTCCAATATGTGGACAATAATAGCACCTTTCTCACAGAATTATTGTAAGAATCAAATGTGATAATACATCTGAAACCTTATGATAACCTTAAAGTATTACATAACTGTTAGCTCTTATTGTTAGCCATCGTTATCGTGAGAAAGAGGCAAATTTATTTTAAACTCCTATAAAGCTGATGCAAAATCTCTCTCCTGGATTCCTTGGCTTCTAACTGCTATAGAAAGAAATACTTAGCTAGGATCTGCAGCTTAACCTTAATTTATTCTTTATAGGATGTTTGAACCGATCACCAAAGAGTCCTCCTCAGGATTCTTTATTTAGACATTCAGTCAATGAATGTGTACTTATTACAGCAGGCTTATTGGTGTCAGCATGGGAGAAGTAGATCCTTGATTTCTACCATTTCCACAAACTAAAGGTGGGAACAATATGACACATGACTTAGAAAGATAGTTCTTTTTAGTACTTTCATTATCAATTAATAGTGAGAAATACAAACCATAGGAATGACTATTTATTATTGGGAGAAAGAGGGAGTGGGAGACAGTGAAAGAAGAAATCCTCCCCCCCCAAAAAAGGAAAAAAATCCCTCTTCTTTGCAAGAAATGTTTGTATTAATTGACAAAGTGAAAAGAGAATCTTAATCACATAAAGTAATAGAATGTTGAACTAGGAAGTTTTGGGGGAGCATTGTGTTCATCTCCCTCTCTTTTTTGGCAAAAAAATTGAACTCCAAAATTGATAGCTAAGAAAATAAACTGATGCCCACTGGTGATGATAGGTATCCAAAAATAAAATGACAGACTATTGGATCCTGTGAAGTCTTTGGGATGGCAAAAGAGAAAGACAATAAATCCAAACCCTTTTGTAAATCCAAACTCTATTGTTTTCACAATCATTCAAATGATGGACTTTATCCAAAGATAGAGCTCGGAAGTACCTTAGAGATTATCTAGTCAACACCCTTCATTTTGTTGAAAGATAAATGGAAGCCACAAAGAGTCATAAGATTCCAGGATTCTGGATTAGATGTAGAGCTAAAAGAAACTTCAGACTTCATCTAGTCTGTCTCATTATCATACAAGATGGATAATGGGAGTCCAGAGAGGTTGATTAAGTTACCCACAAATATATAGTAACAAGAATAGGAAATAAACTTTATATAGATATAATTTCTACTATACCTTAAATTCTAGCATGACTTGCCTAAAGATAGACAACTGTTTATTGGCAGAACTAGAACTAAAACGCACGTCTTTAGGTAATCCAATTCTCTGCCCCCACTAAATAAGCCTGACTTGCTAATATTGAATAAAATTGAATATTGAGATTTAAAACACAAAACAAATAGACAAAAAACCTCTGGAGAAACTTAGATGAAATGTTTATGACACAATATACCTATGTTCTTAAATAGCAATCTTTTTTGAAACATATTGAAATTTTAGCACTGGATAAAGTTAGAGAAAATGACTCCAAGCAAAACTGACCATGGGGATTGTCTGTTCCGTGTTGCTTGCATAAAATCAAGAAATTTTAATTGAAAATAAAGTTTAAAAATATAAAATTTAGCTTCAATTATAAAGGATTCTTCATTAATCAATGAATTCAGTAAAACCCTAGTCTTAGTAAAAGTCTAATAATGGCCAATTTACTCATAAATCCTTGATTCATCTCCATTGCACCTAATTTTTAAATTGCCTATCGTACATTACAAAATTTCTTTCTGTTTTTCCTTAGTCTCTGGTATAAAGTAAAAGGTTCTGTGATGTCTCATGCTTAATAAAGTGCCCTCCTCAAGGCTTCTTGGCATACCATGCAATGACCAGCGCTGAATAAAGCAAGATGTCACACTAAAAGCTCATAAAATGGAATAATTGTCTGGCTTTATATTTAAACATTTGTGTGTGTGCTCTGTGGTAGATGAATTCTTCAATGCCTTCTAGCTCAGTGATCAGCTTAACACCCAATGAATTAATTTTACTTACTGCATTTTAAAGAATAACAGTTAAACAAAATTAGTTTTTCATTGCCTACCATCCAGTGGAAAAATTCTAATAGTTAAAAATCTTACTTCAGTGCCTACACATACAGCTTCTAAATAAGCCTGGAAAGTATCGTTATTCTTTTCTATTAATAAGGGCATTTGAAATTCACTGTGTAGGACAAACCAAGAAACCAATTATGAAAAAAGATCATGAATTCATTACCCAGTGATGGCACCTTCCAGTTCAAGCTTCACCCATAATAGAATCATGTCTTGCCACGCAGCTTTGTCCTGTCTTATTCTCCAGGTCAGATGAACCAAAAAGCCAATTAGGAAGATTAGGTCATCTTTAATATCCTGTTCCATGATCAGAGTTCCTATCAATATACCCATATTCTAATCCATTTTCCTCAATCAACTTAGCCTCTACTTTTGTTGTGTTTTTTTAAAGCTTTCCTAGATGTAGATTTGGTTTTTTTTTCCTTTAAATAGCTGCTTCCAAGATTTTTAGATCAATGATATAAAAGAAAATTGATTTAAAAGTGAGGGATTTTAAGACAGGTTGATCAATATGACAAAGATGTTAAGATTTGAAGTAAAATTTGAGAGTCATATAATGAATTTCATCTATCTAATCTTTATTTTTCTTTTCTTCTCTTCCCTATCCTCCTTATTTCATCAAACAGGTTCAAAGTGTAAGTATCCTATTATGTTACATGTTCCATGATGATTTATCTAATGTAAATGAAGCTGAGATTAACATTTAATTCATACACATCAGGTTCTTTGGGTATATGTGGGAGGGGGGGTGAGAGTGAAGGGTGGTGCTCTTGTGTGGGAGGTATGGAGGATGTATATGGGTTGGGGAATATGAATATGTGTGCCTGGGTGTGAGAGTATGAGTGTGGGGGGCTAAGTGTGTGTGTGTGCTCATGTGTGGGCATGCATGTAGGGGTGTTTTTGGGTATGGAGGATGTGAGTGTAGGTGTGTGCATCTGTGGGGGTGGATATATATGTTTATGGATATGTATGTGTTCATATATGGGTGTTTGGATACGTGTGTAGGTGGGGATGTGTATGGGTGTGTATGCGGGGATGATATGAGTGCAGGTATATGCATAGGTGTTGGTGTGGATATGTATGGGTATGAGTGGGAGAAAAATTAGGTTTGATTATGCATGACTCATTTTCCTTTCTAAATATTTAGAACTGATCTTCATCTTCACAACGCCAGTTAACAGAGAATGTGAGAAACTTGTTTCTCATTTTGTTTTGCCTCTGGCTTTTTGGAACTTGTACATAAGTACAGAATCAATAAACAAATCAAATAAATAAACAGTAGCCAAAAACTGTGAAAAGATAAAAAAAATAGGATTGAAAAAATTCACTTATAATTCACCATAGGTTCAAAACTTTAATTATCATCTGAAATTTAATGAACTCACACCTTTATAGTATTTTAATATTTCAAAAACCTTCACAGGAATCCTGTATGGTAGATACTGAAAATACCATTATTCCCATTTTATAGATGAAAAAACTGAGAATCAAAGAGATTGAGTAACTTGCTAGGAAAGTGTGAGACTACTGAGGTCTCTGAGTTCACCTGAAGTCTTTTGATCCTAATACTGATACTTTCTAGTTTGTTTTTCACTGGACTTTTCTCCATTCTCTCTTCCCTAATCCTTTTGGTGAGTGATCTAGAAAATATTTGAAAACCACAGCATAACTGGAAAGTTACAATAACCCAGTGGTAGTCTCTGTTCAATAAAAATAATCATGTATTTTCTCCTATGCTAATTATTCAATATAATGTAAATGAGGCTTTTCCCCTCTCAAAGTCAGATTTCCTCATATTAATATCAGTGATAGATGTTGAACTATTCATATTTATGTGATTTCTGGAAAAAAATTAAACTATCTTTAATTTCCCAAAGACGACAAGAAGAATGCACCAAGACAGCTAAGATGCAGGCCTTGGCGGCACCCAAGCCAGCAGCCCCAGCACCACCAGCACCAGCAGCAGCAGCAGCGCCTCCCCCACCACCACCACCACCTCCCCCAGGGGGTCCCCATCTCTACGAGGAGTTGGGTGGAAGTGCAATGTAAGTATTGTTTGCCTCCCTAAGGGAAGCAACTTTGAAATTTTCATTTTTTATAAACTGAGGGTAGATATTTAATTTCACCAAAGTAGACACTATCATGAAAATAGGAGAGAAACTTGACACAACAAAACAACAACAAAATTCCCAGAGGGTATCGTTCCTAAAATTTTATCATTTTTAAAAGGTAAAACACCATTCAGTTGTATGAGAAGATTGATGAAACTAAATGAATTTGACCTAATTAAAGACCACAGTTAATTGAACTCAAAAGAACCAGTTTAATAGTGAGAAATTTGAACCAATTCAATTCAGTAAACATTTAGTAAATTCTTTTCAGGAACATGACATTAAGTAAAACAGAAAAAATTTCCAGCCTGAACTATTTTATTATACATATATTCAAATCCTCTGATCTGCATCCAGTAACAAGATCACAGAGCCATTTTGAGTGTATTTGGTATATATTATACCTATAGTGTGATTCCAAGTAGATAGTGGAAAAGATCTCAACCATACAAAATTCAAGATGATTTAAATAACTCAGGAGTAAATTAAAAGCTATAATATTTCTCAATTTTTTTTAGGTTATAGAAAAAAATATCTAAAATATAAATGAGAGAAAGGGCTTATGTGCCGGTGAAAGGGAAGTGGTTTCAAATAGTTTTTTGTTATTGCTTTAGAAAAAGCTTAGTTTTAAGCATGTGAAAGTGTTGTGTATGGATAAATCACCGATTTTAAAGTGATACATGAGTGTGAAAGATTTTGCAGCTGTTAATTGAAGAATAATAATGCTTCCTTACATTCTGCCCACTTTAAAAGCTCTCTTACCTTTAGGAAATCACTCAATAGCTCTTTCTTACTATATAAGAAAGATAGTACCCTAGTGACTTAAAGAACTGATGAAATATAAAATATGAATGACAAATCTAGCAAGTCCTTTATTAACTGGAACACTGTAGGAATGGAAGGAGAAAAAAAAGTATGTGTTGTTTTCCTAGACAAAATACATATTTACTAGCTTGAGAAGAACAAACTACACAGATATAAAATTCACCTTGGGATGTAGCAATCATGAATCAATGTAAATACACATTTTAGTTATATGGATGTGATAAATCTCATGTAACATTTCAAAAATATTTTCTAAAAGAAATAAGTGTACAACACTTAGTTGGAATTGATGGTTATTTTCCCTGTAATTACAGGACTTTTAAAGTCTTACTTGAAAACATTGACGAATACAAGAATTGATCCAATATAATTTGAATTTCTCCTAATCCTATCCCTTATATCCACCTGAGAAAATTTGCCATCTAGTTGAAAGTAGTTATCTTTAAGTTTAAATGTAGATATGTATAAGTTAAAATATCAGTTCCATTTAACCATCTTTCCCAAAAAGATGCATCAAATAGCAAATAGTAGCATCTGGAAAACCAATGTTTTGGTTGTGTCAATTTACATTTATTACCAATAATTGAACCATAAGCATTGGGGAGTAAGAGGGAGATGGAATAGGACAGTTGGATTTGTAGTTTGAATATTCTAGGGAACAATGTTAACATGAGCATTTTAATGTTTTGACAAAGAAATTTTTTTAAAAACTAAATCCTCTGGTTAAGTAATTTGGTTCTGAATTAATCAATCCAAAATTTTAAATTGGAAATTAGTGAGTATTTTTAGATTATAGGACAGCTGGCCTCATTTGAATGATGAACTATATATATAATAAAGTAATACAAATCAAGCTTCAGAAAATGATATTAACAGATATTAAGTAGTAGCTTCATGTGGAGTCTGTTATTAATTTAGCATATGCATTTTAATATTGTTTTATATTTTTATAAGACATCTCATTTAGGCAACTGAATCTTCTTTATAATAACCTCAAACATAGCCAAATTTTCTTTTTAGAGGCATAGGAACAATGCTTAAGAATGGCATGAACAATTATCTATTTTGTAATTTAATTGATCTACATATTGCAGGAGAATTTTGACCTAAAAATAATCATTAAAAGACCAAATATAATCAACTTTATTAAGAAATCTAAAAGCAACATGATTTTCTCTTACCATTCATTAAGAACATTTTTATGTCTAAATATTGTACAAAAACATAATTCCATTTACTGTACATGTCATCTCTTCAAAGTGAAATCATTGAATTATTTTAATTTTCTATCTCATTTTGTCTCTTTTAAAATATTTTGTGTCCCATGATTTCTATTCTCTCTTTCTCTCACCTTTGGATTCATAGGCATCAGTAAGTAAATAAAATTCTACTTCTTTGACAATTCTAGAGAACAGATGTTGTAGAAAAGATTAAATCCTGCCTCAGACTTCAAATTGTTTCCTTTTTTTTTTTTTTTTGGCTGTAAAGACATTTACTTTCAAATGAATCCATGGACCTACTTTATATTTTCCCTCTGATTGATTCTTCTTTGACAACATGTTATAAGGAAAAGAGAAATCTCAACTTTTAAGAGTTTACACCAACTTTTCTAGTGATCATACACGTGTGCACCAGGGTGACAAACCATTCTTTATGGTTTAGGCATGTTGGCAGTTTCTACAACTTGAAAGATGGCACATGGTATCTCTAGCATATTGAAGATAAATATATTCTAAAAATAAATATAAGACTAGTAAACAATTCCTAGAATAGCGACTGGGTTCGTAAAGAAACAATTACCATGAAGGGTTAAAAAGAAGGAAGCTTCATTTTAGTTTATTTTTTTTCCTGAATCATCTAAGAGAAAGGAAAAGAACCCGAATTGGTGACCCGAATTATCTAAAATGACTGTCTAGCTTTTCTGAACTCACCAGGTTATTGATCATCGTCCTCCTCTCTTTAATAGTGTTTTAGTCTTCAATAGTTAAGTAGTGAGGATTCTCACATTCCCACTCATAACTCCTTCCAGGCATTAATTTAATATTTTTACAGATTGGATAAGTTTTTCAGCTTTAGACTTATTCATTTACTATTTTTTTTTTACTTCATCTACCATAGTATCATTTCTGGTTTATTTCAAAGTGTCTTCTTTTTATTTCTTTCTGGCATGTTTGTTTCTACTGCAGAGATAACTCCAGAGTAAAAAATCTATTTTTTAAAGCAGGAAAAATCTTTCAAAAAATAATTCATAACCAATGAAGCCTTGTGGGTTGTAGATCATTCTGTATACATTAAATATCTCAATCAATCCTTAACACAACTCTGAGAACAAGGTAGTATAAGTACTAGTATTCCCAATCTATAGATGAGGAAACTAAAGCTCAGATAGATTATACCATTTGCTTATGATCTTGTAGCTATTAAAATCCATACACAAAATCCAAAATTAGGCTCTCTGATTTCAAATTCTATACTTCCATGTATTCTAAAGTCTTAACAAATTTCTGAAACACTAAAATGATTGATTTAGACTTGTGGAGACCTTAGAGTTCATCATCAATAACTCTGGAGGTGAGGAAACTATGCCCCACAGAAAGGAAGTGATTTGCCCAAAGTCCCACAGTAGAAAATAGCAGAACTAGGAATTGTACTACAAATCTGATGTTTTGTTCACCGCACAATGCTAACTCCCTAAGCTAATTGTTTTGAGTGTTTCTTCAAGTGCTGATGTCAATGACCTTGAATTAAAACATGACACCTATTCCCTTCCTCCCCTCATTATAGCACTAATCTAGTTACTCCTTCAATTTTAATGCACACCCTTACTCTACCACTTACTACTCATGTGATCTTAAGTTCTTTGACTTTCTGGGTTTCATTTTTGTCATCTGAAAAATTAAAGGATTAGAATAAATGATCTCAAAGTGCCCTCCTTCTTCTAAATCAATGAACCTCTAATCATCATGTTCTTAGTCTTGAAACTGGTTCATCACATAAGATTACACTATCCTTCATACTGTCCGATACTACATTAAAACAAGCAGTGTCTGGATGGTTGATAACAGAACCAGAAAGAAAACACCAATAACTTTAAATAGCATTGCTAATGAGAATAGTGATTCTGAACACAAGCAGCCCTAATTAAAATGAATGAGAGGTTTTCTGCTTCCCATCTGGCTAAATACATCATTTCCTTTTACTGTCATTTGGAAAACCCAAAGTGCAAAGTTACAGAATTCTGGACTTTTGCTTATTTCTTTTTTAATTGAAAATGGTGAGCAAATTTTCATGACATTTCAAAAAAAAACTAGTTTTTTTTTTTTTTTAAAGATCAGATAGATTATAATATCCTAGAATTTTAAAACGGAAGATCCTAAGATCAAGAAAGACAAAATCATACAATCATATGCCTTAATTTTCAGCTGAGAAAATAAAAGGCCAAGGAATTAAATACATCTATTCATTTTTCTAGCTTTGTATGAGAAAGTTCCATTCAGTAACCACAAGAATAGATACCTTTCATTTCAAAAAGCAATCTGGAAAAAAGAGAAATATGTGCAAATGTACAGGTCTCACTTAAGAATTTTGTATGAGCAATCTTGACCTTTGTTTGTATTTCAAGATTATTCTTCTAAGTAATAATGATTATATTCAATCCAAAATACTGTTAAATGGAATGCCTTGTGGGCAGAGTACTATTGAGAGATGACACATAACCTGTGTGCACTGCTTATATGATGCTTATTGCTAGAATTTTTTGACACAAAATTCATAGACAATAAGTATATACTTATACAAGCCAAATATTATTATCAGTCTTTATGAAGAGCATATTTTAAAGACTGATTCAAATATCATTTAAGGAGCTATAAATAAACACTTTAAAATGAAGTCATGGTATACAATGGAATGAACTCTATGCCTTTTGTGGCAGACCTTAGGTCAATTCCCAGTTTCACCAATTACTGCCCATGTCACTGTGGATAAGTCACTTCAGTTCTTTGAGTCTCTGTTTTCTCATTTGCAAAATCAATAAATGGACTGAATATATTCTAAGACCCCATCAAGCTTCAAATTTATGATGCTATATTAGCATATACCTATTTTCTTAACATGCGGTTCTTTTATTGCTTTTAAATGTTGGGACAGAAATATTCTAATAGGATCCTATGATCTTGTTCTCTAATATCAAGATGTTATCTAAATACCAAATATTGACTCAGAAAAAGGATGTACCTCTCTCCTAGGAAGAATTATTGCAAAGATGCTGGGGCTGATTCATGCACTTTTTCTTAAGGGATACCACTATACCCTCATGTGTATGTTCAGTAAGATCTTAAAAAAAGAGAACATTATATAAGAAAATAGTAACCACTCCCTTCCCACTCACCACAGCTTCCCTCGTCCTTGCACAAATTTCCCTTCCTCTCTTCTGCTATCTCAGCCTTTGAAACACAGTTTATTGAATTGTGAGAACAACACAATCTAGAAACATGAAAGCATCTGCTAGATTGTCCAAAGTTTGTTGGGCTGGGGTTTTTTAATATTTTTTTTTTGGTTGTTTGGTTTTTAAGGTCTATGGAGAAACAGATTTTTATAAATGAGAATTATTCATGCTGCTTGAAGATTATTAAATCCCTGTTTCCTCCCTCTTTCAGAAAATAAATGAAAGTAAATGTCTTGCTTTGGTGGTACCCCTAGTCAATGTGGCCTTTTCTAGTCAGAAGCATTAGTAGTGTGCCTCTTAAAAGCAGCTTTCTCATGAAATCTATATCCCAAACTGTTTCCTTACATGTGATTATCTTCTTTTCTTTCAAGTCTTTTCCTTCTGTACCATTTCCAACAAAGCAGGGGAAATAAATCAGTCTTAGAAGAAGGAGACCGTCAAAGAGTAATAAGCCACATGGCTTCCCGTGCAATTGAGGCACACAAGCAGGCTCGGAAAACTGGATCACTCAGGAATAACCTACCCAAGTCTGCAAGTAACATCACACTTTTATCTGATGAGAACCCCTTAACAACCCACAATCCTTTATATGTGGAAGGGGGAGGTCCAAGTTCCACAAGCCCTGGATTTTCATGGAGGAGAACAGGTTTGCTAGACAAGTTCTCCCCCAGAAAGCTAGCCAAGAAAGGCTGTCGGAAATACTCAGCAGAAGGCGCTCATCGGGCATGGACTCTACCAACCAGCTTCACTCGGAGGCAGATGTATGAGGTTCTGAGTAGGCCAGTCATTATGGATCCTATCCAGTGGGAAAATGAACGCCTCCAAGCAGAGGCTGAAATAAGTGGAGACCAGTCCAATATGGTGGGCACTAGCCTTTGCCCATTTCAAACTGAAGAGAAAAAGTTGATAGTGACAGAGAAAACCAGGCAATTTAAAGGGCAAACTTTTCAGGAAATGAATCATGGGAAGTACCATGATGGAGGAGCAACCTTGTCCGCAGCCCAAAATAAGCCACTAGAGCTCTCTACTGAACACTTGCTTTCTTCTCCCTGGTGCCAGGTCTCTTCTTTTTCCACTTTGCCACCTGTTCCACGTGCACTTGAACTTGACACTGTACCTCCAATCATCGTTTCCCATGCCGATGCTCCTCTCCCATCTTCTTCGCTGACTCAAAAGCCAACCCCTTCACCTTCTTTTTGGATATCAAAACCCAATCCTCAACATTATTTGTCCCCTAAGTCAAGGGAGAAAACGATTGAAAATATCCCAGATCCACCAAACACTCCCCCGCCTTTTCCTCCTCCTCCCCTCCCACCACCACCACCACTTCCACCTCCTGCTTCACCCACTCCCTCATGCTCCCTGGCCAGCCCAGCTATTTCTCATCACTCCAGACTCTCTCCTGCCATGGAAATGGACTCTTTGGGTAGGCAGCTATCCCCAGCACTCCCAGACCCAAGCCCAGGCCCTCGAAGGGAACTCAAAGGCATTCTCAAAAATATCCCTAACCTAGCAGCCATTGAGAAGTCAGTAGCAAACATGTACAGTCACATAGGCCAAAAACCCCTACCACCTCCACAGAGTTCCAAGCTCAAACCAGTCCCCACCCCTCAGCCACCCAATACGGGAACCAGAGCTGAGCAAATGCATCAGAACTCTGACTATGTTGCCGAAGAACTTGAGAATCAAATTTTCTTTCAATCTACAGCACTCTGATGCTATTTTTCTACCATTTGTTGTTATCTTCTTTGACTCTGTTGTTGACAATCACATTGGACTCACGAGAGCAAGTTTGGACATCAAAGATAACTAGACTGTTGCCCCTTCTCAAGGACTGATCCCAGTTCTCTATTTGATTCTCCCTGTCAACCTTAAAGAACTTTTGGTTAACATCACTACTGCAAACTCTGTATTGTTTCTTCACTTTGTACTGTTTATCTATAAAGGGGAACATTCTCTGTTCTAGATTTTATTGTAAAATGAGAAGTCTTCTCGAGCTGTCCACATCCACCACATAGACAGAGACAAATTATATGTCTACATTGCCCAGAGGTCTTGCTTTTCAAAGTCCTAAATCAGTGTCATAGTTATATATAAACATATATGCTTTTTTGGTTCCCATTTTGCCACTTGGGGGCTTCAGACATGGAACTAACTGTAGTTCTTTTTTTTTTTTTTAAGAGAAAGATTTTATAATATTTTCTTCTATGCATGTGCATCTGGAAAGAAATCTTATTTTCACAGTAGTATGATTTGTTCTATATTCAATTGAAAAAAGGAGAATTCTTAACCTATTTGGAAGAAAAGCTTATGTTTTTAGTATAATGTTATATACTCTCAAAATGGAAAGGATAATAAGAGTGATAACTACAAAGGAAGCCAGAGTTATTATCCTATGGAATCTGCTGTTTCTATAAGAGATCATTCTTTACTATGGTTTAGCGGCATCTTCCAAATGTGCTTCGAATTTTGAGTAGCATGTCCTTCCTCTTGTATGTTTTTTCCTCATCTTTCCCTTTCTTGATATACTTTTTTTCACTTAAAAAATGAAAACACGTCTTCAGTTGTTGCCTTTTTAGACAGTTGATTATTTTAGCAGATGTTTAACATGTGTTGTGATTTTGCTTGTTCACACTATTCGAGCTTCTTCTTAATTAATATTTCATGCTAAGATTTCCCATCAAAGAGAATATTTGCTTACCTTCAGTTCCAATAAAGAAATTCGAGTCAGTGTTATCAAGAGAAGGTTTATAAGTGTCCATAAAGATTTATGTAGTGTGAATTTAGTTACTGCTGATTTCATTAATCTAAATTATAAGTCCTCACATTAAGCATGTCAGTTATATTAAATTAGCTTGTCCTCTAAAATGAACAGTACATTAGGGGGAAGAAAATCTGAGGTGCTTAAGTCTGGCTCAATCAGATTCATTGTATAAATATGGATTTAACCCGATTTTAAACAATAAAATTTAAAATGAGGTGCTGAAAATGTATGTGGTCATAGAATTTTAGAACTGGGAGTCTTTGAGTTCCAAACCCTTCATTTTACAAATAAGGAAACTGAGGCCCTGAGACATACCAAGAGACTTAATGAAGGAAATGTAAGTAACTAAGCCAGAGAGTCAGTTCTAACTCAGGGTTTCTGACTAATTGCAGGGTTCTTTCCATATGCATTAGACTTCTCTCTCTTTCATGGTGTTCTAATTTTTATGTCAATTTTAAGAACTATGTGCAAAACAATTGAATATTTTCTCAATTTTTCTTTGTTTACCCAAAGCTTTTACGTTGCCATATTTAAGGAAGAGACTTAAAACTATTTTCATACAATGCTTTTTGCCCCTCTCTTCAAACAATGAAAAACATCGATATTATAATTAAAAATGATTGGAGGAAGTATGTGTCTTTCATTCTAGGCCCTAAATTTATAAATGAACCCAGTTCTTCTTCGACATTTGGAATTTTTTTTTCTCATGGTATTTTTTCTTTTATGGGCCTAGATTTTAAGCCAAATAGATCAACATAAACCAAATTCTGACTTATAGATATTTGTCAAGTGTCAGAGTCCCAACTATATATCTCCATTCTAATTTATTTCAATTCAATAAGAATTTCTTAAAAGTCATTTACAATTATATTCAAGATACTCTGTTAGTTGCTGAGGATTCAAAAATAAAGTAAAATGGTGTTCCTGCCCTCAAGCTATTTTTATTTTAAAGAATGGTAGGGTTCCAAGATAGAAAAAGATAACTACTTACTTGATCACTTGAGGTAGACAGTATGGAGTAGAGGGGGGATGGGGAAACTTTCTATAGAGAGCCTGCCAGAGTCCTGCAGAAAATTAAAAATTCTGAAATCAGTAGGTGAGGAAGAAATTAGGGATGACCCAGAAAAGGGCAAGGGAAAAAAAGTGCGCTGGGCATTGTTTAATAACACATCTCCAAAAGGCAAGGCGCACTTTTAATTTTAACAGGCAATTTTAATATTTTCGCCACCATTTTCTTAAGTCTAGGCAATCATTAAAACAATAAATCAAGCCCTGATTTGCAGCATTTGATTTCCAAGGTGTAAACAATGACCTGACAAAATTTAACAATTTGCTCTTGAGAGTAGGTACAAATTGGCTCCAACATTCCCCTAAATGGAGAATTTATTGAAAGGATAAGAGACATTATTTGGAATTTGGCAAAATATTTTGCTGACAGACCATAATTACTATTTGCAGAAAAATAAATGAAAAAAAAAACCCACAACTCTCTTCTAAAAGTTCTCTTAACTGCTTATTCATTCAGTTACTTCTTTATGAAACATATACCATGTGCATCTTTCACCACATATCCCATTTTTTTAAATAAAAAGAAAGTTTCTGATTATGAACTTAACCACCATCAACAAATACAAATTCACTAATAAGAGAAAAAAAGAGGATTGTATGTGAAATTGTGAACTCTCTTTGTAAGTCATTTTTGAAGCACATATGAAATTTTAAAAGTTCATAATAAAATTATCTAGTGTCTTTCTATGGCCTTTTGAACTTTTCTGAACTTCTTTTTACTGTCTCCTGTGTATTTTTGCATTGTTTTTAGCTTCTTTTATTGCTTTTTTTTACATCTTTCTCACTTCCCAATGACTCACTCTCATCCTCAGAGTTCCTGTGTACAAAGTATAGCTCAACAAATCAAATCAACACTTTGTCTGAAAATTGATATCTCATTCTCTACTTCAGTTCTATCTCCTATTTTCCTGGAAATATGAGGGATATGTCATCATTAATTATCTGAATTCAAGTACTTACTGCATTAATCAGAGTTCTGCAATTATTGAAATTGTATTCCTTTATATTATTGTGGTCATCAGCTAAATTATCCTCTTAGTTTTGTTTATATTATTTGATAACAATTCATATAAGTCTTCTCAAATTTCTCATTCTATTTCCAATTCTTGAAGGTCAATTAACCAGATTTCCAAGTTAATGAGATGATAATGTGACAATCTGGACAGACTTACAAACATTTCCATTCATTGTCTTCCACAAATTATTTTTAGTCAAAACCTACAGGCAAAATTTTGGAATTTTAAACTTTTCTTTTTTTTGTTTTTCCCTCTCTCTCTTTCAATGAGAAATTTCATTGGCAGTTTTGTTGGCAGCTTTTCTTATGCATGATAATCTTTGCTCTTTGGAAGATTCATATAAGGTACATGATCATATTTATATAAGCCTTTGAAGAAAAAGCATATGAATTTTCCCAAGCTGCAACAGTATTATTTTGACAATGAAATCATTTGACCTGCCGTTAGTTTTTTTTTTACTATATCATTTTACATTAAACCCAAACAAGCACTATGTGAAATACAAATAATCTTTTTTTTTTTTACTTTGCAGTCTGTCTCAAATCACAATATTGTCATTTTTCATGGAGTTCATGAGTTTGTAGCTCATGAATAATACCCATAAACCATATACATATTTCTTTTATCATTTCTTTCCCTGTCTACTATCTTTTTAAAAACTTTTATAGTTGGTCTTTACAGAGCAAATGAATAAATGAATGAAATGAAAACATTTTTATGCTGGAAGACTGGAGAATTACATGATCCTGTATGTTCAATCTATGCCAATATATTTCTGTTAAGCATTTTTAAAATTTTAAGACTCTATATTTCATCACCAAAAGTCTACATTATCCATTTCATCACTGTATTAGTTCACTTCATATATTATATCAGTACATATGTATTGAACATTTTACCAGAACAACTTAAAACTGAGAAATGAATGCTCTGATAAACTAAAAAAAAAATGGCTTTATATTAATTTTAATTTTTAAAAATTACTTCATGCTGATGTAATCCTTAGTAGATTTCAGGATCATGTTCTGATGATTTTGTATAGACCCCAAAAAGTGAATTATCATTAATAGAGATGGTGCAAAATAAATGATTTGCAAACAGTAAGAGAGACTACATCAAAAATGACTATAATGTAATTCAGGATTTTTATGGAAGCTTCAGCTGAATGTGAATAAAATCATTTGGAAAATACCTAAACCATTCAACAACTTTTTCCTCTTTCTATTTCACATTTGTTTCAGTTGGATTCGTTTTGTTTTTTTTTTTTTTAATTTCTTGAAGAAAAGACACAAAAGGGTACATTAAGAAAATAATGTACATGTACTGAAGATATATGTTTACATTATATAGTTAATTGTTCATGAAAACGATTACCAATAAGAGATGATTGTGTAACAATTTTTTTTTCAAAATTAAATCTCCTGCTTTGGTTGTCTATTTCAGCAAACAAACCTGAAGTTTTTTGTTTTTGTTTTTTTCAGTTTATTTGTTTTTAGCTGCTTTATGGAGGCACAATTATTACCCTCACAAACTTTTTTGGGAGTGGGGTTCTTATTTAAAAGAGACAAATGGATTGCATGGAGATAGTGTCTATATTGCTGAAGTACTTAAAGAGTTTATGATCTCTATAAACATCGGCAAAGCTGTGTGAGTAGTCAGCAATAGACACCGCCGGTCTATTTCCAATACTAAATGGCATTGATGATAGGATTAAGTGAGCATTCTTGCTAACAGTTTTAATCTATACTGTTGTGACCAATCTAAAACAATTAAGATGAATGGGCTTGCTTGTCTTGCTCAAGCCTCTGAACTTTCTGTTTCCACCAAGATTGCGGAGAGGGATAAATGAACCCAAATGTGATGTAACTCAAGTATGCTTTGGAAAGTCACACATCATCTTCTTGCAATAAATCTTCATTTCGGTTGTTCATTACTTTCCTATCACATGGACAACTGTGATCATTTAACTCTTTTAATCAACTCTGTGTGTAGAATATTAATGATGAAGCTTTACAGATGGTGACACAAAAGATTGAAAGCAGCCCACCATGCTATTTTGTGTGTTTTTTTCTTGAATGTAATTAAAAGGTTCCCCTGCCCTGCTGTATGGGAGCTTGTTTAAGTTTTATATAACATTAAACATTAAGTTTTTCTGTCTCAGGAAATATTTCACATGGCAATTAATCCTGAAGCTGACATTGGAACACACACACACACACACACACACACACACACATATATATAATATATATGTATATATGTATATGTATATCTATATGTGTGTATATGTGTATATGTATATATTTATATGTGAATGTATATATACCTCTGAATGTACATATATCTATCTATAGGTATGTAGTATATACACATGGCATACATACATTTAGTATGCACAGATGCATGCATATGTATGTAGATATATATATATATGTTCATAGGTATGATGTATATATCTGCGTGTACATATATGTGTATGCACCATTTTTAGAATTATGTGGGGGAATTTATTAGGAAAAAATGTTCTGGAAAATACTCTGGGGGATATGTTTTAATCCTAAAACTCTCCCACTTTTCTCAAATATGAAAAAACATCCATTCCACAAATTTTCTTCCATAATCCCCAAAGCCATTCCATAACAAAAAGAGAGGCAATGTAGTCATTTGCAATTATTGGAAATTGACCATTAGAGAATCAATGTCCATTGCCCTGATGGAAGACACAGATTATCAAAAGTATCTAAACTCACATTGTATTCTGTGTGCTATATTTTCTGTGCTTTTCTCTGCTGTCATTGTTATTTTAAAAAGTCAACCAAAAGTGCCCTGAAGTCCTAGGGAAAATATAAAATGCCTTTTTGCTAGTAACACTGCTTGCAAGATTTGTCTTACCTTGACATATTAATAAGGCCCAGAGTGAAATATTGTACTATTTAATCTGCAGTATTAAGGATGGTTAATTTCTATTTTGTTGTTTCTCTCTTGAAGGTGATATTATGCATCAGAGGTAAAGGTTTACCTGTATATGGCAGTTAGAGCTTGTTTGGCTAATATAAAACACAAGGCCTTCCTGTTAATATGTCCGTCAACTTGCTCATTTAATACATTTTCTTGTTAGTAAACAAGATGGAACTGTAACTGCAACAAATTACTTTTCTTCTTGTCATTTTATACCATTGCTACCAATTTTTCCTTCCTTAGAATCATAGAATTTTATAAATAAAACAAGGGAGATCATCCAATCCATAGATCCATATAGTTCAAGGAATCCTCTTAGAGCATCGGTGAGGGATAATTATTCAGCCTCTAAAATTCTAAATTCCTGAGGGGAAGAAATATTGTTTATTCTCTTTTTTATGCAAACTATGACCTTTTTATTTTAAATTCTGTATATTGTCTTTTGTCAAAGCTGGTAGCTCAGGGAAATTCTTAAAGAGAAATCCAAAACAAGAATTTGAAAGGACTAAACAAGGTTATCTGGCTTGTCCCTCTATTTCTGAAAACCCAAACATACTTCTTTGCTTATTATATGTTTTTCCCCCCAAAAAAAGGAAAGTTACCAAATCTCCATTGGTAACAAACTTATATTAATTCTTACAATTAAAGTGATTTAGGGGTGGGGGAAAGGGACAGTTAAGCACTTCTTCCTGTACAAAATATTTTTATATCCCAAAAGACTCTTTATTGGATGGACCAATGGGACAGTAACACCACAAATGCAGCATTAGAGAAAAGTGTTGTTAGAGCTTTTACCAAGTTCATCATTTAGTCTCCAAGTCCTATCCTTTTTTTCTCTCCGGAATGAACAACAAATTTCAACACAGTGATTTTATTTAATTTGGATATTTTCTCTCACCTTCCAAGCTCTAACTAAATACCATATCAAGAAATAGAAATTTCAGAATACATAAGCCAATTGACTGCCTAAAATTATTATCATCAATTTTGATGCCTTTACTGAGGATTTCAGAAAGAAGGTCCCAGTGAATAACCAGACATACTCTACAATAGCTAGATAACCTTGTGAGTGAGTTAACCAAGTAGTTATTAAGCACCAATTATTTGTTATACACAATGTGTTATATAACACCCCTCAAAATATCGCTCCTAAAATGTTCAGGCTCAGAAAGGCCTCAAATCTAAACTACCAACAGATCTAATTGATTTAATTCAAATTGCTGAGTTTCATAGTTAATGATTATAAAGAATTTGACACTGACCACTGCCTTGATAGGAAGATTGAAGTAGGAATGGATTATAGGTTTAGATCAGGAAGGGATCTCATGGATCTTCTCATAGAGCTCCCACTTGATGGACAAGGAAATGAACCCTGAAAGAGGAAAAACGAATTGTCCAAAGTGATACAGGACCAGAATTTGGACCCTGGAACCTCTGAGCTTATTTCCAGTTTTCTTTCCACCACACCAGGCTGTCTCCAATGAATGGAGGCTGTGATTTTACATTTTAAAAAATTCCTTTTTCCTTTGAGTCATAGCTATCCTATCTCCACTCTATAGTCCCCTTTCACAGAGCCAACTCTGTGACACTCACAGAAGCTATAATAAAGTTAAAAATAATTTTGGATACCAATTTTTCAAAATGGCTGGCCAAGACCTACGAGTGCAATTTGCTTAGTTTGGTACAATCCAAAGAAATAAATTCTATTATCTGCAGCAGGAAATTCTAAAGAATTTTGAGTAACTTTCTCAGTATTGATTTACTTCCCAATTTATTATAGCCACTCCTATTTCCAACAGGAATTAAAATAATGAACAAGGACTCATGTTTTTAATAATTGGTCATTCCAATTCTTCCCTAAACTCACCCTACTCATAACATGATGTAATCTTTTGCTTTCTGATCTTCTTCCCCATACAGTTTTAAAAATTAGTAGGCTGAGTCAGTGAAACATCTGGGTGGAGATAATCTAGAATCCATCTAGTTTCAAGTGCCTTTAGAACTTCTTTTCTCCCTGGGACTTTCTATCAAGAGCTAAAGAGAAAGCTTTATAAATTCTTTCCCAGTAGACTGGAGCAATGTGGTGGTAAAGCAAATACAGTACATGAGTTTGAGGCAAAAAGACCTGTATTCAAAACATTTCTCAATTCTTGTGTGACTCTAGGCAAGTCAATTTTACTACCCCAAATCTCAGGTCACTCTCTAATAAAAGATAGATAATTTGACATAGCTGCACATGAAATTGATACAGAGAGGTCCTACTCTCTTAGAATTATGGCATTGCTTGATGTAAGCTTTACATTAGCAGATCAGAAAAAAGGATCAAAGTACCACTATTATAATGTTAGGTCTAATGATAGCAGATATGGTAGCATCAAATATTAGTAAGATGTTATTCCATTACACATAGATTCAGCATGGTATAATGGATTGAGAGCTGAACTCAGAACAAGAAAAATCAAGGTTTGAGTGTAATTTATGGGACCTACTAACTGTGAGAACCTGGACAAATCACCTAACCTCTTCGTAGTCAAGGCTGTTCTCTGACCATAAATAGAAGGGAATATACACCATTATAGATAGAGGGAATCTCCTCAACTAGGAGATCCTTGTATCAGTGAAATCACAGGGTTAATCTCTGTCCCTAGCCTATCCCTTAGTTGCATGGGCTTTCCCATTTATCATTGAGTCTTAGAAATATCAGAACCCCAAGACTTAGTTTTAAATCATAATTTTTCTTCCTTCTCTACAGCCTTAATTGATGTTTCCTTCTCCAAATATTTATTAAAATCTTTTTTTTTCTGTTTTAATTTTCTTTCACAGGAAAAAAAAAAGCTACTTCTTAGGTGACCCAGTTTCTTGTCTCTTTTAAACGTATCTTTAAAATTTCTTCTTAGGTGTGGAGTACCTGCCTTGCATGACACAATTAAGAGACCCAAGTGATAAGCTACAGCTTACTACTAACTGAATTCCAAAATCAACTCACCTCTCTTCCTTTGAATTAAATTCTGTTGTTTCTTTCCTTTAACCTTGGTATCACTTGGTATTTTAGTGGTGCTACATCAGAGTGCTACCTAAGACACCAAGAATCAGAATGGAAAGGAAGCAGGAAGTTGTGGGCTGGAAAGGGAAAGGACTGCTGAGGCCCAGAAAACTCTTTGCCTCCTTCAGTTTTAATAAGGCCCAGATTTAGGGAACATCCTCAGATTAGGGGTTGAGAACTAAAGGAGACATCTCTTACTTTTCATTCAGATAATCCCTTTATTATACAAATGAAGAAACAGATCTAGAACATGGGTGTGATTTGCCCAGTGGTGACATAGAACTGTTAACTTGTAACCTTGAACAAACACCTTCAATGCTGGGTGCCTCAGTTTTTTCATCTTTAAATATAGGGATTGGACCAGGAATCTCTGAGGCCCCTCCCACTCTACAGTTAGGATCTTATATTCTTTGCTTTGTACATAATGCTTCCTAAAGGCGTTTGTTGAAGAGAAATAATAATCACATTTATGGAGTTCTCTCATTTGAAATTCAAAACAGCCCTGGATGTATACACTATAGGTATAGGCCATATTTGAAAGATAAAGAGATTTTGAGTCTCATAGAGATTAATTAGATTGCCTCAGGGACCTTACTAGCAAGCATCTGATGCAGAACTTAACACCCCTCCTTGACTCCAACTTCATCATTGTTTACATTTCTATAACACTTTAAAGTTCATTTTGTTACTCTGTTCTATTAGCCTCTCCCCTTCTATTACCCCTTCCTTACTACTTTCCTATAAGGGAAAACAAGCTTCTCTGTGAAGCTAAATGAGTGTGATAGTCTCTCTTAAAATTCATTTATAAATCTTGTAGGAAGTAATGCAATGAATATAATCCCCATAGTACAAATGAAGAAACTAGGGTTCTGAGAGGGTGAGTAGTTTTCATGAAGTCACTTTGCAAAAAAGTGTTGGGTTCAGGGTTCAAAACCAATCTTAATACTCTAAATCGAATGCTTCTTTACTGATTTTAGAAAGAAAACAGCTACCATTCAATGAGCAACAACTCACATTTTTAGGACCCCTGGAGGTTTGGAAAAAAGTCTTTCTGAGATACAGATGGGGCATGCATTTTCTCCCCACTTTAAGACCAAGGAACCATCAGAGCCCAAGCTCAAAAAAAAAAAAAACAAAAAAAAACAAAAAACTCTGATGATTCAAAGACCAGTTACCATAGACACAGGGGTTCCAAATAGAAACTGTCTTGGTTTTATAACTTTAAATAAAAACATTACTGAGGGAAACTATTTCATTCTCAATACTTGCCTTTACACAGAAAATAAAGGCTCAGTAATGAGTTCTGATGGCTTCTTGGGAATAATTTGATGCTTCACAAATTTATGATTTTTGTCAGAGTAGGTACCCATTTAATGGATACAGATGACATAACTTGGTCATCATTCAGAATTTGTAATGACAAATGAAACAAAACAAAAATTACTCTGAATTCAGCCTTGTGATGATTAAAGGAAACAATGAAAATCACTGGCACAAGAGAGAGACAGAGATGCAGGAAGATAAATGTTAAAAAAGGAAAGAGATGGAAAAAGAACAGAAACACAGAGAGAAAGGGAGACATAGTATAGAAAAAAAAAAGGAGAGTGAAATAGTAATCAATCAATCTATCTGTCAGTATTAAGTACTTAAAAACCAGAAGGTAATTGATATCTCTGAAGTTAAGTTTTTAAAAAGTTAAGGAGATAAATACAATGAAGGAACAACAGCATGTCCTCAGTTTCAACAAGGAAAAAAAAAACTTTTTTAAGCACCCCCCACATGTCAGGTATTGTGCTAAGCACTAGGAAGACAATAAAAATAAAATTTTAAAAAATAATCCCCACTTTCAAGACTCACAGTCTAAGGAATAGATTTTCACTTGGTAGAACTCTACAGAGGCAAAACCTTTGAGAATTCAAAGTTAGTTCTATTCCATGATGAAGAATCAGAGAAAGAATTTAGTAGAAGATCTAGAGAATAGCAGCAATGAAGTATTAGAGGGAGTTTTCTGGTGTGAAGTATTGAAAGAAGAGAGGTCAGAAATCTTCAGCTTCAATATTCCCTTAAATCCTTTATATTTAAAACTCTTAAAAACTAGTCCATAGTACTGTACCCAACTATCTTCATCATCACTATGTCTCCTGGGAAATATTTCCCACTTCCGAGCACTACTAGACTTGGAAACATCCACGGAATCTCAAATCTGGGATTGATTTGGGCAGTGTATGGAAAAGAGGAGTGTTTATTTGGCTAATTCATGACTGGATTAACTGAATTAACACCACCTGGTGAATCCCTGGTCTTCAGAGACAGAGACAGAATTCCCTTTATCTGGGAGGACTCAGAGCCCACATCCCTTCCCATGTCTGTAATGGAATTCCTCCTGTATCTATCTCCCTAGTTAAAAGATACCAACATTGTCTAATTATTCCATTTAACCTTTGACACCATGTTTTTTTACCCTTTCTCCCCCCTCACGGGAAGCAAAATTCAAAGGAAAGAGGAAATAAGATTGAAAGTTTAGTTGCTAGTGTCATAAGTAAGTTTCGATTTTTTAAAGTCTTTCTAGAAAAAAATAAGTGTATTAGGACAAAGATCAACTTCATATATGGTAAGAATAATCTCTATGGAATATTCCGAGAAACCCAAGAACTGCCACTGACCCATAATTTTCTGTCTTTTCCTCCCTCCCCATACTCTGATTGAGCATTAAAATCCCTTTAACAAGAAAAAGGAGTTCATAATTAGCATTAAGACATAAAATACAGAACATAACATTAGGAACATTTAACAGAAGTAACATGAGGAGAATGAACACCAAAATTCATCTTGAGGTGTAAATGGTTGATACCAGATAATTTCCCTTAGATTTGCTTTTTCAGGAGCATTTGAAAAGGAAGGAGAAGGAATAAGTCCCAGGAGGCTGATTGATTAAAGACGGAGTATGATGTTAACTTTATTTGAACCACCATTCTGCCTTGGGCTCATTCTTAAGATAAGCTTTTTACATGGAGAGTATATTTAAATAATAAACATTTGCAAAAATGAATTTGTATTCTTTAGATCAACTTCACAAAACAAGGAATGGGATATCATGAGAAATTACGTATTGGTTTCCCAAAGAAGTTTCTTTCTTTTTTGTTATTAGTCTCAATAAATGCTAGTTTATTTTATATGAAGAATTTTTGTTGATTCGAACAATCTACTGCATATAGATAACTGTGGTTGAAAAACAGCAGAATTTTAGCAATAGTTTTAAGAAACATTAACAAATTTTATCTGTGTAATTGTTACTTTTCCCAGAAACGTGATTGAAGAATTGTATGTATGTGTGTATATGTATATATGTCTATGCGCACATATATGCATATATTTTCTCTGTTTAAATATCATAATAAGGTATAATATTTGGAGCTTAGAACTGATTCTAGCTAAAGATGTAAATAACATTTTTATACTCTGTCTCTGGATAGAGCATTTTTTAGCAAACTTTTTTTTCATGCTTAAGTTAAGAAAGCTAAGCCATTTGTATCCACTCTGAAAAATATCACATCACCAAAATTCTTCTCTGGGGATGACTTCTCATATCTAAAAGTCATTTCAATTGTTCTAATCAATATTTCTTTAATCAACTATTCTCTTATAAATAGAAATAAAAACAAATGATTAGAAGAACGGAACAGAAATAAACACACATTTGTCTGATTCCTCAATTCACCACTTATCCTTTGTGGGAGATATTTAATACTTCTTCAAACTCAGCCAATGATTAACAACAATAACAAATTTTAAGTGCCTACTCTATGCCAAGGATAGTGATAGGCTCTGAGATAAAAGAACAAAAAGTAAAAAAAAAACTCTTGCTCTTAAAGTTATAAAGGTTTTTAATGCTCTGATGAGTAAAATGACACATAAACTATACCACACAAACTCTAAACAATAACTACAAATTATTCAAAGTAGCAAATATATTCTAAAACTGAACAGAAAGTATTTTTAAGACCAGCTGTAGCTACCTTCCCTGAGTCACAATTCTCTGGAAAGACACTTTTCACAACACAGCCATTCTACCCCTCAAATACAAGCATCATTGCAAAAGGAAATTGTGAAATGGTAAGTGAGAGTCTATTGGGCTTGTAGAAGAGCTTAATCTGTAGACAGCACTTGGGCAACTTGGAAACTTTCTTGTTCTTTCAGTTTTCCTAAAAATAGTTTTGAAAATGACCATCTATGTAATCCTCCCTGAACACTGTCCTGCCAGCATGTCCTGGATTTGAGAGTTTGGAAAGCAGAAGGAAAGCAGAGTGCAGTGATGCTAGATCAAGGGAAGGATGCAAAAGATGCTTAAAGTTATAGATTTCTATTACAGGTATGAAATGCCCCAGTATGGAAGTCGTCGCCGGTTGCTGCCACCTGCTGGTGAGGAGTATGGTGAAGTGGCAGGAGAAGCTGAGGAAGACTATTATCCGGAGGAGGAGGTAGGCCTTCTGCCTTTGCTCTTTGGAAGCTGAATCTTGCAGAACAATAGCATGGCTTTTCATTCTCTTGACTTTAAGAGGTCATGTCATGTTCCCATGTTCAGATGCTATTCTCAACTGGGTTTCCTTCTTCCCAAGATCCTATGAGTTCGTTCGTTTTTTCTTCCTTCCTTCCTTCCTTCCTTCCTTCCTTCCTTCCTTCCTTCCTTCCTTCCTTCCTTCCTTCCTTCTTTCCTTCCTTCCTTCTTTCCTTCCTTCCTTATTTCCTTCCTTCCTTCCTTCCTTCCTTGGCAATAGGGATTAAGTGATTTGCTCAACTCCAGGTATGATGCTGTATATACTGTGCCATCTAGCTGCTCCCCAAGATCCTATGTTAATAGAATGAGAATAGGAACTGGGCCTGAGATATCATTAGCACAGGGGAATTCCCAGATGAGGAAAATTCTTCTAACAAAGCAGATCTACACCTTCTCTCCAACCTACTATCTTAGAAGGTTGCCTGGAGGACTAAAAAGTCAAGGGACTTGACCAATATTATATAGCCAGTATCCATCAAAAACAGTATTTGGACTGTCTCAATTTGTACCTATTATGTATTTATAATGTCCTACTGCCTTTCTGTTAAAGGAACATCTCAAAGAGAAATTGTTAACTGCTGACTCTATCATGGGAAATCTAAATGATTGTTCATAAAAATAAAATATGAGCTCATGAAGGCACAGACTGCCTTTTGCCTTTTTTGTCTCCCTAGCATGTTGCCTGGCACATGTGCCTAACTAATGGTTATTAACTGGCTGACTAATATAACAAATATTTTTAGCCACCTTTTAAGAGGTGTCTTAAGAGGCTTTAAGATTATATTGCAATCTATAAATAATTACCCTATAATATATATAGGGGTAATATATATATAGTTTGATTTTTAGCTGATACATAAAGATGATTAAAATCTCACATGTTTATCACAGTTTGATGAAGAAATCGAGTCATATTAATGAAGGCAGATCAACTTATTTTGTTATACCAACAACTTAATTCAGTTGTTATTTTTAAGGTAATAGCTGAATTTGCTTAAAACCCATTGCCGGACAGGATATCATTTTATTTGGTCTTCCTTCTCTAGAAATTTTCATTTCTTGAGAAATTTTCAATTCTTGGTTCCTTTCCTCCTTAACTTGTGTGGTACAAGTTCTCACCTTAACCGTCAACCCAATCACAAATCCAATTTTCATAATTTTCAGGAAAGGCCAAAGAAACCAGAAATTAGAGAGCCTCCTATGGAGGCAGAGCTGGAGGTCCCTGTGATCATTGAGGGACCTTCAGCAGCTGAGACTGCCCGCGTCACATGGAAGAAAGCTAAGATATTCCCCATGATATTTAAGAAAGTCCGAGAGTTGGCAGAAGATGAAGAATGGCGGAGGGGTCTCGGAGTAGAAGACAGAGACTACCTGACCCTGACCTTGGAGGAGGAAGCCACGGAGAGCACGGTAGAATCGGAAGAGTCCAGCGAGGAATCCAGCGAGTACAGTGACTACAGTGATGAGTCCGAGTGGAGCACTTATGAGAGCACGACTTCCGAAGAGGAATCCGAGTCTGAAACCCCCTCAGAAGTGGAGGAAAGCTCCACGCCTGAGTCTGGGGAGTCAGAATCCACAGAATCCGAAGGAGAAAAGGCCAGGAAGAACATCGTGGTTGGCCGCAGGATTGTGCCTCCAGAGGAGCTTCTCAAGAAGCCCAAGAAGCGAAGGAAGACTTCGTCATCGGAAGAAGAATCGGAAGAAGAGACGAAAGTGGAAGAAGAAGTGGCAGCATCAGCTGAAGGAGAAGAAGCTGAGCCGGCCATTGCTGAAGAGGTCACCGATATAGAAGCTCGGGAGAGGGCTGCGGAGGAGGCCAGTAAGGGATCAACGGAAGGAAGCAAGGCCGACGAGTCAGAATCCATCAGTAGTAAGAGTAGCAGCGAAGGCCAGATGGGGGCAGAAGGCTATGTCACGCCCAATCCACCAGGGAAGCCCAGGATACAGAGGCCCTCCGCAGCAGCTGAAGGGGCCCCCACTGAGGGAGCTGAGGGGTCTCCGGCTGAGGGAGCTGAGGGAGCTGAGGCCTCCTCAGCAAAAGGCAAAGAAGCCGAAGGTTACAACACAGCGTTGTAAAGAACAGTAGGTGCAGTTTGCAGTGATGTGTGACGTGTGCCCTGTGTGCCCTGTGTGCCCTCTTGAAGGACTCTTGAAGGACAAACAGTGACAGTGATACTGATGGCTTTTAAGAATCCAAATTGGTCAGTGATGGGATATAATCTTTAATTTGAACCAAAAAACATCCTACACCTAACCTACGTGTAGTTTCTAATTTTCCAATGGGAAACCTACTTAAAAGCAATACATCATTATGCATTATCACTGATGCCCAACATATTGAACTTGATAGCTCATACATGGTTGGTAGCCACAATTTCACCTACTTCATTCTTGTGCATGATATTAGTAGTAGAGAATATACTGTGGTTTTCTCTTATTTTCACAAAATTGCTGTTTCCAATGAGTATTTATTTTTTTACTCAATAGGAACTAAAAGAGAACTATGTGTTTCCAGTTCCAAAAACAATTGAATTGTCTAAAAATTAACAAGGGCATTTTCAGAAATTATTTGGCAGTAGTAAATATTGAGAGAGAGAGAGAGAGAAAGGGGGAGAGAGAGAGAGAGAGAGAGAGAAAGAGAGAGAGAGAGAGAGAAAGGAAACCTGGATAAAAGAAGGTCAGAGGACATTTTTCTATGTTGAGTACAAAGTTAGAGATTTCCACTTACTGACATTAAGCTTAACATCATTACTAAGTTGCACCAGAAATAATTTTTGCTCATTGAAATTACACAAACGGACTCCAGACACTTATACTTTGGATTCTAAGTGTGACCAACTTCAGAGTAAGCTGGAGGGTTCTTATTTTCTGAAAATGCCATTAAATTGTTTTCCAAATGGGATTGGAAATTTTCATAACATTGGACCCTTCTTATCTGTCCTTTCCAAGTGTAGCCTGATACAGATAAGACTGAACCTGTTGTACCAATGCCTGTACCTTGTCTGTAACTTCTAGTCTTAGAGAGTGAACCAGAGTGCCAAAATGTTAAGTGATTTGTTCAGGGTCATAATGCTACTGTGTGTTAGAGACTGTACTCAATTTCAGGTTTTCTTGACATTGAGACCAACTCTAACCTCTATGCCAAGGAGCATATACTAGGATGCATTACAATTCAATTAGTGATGGTCTTTCTTTGGGAAAAGGGTCTTTCTCTTGTCTTTTTTGATATTTAATCATTTCAGGTTGTGAAGTGAGAGCAAAAGAATGAGTAAGGATTTTTAACTCACAATTGTACAAATCACTGGGCTAATGACTTACAAATATTATCTCACTTGATCCCTACAACAACCCTAGAAGGTAAGGATTATTATTATACCAATTTTTACAATTAGGGAAACTGAGGCAAACACAAATTCAGATGATTTGCCACATATTACACAACTGGTAAATTTCTGCGACCAAATTTCTGTGACCAAATCAGTCATCCTAATTACAGGCCCAGTGCTCTACCCACTGTATCCCCCAACTGCATTTATTAAGCACCAATTGCATGTTAGTTACTATTAGGCTCTGAGAATATGAAAACTGAAATCAAATTGTCCTTGCCTTTAAGGATCTTATAATTCTATCAGAGGAAAACTACATGTACATTTTAAGATATTGCAATGTACACATATATGTGGATAATAACAAAGTCATTTGGGAAAGAACAAACAACTGGGAGTATCAGGAAGAAGAGGAAGAAGATGGCTGTTTAACTGAATTTTGAAAAAGAACTCATAAGAGTTGGAGAGTGAGAACAAATGAGAAAATAAAGTGCCATGTTATATCAAATTTTTAAACGTGCAATTTATCTAGAATATTTTTTCCTGATAGCAAGTGAGCTAAAAACTTTAAATGTGGGAGCTGGCTTAGCTTGAAAGAAATGGAAAAAAAAAATACCCAATGTCATCTTCAGTGTAAATGGAAAAGGTTCGAATCCTGACTTCCTTTTTACCCAACTTTATTAAATAACTTCCAGCAGCTGCAGTTAAATCCTGTGCCAGATCCCTGGGGGTTTTAGCATACAACCAGATAACCTAGTTCATCAGAGCTGCAATTGTGTAGCCCCAAAACATTAGTTCTGTAAGTTTCTGCCTTCTGTCTGGACAGCTCCTTACTGACACCACAAATCTTGTCCCAAAGTTTGACTGAAAAGAAAAATGGAACATGTATGATTCCCTCAACCTTGGATTAGGCAATCCAGTGTAACAAGCATTTCTATTCAATGACTGAGAACCTAGGAATAAAAAGACCAAAAAAAAAAAGGCTCTTCCTTCATGGAACTTACATTCTCTTGAGGGATTACAATATAAGGATTATCACATAAGGATTATCAGAGTATTTACCAAATATTTAATGTGTTTTTACATTGAAGAATCTTTTATTGGAGCATCTGAGAAGGAAGAGGCAGAACTCATGTAACCTAATAGTTGCTCTTCTGTAAATGTCCCAGTCAACAAGCATACATTTCTAGTAATCACTTGCTTCCAAATCCCTCGTTCCAGATCCCCATAAAATTAAAAAAGCATTGACATTGATTTCCAAGAATTCAGAAAGCTTTTCTGCACTTCCATGGGTTAAATATGGAACCTTTTGCAGTCTTGAGAAGGCCAAGGTATAGTAGTATAATAATGAGAAGACTTAGCATTTTCTTTCCACATATGGACATGCTAACTTGAGCTATGAGTATTAATAACTAGAAGTTATTATATAACTATTTATTATATTATGTAACTATATGTATTATATAACTTGAAATTAATAACCAAGGATTTCCATTGGGATGCTGTCTTTGAGATGAAACTTGAAGGTGGTTAGGAAATCAAAGAGGTAAATATGACAAAGGGATATGTTAAAAATATGGAAAATCCGAGATGTGAAACATTTTGGACAAAGGCAACAAAGTGGTTTAATTTTCAGAAAAGCAAATGGGACAATTTGGATAGTTTTCTTTGGAAAAATGATCTGGTACCAAACTGTAAGAACTAAACAGATTTTTGCATTTTATTCTGATGGGAGAAGGGAAATGGTGAAAGTAACATAATCACACACACCCACCTCAAAAAAAAGCTGTGTTATTTCCTAAATAGCTTGGTTTCTGGTTTGCCTAAATCACTTAAATCTTGGTCTTTGTCAAGGTGGAGACTAGTTTATTAATTCTTCTCTTTCCTTCTAATAGTGGGCCAGGAAAAAAATGATCCAGTTGGCTGTTGACCGAGAATATGAAACCAGCTCCACTGGAGAAGATAGTGCCCCTGAGTGTCAGAGGACCTGCCTCCACAATCCCCAAGTTCACAACAATATCAATGGCAACATCTACATTGCTCAGAATGGGTCAGTGGTGAGAACCCGTCGGGCTTGTCTCACCAATAATTTGAAAGTCCCTTCCCCTGTCAAGATGGGGAAGCATTTTAAGAAGCTTGACAAGTTAGCAGTGACACATGAGGAAAGTGTCCCACTGAACACATTATCCAAGGGGGCATTTTCCAGTGAGAAACTGAACACTAGACCACCTCTCGTTTCCTTTGCCCCTGGCCCAATGGGGGCAGACAGTTCTGTGGGAAAACTTGGGGGTGGCAGGATCAAAAGCACAGCAGAACAGGAGTCCAGGATTGACAGTCAAGACATGAAGGGGGTCTTGGAATTCTCAAGTGATCATACCCAGTCAGATGATGAGGAGCTCTGGATGGGTCCCTGGAATAATCTCCATATACCAATGACGAAACTGTGACCAATTTTTAGATTTTATTTTTATTTTTACTTGAGTTTGTAATAAACAAGGCTTTTTATTGTCACCAAGAAAACAACACATTGGGATTTGTACTGTACACAGGAGTTGTAACTTTGGAAAAACTGCTTTAAACAAGAAGGAAGGATTTGCACTTGGATTTGTATCAACTGTTCTTCCCAGCAATTCTTTTTGAAAGGCGCTCAACTCACTAAAAAAGGGGAAAAACAAAGAGTGAAAGAAATACGTCATTAAACATTCAGCAGTTTTATTTTATATTGATTTATTGTTTTAATAAACAGAAAATAACATACTAAATGATCACCTACATTTTGTTGGCTTTCCATGAAATATGCTGTATGTCTAACACCTTGCTGCATTTTTAGCATCGATACCATCCAAAAAAGAAGGGAAAATTTATATTGGAAGATTTATATTGGGTAACCAGTTTATACAACTGATGTCTATAAAGCCTTGAATTTTTTATGAAAGTTGAACTTGTAGATTTTATGATTGTGATAACAGATGGGGAATCTTCTGTAATCTATTCTGAATGCTGATTGAGAAATGCCTCTATTTTCCTTCTTCCCTTTGTAGTCGTCTCCAGCATCGTCATTTTCCCCCAAACTCCCTAAACATTATGCTAGATAGCACACTCTTGTTAGCAACATCATCTACATTTTACCAGGATTTTTTTTTTCTGCTCCTCATAAACAAAGTAATGGGTGATTTAGAAAGGAACAACAAAATTAGGAAATCAGCCTTGGGTGTGACATAAATCTAAAATATTCCAACACACATACTGGGAGGTGAAGGATCAAATAGGCAACAACAATCTTAAGTTAACAGTTTCAAAATTAATACACAATATGGACAAATAAATCACTGAGCTCTGAATAAATCATGAACAAAACAACACGATAAAATCACTTAAACAAAATGGTCCAGAAATACAATAACTGGAAAACTATGTTCAGTTTCTGTTTGTACCTCAACTCTCTGTCCCTTACCTGTTTATGTGCAGCCCATTCTAGTACAGTTACACAACTAAAGTACAGAAGCAGAAAAATTACCTTCCATAGAAAAGAACATATACTTTGTTCAGATTATATCCCCATTAAACCGAGCACTTAAATTGGAACCAAAAACCAATCTCTCATTACAGAGACCTAATTTGTCTTCTTTATTCTACACTGATATCTGTAATAAAATTTAAGGGTTTTTTTGTAACAAAAGAGAAATCTGGAGACTGTTGAATGTTGTTTCATTTGACTGATTATGATTCTTCTTTGAAAAGGCATATAGATAAACATTACATCTTTCCACTCTCCATTTTGCCCAGTATTGAGAAAGCACTAGCAGGTTGTAAAGGGTTTTCTAACAAAACACTTTTAGAGAATTTTAATGGTACTTGTTGCTAGCACCTTGATGTAAAAACATCAACACAAATTCATTGAAAGTTACAAAGATGTGTCTAGATGGAAAAATTCAAATCAGGGTCTGTGTTAGGGTAAAGAAGGGATCCCCATCTACATAAAAAGAAAGTCACAACAGATTCTCCTATACACTAAAAATAGTTGACCTTATCCCCATCCCCCCAACTCCAATCAGAGTGTTGTTATGGTTGTTGTCATTTGTTCTCAAAGAAGACTAAAATCTGTATGCTGGAGTCAAGTTACAGTGTGTCTGGCTGTGGGTGATCAAAGCAATATGAGCTCAGAATGCTCTACCACAAATAAGACACAAATAGTCCATATGAAGATTTGGGATGGAAACTCCTCTCCAGTTTGTAAAATTCAAAAGAACAGGCTAAAGAATCTCTGTAATTTGCTCATTTTAGTTGAGTTGAAAGTTCTCAGACCATGGGTTTTTGAATAGATTATCTCTGTCAGCCAATCTCCAGAAGTAGCCAATAAGCTAATAAAACAGGGAGTGAGAAGAAACCCAGATTATCTGACCATCAATTTTTGCAGGATCCTGGCTTGAATCAATTTAAGAAAATAAATAGGAGTTAGTGAATTTCAAACCAAAGCTAATATTAATTGTCATTTGTACTTAACAAAATAAAGTATGTCTTTAGAGTATTATATGACCAAAAAAAGTAGACTGGTCACACAGAGTGAATGAGAGTTGATTTAAGGGCAGACAGTGTGAGCCATTGATTTTTAGCGATTTTAAGCAATCGTGAGGAAGGCCATCAATATTTTGGATGAACCCCTTGATTAAATTTATTAGAGGATATAGTCAAGGACTGAAAAGGATAGACAAGTACAGATGAGCTCTGATCTGCAGTGGTGACAGGAATTCCCTTACTGATAAAATTCAATTCAATCCAACAAACACGTTTAAGCAACTCCAATATTGTGGGCATGGGCAATGCAAAGAAAAAAAGTGTACCTGTCTTCAAGGAGCTTACATTTACTCTCATTGAACAGGCAATGATGGCAAATGAAATAATTTCCATGTCTTCCCTAATTTTTGAATGTTTCTACATAAATACATGAAATTATTCAATAGTTTAAACCAAAACCAAGGCATATGACCAAACAAAGAGCATTCGTTAAGCAAAGCCTCATCAAAACTATATATTTTTCTAAAAATTGAACATACATTGGGAAAAAATCAAGATGGATATAAAGGCACTGTATATATATATATATATATATATATATATATATATATATATATATATACATACATGCAAAAGCAACATTTACCCCCAAATTTCAGGAAGAACAGATTAGTGTAGTATGGTCTACAAGGACCTGTAAAAAGTTCTACAGGTTTCCAAAAAAAAAAAAAAAAGATGGGATTTCTAGAAAAAAAGGAGGGGGAATTGGTTTGAATTTCATCCACAGCATTTTTTTTCCTTTGGACCACCAGGATTTGCATAACTAAGTTATTCATTCTTTCAATTCAATTCAATACCAGAAGCATTTTTTTAACTGCTTCCTATAAACCAGGCACCATACTGAGCACTGGGGAGCAAGAAAGAACATCTTAAATGAAGTGGTTTATTCCCACTGCTTATGCCCATTATTGCTGATGTTGTTATCCATGTTTGAGTCAAAAAGAAAGGGAGAAAATAAACCATGAAGATTGTCTAATGAAAAAAAAATTGTTATTTCTCAAGTTCCTGATTTCCTTCACTTTAACTTCATAAACTTTGTTTAATTTTTTTTTTCTGCCCTGCTATGTGCACTTTACTATCTTTATTAAGAAGACACATAGTGATCCTACTGTGTTTGCTCTCAGGATAGACACTACCTATTGGTGTCTGTAATTTAACCCAGCAGTAAAATTTGGGCCATGATTTAAACATATTGCTTTCCAGTCACAATTGATTTCTGTTCACAAAACATTTCTGATAAGGGGGAAATGTTTTTAAAATTTCCTTTTTTTCCACTGAATCCATGAGTTTCTCTGATCTTTCACAATACTCTCTACCTAATTTATCTGAATCTTTATGAAAACAAGTCTTTATTTTACAGATTGCCCATTTTCATGTCTATCTACTTGAAAATAATGGTAAGTTACCCAGCTCCTGTATGGAAGATAGGACCACTGTCTCTAGGCTTGGGGAAAATATCCAAATGTTCACCACTTTTCCAATTCTTTTATCTAAACACCTATTTGTCCTTAACTATTATGTTACTGTATGGAGAATGAGAATTAGAAAAAATTTTAAATGCACTGTTATTAATGATACAATGTAATTTCAACAATAAATTTACATTAATTTGAAAATAATTTCTTAGTACTCATTCAAATAAGGATATGTTTATATCTCAATTATTGTCTTCCTGTTATTATAATGGCCAAGGTTTATACCTACAAATTCTAATACTATTAGGAGAGAAAGGCATTGTGAAGTAGATGAGGGTGGGCTGATAATAACAGCTCTTATTTATAAAGCATTTAAAATTAACTTTTTTTTAACAACATTGGGGAAAAAAAAAACTAAGGGGAGAGGTAGGTAGAAGAAGAGAGATAACCATTCTTCAAGTAAATGAAATTATGCTAATAGTCCATAGAGAAAAGGAAACAAAAATTATTCCATTTAGTTTGGATATCTGGTTTTTTTGTCAAAGAGAATGATTGTTGGACTTGAAGTAATAAAATTAAAAATGGTTAATAAAAAGCCTGAAACCCAAAAGAAAGAAATACCTAGCTTCTCTCAATGAATTTAGGTGCACAGAAATGAATTAATTCTACCCCAAGGTACTGGAAGAATTGATTGCTGATTCACCGTCATTGATCTTTGAAAGATCATGGAGCATAGGAGAAATAAACAGACAGGAGAAGGGCAAATGATGTCCCAATTTAAAAAAAAAATGGAAGACAACAAATAAATTATAGGTTGAGAATCTTGACTTTGATTTCTAGTGAAACTGTTGGAAATATTATTAAAGTGAACAATATAAAAGGCAGTGATACTCTCATCAAGATCAGGTCATGCCAGAAAAACCTGATTTACTTTTTTTGATTAGTTTTCTGGCCTCAGTTGAAGGAATGCTGTGGATATGGTATAACTTTAGATTTCAGCAAATCATTTAACACAAGGCACCATACTTAGCTCTCTCCAATTATTCTGGTTAAAAATATCAAAATATATAAGATAGACATCCTTGGTAGGTGAATTCACTGATTAAATACCCAGATGTAAAGAAGAATTATTCATTGTTCAATATTTTGTTGAAAGGGGGTCTCTTACAGAGTGCCTAGAAATTTCTCCTTGGTCCATTTTGTTTAATGTTTTCTTTAGTGACTAAGATGAAGACAGAGACACTATGAGTGTAAAATTTAAGTAGAAAAAAACTTGAAGAGATGATTAACACTTGTATGGGTAAAGTCAATATCCAAAGTCTTTTCCAAAGGAAAAAATTTAAAGGATAATTTAATAGAGATAAGTGTGAAGTCATATTAAGGTTCCAAAATTCTATTTCTTAAGTCCAAATTGTACTGGACTAGCTACACAAGTGTTCATGTGAAAAGAATCTGAAGTTCTGGAGTAGACTAAAATAAGATGCCAATCATACTCCTTAAGTACAAAAAAATAAGAAGAAATCCATTGTGGGTATGCTCTGAATCCATTAGCCCTTTTTAAAAATATTTTATTTTATTTTATTTAATAATAACTTTATATTGACAGAATCCTTGCCAGGGTAATTTTTTTTTTTTTACAACACTATCCCTTGCACTCGTTTCTGTTCCGATTTTCCCCCTCCCTCCCTCCACCCCCTCCCCTAGATGGCAAGCAGTCCTATATATATTAGATATGTTGCAGTACATCCTAGATACAATATATGTTTGCAGAACTGAACAGTTCTCTTGTTGCACAGGGAGAATTGGATTCAGAAGGTAAAAATACCCCGGAAAGAAAAACAAAAATGCAGATAGTTCACATTCGTTTCCCAGTGTTCTTTCTTTGGGTGTGGAAGCCATTAGCCCTTGAGAGAAAGGAAGACAATCCTGACCCAGGATTGTACAGAGAGGAATGATACCCAAAGGAATGAAAAGACCAATTGGAAAAGACCAATTGGAACCCAAGAGAAAGAAGAAAGGAAGACCCTAGCATCTATTGGCCCACTGGGAATATGATTCAGAAGGTTCAGTTCTTTGAGTCCTTGGAGGCTCCTTCAGGCAAATCTGAGTTGACTTTATTATAAGATATGCTAATTGGAGTAAATTTTGTATATTTTTTCAATTTCTGCTCATACAATTTATATATACTATATTAACAATCTTTGTTTTAACTTCAGTACTGAAGCTGGCAGCTTAACCTCATCTGAGGTTAATTATGTGCTCTGTTCTATAAAAATGAGGGTAATAACAGCACTTACTTCAAAGGTTCAATTTCAGAGATAATTGAATTAGTATATAAAAAAACTTTAAAAACTAAAGCTATATATGTTATTATTTTTTATTATTTATGATTCTTGCAAATTTATGTCACCATTAAAAATGAGTGAAATATAAGCATTGATATTTAATTTACATTTGGTCTCCATTAAAGTAATACTATCAGAATGTATGGATGCTTAGGCTCAAAAACAAAAGAGAGGAAGGCAGAAAAGGAGGTATTGTTGAATAAATGGAACAAATTTCACTTATGAAATATATTGTCCATAGAGATAAACAGTTCTGAAATCACCTTAGATGAAGTCCATGCACAATCTGGACTTAGCTGTTCTCTCTAGGTAACCATAAGTAGTAAGTATTCAAGCCAATGAGAAGATAATATTGAAAATGACTGCTTAGAGAACTCTACCTCTGTTAGTGTTCATGCCCAGGTAACTGGTTGCCTGAGAAATTTGGGGGGAATGACTCCCATGACAAAAAAGAGAAGTCTGAAAGAGGTCTGATTCAGTGGGGGAAATGAATTCTATGTTGAACACACCAAGTTTGAAGACTCTGTCCATCAGGTTGTTAATGTCATAAAAGATGTTCAGGAGGGAATTTTGATGAGATGCATTTATAGATCCCAGTGCCCTCTGCATAGAAACAAAAAACAGACCCATCAGAACCTCTGAGATGATCAAGAAAGAGAGCAGAAAAGGAAAAGAGTAAAAGGTCCAGGATACATATTTAATATACATATTTAATACATGTATATTGGTTTGGTTGATTGATTTACAAGACCTTGAGGAACATATTTGTTTGTGAAGTGATATATAGCAAATGAGATGGTAAAAGATATTTAACAAGACCACCCAGAAAGGAGGAAGGAAAATGACAAAAAGTTAAGGGAGAACAAATCAGTTAATCGATAAGAACAGCTACGGCATCCACTCCCTAAGTGCCTAGCTAAAATTTCCAAATCAGAGATTTGCTGAATTGAAAGGCTATACATAAATAAGAACATACTATACAATATACTTTGCAGTTTTAATTGAGATTTTGATCGAAGACTTTCAGGAAGGAGAACCTACCCCACCTCCAATAACATAGTATATTCTGTATTTGAGTAACACAATTGTTTTTAAAGTTTGATTCTGATACAAAGGTGAAATTTGTCTTGTTACAGTATCAAGAAAGTTGATTTCTTTCAAAGATTTCAAAAAGAAATTACTGCACTAAAATCTAAAGATATAAAGAAAAACAAAAATAGCCTCTGTCATCAAAGAGCTTATATTCTGATGGAATGAGGGCAAAAAATAAACTATTAGCTATCTACTAGTTATAGAGTAAATGGGAAATTGCCTTAGAGGAGAAGGCATAAGAAACTTGGGGGACAGGAAGAAGCCTCTTAATAATACTAGCATTTATATTATATTTAAGGACTATAAAGCCCTTAATTGTCATTATTTTATCCTCACAACCCTGAAAGGTAGGTGCTACTATTATCCCTATTTTACAGATAAGGAAACTGAGGCAACAAAAGACTTATGTGACTTGCTTAGGGTGCCATAGCTAGTATCTGAGTCATGATATGAATTTAGGTCTTCCTATTTCCAGATCCAGCACTTTATCCACTTGGCAAACTAACTGTCCACTTTTACAGAAGGTAGCATGGGAGCTATCAAGGAAGAAGGCAGGGAGAATAAAAGGTAGGGATATTAATTAATTAAGAGCTCATTCCAGGCATTGGGAGAAAGTTAATGTAAAGGCAGAGAGACAGAACGGGACAAGTGATGTTCATTGAACAACAATAGTGAAACTGAGTCAGAGAGGAGTAAAGTGTAAGAAAACTGGAAAGATCAAAAGAAGCTGGAGCTTTTTAAGGAGTTTTAAATGTCAATCAAAAGTATGTGATCCTAGAAATAATGGGGAACTTAGAGCTCATTAAGTAGAAAGTGACATAGTCAGACATTCATCCACTTCTCCTAATTCTATTCTTTGCAACAAAACAGAAAAATAACCTAATTTAATTTCCCTTCTACATTAAGAGCCACTTAAGTATTTGAAGACTGCTTTCAAGTATGTCTCCTCCTTGTCCTTTTCTTCTGCAGGCCAAACATTGTTTCTACTAAATAATCCTCAAAGGACTTGAACTTGAAGCCCTTTCTTGTTTTGATAACTCTTTTTTGAATGTTCTCTAGTTTAACAATATACTTGCCAAAAGCTGAAAATCAGAACTATTAGGGCAATTCAGAAATGGACTCCCCATTATTAGGGGGTCCCCAGTATGAGGGAACAATCAAAAATATGTAAAGTTACAGGCAGCTAAGTAGGATGAGGACTAAGAAGAAGTCTTTGCATTTGGTAATTAAAATATAGTTAAAAATTAAAATAGTAAATTTTTAAAAGTTAGGAATAGTTAGTTAATACTAAGTTAAAATAGTAAAATATATATATATATATAGTAAGTTTAAGGAAGTTAAATAAAAAAGTAAAAATAGTTAAAATATCACTGATAGCCAAAATGTTTGTGGCAGCCCTGTTTGTAGTGGCTAGAAGCTGGAAAATGACTGGATGCCCATCAATTGGAGAATGGTTGAGTAAATTATGGTATATGAACGTTATGGAATATTATTGTTCTGTAAGAAATGACCAGCAGGTGGAATACAGAGAGGCCTGGCGAGACTTACATGAACTGATGCTAAGGGAAATGAGCAGAACCAGGAGATCATTATATACCTCAACAACGATACTGTATGAGGATGTATTCTGATGGAAGTGGATTTCTTCGACAAAGAGAGCTAATTCAGTTTCAATTGATCAAGGATGGACAATGCAGCTACACCCAAAGAAAGAACACTGGGAAATGAATATAAATTGCTTGCATTTTTGTTTTCCTTCCCAGGTTATTTCTACCTTCTGAATCCAATTCTCCCTGTGCAGCAAGAGAACTGTTTGGTTCTGCACACATATATTGTATCTAGGATATACTGTAACCTATTTAACATGTAAAGGATGCTTGCCATGTTGGGGAGGGAATGGAGAGAGGGAGGGGAAAAATCGGAACAGAAGTGAGTGCAAGGGATAATGCTGTAAAAAATTACCCTGGCATAGGTTCTATCAATAAAAAGTTATTTAAAAAAATATCACTGATATAGGAAAAGAATGGATTCAGAGAAATTTGAAGACTTAATGAACTAATGCAAAGTGATTGTTAAGCAGAAGCAGGAGATCAATATATTCAGTAATTACAGTCATTGAATCTAAAGGAATACAGATTTGAAAAGATTAAGAACTAATGTTCTTCTCTAAAGTGTAATATTCTCTGGGAGCAGGTTTCTCAGGGGGTTTCTGGAAGCAGCCTCAGTTTCAGTTCAGAGTCATCATCCCAAATGCAGCCAGGGATTAAAGTCCCAATACTTTATTGTCTCCTTCAAAATCTTATCTCTTTTCCTGGGGCCTGGTTAGCTTTCTTCAGTCTTCAGCCAGCACAAAGGTAGAAGATGGAATGAATCTGTTTCCTCCCCTGAGACCTTCTAGTGGGCTTCTGTTCTAATGGGCTTGTCCTCTAGTGGGCTTGTCCTCCTTGGCCTTGAGAGCTCCTCCTTATATAGTCTCTTTTAAAGGTGTGAATCTTGTGGAATTATAGTAAGTACTAAGTACATGTGTATTAAAGAATGATTATCTCATCAATTCCACTGGCTTGGCACCTTGTAAGAATCCGAAATAGAAGATTTAAAATAATATTGTTTGCCTCTTCTTGCCCAAGAATGATGGATAGATTGGGGATAGAGAATTCTATGGACATTTTTAGATACAGCCAATGTATACAACCGGTTTGTTTGCTTATTTGACAAAATATCTTGAGAAAGGCACTAGATGAAATATGGTATTTGTGCCAAGAAAATAGATTCAATGAAACATGGTAAAAACAGATGATAGTAAAATTAAATATCAGAAGTAGATAGAGGCAAGCATAAGGTGTAGACTTGGAAAATTATATCTTCCTATTTCAACTCTGCTATTCACCAGATGACAAATCATGGCCAAATCTCTTCTCTTGTCTTACCCTCAGTTGCCTCATCTGTAAAATGAGAACTTGGAACAAATAATCTTCCATGTCTTCTAACTCTAAAAATGCTAAGAATCCACCCCATCTTTCACCTAACCCAAGGACTAGAGAAGGAACTAATGGAGCAAGATCTTAAGCCTATGTCATATAACGATTGGCTGAAAGAACTGGTAATGTTTGCCTGGAGAAGGGAAGATAAAGACTGGAAATGAAAAAGGAAGAAGAAATCCTGATATTTTCTATATTGAACTGAAGTTGGTGAAACCCAGAAGGCAGAATTAAGAGTGATGGGGAAATTGTAAAATAGGTAAATTCTCTATTTATAAAAAGGCCAGCTTATAAAGAGCTTTCAATGGCATCAATGTTTCTATTTAAACCTAGAGGAAATGTGTTTGCAGTGCCATGTTCTCCTATAAATCTTCCACAAAAGATTAATCCAACAGGTTGAAGGCTTTCTTTAACATATAGTTATAATTTATGGATAATAATGAACATCTTCTCAATGATTTTGCTGTTCAGTCATATTTCAGTCATTTCCCATTCAGACATTTTCAGTGTCTGATTCTTTGTGACCCCATTTGGGGTTTTCTTGGCAAAATAGTTTGCCATTTCCTTCTCTAGGTCATTTTATAGCTGAGGAAACTGAGGCAAACAGAATGATTTTTCTTGTCCAGGGTCACACAGCTCATCCATATAAGAGGCCAGATTTAGAACTTTCCAAGATGAAACAGGATACTCAAAGCTGTACTGAATTCCTTCTCTTTGCGCCTATTCTGTATTTTATTGTAGCAATAACAAGGCCTTCTATCAAAAAATAAATAAATAAATAAGTCAGATCACCTTTTTTCAGTTATATAACATTAAAGATTCTTATGGATTATGCATTGAACTAGATGACCATTGAGGTTCTTCCCTATTCTCCAGTTTTGTGATTTTGTTACCAAAGGCCTCGCCTTTAAGGTTGAGTCCAACCATGCCCTGCTAGACCATTTTCAACGAATATATCAGCAGGAGAGAGCAACATAAAGCCATCCCTGGCTCTGTTTTCAAATAATAGCTACGTTGATATTGGCTAAATCATTTTTATCACTCTGGCTAAGTTTCTCCATCCTTAATATCGAGATACCAGCGTTGACCTCAACGGATCTAAGTTCAGAGATCCAGGGGACTCCATGACATTGAAGAGCCTTGATATAAAAACAAAAAATAATTCCATTGAGGTAGGGACGTCTAATCCATTTTTCCCCATTAAAACATCCCTTTGTAAATCCAATGAAGTTTATAGAGTCTTTCTCATAATAATATTTTTAATTGCATAAAATTAAGCACATAGTATTTTAAAGGAAACCAATTATAGTGGAATACAGTTACCAAAATATTTTTAAAACAGGTTCATGGAGCTCAAGTTTTAAACCCTTGCATTGAAAACAATAGAAAACATAAGTGAGAGAGAGCTAATAGCTTCTCACAGCAGGAAGAAGCCCAGCTAATCTCTTTGCACAGCAGGCCAAATGTATGGAGAGCTCCAGCATCATTGGTTTGATCTGGATAGAAGACTCCATAAGGTAGTTTAAAGCAGAACTTTGTGTATGTTTATTTTGTTTGGTTTGGTTTGGTGAAATTGAGTTATTTTTCAGGGCACTAGCTCAGTAAATAGATCATTCCTAATAGATATCACCTGATGATTCCATACATCTGAATGTTATTGATTGAATAAGGGGCAAATAAGAGAGTTTGGGTGGTTCAGTACAAGGGAGAAGATATTACATGACAGAAACTCAGACATTCTTTTTCTTAACCTTATAAATAAATTCTTTAGCAGATCCCTTGTCAGCTCTAGGAGGTACTTACCATAAGGATGGTAGGGTGCAAAATAGATACTCAAGCACTTTGAAAGCACATCTGTAATTTCCAAGGCCTCCCTTGCCTCCTGTATATTGTCTTATACAATAAGTAGTTTCTTCTAAAATTCAGATCAAGTGCCCATTCTTCTAGGAAGGCTAGCCTGCTACAACTCCCAATACACCATATTTTGTATTCACTTTTCAGTTTTATTTCCCATCTACGAATCTAAGTTTATTGAGGGTAGGTGCTAATTTGTTTTTGTCTTTAGGTCTTCAGGACAAGCATACTATCTGGCATAGGATAGACTTTAGAAAATGTTTTTTAATATTGTTGAAATCTAATGAATTATGAAATTGCCAAATCTGTAATTTTATTTAATTTTAACATTTTTAAAAATTTTGAATCCAAATTTTCTTTCTCCCTATCCACCCCCCCCCATCTTCACCCATTGACAAAGCAAAAGATTATTTCTGTGTTTACGATGTCAACTGTCGTGTTCACTCCCTGCAGGAGTTTCTTTAGGACCAAGCTTCTCTCCACACAATTCTTAGTTTAAACACATCAAGCTCTTTCTGCTGGAGTTCTTTACATACTTTAAAATGTTATATGATGGGACCCAGTCCACCCACTGGAATTAAAGATCTATTCCCCAAACTGCTTGTTATCTGATTTCCCATCATCCATCCCTACACTTTTTCAGAAAGCTCAAAAGAGGACTTCCTATTTTTCAAAAATAACTATTCCCACTGTTATCATTATTCCTTCTACTAACCTACATTTATTTAGCTTTTGGTTTAAGATTAGCCAAGAGACTGATATCATTTGACCATCACAATAATCCTCCATCCAGGCACTGAAAGTCATCATTCCCATTTTACAGATAAAGGAAACAGTTTGAGAGAATTTAAATAACTTGGCCCATGTTCTACACTAGGAAGTGTCTGAGATAGGATTTGTTGTCAGTTCTACCAAGATTTGTACCCCAAGGCCAGCACATCAAGCAATCTACTATTATCCATAAAGTATTCAATAATTTTGAGGAAGGACTTTATGCAGTTCAGATACACTACCCTCTGTGGTACACTTCCAAAAGAACATGAACAAGAAAACATCACCAGATGCTGATTTCTTCCAGGTTCAAATGAAAACAACTCCATCTACAGTTAAAGTTTCACAACCTGGACTCTTTTTACCATTCCAGTGTTCTTATATTTTACACTTCTCCATGGACTCCAGCCACGACTGCTTATTGTTCTTACATAGGGCAGTCCATCTTCCAGTATTACCATTGGCAATCTCCTTTGCCTAAAATTCTCTTCCTCTCCCTTGCCTCTTAATATCCCTGTTCTGAAATATTTATAGCAGCTCTCTTTATGATTGTAAAGAACTGAAAATTGCAAGGATGTCCATCAACCGGGGAATGGTTGAACAAGTTGTGGTGTATGATCATGATGAAATACTACCATGTTATAAGAAATGATGAGCTTGATGAGCTTAGAAAAACATGGAAAGACTTGTATGAAATAATGGAAAGTGAAATAAAAGAGAATGTTACAGCAAGATGTCTTAAACATTTCCCACTTTTGAACCTTTTCACCCAAGAAATTTGTACATGATCCTGGGTATATAGATATATAAAATAGGCAAACAAATCAAACATTTACTGATAATAAATCACAATTCTGTGACTCCTCCATTCATTTATATGACTCTACATGGGGTCACAAACCAAAGTTTAAGAAGCTGGGGTATACAGTAACAGCAACATTGTTTTAAAAATAACTTTATTAGCACATCATTTTGACTATTAAAAATAATCAAATTAACTACAAAGAACCTATGAGAAATGATGTTATCTGTATCCAGAGTAAGGACTGATAAATAAAAAAATAATTTTACCCATAAATACAAATTTGTTTCTAATAGTAGCTATCCCTAGGTTGTGGGGAGGATGGGGATGGAAAAAAGTATATATGATGACTGTATATATTTTAAAAGAGTAGCAAGTTGTACATACTAGATTTGTAGTTTCATATGCAATTATCTTTTTTGTTATACTGTGTTATGGAAATGCCTCTTTTATTCCACAAATTAAAAATTAAATAAAAATAAAAAAGAATGCCTAGTTTTCTTGAAAATTCAGCTCAAAGAGCACCTTTTGTAAGAAGCCTTTGCCAGGCCCTCAAGCTACTAATACCTGTCCCTCTTTAGTTACTTTCCATCTCCAGCACCCTATATGCATTTTTCTATACTCATAATTGCTCACGTGTTGTCTCTACCATTAGAATGTGAGTTTCTTGAGGGCAAGGACTGTGTTTTTGCTTTCTTTGCATTCCCAGTGCTGACACAACACTTAGAACAAAGTGAATGCTTCATTAACGGTATTCATTGATTCTAGGATGAAGAGGGATAAATACTTGGGTTGCAGATTTTACGGATGCATGGTGTGTACATGTGGATGAAATCACAGATCCTCGGATGCATTGAAGTGAGTTCTTTTTGCTTCCCTTATGCAGAGATTTATAGTAAAACTGTCTTAATTCCTCATCAAGGTGGGCTTTTGAAAATTAGGTAATTTCTCTTGATTTGACACCGGGATGTTGGCTGAATATGACATGCACATATATATCTGTATCCTCATGGGATGTTGGGGCATCTGTTCTTAAAGTACAAACATTGATTCAAAAGGGAAAAGATGACTTGACCTCATAATGACTAATTAGAGGGGTAAAGCTTGAAGAGTGTGGTCTGAGCTTAATTACTTGGTTGTTTAAGCTCAATTATGTCTAATACATTATCATTATATACACTCATATTTCAATTAAGATAGACACCATAAATGCCCTAGCCAATGAAAAGATAATTACTTTTCCAAACCTCTTTGATCATTTCTCTTAAATGCACCAGCTGAGCTTAAGACTGAAAGGGCAAATCAGGTGAATCTTCATCCTGCAGGTCTACTCTTTTACCCTTGATGAAAGGAGATTGTTGCAGAGCTGTGCAGTTCCCTTAACTCTTCAGTTCCTATATCTTTCCTTTCATGTGTTAGGGTGAGGGTCTATTGATTGCCCCCCATTCCATTTACTTTGAGAAGTAAGATCTTTTCTTGACTGAGTCCATTAATTAGAGCTAGACTTAAACAAGGCCTGAGTATCTCCTTAAATCAGACAATTGCAACGGGAAGTCTATCCTAATTGGGTGATTGACTTGACCAATCTGTGAAGAACTCACATAAAAGCGGCTACAGGACAGGAAAGAGGTGTTGAGCTCTGGGAATGGAAAGGAAAGAGTGGAGACTTCTAGAGCAGAGCTGGAAAGCATAAAGACTCTGAATGCAACCAGCAAAAGAAAAAGGGACTGAACTTTGGCAGAGAAGAGAGAAATCACAGAAGGTTGGGTGACCTATAGTCCAAGAAGATTCAGATTGAGGATACCATTTTTACCATCTCCTCAAAACTACATGAAGTTCCAGAAGAAAACTGACTTTCCCAGGTTTGTTTTCCCTAACTGCCTATGAATCAAATACTATAATATATTTTGCTTTTCCCTTATCCAAATGTTTCATGTAACCAGAATTTTGCCTCAATTACAAAGAAGGCTGGGGAAAAAAGCAAGGGCTAAAGGTAAAATGTAAATTAAGGCATAGGGTCAAATATTTGACTCAGTCAGTGCCTCCTAACCAGGATTGTATGTATGTGTGTGTGTGGGGAGGGAGGGAGTTAAAAGATCTTGCCAGCTTTAGTTCAATGTAATGGCTTCTTTTTGTAATACTATTGTATTTCATTTTACACATTTACATTTTTCTGAGAATTGGTCCATAAGGTTCCCCAAACTGCCAAAGAATCCATGACGTAAAAAATATTAAAAACTCCCAGTCTAAATATTAAGAATTTTCCTAACTGGGGAGCATGTAATCACACTCCCAACTGTTTACTTAATATAAAATCCCCAATACAACTGAGAAAGGGATTACATGGACCCGAAGAGCCATTATCTTGCCTCAGGAAAAAATGAACAAATGATTATGATAGGATGCTGCACATGCAAGAATTCATCTTTATGCTGAAACTGAAGCCCCCAGCCAATGAAGTTCACAGAACCTGAGTAGAAGAGAATAGTATTGTTAAAAGACAGGAGAAACAAACAGAATGGTCAAAGAAATAAGGAGCAGATAGTCAGGAAGGCTTAAGATTTAAGTCCTGGACCACAGCATAGCATTTATACTCTTTCTGTTATTGTTTGCTTACATTTTTGTTTTTCTTCCCAGGTTCTTTTTACTTTCTTTCTAGATCTGATTTTTCTTGTGCAACAAGATAATTGTATAAATATGTATATATGTATTGTATTTAACATATATTTTAACATATTTATTATGTATGAGACTACCTGCCACCTGGGGGAGAGGGTGGAGGGAAGGAGGGGAAAAGTTGGAACAGAAGTTTTTGCAAGGGTCAATGTTGGAAAATTACCCATGCATATGTTCCGTCAATAAAAAGATATATATATATATAAAAGATTTAAGTCCTGACTCAGATTTATAAGCTGACTTCAGACCTCTCAGGGCCCCAGGCAATGTTCTAAAATTGGAAGGTTCAGACCTGACAATCTCCATTGGTAAAGAGAATTGTCACTTTCAGAGTTCCCTACGTTGATCAAAGTACAGTTCTCTTCCAAAAAAAAAAAAAAATGTTTTATAAATCTGAATATGTATATCTCAATTCACTTCACTAAAAAGGTATGTCCTACTTGCAGACTAAGTTTTGTCTCTTTAACACAGTGCCTAGCAAAGGATATTAGTTGATCGATTGATTGAAATTAAGATAATCTGTGGCCTATAGTGATCTTTCTGTCTGCATTAACAGTTATCTCTATTTAAATTTGACACTGCTGGGGTACAAACTACCTTCTCTGATACAAATTTTTCAATGCCTACTTTTGCCTTATATCCAAAGAACTCTGTAGACCACAGTCATTTTTTATTAGCTTTTTATTTTTAGTACACTATAGGTGTCTTCCTCTGAGGACTTTTAGTTCCAGGTTTTTCCTCTCTCTCTCACCAATCCAACTGAACAACATTTTCCTTAAAATAAGTTTGAGGGTAAGTTTTGTACTTTTGTGCAATGCTCCCCCCCTTTACTTCTGCATCTTAGAATCCTGAACTTCTTTCAATATTAGCTTAGGTACCAGCTCCTAAGGGAGGTCTTTCCTGATCTTTCCCTTCCCATCATCTCTTTGCATATTTGTATTTATTTGTATGAGGGCTTAAATTAGATCATGGGTTTAGAGTCAGAAGAAGCATTAAAGGTCATTTTGCCCAAGTGCTTCTTTTTACAGGAAAAGAAACTGTGACCTGGAAAGATATTAAATATCAGAGACAAGATATGAATCCAGGTCTTCTTCCTCCAAAAGTACTGCTCTTTCTACTAAGCTATTTTACCTCTTTATTACTGATTGCCACGTAAAATGTAAATTTTTTTTTAAAAATTAATAGTATTTTATCTTTCCAAATACATGTAAATATAGTTTTCAACATTCATTTTTAATTTTTTTAATAATAACTTTGTATTGACAGAATCCATGCCAAGGTAATTTTTTACAACATTATCCCTTGCACTCGCTTATGTTTCGATTTCCCCCCCCTCCCTCCACCCCCCCAAGATGGCAAGCAGTCCTATAAATGTTAAATATTTTCAACATTCATTTTTGTAGGATTTTGAGTCCATTTTTTTTCCTCCCTCCCTTTTACCTCTCTGCTCCTAAAACAATAAGCAATCTCATATGGGTTAAACATGCGCAATCATTTTAAACATAAAAATGTAAATTTCTTGAGAACAGAAACTGCTCTATTTTCAACTTTGCCAAGTGTTTGGACCTTAGTAGAAGACAATATATGACTGTTGATTGACTGACTAAATAAAAAATTAGCAATAGTTAATATTTATGCAATACTTAAAAGATTAACAAACCATCTATCTATGCTGACTTTTTTGATTTTCCCAACCATCCAAGAAAGTAAGTGCTATTATGATTGACATTTTGTAAATAAGGAAACTGAGGCTGAGAGGGCTTCATCGACATCCCCTGAGTTTTGTGGCTTTTAAGTAATTAAGACAGAATTTGGATTTAGATCTTGCTGATTCCAAGTTCAGTGTTTTATCTTAGGTGGCCTTTACAATAGCCATGAAAATTTATATTTTCAAATATCATTTAAAATTTTAATGTACTTTTAAAATAATATTAATGTGTCTTTCATCTTATGACTTCAATTCTTTTAGAAAATAGTGTTCTACTTTAATTTCCACTTGTATTAATTTCAGAATCAATGGAGACTTTGCCCATTCCCTCTTCTGAAAACATTTTCCTCTTTTAAAAAAGAAATTGAGGGCAAAGTTGGAGAAGGATTCTTGGTTTCCCAAAGAATAGCAAGTATACCCCTCCCAGCTGTGTCAGAGAGAGAGCCATCAAAATATGTAGTGAGGAATATGAGGAATTAGGTGAAATCTGGGAAGATTTGTATGAATTAGTACAAAATAGAGAAAGCAGAATTAAACAGGATCACATACACATTCAAAAACCCAAGATACAGGATGATCATAAAAGCAGGTCTAGGATAAATGCAGATAAACACAAAGTACAATAACTAATCTGGATTCTGGATAAATTCCCTCCCTCCTGAAGCAATATAGAGTCCAAAAGTAGTAGGAAATGAATGGACTCAGAAGCCCTGGGTCTCAATTCTGTTTCTATAGCTTTCTGTGAGGATTTAGGTCCATTACTTCCCCACCCTGCACAAAAGAAGGGAGTTTGATTAGATGACCTTTAACATCCCTTCCAGTTCTGAAACTCTGATCCTGTACCTCATCACATATAGGAGTACATTTATTTTTTTTATGGGACTCAGACTCTTCCTCTGTAAATTGAAGGAGTAAGACTAGAAATGTTCCAGGGTCTTTTGCAGCTTAGCAAGAAGTCCCAGGAACTTGGATGGAAGAAAAAAACAAACAAACAAACACAGCTCTTTTTGTTTGTTTTGTTTTGCTGAGGCAATTAGGATTAAGTGACTTTCCAAGGGTCGCACAACTAGCAAGGGTTAAGTGTCTGAAGCCACATTTGAACTCAGGTCCTCCTGAATTCAAAGCTAATATTCTACCTACTGCACCATCTAGCTGACCCAACATAGTTCTTTAGTAAAAACAATTGGTTTTCTTTGTAAACTGGTGTAAATCACCCTAAAAAGCACTGAAAAACATAAAAAAGAGGGAGGGGGAACCTAGATTTTATCAGACTGACTGCTCAAGGAGCCTATGTTATCCCTCCACATCAGCCCAACCAAAGGTTCAGAACGCTGATCTAGTCCAATTCGTTCATATACAAATGATGAAACAGTCACAGAAAATTCAAGTTGTTTGACCAGAAATGCACAGGTAGCATTGACATGTTTTGAAGCCAGGTTCTCTGATTCCAGGAGCCAGTGGCCTTTCCATTTCAACACATGATCTCTGTTCTTCTTTCATTGGGGGAAATGACTATTTACAAGGGGAGGGGATGGCACATCCGGGATGAGGTTCAGAAATAAATCTCCCAGATCTTCTTGGTGTAGACTACAAGACAGAGAAGGGAGAAATTTCTCAAAGTAAACCCTTGGCCTTCTGTTGTAGGATTACATAATTAACCAAAAATAGTCAAAATCAGCTCTAAAGCAAATAAAGTCAACAAGCTTGTGATTAATATTTGCAATGTGCCAGTCCCTGAACTAGATTAATGATACAAAAAAAAAAAAAAAGCCAAAAAAGGTCTTTGACATGATGGAATTAAAAATCCAAGGGAAGTGGGAGTGAGGGGGGCAGCATGTAAACAACTATTCTATGAGAAAGAAAGAGACAGACAGAGGAATTAAACTGGAGATGATCACAAAAAGAAGGAGCTAAGGAGGTATTCAAAGAAATCATGGATTCCTCTATATGTATGTGTGTATATGTGTGTGTGTATACACACACACACACACACACACACACACACATATATGAGAGTATTTTAATTGTACAAAGAGTGTAATTGTATAAGGGAGTATTTTCGTTGTGTAAAGAGTATTGTCTAAGGGAGTATTTTCTTTGTGTAAAGAGTATTGTCTAAGGGAGTATTTTAGTTGTGTAAAGAATATTGTCTAAAGGAGTATTTTCGTTGTGTAAAGAGTATTGTCTAAGGGAGTATTTTTGTTATGTAAAGAGTATTGTCTGAGGGAGTATTTTAGCTGAGGCAGGAAGGAAGAGGAGAGAGAGCATTCTAGGCATCCAGGGATGAAAAGCTACAGATTGCAGAGATGTAGCATAGTGAAACAGAAAGTTAATTTTTCTTAATGTTTTCAATATTGACTAAAATGTTTATTTTTCTTCTTTGTATTGAGCACAGATCCAGAATTCCCTACCTTTGTTTTATTTTACTTTGTTTCTGAATAAAATATGGCACAGAGCTTGTCTATAATTTCATGCATTGTAAATTAACTTTAGTCAACTAGAGGCACTAATGGGGGCCTCAGGGATCACTGCTTTTGGTCTACATTATTTAATATCTTTATTAATGATCTGGAAAGCAGAAGAAAATGGGCTTTAATGAAATTTCCTAACATTACTCTTTTGGAAGGTGCTGAGAGTCTCAGAAGGGACCAAAAATGTACAAACAAAGAAGGGAAATTAAAATTAAAAACAAATGAACATTTAAGACTGGAAACTTTTTGTGAATCAGTCCTGGGAGGTAAAAAAAAAAGTGGTATAAATTAACACACAATCACTTCACAGCAGTGAAATTGTCTAAGACAGAATCTGAGAGTTGAAAGGGATCTCATTCAGTTCAAGGTATATCAATCATCAATCCTCTCTGCAGCTTGCTCCTCAAAGTAGTCATTATATTCTATCTGAAGCTCTCCAATGACAGGCAACTCACTACTTCTCAAATCAGTTCATTCTATTTTGTGTGAACACTAAAGTAAATTTTCAATGAATCATGTGTAGTTATAAATATATATTTGCTGAGACAATTGGAGTTAAGTGACTTGCCCAGGGTCGTACAGCTAGGAAGTATGAAGTGTTAAATGTCTGAGGTCAGTTTTGAACTTAGGTCCTCCTGACTTCAGGGCTGGTGTTCTATCCAGCTGCCCCAGCATATATATCCTTAATGGAGAAAATAAATGAAATTAATATAGAGAGACATATAGGTAAAGGCAATATGAAAGGAGAAGCACTAGTAACTAAACGGGTGAAGAAGGAAGAAAAGCCTTCTCCACAAGATTTGAGATGAGCCTTGAAGAAAGCTGTGGAATCTAAGAGTTGAAGAGTTGGAGGAAGAACCTAGGAATAAAAGACAGCCGATATCAAGGAAGGAAGACGGTACAGTAGCATATTCCAGGAGCATGTAGTTCAGTGTAGCTAGGTCATGTTATAGTTATAGCTTTTAAAGGATTACAAGAGGGGAATTCTAATGTGGTCCCAATATATGTATATTTAATAATTTATTGTATGCATGTGTTATTATATATTATATACTTTGTAAAGCCTACAGAAACAATTTTAACATGAGTTGAAGATTTGCTCTAGAGTCAATAAGAAGTGACTGGAGTTCATTGAGTGAAGGAAGGACTGAATGACTATGATTTAGGCTGGTCATTTTGGTAGCAGTTTGGGGGAAGGTTTAGAAATAAGAAATATTTGAGGAAGGTTGACCAATTATAGGATGATTTCAATAGTTCAGGTAAGTGACATGGAGGGGGGCCTGCACTAGGATAGTGGCTGTGAGGAAGGAGAGAAGAAAACACACGAGAGCAGGCTGTGGATACAGAAACGGGAAGATCTGACAAATAATTGGCTATGGGGAGAAGAGGGAGAAAGAGAAGATGAAAAAGACATTCAGGCTGTTATCTTGGATGACTAGAAGAATTTGATGGTACTGCCCTTGGGAATAATAGAGAAGGTCATAAGAGGGATGGGCTTGGGAAGGAAGTAAATGTAATGGGATTTGTTGATACAGATCAAAATCTGTTCATTTTTGCTTATACTGTGCAAGTTACTCTTGCCTATGAACAGGCCCATGTCCCAGTGTTTAGGTCCCATCCTTAATGAGAAAATTCCCATGGCTCTGAAATGATATAGAGTCAGGTATGAGAATTCTGGGAATTTTTCTTTGAACAGTTGCTGAGGGTACATGGTTCATACATGATAAGTTACAATTGACCTGAGGGGTATAGTTACTAGAAGTCAGGATGAGGAAGGGTTACAATGGAGGAGTGTTGATTAATCGACAAGGCAATAAATGTTTGATTTTTTTATTATTTTTTTCTTATTATTATAAAATAATAATTTTATTATTTATTAATGCAGGCACTATGCTAAGTGCTAAGGATACAAATATAAAGAAAAAGGAAAATGTCACTGACATTAAGGACCTTACATTCTACTGGGGAAGACAGCACACAAAATGGAGCTGAAAAGAGGTGGGACATAGATAGAAGTAATCCCATGTGGTAGCATGGTGTTGATGTCTTGAAAATCACCAATGCAGCTAGAGCAGTAATAGCAATCAACTAGCCTGGGTCCCTCCCCAATTGCAGGCCCAAGAAGGAACTCATGGGTAAAATATGATAATGGCAAATGGTATAGTTACATTACTTTGCTTTACAACAGGCTTTCCTGGAGAGAACGGGATGGGAACCAATCAGATGTCTCTTAGACACAAGCTATGGTACCTTGAGGTCATGTCACACAATCCTGGGGGTACACAGCTCCCAAATGGAGACCAGTGGCCTATGCCCCTAAAATTAATTGTGTGGCTCAGCTCATATGTGTCAGAGTAATACTTATACCCATCGTTCCAGCTCTAAGAACAGTTCTCTCTGTTCACGATTCCAATCTATTAAAATTTCCAGAGCTGTTGTATAAAATATCGCAATAAATCTTTTTGAATATGAAAATTCCAAATGTAAGTTACTATGGTGGCTATTGTTATTCCTCAATAGCATCAACTTATATAGCCCCTCTTTTGAAGGGCTAAGGAAGGGGGAGGGGGGAACTAGCAAACTCTTTTGAAAACCAAACCATGTATAGAGCCCTCAAATGTCTCTTTGATTATTCTATATTTTATTAATATTTATAACAACTAAAGTTTTATAGAGCAGCTGTGGTTAATAGCTTTTATATTCCCCAAGACTCTATTCCTCACCTTAGGTATTTTAAATTCCCATTTAAAGCAAATTAAAATAGCTTTGTTTTGCTTTCCTAACCTTTCATCATAAGGGAAAAATAATGAAAACCCTCATATGACCTTGCAAACTAGTGATTATTTCCATCATCTAATAAAGAAATCTACTAGGTGAGGAGGGGGAAAAGTATCCAGGGAAATTTTGGTTGAGTCATTATTTAATCCAATTATGTTGACAGTTAAAAGAATAAGAATTTTTTGGTTGCATTATATTTTTGAGATTTTGTTTTGATATCAGCTTTCATAAACAGCTTTCCTATTAGTGAATCACAAAACTTCTGAGTTATAAGGGACCTACCTCCATGCTCCTGCTCTTTTCCAATGAATTCACCAACAAGATTTCTCTGCCACAGAAGGCAGAAACAAGATGACAGAGTAAAAACAGGGACAGAGTAAAATCTCTCCCAAATTTCCCTCCGAGTAACTTTAAGCTAATAATTCAAATCAAATTCTGGAGACGCAGAACTAATGAAAAAACAGATAAACTAGCAAAGTAAGACCAATAAAATAATTTTGCAGCCAAGGACAAATTAAGAGACCAGTAGGAAAGCTCTATCTCAACTTGGTGGGGGCCAGGACAGAAGTCCAGCACAGACTGTTAAACAAGCCAAGCCAGAAGGTCACAAAAAGTAGGGACTGGTCAAAAGGAGATGACAAGAAACCCTTTGGTGGCATTGGGACCAGAACTTTGTCACATTGCTCATGCATATTTCTAGGTTTCAGTCCCAAAGCTGAAGGGAGCACTAGCTCATTAATACAATGCCAGAGTGGTGCCCAAACCAGGGTTACAATTCCAGGAGAGAGTAGGGTGCCAGTGGTTGTTCACATATCAGAGCATAAGCAAGGACAGCAGGAGAGCCCATCTCTCATTAGATCATACCACTTTGTAAGAACCAAAAATGTATAGAGTGCCAAAACTAACACTTGAATAAATGGGCAAGAGATTTAAAGGTTGGCATAGTCCCCCTCCAAAACAGGGATAAAGACAATTTTAAGGTAGAGTTATAAATTAAGAAATAGACTGGGAAAATTAATAACTAATAAAAAAGAACCTGACCATTAAAAAGCTATTATGGCAACAGGCAAAATCAACACACAAACCTAGAAGAAAAGGAAGTCAAAACAGCTACATGTAAAGTTTCCCAAAAAGTGGGAACTGATTACAGATCCAGGGAAATTCAAAAAGGAAAAACTTGAAAAAGGATTTTAAAAATCAAATCAGAAGGACAGAGAAAAATATGAGGAAAGGAGTGAGAATAATGCAAGAAAATCATAAAAAGACAATAAACAGATTGGGGAAAGAAGCACAAAAATACTAAAGATTTTTACATTTAAAAAACAAAATTAACCAAATGGTAAAAGAGGCATAAAAATTGGCTGAAGAGAACTTTTTTTTAAATACAATTAGGAAGAAGAAATACAAAGATTAGTGAAGAAAAGATCATAAATTGAGATAGAAAATTGAGTAGAAGGCAGAGCTAAGGTAGCCAAGTAAAAGCTTTCCACCAAACCCTACCTTTAAATAATGATTCTAAACAAATTCTAGAGTGGAAGAATCCACAAAAATGCAGAGTAAAACTATTTTCCAGCCCATGAGAATTTAGAGGATTAGCAGGAAAGCTCCATTGCACTGTAGTGAAAGTGGAGCACAGTAACACAGACTCTTGATCCCAGCAGAACAGGAACAAGTCCTGGAAGTCACTTAATCAGCACAAGCTTCTTCTGGAGCTCTCAGCTCATTAATGGTAAGGGAGTCCAAAGAAGATTACAGGGCTATCTTTGCTAATACTAGGGCAGGAGTCTAGTATTTTGTCCATATACAGATCTGGGTCACATTCTTGGTAGCAGTCTCAGGGTGAATAGAAGTATTAGCACACCAGAGCTTGTAGCCACATTGGACCAGAAACCCTCATCATAATTCTAAGGCAGAAATGAGTGCTTGTGGACACTCACATACGAGAGCACAGGCCAGTAGAGAAATAAACACTTCTCCTTGGATCATTCCACCTTGGAAGAACTGAGGACCTGCAAGTCCCTAGAAGTATCCCTAAAAACAACTATACAAAACTCCTAAAACTTGGGACAGTGCATGCTTCACCCTAGAAGCAGAGCTCTATTTGAATAAAGAATTAAAAGTCAAGTAGACTGGGAAATGAGCAAACAACATAAAAATATTCTGAGCATAAAAAATTACTATAGATTATGGAAAATCAAATCTTCTTTTTTTGAAGAAGATAAATTCAAATTCAAATTTCCTCTATGCAAAGCCTCTAAAAATGGCTTTCAGGACATGGAAGAGCTCAAAAAGAATTTCAAAAATCAAGCAAGAGAAGTTGAGGAAAAATTAGGAAAAGAAATAATAATGATGCAAGAAAATCATGAAAAATGAGTCCACAGCCTGGTAAAGAACACACAGACACACACACTGCTGAAGAAAATAACACCTTAAAAACAGATTGAGCCAAATGGTAAGAGAAGTACAAAAATCCAGTGAGGAGAAGAATGCCTTAAAATGGAAAAGGAGGTACAAAATCTCAGATAAAAAAATCTAATTCTTTAAAAAGAAGACTTGAACAAATGGAAGCTAATGTCTTTATGAGAAATCAAGAAACAATAAAACAAACCCAAAAGAACAAGAAAAATAGAAGACAATGTGAAATATTTCATTGAAAAAACAACTGACCCAGAAAATAGATCCAGGAAAGATCATTTAAAAATTATTGAACTACCTGAAAGCCATGATCAATAAAAAAAAAAGCCAGAACTCATTTATTAAGAAATTGCAAAAAAAAAAAAAATCCACTTATTTTCTAGAACCAGAGGGTAAAATAGAAATTGAAAGAACCCATCAATTACCTCCTGAAGCCCTCAAATGAAAACTCCCAGGGATATCATAGCCAAATTCCGGAGCTCCAGGTTAAGGAGAAAAATATTGCAAATGGTCAGAAAGAAACAATTGAAATATGGTAGAGCCACAGTCAATCTAACACAAGATTTAGCAGCTTTTACATTAAATAATCAAAGGATTTGGAATATGATATTCCAAAAGGGAAAGGAGCTAGAACTATAATTAAAATCATCTAGCTTCCAAAACTCAATACTGGATGGTAAGTGGGTGATATTTCATAAAATAGAGGATTTTCAAATATCTTAATGAAAAGACCTGAGCTGAATGGGAATTTTGACTTTCAAATCTAAGACTCAAGGGTTCCTGATTAAGGGATTATGTGGTTCAGACTTGTTCCTGCAATAAGGTACCACTTTTAGCTTAATAATATAGTTTAATGATTACAATAAAAGTGGAATAATACAATTACAGCAACAACACACTAGTGATATTACAAAGTTAAGCATAATAGCAAAAAGAAAAAAAAAAAAAGAAAAGTAATAATATTGAAAGAACAACATCACCAATTCAGGGAAGCACTAACTCCTGAGAAAGATAGCTGGGATATCCTGGGTCACAGGATCCAAGTTCCCCAATGGGAAGATCCCAGACAGAGCATCTTCTCCATGGGTAAAATTCCAAAGAAACTCTGCTTTAAAGGACTTATATATGACTTTAGATAAAGAAGACTCCATGTTAACCAAGAAGGCTTTCAGCCAAACTATTTCAGACATCGGCATCGGAGGGATAGCCCAATGAGGCTCTCATGAGTTGTTTATTTTCAGTGTACTATCTAAATTCCTGAAAATAAATTACTCAAGATGTTTTGACCTTAAAGCACTGGGCTGGTGCCTTAAAGTATACACTGGTCTTCATTTAAAGTCGATCATATCTGCAGACTTAGGTTAATCTTTAGGGCAAATCTCTACAGACCCTGATCTGAGACGATGTATTTGCCAATCAAAGAGAAGCATAAAAATATAAATAGAAAAGGGAAATCATATGGGACTTAAGGTTAAACTGTTTGCATTTCTACATAGGAAGATGGTATTTATAACTCATAACAACTTTCTCATTATTAGAGCAGTTAGAAGGAATATATAGAGACAAAGGGCACAGGTGTGAGTTGAATATGATTGGAGAATTTCTTTTAAAAAATGTTAAAATTAAGGAGTAAGAGGGATGTTTTGGAGAAAGAGAGATAGGATGGAGTAAATTATTTCACATAATAAAAGCAAGAAAAATTTTACAGTAGAGTTGAATTAGGGGGGAGGTAAAGAGAGTGAGTGAACCTTATCTCATCAGAATTGGCTCAAAGAGGGAATAACATACAAACTTAGGTAGAAAATCTATTATCTTACTCTATATGATAGTAAAAGGGGAAGGGGATAAGAGAATGGGGTGATAGAAAGTAGGAAAGATTGGAAAAGGGAGTAGTCAAAAGCAAAACATTTTTGATACGGGACAAGGTGAAAGGAAACAGGGAATAAAATAAACACTGGGAATAGAATGGAAGAAATATAGTTAGCAATAGTAATTGAAAAAAATTGAAGATGTTTTCTCTGATAAAGGTTTCATTTCTTAAGTATATAGAGAACTGAGTCAAATTTATAAAAATAGGAGCTATTCCCCAACTGATTAACAATCAAGAGACAGGAATGGTTATCAGATGAAGTAACCAAAGCTATCCATAGCCAAATGAGAAGATGCTTTAAATTGCCAGTGATTGGAGGATTGAAAATTGAAACAATTCTAAGCTACTACCTCATACATATTATATTGGCTAGTAGGCTAAAAAAGGTACTGTTTTACTCTGCCAATAAATTAGGCAATATGAGTGAAATAGATGAATATTTATAAAAATATATATAGCCAAGATTAATGGAAGAGGAATTCTATTTTAGAAAAAAAAGTAGAAAAAGTCACAAATAAATTTCCTAAGGAAAAAATCCCAGGATTCAAAGGATCTGCAAGTGAATTTTATTCAACATTTAAAAAACAATTAATTCTAATGTTATATAGACTATTTAGAGAAATAAACTTCCCTTTTAGGGCACAATATGGTGCTAATACATAAACCAATTTCCCAAATGAATATTGATGCAAATAATTAAATAAAATGCTAGTAGAGAACTTATATAAGCCAAGCACTCACAAGTGGGTCAGAAAAAGTAATACAAGGATACTCTCAAGGTCTCTCTTAAGAACTTTAGAATTGATTGTATATTATGGGTACAAGACTGCCCAGCATGGTATGCCCACATCAGAAAGGGTGCCGTGCTCTATGAGCAAAGCAGGATTGAATTAGTTAAGAAGATATGTGAGATGCACAAAGTTAGAGAAGCACCTCAAATATTCATAGGGTCTTTTTGTGTTTGACCTGTGACAGAGTATTCCAAGCTCATATTGGTCTAATCAGCCACAATCAGACACACTATAACTCTAACATTGCGTTGTCATTTTAGTCCTCTTCAGGACAAAGGACAGCAATCAACCAACCAAAATCCTAGCAAGGAGATTAGAGCAGTATATCACAAACATCATATACCATGATCAGATGGAGTTTATAATAGAAATACAGGATTGGTTCAATATTAGGAAAAACATAATTAACCATGTCAATGAAAAATCAACATAAATCCCATAATCATTTCAAAAGATGCAGAAAAAGCTTTTGAGAGAATACACTCATTCCTATAAAATAAAATCATAGAATGAATAGGTCTAAATGGAGCTTTCCTTAAAATGATAAGTAGTAATGTTAGCAAGCTTTATTTATCATGCGCTAGAAGGCTTCCCATTAAGATCGGGTGTAAAGCAAAAATGCCCACTGTCACCACCATTATTTAATATTGTACTAAAATGCCAGCTATAGCAATTAGAAAAGAAAAGGGAATTAAAGAAATTAGAATAGGTTATGAGGAGATAAAGCTATCACTCTTTGCAGAAGATATGATAGTATATTTAGAGAATCCTAGAGAATCAGCTAAAAAACTAGTTGAAATTATTAACATATAAAATAAAATACAAATCATTAGCATTTCTACATATTACTAGAAAAATTCAGCAGCAACAAGTGATAGAAAAAAGAAATTCTATTTAAAATAATTGCAAATAATTGGCTGTAACCTACCAATAAAAATACAGGAATTATAAGGGTAAAATTATAAAACATTTTTATATAAGTATGAAAATATTAATTGCTCATGGATAGGCCATATCAATATAATAAAATTACAATTTTATCTAAATTTTAAAAAATAATTAAAAAACAATTTTATCTAAATTAATGTATGTATTCAATGCTATACCAGTCAAACTCGTGAAAACATATTTTATGGTGATAAAAAAAATAAAATTTATCTGAAAGTTGAAGTTCAATTATGCCCAAAGAGCTGTCAAACTGCACATATTCTTTAATCCAACACTATCTTTACTGGGCCTGTATTACAAATAAATTATTAAAAAAGGAAAGGAACATACATATGCAAAAATGTTTGTAGAGCCCTTTTTGTAGTTGCAGGAAACTGGTAACTGAGTGGATGCCCATCAGTTGGAGAATGAATGAAAAAGTTATGGTACATAAATATTATAGAATATATAAGAAACAATCAGCAGGATGATTTCTGAGAGGTGAGACTAACAGGAACCAATGCTAAGTGAAATGAGTAGAAGCAAGAGAACAGTGTACACAGCAACAACAAGATTATCTGATGATCAAATCTGACGGACATGGCTCTTTTCAACAATGAAGTGATTCAGGGCAATTCTAATACACTTGAGATGAAAAGAGCCATCTGCTCCCAGTGAGAGATCTGTGGGGATTGAATGTGGATTACAACATAGTATTTTCTCTTTTTTTTGTTGTGGTTTGTTTGCATTTTGTTTTCTTTCTCATTTTTTCTTTTTGATCTGATTTTTTTGTGCTGCCTGATAATTGTGGAAATGTGTATAGAATAATTGCACATGTTTAACATATATTGGATTTCTAACTCTCTCAGAGAGAGGGTGGGGGGGGAAGGGAAAGAGAAACATTTGGAACACAAGGTTTTGCAAAGATGAATGTTAAAAACTCTACATAAATTTATATACATATATAAAGCTATTATTTAAACTTTTAAAAATGTTTTATATGTAATTGGAAAATGTATTTAATAAAAATTTTTATGTTTTTCATAGCATGGTCAACAAAGAACATGTAGTCTATACCTCCTCTCCCTAAAGAGATAGAGTCAGGGGAAAGCCTTAGCCCCACTTTCTACTTGTGCACAACTCTAATCAGCAGAAAGGATTTTCTTTACAATAAGTCTTTGTTTTCCTTTTAGTAATTTTCAGCCAATATTCTTAGTTGGGCTCTTTGATGCCAACCAAAACAAATCTATTAAAAGTGACAATTTTTCAGCAATACCAGGATAGTTACCGTGTCCTCTTTGAGTTTTCTCTAGGCCAAACAGTTGCTAATCCTTCTATCAATCTGTATCATTGTTCTCTCCTTTCTGTCAATGTCTGTCCTAGATAGTGGAGGCCAGAAGAGGATTAAAAACTCCAGATGTGTTCTCACCAGGACAGAGAACAGCAGAAAGAACCTTTCTTTACTCCTTAATGCTACAGCTCTCTTTTTCCCATCAGTTTTTATTTCAGTAAAGTACTACTAGTGGTTAAGTCAACAGGACCATGCTTTATTGATTTGCCAATACCTAAGTAGTAAAACACTTTCTTTATTACATTTGTTCTAAGTCCTGGATACTTTCAGTGGAATATTGAAAGTAGTAGATAAATGCTGTTGGACTAACTTCTGCCAGAGTTTTTACAAAACCACAGAATTTCAGAAGTAAAAGGGACGTTAGTGGGGATCTCCTCCAATCTATACCTGAACAGAAATCTCTATAAAGTCCCTGACAAATACTCATCCACCCCTTGTTGTAGATTTGAGGGGATAAGAAATCTAACACTTGGTGAAGAAGCTCCTTCACTCTCAGCTAACTTATTGAGAAGGATGTTTTATATTCACATCAAAACTAAATACTTTTCTTTGTAGCTTCCACCCAGCATTCTCAGATCTGTAGAAAAATTGTAATCCTTCCACATGAATTTAAATGATGAAACTTAAATATTCATTAAACAACAAAGCTTCTCTTCGCAACATCTTCTGGAATAGTTTAAATCAGTTGCTTCTGGGATCTGAAGCATGGGATACAGGAAGTCATCCTACAGAGGATTACAATAATGTAGTCAATAGCTATGTAAATGAAAAGAACAAAACCAACTGAAACTGCACACAGAGTTATTAAAATGACCAATTTTGGCCCTAGAAAAGAATTAAGAAAATATGCCTCCACAACACTACATATAATCTATGAAGGGTGTAGCACCTTCCAAAATCTATAAAGAAATAAGGGGAGAGGGATGGGTGGGCAAGCAAGCAAAGAGTTCAGGGAGAAGACAAAGGAGGGATCCATGGGTGGGGAAGATTAAGTAATAGCAAGGTAAGTTAAGTTGTCAAATTAAAGCAAAGGATTGGCAGGAATAGGAAAGATATGTGTGTGTGTATGTGAGTGTGTATATGGATGTGTGTATATATATATATATATACACATATATGCAGAAGATATATATATATGCAAAGGGTATATCTATAGATAACATATCTATAGATATACCCTTTGCATATATAGCAACTTAATTGTAGCCTGTTTGGGGTGGTGGGGGAAAAGAATAAGGTAAAGAAAATGAGCAACAGAATACAAAGAATCAATGTGAGAGGAAGCAAAGAAAAGATGGACACTCATGAATTTAATTTCTTCTACTAATATATATATGCTTTCTTGACCTGGCATTTGTTGTTATCTATTTTGAATCCTCACTCATGTTCAGCCGAGCACATAACAATGTTCTCTTTTGTTTTGTTTCATTTCATTTTATTTTCCTTTTTTTTTTTTGTTTTTTTTTTCCCTTATTCTGTTTCTTTAAATACAAGGAATTTGGGGAAAAAAGAAAAAGAAAAGATATGCCTCCATTCTTTCTTTATAGAGGTGAGAATCTTTAGGTACAGATTATTACATGCATTGTGAGACAAAGTAATGCATTGGTTTTGCTGATCTGATTTTTTCCTCTTATTTTTTATTCTTTAGTATAAGAGGCAGTTTGATGGATTGCTGACATGGAAATGACATGTTCAGAAATGAAACTAATATTTAAAAAAATAAAACATTTCAATACAAATGTGCTTTTTAAAAAATAGTCATTCTGGTGTAAACTTATAAAAATGTGAGGATGAGGTTAACCAGCAACCAAATCTGTGAGGAGAGCAGATAGGATATAGCTGAATATCAGATTCTAATTTACTGGGAACATAAAAAGTTCTCTCCTCCTGCACATAAAGAATATACATACAGTGGCAGTTAAGACCACTATTCCAAGCATCAAATGGTTCAAAGTTCCCCAGGAAGAACTTTATATTTTTATTTTCTTTTACTCCTCTCAAAAAATAAGAAAACAAGTATTAGTATAGCTAGGTATTCTACTGAGACTTGTTTCTACAAAGCAGAAAAGCACAAGCAGGCCTTGCATTCATGGACTTAGACATGAAGCTTTAGTATATACTCAAGTGTATATGCCTGAGTGTAAGTCTCAGTGAGGCCATGTGCCAAAAATAAGAGGGATGGAGTTTGGGGTAAACCGAGTCACCATCTACTATCTCAGCACCAGCTTGAAAATCCAGAATCATATAAGAATTGCTTCTTGGTAGTAGGGCAACCCTCCAATCAGCCACTGAGAAAGCCTGGCTCATGGGTTTTTTATTCATTTTCCTGAGGCTCAATGAGCAGTTCCTCCAAACTCTCTTCTGAGTCTTCTAATTAAAACCCTAAGTCCATCAATAACTTTGTGCCTTTCAAAAGGATCAGTGCCAGAGTTCTATTTTTTTCCCTTTAGCTCAAAGTCCTTAACAAGTTAATGATTTTGTGTCTGCTACTTGAATCAGCACTATTTACAGGAAAAAGCTACTCTCTGCTGAGGTCTAAGATAGCCTAGCTCTGAATCAACACCTCGCGTCCTCACTGTAATAGCCAATAGCAGGTCAATTTAGCAATGACTTAAGTGCTTTTATACCAAAAATGTAAGGCCTCGGACACGCCACTTTAATGGTCATCTCCAGACCTCAACTTGTGTATACCTGTTACGGTGAGGAACTGGACTAGATCATTAACACAGTGCCTGGCATAAAGTAGGCTCTTAATTAATGTTTATTGATTGATTGATTCCAGGAGAAAAAGCTATGGATTCACTGACAAATGTTTTCCTAAATCACTGATCAAACAAATTTGTAGAAGATTTTGAATACCTGGTGAGAAATTGGTATCTTTTTTCCTGGAGGTACAAGGGAACCATTTAACTTCGGAAGGAAGGAACGTGATCTGGTCAGAACATAACCACTCACTCATTCCTTCCCTATTCTTTTTTTTTATTGTTATAGCTTTTTATTTACAAGATATATACGTGGGTGATTTTACAGCATTGACATTTGCCAAACCTTTTGTTCCAATTTTTCCCCTCCTTTCCCCTATCCTCTCCCCCAGATGGCAGGTTGATCATACATGTTAAATATGTTAAAGTATAAATTAAATACAATATAAGTAGTATCACTATTCTTTATGAAGGAGGTATAAACAGAAAAAAGTTGCAAAATGTGTGTACCCAATTAGACTTTTCAGAAAACCTGAGATTTTATTCCCATTCAAACCTTTGCCAGGGGAAAGAGGGAAGGTCTTTATTCCTGTACCTCTGAAAACTCCTGTCAAGACTCTCAACACTATGATTAGTACTTCCACTTGTAGGTATAGCAACTTCTTTGTGTCTTTTCATTCTCTGTCTTGTGTTGCAGAGAATTCCCATCTCTTGTGTTGCAGAGAAGACCTTCCTAACATTCTAGGGTCTGTCCTCTGGTTCCATCTATACTTTGTGAAACAAATAGTGCAGAAGAAAGGTAAATACCCACCTAGGGACTGGGAAAATGGGGCATATGAATTGGATGAACTTCATGGTGCTAGAAGAAACAGTGAATATGAGGAATTCAGAGAATGATAGAAAGATATATGAACTAAAAATGAAATAAGTGTTAAAGAGAACCAGAAATACTAGCAAAATCAGCGGTATAGATCCAAATCCTATGTCAATGATATTATTTTAGTTGACAATAGGCCCAGAGATACAGGGATACAGACTAAACCTCACTCTCCCCATCCCCAAAAAAGTGGTAGAAAAATATGCATGAGTATATTCATGTAAAAAATAAGAAGGCTCAAAGGCAACCCAAATCAGTCATTGAACTGATCATTCTTATTCCAAGGGAAAAGGGGATGATATATAATTCTGTGACAGGGGGATAAGGAGGCTAGGAAAGGAAAGTGCTTCCCATGGGAATGACATGTGGCCATTCAGGTGTGAGGCTTCTGTCACTATTTCTTTTATGCAAATATCCTTACAATGTTTGGGAGGAGGGAAAAGAAGGTGAAGTAAATCGCAGAAGTATAGGACTATAGATTATTGCTAGGTGGTGCACTGGATAGAATATTGGCTCCGCAATTGGGAACACTCCTCTTCCTGAGCTCAAGTCTAGCCTCAGACACTTATTAGTTGTATGACCCTGTTTGCCTCAGTTTCCCAGCTATAAAAAGAATTGGAGAAAAAAGTGACAAATGATTTCAGCATTTTTATCAAGATAATCCCAAATGGAATCATGAAGTGTCAGTCATGACTGAAAATGGCTGAACAACAAATAGAGTAGGCACTTTGTTGATAAATATTTATTAAGTGTTTCCTATGTGTCAGGCATTGTATTAAGTGCTAGTACTATTAAAAAAAAATCCTCAAAAGACAGTCTCTGCCCTCAAAGAGCTAGCAATATAATGGGGGAAGAGAACAAGCAAATAGATAATCATTAAAAGAAGGAGGGCTTTAAAATAAAAACAATGTTGAGAAATATTTCCTGTATGTGATGTGATTTTAGTTGGGACTTGAAGGCAGGAAAATCAGTAAAAAAGAGATGAGAAGGGAGAGCATTTCATCCATGGGGAGAGCCAAACAATAATGCTCAGAGCTGGAGTTTAAGGAATAGAAGGAGGCAAATTTGAAGAATAAGTCCTGAAGAGTAAAGAGTAAGAAGACTGGAAAGGATGAGGGGAAAAGCTTATGAAGGGCTTTGAGTGCCCACCAGATGATCCTGCAGACAGTAGGGAGCCACTGAAAGTTACTGAGGGAGCGGTGACATGACTCAACCTCTACTTAGTAAAATCACTTTAGTGACTAAATGATGGTTAAACTGGAGTACGATGGACTCACTGAAAGCTACTATAGTCAGCAGAGTATGAGTCAATGAGGACATCCACCAGGACGGCACCAATAAGATGGGACTTCCAAAGCCAACTAGTCCAATCTCCTTATTTTATAAATGAGGAACTTGAGATCACAACCTCTCTGCCTGTAAGGTCACACATGTAGGAAGTGACAAAGTGAGACTAAAACCCAGGTCTGCTGCCTCCCTGCCTCCAAATTGAGCCCTCTTTCTAGTGTCCTATGTGTACCAGAGCACTGTGGTGTAAACAACAAAAGGCATCAGGTAAATTTTCTCAAAAAAGAACAAAGTTCAGTACTCGAGCTGCCCATCTTCCAGCTTTTATACCTACAAGAGTTTGTTTAAATAGCTGAGCTTAGAGTGGCTTTATTACACACGATAATTTTTCATCTTTTTCCTTTCCCTTCATCTTGTATCCATGCTGGCATTTATTCTTACCAGTTAATGACCTGAATGCATGTATGCAATGATATTCTGATATTTTGAAATGACACCTACATTGGTCAGAACTGCTCTATGGTCTGATGTGATAGAGTCAGTCATTGTTTTAGCATCCGTGCCCTGTGAAGTCTTGCAGACTTAAATTAGACATCTTAAAACATGTATTAATGACATGATGGCATGAAGATAATCAATTTTTAAATGTCTTTTATATTCCTGGCTGTGGGAATACAAAAAGAGACAAAAACAGTCCTTATTCTCAAGAAATTCACAATCTAATGGGGAGAGAATATACAAATAAATATAGACAAACAAGCAATTCCTTCTACATCGTCTAGGCTGGGGGTGTGACACTCCCGTGATTTGGAAAACCAGAATGAAATTTTTGGCCCTCTCTTTGTACCACAACAGAAGTCTGAATTTTTCCTTTTTTTATGAGATGTTTTTACAACACCTTATTGTAAATTTTGGATTGACATTATGCAATATTAAGCCTATATTTTATACATTTCTGAGTCTCTACACTTTTTTCTATGTCATCTATGGATCTTCACATTTTGTTTACAGCTTTTGCAAAACTCCCTCCAAATTCCCATTTAATTTCTTATACCAACCCATACCATATAACAACCCATAACAAAACAGCATGGGGGGAAACACAGTGTGGAAAGGATAACTCTACAGAATACATAAGAAAGAAATGATAGAGAGAAGGCACTAGAATGAAGAGCATTGGGAAAGACTTTCTGTAGGTGATGGGAATTTAGTTGGGATTTCAAAAGTTAGGGAAACAAAAAAATGGAAATGATGGGAGAGAACCAGAGAGAACTCCTGGAGCTGAGAAATGGCATGTCTTCCTGTGCCGCAATAAGGAAATTGGTGCCCCCGCTTCTAAATGTACATGTCAAATGTACATTATGTACATTTATTACTATGTACATTTGTGTAATGTAAAGTGTCAAAAGACTGGAAAGGTAGGAGGGGCTAGGTACCAAACTAAAGCTTCTTTAACTCCTGAGTTAATAGGGAGTCATGGAGATTTATCAAGGTGAGGGGGTTACTGTCAGAGCTGCACTTCAGGAAAATCACTGTGGTGGATGAATATAACATGAATCGGAGTGGGAACAGGCAGGGAGACAATAGCCCAGGTGGGAGGTAATGAGGGCTTGCTCTAGAGAGGTGGCAGTGGCAGAGGAGGGACCATATGTCATACAAGGGAAACCGACAGGCGTTGGCAACAGTATGGATGTGTAGAGTGAGAGATAGGAGCTGAGGAGGGCTGCAAGTCTGAGAGACTGAGAAGAGTGTGGTCCTCTAGAATAATAGGAAAGGTAAGAGGAGGTGGACTAAAAGGAAAAGATGAATTCTACTCTGGAAATACTAAGTTTGTCTGCCAGACAGCCACTTTGAGATGTCTGAAAGGAGATGTGAAAATGGAGGTCAGCTGAGAGGCTGGGGAAGGATAGATAGATTTGAGATTCATTAGCTCAGAGATGATAATTAATCCTATTGTGGGAATTGGGAGTGTGATATAAGATTATGAAGTGAAGCCCCTTAGAGGAAGAAGAGGAAGGGAACCAAGATTGAACCCTACTGTTAGAAACTAGGATGTAGGTGACAAGTCAACAAAGGTACTGAAAAGGAGTGGTTAGACAGGTAAGAGGAGAATCAGGGGACAATGGGTTCATGAAAAAATATATAGAGGGAAGAGATTCACAAGGTCAAAGGTAGAAGAGATGTCCCAAAGAATGAGATTTGGGAAAAGGCCCTTGAATTTAACGATTAAAAAGTCATGGGTAACTTTGGAGTGAACAGTGAAATGATGACGTCAGAAGTCAGATGAAGGCACCTTTTGTTGACAATCTTTGTAAAAAGAATTTCACCAGAAAGGGCAGAAGAGATAGAGATCAAGAGTTAGTGGGAATGGAAGAACAAGTGAGGATTTTTTTCAGCACAGGGGAGACATGAATTAGGTTAAAGGCAGTAAAGAATGAGTCAGTAAAGAAGAAATTGAAAATAAGTGATAGAGTAGGGATGACAGAGGAGGCAATCCGTTAGAAAAATGGATAGAATAACCTTGGTAAAGTGTAAAGTCATCTGATTATGGCAGAGAGAGATAGAAGAGAGAGAATAGTGGAAGGCACATGAGTGACATGACTTTGAGAAGAGGGAACTTATTAAAAATGGCCTCAAATGTTCTGTAAAATATGAGGCCAGTTTCTTAACTAAGAGAGTGAAATGAGGATGAGACAGGAGGTTTGAGGAGAGATGAAAGAGTCTGGGAGAGCTGCTATGAAAAGTAAGTGGGATAATGGATGGATTATGGAGGTATAGACTTATTTAGCAACACTCAGGGCCCAACTATGAATAGGTAATATAAAATAGAAGTGCACCCAGTCAAAATGAGTGCTTGATTTTCTTTTCCTTTGTTCAACAGAACATATATAGGAGTGAAGGTAATGGATGGTAGGGCTGATTTAGACTACAACTTGGCAAAATGTAATCAGATGAAATGATAGGGAGCCTAGGGGTGTAAGAAAACTCAACAGTATAGAGTTGCCTTCATTCACCAAGGGGTCAAGATGGGGAAAAAAGAAGAGAGTGACTAGTGTAGGGAAGATGGCATGGGAGAGAATCAAAAGGTCAAAGGAATGGAGTATCTTAATGGCGTGGACAAGGAAACTGTAGAAATGAAGAGGAGAGGTAAAAACTGAATAAATTATGGTTGAAAAGACTCCACAATTGTTAAATGTGATGATGCATTTATGAGTAATGCCAAGATCAAGATCATCTTTGTATGTTTCTGAGGTTGGAGGAAGGTATCAATGGCCAATGTATCTAAGACCACATACAAACTCAGGTTTTCCTGTCTCGGGGCCTAGAACTCTGTCACTGAATCACCTACCTATCTTATAAGCCATGTGCTGAACTTGAGGAAATCAAGGAAGTGACCTGGAAGTCTGTAAGCAATAGAAACCAGGATTTTGATTGGGTGGTAGATAGATAGGAATAACATGAACCTCAAAGGAAGTTAATGAGTAACTGAAGTAGGAAGAGAACTTGGAAGTGACAATAGAGAGCAAGGATTATTATAATTCTCACCTCAACTAATGAGCCAGGAGAGTGAATGAAGTTTCACTCAACACCAGAAACTTTCATTAGGGGGAGAGAAGTCTCAGTAAGAGCTGGTACATGGAGGGAGCAGAAGATTAATTTTTTTCATATAAAGGGAAGTTTGTTATCTAAAAATAGGCATTCCATGGAGGATAGTATAATAGTATTGGGTTAAAATTTAGGGTGGGAAGGTTGAATGGAACAGAAATTAGGTAGTGGTATTGGGGAATAGTGGGAGTTTGTACCTACATGAATTCAGAATCACTGGAATATGGATATGGGTGGGGAAATGTTCACCCCTGAGTGGAGGACACCAACTCTTCTTTCCAAAGAAATTTGGAGTTCTAGATGTTAGAATTATCAACCAAGTGGAAATCAACCTGAAATGTTTAAAGCTTACCACATTGTACATACCCTTTGGTCCAGAGAACTATTTGGCTTATGGGTCAAAGTGAGTAGGGCATCTGAAAGTGGGGAGAGGAATAGGTAAATTATTTAAGCAGATTTATATTTACATTGTAATTTGAAAAGGACAATATGATCAAATGCCTGAAATATTAAAAGTATTAATGTTCTGTCTCTTATAGGAAGCCTTTCCTTGTTCCCTTAGTTGTTTTTTTTTTCCTTCCTCCCCAAATTATTGATTTTTTTTTTTTATTAATGTGTCCTAGACCAACTAGGTGGCACAATGAATAGAGTGTCAGGTTTGGAGTCAGAGATATTCATCTTCCTAAATTCAAATCTGGCCTGACTAGCTATGTGACCCTGAACAAGTCACTTAATCCTTTTTGCTTCAGGTTCCTTTTCTATAAAATAAATTGGAGAAGGAAATGGTTAACCACTCCAGTATCTTTTCCAAGAAAATCCCAAGTGAAATGGAGTCATAATGATTAAAAAATTGAACAAAAACAATAAATAGCATGTCCTATTGCCCCAGGAGAATGTATTTTCCTTAAGGACAATGATATTCTTCATTGTATCTATAGCATCTTCAGTGCTTTCCACAGCATAAACCTTGCATGAATGCTTATTAGATTGAAAAAAGTAGAAAAGCTGACAATGGAACCGAGACCCAATATTCTTTCCATAATAGTATGCTGTCTTCATCAGGAATGTTCCTAATTCAGTGATGCAGAATTACTGAAATAAAAGATTTCATTCAGGCAAAGCACCCTGAGTCTCTCTTGTTCATTCACATCACCTGAAGGAGTATTCTCTGCCCCAAATGATTTTGAAATTGCATAAAAAAAATCAAGGAAGGTTATCAGAGATTTTCTTTGTACTTTCTCAACCATTGGAAGGTCTTCTGGCAGCAGAATATGTTGCTCAGGTGTCTTTTTAATCTATTGGAATTTATGACAAGGAAGTGACTTTTTGGTTTTTCTGGAGTCCAGGATTATTGCAAAATGGAAAGTGCCACAAGAAGTTCTATGGATCATAAAAGCTTAATAGAAACTTGCTTCTTTTCTATGGAAAAAAAAATAACCCAAAATACTTGCAAAGTATAATTGCTGAATTTACTGATCTTTCTCAGGTAAGAGATTCTCTGTTCCCACAAAAGTTGGTGTCTTTTATTTAGATAACATAGTAATATAATAAGATATTTCAAGTACTTGATGCTTTAAAATTTGAGTACTCTTCTGTGTGTGTGTGCATGTACACATGCATGTGTACATATGCTATACATGAGACAGGAACAGAGGTGAAAGGCCTAAAGAGTTTGTTACTGACTGTATTTAAATATTCCCCAACATCCCACATTTAAAGAAAAATACCCATATCCTGTTTCTAGTACTCATTTAAGCCAAACTTTTCCCATACAACCATATTTTTTTTAATTTTTATTTTCCTCAGTTATATGTAAAAAAAAACATTTTTGGTTATACATGTACATTCATTTTTACATAGTTCTTTATGCATCACATTGGGAGAGAAAAATCAGAACAAAAGGAAAAAAAATCATGAGGAAAAAAAAAAACAAAGAAACAGGGAAAAAACTGAATATAGCCATGTGTTAATGTACATTCAATCTACATAGTTCTCTCTCTGGGTGTGGATGACATTTTCCATCCAAAATGTATTGGGATTACCTTGGATCTCTGAACCACTGAAAAGAATCAAGTTTGTCCTAATTGATCATCGCAGAATCTTGCTATTGCTGTGTACAATGTTTTCCTGGTTCTGTTTGTTTCACTCAGCATCAGTGCATGTAAATCTTTCCAGGCCTTTCTAAAGTAAGACTTTTGATCATTTTTATAGAATAATAATATTCCATTACTTTCATATACCATAACTTATTCAGCCATTCCCCATTCTACTTATCTACCATTTTCCAATTTTTTGCCATCACAAAAAGAGCTGCTATGAACATTTTTGCATATGAGGGTCATTTCCCCTCTTTTTTAGATTTCCCTGGGATACAGACTCAGTAGCAGCACTGCTGGATCAAAGGGTATGCACAGTTTGATACCCCTTTGGGCATTCAGATTGCTCTTCAGAGTGATTGGATCATTTCAGAACTCCACTAGCCTCTCGGCTTTCCCACATCCCCCCAACATTTATCATTAACTTTTCTGTCATCATTAGCCAATATGAAAGTTGTGAGATAGTATCTCAGAGTTTTTTTAAATTTGTATTTCTCTAATCAATAGTGATTTGGAACATTTTTATATGATTATAGATAGCTTGAATTTCATCATCTGAAAATTATCTATTCATATCCTTTGACCACTTATCAATAGAGGAATGACTTATATTGTGATAAATTTAACTCACTTCTTTATGTATTTAGAAATAAGGCCTTTATCAGAAACAATTAGCTGTAATTTTCCCCCCAGCTTTCTGCTTCCCTTCTAATCTTGGCTCCATTCATTTTGTTTGTGCAAAATGTTATCAAAGTGGTCCATTTTGCATTTCATAATGTTCTCTAGTTCTTCTAGTTCCTCCAGTCTCCAAAGATATGATAGGTAAACTATCCTTTCTTAATTTATCTATGGTATCACCCTTTATACCTTAATCATGTACCCATTTTGACTTTATTTTGGTATAGGGTATGAGATGTAGGTTTATGCCAAGTTTCTGACATATTATTTTTCAGTTTTCTAGAAATTTTTGTGAAATAGTGAATTCTTATCCCAGAAGCTGGAGTTTTGGGGTTTATCAAACACTAAATTACTATAGTCATTGATTATTGTATCATGGGTATCTAACCTATTCCATTGAATCACCACTCTGTTTCTTAATCAGTTCCATATAGTTTTGATGACCGCTGCTTTATAATAGAGTTTTAGGTCTGGTATACATTTTTTTCTTTAATTCCCTTGCTATCTTTGACCTTTTGTTCTTCCAGATGAATTATTTTTTCTAGATCTATAAAATAATTTTTATTATTTTTTGTAGCTGTATAAAATAATTTTTGGCAGTTTGATTGGAATGGCACTGAACAAATAGATGAATTTAGGTAGAATTATCATTTTATTAGCTCAGTTTACTCGTGAGCAATTGATATTTTTCCAGTTGTTTAGTTCTGACTGTGTGAAAAGTGTTATATAATTGTGTTCAAATAGTTCTTGGGCCACAGCACTATTTTAAAAGGAAGCCAAGGAATGTGGTTTCTTTCTGACATTTCTTTTCACTCGAGTATTTAGGACCCAGAGCATAATTATTTTTTTAGGTCACTGACAGAACAGAATAGCAATTCTGGGCTTACACAGATCAAGAACATGTTTTCAAAGAATTTCCATAAATCTCTTATAGTAGATTTTTCTCCCACTTTTCTCCTGAGAACATGTGAAATTTGTCCTTCTTTCAAAGCTAATGAGACATTGCACATAGGACAAGTTTTATTTAACCAAATAGCAAATACAAAGGATTCAAAGCTGTAACCACTTTTTTTTTTCATTAAAGCTTTTTAATTTTCAAAACATATGCGTGGATAATGTTTCAACATTAACATTTGTAAAACCTTCCAATCTCCCCCCTCGTCTTCATCCCTTATCCTAGATGGTAAGTAATCCAATATATGTTAAACATGTTAAAATAGATGTTAAATTCAATATGTCTATACATATTTATACAATTATCTTGCTACACAAGAAAAATCAAATCAAAAAGGGAAAAATGAAAAAGAAAATAAAATGCAAGAAAACAACAACAAAAAGAATGGCAATCAAAATGTGCATAGCCTTTGATCCAGCAGTGTTTCTACTGGGTTTATATCCCACAGAGATCTTAAAGGAGGGAAACATGTTCAAAAATGTTTGTGGCAGCCCTTTTTGTAGTGGCAAGAAGCTGGAAACTGAGTGGATACCCATAAATTGGAAAAGAGCTGAATAAATTGTGGTATATGAATGTGAGGGAATTTTATTGTTCTATAAGAAATGATCAGCAAGATGATTTCAGAAAGGCTTGGAGAGACTTACATGAACTGATGCTAAGTGAAGTAAGTAGAACCAGGAGAACATTGTACACAGCAATGGCAAGATTAAATGATGATCAATTCTGATGGATGTGGCTCTCTTCAACAGTGAGATGATTGAGGCCAGTTCCAATGATCTTGTGATGAAGAGAGCCATATACACCCAGAGAGAGGACTGTGGGAACTGAATGTGGACCACAACATAGTATTTTCACTTTTGTGTTGTTGTTTGCTTGCATTTTATTTTCTTTCTCATTTTTTTCTGTTTGATTTGATTTTTCTTATGCAGCCAGATAATTGTATAAATATGTATGCATATATTGGATTTAACATAAATTTCTACCATATTTAACATGTATTGGACTACTTGCCTTCTAGGAAAGGAGATAAGGGAAGGGGGGGATCGGAACACAAGGTTTTGCAAGGATTAATATCAAAGAATTATTCTTGCATATGTTCTGAACAATAAAAAACTTTAATAAAAAATACATAGACAAATAAATGAATGAATGAATATGCAGGCCAAAATACAAAAGAGGCAGCTGGTGTTTAAAAAAACCTGAGTCCATATCTAGCCTAAGACCCTTACCAGCTGTGTGACTCTGGGCAAGTCATTTGACTTCTGCCTCAATTTCCTCGACCATTAAAGGGGAATAATAATAGCACTTACCTCTGAGGATTCAAATTAGATAATTGTAATGCTTAGCACAGTGTCTCACACATACTGACATATATAGACATTGGACATTATCATTATTCATTTCCCCAATATTATTTATCACATAATAAATGTCTTTTAATTGACTAGTATTTATTTAAAGTTATTTCAAAATATTTAGCTATCTATTTGGAAATTATAATTTTATTTAAATAACAAGGAGATAACCTATCTTTACCAATGCAGAGCTTTCAATATAATCTAAGCTATAGCCTCTCTCAGGCAAAAACCAAAGAAATCAAAGTTTCACAGCTGACATCATTCCTCCAACTTTGCCTGGAATCATAATTTTTTAAAAGATGAAGAATGATCAGAATCTTCTCTCTTGCTTCGGTAGTTCCTAAGGAAGACGCCTTGAGAGGAAGTCGTGGGCCATCAATCATTTTTCTGCGCATCTTCAGGAATTCCTTCCTGGCTCCATTGCTTTAAGTAATGACCAAAGGGGCTCCAGGTGATTTATCTCTGACTGTAGGCGATCAATGAGAGAGAATCCAAAAATGCATCTATTGATCTCTGGAAGATCAGGTCAATTTCTGGCATTTGATTCAGCTCACATGGAGAGGAAATGAAAGCGGGCATCGCCAGAGTCAGGAGACAATCAGACCTCTGTTTTGACTATTGAGAAGCTTTGTAAGGGAAAGAATAATATATTGAGCATTAAGACTAAGGTTTGAATCCCTGCTTGATCATATATAGTAACTATAACTATTATTCAATCAGTGATCATTTATAAGATGACAAACAGTAACGCTAATATTTAGGCAGCAATCACTATGTGTGAGGCACTGTACTAAGCACTTTATAATCATTTCATTTGATCCTCACAACAATCCTCAGAGGTAGGTGCTATCATCACCCCCATTTTTATGATTGGGAAATTGAGGCAGGAGTCACATGACTTGCTCAGTCATACAATAAGCATCTGAGAACTCAAGGTTTTCCTGTACCAAAGCCCAGCACTTTATCTCCTGAACCATCAGCTACCTCTATGGCATTTTGGTCTGTATTTTAAAAAGGGATTTCAGACTGTTTCAGAGAGAAGGCAAGTCATTTCCCTTTTCTGCATTTGTTTTCATATTATTCTGCAAAGAGTTGTGAGGATTGAATGAGATAGTAGATGCAAAATGTTTATAATGATTATAATCAGTAAAGCACTTTTAAAAATAAGAAGATGCAAGTATGAATGCTGCCAGTGGCAACACTGGCTTGTGAATGGGCAACTTATTTAAACTCTAAATGATAAACCTTCATTCCTTCCTATTTAAAGTTGGCAATGATAATACCTGTAGCAATTGCTTAACAAGGTTGCTACAGTTTCAATGTGGTGGAGCTGTCCAGCACGGCTTAGTCTGATGCAGTCTGTGCCTGTTCTGGGGATGGGGATGGAGAGCAGAATTCCCTTCTGCTTCCCTTCCTTCCTTTCCCAGAATCTCTCTTCCTCTCCTTTCTGGAAGATGGAACCTCCCTAGAGATATATGGTTTTCCTTTCAAATGTGAATGCCAAATGGTTGTTTCTACTTTGCTCCCTTCCCCCAGTGACTCAACGTTTTACCAGAGATATTGTCCTAAACAATTTAAACTCTCCCTCTGTTGTTTGCCCTACTTGAGCACTTGACTCCTGAGCACTTGGCACAATCACTGGCACATAGTAGGCACTTAAATGCTTGTGACTGACATTTCAGTTTCTGATTACCTCATTGAGAGGAATATGATTTTGTAAACCTAAAGCAGGACAAAAACAAGTAGATATTATTTAAATTTAAATTATTTAATCATCATTACTATTTCTTTGTTTTTTTATAATCTATCTTTCCCCATTGCTGGAAGGAATCATCCATCATACCTTAGAGAAGCACCAACCAGAGGAATCAGGGTCAAATCCCATCTTCTCTGTTTGTGATCTGTATTATCTCAGGTGGCTTGATCCTCAGTTTCCTCATCTATAAAATAGAAGGGTAGAATAAATTATCATTAATGTTCCTTCTCCCTCTATATTTGTGATTCTATGAAGAGTGATCAGAGTAAGGATATGTTATTCTAATGGGCATTTTATATCAAAAAAAAAAAAAACAAAACAAGCTTTTGAAACAGAGAGTATATTGAAGGTACAGCTGCTTTCTCCATTGGTATGCAGAAAAAATCAAGAGAATGTAGGAGTTCTATAGCCTTTGAGGCAAGTCCTGTTAAAGTATTTATGGGTAAACTTGGACAGGAACACAGTGGGGGATTGGGTAGACGTTGGCCTGGATGGACAGATCTGCACCATTGGAGAGATGACTTACAGAATCCTGGAGAGAGTTACAGGAAAAAATCTGCATTAAGTCAATAATGATTAATAAATTCGAAATTTAAATTCATCCCCCACAAATTGAAATATCCATGGTAATCCCCCCCAAAATTTTAAGTATCAGACAATGACAATTACTGTTGTGGGCTGTTCCAGATTTTTTCTTAGGCCTTCCCAAACTGGATATAATAAACCACAGTACATCTAATCCCACTAAGGCTGGCCCTACATTACAGGAAATATTTCTAGGAAATTATAGGAAATGATTTCTATGTCAGAATGCAAGGATAGATAGATCCATCCTCACTTATATGTCCTAGGTCATTTAAGGGACCTGAGAATTGCCCTTCTCCCCCTCTCAAAATATATTCTCTATCTGTAGAATAGATCTATTCTATATCTCATTCCACCCAGTTACCTAGATAGAGTTAAAGGGGTAATCTCCATCATTCCCACCTTAAAAAAGACAAAAGAAAATAAAGAGAGACAATATATCCTCTGGTAACCAGGATTAAGTAGAAGCTTTTAATTATTCATAGGTGTGACTCTGGGCAAGATTTTAAACTGCTCTAAAACCCTGTTTATCTATTAAGTCAGTCACCCTAACTCAAGCAATCCAATTTCTCCCCCTTCACCTTAATCCTATCTCTGTTATGTTATTCATTACACGTAAATTTGTTTAATAAAGTTATTTCACTCAATAGCTGCACTACGAGAAAGGCAACTACAATGGAGAGAAGAAGAGTTGGGAGAAAGGGCAAGGCCAGGAACTGTAGTAGGGAACTCTATTCAGCCACTAGGTACATAGAAAGAGATGGACCAGAATATTTCTCAAGGGTCTGGGAGTATAATCTATCACCTTTCAGCATAACACAAGATCACAAGATCAAGTCCCTTTGCAGGTTATATGTGTGGGGCTCAGCAGTTCCTGATTGATCCTTCTGATGCGACTGATAAAGCACCATATTAATTGGTAGGCACCAAATGTTGAGGTTTAGTCACATGAAAAATTCACAGTGGCCATTCCCTTTGGCAAAAGGTAGATTTACTTAGGGGAAGAGATTACAGACAAAATGAAGAGATACAATAGACACCAGGAATGGTAAATATGAAATAGAGTGGGAGAGCATATAAAAAATAAGTTCCTTGGTGGGACTCATAATTACCCAGTAGAAAGAGAACACCCCCTGAGGTTGAGGGATGTCCTTAGCTGGCAGACTAAATCCTGAAAGGGACTTAGCATCCCTAAAAGCATTAGTTATAAGGATGAGGGGGCTTGCAAAGCATAGTGGGACAAGAGAGGGCATGAAGCATGAGAAAGGGGTATGGAGAAAGACACCATGAGTGTCATGGTGGTCTGACCCAAGGAGGTTCAGCATTGATGTCCATAAGCTGATTTATAGGGGAAATTTGGCCTTAGGAACTTGAAATAATTTAGATTTCTGACTGGACTACCTCCAGAGAGAGCTAGCAGGAAGCGTGCATCTCTACCAGTCTTTTCCCTGCCTGCCCCAGGGAACAATTTTATCAATACTTCAGTTTCTCTCTTCCCAACCACACCCACCATTTAGGACCTCATTGTTTCCCTATTCTTTTGACTTGCTAAAGAGATCTTTTGAAAAGTGAGTTGGGGGTTCCTAAACAGAAGGCGGTCTAGTAGACCAATGCTGAAATTTTAGAGGCCAATTCCTGGGATATTAAAGAGTATCCTGAAAATGGGACAGAAATACAGTGGTCTATGGGGTTGAAGTGTTACAGAGATGAACTGAAGTCAAAGAATGATGACATCACAGGGATGCAAAGTTGATTATCAGGGTACAATAGCAGACATTAACATAGGTCAATTTGTACTTTATTAGGGGGCCACTCGGGCACTGGGTAGTATTTTGTTAGGGTCCATTCACCACAACAATTAGTTTCCCTCCCAAAAAATGGAGCCCAAAGATCTTTGGGATATGGGACAATGATCTCATTGTTTGAAACTACTTCCTGTCTAGAATGGTCATAGAGCTGAGTCATCCTAAAGAGTAAAGGAGGCATACTGACCTGTAGAGCTAGGCCAGGTTGAAGTGAGTTATCCAGTAAATTCTGAGTCTAGTCTCTGAAGCTAGTCAATATAGCTGAATAGCACAGGTCGTTTGAAGGTGCAGTGACCAAAATCTAGAAGAAAACAAACTAAACAAGCAGAGGTTAGGGACAGTATATTGCAAACAGTAAAGGGGTCACTTGGATGGCCAAGGATACAAGTGCCAAAGTGTTAAAAAAAAAAAAATGTAGACAATGGATGGAGAACATGACAGGTTGAATGGGTTCTCCATTTGAAGGCATTTCTCTTAACAGAGCCTTCAGAAGTATAAAAGTGTGTCCTTCAGGGGCACAGATTTTATATAAATCCATGATTTATCCAAATTTGGACAAAGAGGTTCAAATCCCCCAATGACAGGAACCCACAGGGTAGAGCAGAGATAGCTTGAGAGAGAGCACTAAGAGTAGAGCTCTCATTCTTGGGTATATGGTTAAAAAAGAAGGGGGAAAAAAAGCTTATAAGAAGTGTGGAAAAAACAAGTCACCTGGAGAGAGTATGATCAGTTTTCCCAACATTCCCTGAAAGACTGAGATTGCCAGACAGAGTGGAAATAATAATTCATTTTATGTGCCTTCGCCATCGTTTGAACTATTTTTGAAGTGATAGCTAGTCATTCTATAAAGAACTGGGCAGACCAAAATGAGGCAAAATCTCTTTTAGCAGAGACTATGTTATCTGCAAGGAGAGACTTTGCACTCATTTGATAAAGAAAATCCAGGAAAAAAAAAAAAAAACAATTAAAAGGAGAGAGAGTAGGGTGGACTTCCAGAGATCTCTCATTAAAAATCCTATTAACACATGCCTACTTAAGAACAAAAGACCCACTTAAGACTGGGATGTTGATTAAAAATATTGTGCCAAGTAAGGAGAGATCCAAGATCCCCATTAAGGAGACTGATTTAGGGAGCTGAAGTTATATTTCAAAAAGTAGTACTTTGAGATAGAGATTAATCCAAACCCTCACATGAAGTATATGTGTTAAAGAGATTTCTTTCTGCCAATCTTTTCTAGACAGGCATCCTGTCTAATAGTTTCTTCTAGCTTGTTCACAAGAAATTAAAGGACATTCTTCATAGTCTTGTATAAGCCTAAGAAAAGTTTCCATTGGCTTTTCTCTGGCCTGAGAGAAGCTGACCTGAAGGTGTTTAAAACAACCCAGAGGAGGAAGAGAATATCCCCTCTTTGCCAGAGTCTGTGGTAGAATAAACTGGGAGAGATCAATATAGATTGGCCAGCAGCTTTTCATATCAAATAAGTTATTTATAAGAAAATATTTGTGCCACAGGACACACAAGACAAACAGATGTTATTCCCCACTCGCTTAAATGAAATTGACTTTTTGCTCATGGCTTTTAAACTTATTCTGAATTTGGAAATTTGCTGTAAAAGAGAAGAAGCGGGGATAGGACAAAGCATCCTTAGCTGTTTAACTTCAGATGTGAAAACCACAGATGAATCTCACCCCATTGCCAGACTGAGGATTAAGTGGGAATCATTTCTGTAGAAAGAAACATAACTGGAAAACTGAGTCAGAAGGATCTGACCTTAAGCAGAGACTAAGATTGTCCTTCCAGCTCTTGCTCAGATATACATATCCACCTGTAATTCATGGCATTTCTCTGAGAAGGTACATTTTCTGATTTATTGGTCCTCATCCATAACTGGATTCAAACTCAAGAAATAATATTATAGTCCCCCCAACTTTTTTTTTCTATCAAACAGACAAATCCTATTTGTGAAGCTTGTGCTTCAGATATAAGAAGGTTTTCAATTCATTGTGCATAACCTAAACTATCCTAAGGCTGATATGGTAGCAGGCATTTTCATGCCATGTTTTCTTCTCACATGCCCGTAGGGCACAATCAAAACCAGGAAAATGTGCAAAAGAACCAACACTGGCAGGATAAAATCCTGCCCTAGTATTTTAAGAAAACGAAAGATCACATTTGTTATCCTATTCATTGAACAAAAAGAAAATGATGAACTTAATAAACATTTACTGATTTGCTGAAGACAGATGAAAACCATTCATTGAACTTAGTTAATCAAAACTAAGAAAATGTCTGACAAACTTCTTAGATGTTTCTTGCATTGCTAAGCAGTAGAAACTTATGATACAGCATCTTATCTAAACAGATGTTCAACAAAAATGATTTTTCTCTTAAAACAATCACAGAATTGAAAAATAAAAACAAATATTCCATTATTAATACCATGTGAACATAGGCTATTACCTTGAACAATAGAAGCAATTTAAAGTGAAAGAGATTTCATTTAACCTCCGGGAGCATAGAGAAGAGTTGGAAACTGTATGAGATTCTTTCTCACTTTTTCCAAGAAGAAAAGTTTCAGGCCAGAGCTAAGGAGCAGCCACACCAAGTGAAAGAAGGATGGACGATGTCCTCACCTTCCAGGGCCAATTGATCTGAAATAAAACCATGAAATTATGCAAATAATTAGTATATATTTTTCAATCCTAAATTTCAAATTACTTCCAAAAATCCTAATCAAGATTTTTTGTAAATGATAGTTAAATGGTCACCTGTATTTTCTTTCTTGTATGAGAATTTCATATTCTATACGAAAGTCATTTCCTAGGGCTGATAACCCTGCAATAGAGAATGGTTCTATTTGAGTTTGTTTTTTTTTTCCCCCACCCAGAGAAGGGGAAAGGCCAACTGATCCAAAAGTTTTTGTTGTATTTTTCTTTTCTACACACAGTGGGAACCAGGTTTAGGTTCATCAATTTCAGATAACTCAAGAGAATAATTTATCTCTATACTATAATATCAGAAAGAACCCATGAACTCCTCAATTAATATTTACTGAGAAGATTCAGCTAACAGTTAGCTTTTCCTTAAAGGAAGAAACAAGACTTTTCTAAAATTCACAACATAAGTGATAACACCTTAAATATATTTAATCTAATTAGGACAAATCTCTGTAACTCACCAAAGAAAACTTTGCTTAAATACAGATTGAAATTCCCAGTAACAATACTTCAATATTAAAGCTTAATGATGGCCAGATAAACAAGTTCACAACTTTAGCATGTACCAGTTTATAGTCATTATCTCATATAATTGTAAGAAATTTATCACAAAAAATTCACAACTTACCTTGAAATCTCAGGAGATGGTTTTAAGCTATTTCAACCTACACATTCTGTGAAAAAAGATGCAAAGCCAGTCTAGAGAAGGTTTTTTTTTACCTCATCCCCAACTTTCCATATGAAACAATTACCAGTTTTAGATAATATCAAACATATTTTCCACAAGTTTTTAGTTACAAGCCAAATCCCAGTTCTATAATTTCAGAAAGAATCCATTACTTATCAATGGATATTTGTTAAAATTTCAGAAACACAGCTGATATGATTTTCTTTTCCAAAGCTTTTTAATTCTAGGAGTTCTTAGAGGAGAGCTTGGGCTTCCAAATCTCAACTGAGTTTCCCTCTTGAGTTAGGAAAGAAACAAGAGAATTCTTAAAATTTATATAGAACAAATCTATCACAAAAATGGGTAGAAGACCTGGGTTCAAATCTTATCTCAGACACTTAATAGGTTCTGATTATGTGACCCTGGGCAAGTCACTTAACCCCAATTACCTAAGCAAAAAACCAAAACAAAACAAAACAAAATGAGTAGGAGTAACATACACATATCACTTAAAGGGTAATTTTAAAATTGATCAAACTAACTTTAATTTGTGAAATTTCCTAAATTCGAACTAGATATTTCAATCCTGATTTGCATATATCTTTTTGTTATTCAGGAAAGGAACAAGTGCCAGTTTTCTCTCACTTTGACCCTTAAACTGGTCTTCTGAATGATGCAAATGAAGGTTGATCTGCTGGAAGAATTTTTTTAGTAACAGAAAACTGCTTTTCTGTTTCTAACAGTTCCCAAACTCTCAAATTCCCTATTTGCACGTCTCCCTTTCTACTTTTTTTTCTTATTCTGATACAATAATTTTCTGATCCCAATCAGTTCTCTTAACCATCTTCACTATGCTGAATGTACTTCCTTTCTCTCTCTATCCCATTCACCATCCTTGCAATGAGGAGTGCAGAAGGTGGGATATGGAAAGAGAATGAAACTTTCTTTCCTTTGCAGTCTTATCGATTGCTTTTATAACCAACTTTTCTTGTCACTTGCTCTAAAAACCTTTTTAAATCTTATGAAAAGATTCAATCCTTTTTCCTTCAGATAAATTCTACAGAGTGGTACCTTAGACTGAGTGCCAAACAACTTAAGGATTAATCTCAAAATTCCCAGAATCTGTTAAAAATGTTTTTTTTAGCAGTTCTACAACTTTAATTAACTAACTTTATTTCTGTAGATTCAACTTGGCCAGTGCTGGGTTCACAGGAAAAAAACACCCATCTGAATGATTAAGAGATTTGGGGGTAAAAAGGGAGCTTGAGATCTTGTATCCCACCTGCAAGAAAAAGCCATCCAAAGTCCTCGAGTTTCCTTCCTCTTTTGACTAGACGGTAGCAATTTGTAAGAGTAACAAAAATAAGGAATCCTGAGAGAGAGATAGGTCCCTACCCATTTGTCTGCCCTTCAGCAAAATAAGTCCAATTACAAGACAGTGTTATAATATAGATCCTCTCTCAGGCAAGTTTTCCAGTTCCCCAAGACTGAACTGGGACCAAGCAGTTTGCAAAGGAAGACCAGGTGTTTTTGTTTGAGTTCCCTTTTGCCAAATAGTTCCAAATGTCTGAGGAGACATCCCTGGTGCGAGTTCTTAAAAAAACCACTTTGATCCATATCCTACAACCCATCTCCTATCCTTCAGCTTCCCAAAGGATGAGGAGAATATGAGAGGGAGAGCTGTATTCAATTAGTATTCAATTATTATTAATTATTCAATTAATTCAATCAAAGAATTAATTATTCAATTAGCAGTAGCTAATTGAAAGGCATCCCTTTCAAAAATTCCATCTGACCTGGTCAGAACTTATCATGCCCAACTACCCATGAGCAGGAGGACACACTGCCGCCAGAGGTCTTGGGCCTTCTTCCATGGTTAACTGTGGGTGAAAGAGGAGTTCAAAGGAAAACATGTACCTTGTGGATTCCAAGAGAATCCAGATCCAAAAAAGGAACCTCCTGGGTAAAAAATTCAAAGAGAATCTCTTAAAGTCACAAAAGAGTTTATTTATGCCATGGTTGAAGGGCTAGACTCTAAAGGAAGTCAGCAAATTAGTTTTATATAATGAAAAGCTGAAAATTCGGGGCTTAGCTAGCAGGATAACAGCCCACAAGGTTGTAAAAGAAAGAGAGGAAAGATCATAATTTAGGGAAAGAGACAATATAGAGCTTTTACAAAAAGACAAATAAGTTAGAAGGGGGATTTACAGAATTCAAATAAGGAGCAACAGATAAGAGTTTTTAATTGTTTTACATCCAGCTACAGATGCAGTTTTGAGTAGACCTTGGACTGTGACCCATCATTTCCCCCTTTTCAGTCTTTTAGTAAGTAGAAATTCTGGGAACAAGGGCTGGGGATCCAACATCTCTCACCTTTCTCTCTTCTGGAGAAAGAAAATTTGGGGGATAAGGGCCAGAAGTCTTTATCTTCTCAAAAAAAGACTGTGTCCAGTCTCACTGGAACTATGGATGTTTCAAGCTGGAAGGGAGCCAAAAAGTGAGTCTGCCTTATGAGGAAGGTCCCACTCACAGGAGTCAAAGCTCAGAAACAGGGATCAGAAGCTGGTTGAAGCAACATCCAGTGAGTGTTTTGGTGTTAATCATCATTTTTTACATTTCTCATCATGTGGATAAAGTTTATATTTTACAACTAAAATGCATCTTACATAACAGAAAAGAGTTATTTTTTGACCATGTGGCAAAAATTTGTCCAGCCATAAAATCTATTTCCTGGAAACTTAGGACCCTGAAATTTGTCATTTTCCATTCAGCCACTAAAATCCCACTACCACTGATTGGTACTGGTTTCTCTGTGATTCTTAGGAATGAATTAATAATAATAATTTTAGAAAATGGATATTAAAGCATTAAAAATGGCAACTTTCTAAATTCTATAACTGGGAACTCAGCTATAATAAAATTTTGAATTTCAACTGTATTACCATTCTACATTTGCTGTTTTAGCAGAACTTCTAATTTAAATTGGATAACCTTTCATCAAATGTCAGCACAGAGCACATGACATTGTCCAAGCAGGATCACAGATTTAGAGTTTCAAATGGCATCAATAATAAATATGCCAACTTCACTGGAAGCTACAATTGTAGCAGACAATTCAGCACTTGGATACTTTTAAAACTCTGCTGTGTCATCTATGTGATTATTCCCTAAAAAAAATCCATGTGGAAAAGATTCACAGTTTTCAATAAAAGCTAAAATAATCAACTAATAAATTAACCAAATTTACATTAAGAATCTCAAATCTACAATTTAATTAGGGTTAGTTCTAAATGAATTTAAGTAGAATGACTGAAAAATCAATTTAATACTTAATCTAAGTGAGAATTAGAACTTTATTCAAAATTAATCTGAAAGGAAAAATATAATTGTGATGTTTCTATGAGCAGCATAGATGTATATCTATGGGTAGCAAAATATCTTCATATACATTATATTATAAAAATATACAAAGATTACTTATAGCTTTCCCTCACTCAGTATAAACTCCTTTGGTTGAAAGAGTTTATTCAAGAAGGAAAAAAAATCTTTTCTTAGGTTTTTAGCAATGAAACAAATTATTTGTTAGATACAATTCTATCCCATTTTCCTCAATTAATTTTAGAGTTCTCTTTCCATGGCCTATTTCATTTAAGGGTTAGAATTCATTAGGGGGAGAGATTTTAAGGTAGAAAGGCGTCCATATTTGCCCAAGTCACTTGGAGGCTGTCTCTGTCTAGACAGAGTTGGGGGAATCACCTATCTAAGAAGAAGCTAAAGGGACCATAGCCTTCTACATACTTAGAGTCCCAAGAGGAGAATTTTAAGATTCTGGAAGTTGAGATCACATGAGATTCCCATCTAGAGAGAAACTGAGGCCGATTCCAGGAGATGGGAAGGGAAATGTTGGGGAGCCCACTGGTTGTCAGAGATTTTGGACATACCACAAGCATCAAGGTTGAATCAAAAAGGGCAATGAGATCTAATCAAGTCAGTCTTGAACAATGAATCTCATCAAGGCAGAGAAACTTAAGGTTTAAGAAAAATTCAGGTTATTTTGAATCACAAAGAAAAGGCAGACATTCACAGATAGGCAGAAAGAGGAGTACTGAGATAGGAACAATACAGAGAAAACATATATTGCCCTGATATTACACTAGGTCTCTCCCAATACTGGGGATGCAAACATCCCTCAAAATGCAAAATCCTATTCCCAAGCAGCTTTGCTCATTCACCCAGTGCTCCATAGAAATGTGAAGATATGCATTGACACACAATTGTTCTCAGAAAAAGTTATAATCTCCCCCTGTTTTCAGGTCCATCACTCTATTCAGTGAGCAAAGTAACATTATATGATGAGGGGTACTGTCTGTGTTGTATTGCTGGGTTCCCAACTGTGAGATCCCTGCCTTTGATTAGGAGAAAGAAAAAATACTGGGATGTGTATAACTTACCTTTTGTTAAGAAGAAGGCCAAAAGGGTTTTGAGCACCAAAATGATGTCGCTGATATAGCACCGAATGTTGGGGTTTGGCCATTTGAAGAACTCACAATTGCCATCCTCGTTGGTGAAAGTTGTTTATTTAGAAAAATAAATAGAGACAAAATAAAGAGATACAATAGATACCAAGAATGGTAGATAGGAAATAGAGTAGCAGAGCATATAAAAGACAAGTTCCTTCATGGAACTCACAATTACCCAGTGGAAAGGAAGCACTCCTTGAAGTTGTGGATGCCCTGAAAGGGACTTAGAGCCCTAAAAGATTTAGAAATGAGGAGGAAAAGTGGGGTTGAGAAGCGTAGTGAGGTTAGGAGAGAGATTACATGATGTGGGAGAGAAGTACAGGGAAAGATAACCCAAAACAGAGTGTCATGTGGAACGACCCAAGAAGGTTCAACATCAATAGCAAGGTCCATAAGCTGATTTATAGGAAAATTTCACCTCAGGGACTTCTTATAACTTGGATTTCTGACTAGATTATCTTTACAGAGGAGGATCTCTATCAGAGACTTCTTTCTGCCTGTCCCAGAGGACAATTTTGTCATTGCTTTAGTTTCTCTCTGCCAACCACACCCACCATTCAGTCCCTCATCACTTCATCCAAGAGAATGGAAACTGAGTCAGGAAGAAGCATTTTCTCTGTGGGGGGGAAATAGCTCTACTTTTCTCGTGCCCACTACATTGTCAGATTTGTAGTGACAGAAGGAGGGGGTTTCTCACTCTTTTTACTAACTGTAGCAAAGGTGGCTAAGCATGTGGCATTGAGATAACCCTGGATTTCTCCTTCTTCAAGGTGTGTTTTTTCCTTGAGCAGACAAGCCTGCAGGCAGTTGCCAGCCATCCTGGCATAAATGGCATAAATGTTTCCAGCTTCCATAGGGGCTACTTCCTAAGTCTGAGTATTCCCAGGTCCCTGAGTTAGCATCAGATATCCAGACAAAAGAGATTACTATAACTACAGTGGATGATCAGATAACTAACTACTGACAGGATCATCCCAATTCTGAAAGATGTAAAGAGCCTAGTAGGCAAGAGATGTGGATCTTGGGAACAGCTCAAAGAAAGGGGAAAAGTATTCAGCTACTTTACAAAGTTTCCTTATCTTTCAAGGTAGATTATAATGATGGGGATTTGTTTTTGTTGCTGTTGCTTTTAACATTTTAAATATTTTTAAATAAGCTTTTGAAAGTTTCCTGGGATTTTGTATGATCATTTTAAGACCAAATCTCTGTCTCTCACCCAATTAGGAAGTATAGAAATTATTTATATATCACTACTGATTGGTCCATGAGGGTTGTTGTTGTTTGGTCATTTCGTAACTTTTCTTTTTTTTTTTTTTTTCATTTAGTAACTTTTCAATCAGATCTGACTCTTTGTGCTCCTTTTTTGAGTTTTCTTGGTAGATACTGGGGTGATATACCATTTCCTTCTGCAGATCATTTTACAGAGGAGGAAATAGAGGCAAGAAAAACTAAGAGACTTACCCTTTTTAGGCAACTTGGTGGCTCTTTGCTGGAGGTGAAATGGGAGAAAGACAGAAGGCTTACTATGTTAATATTGAACTTTATTCAGACACAAATCAGCCAAAGCTCAAAAGATCTGTCAAGCTCAGTCTCTCCAGTATCTGGAGGCTTATACCCCATGCCCAAAAGATTTTGTGTTTTAAGCATTTCTTTTACTTCATAGTAGAGAAAATAAATAACTGCTCTATAATTGATTCCGTTTGTACATCTAAGTATCTTTTCTAGAAATGACTTAATGAATAGCTCTCTTTGGTAAGAGCTTTGACATGAATCAAACAACAGGCTTTGTTGTAGAAGTAGAATTCTACTCTAAGGTAAATAAAATCTCAGAGAGAAAGAGAAGACTGATCTTCTCCCCTTGGGATCTGGCCATCAATGTGTCTGTCCAGACCAAGAACCCTTGCTATAAAGAGGCTCTGGACCTCAGGTCACTTGGTCTTGCAGCTTTCCGAGGGGTAGGCCCTAGAAAAGGAGGTAAGGAAAAGAAAGAAAGTAAATACTAACTCTCTACTTTAATTGAATACTAAAGACAGTGCTTAAAAGTCTACTATTATAAATCTTTTAAAAAACAATTAACACCTTGTCAGCTGCAGTAAACAAGGGTTATGAGCCATTAATGAAGCAGTATGGGCTTTTGGTCCCATGCAGCCAAAATGTCATGATTAACACAAAAATGCTATATTAATATGACATTAATATAGTCTCCCAGGAATACTGCCAGAGATAGGCTTCTAAAGGTCAAATTCTAGATAATGAAATCATAAGACTTTTAGAGCTGGAAAGAACTTCAGAGGCAAGAATAGAGAGACTCAGAGACTCTCAGGTACTGGATACCTCAGTGGCCTTCTCTACTTTATCCATCTTTCTCCTCAAGGTTGGGTCCCTTACGTCAGAAATAGAGAATGAGAAGCACTGTAAGTAGCTTTCCTTCCTCTAAGATTCAGTCTGTTCTGTAAAACTCTTAAAGGTCTTTGGATTAAGATGATATCTTCATCGACTCCTCCTGTTTTAATATCTTGTAAGTTTACAAAAACGTTTACATCTTAGGTGGTTGAGGGAGATTGCTAAGCTTAGAATCGGAAAGACAAGAGTTCAAATTCTAACTTGGATATTTACTGGAGAGCCTTGTGGTGTACTCCTCTGTACAAGTTACTTAACCTTTCCCAGACTCAGTTTCTTCATCTGTGAAGTGATCTAACTGGCACATACTCTCAAGGTAATGCAATTTGTTGAGAGAAATACATGATATATAAAGCCCCCTGAAAATCTTAAACTGTAATATCATCATCACTGTAATTAGAAAGGAAATTAAGTGGTTGATGAGTATCTGAGTACAAAATGAAGGTAAAATTCTGATCTAATAGAACAAAAGTTAGACTTGAACCCAAAAAGAGCTTCTTGACTATACAACACAAAAGAATTAGCACATTCCATCTGAAAACATGCTAATCATGAGCCAGATAACATTGCCTTCATCTCATTCTTCCTGGAAAATGGTACCAGAGTCCCCCCAGTGGCCAAATCGTCAATTTCCAGCATCGGATAGGTTTTCTACTTCCCCAAAGACCCTTCCACAGATATTAATTACATGTCAGTCAATGTCAGAAAGCAGCTACTGAGCCAACATCTAGATCTGGGGCTATCCATCCTAGAGAGAGTAAAACTTAGTAGATATAGACCATTCTAAGCGTTCTACCAGAAAGCACCTCCAAATAGCTCCTATAGGGTTCAGAGATGCCCAAAGCTATTCTTTCTTTGACCTGAGCTGTCAATTAAAAAAATCATGAGGACTTCCTCTTGAAAGCTCACATCCTCCTGCTTTTCTCTCCATCATTCAGTCCAAATCTCATTCTTTCAAGACCTCGTCTCAACATCTGTTTAATTCAAATAAATATATATTTATATGCAATTTACTAGAGTTGCCAGAAGGAAGGACTTGGAGTCAAGAAAAGTGGATTCAAATTCTGCCTTGGCACTGTGCCTTAATTCCTCTGAGCCTCAGGCAACTCCCAGGCTATGTTCTCTGAATGTTGATTCCCTGACAAGAAAATCCAGAACTTGCCCAGAATGTCTTAAATTGGCCTACTCTGGGAAGATGTTTGTTTTGGAAAGAGGGAGAGCAAGGCTCCTTCTAGATTTCTTCTGTACATCTGTAGATTTCCCTCTGTGGGTTATTTCCTTGGAAAATTGTGTGCCCTGGATCACAATAAAAGGCATCATAAGTGTTGGCCAGAAAAAGGGGCAAAGGATGTATAAGAGGATGAGGTTCTTCCTGGGCATCTCTACTAGTCCCCAGAGTAGTAAGAGTGGGAAATAACACTTGTATTAGAAGCTTAAAGATGTATCAAAGACCAACTAGACACTCCAAGGAAAGATTGCCTCAGTATTATACAAAGAAATCAACATCAGAGCCATGTTGAACTACATTTAGCAGAAACTGCAAGAGGAAGGGAGAAAATGACTTTCAGGCACCAGAATCTAGGAGTTTACCTTTTGGCCATATATGCTCTATAAGTTAACTTCACTTTCCCACAGTCCTGTATGTGCAAGAGGAAGTACTGCTAACTGGAGAGAGGGGACAAGGACAGGAGTCTTTTTGTAAACACTTAATAAATGCCCTTAATTTATTTACTCTAATTAAATCTGACCGATAATCACTAGGGAGCACATCAGTGGGAGTTCAGGGAAATAGTCCTAGAAAACTTCTATACTATTCATGCCCACCCCTAGAATTCTTAAGAGACAATTAATGACCCATCTTCCATAGTTCCAACGTGCTAAGATTGGCCCTGAAGCGATTGATAACAGAATGTCTCTCTAAAGGTCAAGAATCAGAGTCTTATGGAAGAAAGACCTTTGGCTCTTCAGAATATGGTATAAAATATCAAAACCAAATTGTGTATCACTGAAGAAGATGAACCCATTCTGTTGTAGGAATGAGGAACAACAAATGGAAACCCCAAGCAATTCACTGAGAACTGCAGGATATGGAAAGTCCAGGGAAAGACTTCTTGTTTGTTCCCTAGAGCCTCTAGGCTTCCCTAAGGGAGGTCAAAGACAAGAGGAATCAATAGACCCAGGTTTGAGTCTCAGTTTTAACACTCATGTGCCTGGGAATGTCAGATATTCTGCCTGCTTTCAAGGTTATCTTATTCTCTAAAGAGAGCAGAAGATGAATAGCTCATGTCTATTGAACTGATTACAAGCTAATTGACAAACAGAAGACAAATTCTTACATCCCAGAGGCCATCCTTTCTAGTGCCATGGAGCAAGAGAAGAGTGATAATAATGAGTGAGGCAATGGAAACTGTAGCCAGAGATGTAGAAGCCTAAACCTCTTTAAAGAGAGATTTTCATAATATGAATACTTTTCTCTCCAATTTTATTAGTAAAAAGACCAAGAAGCAAATCATTCTGACATAATGGATCAAATATTAATTTTCAACAGCCATTCCCTCTCAGTTATGATATGTTTGATTGTGACTCCTTCTGCTCTGGAGTTGTTCAGTCATAAAAATTGACTTGAAAAATATTGGTCTACATAGCACTTGTAATTAAAGAAACGATTGAGGAAGAGACAAATGAATCACACAGATAATGCAGAGGATTTGTCTCCCAAATCAGGCCAACAATTGTACTTCACCATAATATGTCCATCAGTGAAGTTGTTTTTAAATTGGTTTTAAATTGGGGTTTTTTTTTGTTTTAATTTTTAAATTTGTTTTAAATTTGTGTTTTTTTAAATTGTTAAGTTTCTACAGTGGAAGAAAGATTGCTTGTGTTTAGGTCAATAGTGGTGCCCACTGAAGGCAGGGTGGGTTTCACGACTGCTCCAAGAAGCAGCAAGGTGATGCAGGGGATAGAATGTGGGTCTTTGAGTCAGAAAGGCTCCTCTTCTCAAACAATTTCTAGCTGTGTAATCCTGGGCAAGTCACTTCACCCTATTTGTCTCAGTTTTCTTATCTATAAAATGGACTGGAGAGGAAATGGCAAACCACTCTAGTATCTTTGCCAAGAAAACCCCAAATGGGATCATGAAGAGTCAGACTGGAGCAAGTGAATAACAACAAAGGTCTCCACAGTATAATTTACTCCAGAGATAAATAATGTCCTTTATGTATAAGAACCAAGTTACTAAAGGTTTTTTTATTTAAATATATATGTACATATATAAATACTAATTAAAATTAATTAATAAACATTAGTCACCTATACTTACATATTCACTTGAAATAAAAGTATAACATGATACAAGATTAAAAATCAAAAAGAAATCTGTAAGCAAAATGAGTACCTTTGCCTTATGTCCAAAATGATGTGGGAACTTTCTCCTTCTGTGAATGTACTTTTATCTTCTATCAATGAATTTTGAGTCCAAAATTAAAAACAGAACTTAGTAGATAAGTCATAGAGAGCCACCTTATGGTGTATGTGTTGAAGTAACTCACATACGGTCATAGCTAATTGTCAGAATCATGGTTTGATCTAAGGAATTATTTCCCCCCACTAATATGAAAGCCTCTGTATGAAATTCATGCTGGAGAAGAATGATGAAATTGTACTCAAAGCATTAGTTTTCTTCAACAGAAAACTCTCTCTCTCTCTCTCTCTCTCTCTCTTTCTCTTTTTTTTTCTCTCTCTCTCTCTCTTTCACACACACACACACACACACACACACACACACACACTCACACCTTTATCTTTACTTTGCATAACACCTGAAATGCTTTTAAGTACACTTGACTGCTTTCACTAACATTGGTGAAATGGTAGTTTGCTTTGTGATCTGCTCAAGTATCTGCTACTGGATGCAGATGTTAACATTTATCTTAACTTAGACAGAAATATATTCAATTATGAGATAAAGTTAAAAAAAAACCTGTTGAAGCACAAAGACAGGAAATTACTTTTGAAAATTTTCAAACTCTATTTCATAACACTTGTTTTACTTGCATATAAATGACGATAAATCCCAGAATTGACTTTAAAGGCTTTCTTTTTCCCATTTTAATTTTCTTTTTAGTTTTCAACATTTATTTTTATAAAATTTTGATTTCTACTCTTTCTCTATTTCTCCTTTCTTTCCTATTCAAAATGGTAAACAATCTAAAATAGATTATACATACGCAATCATATTAAATACATTTCAATTTAGTCATGTTGTAAAAGAAGAATCAGAATTGGGGGCAGCTAGGTGGCACAGTGGATAGAGCACCAGCCCTGAAGTCAGGAGGACCTGAGTTCAGATCCGACCTCAGACACTTAACACTCCCTAGCTGTGAGACCCTAGGCAAGGCACTTAACCCTAATTGCTTCAGCAAAAAGAAAAAAAAAGTAAGAATAATATGCTTTGATTTGTATTCAGACTCTATAGTTCTTTCTCTGGATGTGGATAGCATTTTGTATTATGAGTCTTTAGAATGGTTTTAAGAATTATTGTATTGCTGAGAAAAGCTAAGTGTATCAAAGTTGATCATTGCTGTTACTATGTACAATGTTCTCCTGATTCTCTCACTTCCCTTTGTTTCAGTTCATCTAAGTCTTTCCAGGGTTTTCTGAAATCTGCCTGCTGATCATTTCTTACAGAATACTGGTATTGCATTATATTCTTATGCCAGAATTTGTTCAGCCATTCCCCATTTGATAGTCATCTTCTTGATTTCTAGTTTTTTGCCACTATAAAAAATGCTGCTATCAATATTTTTGTACATGTGGGACATTTACCATCAATGCTATAACTGACTGATTCCATATCTGTCCTCATTGACAACATGGCTGAAACATTATGCTAAAAAAGCATGGGAGCAAGCCTTGTCTCATTCTATTGGTGACTGGGAAAGCTCAAGAGCATTGCCTGCTGTCCAGCCCCTGGACAAGCATGCCATCATGAAATTGATGTATTGTATTGATGAATTTTTCTGGGCAACCAAATTTTGATATAAATTTGATCTAATTTTCCGTAAGCCATCTTGACTGAGAGGCTCAAAGGCCTTGGTCAGACCTACAAATATCATATGCAGATCTCTACTCTGCTCCTGGCATTTTTCCTGGAGTTGTTGGGCAGTAAACACCATATCTACTGCTTCTCAGCCCTTTCTGAAGCCACACTGGCTCTCAGATACATGACCTCTTTCCAGATGGAGACTCAACCTGTTAAAGAGGACTCTGGCAAGAATCTTGCCAGCAATGCTAAGAGGGAGAACCCTTCCCCTCCCTGTGATTGTCACAAGCCAATCTATTCCTTTTGCCTTAAAAAGATGGGAAGATGGAGGCATCCTGGAACTTCTGGGACATAACTTCCTCTTGCCATATAACCTGGAAAATGTCAGTCACCTTTTGTATGAGCAATGGACTCCCCACACACACCTTATAAATCTCAGCTAGAATAGAATCAGCATCTGGTGCTTTAAAACACACAAAATTAGCCTAATGGCATTCAATATCTTTTCTTCAATTGGAACTTCAACTAGGAAGTAATTGATTTCAACTTGAGGTCAGTGGTCAATAGCTTCAGCATGGATTGATGATGGTCTATTAAGAACACTATGGAAGTATCCAGTTCATCTCTCTGGGATGATGTCCTTATCATTAGTGTGGCAACATCAGCACTGAGGAGCTGAGATGCACCATAGATCCTTGGCCCATAAATAGCCTTTAATATACCATAATTATACCATAATATACCATAGTAGGGATTGTTACTATCAGCATAAAACTGAATTTCATCTGCCTTCTTATTAGTCAAAAATCATACATATTTTTAAATTTCAACTGTACTTTGCTTTTGATGGAATTGAATGCAATCTTCTTAGAGATGGATGAACTATCCTGTTGGTACGGACTGTAGAGTACTTGTTTTTCATTTGGCAGCTCCTGAATTTCCCCATTATTTTCATCAAACCAGTCTTGATTTTTTCACGTTCTGACCCCGATGAGCAAATGCAGTGTTGTACATAAATCTCTGAAAGCTGCCCACTCCTTTTCTGCTTCATTGTTGCCAACTCTGTGTTGGCTCAGTTTACCTCCAAATTAGCAATGAACTGCTCCCTCTTAGAGAAGCACTCTAATCTGTTGACATTAATTATTCTGGTGGTCTCTTTGCTTTGGGGTCACTGCTTTTGTCGAATGCAGTTTTCAGCTCCGAGAGGATATGTCTATGATCAGTCCAGCACTCTGTACCACGCATCACCTTTGTTATTCTCAATTCTGTCTGTCTCTTCTCCTTGGAATCATATTGTCTATTAATTACCAATGTTTGCTGCTAAAGTTTTATTGTAGATAAACAATATACAGAGTAAGTAATGAGAAGGTCATAAGATGCACAAGTCTTTAGTAATAAGTGGTTGCTGCCCTTGCTATTTCCAACTCTATTGCTCCCAAGAACTCCCTGCCATGGCTGGTAATTTGAACCTACTCTAGCATTAAAGTCACCCAGAATTATATTTATCCTCTTTTTGGCACATTGATGATGAGTCTCTAGATCTTCATGAAATTTTTCTTTGACCTCATTAAGGTTTGTCATGGAGAGCACAGGCAGTGATGATGGTGCATGCCTTTTTCCTGCAAGTGGCAATTGCATTGTGATGAGCTGTCACTTCCTCCTTTTGGAAGGCATGGGAGCTTGTTTGCAAAGCCCACCCCAGCTTCACAGGCAATCCTTTTCACCACTGCCATTCCAGAAAAACCTGTATCCAGCTCCTGCTTAAAGGAAGCTGGCCTTCATTTGCGAGCCTTATTTCACGTAGAGCTGCTGTTTGGATGTAATACTTTTTGAGTTCTCTGAGACAAGAGCTGTTCTTCTTTCAGGTGTACTAGGTTTATAGTCTATAAGTTTGCATACATTTCATGAACTGATGGTGAGCAGAATCACCTTTTCAGAAGTTTTTGTATATTTTTTAGTCTCGACCACAGAGTGGGATCCCTGCCTGTCGTAGGCATCAGGCTGGGGTTGGGTGTGCAGACAATTTTTAGGGCACCTTTTATAGCCTCTCCTTCCCACATGGCAGCGAGTGGTGCTCAGAGGCTCAGGGACCACCCAATCCTGCTTCTTGCAGTGAGAAGACAGCCGTCTGACCTGGGTCATCTGCACCTGTCAGCCACCCATCACCACAGGGCTTTGAGATAGGCAGAAATGGTAAAACAGCATGGGGCTGTCTTTTGATTCCTGCATAAATTGGATTGAAGTGAGGCAGAGCTGCATGAAGTACTTGGTCTCACTCTCTCTTCCAGAGCGATCACTGACCAGTGGCAGAACGATTCGGGACTTAGTGATGTTTCTAGAATAAGCCAGGGTCTCTCATGTCTGACCAAGCTCTAACCACTCCATGGCCCCTGCTTCCCCTGCCTTTGTGGCTGATGGAGCAAAGGGTTCTCATCCACCCATTCCACCAAGGGAAGTCTTTACATTTCTGGTGTAGACACCCCCTAATTCACAAAGGGCTTGAGACCCCTTGGTCACCCTCTACCTGGTATAACCCACCTCCAAAATGGCCACTGTGCCTGCTATAGCTTCTTGGATTCACATGTGAGAGTTGGATGGATCAGGGGGACACAAAGGGGGAAAGCAGCCCTGTAAAGGGCTCGGCAGCTCTTACCCCAGAGGGTCTAGTCTTCCCTGAACACTCCCTACCCCCCATATGTTGATGCTGCCATTCCAGGGAAGTGTGTGCCCTTCTCAGGCATCTGGACACAGCTGGCTCCACTAAGGACAGTATCAGGGCTCAGCAGAAGTTATGTACTGAGTTTTGACAAGGGACTTACTTTACTTTTCAAGGTCTTAGTTTTTTGGGGGTTTTTTGTTGTTATTGTTGTTGTTGTTGTTTTATCTATAAAATGAGGTAAGGGGCTTCTTGTAGTTGCTTTTATTCTTGAACAGTCTGGCATTTTCCCAGTTTGCCATTTCCTTCTCCAGAGAATTAGGCAGAGAGGCAACTTGCACAGAATCACATGGCTAGGGAGTGACTGAAGCTGGATTTGAACTCAGGTCTTCCCAGCTGCAGGCCCAACACTCGATCAACTCAACCACCCAGCTGCTTCATCATTCTAGGATTCTCCACTAATATTGTCCAGAGCAGTCCCCTGCCCATATGGTAACTTTGGGCCTGACCATCCTGATCTGGCCAGGCCAGGGAGCTGCAGCCATTCTTGCTGGAGCGCATGGGACAGAAGCTGCAGAATGGCTGCACTGAGGCAGGAAGACCAGGTCTGCTCTGTTTGGTCCCGGGGGCCACATAGTGGCAGGAGTGGTCATGAAGGGCTCCATGACTGGTTCCTCCTGGAGGGATGGGACTATTTCATATTAGTTCCATGAACTTGCCACATAATACGGGCATCTGAATGGTTGACATCCAAGCAAGAGCTGGAGCAATGTTGCTGAAAAGGAAATGTCCTTGCTTTGATGTCAGAAGAGACTTCCTATCAATGTGTATGGTTCCAAAATGAAAGGGGCTGCCAGGGGAGGTGGAGCAGACCCCCTCGCTAGAGGCCTTTGCCAACTGAGGATGTCATTTTGTCTTTAGCTATAGGTTAGGCTAGACAACCACTAGGACCCCTGCAGATGTTCCTGTTGTATTATGATTCTACACAGACAAAGTCGGGAAAAATGCCCGAACCCTTGAAACACCTAAACTTGCTTTCAAGAATAAGAGAAATCTCGCTGTATCAGGGGGTAAAGTGATGGACTTTGTTGCCCCCAAGTGGTACTGTGAACTCAAAGCCATAAATGGGATCCAGATACATTTAGGCAGATTGTGAATTTGTATTTCTAACCTGTGACTTGATTTAAGAAACTCCATGTGTGGGAATTCTTTCTACCAATGAAGGCTGGCCATTCATCTATGCCAGAAAATTAGGTGAGACCAGGAAATTGAAAGACTTTCCAATGATCATACAACTGCTGTGCCATAATCAGGACTGGAATCGAGATCTTTACTTCAAATCTAGTCCTGTATCTATTAAAAGTCTCTTAATTAGTTTCTTGGTTTCTTAATTATAGCTTTGTAAATGAAAGAAAGGAAACTAAGATGTTTTGAATCAGGTGGATATATATTTTTTTTACTTCCTAAGACTGATGTCAATCGAAAATGGGTAGGGCTTTTCACACATCACTTTTTGTCATTAATGTCCAATAAATTTTGCTGGAATAACTGAATGAAAATCAAGTCAGAATGCCTGCCATTATGGCTTCATGATAAGAAGACATAAGATCTTGGATTTAGAAATGGATCCTCTGTGACCATTTAGTCCAACTTCCTCATTTGGAAATGGGAAAACTGAGGCAGAGGGAGTTTAAGTATCACAAGATTCTACATCTAAAAATGGAAGAAACTTTAGAAGCTATTTAATACAATCCCCTCATGTGACATATAAGGAAACTGAGGCTGAAGAAAGTTAAGTGTTTTGCTTAAGATCTCACACAGGAATGTATCAGAGAAAGATTTTGAATGTTAACCCAGAGCTGTACACTTTCTGTAGTATGACTTTACCTTCCATTTGCATTTGTAATTGTGTGGAGAAATGGTGCAGACTCCCCAGCTGCCTGTGAGGATCTTTTAATAGCTCTGCTAATCCTATCTGTATTCTCGGTGTTACAGGTAGATTTGATGTTCATTTATCCTAGACATCTGTTGCAACCAGAAGCTACCATAATAAAAGACAACATTTAAAGGGTCTTTGGACTTTGCTATTCAGAGAGTAGAAGTGTCAGTAAAGAGGGAAAATAGAAGGAAAATGTCAGATTTAACCAAGTACATAAAGGGAGACGCGTTGTGAGAATATTGAGTTACAGCTAAACAATATTTCTGGGGGAGGGGAAGATGGTAACACATGAGGTGGGGTGGTCCTGCAGAAATCTAAGTTTTATTAGTAAAAAAGAAGAAAGAGGAGGAAGAGGAAGAGGAAGAGGAGGAGGAGAAAAAAAGAGGAGAAGGAGGAGGATAAAGAGAAGAAGAAGAAAGAGAAGGAGAAGGAAGAGAAGAAGGAGAAGAAAAATGGGAAAATATCAATTAATGTTGAGCTATATGGCTATCCAATTATTTATATAACATCTTTAGGAGGCTCATTTATATAAAAATATAAGGAATCTTCAATAATCATATTAATAAGGAATCAATATGCTTTTTCTAGCAATATTCAACAATGAACCACATCTTTGCCATTATCTTCCACTGTACCATAATCTTCCAGCATATTCTATAATTAATTGAAAAACACAATGGCTATAGTATTCCAATGTGCTTATTGTCTTTTGATTATGAAAATAAAAGTATTTGATTCAGTAGGATGAGATATCACCATACAAGCTTTCTTTTCTTAGAAAAAAATATCTTCCATCCATTATTTAAGGAAACCATTGAAGACCCCTTAGAAACTGTCATGACAGAAATAATCTTAAGCAAAAATCTCTTGATAATAGACATTGAGGGAGACAAAAAAAACACCACTGGTATTCACCCCCATATGGAGAAGATCAAGGTCAAAGAAAGATTTTCCAGGGATCACCATGCTCTTACCTAAATAACATTGTGTTGATTGCACCAAGGCCCAGAATATGGCAGAGCCCCCTGGAAGTGATCAGTTCGCTGTCCATCACCATGGGAAAGGTCAGTTGGATAAAGAAAACCCTTTATGCAGATTTTAACATGCTCTTGGAGAGATACTCAGTAGAGCCTATCACTAAGTTTGAATACCTGGGGCAGTAAAGGTAGATATAGGCTGGGCCCAGAGAAGAGTAGAAGGAAGAGAGTTAGCTGGGTTGTGTTCAGACAACAGACTGAATTTCTATTAGGAAATAGTGATCCCTTTTAATGATTCCAAGCTTCCCATGAAGATGAAGGCACAAGTTTGAAGGTGAATATCAGCAAAACTTGGAATACAGCTGTTTCTGAAGAACTAAAAATCAATGTCAGGAAGAAAGGAGGATGGGGACTCCAGATAAGTAACAAAGAATTACACAATAAGGAAAGAAGCTGGGCTAGTGACAGAAAGGTTAAGACGTGGACAGATGGACAACTGGATTATCCCACCAGTATCTGTGATGTCAAACCGATGCAAGGAAGGTCGCCAGCGCATCGTGTTGACCCTGAGGGGCAAACTTGTGGGAGGAAATAGAGAAGAGTCACCCAAAATGAATAGGTATGCATGGTCTGGGATTTGCCTCATTAGAAAGACTTTCTGAGTCAAAAAGATCACAGATTCATTAGAAGAGTTGGGGATTGTAGAGCTGGCAAAGCATTTTACATCATTTTTTTCCCATATGAGTCTCAGTGTGAGATATTGGTACTGGGAAAAGAGTCATTTCCATTTTACAGATGAGGACCGCATGGTACAATTGACTATATGGACCCAAACATAAGGGCAGCCAGGTGGCACAATGGTTCCAAATACCAGACAAGCACCTTGCAAATTGTCCCATGATTTATCAGCTTTTTTTATAGTAGCATCTTTATCTTTACCAGCAACATCAAAAAAAGAAATTAAGTCTGAGAGAAGTCCAGGGCCATGCTTAGTCAGAGCTGGAATCTGGACACCCAGCTTCCTGACTCCAGTTGCCCCCCACCTCACATCTCCCAACTGCCACGGTGATGGTTTTGACTTCCTTTCTTTCACGTCTCGGTAGAACAGAATGAGCACAGCACTTCGAGTCAGATCTGGGTTTGAATACCCATGCTCACCCAACTCCGTAAAAGTCTCTGAGTTTCCATTTACTGACCTATATCAGGGCAGGAGGAAGAGGGAGGGAAGATGACGGTATCAATAGTGACTATACCACAAAAAGAACGTGAGGAAAGAGTCTTTGAAGTGTTTGGGGGATCCTTTAATAGTTAGGTCCAGTTCCTGCCTATTTCCAGGACTCCGAGACTCACAATAGATGGTAAAAAGAGGAAGGATGGAGAAGGAGCTGGCAAGGCATTATAGAAAGATGCAGCATTCAGGTTTCATTCCATTTTTACCTGATTGCCTATTACATGTTACATCAAAAATTTAGAACTACCTTCTAGGCATTTACTCTCCAAGATTGGCCAAGGGCCCGGGGCTATCATGTGGTCAAACAAAATGGAAATGATGAAGCTGCCTGAATATGAATATTAGATTCTCTAAATCCTCTTGGTAGAGCGGTTCCCTAATTCCCAACTCTACTTAATCAGAGATTGAATGTAAAATGCAGATGTGGAAACCTGTAGTTGCCAGGTGACAATGCTGGTGATAACAATGAGATATGGGAGTGCAGGTGAATGGTTATGGTAGTAATGATGATGATGATGATGATATTTGTTTATGGATGTGATGATACTGGTAGTGAGAAGGAAGAGAAAGAGTAATAGTGCTAATGATAAGAAGGATACCATAATTAAAGAATTTTGGAGTTGAAAGACAACCCAGTGACCATCAAACCCAATAAAAGTCCAAAGATGCTGTAGCTGACAGTCCCACTACACTTTAAGGTTTTCAAAGTACTTTGCATCAAGTATTTCATTTGGTGACACTAATGGATTCCTGAGACCACAAATCATCACCCATTTGTTAATTAAGAGATGAGCCACCATATTTAACTAGGATGATCCACAATCAGTAGACACAGAGCCCATCATCGAGTCCCTACTTTCCAGCTTGGTGGATGCTGACAAAGCTTGGAATAAACTGGTACCACCTTTAAGAAGCCACAGTCATCTATACTATGACTGTACATTGGAAAAAGCCATCAGTGCACTGTATTCGTGAATCAACAAGTAGTTATTCAGCACTTAATGCGCGTCAGAAACTTTGCACTCTTTAAAGATAAAGACAGATGGCCTCCAAGAGACTGCATTTTACTGGATGCAAGCAACATGAACCCATAAAAGTTAATGAAAAATAATTTGGGGTGAGGTGGGGTGGGACGTTCCATCTGGGGAATCATCTACCTGGAAGATGTGATTTTTGAGCTGGATTTTGAAAAAGACAAAAGATTTCAGAAACAAAAATGAGGAAAGAATGTGTTCCAAATACAGGAGAGAACTTAAATAGGTCACATACAATATAGTGAAATAACATTTCAATCACTGCAGAACAGAAGACAGGGGGACATTATTTCATTTTACTCTTTTCAAAATGCTTTTCCTTCAGCTCGTCACATCATTCAAACCACCCTAAGTCACTAGGAAAATTTGTCATGTCTAGTCCCAGTTGTGTCCAGAAGATGTCACCAGAGCCCAGAGGAAGATGTTGGTTGAGAAACCAAGATGATGTCTTTCAGATGGCGCAATAAAGCTACTAAACCTTGTGGTCAGCCAGTCAACCAGCATGTATTAAGTGCCTACTCGGTATTGGTATACTTTTGAGTTAAAAAAAAAATGGAAAAATCAGGTCCTGTTCCCAAGGAGCTCACTGTCTAGTGGAGGAGAACACACAAACAACTCGGAAAAAGAAGCTACATAGAGAAAAAACTGAATGTAACCAAGAGAGGAAGGCGCTAGATTTGAGGGGGCTCAGGAAAGGTAAGATTTTAGCTGGAACTGGAAGTCAGGAGATTAAATGAGGAGCAGAGAAACCTAGGTATGGGACACTGTGAAAAGAGAGGGAGTATCTTTTGTGAGGAATAAAAGACATTAGCATCATTGATTATCAATGCATGAGTAAGATATAAAAAGACTGGAAAGGCTGGAGGGGATGAGATTCTGAAGGGTTTGAAATGTCAAAGAGAGGATTGATGCTTGATCCTGTAAATGTTAGGGAATCACTGAGGGTTAGGAAAAAGATTAGGAGGTCAGTCTGACCCATATTGATTTTAAGATATCTAAAGGCAGCCAGATGAGTGACTTGGAAGACTTAATTTATGAAATCGGAAACATTCATTAATTGGAGAAATTGTTGGGATTTCATCATCATCCATGTCACCTAGAGGGAAGGACTTTGTCTCCCCAGGCTTCCATTTCCTTTTTTATTACATGAAGGGGTAATTTAGATGCTTGGGAAGGTCCTTTGTTCTCAAGATCAACAACTTCTCAATACCATATCGATGCCTTGAAATGGGAGTTGGATTCCAGATCCAGTTCTCGAGTCAATCTTGGATCTCTACCATTCCCTTACAGTGTAAGCCCAGTCACCTCCTCATTCTGACTGTCCATGTCCTTGGCTATCACCCAAGGGGGATGGCGAAACAGTCTCTAAGGTCTCAAAGCTCTAAAATCCGAGGAATCTCTGAACTCTTTGGGAACTCTTGCCTGTATGTTATTTGTATTTCAAAAATAATTTGTAATCTTGACATTTGTTTTTAGGGTAGATGAAAACTTATACCGAAAACTCATGAATTTTGGAAAATTCAGCATTTGTATTAATTTCAATCATGGTACACCAATGCCCCCCTGTGGGGGATACCTTAGTGGATGAGCCCTTGTAAAGAAGGATAACCCCACGAGTTATAGACTCAGGATCTAAATTCAGTCCTCATGGATGGTTTTATGCCCAGGTCTTAACTGTAAGAAGATGGGAATAGAAGCCAAAGGAAGAGTATTTTAACAAGCAAACAAGTGTTGCAAGTAGGTTTTGCAGTGGATAGAACACTAGATCCAGAATGAGAAAATCTGAGTTCAAATTCAGATAGATACTTGCTAGCTGTGTGCTCCTGGACAAGTCATTTAATTTTAGCCTCAATTTACTCATCTGTAATATGGGATTAGTAATAGCACCTACCTCTTTGGGTTGTTATGAGGATTGAATGAGATTCCCTCTCTCCATTTTACAAGGTAAAGTCTTTGCAGGAGGAAGCTTTTTTTTCCATTTTGTATCTCCCAAACCTAGTATAGAGCCTTTGCATATGGGAAGCATTAAATAAATGCTTCTTGGATTGAGAGATTAAGTGACTGGCCCACTATCACACAGACAGGATAAGATGGAGGAAGAACCCGACCCAGGATCATCAAGATTCCATAGGCAGCCTGCCATCTCCTCTCCCACTCTGTGTCTCTTTAAAGCCAGCAGTGAATTTCAATGCACAGATACTCAATCATGCTGACTAGTACTCCAGAGAAATGCTATGGGAGGCATCCCCCACAATGCCTCCAGGCTTCCCTTTCCACGTGCTATCTTCAGAAGCAACAGCTCACGGATTCAGTATCATCCGATTGGAGGTTACCTCTCTTCGGGTATAAATGTCATCCAGGTATGAATGTTGCATAAGCACTTGTAAGAACAGCTCCCTCACAGCCATCTCTCTGAGTTTTCTTCCTTACGAGAGAGAATTTCAGGATTATTTCAACCTCTTAGGACTAGAAAATAATATGTTAACTTAAAAATATAGGTACAGACACATGGGTACAGCTTTCCCTTTAGTGTCTCAAGCAACGTTGAAGTGGATTATTTTCAACCTGATGAGTCCTAATTAAAAGCAGGTGGATCCCGTCCTTAGGAACCAGAGAACCTGCACGTTGACATCCAAACCAAGAGAGAGAATGGATGAACCCGGATAACTGTCATCTCCTGAGGTGTAGAAGGATCATAATCACTGCCGGTGGAAGCCAAAGCCACAGCAACAAAACCACAGCTTTTGAGAACCGAAGATCAGAACATAAGTACGAGGAGATGTCTCGTCTCTACATAAATCGGGCAATCAGCAAGCCGTAAATGCCCGTATACCAGCCCGTGCTAGGCCCTGGGGCTCCAGAAATGGAATTATCTTAATTTGTATGTATATATTCACCTGGACAATGTATCAATACCTGAACGATTGAAAAAGCCAGAAACTGCACTAGAAACAACAAGAAAATACACGTATGTGTATCTTTGGAGGGAATGAATGAATGAAAATAATTAAGCATTTCCTAAGAGAGCACAAAAATCGGCTTTCCCTTAATGACCTTGGGGTTGGATCTGCCGCCTACAAGCAGATTTGCAGAGCTCTATAAGGAGGACAGTATGAGGAAGGAGAGAATACTAATAAAGGGAGGAAGTGGAGCAGAACTGGGTTTGATAGACATGGCGATGGAGGAACTCCTTGTGCTTGTGCAGGTGAGTTGCCCAAGGTCACACATTCATAGAAGGATTGGAAGCCAAGCCGGCTTGTTCTGGGGCCATTCCTCCACTGACCATCTCCTAGCCACCTCAGCTACATATCCATGTGTGAGCAATTTACCTAGAGACACACAGGTCTGTGCACATACATATATGTATGTATATATGTGTGTACCCCTATTCATTCATATATCTATAGATGTGTACACATGGAGATATGAACATATATCTTTTTTTTTTTTTTTTTTTGCTGAGGCAATTGGGGTAAGACTTGCCCAGGGTCACACAGCTAGGATGTGTTTATGAGCATATATATACAGCAGATAGAAGGCTGGTTGGAGCCTTCATATCCTGCCTGTGAGACCTGCTCTCTGGGCAGTCAGTGTCCCAGGTGACTCTAGAGATCTCTAAATTTTAGCAAGTGCACCAGTTGGTGTTTCCCTTCCCTGGCCATCCTCCACACCAATGAATCTTCAGGTCCCGACTCCTTCTTTATCTCCGTGGGTACATGTCACCGACCAGGTATCGAGCTTTACCGCTGGTCTCCTTTAAGGATTTCATCCCTTTCGTGCCTTTTCTTTTCTCCAGACGTAGATAAACTACTTGTGACCTTTCAGAAAATGAGCCGAGCAGCGACAAGCCCCAGATGCCAAGCGTGGGAACATAATTTCCCTCCCAGTGGGCCTGAGTGTTTGGTTCACTTCTGTCTGGCTCCAGGGCTCGCTGTTGAGGTTTCTGCGGTCGCTCCTTGTGGGCTGAGGAGAATCGGCTCAGCCCCCTCCCGCCTGGGAGGCTATGTTAAACTTCCAGCTTGGGAAGAGACAAGATTTAACAGGAATTCTATCATTTATTGAAAGGGAAAAGGTAAGAATAGACATCTCCCGAGAGCGCCTCAAAGCGGGCTCTTTGGGGCTCCTCCTTTGCCAATTAATGAGAAAGCATTCTCTCTCCCCAATGAGACAGTCACTTCCTCATTATTTAAGGAATCGGACTAATCTCTTAATTATATACCCAAGATGGGGGGACCTGTTGGGTATTATTTAACATTTTGAGTTTTCAAAGTACTTTTCTTTTCATTTTCTTTAGTTCTTGTGACACAACAATTGTGTGCTCATCTTACAATTAAGAACCCTAGGAAGATGACCCCAAGGTCATTATAGAGTCATTAAGATTATAGGATTGAGTAAGACTGAGACCTCTATATTTTTCTTATCAGATTTGGTCTTTTCCATTACATTTTTGAATATCCACCCCCCAATTTATTTATTTATTCATTCATCCATGTATTTATTTATTTGTTTGTTTGTTTTTATTATAGCTTTTTATTGACAGAACATATGCATGGGTAATTTTTCAATATTGTTCCTTGCCATCACTTCTGTTCCAACTTTTCCCTTTCTTCCCTTCACCCCCTCCCCTAGATGGCAGGCAGTCTCATACATGTTAAACATGTTAAAGTATATCTTAAATATAATATATGTGTACACATCCATACAGTTCTCTTGATGCACAAAAAAAAAATCGGATTCAGAAAGGTAAAAATAACCTTGGAAAAGAACAAAAAAGTAGTCTACATTCATTTCCCAGTGTTCTTTCTCTGGGTGTGGCTGGTTCTGTCTATCATTGATCAATTGGAACTGAATTGGATCTTCTCTATGTCAAAGATATTCATTTCCATTAGAATATACGATATTTATTTATTTTAAAGCAGGTAGCATGGTGGAGTAGAAACATTCTGGCCTTGAAATTGGGAAATTCTAGCTTCAAGGACCACTTTTAATACATTCAAGTCACATAATTAAGTATTTCACTCAAGTTCTTAAGGCCCCTGGCACATTTTAAGAGCTGTTAAATTTTTAAACAGGTACCAATCTGCACTGACAGATGGGGTTTCCTCAGTAAGAGCTACTTGTGCCAATAAAAACATAAATCCAGTCCAAAATTAAATTTATTTTACTTATCACTCATGAGATAGGTAGGATTTCTAAAATGCTGCTATGACAAATTAAAAAGGATTTTAGAATGTTATGTTGGACAGGGAGCTCTGATTCAGTAATTCCATGAGGGTGGGATGATAGAAATAATTTTCCTAGTTTGATGATATTGATGATGATGATGGTGATCATACTAATGGTGAGGGATCTAGGCAAAACGGTGGCCAAAGAAGCCAATATGAGCTCAAGGAGTATGAAGAAAGACATAAATTATAGTAAAAGATAAGATGAGGGTCCCCCTCTCTGTTCTGCCTTGGTCAAGTCTTATCTTCAGTTTGGCTCCCCACATTTTAGAAAGGACATTGATCAGTTGGAGGGCTTCCACAAGAGGGTGAAAGGAGAATGGTGCAAGACTTGACTAAATGCCATATGAAGATTTGTTGAAGGAATCATTGAGATTTAAGCTTGCAAAAGAAAAAGGCTTGAGGATGGGGATGGAGGGAAAACATAAGGTAGGATAAATATTAGTTGAAGAATGGTTACATAGAAGGATTTTCTACATGGATCCAGAGGACTTAAAAATTAGATAAAATAACTAAATATTGCAAAGAAGAAAAAGGTTCAATATGAAAGAAAAGTTCTGATTGCTAATATTATCCAAGAATAGAACAGTCTGTGTGACAGTAGGGAGTGAGTTCTCCATACCAGAGTTCATCAAATTGAGCCTGAATACCCACGTTTTGGTTGTCTTATAAGAGAGTTCTGGTTTCAGGTGTTAGTCAAGGCAGCCTCTCACTTCCAAGTCTGAGATGCTATGAATTAGGGAGTTTCTCAAAGATGATCTTAGTGGTATTAAAGTAGCAGATGGTGTAAGGGGCTTTTCTTGAATCTAAAGCAATAGTTTATGAAACTATTACATTAGAACATAAGAAACAAGGAAGAGTAAATTTTCATTTTCAAGATGAATTAGACTGAACATTAGTGGCCATTGATTCAAACCCACAAAATGCCAAAATTAAAAGGCATCTTCATACATTTTTGTGAAACAAATAAAGAACTACCCACAGAGGTCTTTCACTAAATAAATCCAATTAAATAATTCAGCAAGCATCTATAATGGGTTTATTTTTTTGCCAAGCATTGTATTCAGCACTAGTAATATGAAGGTGGAGAATTGTGCCATCCCTGCCTGTAAAGAGTTTAGGATCTACTTAAGATGTGGAAGGGCAGCTAGGTGGTAAAGTGGATAGAATGCCTGACCTGGAGTCAGGAAGACCTGATTTCAAAGCCAGGCTCAGACATTTATTACCTATATGGCCCTGGATAAATCACTTCACCCTGTTTGCCTCAGTTTCCTCATGTGTAAAATGGGCTGGAGAAGGCAATAGTTAACCACTCATATCTTTGCCTAGAAAATGCCAAAAAAAGATCACAAAGACTTGGACATCTCTAAAAACAACAACTAAAATGTGGACATATAGAACATGTACAGAGGACTACAACTTAATAAAGGAAAAGGCAAGATCTAGGCCACAAGCGCTAAGAAAGAATGATTTGATGGATCAATCACTATTGGAAAAGCAGGGGAGGAGAATCAGAGGCTGTTTCCTCCCTAAGGGCCATGCAGCAGAGAGGCCTTCCAGCAGACATCCCTGCCAATGGTTCCCTCGTGGGACAAGGAAATGGACCAAATTCTAGTGTCTGTCTCTGTACATGGCACCCACTACTGTTTTCCCATTTGAAGAATCACAGTCATCCCTTTCATATGAAAGACTTTCTCATTTGAAATTAGGCTTTGAATCTTGTTGTCTACGGCTTGTTTCCTTTAAAGTCAGGACAAAAGCCTTTGAAGGAGATTTCTAAAAGGATTTTTATTATGCCATCTTCCATTTTCATAACATCAGTGTAAATAAAATCAGCCATTGGAGAAGAGTATCTTTCCATTACTGGACTTCCAGTTTCAGTCCAATCCAAACCAATGACATTTTATGAAGTTATTACAATAATAAAACAACAAAGAGGTTGGATAAAGAAAAAAACTTGACCTCAAGGAGCTTATATTGTATAAATTCATTCATAATTTGAGACTTTGGATATAGACCTATGATGTCATCAGTTCAGGGAACTCCTGGTATGGACATTACTTCTCCTGATGCAGTTTGGCACCTCATCAGTAATTCAGAGGCTTAGCGATCTCCCTGGAACACTGAGAAAATAGGGGATGTTGGGATATTCCTAGTGTCATGTGATCAATATATGGCAAAGATGAAAAGTTAGCCCTGTTCTTCCCGAGGTTCTGATCCGGCTCCCTAAGTGTGATCCCATACTGCCTCTCACAGAGATGCATATGGTAATGAGCATTTCATTGAGGGGAAATCAGAAAAGAAGCCTTTCTAAAGGAGACTCCTCATGAAATAGACTTGGAAGGAAGCCATTGTCTATAGGAGATGAGAAAGTTGAGCATCCAAGCATGAAGGACAGATGATCCAAAGGCACAGAAGGGAGCAATGACAGCAGATGAAATGCTCTGTGTGACAAACAGCAAGTGGTCCAGTTTGACTGAAACAAACAACTGGAACATAGATCATGAAGAGCTTCAAATTCTAGACCAAGCTTGCATTTTATCCTGTAGGTAACAGGCAGCCAGTGAAGATTTTTGAGCAAGGGAGTATGCTCAAAGAATATTTTGGCAGTTCTGTGAAAGACTAGAAAAGAGAAACAAGAAAATTAATTATGAGACCCTTGTAATTTTCACAAGGGCTGATGAGGGTGTGAACCAGCACGGTAACAATGTGAGTGGAGAATATATTTTGTGGACATAAGAAGGATTTTCTACATTTATTTATTTTTTTGTTTGTTTTTATTATAGCTTTTTATTGACATATGAGGAGAACATATGGGGAGAAAGAGGAGGATCAGGGGTGATTCTGAATAGGTTAAACTGTGTGAGTGGGAAGATGGTGGTATATTAGGCAAGATTAGAGTATCTCCACATTTAGGCAAAAAAAGAGATTTTTGCATGTCTGAAACATGTCAGTTTTGAAATGTTAATGTGCCATCCATCGTAGATGTCAAGCGGACATTTGCCAATATGGGAATGGTAGAAATTAGTGCTAGATATATAAAGGTAACAAACTGAGTCCATGGTAATGGATGAGACCACCAACATTACTGAATTTAATGTAGAAAGAGCCAATATAGGGACTTCAGAGACATCTAGAGTTAGAGATAAGAGATAAAGTGAGACAGAGTGGTCAAGTGTGAAGTGGAGAATCAGGAGAGAAAAGAGACATGGAATTGCTAAGGGGAAAGGGTATTTGGCAGTGATAAAAAGCTGCTGAAAAGTCTGGGGAAAGGCCATTGCATTCAGCCACTAAGAGATAATGGATAACCTTAAAGAGAACAATTAATGACAGATGGCAAGGTTGAAAGCCAAACTCCAAAGAGTCAAGAAGATAGTGGCAGGGAAGGAATACATAGACGTGTTTTCTTGATTTGCCAAGAGTAGGAGGAGAGATATGAAGATGAGAATTTAAGTGGAGCAACATCAATTGAAGGTCATTAGGACTAGAAAGCTCAGCTAAAAGACAAAACTTCTAGAAGAAGAAAGAGTTGTTAAAATACATGAATCTGGGGAGGGTAGGTGGTGCAGTGGATAGAGCACCAGCCCTGAAGTCAGGAGGACCTGAGTTCAAATCCTCAGACACTTAACATGTCCTAGCTATGTGACCCTGGGCAAGTCACTTAACCCCAATTGCCTCAGCAAAAAAATAAATAAGTGAACGAATGAACAAACAAATAAATAATTAAATGAACGAATGGATAGATAAATGAAGTAAATAAATAAATGAATGAATGAATGAACAAATAAATAAGTGAATGAATGAATGAATAAATAGATAAATAAATGAAAATAAATAAATAAATACATACATACATACATGAATCTGGAGTCAAGACAGTGCACAGACAGAAGGGAAACCACAAGTGTAATGGGCTGGGAGAACAGAGTGGGAGGGAATACTCCCATCTTTAGACACACTACACCCCATACCCTCAGCTCCAGCACACCATACTATTCAACATTATTCAGAGTGCTTTGAGCCTCTGCGACTCAGTCCCAGTGACTGGCTACAAATGGAATATCCTTTCCCCATATCTTCTACTTGTACCTGCGTCCTCCAAGAAATCTCTGATCCCCTACAAGGCCCTCTCTTTGCAGCTCTCATCAGCCTGTGTTTCTTATGACACACTGCAATGGAAGTGATTTCTACTCATGGATTTTCATTCCTACTAGACTAAGTACCATCTTACTCATCATCTTCCTGGCCTCCACAACCCAGCCTTGAATAAGTTCCTTGACAAGAAGGACTATTTTACATTAGCCTTACAGACTACAATTCTCACCACCTAGGGCAGTAACTGGCACAAAGCAGGTATTTAACAAATGCTCATTTCCTTCCTTTCTTCCTACTTCCGAAGGAATATGCATTTTTTCAGATATTGGGAACACCAAGATACCAAGGAAAAATTCTCTTCTCTCAAGGAGCTATGAATGAATCAAAAAACAATTATTAAGCACTTATGATGTGCCAGATACTGTACTAGATGCTGGTGAAAAGAAGACAAATCTGAAACAATTCCTTCCCTCAAGGAGCTTAGAAACTGTTGGAATTCATTCTGTTTATTTTATTTAATTTGATTCAGTCTTGCCAGCACAAAATCTTAAAAGGGGTGATCTCTCTTTCTGATTTATGATACATCTTCTAAATTATATTAATTATGGTACAAATGAATTTTCAAACCAACATCTGCAGAGAATTCTGGGAATTGAACAGTAGAATGTGGGGAAGGGATCCAATAGATGGATTTGGGAATTTTACTGTGTCTGAATTTTATATTTATTCTCTTGTTAGTCTGCAAGATCACAATCTTAGAATAAGAACCTTCTTTCTGAGGGTTTCTGCATTCTTTGAAGAAAACTATCCCTGATTCTCTCCAGTTGAATGCTGGAAAGTGATGTAAAACTTCTTGCAGAAAAATTCTCCACTATCTCTGAGGAACTACTTCACTCCTTGCTCACCTGGACCCTCAAAGTCACTTACTGATAACACGTATCTTCCTCCAAAGCCTAAGTCACTTGAGTTAGACTTAAGCATGCTTTCCAAGTTGGATTGGAAAGATGGAGTCTGGGAGCCAAAGAAGTCAGAATGATTCATCTCAGAATTTACACTGAAAGTGTCCCTGCTACCATTCCCACAAAGGGACATCTGAGATAGCACATCTAGAAGACACTAGGATGGGGACAACCTTAGAGGTCACCTCATCCCACAACAGCATCTCAATTGTGGAGCTTTAAGATTTGCAAAGCATGTTGGGAACGTTTTCTCAGTCAGATGCTGTTACCCCTTTCAGTGCACAATAAGGGAATTGGAGCTCAAAGAGAAGTGACCTTACTTAAAGCTCCCCAGAGAGTGAATGTCAGAAGGAGGCTTCAGACCCAGGACTCTCGTCTAGTCATCCACCCAGGTCATCTTACCATGTCTGTCTGCTTCTACTGCCCTGCTGGTCTGCTCCTAGTAGGACTTCCCAAATCCCATAGAAATTATGCTCCTTACATGTGGAATTTTGCAGACTCTTAGCCTAGGGCCCCACCACCTTGACCGGTGTTTGTGTAAGCACCAAATAGCCCATTTTGGCTCTTCTCTGGAGATGACCTCAGGCTTCAGCCCAGGCTTCCCCCTTCACATCCCCCTCAGTCGCCTGACATCCACGCAGCTCCCTCCCCTTTCTGCCTCCACTCTATGCCCTATCCATGGCCTTGTTGTTTCCAGAAAGAGTATACCAATCATTGTGTCTTATGTATTAACTCATTCTGATCCTCCAAGATGAAAATGATCCTTTTGCTGGCACCCTTCTCCTAAATATGCTATCTCCCCCCACTCAAATTGAATCCTGTGGAGGCGGGGCTACTTTGTCTTTTGTGTCTGTATCCCTAGTGCCAGGCCCATAGCAGCATCATTCATTTGTTCCGCTTTACGTCTCCTGCCCATTAGAAAAATGTTAGTAGGACATAGCGTCAGAGCCAGAAGAGACTTAAGGAGCCTTCGAGTTCATCCCTTTTGCTTTACAGCCCAGAAAGCTAAGTGATTGATCCACGCTCACCCAGGAGTAAACTGCACAGAGGGGTGAGCTCAGCCAAGCCCTCTGCTTCTAGGTCCTGGGTTCGAGACTGCTCCCGTGTGTTGTATCGGGCAGTCAGGACAGATAGTGCTCTCCTCACAGTACTCCTGAGACAGACAGAGATAGATGGAAGCTCTCTGGGATCCAAGGAAGAAATCCTTTCTTTTGGGCTGGGTGGGGAGTGATTCTGGAAAGGAAGCTTTGAAGAAAGGGGACCAGAACGAGGGCAGGGCCTGTGACTGCCATGAGGAAGTCATCAACAGGGAGAATGGGCCTCTATGTAAAACCAGGAGACATTTGCCTCCTTTGGGTGTTGAGATTGACCATTTAGGGAAGAGAGCAGAGGACAGAGTTGGAGGTGTGGTGCCTGCATTCTGACAGCAGAGGGAGCTCTGATATTAATATCTTTACAAACTGCTCCTTAGCCACTTCAATGGAGTTTTCCTGGTTTTAGGGCAGGTGATTCACTGGACCTTTTGCTTTTTCTGACTTCAGATTTCTTGGATCCCCAATCACAGGGGCTCAGCCCCTTCTGCTTTATCTGGCTCCAGGCAAAATGATTCCTAAACTACCCACTACAGGTGGACACATCTTCTGCCTTTTTCAAGGAATCCCTGAGTACAGGTGAGCTCCCAACAATCAGTAAGCCAGGCAGAGAGCCAGGAGATGAATTCTGGGCCCAGATTGTGGAATCAGGGAATGGATTCAAATCCCATCTCCGAGATTTAGCACCCAGAAGGCCTCGGGTACCTCATTTAAGTGTCCTGTAAAAGGAAAGGGCAGAACTAGCTGAGAGACCTCCGAAATATCTTTCCAATTCTTGATCTATGATTCTTTGAACAGGAAAATCTGGGGTCAAGTTCTGCCTGTGACTCGGACTGTATGACCCTGGATAGTTCCAGTGCTCCTGGCAGCAATATTTGGCTAGAAATTTCAAAACAGGCACCAAGAGACATTGGGAAAGGGTGTCTCCTCCTCAGAACCGAAGCCTCCAGCCCCCTAAGGGAGGGAGGAGAGGCAGCATGAGACTTTCCCTTGTAATTTATTGACCATAGCATTCCTTTTTTGAAATGGAAAACTGGAAGAAAAAAAAATTTAGCCCCAGATTGGAACATTGTATGCATTTAAAGCTTCTTTATAAATTCATCCTCTTCCCCCTTTATTGGGGGAATGTATTGCTCTCTCCCTCCTCAAATTATCTTATATTTCTTGATCTGTTTGCGTTTTTGTATCCCATAAATTTCTTGAGGTCAGGGACTGACTCGGTCAATGACGAAGACAATACATCTCTACCTCTTGGAATCCATGAATTCTTTCAAGACTCAACTGTTCCGCCATCTTTTTTTCATAGACTTTCCCTGCCTGCCCACCACCGCCAGCTCCCAACTGCCGGTGCCTTCTCCTCTGCTTCTACCTATCCCTTTATATAGATATATACCCATAGATGTCCATGCTGTCTCCATCATTAGAATGTATGGTGGTTTTTTGTTTTGTTTTGTTTTGTTTTTTAGGTCAGGAATTGCTAAGTTTTGTGCATTCCCAGTGTCTTAACACAACGCCCTAATAAATGCTTCTAAGTTGGTGATAAAGTCACTTAAACTTTACCCAGGTTGCCTCTCTGGTATTGAATACATTTCACCACCACCTTTTCAAGCACCTGCTCACTGTCTACTTCCTCCATAGGTCTTTCTTGAGAAGTCCCCATTCCCTTCCCCATTTATAAATGTTCTCTCCCTCTTCGTGTCACTTTCATACTTTGCATAGACTGCATTTTCTTAACCATGAACATGTTCTTTTTTTCTCAAGAATGCGTGCTTCTTCATTTTATTTTTACCTTTATATTCCAAATACCCAGAGGGATACGGCCTTGAATATAAAGGCAATTTGTTGCCTTTATTTATTGTTTCAAAGTGAATTTAAAGGCAATGATGAATTGAATGTGATTGAATTGGAATTGATTCCAATGGACTGATTTGCACTGGAGGATTGGCATTGTAATGGGTGGTGTTGTACTGAGTTGCTGCAGTGGATTATATTGGATTAGATTGCATTGGATTTGATTGCCTTGGACAGGGTTGCAGTGGAATGGATTAGATTGGACTGGATTACAGTGTACAGGTTATGTTGGATTGGATTGGATTGGATTGGATTAGGTTCCACTGCATCATGAGGTTACATTGCATTGGATTGCATTGGACTACACTGGATTTTGCTTGTAATGCCCTGGATGATTTTGAAAATAAGTAATACTCTACCCTCCACAAAGCATTTTAAAGATTTAACCCAAAAGCCAGTCATCAATCTCTTTGTTTTGGTCTCACATGACAAGGGTAGGTTACCAATGGTAAGTAAGCCAAGGGGACCCTAAAGGAAGCCCATTTGAAAAAAAAAATCTCAAAGACAAAGAATGGTTAGCTCTTAAGAACAATAAGAAAAAACATTTCTTTGAAGTATTTTTTTTCTACAAAACCTAAAAAACTATAACTCAATAGCATTTGTCTACCTGTCTCTTGAAGTGCTTCCAACTCTATTAACACAAAGAGCTTTTCAGTTATGTTTTCTTGTCATCATGGTGTTTGAGTCAGTAATATTCAGCAAATGTTTCAACATGGAGATGAACTTATTCATTCTTCCAATTTTCCATTTCAAAAAAGAAATGCCAACGGTCAGTATATGCTGGGATTTTGTTATGATTCCCTGAAGACTAAAATCACTTTAGTCATTGACCTCAGAATGTATGTGCAGCAGGAAAAATTTTCCCAGAAAAATGTGCAATACCTTTTTCCTGGGAGGATGATGAGAGTGCATGAGAGTGCAATAAAAAGTTAGCAGAGATTACTTTCCACAAGTTGAAATTTATAATTGTAAAAAAGGGGATCCTTATATATTTTATGACATTTTACCATGTAGACTTCTCTAAGTCTTTTCCCCTACAATGAACACAATTTTTTTTCTTCCTATGTGAATACTAATATAAAGCATAGTGTGCTCCCTTGAAAACCACAGGGAAGTCCTATTGAATCCCGTGTTACTGAATGTTTTCTTTTATTAAAAACCTTTATTTTCAAAACACATGCACGGACAACCTTTCAGCACTGACCCCTACAAAACCCCATGCTTCAAATCTCCCTCTCCTTCCCCCTAGATGACAAGAAATCCAATATATGTTAAACATGGTAAAATATGTGTTAAATCCAATATATGCATACATATTTATATAGTTATCTTGCTGCACAAGAAAAATCAGATCAAAAAGGAAAAAAATGAGAAAGAAAACAAATGCAAGCAAACAACAATAAAAAGGTGAAAATACTGTGTTGTGAAAAACACTCAGTTCCCACAGGTCTCTCTCTGGGTGTAAATGGCTCTCTCTTACAAGGGCATCGGAACTGGCCTCAATTATCTCATTGTTGTAAAGAGTCACGTTCTTCAGAATTGATCATTGTATAGTCTTGCTGTTGCCTTGTATAATGATCTCCTGGTTCTGCTCATTTCACTCAGCATCAGTTCATGTAAGTCTCTCCAGGCCTCTCTGAAATCATTCTGCCGATCATTTATTATAGAACAATAATATTCCATAACATTCATATACCATAATTTATTCAGCCATTCTCCAATTGATGGACATCCATTAAGTTTACAGTTTTTTTTTGCCACTACAAAGAGGGCCGCCACAAACATTGTTACACATGTGGGTCCCTTTCCCTTCTTTAAGATCCCTTTGGGATACAGGCTCAGTAGTGACACTGCTAGATCAAAGAGTAAGCACAGTTTGGTAGCCCTTTGAGCATAGTTCCAAATTGCTCTCCAGAAGGGCTGGATCCATTCACAGTTCCACCAACAATGTATCAGTGTCCCAGTTTTCCTGCTTCTCCTCCAACATTCGTCATTATCTTTTCCTGTCATCTTAGCCAGTGATCACTGAATGTTAAATAACATTGAATAAGCAGGGCAAGGGATGCTCAACTATGATCAGGACAGGCTGCCACATCCAAGCATCTCACAACTTTGCAAGGGAGATAAATAGCTCAAAATAAAGATAAATATAGATAAAATAACATAAAGATAAAAAAGATAAAAATATGGAGCTATTTATCTCTGTTATCTTCTGCTAGGTTAGGATCAAAATGTCTCTGGAGTCCCACGTTCAGCTGTGGGCAGCACAGGTTAAGAAGGACATGACAAACATAAAGAAAGCAGAGAACAAGATGGGTGAGAGATATAGAGATCACAGCAAAGATACAGAGGCTTAGAGAAAAAAAAAAACATGGAGGCCGCACTAGTTGTCTTCAAGTATCTAAAAGGCGTCCAGTGGAAGAGATCATAGACTTCTGCTGGTTTCCAAAGGGCAGAGGTAAGAACAGTGGGCGAAGTTATAGAGATGAATAATGTAGGTGTTGTAAAGGAGGAAATCTTTATATCACAACTGTCTCAAAATAGGGTTGATTAGTTTGATAGGTCCCAGTTTCCCCATTAGAGGTAATTTTTTGAATAATACATGTTGGCCTTCCCATGTAGTTTTGTGTGTGTGTGTGTGTGTGTGTGTGTGTGTGTGTGTGTGTGTTGTTTCATTGTCTTTTACAACTTTCCAACCCACGATGACTTAGAAGGACTTCAGGAAAGTCACTTGGGTAAAAGGGACGTGGAGATGTGGGCAGGTGGTGAACAGGCAGGGAGGCTCTTAGCCCCAGCACAGGTCAGCAGCAAGGCCCCATGTCCTGGCTCAACAAGTCAGTGCTGTAACAGGCCAACTGCGAGGCCTCCAGCCCCAGCACAGCCAGCAAGCTGCCAGCCCCAGGGCACAATACCTGTGACTAGATTGGGCCACCCTCGGGCAGTGGGCGAACCTTCAGCTCAGAAAGCCAGGGACCAGGCCCTTTCTTGAGACAATGGCCTCAGCATTCCAGAATCAGAACTCATATTTTTAAAATGAGCAAAAAATCAGAAAAGATCCCGGACCATAGAACTCTATTATGGCAACAGGGAAGATCCAAACAAACTCAGAAGACAACAGTGTCAAAGTGCCCATGTGTGAAGCTACAAAGGGGAATAGAAATTTATCTCAAAATCAAAATTCCTCTTGGATGAGCTCAAGAGCAGGTTAAAAATCAAGTAAGAGAGCAGAAGAAAAATTGGGGGCATATGAGTTATACAAGAGAATTACCAAAAAAAAAAGTCGATGGCTTGGAAAAAGAAGCACAAAAATTGACTGAAAAAACAATTCCTTTAAAAATAGAATTGGTTTGAATGGGAGCAGGAAGAAATCCACTGAAGGAAATAATTCTTTTAAAATAAAATTGGCCAAATGGAAAGGAAGGAACAAAAACTAACTGAAGAAAAGAATTCCTTAAAAATTAGAAATGGGCAAGTAGAAGCTAATGACATGAAGAATAAAATAAAATTAAAAGGAAAAAAAAGAAGAAAATGTAAAATACCTCAGTGGAAAAAAAACTAATCTGGAAAACAGATCTGGGAGAGATAATTTAAATTATTGGACTACATGAAAGTCATGATCAAAGAAAGAGGAGCCTGGAAAGCATCTTTCAAGAAATTCTCATGGAAAACTGCTGATATTCTTGAACAATAATCACTGGAAGAATCCCCCCAATCACATATTGAAAAGATGCCAAAATGAAAATTCCAAGGAATATTATAGTCAAATTCCAAAAATACCAGAACAAGGAGAAAATATGGCAAGTAGCCAGGGGAAAAAAATTTCAGTATCAAAGAACCATAGTAAGGATTACACAGAATTTAGCAGCCTCTACATTAAAGGATTCGAAAGCTTAAAATATGATATTTTGGAAAGCAAAGGAGCTTGGACTCTAACCAAGATCTAGTATCCAGAAAATTTGAGCATAACCTTCCAGGGTAAAAGAAGGATATTCAATGAAATAGGAGACTTTCAAACTTTGCTGATGGAAAAAACAGTTGAACAGAAAATGTGATCTTCAAATATAAGACAAGAGAAGCTTAAAAGGTAAATAGAAAGGGAAAAGCATGATATTCAGTAAGTTTAAACTGGTTATAACACTACAGGAGAAGATGATCATTGTAACGCTTAAGAAGAACTATCTCATTTAGAGTTAGAAGGAGGAAACACAGACAAAGAGAGTGAGTATAAGTTCATTTTTAAGTGATGATTAAAAAAAAATTGACCAAGATTGAAAAAAAGGATTGTACTGTGAGAAGACAAATAGGAGAGACAGGATGGAATAAATTATATCTCAAAAAAGGTATGAAAGACTTATTACAAGACAGGGAAAGAAGAAAGAGAGTGAGCATTGTTTGAGTCTTACTCTCATTAAATTTGGCTCAAAGAGAGAAGAACATTCACATTAAGTTGAGTAAAGAAATTTATTTTACCCTATAGGGAATTAGGAGGGGAAGTTGCAGGATATAAAATAAACCCACAAAAATCATCAACATTTCAAAGACCAGAAGTAAGAGATAGAGAAATTCCATTTAACATAACTATGGCAATATTAAATATTTGGAATTCTACCTGCTAAGACAAAACTAACAACTAAAACTATTGAACACCATTAGAAAATTCTTTTAAAACAAATAAAGTCAAATCTAAGCAACTGGAAAAATATCAATTGCTCATGAATAGACTGAGACAATATAATAAAAGTGACAGTCCTACCTAAATTATTTATTCGGTGTCATACCAAACTATTAAAAAATTGTTTTATAGAGCTAGAAAAAATAAGAGCAAATTTCATCTAGAAGAGCAAAAGGTCAAGAATATAAAGGAAATTAATGAAAAAATGCAAAGGAAGGTAACTTAGCTGTACCAGATCTAAAACTATATTATAAATCAGCAATCATGAAATTTTTTAGAACTAGATAAGAAATAAAGATTCCACTGGATCAGTGGAATAGATTAGGCACACAAGACACAGTAGTCAAGGACTATAGTAATGACTCCAGTTTCTGGGAGAAGAACTTACTAAATTAAGAGAGCAAGAAATAGTTTATTTGATAGATTTATGAAGAAGGGAAGAATTCATGAGTTACAAGACAAACAATATTAAGAAACACAAAATGGTTGTTTTATATATATTTTATATATATATATATATATATACACACACACACATACACATACACACATATATATGCGTATGTCTCTCTGTGTGTGTGTGCTTGTGTGTGTGTATATATATTATATATATATGTATATATATGTTTCTCTATTTGATAAATAATCAAAGAATATGAACAGGCAGTTTTCAGATGAAGAAATTAAAGTTATGTGTAGTCATAAAAAATGTTCTAAATCACTATTGATTAGAGAAATTTTTTAAAAAATACAACTTAGTTACCACCTCATACCTATCAATTTGGCAAATATGATAGAAAAGGAAATCATAAATGTGGTAGAGGATATGGGAAACTTGGAACACTGATATACTCTTGTTGGAATTGTGGATTGATCCAACGATCATGAAGAACAATTTAGAACTATGGTTAAAGGGCAATTAAACTATGTATATCCTTTCATCCAGCAATAGAACTAGTAGATCTGGTATCCCAGGATATTTTGAAAAAAGGAAAAGGACTTACATGTACCAAAAATATTAATAGCAATTCTCTATGTAGTGACTAAGAATTGAAAACTGAGAAATGTTTGAACAAGTTGTGAATGTCAATGTAATAGATGATTATTATGCTTTAAGAAATGAGAGGCAGGCAGATTTCAGAAAAATCCTGAAAAGACTTAAATAAACTCATACTGAGGAAAATAAGCAGAAGCAAGAGAACAGTGTTTTGATCAACTATAATTGTCTTAGCTCTTCTCAATAGTGCAATGATCTAAAACAATTCTAAGGGACTCATGATGAAAAATGCTACTCACATCTAAATAAAGATCTATGGCATCTGAACGTAAATCGATTTATTTTCACTTGGGGGAAGCATGTTTGTGGCTTTCCCCTTTTGTTCTATTTTGTTTCTTTTTGTACAACATGACTAATGTGGAAATACTTATACATGATCGCATATGTATAACCTACAAGAGATCACTTGCCATCTCGGGGAGGGGGAATGGGATGGAGAGAGTGGGAAAAAATTGGAACTCAGATTTTATAAAAATGAATATTGAAAACTATTTTTATATATAATTGAAAAAATAAAATGCTATATCCAAAAAAAAAAAGAAGAAAGTATGTAAAGAGCTATCAAAGAGGAAAAAAGTAAGGCTTGCCTAGTTTGAACCAAGAACACAGAATCGGGTGTCGGATGAAGGTGAGAGGGAAAAGTAGGGGAAGAAGGAAGTTGCAGGAACAATTTGATTTGATCCAGGGGAAAATTTCTTAATAAAATCTGTGTTTTGTGGGCAGCTAGGTGGTGCAGTGGATAGAGCGCCAGCCCTGAAGTTAGAAGGACCTGAGTTCAAATCTGGTCTCAGACATCCCGCCTGTGTGACTCTGGGCAAGTGACTTAACCACAATTGTCTCAGAAAAAAAAGGCAGAAGAAGGATAGTTTGGATACTATTCTACAGCTGCTGAAACATTAGTTCCATGTTGTTATAGAAGTCTTTGAATCTCATGAAGCCCTCACGAGAGTCACATGGGCCAGTGAAGATTTAAGACCTTGCTTTTTGTTAAGGTTCACTGGAACTTAAGCAAAGACTTTGTGTACGGAGACACAGGGAACCCAAAATTCAATGCTGGGGGAAGAGGGGAGAGACAAGAGAGGGATGTGACAAAGGCAGGGTCTAGTCATTCCCACCGAGGCTGTCACTGACACTGCCAAACCAGTAGGGAAGCTGGGATGCTCAGAGGCTATCCACTCTAAGCAGCGCCATGACAGGTGAGCAGGTCTTGGTTCTTGGTTGGTTGGTTAGTGTAGTCCAGAGTGTTCTAAAGGGATGAGGGTGTGATCTCAGGTGTTTCCACCTGATTGTCTATCTCCGCCATCACAGGCAGAGGCAGGCTGGGGAGAAGCGCGGGGCTTAGATGCAGCTAGTGTGAACATTTCCTGATATAGAGGAGAAGAAAAGCAAGGGAGGAAAAAAAAAAAAGGAAGAGTGATGAAAGGAAAGTTCAAATCCCAGCTCAGCTAAGTCAGGTAATCATGAAGCATTAAGACCCAAGACACCAAGAAAAACAAAAGCCTGACCTCCCCTGGAGGGAGGAGAGAATAGGTACATAACAAAGTCTATACACAGGACATGGTAAGAATTGCTCATTTCTATGTAGCACTTGCAGGGTCACAAAACTCTCTGAATACCAGATGAGAAGCCTCTTTCTGCCATGTACTAGCTGGGGAACTTTGGACGAATCTGGATCTCAGCTTCTCCATCTATAAAATGGGGAGTTTTTACTAGATGACATCTGGATCTCCTCCAGCTCCTAGTCTAAGATTCTGTGGACTCCACAGGTTATGGAGTTGTTACAAGAAGGAAAAGATGCTGAAAAACTTAATGCAGAGATTCATCTAGGTGCTGCCTAAGTCAGATTAAGTGATGATGACTCATTATCTCCTCCCTTCCACTTCCTGTGTTTTCTTAAAAATCATACACCATTGGAGCTGGGACCACAAAGATCTCATCACCCAAAGGTGACTATTACAACAAATCTTTCTTTAGTATTTCCACCTTCTTATCTGGCTTTCCACATAAATAGTATCAGTGATGGGGGATCACTATTCTTTATTTTTGAATAACATTTAATTTTTCCAAATAAATATACAGTTTTCAGCATTCATTTTGATAAGACTTTATGTTGCAATTTTTTCTCCCTCCCTCTCTTACCTTCCCTTTCCCCAAGACATCAAGCACTCTGCGATTCTTTTAAATATATTTCCATATTTGTCATGTTGTAAAAGAAAACTCAAACCCAAAGGGAAAAAAAAAACCGTGAGAAAAAAAAAAAAAACAAGCAAACAAACAAACAAACAACGACAAAAGGTAAAAATGCTATACTTCTATCCATATTCAGTTCTCTCTCTGGATGTAGATGGCTCTTTCCAGCACAAGTCTATTAGAATTGCCTTAAATCATCTTATTGTTGAAAAGAACCAAGTCCCATCTTAGTTGATTATCATGCAATCTTGTTGTACAATATTCTCTTGGTTCTATTCACTTCAATCAGCATCAGTTCATGTCTTTCCAGGTTTTTCTCAAATCATCCTGCTGATCAATTTTTACAGAACAATAATGTTCCATTACATTCATGTACCATCACTTATTCAGTTATTCCTCAACTCAAAATCATGCACTCAATTTCTAAGAATTCAGTATCATTTTATTTGGGTTTCACCAGTATTATTCAGAAAACTACTTTCCTGACAATAACAATAGCAATAACTAACATATGTGGTGCTTTCTATGTAACAACCACCTTGCTAAGCACTTGGCACTTTCATAGTGTTTTAAGGCTTTGAAAGGATTTTATAATTATCTCATTTCATCTTCTCAACTCTGGGAGATAAGAGATGTTATTATCCTTTAATATATAATTGAAAAAAAACTGAGGCAACCAGAGGTCAGGTGTCTTATACAGGGTCTCGCAGCTAGTAAGGGTCTGAGCCTGCATTTGAATCCTGCTCTTCTTGACTCCAGGCCCATCATTCTCTCCCTGGGCCCTGTAGCTTCATTCCAGAAACAGGAAAAGCACTTATACTATGTATCAGACACTATGCAGCCAGGGACACAAAACCAGCCTTCTTCTCCAGGAGCTCACAGGGTAATGGGGGAGACACCATCAGGCAAGCACGTACCCCAAGACTGATACAGGCCAACTCAGGTGGCAAGCGGCTCATGATGACCTGAATGAAGGCCAGAGGAAGGAGATTCCTCAAGGGGAAGTAGAGGCACTGGACTACAATCCCCTGGGTATTTATTCTTCATGCTCAAAATCATAGATAACTTCTGGAAGCTTGTTAAAATAGATCACCTATATGTTCCTCAGAGCTTTTCATATTTTCTGCTTCTAATAAGTCCTCATTATCCACATACTACATGACTAAAGAAGGAAGGCTTTGCCACAGACCTGAGGAACAGGGTCTCTAGGTTAGTATGAAGCTGGAGGGTTCTGATATATGGTTTAAAATAATGAAGGTGGGCTCTCAGTCAGGAAGTGGAGTCACCCCCTGCGGTGAGGCCATTAACTGGCCCAGAAAGAAACATGGCTATAATTAGAGGAGTATCAGCCATTAGTGACCCCCAGGGGCCAGGCAGCCCAGGCCCAGTAGACCAGGCAGACTGGCTGGCGAGGCCCTGAACGCTTCCTCCTTGATCATTCGGGTTTGAAGCAGCATAATGAGAGGGATCAGCTCAAAATGCCCATGGAAAAAGATCATCCAACCCCCAAAAATCAAGTAATAAGAAGTGTGGGAATTAAGTCCATTTAAAGAGAAAAAAGATAGAAAAATAGGTTTGTGATCCTCATTAAGGCAGAAATTAAAGATGGAAACAGAAGGGGATCGAGGAAAGACTGGCTATCCAACCATAAGGAGTCAATGCTACTCCATAGAATTTCAGTTACAGCCATGTCCTCTGAGGATGTTTTCAGAATGGAGGCAAGAGAACTCAGAGGATCGCCCAACAAGCACGTGTGACATAGGGAAGAGAATGGAAAACAAGCGGTCATTGGATCCAGCAAACCAATCCATCAATCAAGGGGCGTTTCTCGAAGACCTACTAGGTACTGAGTGGTAGAGACACAAAGAAAGAAATAAAACTGTCTCAGAGGAGCTTACACTCTAATGAGAGTGTCTACAAATATACATGTATAGAGGATAATAGACGGTAAACATATGTACATAGTCATATTGTATATTTGTATGTGTGTGTGTACAAAATAAACAGAAAGGAATTTAATAGTAGAAAGTAGAATGTCCTCTCTCTTATTGACCATATATCTCTATGTCTATATCAGTACAGCGCCCATACCTATATCTACAACTATGTATTTCAGGATATTTTCCAGTTCCCAGTACGTTTCCAGAGCACTAGAACTGAAGCATAGAGTTAATGCTTAATAAATACCTATTATCCCTTCATCCATCCCTCTCACTAGCTAACTATCCCTGTAGGTATCTAATTTATTTAATCCTTTAGCACTTATTGCACACATAGTATGCTAGGTACTATGCTAGATGACGAGGTTATGAAAACAAAACTGTCTTCCAGGTTGAAGCAAATAATTCTGTCAGATACACACAGACACACATACAATAGACTTGCACTCAGTAGAAAGACCCCTGGGTAATATGGAGGAGCTTGCAGATCCCTTTCTGATCTCTTCCTTCATGACATCCAGTAGGCCAAAAATGGTGAAGGTATTGGTTCAAACTTGGGTCCTCCTGACACCCAGTCCCTCACCCATCCATTCAGATGTGCCCTTGTTCCTCTCCATTGTGCTCAAAAAAGTCTCAGTAACGGCCGGATTGAAAAGGAGCAGAAGGATTCAGAAATCCTTGCAGTGTGCAAGATGCATAGGATCATTTCCACCAGATTCTCATCCTGCCTGCTAGCATAAGTCCCTGCTACCTATTAACTTTATGGAACTACCTTCCTATCTTCCCGACAGCAAAGATTTCTGAACTTGATTCCAACCACATCGGAGCCGAGGGCCTCAAAAGCCTGTTTGTGCCTGAATCTAGAATTCATTAAAACTTTCCAGGTCATTTTACATCCATCTTTATAATAAATCATGAGCCAAATGGTCCCTTGGTTTGTCTGCATATGCAAAGTAGATGACAAAACTGGTCAGCCATGCAGTGGTTGGGGGTAATGCGGTCCCACAAACTGCATGATTCAAGCCAAATAAACACTGTTTCCTCAACCATGGAGATTTGTTTTCATTTTTGGAGAAAATAATCCCTGTGCTCACATTAACCTCTTGCTTTACCCTGTCCCTAAAAACCAGCCCCATCTCCTACTTTCATGCAATTGAGCTGTTTGCATTTAAGTGCAGTCTCATGTTTCTGTTGATTCAATTAAGGAAATCTATTTTCCAAAAAAAAAAAGAAAAAAGCACCTTAAGATATTTAGACTAAAGCATCCTGTATATCACCAGTCTGATTGTCAATTATAGGAAATTCTTGTATCAGGAAACAGAGATCAACAGTAAACCCACAAAAAATGCAGCCCCTGAGCTTCTCCTTTGATGGGTGTGGTTTCCTTCAAGGCAAAGTTGAAATAAACTTGTCAACCAAAGATATAAAGTCTCCTAATCACCTCTGCTTGCTAATACAGTTCATCCATCAACAATTATTTCCCAGTCCCCACCCATCATAAAGCCAAAATGTGGATTTACTGCTAATTAGAGTGACCAGATTTCCCCAAGGCACAAACAAAATTTCTAGAAATGATAGAACTTTACAAACTTGGGAAGGATGAGCTAATAAACACTCATAGAAAATAGCAAGATGGATTATGGGTGTGTTTAATCCGGAGCGTCGCTTCTGAATTATGCAGACTGAAAATGCAGACGACACTTTCTTAGACGTATTCAGATATAGAGTCTGATGTATTTTGAGAAGATTATATTGAACTCTGGCACCCTGGCTGTCAAGTAGTTCTGAGAAGATTTATGCTACTAAAAAAAAAAAAAAAAGCACTACAAAGTGGTAGGTCATTTCTGGACAAAGTGCTATCCCCTCTCGGGGTCTATGTTGGTCACATCAAGAACGTAAGCTGCTCGTGGCACATATACATAAACTAAACATCCACATCCGGGTGCAAAACTTGAGCAAGATTATCGATTGTTGTGGGGAAAAGAGAAACCTTTAAGTTGAATCCTAAAGACAAGGATTTCGATAGAGATGACAGGAACACGGCTGAGACTCGACAGCCATACTAGTGTGTATCTAAGAATAAAAGGTTAAATTGTTGTGGCTACAACGCTCTTGGCATTGTATTTATTTCAGTCCCCAAAATGTCCCAGGTTTCACATTTCTGTTTTTAGATATCCTCAATTGTAGTGCTCGCAGTTTGAGCCAATGGTTCAGTGGAGGTTCAGGTGGGGGAGGGAACAAGCTCCATGAATGACTTGAATTGGGGCAGTGGAAGGGCGAAGACTGGTACATGTGGCCAAAGCCCAGTCACACACAGCAAGGTTTGCCTGACAGAATCCCCAAAGCGGAGGATCTCAAGATCTCAGGGCTAGAAAGGACCCCGATGGGCATCGAACCCATATCTTCCTGAAAATGTCCCCTATGAAACATACCCATAAAGTAGTCATCTCTGTTTGAAGAACCCAAGTGAAGGAGAGCCCGAGTGGTGTGTGTGTGTGTGTGTGTGTGTGTGTGTGTGTGTGTGTGTGTGTGTGTAGAGAGAGAGACAGAGACAGAAAGAGAGACAGAGAGAAAAAGAAACAGAGACAAAAAGAGACAGAGAGAGAGAGAGAGAGAGAGAGAGAGGAAGGGAGGGAGGGAGGGAGGGAAGGAAGGAAGGAAGGAAGGAAGGAAGGAAGGAAGGAAGGAAGGAAGGAAGGAAGACAGAGATAGAAAGAAAGAAAGAAACACAGAAAGGGAGAGAGAGAGGAGGGAAGAAGGAAAGGAGAGAGGGTAGGAATGTAGAGAAAGAGGATACAAATAGAGGGGAAAAGAGACAGAAAGACAGAGATGAAGAGAATATGTATGTGTGTTTGTGTGAGAGACAGACAGACAAGAGGCAGAGAGAGAGTAGGTCCAGTGAATCAAGTGTGGTCTGAATTAGAAAAAGCTGAGCTCAAGCTCTGCCTTAGATACTTTCTGGCTGTGACCCTAGAAACATCACTAAACCTCTGTCTGCCTCAGTTTCCTCATCTATAAAATGGGGATAATAATAGTATCTATTTCCCAGACTTCTTATGAGGATCTAATGAGATAGTACTTGTAATATATCGGCATATAGTACCAGAGTAAATAGAGTTAGCGTTGCTTCAGGTTATACAGTGCGCAATGGCCAAAGGTGGACCTTGATACCAGCCCATGTGCTCTCCAAGTCCCACATCATGGAGAGGCAGAGTCCCATGTGAGCCCCACGGTGACATCTCCCTGCCACCGAATGGCAGGCATCCTAACAGAAGTTATGTCTGAGTCCATCAGTAAAATTGGAAAATTTCCCTAACAGCTTGGGGACAGAGTGTGGGGAAGAAGCTTCAGGTGTGAAAAGATTTTCAAATCTCCTAACTCATCCACCAACAGAACTTATTTCAGTGCTGAGAAAACCTCCGTATCCCATCCAGGAGCTCCCCAGGAGAAAACACCCAGTGCGTCTCCTTCAAGAGCCCGCGAGGCGAGCGTGGCTCCACGTAGAATGTTTTCTTGGCCAGGAAAAAGAAAGGATATGGTTTCATTTAGTTTAGCAAATTAGAAACTCGAGGCCTTCCAGATGAACAATCTTGTGTTTATCACATTACTTTGACAATTTACTCGGGCCTGAAGCTCGACCACGTACCTGCACTGGCCATAAGGCACGTGACAAGGCCGACTGGTCAGCCGCATTCACTTTTGTTACTGGGGTCAATTACCACGTGGTTGATTCATTTATGGAAAGGAGAATGGATCAGGGAGAAAATGGCAGCATCAGTGGCTAAGTCTGCCAAAGGATGTGGAAAATGTGAGTAATGAGGAGACCAAGTCGCAAACTGGGGTTCAGGCTCCTTTCAGCCATTGCTACATCTCACAAGCTTGAATAATTCACAGGACATCGCTAAGTCTCCCTTTCCTTATTTTTACACTGGGAGTCCCAACACCTGCTCTCCTACCCAACAGAGAGCTGGGACGCTCTGCTCCATATCACAGTCATCCTTTTACTAATAGCTGGCTGTATGCAAGGTACCATTCTAAGTTCTATAGAAACAAACATTGATAAAAATCACCCTGCCCGACCTCAAGGAAATAACCCACAAGGAGATGAATGTCTATGTAACAGTTCAGTGGATAGAGTGCTGGGTCTGGATTCCTCTCCAAGAGTTCAAATCTGGCCTCCGATACTTTCTAGTTGTAACCTAGGCAACTCCCTTCACCCTGTTTGCCTCAGTTTCCTCACGTGTAAAATGAGCTGGAGATGGAAATAGCCAACTTCTGGGGCCAAATAAATCTCAAACGACATCATGACGAGTTGAACATGACTGAAAATGACTTAACCTACATACGATGCTCATATATATAAGTATGATCCACAGCAGAATATATCCACAGCAAAACAGTTTCAGAGAAATTAGAGAGGGGGATGTTCAAGTGACCAGAGGAAAGGATCTCAGAAAACATCTAGTCAAAGTCTCTCATTCTACCAAGGAGGAAGTTTCCAGAGTCAGAAAAGAGAAGGGCTGGGATTTAACCAACAGATCTTCCAATGCTCTCCACTTGCCACCTACCGTATGAAATTAAATAAACATAAACTTCACTTGATAAAATTTCCCTATCTCACTGAATCACTTTTCAGACTACTGACAGCCTTTGCATTTGGGACTGAGTTTATTACTGCAGTATTTGGAGCTGCTCTGGATATGGATATTTTATTAGAAGCCTGATCCACTGACTCCTGGTGACATTCCTAGGGAGTTTCTTCACCACACAGGTCAGGGTCTTTATTATCATCGTCATCATAACGAATACCGGTGTCAGGATCTGCAGTTTGCAAAGTGCTCTAGGGGGCACAGTCCATAGAATGCTGGATGTGAAGTCAGAAAAAACCTTGGTTCAAATCTGGCCCCTTCTCCTTATTAGCTGTGTGATCTACCATGTTTGCCTACTGTGCTCATCTGTAAAAATGAGCTGGAGAAGGAAATGACGAAGCCCTCCAGGATCTCTGCCAGTTCAATTATTTCTCAGTCACATCCAGTGCTTTGAGAACTGAGAACTGTACCTTGCCCGTGCTCGCAGACTTACTAAGTATCTAAGGCAGTCATCCTGACTACATCCAGCACTCTTCCCCGCTCTACAGTTGACATGGATTACCTCACAGATCCATCCCAAGATCATGCTTTTGATCTAAAAGGGATCTTGGAAGCCATCTTGCCCAATACCCCCCCCCTTTTTTTTTTTTTTACAGATGAGGAAACTGTCATCCACGAGGGAAACGGGACTTTCCAACCTCACACAGAATCGCAGAAGGGACTGGAACCCAGAGCCTCTCATTCCATTCTTGACCCAGAACCTTTTGCATTAATTAAAACCACACCATGGTAAAAGTCAAACAACATTCCCAACCCAAATACATTGTTAGACTTTTCATAGATACCGACTCTCTGACAAAATTAATATTCATCCAGAAAAATATATGAAAATATCGGCTTTCCTGCAGGAACAAGCAAAAGCGTTTCAATCCATTTTGCAGCAACAAGAACCATCTGTTGACCATTGTTTGGTATCGTTCAGACAAAACAACCGATCCTTTCCATTTTTTACTTCTCAGTCACTCACAGAGTCAGTTCCCATGGGGGTTTAGAGCTGAAAAGGCCAAAAGGGGCCAGAGTCCCAACCCTCATTTCTAAGTGAAATAAACTGAGACTTAGGAAAGTGAGACCATCTGGTCCAGGTTTAAAGGGAGCCAGAGAGTAGAACAATGTCGGAGCATGAATCTTCTGACTTCCAGGCAGTGCTCCTTCCTCTACCCAACACTATGAAATCAACTGGCATTGGAGCAACCGAGTACCAGAGGACCAGTATCATCTCCATGGGGACATTGCCTGGCCACTCACTCCCTCTGAACCCGTACTTGTTAGAACCGTCAAGACTTCGCTCTGGAGCCACCTCCTCTGGGAAGTCTTCCCTGATCCACCTCCTGCACAGGGCATTTGTTCTCCTTCTTCAGTCAGGATGTATTTACTTACCTGTGAGAACATGTTCAGCCTCTCTTTAAATGGAACCTTGCAGCCAATCAAGGGACATTTTTCGTTCTTTGTATGCTCAGCTCTCAGCACTGGGAGCTGACTGCCCGATAAAACCATCTCAGCGACTCACCAAGTCAGGTTGAGAGTAACTGACAGACCTCACATCAGGGGCACGAGGACAATTTGTTCCAGCGGATGTGAAAGCAGGTGCTGGGGAGTGCTTAGAACTCGGTCAAACATGGAAGATACCTAGGTACCCCATCCTGAATTTTGTCCTGTCACTGGATTTCATGATTGGAAGAGAGAAAGAGCATGGTGACTTTACATAACTCTGTCCCATTTAAATCCAACTCACTCATGAGTCAAAGTATCACCATGATGTCATTGGTCCTCTTGAAAACAAAGGATGGACAAGCTGGCACCGTGTCTTGAGTAAACACCAATGGACGGTTATTTAATTGGGTTAATAGTCTTGCTTTTTATACATGGGGGAACTGAAGTCCTGCTGGGTTAACTGACTTGACCAAGGTCACACAGCCAGTAGCTGAGACTAGAGCACACTGTTCCAACTTCTCAGTCCAATGAATGTTTAAATTAATAGGATCGTACTAGTGATATTTTCCATATGTATAACAACATTGATAGTGACAATAATAATAAAAACATAAGCGATATGAGCTCTTTATAAATATTACATAATTTGAGCCTCACAACATTTCTGGAAGAGAGGGTTCATTATTTTTTCTATTTTACAGTTGAAGAAACTAAGGCAGATAGAGATGAAGTGATTTGTCCAGGGTCACACCCAGCCTTGGGTAAGTGTCTGAGACCAACCTTGCACTGAAATCGTATTGACTATAGGTCCAGTGCCTGGCATATACCAGGCATTAATGCTTGTTCACTAACTGTCCATGGTGCCTCTGAGCTGCCTCTGATAATGACCTGCAAAGACTCATTAGAATTGTTTCAACAAAATGGTTTGGGACAAAGTTATCGCTTCTCTTATCTCAGTAAGTCTAACTTGTCCTTTCTCGGTTCCAGGCTGGGTATGTTTGGTGGTAGTGGTGTTGACGCTGGTGTTGGTCATGATGGTTGGTTCATTTTTGACTGGTTTAGTTTTTAGAACTAGATAATCATTATTTATTTATTTGTTGTTATTATTAAATTTAGAACTAATAACTTAATGCTGCAGCCAACAACTACTACACTCTCATAGGGGAAAGAATCTGGCTTTTCAAAGATTGCCTATTTTCTTGCTTCAATTACTTCTATTATAAACTTAAGCCTATATATGCATCTGTTTTTTTTTCCATGCAATCCTACTATATTTCATCAGATTTTATCCAAAGTCTTGCAACAATTGATATGTATTCATTTGATTAGCTGATTTACTTTGTAAATTTCTATTTTTCTATTTTTCCTTTTTTTCTTCCCTCCTTCCCACCTTAAAGATGGCCACATTAAATACAAACAGGTGTGTGTATATATACATGGAAATGTGTGTGTGCATATAGACAAACATGTGTGTGTATATATAATTATCCTATACATAGTTTAATTTGTCAGTTCTTTCTGTACATGCAAGTGTCTTTTTCATGTGTCCTTTACAATTAATAAGTGTTTATAATATTCAAAATAACTTACTTGTTCAAAGTCATTCCTGAAACAATTTTGTTGTTACTGTCTACATTGTTCTCTTCATTCTGTTCCTTTTGCTTTTCATTATTTCATACAAGTATCTCCATATTTTTTCTAAAATCATTAAGCTCATCATTTCATATATAAAAGTAGGTCCTATACCTTCAAAAACCTAGTTCCTTCTCTGACTGACCCATTTCATTCATTTGTTGTGAGGATCCTACTTTTCCAGTCTTCTAAGATATTACATCCGCCATATACTCTGAGATCCAGGGACACTGGACAGCCTTCTTGCTGTCCCTTGAATAAGACAATCCATCTACCTGGTCCAAGGATCCTTGTCACTGGATGTCCCTCAAGCTTGGCTCTCTCTCTTTTTCATCTCTGCCTCCTGGCTTCTTCTTCCATCTTCTCTAAGAAGACTTGCCACATCCCCTTCCTGCTAGTATCTTCTCTCTGTGGATTATCTCCAGTTTATCCTGTTGATAGACTGTCATTTGTCACATTAGACCATAAGCTTCTTGAGGACTGGAACTTTGTTTACCAGCATCAAACCTAGTGCTTAATAAATGCTTGTTGACTAACTGGTGATATATTTAAAGTGCTTTACAAAATTTAAAACATTGTTTAAATGTCAGTCACAATTATTAAAAAGATGAATCTTATGCATTTTATAGAATGGATTGAAAAAAAAGAAAGTAGAGGAAAGAAGAATGGTCGGAAGGCTAGCGCAACAAATACGATATCAGTAGCATTCAGGATAGAAAGGTAGAAATGCTGTGAAACAGTTTATTAAGGAAGATTTATTTTGAAATTTTTTTCTAAGTTGTGTTATTGATTCAGTATAATTCTAAATTGTTAGCAGAGACCTGAAAATGCAAATAAGTGATTAAGTGTGAGGATTTCTTTTAGTGGGGATTAAACCTGACACACTGCAAACCTGAGCATTTATCCATTTTGATGTGATATCTTTATAAAATATACCTTTCAGAAAAATAGTGTTGCTTCATTATGTTAACTCTCTAAATTCAGACAATGCAAATCTACCATTCTGGAGTAAGAAAACCAAATCCCCAAACAATGTAAGATGCTAAATGTCAGAAGGAACCTAGTCGGGGCTGGTAATTGAATTTCCTTGTTCTCAAAATTTCTGGCTATGTAATTGAATAGAACAGTTTTGTTTTTTTCCTGTAATAAGAAATTTAAGGTGTCTAGATTTAAAAGATCAAAGAAAGAAAAAAAAAACATGTATGAAAGGTTTATTTGTAGAAACAGGCTTGATTATGGGCCCAGAATCTTGTTCTTTTTCTCTAGTGAAGAAATCCAATGGGAAGGGGTGGGAATACACATTTCACAAAGCAGTTATATTTTCATTATTTATCTGACTATGAAGTCAAGTTCTGAAGTGGAAAGAGTATTTGGAAATTGGAATCCAAAGACTTGGCATTCAGTTTTTTCTCTACCACTTATCTGAGGGATTATGGGAAAGGCACAAAACTTGAAGCAAATTTACTGAAGATTTGAGTTTAATAAGACCTGTAATCTGTATCAGAAAAGTGAGTCCCTAGCTTGGGAATTGCCACACTGATGAAATTATAAATGTAAAATGAGAGGGGGAGGGAAATTAGTTGATCTCTGAAATCTGTTCTCACCCTAAAATCAGATCATTTTTGTGGTTTATATGTAAAGTGTTTCCATGATATTACATCAGAGACAATTTGAAAAGCCCCAAAATTATTTTCACTCTATGATCACAGAAAGCTAGAGAGACTCTAAAGAATGATAATCAGAATTGTGGAGGACCTTGAGTTAATGTCTCATAAGGGATGGCTGACCTAACTGGAGAGAAAACTCAGAGAATATTTTTTAAATAATTTTTCAACTAGTTCAAAGGTTATCAGGTAGAAGAGGGATTAACCTTGGTCTGTTTGGCTCAAAAAAGCAGAACCAGGAGCAATAGTTTAGGTTATAAAAAGGCAAAAGTTTTAGCAGCAGGAAAAATTTCCTATGAAGGAGATCTATCCAAAAGGGAAACGGGTCACCTTGGGACCTGATAACTTCTCCCTCTTTGGAGTTCTTCAAGCAAAAACTACCTGACCACTTGTAAAAGAAATCATTTTTCAAAGATAATTCTACAAGAAATTCTATATGCTATGGTCCAAAACTTCCAAAAACTCTGAGAGCTTATAACAAATTATGTCTAATATTAGGGAAAGATCCAAGAAGATCTAATTAGGGTTTATTAAGCCTCACTCAGTATTTACTTCAAGAAATCTCAAAATACATCTAAGATGTAGCTCATGTTTAATTTCCTACAAGTAGAGATAATGAGATTATCACCTCCCTTACAAGCATTCAACATAATAATATGGACAGAGGACAGTCTTCATTTTATTTCAGAAAAAATATACAAGGTTCCAAAAATCCAAAGGCATGTAATAAAGTACTTCAAAGTAGCCTAAAACTTATCCTTGAAAAATTACCATTGGGACAAAGCTTTGAAATAATCTGAAGAAGGTCTTCTACAATAGGATAAATGGGAAAAATATGCTCCAATTTGAAATAATTTAGTAGAAGTAAATAGTAAATGACCAAGGTACCCTCAGGATAAATCTATTCATAATAAACAAGAATCCAAATCCTCCCAAAAAAAACTTAGTCATTGAAGAACTATGGTACTGCAAAAAGAGCTTTGGGGAATGTTTGTAGAAGCTCTTTTTGTAGTGGCAAAAAACTGAAAATTGAGTGGATACGGATCAGTTGGGGAATGGCTGAATAAATTATGGTACATGAATGTAATGGAATATTATTGTTCTATAAGAAACGATCAGCAGGATGATTTCAGAGAGGTCTGGATAAACTTGAATGAACAAGAGAACTTTAATGCTGAGGGAAGTGAACAGAACCAAAAGAACGTTGTTGGTAACAACAAGATTACGTGATGATCAATTGTGATAGACTTTGGCTCTTTTCAACAATGAGGTAATTGAAGGCAATTCCAATAAAGTTGTGATGGAAAGTGCCATCTGCATCCAGAGAGAGAACTATGGAGACTGAATGTAAATTAAAGCATAATATTTTGATCTTTTTATGTTTGCTTGTTGGTTTTTCTTTTTTTTTTTTCTTGTGTTTTTTTCCCCTTTGGATCGGATTTTTCTTGTACAGCATGACGAATATGGAAATTTATTTAGAAGGATTGCACATGTTTAAAGTTTATCAGATTGCTTGCCTTCTTGGGGAGAGGACAGATGAGCAGGAAGAAAAATCTGGAACACAAAGTTTTACAAAGATGAATGTTGAAAACTATCTTTGGATGTATTTGGAAGAATAAAATACTATTTTAAAAAGAGCTTTTGGGGATGTAATCCTTAGTTTGAGGGGGAAAAATGACCTCGCTGAATCTATTAGTTTTAACTGGTAGTGAATTAATTCCCCTCTACCCTTGCTTCTCTCCCATTCCCCCACCACCAAGTGAAAAAAGCAAACAAACCTAAAACAGAGGTTTAAAAGAAAAACAACCTCAAAACCCTTGTGGTCTTGCAGATAAATGCATTTTCCTTCTGCATTACCCTGTTTACATGTAGCATCATTTGAAACAAATTGATATTTTTGAATCTTGGCCCTCTTCCAGGGACAACATTACCAGCCATGAGCTTTCTTCCAAAAATCTGGAGAATGCAACAGGAGCTTAATCTGGGCTCACCTAATTATATGCCTGTAAAGCTCACTGTGGGCCATTTTTCTCATGTATTTATTTTTAGCTTAAGAGCACGTACCCTACCAACTGTGGTGGGACCACAGTTATCCCCTTGAAAGTCTGTGAGATTGATGCATCTCTTCTTCCTGTAGAAAATAAAGACAGTCTTGTATATAAATTTGGGTCCTGAGACACTCTAATTGGCCAGACTAACACACAAAATAGCATTAATTTAGCCTCATTTTCAGAATATAAAAACTAAGTGATACTTTAGTTTCAATTTCATTAAAAATATACATCGGTTTTACACAACACCAGATTGTGCTTTGTAAAAGGAAATCTTGCTCTGGTTTTGAAATGGCCTGAACAAATCCAATTGGAAAAAGATATAAAAATGAAGAGTCTATGTTGGTGGGGCTGTCAGAAAACAGGCATATTGGATATAGAGTTGATGGAGCTGTACTTAAGACACAACTGTGGTATAAAAATGCATAAATAAAAAATACTTGAACACCATTGGATGTGGTTAGTGTAAATTGAGAAACTCAGAAAGTGATGATGGGTAACTGTCAGACAGGACGTCACTCACAGTTCCTCTTAACAATATCATGGAAAAAAACATTTCTTAGTGCAGGGTGAAAAATTAATATCTCCTAGGCCTAAGCACATAAGGCAGCATGTTGCTTTGATTTTTATCTACTATAGAAGATGTCTTGCCCAAAACTAAATGATATAATCATGTGATTAAGCCCAAATATTCTGTACTTAAATACTTTTCTGAGACCAAAGCAACATCTAGACATGGGACTATCTAAAGGGAAGCAAACTGAGGATTATTTATAATTATTTGAAAGTCAACATGCAGACCAATTCAGCGGCTTCAGTCCTGAGCTAGGGAACCATAAACATATAATTCAATTAATATATTTTGACTACCTACTATGTTCAAAGAGGCACTTGGTTTAGTTTTGAGGGATGCAGAGGATTCTAAAATTGCCGTATTGTTTATAAATTTTGCACATATACTGAATATACTCAAGTAAGACCTGGAGCAGCATTAACCTAGAATTAGAACTTAAGAACAATAGTGAGCCACTAGGACTTAATGAATAGAGGAGTGACAGAGTCAGCTCCTGACTTAAAACATCACTTAGGCAGTTGTGTGGAGTATAGAAAGAAAGAGGGAAAGATTTGATGCAGGAAGACCAATAGGACAAATAAAAAAGGACACAAATTATAAAGATAATTTAGTGAGTAGAGTGAGGTGATGAGATAATAAGATTCATAAGAATTAAGAATTGGAAAAAAATTAAATATAATCAAATTCAAGTCCTTCATTTTATATCTGTGGAAACTGAGGCACAAAAAGGAAGCTGGAATCAAAGGCTCATCTGAATTAAAGAGATCACTCAGAAACCATCTAGTCATTTCAGAAATGAGGACATTGAATCAGTGAGATTGCCCAAAGCACAACATTAAGGGATAATTTGACCCTAACACTTTTGACCTTGAATCTCCTGACCACTGAGATTCCTTAGGGTCCACTTCAAAAGAATATAGCCAAATAGGAATGAAGATCCCAAAACACATTGGATTGAATACTTTTCAAACTGATCCAGATCAATGAGAACAATTTAGGATCAGTCTACCTTTAACAACAACTGGTAGGCCTGGATAACAGTGACTTCCCAAATACATTTTTCTTAGTTTTCTGAATTTAAAATTAGATATTACACCCATAGTTACATGTAATATAACTTCTATTAGATATTACCTTGTGCAATCCCAAAATTTCAATGTCCTTTCTTGAAGATCCCCAGAGAGGTGTAACAACTACCTCCTCTTAAGTGGGATCTTGAACTTCTGAGTTAGTGATTGTCATTTTCTTCCAAAGGGCAGAGATAGCCTCATCTTGTTGTTCCTAGTTCTGCACAAATACACATACAAACACACACAGGCACATACACGGGCGTGCACACAGGGCAATTAGCTGTTACTCCCACATTGCATATTCAGTCTTCTCTCTGACATTGCTTGATGGCATCCTAGAACTACAGAACTGAAAGACCTGGAAAATATATGTTCATATGAAGAACTGAATTATCACATGCATATCTATAAGAGAAATGGAGCTGAGAATTCAAGAATCAGTGGGAATATTTGCAAATAATAAAGTATTTCTCTATCCAGATCTTTCTGCTTCATGAGAATACTTTAATATGCTTAGAGAGGCAGCAGGCTGAAGCGGTCAGAGAGCTCACTCAAAGCTAGGATCAACTCACTCTCTTCTTCATGCTGGCTATGACCCGGGGCAACTTTTCTTTCTTTCTTCCTTCCTTCCTTCCTTCCTTCCTTCCTTCCTTCCTTCCTTCCTTCCTTCCTTCCTTCCTTCCTTCCTTCCTTCCTTCCTTTTCCCCATTTCTCTCTCTCTCTCTCTCTCTCTTTCTCTCTCTCTCTCTCTCTCTCTCTCCCCCATTTTACGATTAAGCGAACTTCAGCCGTCACCTGCCAAGGTCACACAGCTACCAAGTGCTGCAGCTGGATGAAACTCAGGTGTTCTTGCCTACTGGCACAGGGCCCTGTCCATGGTACCACCTGGCGGTCATTCCTAGAAGAAGTGCAATTGTTAGTCCTCTTTGGAAGATGGGAAGACCAAGGGGCTTCTACCCTGGACCACAGCCCTCTCTTTCCTAGGAGCCACCTTCCTGCTCTCCATTCCACTGTCCTTGGCAAAGAAGTGACTAGATCCACACCTGTACAAGCGGACTCCTCATAAAACAGAAAAGCACTGCCCTCTCGGCCGAGATCACAGATCCTCTGTGACTTAGTCTTCGGGAGTTTCCTGAGGTTCCTAATGATTTCCCCAATGGCACATAATTACTAAGGTCAGAGGCAGGATCTGCCATTTTTTATCTCATTCTCAATAGTCAATTCATTACCTCATCCAACTTCTTCTCTCTCACTTTTCACTAAACTTTTGGATTGTGAATATGGAAAGTTAGCTTTTCCTACTATGTATCTGTCTATTCTTCTGATTTTTTTTTAAGAAAAAAGAAAAGCAGCTTAAAAACTCAACTTAAGGGCCTAACAACTGGACAGTGGTGAGCCAGGGCTTCTGGGCTGGATTAAAAAGGTGTTGGGCAAAGGGGCTACTCCTCTGGCACTGTTAATTGGGCTCTTTAATAGACACCCTCCCAATGGCTAAGAGAAGTGTTTCAAAATAGAATTCTCTAATGATGTCTTTGAATCCTGTCACTTGATGGATGATCTGGTTTGGGACTGACACTCTCTACCAGCATCCTGTTCTCATTTATTTTTAAATTGTCTCCTTTTTTTTTCACTGGAAAGAAAGAGAAGACTGTTCCTTAATTTCATCGCTATAGCAATAAAACAACACTAAGTTGTTTTATAAACAAAACTAAATGTGTATATACTTATATGAAATGTATATATAATGTGTATGCACACATGAAATCCATGCAGATATATACATATATGTATAGATGTTTATACATATTCCTAAGGCAGAAAAATTGCTGTCTAGCTCATTTAAAAATAATTTTTTATACTGCTTTAAACTTTAGAAGGATTTTCCTTACAAGTACCTTTTATGTGATTAACTGGTTCCTCCCAGAATCATCCTTTAAAGAATATACCAATGAATGCCCATCGATTGGAGAATGACTGAATAAGTTATGTTATTTGAATTTGATGAGACATTATTGTCCTATAAGGAAGAATGAGCACACTGATCTCAGAAAAGCCTGGGAAGACTTATAAGAACTGATGTTGAGTGAAATGAGCAGAACCAGGAGAACATTGTACACAGTAACAAATATTGTAAGATGATTAACTGTGATGGACTTGGCTCTTCTAAGCAATGTGGTAACTCAAGACAATTCATAGACTTGGGAAGGAAAATGTCATCCACATCCAGAGAGAGATCTATGGAGAATGCAGATCCAAGCATTCTATTTCCACCTTTTTTGGTTTGCTTTTGTTTCCCATGGTTTTTCTCCTACAATATAACTAATATGGAAATATAATTAAAATGATTGTTCATGTATGACATATCAGATTCCAAAAATATGATGAGGTAAAGTCTAGTTTTGGGGGTTTCATTCAGTCAGGGAGCCAAAAAATATGATGAGGCTTGATAAGACACTAACTAGCTATCTCTCCCGAGCAAGTTTTCTCAGCAGGTCCCTAAGACTCCAAGTCACAGACAAGACACTGACCTGCACTGGGCTGAATACTTTCTTTCCCTATGATTTTTCTTGTATCCTGGCTCTATTCCCAATCCCTACATCCAACCAATAACCAATATTTATTTATCTGGATTTCTAGTTCACAGAAACACATTTATCTTTTCCCATATTTTGCTCTTATCACAATTCCCATTTCTTCCATTTGCTGAATGTAGTACCTCTACGCCTTCCTCCTTCACTTTTCAAATTCCCTTTATGTCATCTTTCTCCATTAGAATGGAAGTTTCTGAAGGGCAGGGATTGTCTTTCTTTCTACTCGCATTTGTATATCTAGTGCTTAGCATAATGCCTGACACATACTAAGTGATTAATAAATGCTTATTGATTGACTAACAACTCTGTGAAATAGATATAAGGATTCTTGTCCAGGATAGCACAGCTACTAAGTGTCTGACATGAAACAAGAATCTTGACCGACTTCTTTGACACATTTCAAGAGTGATCTTACATGGACATTACCTCACTTAGCTCCCACAAGACGAGGTTGTTACTCAGGGTGTTATTACTTTTATGTAAAAGATATAGGAACTTAGGTTCAAAAAAGATTGTGACTCAGAAAAGTCGGAAGTGTGATTGTGACAAAACTCTGAATCCACATTTCCTGACTGTGAGCCCCATGTTTGATCCCCAGACTGACACTGCTCCCTACTCATTCAGAGTCTCATTTCTAAATAATCACAAAAGAGTCTCCTGCTCAAGAAGCTCCAATGGATCCCCATTTCCTCTAAGGTAGTATCTGCTCATCCCTGTGGCCCTAACAATCAACCTTCTGATCCAAGTCCTCCTCACCAGTCAAATGGACCAGCTTCTTGTTGCTTGCATGAAACGCCCCAACCCCAAGCTTTTGTTCAGGCGCCTTCTCGTACACGAGACCCAGACTGTCCTCATTATTGCTAGAGTTCTTCCCTCCCAGAAAATGCTGCATTTGCTTTGTTAAGATGCTGCCTTTGTGGTTCCGCATCCATATGGCTTGCCCCCAATAAAAGGCACACTGCCATAAGGCAGGGACTTCTAAATTGTCTCCGTAACCCCAATGGCTAGCACACAGTAGGTGCTCAGTAAACATTTGCTGAATGAAACCCATTGAACCACTCTAATAACAGGCTCTTTCTTCTCTGAAGACTTCTGGAATTCTGCCCCAATCCCTGCTGGGGACGCTCCATTCACACCATCTAGGCAAGGTTTTCTGCCCCCTGCCAACATGGTTTCCCACATACTATTTAAAGACCTGAGACTTGGATGTTGACAGGAAGGGTTAAAGCAGCAGCAGCAAAAAAAAAAAAAAAAAAAATGGAAAGACTGTGGCTGCAAGGAAACAGCAGCAGAAATTATATAGTTAGAGTTTGTCTCCTCGCTCAAAATATATTTAGTCAAGTTGCTTGAACATTGACGCCTTTCACTTGCTTGGAGCATGGCGGGCGAGGAGGAAGCAGCAACTTTCCTCCCCTCTCAACACTGTCTGTTTCTCATTTTCACGTGGAAACTACGACTCACTGCTCTGCTTTTGCTGCTCCTCTCAGATTCTCTAAGTTTACTCCCCTGAACAAAGGGAATAGGACACTGGATTTTTTACCCATAGTCCTTGCTTCTCTCTGGCAATAATTCAAGCAAGCAATGCTCTCGTCAAGTATAGGATTTGTAAAACTACACGACGTCCTTGTTTGTACACGGGACAAACCCTTCCCTCACCCCTCGCTCAGTCGATAGGTAACATGCTTTGAAAATGTTGGCGCCTGACCTTCCTCGTGTTCCTAAAAAGCAGAGAGAGAACTGTTTGAAAGATTCAGAAAGTGACCGTATATTTTCCCTCCAACACTCCAAAATCTTTCATATTTCTCCTGTTCTTCATTGCACACTGAGAACAAATGTAGCTATACTGATGATAGAAGAAGATGCTGAGGTTCTCATCCTTTTTGTGTCCTGGACCTATTGGACAAGTTGATGAAACTCTGTTTTAATGTTTTTAAATGAGTAAAATTAAATATATGGAATTACAAAGAAAAATAATTGTTTTGCAATGGATTTGGGAAAATAAATTCTTTAAAAGTTCATTAACCCCAGGTTAAGGACCTCATTATAGTGAAAAGAAAACTGATTGTGAAGCCTGGGAGTTTCTGCAGCCCCTGGTACTTCCTATCTGTGCTTGGGCAAGTGATGTAAACATTACATTTCAGTTCCCCAGAAGGATAGATTTGGAGCTGAAAGAAGCTTTAGTTGTTAATGTTCAGTCACTCCATTCATGTCTAACTCTTCATGATTCCATTGGGTTTCCTTAGCAGAGATACAGCAGGGGTTTGCTCTTTCCTTCTCTGGCTCATTTTACAGATGAGAAAACTGAGGCAAAATAACCTGCCCAGGATCACACAACAAGTCAATGTCTAAGGTCAGATTTGAACTCAAGAAAATGAGTCTTCCCGACTCCAGAACCCAGTGACCTATCCACTGGGCCATCTAGCTCTCAAAGAGACTTTGGAAGTCAAAAAGTCCACCCTTCTTCCTATTTTATGTATTAAGAAACTGAGGTACTAAGAGTAAGATCTCCTGCAAGGAGGGGGAGACCAGTCATACATTCACATGGGAAGCAAGTTGGAAGTCAGGTTTTCCTGACTCCTGAAGGGAATAATTTCAGAGAAACTTAGAAGACTTGTATGAACTGATGGGGAGAGAAGTTAGCAAAAACAGGGAAACAATTTTGTTGAATAACACTGCAAAGATAAATCACTCTGAAAGATTTTGAAAAGGCTCTGATCCATGACATGAACAACCACTATTCCAGAGGACTGATGACGTACCTCCCAACAGACACATAACAGTCTCCAGGTACACCCTGAAATATTTTGTTTTGTTTACCTTCCAAGAAACACTGCAGCTTAATACAAATAACAAGCATGGCGGCAATCAGACAGTTTGTAAGGAGAAACAGATGAATCCACATATCAGGAAGCCATTTCAGATTCTTCAGGCATTTAATTGTTGTGTTCCATAGACAGACAGTAGTTCCTTAGCAGCCACAATTCAGCAATAAGTGATGTCTTGTGTTGCTCACGTGACAAATGTGGGAATTTACTTTGCCACACACATAGCACAATTCTCTTTTCATTTCATTTTTTGCTTCTTTGTTCCCATAGCTCCTGAAATTCCCAACTGGGTCTCTTCCAGTTGACTGTTTGCTCCTTCTTTCTTGCCTCTATAGTAATCATGGCCATAGTTTAAGAAGTTTGGGAATGTGAATGGTCCTTCCATGTCCAAAAATCATAAGTTTTTGACTTGTAGCCTGAATCTATTTTTATTAATGTATTTATTAAGGCACTATTTATTTATTTATTTATTTGTCTGTTTATTCATTCATTCAGTATTTATTTAATTTTGCTGAGGCAATTGGTTAAGTGATTTGCCCAGGGTCACACAGCTAAAAAGTGTTAAGTGTCAGGCCAGATTCAGGGCCGGTGCTCTAGCCACTGTGCCATCTAGCTGCCCCTAAACTATTATTTATTAAGGTATATTAAAATAATACCTTTATTAAGGTATTGAGGTATTTCTTTTCCATTCATATATGGTTTTAAATATTTCTTTTAATAAGATTTTGATTTCCATTTTTACTCTCTTCCTCTCTCCCTCCTTGCACAATCCTATTAAACATATTTTCCCACGTTAGTCATGCTCTGAAAGAAGAATCAGTCCAAGGGAAAACCAAGAGAAAGAAAAAAGTGAAAAGTCAGATTCAAATTCTTTCTCTGGATATGGATAGCTCTCTCATGACTCTTTTTGAATTGTCTTGGATCACTATATTGCTGAGAAGAACTAAGCCTCTCATCGTGGATCAGCACAAAGTTGCTGTTACTGGTTAGTACAGGGTTCTGCTCACATCACTCAGGATCAGTTCATGAAAGTCTTTCCGTTTTTTTTTTTTTAAATCCACCCGCTCATCATTTCTTATAGAACAATATCCTAATCTATTATTTATCCTAAAACTATTATTTTTTTGTCAGACACTATGTTATCAATCCTCTGGAATTGTGCTTACTCGATGCATTATCAAAATCCTTCAGTCTTCGCAACTGTCTTCACAATTTGATTGAACAAATCGTTTCCCTGGTTTTGGTCACTACTCCATCCATCAGTTTATATAAATCCTTCACACTTCACTTTCTCCTTCATAATTTCTTACATTGCAATAATTCATTTACCAGAGTTGGCTTGCTCACTGTCTAACTTAAGGACCCTCACCTTGGCTTCCAGGCCTTTGAGACTGCAAAAAGAGCTATAGCCCCCAAATCCACATTGGTTGAGTTTTTTTTGCTTTTTTTTTTTTTTTTTTTTTTTTGCTTTGGTTGTTGTTGCTTCTTGGGGTGGGGAGTTCAGTGAGAGAGGTTGCCACAGTTCAGTTTGGCTATTGCCCTTCATTCTTGAAGAGGATCAACATGAAGTTACTATGTCGAGTCAAGTTAGTGTGTCCAACTTTGGCTGATCAGACCAATACAAGCTCAGGATGTCCTGCCACAAGTCAGATGCCAATAGCCCCTATGAACATTGGGGGTGACTCTCTAACTTGGAGAATCTTAGATTTTTTTCTGAGTTAGTTCACTTCTGCTTTGCTCATAGAGCACAGCACCTTCCCTGATGAGGGCCCGCCATGCTGGGCTGTCCTGTGCCAGTGTCTCCCATGTCATACAATCGATTCTAAAGTTCTTAAGAGAGAGTGTCCTTGCATTGCTTTTTCTGACCATCTTATGAGTGGTTTGCCCTGTGTGAGTTCTCCTTAAAATGTTTTTGACAAGTACACATTCGCTATCCAAACAATGTGGCCAGCCCAATGGAGTCGCACTCTTGGCAGCAGAGTTGGAACGCTTAATTCAGTTCAAATAGCAGACATCCACCAATGAGAGCAGAACAATAGCTCTGTAGACCTACAGTCTGGGAGTAGTTCTGATACCTCTCCTCTCCTACACTTTCCTTCAGAGCCTCCCAAACACTGAGCTAGCTCTGACAATGTGCTTGTCAACCTCATTATCAATGTGGACAACCCTGGAAAGTGTACTACCAAAGTAAGTGAACTTATTTACGGCATTCAAAAGCCCGTCATTTGCCGTAACTGATGGATGGTCCCGAGCTGCATCTCAGCTTTAGGGGCTGCACTGAATGCGTGCTCATCCACACAAACCATGCACCAAGACTCCCTCCACTTTAGTTCTCTTTTTTAGCCTTTTCAAGTTGAATTTACCATAAATACAAGTTAGAATTCTTACAAGGTGCTAAGTCAGTTATCTAATTTAGGATGGTACTTAACAGTTCTCTAGGTCACTAATATACTTAGTACTTATTATGGTTCCACAAGATTTACACCTTTAAGAGAGAATATATAAGCTAGGACCCTCAACCAGGATTCAGTCCAGGAGATTCACAAGTAAGAAAGCACAAGCCCACTATGGGAGGCGGAGACAGATTCATTCCATTTTCTGCCTCTGTGCTGGCTGGAGGAATTCGGAGGGAGCAAGAGGCAGAAGCTGGAAGAGACAAAGGACTAGTGGCAAGAGCTCTTAGAAACAAGGAGAGAGATAGGCCTCTTTTAAAGCTAATTGGGCCTCAGGAAGAGACAAGACTTTGAAGGGGAAAATAAAGGATTTGCACTTTAATCCTTGGCTGCCTTTGAGGTGATTATTGAACTGAACTGAAACCAAGGCTGCCTCCAGAAGACCCCCAAGAAACCTGCTCCCAGAGAACATTATATTTTAGAGAAGAACATTACAAATACAGTAGTTAACTTTGATGCATTTGTTCTCATTGAAGGTGTTTGACATCATGGCTATAAACATCATGCTTAGAAGCATGGGAGCAAACACACAGCCTTGTTTCACAGTCACTCCACTGGTGACTGGGAAAGCTTGAGAGCATCATCCATTGTCCAGACCTGAGCGAGCAGGCCATCATGAAAGCTTTTGTGCCATTCTGAGGAACCTCTCAGGGCAAGCAAATGTTGACATAATTTTCCATAAGCCCTTGTGATCCTCAAAGGCCTTGGTCAGATCTCCAAACATATGCAGACCTCTGTTCTGCTTCTGGAACTTCTCCTGAAGTTGTCGGGCAGCAAACACCAGACTGACTGTTCTTGGCCCCTTCTGAAAGGCTCTCAGGTAGATAACTTGCTTTAGAATATGGGATCAGCCTATTATGGACCCTGATAAGGTCAAAGAAAGGTTGTATGAAGATCTGGAGACCCTTATCATCAATGTGCCAAAGGAGGACAAGCTTATGGTTCTGAGTGACTTTAATGCTAGAGTCTGTCTCGGCTCAATCCACCAGACATGCCAGGAGTCCTTGGGAGGAATGGGATTGGAAATAGCAATGATCACTTAGTAGGGAAGGCTTGTGCATCTGATGACCTGCTCACCAATACTGTATTCCATTTACCTAAATACAATAAAACATCCTCACAACATTTGCATTGAATAGAATATGTGATTGTAAAGAGAAGGGAAAGAGAGGAAGTGAGAGTGACAAAGGCAATGTGTGCTGTGGAGTGCCATCATAATATGGACTCGTACTCAGCTTTCAGTCCAATATTTTTCCTAGATTTTTTTCCTGGCAGATGTCTGCCTTGCTTCCCTCATCTTAGAGTTGATTTCTGCATTTATTTATCCCTAGTGAGCTTCATCTCTCTGAATTCAGTCAATGCTCTTTCCAAGACTCTTTTAGATGCCAATACACTTGCCAATCCTTCCAGATTTTTGACATCTGCAAATTTTTTTAAGTACACCATCTTTGTCTTTATCCAAGTCATGGATTAAACGCTCAATAGCACAGAGTTATGGCACTGGGACACTCCCTACAGATATACACAAGCAGTGCCAAACCACAAATGACTAGTGTTTGACCAGGTCCAAATCTATTCAATCATAATATGTCTAGCCCATGACTCTCCATCTTTTCCATACTAGTATGGGATAGTTTGTCAAATATTGTACTAAAAGGTAGATACATTTTATTTACACCATTCATTTGATTCACTTGCTTGATAACCTTGACAAAAAGAAATATTATTAGTATGTCACAATCTTTTTTGGATGAAGTTACACTAAGTCTTTGTAAAAAATAATTTTCCTTTTTGAAAATATAACAATTATTTCTTTAATGTTTGAGTATAGAATTATTCCCGGCAGACAATCAATACTCTTTTCTCAATTCTCATCTTTCTTAACTGTCTTCTACCTCTGACATAGTCAATCAATCTTTTATACTTGACACTCTCTTCTGAGTTTTCATGCACTTCTCTTTCTACTCATCTGACCAGTATCCTTTATTTCCTCTTCATACAGGTAAGCTTGACAGCCATTGGTATCCCACAGGGTTCTGTTCTGGGTCTTCTTTTCTTCGCCTGGTGAAATTTTGGTCTTTATATCATACTTATTACTTGATTAGATTCCCATAGGCAGAATTGTTATAATATGTAATAAAGGTTTACTGATTGAAGACACCTTGCAAATCATAAAATTTAGATCCAGACTATACCCAAAGGGCTAGCAAACTGTGCATATCTTTTGATCCAGCAGTGTCTCTACTGGGTCTGTATCATAAAGAGACTATAAAAGAGGGAAAGGGACCCACATGTGCAAAAATGTTTGTGGCAGCCCGTTATATAGTGGTAAGGAACTGGAAACTGAGTGGATGCTCATCAGTTGGGGAATGGCTGAATAAGTTATGGTACATGAATGTTCTGGAATATTATTGTTCTATAAGATGATCAGCAGGATGATCTCAGAGAAGCTTGGAGAAACTTGCATAAACTGATGCTAAATGAAGTGACAGAACCAGGAGATCATTATACATGGCAACAACAGGACTATACAGTCCTGATCAGTTCTGATGGATGTGATTCCTTTCAACAATGAGATGATCTTGTGATGAAGAGAGCCATCTGTACCCAGAGAGAGGCCTGTGGGAACTGAGTGTGGATCACAACATAGCATTCTCATTCTTTTTGTTGTTTGCTTGCATTTTGTTTTTTTCTCATTTTTTCCAGTCTGATTTTTTTCTTGTGCAGCATGATAATTGTATAAATACGTATACCTATATTGGATTTAACATATAGATTTTAACATGTTGAACATATATTGAATTACTTGCCATCTAGGGGGTAGAAGGAAGGGGGGAAATTTGGAACACGAGGTTTTGCAAGAATCAATGTTGAAAAATTATCAATGCATGTGTTTTAAAAATGAAAAACTTTAATAATTTTTTTTAAATTTAGATCCAGAAGGAAACTTAGAAGTATGTTTACTTCTTTTAATATTAAAGAAACTAGAGTAATTTGCCTAAGATACACATATTTTAAATAGTAAAGCAAAAGTTTGACTTCATATCCTCTGCCTCTAGATCCAAAGCTCCTTTCAGTGGTCCCAGCTAAATTCATCAGGAAGAAGTCAAATGACCATCCTAGCAGTCCACACTTCCCAATATCAGATCATTTTGTTTTATCACATCCCAATATAGGTTGCCATCAATCCAGCCTTTTAAGGTTTCTAAGACATTTTACATATATTACACCTTTTGAGATCTACAACATCCCTATGGGGGAACAGTTTGGGTTTATAGATGAGAAAAATAAGGCTCAGAAATTAAGTTATTTTCATAGCTAATAAATATGTCCTGTCAGTAAGAGATTCAAGGATGACCTCTTCAAATTCCGGGCTACCAGGGACACTAAAGCATTCCTTTTTGAAAATGTAATTGAGATTTCAGTGAGAAAAAGAAAAGCAGAGAAAGGAATTGAAGTGACAGAAGGGAAATTGTCTGAACCGTGTCAGGGGGTTGGAAAGTGCAAGAAAACCATTCAGTGGAAGAGAGGAAAAAGAAGAAGCAGAGTACAATGGAAAAAGAAAACAGTGCTTTTCTTTCAAAGGAGGGAATTGGATTCTCTGAGGAGAAAGCAGTCTTCTTGTCCACCAACTGTAAGTCCCAAGCGTCTGTCCCAGGTGGGAGGGAACATCCAGGAGAGGGCAGAAGAAGAAAAGAAACATTGAGATTAGTGACTCCCCAATCAGGGGCTCGAAAGGCATTTGTTAACATGAAGCAATACAGAGAAGTCTATCATTTCCTCAAAAAATAAGCAATCAAAATGGAACCTCTCAGACTTGTCAGATGAATGACCACTGCCCATTTGGGATGATTCATGCAAGTACAAATGTTACTGTGAGAAAGAAATTAGAAAGCATTTCCGGGAATGAAAAATCCTGGAAAGAAATTAAAAATCAAAGAGATAGAAGTGGTATTGTTTTTGTTTTGTTCACTTAATTCAAGACACGAAGGAGAAAAGCTCAGAGACTGAGAACAACTTGGTAAGATGATATTTTTGAGTGGTATTGAGATTTTTGGAACGTGACTTAAAAGAAAGGAATGAAAGCCACTTGGCTAGGATGGAGTTTGCCTACTGGATTACTATGATTGAATTTTATTGCTGTATAATTTTTAAAATATTTAAACAAAAAAAGAACTAAAGGAGGAAGAATAATTTGTTAGAGAAAATAATATATAATAGGAGAAACAAAAGCAAAAACAAAATAAAAACTAGCATTTGAAACATTCAAATATTCCCAAATGCAAATCCAAGAAAAAAGTCATGAAGGAAGGCCATGGTCCCAAAAATTTATATCAAAATACACAAAACTTGGGCCATAAGAAGGATGAAGGATGAAGGATGGCCTCATGTATAAAGAATAATTTAACTTTATCACTGAGATTTGATGGGATATAATCCATTTATTGTATCCAGGTAGTTATGCTAAGTAGGGGTTCAACTTAAAGGCAAAGTAAATGGTAAAAGATGGAATGGGAATTTTAAATTGATTATAACCATTCAATGGAAGTCTCCATTAATAACAGGTTTACTTCTGTTTTGTGAGACTGGAATATAACTCAGAAGCTGAGATAATATTGAATTGGATAATTCTTACACATGGAGTAGTAGAGAGTATGTCAGAGTCTTTATGAATATAGATAGAGAAGGAAAATGAACAAAGGGAACTCGGACTGGCCAGGTCCATGTCTGTCAGACTGGAGTGTAAAGCCTGCCAAAAATATTGGAAGTTGTTTTTTTGTTTGTTGTCTTGTTTTACTAGAAGGAAGATCTTTCCCCCCCTCCTCCCATTGATTCTTCAGCTCACTACAATTAGAATTACCGTAATGGTAGGATGTGGTTGGTCCAGAGGTATGAGGTCATCCTTCATAATCACTAGAGTAGCATTTCCCGCAACAAGATGCTTTGGGGAGTCAGTTTAGGTGAGGCTGTGTTCTCTGAGCTAATGTCTTCAAGAACCCCTGTCTGAAAATGCTGACTGCACATTAACCTCAGTCCCCACCATTAAGCTTGTAAAACAACACAAGGGGGACAATAAAACTACTATTTGTGTTTTATGGAACTGGGTAAAACCAAGAAAATCAGGATGGATCCAACTGTCTGGTTTATAAATATTCTCACTGAGCTCAATTGTTTCCTCTGCTATCATTGTGACCAAAACACCTACAGTGGTCAGAGGCTTTTCTTTTCTTCTCTGTCTTTCTTTTTCTTTCCTCTTCTCTTCTTTATCTTCTCTTCTCTTCTCTTCCTTTTCCTTCCTTACCCTGAACTTGCTCATTCAGACAATCCTTGTATTACTTCTCCAATTTACTCTGACTTGTTGACTCACCTTCTGGATTCATGACATTTCTGTACTTGGGATTTTTCTAAGAATGATTCACCATGTTTATAGGAGGAAAAACATCTATGTACATATAAAATTTCATATATGTGTATGTGTATATGTCCCAACCTTCCATTCCCTTTTGAACATCCTGTTGAACTTCCATTGTCCATTGCATTCATCAATATCACTGCCTTGCCCGCCTAACTTAATGTGACACATATCTTCCTCCTCCTCCCAGTCTCACCTCAATGTCATCCATTATTCAGTGTGTATTAAAACTCTCCGATCTCAATACCTCTGGTATCTTTGATGGTCACATCCAACCACATATACTTACTCAGGGTAATATTACAGTCACTCCTTTGGCATTCTGGAAGTGATACCGGTACACTTGCTTCTGTGTGACAAATAATTCCTTGACTTCTTGGCCATTTGGTAAAGTCACTGCTGAGTGACTGAATAAAGAAAGTCTCCTTGATTAACAAAAGTAATTGTTTTTAAGTCTTCAATCAAGTACATTAAATAAAAAAGAAACCAAAGGCCAACCTAAATGAAGAAATATTCACCTTCATATGCATTCAAGCTCTAAGATTAAACTCAAAATTGCCATTTTATAAAATCCAAGGCAGTATATCCATGGAGGCTTCATTTAAAGCTTTATAAATAATACAATTTTATACAGAATTGCTCACTAAGGATGTTAGTTCCCTGATTTTATGGGCTTCCTGATGGTCCCTCTGGGGATTAAGAAAAATTCAAGAAACCATTGTATTCAATGGGAGTTCACTCAGTCTAGAAAATTGCATTAGGCTTCAAAGGGATGCTGACTTGGAGTTCTCAGACTGTGGATTTGTGTCTCCAGAGATCACAAGCCTGTTAAAAGCAGCATAAGGAATGAGAGATAACAGATGTGATCAGCCCCATTGTCTACTTGTGAGGTTGTGTACACAGTGCAGCCCTTGAAGCTCCCCAAAAGTAGGAGGTTTTTAAGACAACAGAGTTGCATGAAGGAGGCTATCCAGGCAAGGGGGTGGGGAAATAAATACACTCAAAAACGAATAGAAGTCAAGCAGAAATTTCTGCAAAGACTATTTTAGTTGAATACAGTGGGTGTTGAGAAGAGGGCACTGACTCTGGAGAGCATGGAATTATAGACCTTGGAGTCCTCGGGGGCTGAGCTTCGGGGGACGCCCCAGTAGTTAGAAGTCATAAAGCAGGAGTTGGAAGGGATGTCGATGGGAATAAACAAAGTACAAAGAGGGCAGTTGGAATCAGAGCTCACAGGTCATTAACCAGGAAGCTGATGTGGATGGAAGGTCAGGGTCAACTGATGCCATCAAGGTCAGCTACACAGGGAATCTTTGAGGGGCCTAGAGACAATGAACTGGTAAAGCAGAATAAGCCAGCTTCAAGCCTTTATCTGCTCAGACTCATGCCCTTGTGGCCCAAAATTTGGAACCCACCATACAAATGATTATAATGGCTCATAATTCGATCAAGGTTTCAAGTTTGCAAAGTGCGTTTCTCAGTAACTACATGAGATAGGGAGTAATAATGTCCATCTCTTATGGATAAGGAAAACTGACACTCTGAGTAATCACGGGGCACCCATTTAGTCAGTATTAGGAATAGGAATTAAAGCCAGGTCATTTCTGCCTTCAGGTCCAACCCTCTTTGTTTTTTCTTTGATTGCAAAGGAAAAGCTATGTCAAGAAGTATTCTTTTTTTGGCATATTGGGATTCCAGTATCTTCTGGAATCAGGACTATAATTTCTACTAATATGGAAGTTAAGGAAATATATTCTTATCATGTAAATCCACCAACCGTCCATACTATCTAGATTTAGTCTTTATGTTCTGCTAAAGGAAGATGGACATCGCCATTCTGTGACAACCATGGAGAGCCTGGCATTTCTCTAGGAGTTCCAAATGGTAAAGCTGACTTCCATATTTAGCAGGTCCATGGAAACATTAATTTAAAGCTTGAAGGGATATCAGAGTTCATGAAATCTAACCTGTTCATTTTACAGATGAGAAAACTGAGACATAGTGACTTGCCCGGGATCACACAACTAGTAAGCTGAGACAGATTTAATACTCCGTTCCACTGTCAAACCTAGCTGCTTACCTAGATCGGGGAAGGTGGATAGGAAGGAAGGGAGGTGAATAACTTTGAAACATTACTTTTGAATGAGATCAGAAGCTTGGTTAGCAGATCAAATCTGGAGGTTGAATCTAAATCACTTCTATTCATTATTTCATTAGAATATTCCATTATACCAAATACTATAACTTGTTTTATTCCCTTATTGATGGCCAATTACATTTTTCAGTTTTGTGCTTCTAGAAGAAAAAATACGGTGCAATGATTTCTCTCTCTCTCTCTCCATACATACATATATATACACACATACATATACACATACATATACATATATATACACATACATATACATATATATATATATACATATATATATATATATATGTGTGTGTATATATAAAATCCTTGTCTTTGACAACATTGAAGTATATGCCCAGTAGTATGTCACTAGGGTGAGGGACATTTTTAATTCCATCATTATTCTCTCATGATTGCCGATTATTTTCCAGATTATTCGGAGCAATCCTTAGCTACTCCAACAATACGCCTGACTTTCCCCAGTCCTCCCACCGTTGACACTACTCCAGTGCTCTTTTCACTATACTACATGGGATCAAGTTTCATTTCTGTGACTGAACTCCACATTTCTTTCTGGAACTATTCATGGTGGAGCGGAACAATGAAATCGGATCTCCCTGACTGATTATCTAAATCAAGTCTGACCAATGACTGTTAAAACATACACCATAAAAGGCTTTGATACAATCCAGATAGTTTTTCGCTCACTCATGGTCACCTGTGCATGTTAAATTTCCAGATTCCAACAGAGAGATATTGAAAAGTTATAGAATCAGAGAAAGAAGGGACCAGAGGAGCCGTTGAGTCCAGGCCCATTATTTTAGCAGAAGAGACTGAGGCTTTTACATGGATCGATAAACAAACATTCATTAAGTACTTACTTTGTCCCAGGATCTGTGCTTACAAAGAAAAAACAAAAACAGTCAATGTGTGATATTTTTATGTGGCATCCCTAATGAGCTTTGCGGCTACATCCTAAGGACCAGAAGACTTTTCCAACTGATTGACAGCTGAATGACCAAGGTTCTTTCCAGCTTCAAAAATCCTATTATCTTAGGAATTTACTTCATCTTGTTAGAGCTCACATGTAACCAGGGGCATGCTGGAAGTATCTCCTATTGGCTTTTAAGAACTGATTGCTAATTGTCAATGCTGTAAAATTACCCATGCATATAGCTTGTAAATAAAAAGCTATAATAATAATAATAATAATAAAAGAACTGATTGCTAAACTTTTAGTGTAAGCATTTACATCTTGGAAATTGGTCCATACTTTTTTTTAAACCAATTTTTGGCTTAAAAGGATAACTTTTTGGTTACTTAAAAAAAATTGGGGTTAGATATGTCAATTTGCTCACTTCTAAACTTAAGAAGTAATGGAAAAAAATGTTTAAAATGCAGATTAAACTTTAAAATGCAGGGACTGTTTACAATCTTACTTTGGGTTTCCAGTATACAATAGGAAGAAGGCCTTTGGTCATCTGGGCACTTTACTTGTTCTCACACTTAAAACTGGTCGGGTTACATGGACAATATATTTGTCCCTTTAAAAGTCTCAGTCTCAGTGACTCTTCCCCTTCACGAGAGGTCACAGGAATATAGTGTCACAGAATTTGAGCTGGAAGAAAAGTGACTTGTCCAGTGTTACACAGGTAATAAACAGCACATCTAGGATTTGAATCCAGGTCTTCAGATTATAAAACCTGCTCACTATTGGAAAATACAATTTGCAGGGCTAATCTCTTCCCTCAGAAAATCGTTATTTCCCTTGCATTAGAGGCCCTGTTGTTGTGATAGCTCTGTGTCGGAAGAATGACTCTTTGGCGTTATCAATGTCTCCATTTGGATTCTGAGGCTGCTAGGAAAGCCTTCAGGTCATGACTCCCTTCACACAGAGGCAGTTCCTGTGGTTCAGGTTTTTTCTATTTCCTTTCTCTCCCAAGTTCCTCTTCCCCAGATATGATGCTCTGATTTCTAGGACCCACTGAGAGTCTGTCCCATGATCATAAGTCAATTCCAACAGCTGTCAGCCTCTTCCCTTAGACTGCCAGGACTTTCTTTTACTTCCCTTTATATCCCCAGCACTTTGCACAATACCTAGTGCACAGGTATCGAATAACTATTATTAATTGAATGAATGTCATGTGTGGCTATCACTGATCACAGAATCCCAACTGAGATGGTTGATCTTTTTTTTTTAAAACTTTTTATTGACAGAACCCATGCCAGGGTAATTTTTTACAGCATTATCCCTTGCACTCACTTCTGTTCTGATTTTTCCTCTCCCTCCCTCCACCCCCTCCCCCAGATGGCAAGCAGTCCTTTACATGTTAAATAGGTTACAGTATATCCTAGATACAATATATGTGTGCTGAGATGGTTGATCTGATGTGCTGAGGAGAGACACAAGCTCCCAGGCTTTCCTCTGCTTACAAAGACTGAGCCTCCTATTCTGACCATTTCCAAGACGCTTTCTTTGCTCGGGGTCATTGCCGTTCTTGGCTTCTCCTAAATGGACTGCTTCCCAAAGGCCCAGGTAGAAATAACCAGGGAAATCACGCAGCCTGGATAGTGGGAGAAGAGAGCATGGGACGCAAGAATAAGGAACAAATACACGGATAATAAGGAAGGCAGATGAATCCTTGGTGGCTAAGTAACCTTGATCCTGGAGTCCAAAAAGGACTCAAGTTCATATCTGGCCTCAGATACTTATGAGTTTTCTGACCCTCAGACCTTAAGGCTTCTAATGTCCCTTCTAACTCCATGTCTCCGAAACGATACATCAAGGTGTAAAAATAAATAAACTAATTAATTAATTAATTAAAGGAAAAAAATAAAAAATCTTCATTCAAAATTAGGCAACAGCTGTTACAGTGCCTGGAATAATTTCCATGCTTAATAAGTACTTTTTAATTTAATGATTGAGAACTTTGTGACCTAGTAAAATGGAACAATACAGACAGCCCCAATTGCACAAGCTTGTGAGTAAAGCCGGGTACAAAACAACCACAGTGAGATTTTTAGGGAGCAAAGACTTGGATATAAAGCAGGTGGAGAATGCTCAATCTGTGTTCCATGAACAGAGTGAAATATGAAAGGACAGTAGGAAACAACCAATATGATAAATACAGAGAAGCATAGAAATGATTACATGAATTGACAAAAAGTGAAGTCAGCAAAACCAAAAAAAAAAAAAAAAAGTATATCCATGGTGATTGCAACAATGTAAATGGAGAAAACCATCACAAAACAGTCAAAATTAAAGGTTACAACATTACTAAGATCCAGCATAGGCCCAAAGAAAGGAAATGAAGAGACTCTCCTCCCTCCCCTTCCCTGGCAGCCTGAGGAAGATGGGCTACTTGGATATGGAATGTTGCACAGAAAAAAAGAAAGAGAGAGAGAGAGAGAGAGAGAAAGGAAGGAAGGAAGGAAGGAAGGAAGGAAGGAAGGAAGGAAGGAAGGAAGGAAGGAAGGAAGGAGGAGGGAGGGAGCAAAGAAGAGAAAGAGAGACAGAGAGAAACAGAGAGAGACAGAGAGACAGAGAGAAACAGAGAAGGAGGGAGGGAGAGAAAAAGAGAGAGAGACTATAGAAGAAAGATCCCCAGATGCAGAACCAGAGGACCTGGATTTGATTTCCTGGCCTGTTACTCATGACCTGTGTGACTTAAGCAAGTAATTTCCTTTCTCTCTACCTCCATTTCCTCCTGTATCAAATGAAAGGACTTAATGAGATTAACATAGGTAGCAATAGCAACCTCTTCTCCAGCAAAAGATTCATATTCCTTGCATTGTTGTATGTATGAAGAAGGAATGGATGGGATCTGTTTCCATGAGATTCTGAATTGAAATGAACCTGTGTCCTCTAGGAAGTGGCAGGCCGGGACTCAAACTCGGATCCTCTGCCTCACAATTCAGCCTTCTTCCTACTGCGCCGTGCAGGCCTCCCAGGCCCTGGCTATGAAATACCTGGGTAAGCAGGTAAATGACTTGATCTCTCTGGCATCTATTTTTTTGTTGTTTTGTTGTTTTGTTTTTTGTTTTGTTTTGTTTTGTTTTGTTTTTATCAAATGAAGACATAAGGGAAACGAGGGGGAACCAGAGAGCTGGTTTGGTGCAGGTGGAAGAATGATGTATTTGGACTATGCAGATCTGGGGTTAAAGTCTAGTTTTCCTCTTTATTAGACATGTCACTGTGAGCAATTCACTTGCCTTGGCCAGGTCTCAGTTTCTCCTTTTGTAAAATCAGGGCAGCTTGATGGCTCCCGATCTGCCGCCCTCTGACCTACCAGTCCCTTCCAGCTCTCAGCTTGCTGATTCTGCCCTCATCCAACCTGAGCCTGGAATAAAGATGAAATATGACCCAAGGACTTCTGCCATGACTGACCCCCATGTCCACAGCCCTTAATGAAGTTTACAAAGCATTTACAAAGCACAAAGTCACCGGGCCATCCTCCCAGCTGTGAAGAACAGATGAGGACTCTGGGTTCCGGAGGTGAAGAGGCTGCTGCGAACCATGGGCAGGATCTGGCCCAGTCCCTTTCCTCCAGGGTCAGTGATATTCCCACTCTTCGGTGTAACCCCGTCTGGGCCAAATGGAAGTGATTCCCAGGTGAGTTGGATTTTAATCTTCCCTTCTGGAGCCCAATAGGAGGCGGACAGCTGGGACGTGCCCACTGAGCCGTCTGTCTCCAAGCTAAGCACTCCTGCTTCCTTCGCCCAGTACTTATGACATGAATGCAGTGAATGAATGCATGAAGAAATGTGTTTAGTGTTTACTATGTGATAAATGCTGGGGAGACTCAGAAAAAGAAGGCATCCTCTGCTCTTAAGGACTTCCTATTTTAATTGAGGGAGAAAAGATAGACAGGATGGTCCAAATGCAAGGCCAATGGAAAGCCCACAGGTCCGAAGCGTGCGCTGGAGGGTGAATGGTGAAGTCCCTGAGTATAAGCTCAAAATTACCCTAATTACAAATGAAGAAGCAGGGCCAGCAGATTTTAGGAGCCAGCACACAAGAAGCACCTACCAAATGCTCACTGACCATCCTCAGGGGCAGCCGTGGGAAGGACATAACTGAGACAAGTCCACCAGAGGGACAGAACTTTCCTACCCGAAGTGATGGGGATGCTCGGCAGGGAGAAGACTTAGCTGGAGACTCCACTAAGATATCAAAGACTCAGCCTGGACTCTCCCTTTGTTTCCCTTGAGTCTGCTTACTGGGCCTGAGGGGAGAGGAACAAGGCTCTGGGATGCCACTCTGGGCCATTCTTTACCCCACCCCCCATGCCAGGAAAATGGGATTTCAAAAGAACCTACGTGGTGGGCCTGCTGACTCCAGATAAGATCAGAAGGGGATCAGTGAGAGAAGAGGGGGCCTAAACAAAGACCAAGGACTTGCATTTGCCAAGGAGACACAAAAGGATCTGATAAGGTGGCTCTCCTCACCAGCTTCGCCACTTCCCTCTTTGTTTCTTGTTTTGGACTAGCTCCTTTGTGTCTCCCTGCACTCACAACTTTAGTTCCTCTTCCAGAAGCACATTTTCTGGTTCTATAACAAGAGAAAAAGGAAAAACTCATTTAGAAATAAGTCATTCTATGTATCCTCACTCTTCCTAGCTACTCATGCCTTTTTTCCCCTAACTGTCTTATATTGAGGGACATATCTCGTGTGTGTGTGTGTGTGTGTGTGTGTGTGTGTGTGTTTGTGTATTTTGTCCCACAAAAGAATGTGAACATCATAATTCAGAGACAGATTCACTTTTGGTTTTGTGCACAATGTAGGGGGTTAAATCTCTTTAAATCTTATACACTATAATACAACAGCTTTAGCTAAAAAAGTGAATAATGGAGTACAGAGAAGCCTCTTGGTTCTCCTGTTTCACCTTCCCCTCCTGGCTTCCTTCAGTCCCAACCACAATCCCATCTTCTATAAGAAGCCCTTCCCAATCTCTCCACATTTTAGTCCCTTCCCTCTGCTAATTATTTCCTATTTATTCTGTATATAGTTACTCTGTATTTGTTCGCATGCGGTCTCCCTCATTAGACTGTAAGTTCCTCAAGTACAGGGCCTGTCTTTGGCTTTTTTTTTATTATGATTCATACTTAGCACATGCATAGCATGAAATAGATGCTTCATAAGTGTTTACTGATTGATGTATTGATTAAAATTAAGTTTGTTCTCCCAGTGCTATACACCCCATAATGAAGAGGAACATGGGTAATGACTTAATGAACTTGAGCAGTGTTAGACCTTCTCTATGGACCATCTTCAAGCTCTAACCTTTTTGCCAAATTAACTAAGTCTATAAGGTATTTGGAACATTTTACCAACTGATTGACTGATTGACTATATATTGTATCAAGAGTATGAGAGACAGTGAGAAACTGTTTCTTCCAGGTTATTCTTCTGTATAGACTTATGTACTTCCTCTGTGTAGATTTTGCCTCATACTTTAAGTTCCACATATTTACATCTTGTATTTTAAAAGTCTAACTGAGCATGGAAAGGGATGAATGAGGAAGGACCCATTGGCTCAATGTTCTAATCTGTCTTGACTAAAGAAGGTCAGTTCAATCTTTAACTTATCTCAAACTGCTTACTGTTCGGGGGAGGGAGAAGGTGAGAGATGAAGGGAGAAAAATTGGGGGAACACAAAATCTTACAAAAATGAATATTAAAAACTATCTTTACATGTATTTAGAAAAAATAAAATACTATTGAAAAAAATTAAAGGTAAGTGCAGCAAATAATAGACTGAGCTATAGACTGGAGAATGGAAGGGATTGGACCTAGATACATCAACACATATACTCACTCTCTCTCTCTTTTTCACCTTCCATGCACCCATGCATATATATTCATATAAACCCATTAAAATCTCTGCTAATTCAACTTTTTTCCCAAACTCTGTTTTTTAAAAAAAAAATCAAACTTTGAAATAGTGTACAATTAGCCTGTAAAGGAAATAAAAAATTCAGGCAGACAAAAATAGAGGGATTGGGAATTCTATGTAATGGTTCTTAGTCATTTCCCAGAGTTCTTTCTCTGGGTGTAGCTGGTTCAATTCATCACTGCTCCATTGGAACTGATTTAATTCATCTCATTGTTGAAGAGGGTCACGTCCATCAGAATTGATCATCATATAGTATTGTTGTTGAAATATATAATGATCTTCTGCTCATTTCACTTAGCATCAGTTCATGTAAGTCTCTCCAGAAAATCACCATTTATTTTATTAAATCCAATACCAGTTACCACAAAGGAAAAACACAAGCATATAAATATCTATAACAAGGGTCAAGACATAGTGGTGAGAATGCTTGGCTTGGCTTTAAGAAGTTGTCCCTTTTCAATTTCTTGGGCTTCAATTTATATGTCTATAAAGTGAAAAGGTTGGACGAGATGTCCTCTTAGGTCACTTCTGGCTGGAGATCCATGATCCTCGCAAATTCCCTAAATTCATCCTAAAACCTGGATTTGAATCCTGCCTCTGTCTCTTGTTGAGTCAATTCTAGGCAAGTCACTTGATCTATCATTGCAGCATCAAGAATCCTAGAAATTAATTACTAGGGTCAAGTCAGAATGTTATCTGTATTGGTAGAGAAAGGTTCCAATCCCAAAAACAATGCAAACAAAACATGGTTCCTGCTTATATTCTCTTCTATATAGGAGACATGCAATTTCCCCCCAGTCTTATATAAGATACATTAACTTGTTTACTACAAAAATCATACTGAAAATTTTGATGAAGCTCCATAAATACCAAAAGAATGGTGCCAGATGTGCATATGGCAGAACAATTTTATAGATTCAAGGCTCTTCAGAGAATCTGGTAATAAGTCAAAAATCCTTGAATTAAAGAGCAAGGAAATGGTAAACCAGCTCATCTGATCATGGTCTTCTCCATATGACCAAATTGTAATTACTGGGTCATACTTGGGATTCATTTACTAAATGGTTCTTATTGTAAGATATTATATATATTATATATATGTATATATGTATGTATATATATATATATGTATATATATATATATACTTAGCATTATAAAAATCTACATATTAAAGTGCTATCCCTTTGCTTCACGGAAAGGCAATAGCTACAGGAAAATAAAGATAAAAAAGAGAAATAAATTCATTAGTAATTTATGTCTTCAATATGAAAACAAAGATATTAGAAGTAGTTTGCTGCTTGGTGTTTAACAACCTAGTTTTCTCTCCCCCAAAATAATAAATATACAACCAATTCACTTGTTTCACTCATATTATTAATGTTTTCTCATCACTTTCTTAGTCTAGACAATCAACAAAATCAATTCGTGATTTGTAGTGTTTGTTGGTTTTTACTATGAAAATTTAGTCATTGGTTCTTGCTAGTGATTCTTGCTGAGGTACCGGTAGGATTTCAAACACAACTGCCCTCAAAAGGCAAATAATTTAGAAAAGCAAAGCTTATTTCAGAGATGAATAGCTTTTTTTTCTTGATAACCATCCACTTTATTCTTTATTAAAGCTTTTTATTTACAAAACATATGCATGGGTAATTTTTCAACCTTGATCCTTTGCAAAGCCTTCTTTTCCAAATTATCCCCTCCTTCCCCCTACCCTCTCCCCTAGATGCAGGTAGTCCAATACATGTTAAATGTGTTAAAAATATATGTTAAATCCAACATATATACATATTGATCTTGCTGCACAAGAAAAATCAGCTCAAGAAGGAAAAAGAAACTGGGAAAGAAAACAAAATGCAGGCAAAGAATAACAGAAAGAATAAAGATGCTATGTTGTGTTCTACACTCAGTTCCCACAGTCCTCTCTTTGGATGTAAATGGTTCTCTTCATTATAAGATTATTGGAACTGGTATGAATCATCTCATTGTTGAAGAGAGCCACATCCATCAAAATTGATCATTGTATAGTCTTGTTGTTGCCATGTATAATGATCTCCTTGCTCTGCTCACTTCACTCAGCATCAGTCCCTGTAAGTCTCTGCAGGACTTTCTGAAATCATCCTGCTGGTCGCTTCTTACAGAACAATAATATTCCATAACATTCACATACCACAACTTATTTAGCCATTCCCCAACTGATGGGCATCCACTCAGTTTCCAGTTTCTAGCCACTACACAAAGGGCTGTCACAAACATTTTTGCACATGTAGGTCCCTTTCCCTTCCTTAAAACAGAGATGAATAGCTGATTGAGAAGATGGTGTGTAAGACTAGGATTAGAAATATAGTAATGATAAGCTTCAGACTAGGAATGGAGCCTACCTAAAAAAAAAATCTGATAAAAATGCTTTTGCTTTGTGTCTTCCAAATCTAATCAAGAGCTTCCACATATGCATATAAGCTATCATGGAAAGAAACTACAGTGTGGGAAAAAGAGCCATTAAAATACCCAGAATCTCATAGAAAACAAAATTCAAGAAAGAAAACTATAATGTTTTTTACAAATGTTTATCCAAAAATGATTCATAGACTCGAGGAAACAAAGTACACCAATTAAAGGTTTTCATAATAGGTTTTTATATTAACCTATTAGCTATCATTGAGACTTGGTGGTATTGAGCTATTCAACAGAATGTGTCTTTATGTATATGCTTTCCTTAAAAGAAAGGATTTCCGACAGACTTATTGCCAAGTTTCACTGTAGTTCTTGATTCTTCATACCTACTTTCCTGTATAGATTGAACTAGATACTACTGATATCCCTTTTTAAAACTAAAACTGTGATTCTGTGATTCCCTGATGTCTTCAGGTAATGATGGATACAAGACAGGCTTTAAACCCCACTAGGAAAGAGACATTCTGTGTTTTGGCTTTGTTTCTCTTAAGATATCTAAAGAGCTCAAGCCTGTCCTGTATCCTGAACTGAGGCGGGGGAGGAGAAAGAGAGACAAAAGCCAGTCTAGACAAGAGACTAGATGATGGCAGCTAGAGGAAGATAATTTCCCAGTCCTTTAATTTTTTAAGCCCTCCAAAATACTGTGAGAGTTCTAGTAAGAGCTATACCTGAGGATGGAAGAATAGGGCTTTACTCTGGGGTGCTGACTTAGAGGGAAAGCACATGTCCCCTGCAAGCTGATCACTGTCTTGCGATCCTCGGTCTGTTCATATCCACAAGCCACAGAATTGGAATAAGTTTATAAGTTTATCTGAATTAATTGGGAGCCACTGAAGATCTTGAGTCTATCAGTTATAGTCAGACCTGGTAATTTACTGTATCTTCTATCCAAGTTCCAGCCCACCCAAATACAGTGAAGATTATGCCCCAAAACTGCATAGTAGATCATAAGTTCTTGACCATGATGGATTCTTTAGGATATGCAGTTATATAGTTATAGTAATATAGTTTATTATATGCATACATATATACATACACACACACACACACACACACACGTGTGTGTGTAGCCCTTTGTTCCTGGTTACAATTTTCTATGCTAATCTCTGAATACTGTGTTTTATCACCTTTGGCTGGACCAATGACATTTTTAAAGTTGCATTATGGTCTACAAAGGTTTTATTTACTATTTCAACCTCTGTTCTCTTATTTACAATAACTCTGTGTCATACCAGATGGTCAATTTTTGTAAAACTTCCATTCTAGTGGGGAAAGAATTCCACTGGGAAACAAATGGAGACTGAGATTTTAAGCCTCTCTCAACAATTGATGGAAAACCTGCAATGAGAGATTACATTCCGTAATGGTTGATTCTTTGACTTTTCTACTTGGAGTAAATCAAGGCATCTATGTGGAAAGAGATTGTCTCTAAATTCCAAAACAAGGGGAACTACGATCAAAAGTATAAGTAGAAACTAGGGATTTATAAGTGTACTCCTTCCTGCTGATTCACCTAAAACAGATCAATCTTCCCAAACTGCTTCTAACTCATCTGACCCCATGACAGAGCTATTGTTAATGGTCTTGGGAACCAGTGTCTCATGGTCACATACGTGTTTATGTTTTTCTATAAGATGACATTCAGGATATGATGCATCTTTCATAAATTCTCAGATACACTTTAATGATTTCAGAATAAAGCATTTGTACAGAGACAGAACAGTCCCCTCATCTTGAACTTGTAAAATGGAAATAAAAAAAGATTCCAGTAAATATAATTTCAGAGATTTTCAGAAAAAGGACAATTGTAATGGCTCACAATTCCATAGCATTTTGAAAATTTGAGATTTTTCCTCGGGTGAACTGATGGCTTCTACTACAATTAGTTGCCCACTTTGATGCAAGTTAAAATATGTGAATCAAAGCAATAGTTTTGAGTTCAGGATATTCTTTTAGAACATTTTCTGGTCCCCTCTATCTAAGACAAGAGGCAAGACACCTCTTGCAAGGGACAGCTACAAACTTTGTCCAAAATCTGCCTTGCTTATTACCCCATCGTGTGAGACTGCTAGTGATGACTGGATATTGCTCTGGGCCTGGGGACCTGGGCTTATGCTCGCCTATACTTGGGATGAAAGGATTGGAGAAATAACAGAGGAGAAAATCCTGTGACACAATGAACCACAAATTATTTGAGGAACAAAGATATTATTGAAAACCAAATCATAACTCACAAATCTCTTATTAAAAATGTGTTGCTGACAAATACGGAAATAGATTTAAAAGAACTGTACGTGTTTAATCTGTATCAGATTACTTGCTGTCTTGGGGAGGAGGGAGGTAAGTTCCTTGGAACTTGGTAGAAAAAGAATTTGGAACACAAGGTTTTAGAGGGATGAATGTTTAAAACTGTCTATCCATGTGTTTGGAAAAAATAAAATGCTATTTTAAAAAAATGTGTTGCTTACCACAGAGTTGAGAGCAGATTAAAGTGTTCTTCTTTTTAGATCACAGTCATACTTGGTCCCATCCTCTAAGAATCAATGATGGTGAATGGTCACTACCTTTGTAACTTTTCCAATATGGCTACCACTCTAGTGAATTGGCAAAATTTGTGAAATCAACCTGATTTCATCCACCATAAATGCAAGGCAGAAAACCACATTAGAGTTCTCTCTATTGCTTGTCAAGCCCAGAATCACAAACTTAGAGCTGGAGAGAAATTCAACCCCAATATGCATTTGAAGAGAAAACCTCTCAATAAAAGGATATCATCATGCAACACTGCTTTTATATCAGTGATGGGGAACCTACCACCTCCCAGGGCAATTCATTTGACCTTTTCAAAGTGTTAATTTTTCTTGACATCCAACCAGATTTGTTTTTGTTTTTGTTTTTCAATTTCTCCCAATTCTGACTCCTTTTTTAAAAAAAGGTTTTTATTTTCAAAACCTATACATGGATAATTTTTCAATAACCCTTGTAAAATGTTGTGTTCCAAACTTCCACATGTTAAAAAATATGTTAAATCTAATATATGCATACATATTTATACAATTACCTTATTGCACAAGAAAAATCACACCAAAAAGGAAAAAAATGAGAAAGAAAAGCACAATGCAAGCAAATAATAAAAAAAAAAAGAGTGAAAATGCTATGTTGTGATCGACACTCAGCCCTGGTGTCCTCTCTCTGGGTGCAGATGGCTCTCTTTATCACAAGATCATTGGAACTGTCCTCGATCATCTCTTTCTTGAAAAGAGCCACATCCCTCAGAACTGATCATCGTATAGTCATGTTATTGCTGTGTATAATGATCTGGTTCTGCTTATTTCACTCAGCATCAACTCATGTAAGTCTCTCCAGACCTCTCTGAAATCCTCCTGCTGATCATTTCTCACAGAACAATAATATTCCATAACATTCATATACCACTATTCATTCAGCCATTCCCCCACTAATGGGCATTCGCTCAGTTTCCAGTTTCTTCTACTACAAAAAGGGCTGCCACAAACATTTTCATACATGTGGGTCCCTTTCCTTCCTTTAAGATCTCTTTGGGATATAAGCCCAGTAGAAAGACTTTTGGATCAAAGGGTATGCATAGTTTGATAAACTTTTGAGCATAGTTCCAAATTGTTCTCCAGAATAGTTGGATCTGTTCACAACTCCACCAACAATGTATCAGTGTCCCAGTTTTCCCATATCCCTTCCAATTGTCATCATTATCTTTTCCTGTCATCTTAGCCAATCTGAGAGGTATCTCAGAGTTGCCTTAATTTGCATTTCTCTGATCAATAGTGATTTAGAGCCCCTTTTCATATGACTAAAAATGGTTTCAATTTCTTCATCTGAAAATTTTCTGTATATACCTTTTGACCATTTATCACAATTTTGACTTCTGAAGCCAATCAAAAATTGAATTTTTCTTGTCCAAACATTCATCCATTTAATTTAAATTAAACTGATCAACCAATAGGTCTTGCTTAAGTGCTACTATGGGTCATTACTAGGGCAACTAGATGGTACATTGGGTCTGAGTTCAAATCCAAATTCAGAGTTGTATGACTCTGGGAAAATCACTTCTCCCTGTTTGCCTCAGTTTCCTCATATGTAAAATGATGTGAAGAAGGAAATGGCAATCACTCCAGCATCTTTTGCCAAGAAAACTCCAAATAAGGTCACAAGAGTCAGACATGATTGAAATGATTGAACAAGAGCAATAACATGGGTCAACTACTATACTAAGTGTTAGAAATGTAAAGACATAACTGAAAAAGCCCTTTCCTTTAAGGACTTCATACTCTTATCAAGGAAATAATATGCTCACATATAGCCAAATGTGAAACAGAATGTAATTTGGGAAGGACGCTATCAGGTGAAGAACAGATGATAAGAAAAGCCTCAGAAAGGGGAACATTTGAAGGAAGTTCTGAGGGATTCTCAGAGTAGGAATAAGGAGAACATAGTTTAAACATAGGGACAGCCAGTGAAAAGGTCCATTGATTGTACTGAAGGGAGTAATAAAGGGAAGTAATATAGAATCAGACCTGTAAGAGAGGTTGGGACCAGTTTGTGAAAGTCTTTAAAGGCAAAGTAATTAAATTTATATTGGATTCTAGAGGTAATAGGGAACTCCTGGAGTTTATAAAGTAGAAAAGAACTTAGATCTGGCAGTTCTGTAGACGATGGATTGGAGAGAAGAGCATTATGTAGCAGAGAGGCCATTATGGGGGCAATAACAATTCTAGGCAAGAGCCAGGGTTGGGACTTGGTGAATAGAGAAGAGGACAGATGAAAGAGATATTGTAGAAATAAGATATGGTACCTGATTGGAAAAGGATGGAAGAATAAAATTCAAGTTGACAATTTTGTGAACTTGAGGAGCTAGTAGGCTGATGGTGTCCTCAAGGGAAACAGCAAAGGTCAGTAAGAGGCAGAATAAAGGCTAAAGATAAAAACTCATGCTTTGGATGTGTTGAATTTGAGATACCTGAGAGACATCCTATTCAAAATGCCCAGTAGGCAGTTGGCAGTTTAATACCTGGAGATAATGATATCCCATCAAGCATCCTGCTTTTCAAGACAAAAATTGAATCCATTGTTCTCAGCATGACACTAGCCATCCTTTCAAAGTGTTCTAGAAAAAGCTTCACTCCCTCTACTACTTTGATCTCCATTCCAGCCTCTGCCATTGCCTATAGAAGAGTACTGTCCATATGCCTCCATTCCCACACTATCTCAAAGTCAACATGTCCAAAACTAAACTTAAGATCTTTCCCAAAAACCCTGTTCTTTCTTTGGTCTCCACTTTTTCTTGATATGTTTTATTCTTCTTTCTTCAGAATCCCTTGTCAATGAGTCGTTGCTAATTTCCTAGTCATTCTATCTCTGCCGTGTTTTTGATGTCTATCCTTTCCTTTTTGTTACCATCTTAGTACAAATACTCATTACCACGTCTTGATTATTATAGAAGCTTCTTTCTATTTCCAAGCCACCCTTCATACCATTGCCAATATATTCTTCTTTATCCTGACATGTCACTCCTCTGCTCAATGATAATTAATGTCTCCCTATTGCCTACCAAGTAAAGATAAAAACCCTTGGTCTGGTATTCAAAACCTTCTACAATCTAGTGTCATTCTACTTATACATCCTAATTTCCCACTATCTTTTATATATTCTATGCGAAAATTAAATTTAGCCAATTTCTAATCTCAGAAGAAAAAATCCTTGGTTTTCCTATTCTACTGGCTCTATTCAAATTATTTCCTATGATTAAAATGTTTCTCTTTTACTTGTCTCCCTACAGAATTCTTACTCATCCTTTAACAGTGACAATTTTGAGTTTAACTAATTCAACACTTTATTTTTACAGATGAGTTCAAAGTGATTTCTTCCTCCATTTGTTATGCTTTGTCTCAGTCTTTGGCAAAGAACTTTTGTTTTGTTCTGTTTTCACCCCACTTTACCTTCTTTCTTATTAAACATTGTCTGTATTGCATTTTATTAGAAGTATTTGCAAACGTGTCCTTATTTAAAGATAAGAGAGCAGATGATCCAAAAGTCACAGACTGTTTCTTAACTAAATGCTGTATTCCTGCCAAGGTCGAGCACCATGTTTTGTCCACAAAAAGTACTTTAAAAAAAGCTTTTTCAATTTAGATTTGAATTCTATTTTATTTAGAAATATTTATTGAACTATAATTTAGTATGGCATAGGAGACAGACCGATTGACTTGCAGTCAGGAAGATACGGCTTCAGATTTTGCTTCAAACACTTATATGACCACAGTTAAGTCATATGACTTCTCTGCCCATCAGTTTCCTCATTTGTAAAAAAAAAAAAAAAAAAGGGGGGGGGAGGAAGGGGAGTTGCATTAGATGAACTCAAAAGTCTTTTTTAGCTATGACTCAAAGGTCTCTTTTAGCTATGACTTTATGATCTTAAGCCCTTGCATCTTTGGGGCATAGGAGTTTGGCAGGTAGATGGTAAATGGAGTTGTGTGAGTGATCCTCTCTGTCCTGGGAGATTTTGACTGGTAATTTACAAAATTGGTAATGAAATATTCTTTAAGACATCTCTGATAAACTCAGCTGAGCACTGGATGTCACTGTTGTGCCACAAAAACCTCAAAAACTCACAGACTATCCTGATCATCTCCAGTAGGTGCCATTGGCAACTTCACATATGGTTCGGTTTCTCATTAATTGCTGTTACACTTAAACATTGGTAAAATTACACCAAGATGGTCAATACATGTTCTAACTGATGAGGAAAAGACAATATGAGATGCCAAAGGGGAGAGATTATTTTGATGGCTTCATTGAATGTCCAAGCTAAAAGCAATGCAAGCCCATAAACGCAGAACATCAAAATAATAAGGGATCTTAGATCATAAAACATAGAATGTCAACTAGAAGGGAACCTGAAGAGTAAAACACTAATTGATGAAACATTTATTAGATGCTTGCTCTGTGCCAGGCACTCTGTTAAGCATTTTGGACACAAAGAAAAGGTTTTAAAATAGCTTCTGTTCTCATAGGATTTTACATTCTAATGGGAAAAATAACATGTGTATAAGGAAATAGATAGGAATATGAAGGAAATCTTAAGTTCATCTTATTCAATAATAAATCTCCTAATTTATTTTTAATAATTTATCCAATTACATGTAAAGCCATTTTAAACTGTTTTTTTTTTTATTTTGAGTTTCAAATTCTTCTCTTCCTTCTCTTCTCACCCTTCTCAAAGATGACAAGCAATTAATATGGATTATATATGTGCAGTCATACAAAACATATTTTTATATTAGTGCTGTTGTGAAAGAAAAACAGAGCAAAACTTAAAACAAACATGAAAAATAGAATAAAAATAGTATGCTTTTCTCTGCATTCAAACTCAATCAGTTCTTTTTCTGGAAATAGATAGCATTTTTCAGCATGAGTCTTTGAAAGTTTTCCTGGATTTTTGTATTGCAGAGAATATATATATACTATGTCATTCACATTTGATAATCGTATACTCTTGCTATTCCTGTGTACAATGTTCTGGTTCTACCCACTTCATTTTGCATCATTGCATATAAGTCTTTCCAGGTTTTTCTGAAAGCATCCAGCTCGCCATTTTTTATAGCACAAAATTATTCCAATATTGTTTGTTGTCCTTCGTTCTAGAAAAGAATCAAAATGGTATCTCGTATTGGAGTCAAGTTACAGTGTGTCCAACTGTGACTGATCAGACCAATATAAATCCCAAACACTCTCCCACAGGTCAGACACAAATAGTCCTGTGAACATCTGGGGTGAATTCTCTAAATCTGCACATCTCTCATTTCTTTGAGCTACTTCAGTTCTGCTTTGCTTATAAAGCACAGTACTTTCTCTGCTGGGAGCACAACATGCTAGGTCACCATCTCCTATGTCTCACAATTCCAAATGCTTTTTTTTATTAAAGCTTTTTATTTTCAAAACATATACACGGATAATTTTTCAACATTGACCCTTGCATAGTCTTGTATTCCAAATTTTCCCCTTCTTCTCCCCACCCTCTCCCCAGATGACAAGTAATCCAATATATGTTATACATGTTAAAATATATGTTAAATCCAATATATGCAAAAATGTTTATACAATTATCTTGCTGCATAAGAAAACTCAGATCAAAAAGAAAAGTAAATGAATAAGAAAACAAAAGGCAAACAAACAACAAAAAAGGTGAAAAATACTCAATCCTCTCTCTCTTCGTCACAAGATCATTGGAACTGGCCTGAATCATCCATCTTATTGTTGGAAAGACTCACATCCATCAGAAGTGATTGTTCAATTCCAATTTCTTAAGAGAGACTTAAAGTGTCCTTATATTACTTATGCTGACCACCATGAGAGTACTTACTCTATGTGAGTTCTCCATGGATAGTATACCTTTGGAAATAGAATAGTTTGGCCAGACCATGGGAGTTGTGCTCTCTGCAGTAGAGTTTGAATCCTTGGCAGTTTAGTTTAAGAAAAAATCTCAGTATCTGGTCTCTAACCTTTCAGGGGATCTTCAGAATCTTCCTAAGATAATTCAAATGGGAGCAATTCAGTTTCCTGGCATGGCTCTGGTATGCTATTCAGGTTTCACAAGCACACACTATGAGGTCAGCACAGTGACTCCATGGATCTTCAGTTTGGTAGCCAGTTTAATATCTATTCTCTCCTATATTTTTCTTCAGAGCCTCTTGAACATTGAACTGGCTCTGGAAGTTTTAATGTCAGCCTCATTATCAAAGTGTACATCTGTGGAAAGTATACTGCCAAGGTACTTATCCACATTATTCAAGACTTCTCCATTTGCTATAACCAATGGTTCCAATATAGATGGTATGGTAGACCACTTATGTTGTGAGAACAAAATTAGCAAAATCATACTTTTGCTAATCCATACTTTGTTGCATCTCAGCTTCAGAAGCTTCACTGATGCACAATCAATAGACTCCTTCCATTTTAGTCTTAGGTTGTAGCCTTTTCAAGCTGAAGAATTCACCATCAGTGTGAGAGCTGATCTCGAAGCCATGTTTATCTCCACTGAAGGCATTGACAACATGGCTGAAAGCATCACGCTAAAAAGCAGGGGAACAAGCCTACAACCTTGTTTCACCCCAGAACCGGTGTAAGCAGCCATCATGAAATGGCATACAATACTGTTGGACTTCTCTGGGAAACCAAAACACCTGCACACCTGTCAGTATCAAGGGTATCCATCAGACTCACAAATGTTGTGTGCAGATCTCTCTTTTGCTCAGAGTTTTTCTCCTTGAAGTGCCAGGTGCCAAAGGCCATACTGATTATTCCTTGGCCCTTTCTGAAGCTCCACTGGCTTTCAGGTAGATGGCTGAAGAATTACCCTGTTGAGGAAGACCCTGGCAGGAATATTGCCAGCAATGACTAAGAGAGACATCTCTCTGAATGTCACAGAACAATATATTTCTTTTACCTTTATGGAGATGCTTGAACTCCTGAGGGATAACCTCTTCTTCCCATATAGCCTGAAAATTTTTATTTGGCTTTCTTTGAGCACTGGACTCCCACATACACCCTATAAATTTCAGCTGGAATAGCATCAGTACCAGAAGCTTGGACGCAGAAGAGGAGCCAAATGACATTCAAAATCCTCTTCTTTGTCTAGAGAGACACTGAACTGAGGTGAACAGTCAATAGCTTCAACACTGAGTAATGATTGAGAATACTATGGTACTGCTCAGCTTATGTCTCCAAGGTCCTTATCATTAATCAATGTGGTTCCATCAGCAATGAGTAGTTAAGATTCACCATAAATCTTTGTCCTATAAATATTCTTCAAGACATTGAATTTTGGATTGTTACTATCAACTTAAAATCGAATTCCATCTGCTTTCTTACTAAGCCAATAATCCTGCATCTTTTTAAGTTTCTATTGTAATTTACTTTTTGTGGAGTTAAATGCTATTTATTAAAGATGGATGGACTATCCTGTTGGTAAACTCTGTGGAGTTCTCATTTTTCATTTAGTAGCTTCTGAATTTCTTCATTATTTTCATCAAATTAATCTTGATGTCTGTGAGTGTTCTGACACAGATGAGCAAACGTGGTGTTGTACACTAAATCTCTGAAAGCTGCTCACTTCTTTTCTTTACAACTCTTGACAACCATATTGGCTCAGGTTTCTCTCCAAATTAGCAACAAACTGCTTCCCCCTCAGACCCAGGGCATCACCAAGCCCACCATCCGCCACCTGGCTTGACCCAGGGGTATCAAGTATACCTCAGAGCTCATCTACGAAGAGACTTGTGGCATGCTGAAGGTGTTCCTGGAGAATGTGATCTGGGATGCCATCGCCTATATCAAGCATTCTGAGAGGAAGACAATGACTGCCATGGACATGGTCTATGACCTCAAATGCCAGGGCCAGACCCTCTATGACTTCAGCTGCTAAGCCTGCTAGAGTTTGTTAGCTTGCCAGCCTGCCATGAATTCTCCTGGTAGTCATGTTCCCTTGACGGCATTGTTTTTGTTGAATTTGAATATTTGGAGAGGATAGGTCTGTGATCAGTCCAGCACTCTGCACCAAACATTGCCTTCTTCACTCTCACACCCTGTCTGTCTCTTCTCATTATAATTACATATTCTATTAAATCCAAATGTGTGCTGTGAGGGTGCACCCATGAAGTTTTAATATATTGAGGTAAATGAAAGAAAGTGTTAAAGAGAAAGCCATGAGATGCACAAGTCTTCAACAGTAAATGGCCATTGCTGTTGTTAGTTCCAACTTCATTTTTCCAAGGACCCCCTGCCATGTCTCATAGTCTAAGCCTATCCTAGTATTAAAGTCCCCCAGAATTATAAGTTTTTCATCTTTTGGCACATTAATGATAAAAAAGTCTCCCGGTTTTCATGAAATCTGTCTCATGAGGATTCGTCATGGTGGGATCATATATTCTGATGATGGTGGCATTTTATTTCCCTGCAAGAGGCGATAGTATTGTCATGAGCCTGTCATTCTCTCTTTTTGGTAGGTATACAAACTTGATTAAATTAGTTTTGATAGCAAAACCTACACCGGCTTCATGGCACTCCAGAAAAACATGTATCCAGCTCCAAGTCCCATAAGCTGGCCTTCATTCACCAGGCTTGTTTCTCTCAGGACTGCTATTTGCTATAATACCTGTTAGTTCTCTTGCAACAAGAGCTATTCATCTTTCAGGTCTTCTAGATTTCGTGTTGTCTCTAAGTGTGTGTACTTTTCGTGACTGATGATAAGTGGAATCAGCTTTGCAAAATCATATTTTGTACATTTTTGTCTTTCAACCACAAAGTGGGATCCCTTTCTACCATGGAAATCACAACAGGAGTGAGTAAGCAGACAATTTTTAGGACCCATTCTCTAGCTCCTTCCTCAAACCAGGTTGTAAACAATGCAATTATTAAAAAGCTGCTCAGAGCAAAACCAGCAGACCAAGGAATACATTGTACAGAGTAACAAGATTGTGTGATGATCAAATAGGAAAGACTTGGTTCTTCCCAGTGGCTCAGTGATCCAAGGCAATACCAATGGACTTTGGATAGAAAACACCATCTGCATCCAGAAAAAGAACTATGGAGATTGAATGTAAATCAACATATACTCAGTTCACTTCTTTCTGTTTTTTTCTTCTTTCTCATGGTTTTTCCCTTTTGTTCTAATTTTTCTCTCCCAACATAATTCACAAAGAAATGTATATTTAAAAAGTTAATAAATATGTATAACCAGAAAAAATAAGCCAATAAATAAAGGGGAAAAATTTTTAAAGGTTGCTCTGACACCCAAGATCCCAACGCTGCTTCAGAAAGATGACCCTTTGGCCTGGGCAGGACCCAGTGTGCAGGATTGTGATTATCACTCTCAGTGTATCCATATCTGCTGCTTTGTCACTTGCCCATCACTATAGGACTTTGAGATAGGTAAAATTGGTAAAATGGCATGGGCAAGGTCTTTTGATTCATGCTTGAATCAGATTTAAGTGAGACAGAATTACATAAAATCATCAGACTTACCTCTCTCTTCCAGAGTCATCACAGTCCGGTGTCAGGACAGCGTCATGACAACTGGTGATGGCTCAAGATGCAACAATGGCCTTGGTGTCTATGATGTCTAACCAAGCCCTAAACACTCCACAGCCCTCACTTCAGCGGCCTTCATGGCTATTGAAGCAATCATCTGCCCTTTCCACCAGGGAAGTCTTGACATGCTTTGGGTAGGCAGCCCCCTTAATTCACCACTAGATTAGAATCCTATCAGTTACCCTCGCCCTGGTTTATCCCATATGCTGGGGTATGTGTGGCCACTGTGTGCTGTAGCTTCTTGGAGCCACAGGTGAGTTAGGTGGATCAGGTAGACACCAAAGGTGGAAAGAAGGCTCAGCAGTCTTCATAGCAGGTACTTGTTTTCCCTGAACATACCCCATACCCCACACAATTATGTGCCACAACTTGTACAACCATTCCCCCACTGATTACAGCCCATCGATTTCCAATTTTTTGTTGTTCAGTCATTTTTCAGTTATGTCTGACCCTTTGTGACCCCATTTGGGGTTTTCTTGGTAACGATACTGCCATGATTTGCTATTTCCTTATTTGGCTCATTTTACAGATTAGGAAACTGAGGCAAACAGGATTAAGTGGCTCACTCAGTCACACAGTAAGAGTCCAAGGCCAGATTTAAATTCAGGAAGATGAGTCTTCCTGACTCCAGCCGTGGCACTTGATTTACTGCATAACATTTTTTCTAGCTTCATAAAATAGTTTGATTGGTATAGCACTGAATAAGTAATTAATTTAGGGGGAGTTGTCATTTTTATATCTTCTAATTTGATAAATTGAAGAGTGGGCCCAGAAAGGACCCTGACCTGCTCCATTTACAGAGACAGAAAGATCCAGAATTCTAAACCAGGTCTAATGTCAAGACTCAACTCTCCCTTCATTATAACATGGGCCTTTAGCTTGAAATAAAATCACTTTGAGATGATGCACAAGGGTCCTGAGCTTCCCCTTCAAAGTTTTCCAGAGATCTTCTCAGTGCCTGATCTGAAATAAGGAATATTGGTTGACTGCATTGGTTGGCCTTCCTACTCCAGTAAGAGCATGAGTTCCTTGAAAGCAGATTTTGGTTCTTTGTGCCTTTCTCACACTCAAGACACTTAGTTAGGCATATGATAATTACTTTTGAAATATATATATATATATATATATATTCTCATTCATTTATGTCCTACAAGGTATAGTTGAAAGATTGAGGAATAGTGAACTTGGTAGAAGGGAAAATGGTGAATAAAAGCCTTGAGGGGTACTTGATGACTGTCTTCAAAAGCTTAAAGATTCGTTGATCAAAATTGTAATTATTCTTTTTATCCACATACAGCAGGATGATAAGCAATGGCTACAAGTTTCAAAGAATAAGACTGAGATTTCATGGATAGAGAAAGAGATAAATCAAAGTGTCCAGTGCAATACATAGTGCGCTGACTTGAGAAGTTTTCCTCTTATTGGAGCCATTTGAGCACAAATTGGCAAAGTAGTAGAATGGATTTGAGTGTGTGCAGATGGTCTAGATCAGTGGTATCAGACTCAAATAAACTGTAATAAGGATTTCAAGGGGACTATATATAGACTAAAATCACATATTAGCATTACCTGTGTTTTTCTGTATCTTTATTTCTTTTGCTTAATAATTCTCAATTATATTTTAATCTGACTGGGAGCCTTTGGGCTGTGTTGGCAGGACACAGATTTGATATCTCTAGTCTAGACCAATGCTTCTTAAACTTTTTCCACTTGTGATCCCTTTTCATCTGAGAAATTTTATGTGACCCCGAGGTTATAGGTATATAAAATAGGTAGACAAATCAAACATTTACTGATAAGAAATCAAAATTTTATGACCCACACATTCAGTTACAAGATTCCATGCAGAGTCACGACCCACAGTTTAAGAAGATGGGGTCTAAACTCTGATGTCCTTTCTATGAAATCCTGTGACTCTAAAAATCAAACACTTTCCATGTTGAAGAGATATTTCTTTCTTCAGTGTTAATATAATTCTTAAAAAAAACAGGTGGAATGCATAATCTTATATTATGTTATATAATTATATAATAATAATATAATCGTATATTAATGAACTGTATCTAACTTTATGAAAGAATTACAGAATCATCTTCCAAGCCAATTAGCCCTAAATACTAGCTACTGCTCTCATTTTCTCACTCCACAGTTTTATTCTTTTCCAAGAAAGTTTCTGCTAAATTACTTTCTGATATAGCAGATGTCGATCAATCAAGCAATTAACAACTACTCACTAAATGCTTTACTCCATGCCAGGTATTGTTCCAATGGCTAGACTTACATTGAGAGTAAAGTATCAGAGCCATGGTATTTATAGGAAACAACACTGGAATAAAAGCATCTTTCCTTTGTTAGGGAAGCTAGGGGACGTATTGGTTTGGAGGCTAGATTTGAAATCAGGAAAACTTGAGTTTGAATCTGTGGGATCCTTGGTAAGTTACATGACTTTTCTCACCGTCTACTTATTGAAAAATCAGAATGGCAATAATGATGTGAACTACCAAATCTTGGACATATAGAATTATGTGAAAGAAGAGTCTATTGTCAATTCATGCATCCTTTTTCCATTCTAGTTAGCATCTTTAAAGACACTGACAACAACCTTAGATTTCCCAAACTGTCTTATTATCAGAAGTTAAGAAGTTGAGCTTTCCCAGACTGTCTGGACTGGCATATCTTTAAAAAGGATGGAGGCAATCTGCCAGGTGCATTTACCCCTTTGCACCTGAGAAATCCCAAGGCTACATTTTCCCTATAAAAAATCTGCTTATGATGAAATCTTGGCTAAGTTCTCTTCAGGACTAAGCTCACTATAAGGTACTCTCTTCCGCTCTCTCACAGTGCCTTCCCTTTAAAGGTGCCTTTCTCCTTACTCTACTAACTGGCTAATCTAACCTGCCAATCAATGGCTTTCTCCCACCTCATGGAGTATTTCCTTTCTTCTGGTTAACTGTGAGTTCCCCAAGAGAACCCGTCTTTTTTCTTGCTAACTATAAACTCTCCAACTCTATTTCATATTTGCCGATCCTCGTATGCCTATTTTACCCCTTATTTTTGTCTGTAAACTCTTCTCCTAAAAAACCTCCCTTTTGGCAAAGAGAATGGCCATTGTGAATTTGTCACGTGTCTATTAGAAACTAGTTATTACTACCTGGACCTCATCAATAGCACCTACCACATAGAGCAGTTGTGAATCACACATGAGATAATGCATGGAGGAGTTCGGAAACCTTAAAACACTTTTTAAAGCCAAGCTCTTATTTTCATCATCACATCAGATACTCCATCAATCAACAAGTCCTGATTAGGCACATACCACTGTGTTTGAAGATGCTTGGGAAATATATACAAAGATACAAAGATTCCTACTCACAACGAGCTTCCATCTGGCAAATAAGGGGAAATGGCCATTTGGTTCTTGGGATAAGAAACTTTTATGAGCAAACCCAAGAAGTGATAAAGTTTCTTCTCTTTAACAAAAAAAAAAAAAAAATAGAGAAAAGTAAAACTGTTGCATTTTTTTTCATTGCCACTATAGCCCCAAACAAGGATTAATGTTGTGGTGATTTTGGTTGGGATGGAAAGCTGATAAGTATAATTGTAATCACAGGATGTATTGCAGGATGTAAATATTTAGAGAATAATTTTTTTAAAAAACCTATTTGGTCTGTTTAACTTTTTAAGGTACTTGATTCAAAAAAAAAAAAAAACAAATAAGCAAGAAAATAAGTGAAAGAGCATTTAACAGGAGAAATATGAAATGGTGGGCTCTGAATTTATTTGTGGTTTGGTCAAGTATGAGCAGGGGGAAATGGCAGAGCAGTGTGGGTGAGGGGAAATGTCATCAAATCACTGAAACTGATCTGAATGAATACTCCAGGGCTTTACAAATGTTCTCGGTGTGTGGTATTGTCAAGTCCACTCACCACTTCTGACTGTTCGGCTGTTTCCGATCTGTCCTTTACCAGAACTAGCCGAGATACATATTTTAGTCATTCCATTACATTCATATGGATGCTGCCCAATGAACTGTTCTCTCTCCAAAATGAGTTATAAATAATATAATGTATTCTATTGTATTATATAAAAATGATTATTTTTATAACAAGATGACAATTCATATGCAGAGCTTAGACTACATTTCTAGTCTCATATAGAAACAGGGGCAAAAGTTAGGAGATGGACATAGTTTACTCTCTTCAAAAATGAGAAAACAATTCAATAAACGTTTATCTGTCTGTTATATGAGAAGCATTATGCTACGTGTTAGGGATATAAATAAGAAAGGGTGCCCCACGTCTTTGGTAAATTACAATCTAATTGGAAGATAACAAAAGTGTAGAGAACGCAGATATTGGGGAACTCTGGAGAATTAGCCTTGAAACAGGTGTTAACTCAGTGGAATTGATGAGATGGTGGTTCTCTAGTTCCCATATATACTTAGTGCTTAGCATGGTGATGTCATGGTTCTCTAGTTCACACATACATAGTGTGCTGTAATGATGTCCTTGTAATAGGGTATATAAGGGCTAAGAAGGAGTGGAAGAGGGACACTCCATCTTTGACCATCCTGATGGCTCCCCTGCCTCCTTCACTCCTCCCCTAAGATCAAGGCTGGTCCTGAGACCCTTCAGAGAGCTAGTCCAGACACTCCACAAAAGGAAGCTGGAAAGGGAGGGATGGGAAGAGACACCAAGGGTACATCTTGTGGACGTGTTGAGGAAGAGCTATATTTCCAGAGTCATCTTTCTAAAGGAAAGTTTAGAAAGATATTTAGTGCTCCATCCTTCAGCCTCCCATCAGAAGAAAGAGGAGACTAGGGAGGTGGAAAAGTGTGGAGGATCCAAGGCTGAGTTAGCCTGAGTCTTTGGACAAGTAAAGGAAATGGAGCCTGAGCGAGAGGAGCTTAGGAAGAGGATTTAATTATTATTACAAATATTTGATGGAGACTAGAGCAAAACTCAGGCTGTGCAGATGTTTTCCCTTATTTCCTCCCCTTTGGGATCAGCCCACCACCATCTCCTCTTGGTGAGATGCATTCTTGATGATGTCTTTCATTTGTTCATCCATTCAATAAGCATGTGTAAGGTGCTTATGAAGTCCTGGGAGCTGTTCTGGGAACACGAAATGGAGACAAGAAACTTCTGTTCTATTGCAGAGACGACAGGCAAATATAGAATAGAAATGGCTGATAGAAAGAGATGGATGGATGGATACATAGATAGATAGATTGATAGATAGAGGGATAGATGACAGGAAAGCTTTAAAGAGAAGTTTATATACACACGTATATGTTCTGTGTGTATATGTATATGTGTGTGTATAAAATCTCATTTAATCTCCACAACAACCCTGTGAAACAGATACTTTTATTGGCCCCATTTTACAGATGAGAAAATTGTGACTGAGCAGCTTGGTTAAAAGTGTCACAACTACTAAGTGTTTAAGATAATCAGACCTCAAATTTTAATGATTTCAAATTCAGCCAATTAGCCATAATTAAAGCTAGCAGACACTCATTAAGGATATTCTATATTCAAAGAAAGAGGGAACTAGATGGTTCAATAGATGGAATGTTGGGCCTGGAGTCAGGAAAACCTGAATTTCAAAGGCAGCCTCAGATATCTTCTAGCTGTGTGACCCTGGGCAAGTCTTCTAGCTTCTGTTTGCTTCCTTCCACTAGCCAAGGAAATGGTGAACCGCTTCAATATCTTGGCCAAGAAAACCAAATGGCCTGTAGTGGTGTGCTGTATGTGCTCACAGAGAGTCAGACATCACTAAATTATTGAACAACAATATGCAAGGAACAAAGTCCTTGCCCTTACATTCTGAGTAGATTATATACACACAGAAAATTATGTACAAGATAACTTGAGAATGGAGAAACCACTAACAATCAAGGAGAGGATCAGGAATAGCTTCCTAAAGGAAATGGCAGATGAGTTAAATCTGTTTCTTCTCTCTCTCTCTCTGTCTCTCTGTCTCTCTCTCTGTCTCTCTCTCTCTTTCTCTCTCTCTCTGTCTCTCTCTCTCTCTCGCTCTCTCTCTCTCTTTCTCTCTCTCTCTCTCTCACACACACACACATAGCATAGTTAATGTCCTTTTTCTTACTTTACCTTCCCAACATTTTCCTAATTTTCCCAGGAAAGCCTTTCTTTATTCCCCTTTCTTTCTGTCCTTCTCTTTGCTCCATTTGTAAGCTCAGAAAATCATTTCTTATTATTTCATAAAAGTGTACATTTCATTTGCAGCCAAGAAAAGGAGAACCCCAAAATTTAAAGTGCAATTCTAGAAAAAAGCAGCATCGTCCAGCCAACAAGCAACTATCCTTTGCCAGGCTCTGGAGATGCTAAACCCAAAGCAAAATAAATCCATCTAGGAAGGAACTCCCATTACTTTGGGGAAACGATAATAGCATACACAGCACAAGAAAACTACAGCATGCTAACAACTATGGGGACTGGGACACATTGACTACATTCTAAAGCCTTTCTCTGGGCTCAGACGTCACCTTCAGATTATCCATAAATGTCGCCAACCACTGCCTCATTCTCCTGCAATTAACCCTCTATTTCACAAGCATCTGGATCCAAAGTGCATCCCAACTTTGGTGGATATACAATGTCACTAACAGAAGGGTACTCCAGCACAACACCGCATCATTTTGTGTGATTGTTGTCCAAGCAGTTAATTTTGGTTTTGTTTTTGTTTTTGCTGAGGCAATTAAGGTTAAGTGACTTGCCCAGGGTCACACACTAGAAAATGTTAAGTGTCTGAGACTAGATTTGAACACAGGTCCTCCTGACTTCAGGGCTTATGCCACCAAGCTGCCCCTTTCCAACAGTTTTACTGAGGGACCGACTAAGTGACTATATTTTTCACCCTGTGGTCTCTTGTTCAGAAGAGAAAGTTAAATCTTTATAAATCTCAGAAGGAAGATTTAAAGGATGATTGCTTAGCCCAAGTGAGTTTTTACATATTGACAATTTTCCTGCAGAAAAGAAGAAGAAAAAAAAAGAATTAAATTGCTAAATGTTTTATTCAAATACAAATGGCTCCTAACTTGCAAAGAAGTAAGTTCTTCAATGAGTTATTCATTTTGAATTAAAGCAAAATTTCCCATATCCATTAATCAATCAGTAAGTATTTATGAAGCCCCAGGAACTGGATATCTCAAAGACAAAAGCAAAGTAGTTCTTCTCCTCAAGAAACGTACATTCTCTCTGGGAAGATACGCACATATAGAAATATATACACAATGGACACATAAATATAAAAGAATTATGCACTTACATCTGAGTATCTTCAAAATGAACACAGCATTTGAGCTGAACTTTAAAGGAAAGTGAGAGTTCTCCAAGGTGAAGAGGAGAAGGGAGGGCAAACAAGGTAGGCGTAACAGTCTTACAAGAGGCAGAATGTGTTAGTGACAGATGACCAGTTTATTAGGACGATCATGAGAAGGGGAGTCACAGAAAACAAGGTTGGAAGGGAGGTTTAGGAAGGGATGTCAAATAAAAGTCAAATAGAGGAATTTGTGAATTTGTATTTGATTCTAATCAAAGTCCAAAAGTACATAATGATTCTGTAAAGATTTTGGATGAATTTGAGAAAAAATGCAAATGTATTTGTTTTATGTTCAGTGAAGACCATCACTTGGGCATCCCTCATCTATCTACCTTTGGTGTTGGCTACCACCCAACTCCCACCTGTGGTTGCGAGGAACCCTGGCAAAACCATCTTGGGAGACCTGCTCAACCATTTTAAGGGTCACTAACTTCAAACCCACTGCTGAAGCAGGGGGATGTTGACCTTGCCAAGCATATGAAGACTTCCCCAGTTGAATGGATAGATGAGAGTAATTTATTCCAACCACCATGAAGGCAGCTAGAGCAAGCTTTCTCGAGTGCTTAAAGCTTAGTCAGATATCAGTATCAAAGATGGCAAAATCATCCATCCATTCATCCCAGGCCATCTCCTATCATCTTGACTAATGCTTTGCATTGGACTCCAAAGGTTCAGAAAGAAAGAGTGGGACTGATGACTCTCCCTCACTTCAATACAATTCATATACATGTCAAGATATCATTGTGATATTGTTGGAACTCTTCAAGAACGAAAGAGGAACAGCAACAGAAGAGATTGTTCTCTCCTTACATATGATAAAACTAGGAACAGTCAGGGCTAAAGTTTCTCAAAGTCCTACAATTACGATCACCTACATCTTCCATGAAAAGGAGGAGAGTGGGGGTATTGTTTTTTGTGTAAAATTGGAAATCGCCCGTGAATCTGAGACAAACAAGAAAACATTTTTAAACAAGGTCACACCCTAAGTTTTCTTAGTGGATGACACCATTCCCCACCCCCTTGGCACAATTAGCACCTTGCCAACATTTCTTAACATGGTCACATCCTTGCTATTTTCATAGTTGCATTTCCCAATGACTATCTCTTACCTCCCTTCCTACCTAGGTAAGTATTTTTTTAAGTTGCATGATGTCCATTTGTGGATTCTTTGTGTGTCTCTCAAAGACTAATTGGTTCACATCCAGTTTTCTGTGGTTAGCCACTTAAATATAAAGCTGGTTTTTTTTCTACATGATTCATGACATCCTTACCCTATCAGTTCTTAAAGCCATCACTTTAGTCCAGTTGGGAATATAATTATCTTTTCATCATTTTCTGTTTTTATCTCCCACCCCTTACATCACACTTTTCTGAGCTCTTGCCAATAGAAGTAAGTGGGCTAAATTAATTTAAGAGAACTACATCTGAAATATAGGCTAAAAGTAGAGATTACTGGAAATGTCATGATAGAACCATTTTGGCCATTACTGGCAACTTAAGATAAAGTATAAACGTGATGATGAAAAAGACCTGAAATTCTTCTGGCCGCCATTGTTATATAATATTGATATTACGTTTGGCGATCGTGTGGTAAAGCAGGATGGTTCTAAAAACAATTCACATGAACTTGACATTGACTTTACAGGTATTTCTTAAGCATCTCTTACATGCTTCTAACTATATAATAGGCCCCATGGAAGATAGAGAGGTAATACCAGATGGTAGATAGGGAACTGGTCTAAAATCAGGAAAGACCCCAGTTCAGATCTCGTCTTACACAAATCGCATTTCTAAGCCTCGGTTTCCTTATTTGTAAAATGAGGATCGTATTGTATCCGCCCCATGCTATAGCATGCACAGTTTGATACCCCAGATTTTGGTAGCCTCCAGGTTTTAACTCACCAGTGAGTTAGGAGGATGACTACTGGTGGAATGGATGACTGAGAACAATTTTATCCCATCAGCCATGAAGGCAGCTGAAGCAAAGTATTTAGAACTCGTGAAGACACTGAAGATGCCAAGGACATCTACTGCAGCCTGGGCTTTACCAGGATTTACTTGATTTCCATGATTCTGGAAGAGAGGGTGAGGATGATGATTTGAGTCTGCCTCATCCAATTCATGGGCAAGTCAAGACATCACTCCTTTCAAATGCCATTGGTCTTCTTCAAAAATGAAGGATAAACAGTCTGATTCTTCTTGTGTAGCAAAATAACTATAGGAATATGTATACATATATTGTATTTAACATATTTAACATGCATTGGTCTACCTGCCATCTGGGGGAGGGAGTGGGGGAAGGAGGGGGAAAAATTGGAACGAAAGGTTTGGCCATTGTCAATGCTGAAAAATTACCCATGCATATATCTTGTAAATAAAAAGCTATATAATAAAAAAATGAAAGATAAACAAAAACATTTACCCTGTAAGATTATGGTGAGGTCCAAATAAAATAACGCAAGCAAAGTTAGTTGCTATTTTGCCAAAATAATGTAAGGCCCATAAATAACATAAGGTTTTTCTCAACACTTACAATCTAGTTGAGAAGAAAAGATAATCATTCTAAAAATAATACCTCAGCACTTGAAGTAATCTGTGATAGACCCTGTCCACTAATGCAAATATCAATCAATTAATTAAGGGGCATTCATTATTGCCAATCGTAGCAGATGCTAGGGATATAAAGATAAAAAAGAAAAAATCCCTTGCCCTCAGAAAGCTCTCTCTCTCTTGAGGGAAATAACAAGGGCTTAGAGATCAAATCAATCTGATTCTCTTCCATGGGCCAGACCCTCAAATACATGGCTAACTTCCTTGGGAAAATGAGTTATAATCACAGCTCTCACTTTTCCTCTTTTCTAAACCCTCGGCAGTCTGGCTTGCAAGCACATCATTCAACTGAAAGTGTTCTCTCTATAGTCCCCGATGACTCCTTAGCTGCCACCTCTAGTGGCCTTTTCTCAATTTTCATTCTTCTGGGCCTCTTTGCAACTGCTGACACTGTCCATCATCACTGTCTCTCGTGTATCCTCTCCAAGGTTTGGTGACTGACTACATTCCCTCCTCCTTGTCTCACTCTCCAGCTTCCTCTGTGGCTCTTCGTCGAGATGGGTAAATCCCCCTGAAGATTCTGTCCCGGTTCCCCTTCTTCATTTGATGAGCTCATCAGCTCCAGGATCATCTTCCCGCAGATAACTCACAGATGGATTCAGCTAAGTCCTGCCTTCTCTCCCCTCCAGTTGCCTAATGGCCATCTCCACCTGGATGTTCTGTAGACATCACAAGCTAATCTTCATTCTTTCTCCTCCTCACTTCCTTCAATGCTCCTCAGGCGGCTCTCCTAGTCCTTCAGGCTCACCAATTGGGTGTCATCCTCAACACTTCTTCTCTCCTCTGATGCTCCCCCCACCCCATATCAGACCCTCGTCCGCTCGGCTCCCTGGGACTCTCAGTGGGAAGGGGTCTTGGCTTCTTTCCTCTCCAGCTGCAGAGAGAGCTGCACATCTAACCACATCCCCCTATTCAGTTACCTTCAGGCACTTTAGTTCTCTCCAGGACACACTGCAATCTCCCTTGGGGCTCAGAAAGCCCTTCCTGGCCCTTCTCCTGCTCCCCTTTCCAGGCTTCTCACACTTTACTTCAATGACACCGGCTTCCCTGCTGCTCCTTACACAAGCAAATCCATCCCCAGAGCTGATGTTCATGGCTTTTCGGTCACTTGCATGTTCTCTTCTCCATCTGAATAGAAGCTCCTTGATGGCAGGGACTCTCTGTCTCTCCTTGTGACCCCAGCAATCAGGACTGTGCCTGCTAAATGAAAAGTCTTAAAAACTCTTGACTCAACCTGAAGAAAGTCCTCTTTCCCCATTTGCCTTCAATGTTATAGCTAAAGTCCTCCAGTTTCTCCAATAGTCATTCCAAGGCAAGAGTTCAAGAACCTGCTACATACCCATTATCTGGATATTACCTGGATATTATTTGGAGGTTCTACAATTGGCCAATAATTAATCGTGTAGATGAATCACCTCTTATTATCTGGAGGCTCTACAATTGGCCAATAGTTACTCACATGGATTAATGCCTGTTATGTGCCAGGAACTAAGCTAGAATTCAAGAACCTGCTACATACCCATTACCTGGATATTAGCTGGATATTATCTGGAGGCTCTACAACTGGCCAATAATTAATCATGTAGATGAATCACCTCTTATTATCTGGAGGCTCTACAATTGGCCAAGTTACTCATGTGGATTAATCACCTCTTATGTGCCAGGAATTAAGCAAGAATTCAAGGACCTACAATATACCCATTGCCTGGATATTACCTGGATATTATTTGGAGGCTCCACAATTGGCCAATAATTAATCATATAGATTATGTGTCAGGAACTAAGTGAGAATTCAAGAACCTGCTACATACCCATTACCTGGATATTATCTGGAAGCTCCACAATTGGCCAATAGTTACTTACGTGGATTAATCACCTGTTATGTGACGGGAACTAAGCTAGAATTCAAGAACCTGCTACGTACCCATTACCTGGATATTACCTGGATATTATCCGGATGCTCTACAATTGGCCAATAATTAATCACGTGGATTAAGAACCTGTTATGTGCCAGGAACTAAGCTACAAAATAAGCTGAGGATACGAAAAGAGACTGAAAACCACACTCCAAGCACTCTCTGCCGGGGACCCGGCCCCTTCCCGTCTCTCCTATGTCCACATAGGTTAACAAAGATGGATTTTGCTTGTCAGATCGCATTGTTGGCCCCTCTGACACTTGTAGTTCCCTTTAACCTCATGTGGTGGCCCCAGATTTCTCATTTTTCCGGCTTCTTGGCTTTTGAGTCCATTCCACATGCCTCTACTTTTTAGAAATTAGAATTTATTCCATGAAAACGTGAATTTGTGACTACAGTTCTTAGGCTCAGCCTTATAGGTCAGCAGGTCACGGTTATCTGCTCAAACACATCTTGTTCTTCCTGCAACCAGTTTAAGTAGATGCAATTATCTTAATGATCCGCCAGAAAGGCTGAGGTAGCTCTGGTGGAGGCAGGAAGTCTGGGTGAGAATATTGGCTCCAGGATTTATTAGCCGGGGGACCCTGGGCAAATATCTTTGAGCCTCAGCTTCCTTATCTGTAAAATGGGTATGAGTGTTCTCAGGGGGGTTGTTTTGAGATCACTTGATAAGTTTTAATTCTTTTATAACAAACTTAAGAACTCTGGCCTTCAAAACTAATCCAGATTTAACGGGATGAAGGATCAAGGAGAAGAAGCTCTGAGGTACAGAAAGCTGAGATTGTAAGGGGTGTGTAAACACAAGGATAATGGAGGCAGAGCACTTTCCAAGTCTAGGACCTGCCCTGTCAAAGGTCTTTTTCTTGTTTACCTAAGAAGAGCCCAACAGACCCTTGGAACACTCTGTGCTCAAAAGGCACAGGGACAAGGCCAGAGAGGCTGTTTCCCTAAATGTCTGGCCAGGTCGGACTGGTTCCGCTCCGAAGACAGGACCCTCCGCATCTGGGCGCAGCCGGCCATCCCTCTCCAGAACAGGGCTTCCCTTGTGTTGACCTGGGCCAAGTCTGGCCAGCTCAGGCTGGCTCTCCTTTAAAGCCAGGACCCTCCACATCTGGGTACACCTGTCCTTCTGTCTCCAGGACAAGGCTTCCCTTGTGTTGGGTCGGGCCACGTCTGGCCACCTCGGGCTGGTTCCTCACTAAAGACAGGACCCTCCGCGTCTGGCTGTACCCACCCATCTCCCTCTGCAACAGGGTTGCTCTTGTGTCCGGTCAGGCTCAGGCCCAGTTTTTGTGGTCTGGCCACTGGCTGTTTCTCAAGAAGCTGAATAAAGGAGTCATCCCAGGCATGGTGGGTAGAAAGTGCTGGACTCTGGGCAAACACAAAAGTTTAGGAACCAATTCCCCCCAAAAGACCGAAAAAAATGAGATGGAGAAGGCATCACAAAGGGCAATCCGACCACCAGTGGAGTGAGTGGCCTGGGGCCTCCTCCTTCTTCCAGCATCTCCTAGTCCTTTACCCTGACTCCTCCTCCTCTCTCAAGGTCACTTCTTGTCCCATTCCCTTGGCACCATGAGGCCCAAGGGATAGATATCAGAGCCAACAGGTAAAAAAATCAACTCACCTCCCACCATGTTAATGCAACTTTTCCTTCCCTCCTTCTCCCCTCCTTACCTAGGTCCATTAAGTCCTGGTGGGTAGAAAGTAGGCTTTACTCCACAGACCCCCCCAATACACTATTTATTTATTCCCACAATCATTCACTCGTTCAATAAACATGCATTTGCTGACTACATTTACAGTCATCGGCTGGGCGCTGGCTACGAGCATGGTGGCCGGAGGCTTTGGGTAGTCTGGGACTCACCAAGTCTGCTGTATGTTCTCTAACCCAGCCGTGTGATTGTGCATTGAGTTCACTGCTACCAAAAAACCAGACTTCTCAATGGAAAAGGCTTCCCGATTCTCACATATCTATGTGTCCTTGGACACAGGAGCTCCTGAGTTCAAATCCTGCCTCAGACCCTAAGCAAGACACTCAGCCACTGTCGCCTGGACTCTGTGGTCTCTTAGGTCCCTTCTGGTGTTAAATCTATATTGCTGTATTGGACTACTTGCCATCTAGGGGAGGGGATGGGGGGAAGGAGGGGAAAAGCGAGATCAGAAGGTTTTGCAAGGGTCAGTATTGGAAAATCGCCCGTGCATATGTTTTGTAAACAAAAAGCTTTTATAACAATGTAAAAAACTATGTCGCTATGATCCTCAGGGGAAAGATGCTAACATATAACTAGCTCTTATAATACTAAAGTATTATAAGTAGGAGTTTCCCAAAGAAGGGAAATTTTAAAAATGCTCAGTGTACAGACATGAATTATAATTGAAATGAGTCATTTATTCCCACACAGAAAAAGGAACATTAAACTTAAAAGAATCAGCGTATTTATAGAGTGATTAGAACAGAATTTAGCAGCTGACTTATAGATTTTGCTGTTAAGTTGCTAAAGGGCATCCGTTAGGGAAGCATCATCGAGGAACAGCAGCACAACTCAGCGATTCTGTGAATTTTCCACTTCACCTCCATACTGAACAGTGTTTGACCCCACAGTCAACTTTGACCTTCCTTCTGCGACTTCTCTCCTGGCAAGGGCATCCTGGGACCCAGCATGGCACAGAGAAACCCAGAAGAGACAAAAGAGCCAGGGTACAAGTCCAACTTACCCTTAATCCATAAGGGGAGCAGTAGCCTCTTCTTCAGTCGTGTCATGTGCCCTTCACTGAGACCTCTTGGAAGGGTGATATCCAATAGAACCACCAATAGAAAGTCCTATGCCCTCTTCTACCCAATGTATCCCCTAGCATGAGTGCTTCTTCAAGCTCTGCAATCAGGAGATACTCACCAGAAGAATCACAAATATGCACAAATACATTGGCCTTGTAAATCCCTTTGTAGTTGACTGCCATGCTAAATTCTAAATTCTCTCTCTCTCTCTCTCTTTCTCTCTCTCTCTCTCTCTCTTCTCTCTCTCTCTCTCTCTCTCTCTTTCTGTTTTTCTCTCTCTCTTTATCTCTCTCTGTTTCTCTGTCTCTTTCTCTCTCTCTCTCTCTTTTCTCTCTCTCTCTCTCTCTCTCTCTCTCTCTCTCTCTCTCTCTTTCTGTCTCTCTGTCTCTTTCTCTCTCTGTGTCTCTCTCTTTTTCTCCCTCTCTTTGGCTCTCTCTCTTTCTCTCTCTCTCTCTGTCTCTCTGTCTCTGTCTCTCTTTTTCTCTCTTTGTCTCTGTCTGTGTATTTATGTGTGTGTGTGGTCCGTGTTGGGATAGGATGGAACCCACTTTAATAGAATCATAAATTTATAAGTAGAAGAAGAAAGTATAAGGCTTTTCTCAAAACGTAAAGCACTCCACAAATGCAACATGGTGATCATGTTGATGTTGTCATTGCTATTGTTATTATTAATCTTCAGAAGCACATGAAAAAGTCAGGTGGTCACTGATTGTTCGTACTAATTTCACTAAAAAGAATTGTCCTTTCAAATACCAGTCCTGTTGGCCAAATTGCCAATGAACTCTTCCTTCCAATTCATTAATTATCTCCTCAAACAAATTCCCCAATGACAAAGGATGGGTGATATCTGAAGGGAGCAACATCTTTTAACATCAGTATCAGTGATTTTAGAAGCTTTACAGAAGGGAACATGACCCTCAGAGTCAGCACCAGAGGACAGAAGGAAGAGCAATGGGACATGATGGATTAGTCTCTTTCCAACCACGAGATTCTGATGATATAAATGCTTTCTATTCTTCCTGCTCCAAATCACAAAATCCTAGGTTAAGAGTTGGGGGTGGGGAGAACTTTAGAGATAAGTTATACAATTCTCTGGTCTTCCAGGTAAGGAAGCTTAGGCCCAGAGAACCAAAGTAACTTGTCCAGCTTTCAAAAGGGAAATTTCTTTTCCCAAAAGAAAAGAATAAAGTTTGGATTTGAATATATCTGACTTCAAATTCATATCCTATGATATTAGTGGGTAGTATAAACTACTACCCCAATTAGACTAATCCTAACTTAAAAGGTAACTAACTACTCTACCAATTCTGCTCCCTTTTTTAACTGAGTAGCCCTAAACCTAGAATCCACAATACCTGTTATAAGGCATAATTTTCACATTTTAGTTTCAGAGATACCTGAAAGGGAAGAAGAGGATGGAGTGGTTGACAGAGATTTAGTAAAAGTAACTGAATATATATTATAATTTCCCATACCAATTTTAATTTTGTCCTGCCATTGTCCTTTTCTATCTTGTCCCTATCTGTCTTTCCAAAAATGCTAACTATCTTCTTAATGGATTCTTTATATTCCTCAAATCCCATATCTCCCTATCTCCTGTTAAAGGATCTTTTTTACTCGGTGTCTCTACAAAGCAACAAGAGGAAGATTAAACAGTGCTTTGGGAAGATTCCTCATAATTCAAAGTGCCTCACCCCCATAAGGGATCATTTGAATCTATTACCTAGTAAGTCTTCATCATCTGTTTGGAAAATACACAACTCACATGTTTCCCCCTCCTTCCTTTACAATGACCACAGAATAATCATTCTTCACCAGCTTTTATATTTCCTGAGACTTGTTTTCTTCCTCCTGTTTTTTCCTGAATGAGGAAGTGCTTATAATCTCACCTCTTAAATTACATTTTAAGGCCTCCCAGACTGTAGTAAAGGAAGGGACTGAGTCACCACTGATTTCATAAAGTATCTGTAAGGGGATTAATTGTAACCTGACTTATATTTTCTTTTAACAGGAGTTGTAAAGGGTCCCATAAATTTAGAAGAAGGCATAAATCCTTTCTGGAGAAGGGTGAGGACTGTAGTAAAATGGGAAAATAGCATGGATTCCAGTTGACTGGAATGTCCCGTAAAATGAAACCACACAAAACAACTTACAAGACAATCCGAGTCAATATTACGCTAAAGAAAACCTGAGGCCTTTTCAGCATAAAAAAATGAAATAGAAATTGTACATTTAGCAATACCATGAAAATTGAGTTCTTGCTTTGATAAATGTTTCAAGACCTAAATCAAGACAAATTTCCAAGTGATCACGTTTAAAGGAATAGCATAGTAAAGTGGAAAGAGATCCAAAAATGGAATTTTGGAACCTAAATTTGAAACCTCATTTTTGAGCTCACATTGTACTTCCCTTATCTCTTAGGGAGATTTTCTCTCAGTTTCTCATCTGCAAAATGAGATTTCAACTAGATAACTTCAAAGGCCAATTTTCAATCTAAAGTTAATGATTTTTTAAAAGATTTGGGGACTGGTATGAATGTTAGGATTCATCAGACTAAGCCATGTGGTTCCATGAATGAGCATCTCAAGATGGACAAGCATAGTCTCTACATTGGACTAGGAAATATTCCTATGATCTCAAAGCTTTTTGGAGAACTGAAGAGTTTTTAGAGTATAAGTTTAGGGCCAATGAGTAATTTAATTTATCCAATCCTATTATTTTATAGATAAGAAAATTGAGGCCCAAAGGTCAAAGGAAGGAAGGAAAGAAGGAAAGAAGGAAGGAGGGAAAGAAGGGAGGAAGGAAGAAGGAAAGAAGGAAGGAAGGAAGGAAGGAAGAAGGAAGGAAGGAAGGAAGGAAGGAAGGAAGGAAGAAAGAAAAGAAGGAAGAAAAGAAGGAAGGAAGGAAGGAAAGAAGGAAGGAAGGAGGGAAAGAAGGGAGGAAGGAAGAAGGAAAGAAGGAATGAGAGGGGGAGGGAAGAAAGGAAGGAAGGGAGAGAGGGAAATAAGGAAGGAAAAAAGCAGGGAAATAAGGAAGGAAGAAAGAGAGGGAGGAAGAAAGGAAAGAAGGAAAAAAGGAAGGAATGAAGGAAAAAAGGAAGGAACAAAGGAAGGAAGAGGGAGGGAGGGAGGAAAAGAGGAAAGGAAAGAGAAAAGCTTTGTATTTGCTTATATTACATATTTGTATACTTGTCATCACTCAAAGGAGAATATAAACTTCTGGAATACAGGACTGTTTGCTTCTGTGTCCACAGAGTTGATTTGAAGGGGTTATTGTGCATTTAAAATAATACAGCTCAGTGTTTCCTGTGCTATTTGCATTTGACATCTCTCTGTCACCCAGTTTTGATGTTTCCCACCCATCTTCATGTGATGCTCTTAGATTATAGCTCCCCATCTTCCTCTCCCTGCTCCTGCCCTGAGAAGAATTCCCCCCAACTATTAGAACTTAGTCACATCCAGCTATCTGTATTATGACTGGGGGAAAACTGACAAAAGCAGAACAATCTCCTGTCCCCAAAGGTCTTAGGGTGTTTCTTCTAGTGGATGGGAGTGATCTGTGCACAAACAAATGCAATGCCCCCACCCCCACTCTGTATTTTTTTACTGGGATTTCATCAATGTATGGAATTCCTGGCATGAAAAATCCTTCCCATAATTCATGAGGCCACAGTTGCCTGAAGCACTGAGAAGTTAACTAGCTTGCCACAGTCACATAACTGGTAGGTGTCAGAAACAAGACTCGAATCCAAGTTTCCTGAATCCAAGGCCCTCCAGGCTCTGTGCCACATTGTCCCTCAAAGGGAATAAGAGTCCAGGCTTGGAGCATTTGGAAGATTCGCAAGCCAAGAGCTGTTCTGCACATGCTATAGTAGTCTGTGTCTCTCACTAGCTACTTTACTGCCAGTTTATATGCGATTCCATGTAAACAAAGTAATTTTAGGAGGTAAAGATCGCTCACAAATAGGGGAATCAAGAAAAGCCAAGGGTAAAAGAAATCACTTCCAGAGCACAAGGCAAAAGTAAAGAAGGAGAGATCTCTGAGGCTGGTACAGACAGAAGAAAGGTAGATAAGGAGGTAGGAGATGGTAGGTCAAGATCTCCTGAGTCTGTTTTCTACGAGTGTCTGATAGCTCGGGCACTCAGAGAAATAAGGAGTCAGCCCATCATCCTACAGGGTTCAAAGCCTCCAGATGGGACACTCAGCTTTCTCAGATTTGCCCAAAGTTATCCCTCCCAGAAGGTTCCAACATTGCTAGCAGCCCACAGAATTATAAACACTCTGGCATCCCCAGTGTCTGTGGGCAGGCCTTAGAACGTTGCCAATCAAACTTGAAACATGAGTCTAATAAGAGATTTCAAGGCTCACTAGCCAATCCAAAAGACTTAATCATTTCCATCAAACTTGAAATGGAAAGACAAGTTGGGAGGATGATTTGTTCAACCAGAAAGGCATGTTAACCCTTGGAATCCCCAAACGAAGATGAGAAAGACCCATAACTTCAAAGGATTTGGGGGCTAACGTCAACCTCAACTTTTTATGACCTTGAATTTTTAGTATCTTCTTCAAAAGCCAAATTATTCAAAGAGTTTAAGACACTTACAGAGCGTTTTTCCTAGCTCACTCGATTTACAGATGACAGAACTGAAGACCTTCAGGAGGCCATATAGAATTAGGCCTGAAACCTGCATTCTCGGGCTCAAAGCCAGTGCTTTTTCTATCATCTCACTTGGTTGGAGGCAGGGGAGGAGGATGGAAAAGAAAGTGGTTTTCACCAGATTGCTCAGATAAATCCATCAGGAAACAAACATTTATGAAGCACTTTTTGTGCGTCAAGCATTGTACCATGTGCTGAAGGTACAGACATGAAAGTGAAAGATCCTCAGAAGCTAGTTAGGGGCGATAACACATAGAATTATACTGGTGACTATGGGTGTTGCTGGAGATGTTCAATTCATATTTTCTTTCCTATCCTTTTTGACTCTGGATATTTAATTAGTCACATCCTGTTATAACAATGGACTCTTTTTTAAAACGTTTGTTTTTAGCTTAAGAGAAACTTTGTGCAGTTTAAATTCAGCACAAAGTTAGAAGTACAATTTGAATAGCTCAGAGCCCCCAGTTGGGAAAATTACTAATATTTTGGCATCATTGGGAGAGACTCATGGCTCTCCTCCATCTCTTTCTTTGCCAGAGCTCCCAGATGTTTTCCTTCTTCTTTCACTTGCTTCTCCTGTGCTCCCTATTCTTTCCAGCTCAGGTCTCCAGGTTCCCCTTCCTCCTCTCAGTCTTTTCACAGACTGCATTTCTCTTTAAGACTCAAGTTCTGTCCTCTAGATCAACGATCGTGACAATCCCCAATTACTCCCAAGGCTGAGCAGGGAATGCTTATCCCTCTGAACCCCAAACTCCAAGAGGGCAGGTTGTCCTCAGACCCCTGTTCCATGGGAATAAACTGAAGAGAATTTTGGAGTCTACTTCAGCTAATGCTTTGTTCACTCTTCAGTGTACGATATTTAATCAAAATCAATACAAAATAGATGATAAAGGTGATGGGAAAGGGATGACCCAACAGCTAGAGGAGTCAAAAAAGGTTTCCTCTAGAAAGGTTTAGCTGTGCTGAGCCTTAAAGGAAATAAGTGTCTACAAAGTGGGCTTGAGAAAGGATGATTCTTGCTATGGAGGACATCTATTACAAAGAAAAGGGGCAAGAAATGCCCTATCATGTATGAAGAATAAGAGCAATCTGGCTGGCCTGAAGGAGTGTGGAGGAACGTGATGTATAATTAGAATGGAAGGGAAATGGGCTCTGCATTGTGAAGGATTTTAAATGAACAGAGGGGGTTAGATTTGCTACTAAAGGTAATAGGAAGTCACTGAAGTTCGAGGAGGCAAGTGACAGGGTCACAACTTTAGGAAAATTAAGTATTCTGGACCTGGAGTCAGGAAGAGCTAAATTTGGATCTTATCTAGTTGGATAATTCTGGGCAACTCAGGTAAGCTCTGCTTGTCTCAGTTTCCTTATCTGTAAAATGGGGATCCTAATGGCACCTACCCTTCTGAGTTGTTGGGAAGATTAAATGACATAATTGTAAGGCACTTAACACATTATCTCGCACACAGTAAATACTCCATAAATATTAGCTATTATGATTATGATATTATTTAGAGTCATGTGGAAGAGATAAGCTAGCTATACACATATTACTCAACTGCATTTTTTGAGGGGATCTGAACCTGTCATTTAATCAGTGTGGAAACTCCCAGCATGGAAACTCCCCATCCTGATGCAGATTGCCAACTCTTTTGTAGCCAAATAAGAATGGCCTGGAACAAAAAGAGCTGAAATGATATAATCACATGCTTACAAGCTAATCAAGACAGGACTTGAAGCCACATCTTCCTGACTCTAAGTTTCTCTCCTCTCCATTGCTCCATGTCATGGAGTACTCTCACACACTTGGTTAATTTACGTAAAAAGTGGCAGCAGGAATCATGAGATTTGACTGAGTTTTCTAAGTTTTCTTTCTCCCCGTATTCACTAAACTGAACATCAGCAGACAGCAGGGATGCGGTCACCTCTGAGGAAATCTAGCCATCCAAACATCCTCCAGACCAAAAAAACAGAACGCTCATTCTAGCGATGCTAGAAAATTGCTGTGGGATCTTATGACCTAATTAATATTTTATAACATTTGTCTAATGTCTAATAGTTCAACCTATAATGTATTATTAGATTGATTGTTTTCTTTTGGATTTTGTCTTTGATCTGAGAATCAATATCGTTAAACAAACATTAAATAATCACTGTATACCAGGCACTGTTTTTACTGCTGGGGCGAACAGATAAAAAAAAAAATGGAAGCAGATCTTATCTTTCAAAAGCTCAGCTTCCATTGGGGGATTGTGTGAGGGGTCCCAGCATGCAGGAAAAGAAGTCTAGCAAGAGGGAAGTTGAGGAGGGAAAGAGCTTTAACTGCATTAAAGAGCAAGGCAGGCTTCTCATGGTGGTGATACTGGGTTGAGTTTTGAATGAAGGCCTGGATTTTGAGAGGGAAGGGTAAGGAAGGAATGGATTTACTGCCAGAAAGATGGAAGACCTGAGAGACTTTGAGAGACCAAAGATGAGAGATTGATTGGGGGAGCTCCTCGTCATCCAGTTTGGCCAAAAGGTGAAGCTCAGAAAGGGGAGCCACATAAAATAAGAACTGGGAGCTGGGTGATGGAGAGTTCTAAATGCTAGGGTTACTTAAATATTTCTAAATTTATTCATATCATTCCATAATTGACAGCAAAAGTAGAACTTTGAGGGCCTATGGGAAAGTGTTTTGTTTTGTTTTGTCGTTTCAGCAGAATGGAAATATCCCAGTGTAAAAATTCCCTCCCTCAATGCACAGAGACCAGTCATGCAGAGACAGTGAAAGGCTCGGTGATTTGCCCACAGGTCCCACCAATATGTGTCAGAGACGTCTTCAGAACTGCAAGACCAGCTCCCCAGCCACTATGACCCCCACCCAGCCTCAAGGGTAGTTCTTGACGTCTCGTAGGACAAACGAACTGAAGTGATGATCAGATTTATCCTTGTTTTTAACAGGAAATGGCTTCTCTTATAAGATTTTCCCTCATGTTTTTTATCTTAAAATTAAAACTTCTGCATGGTACGTGGTGTGCCTTAACCTTTCCTACAGAGCTTAGAACCAAGTTGCCACGTTGGTGGTGTTGGGGAGGGGAAGGGCTGGAATTTTAATTTTGTCCATAGAAGGCTGAACTTCTCACTTCTTTTTAAGTGACAAATTCTAAACTCCTAAAGTTTGCAGAGCCTATCTAATCTGTCCCACTTCCCTGACATCTAAGTCTCCATTGTCATCATCCCCCCCTTCTCCTCCCCCAGACCCTCATGACCACCCACTTGGACCAAACCCGGCCCTTCTGCTTTAGGTCCTCATACCCTTATCCTTCAGTTGCTTCCAGAATGACCTTTATGACCACATAGTCCACAACTCCCATAGACCCATAGCCTATAAGTGGTTCCCTTCTGCCTTCTAAAATATGGGAATATATTCTCAGTAACATAGTAATAGGAAGAAAAAGAGAGTAGATAATGAAAGCAGAGGCTCAATCCCCCTCTTGTCCTGATAAGTTCTAATCAATTTTATTTCTTCTTTTTAAATAATTTTCCTGTTTGTTTTTTACTGAGGCAATTGGGAGGAAGTGACTTGCTCACAAAGGGGCAAACTAGAAAGTAGTAAGTGTCTGAGACCAGATTTGATCTCAGATCCTCCTGACTTCAGAGGCGGTGCTCTATCTACTGCTCCATTCTTTTAAAATACTTTTCAGTACTTTATTTTGGTGAGGCAATTGGGGTTAAGTGACTTTCTCAAGGTCACATGATTGACCTCAGGGCTCCATCCACTGAGCCATCTCCCTGCTCCTCTAATCAATTCTGGGAGTAGGAATGTCCCTTCAGTGAGCACTTAGAAAATGCAGGACAGTCCAAAGCTTATCTTTCAGTCTCTGCTGTTTCTTCCAAATTGCCGAACAAAGTCAACAAGTCAAGTCAACAAGCACGTATTAAGCATCTGCTTTGTGCCAAGAACTGTACCAAGCACTAGAGAAACAAAGAAAATCAAAAGCCCGCTCCCTGCGGTCAAGGACCCCCCAGTTAAACGGGGGAGACAGCATGTCACTGACTGTGTACAAACAAGATAGTTGTTGTCACTGTGGCTGTGTCCCTTCACTCCCATCCAGAGTTTTGGGACCCCATTGGGGGTTTTACAAACAAGATATATACATGGTGATTGGAGATAATCTTTGAGAGAAAACACGAGCTTTCATCTCTCTTTCACAACTGAGATAAATAAAATAAGATGCAGGACCACCGACCACCAGGGTGGAAAGAGATAAGGATAAGAGCAAAAGCAAAAAAACAAAGTTTTTCAGAGTGGGTTTTAATCTAAAAAGAAGCAAGAACCTCAGGTCAGCCTGCTTCGTGGAGGTAACGTCACTTGTCCCCTTCATTATTCTTTGCAATATGTTCTAGAGCCTAATATGTTCTCACTGAAGTCAGGAAGCCCTGTATTCCAATCCTGCCTTGGACACTTATTAGCCACATGGCCACAGAGGAATCATTTATCTTTCAGCTTCTTATGCAAAAACCTAAGGGGAATACTAACTATCGTGCTGATCTCCCAAGGGTGTTGCAGTGATGCAGAGTGAAGATTAAATTTTAAATTCATTACAAAATAAGTTTTTCTAGATAGGTCAGTTCTCGGGGTCTCAGGATCAGGATCATCCTCTGTGCTGAAAAGTCTCTCTTCAAATTGGCAAGAGCAAAGGGAAGTTTCCTTTCCAAGGTGATAAAAAGTCCAAATTTTACAACTTCCCCTTTGCTTCACGACCATAACCATCCCCTGACGTATCTTTCTTGAAGGCTTACGATGTGGAAGGCTTATTGTGAGCTAGGAAGTGGGACTATAAAGATAAAGTAACTAAAACGGGCCCGGCTTTCAAGGAGCTTGTGCTTACTTAGAAGGGCTCACCCTATACACTGATAAGTAAGATGTAAGTGTGATGGGGCAAAGAAAGGTTCTGGACAACATGGTTTGTGGATATTTGAGAAAAAAATCTATTGTGTTATAAGAAATGATGAGTAGAAATTGTTTGTGGCAGCCCTTTTTTTTAGTGGCAAGAAAGTAGAAATTGAGTGGACGCCCATCAGTTGGGGAATGGCTGAATAAATTACAGTATATGAATGTTATGGAATATTATTGTTCTATAAGAAACGACCAACAGGATGATTTTAGAGAGGCCTGGAATACATTAGCTGATGCTGAGTGAAATGAGCAGAACCAGGAGATCATTGTATATGGCAACAACAAGATTATACATTGATCAATTCTGATGGACGTGGCTCTTTTCTTTTTTTTTCTTTTTATTATAGCTTTTTTTTTTTTTACAAGTTATATGCATGGGTAATTTTTCAGCATCGACAATTGCAAAACCTTTTGTTCTAATTTTTCCCCTCCTGCCCCCCACCCCCTCCCCCAGATGGCAGGTTGACCAATAATAAAGTATAAGACATGACTCTTTCCAACAATGAGATGATTCAGGCCAGTTCCAATGATCTTGTGATGAAGAGAGCCATCTGCACCCAGAGAGAGGACTGTGAACCTGAGGGTGGACCACAACATTGTATTTTTACTCTTTGTTGTTGTTTGCTTAAATTTTGTTTTCTTTCTCGGTTTTTTCCTTTTTGTTCTGTTTTTTTCTTGTGCAGTATGATAAATGTGGAAGTATGTATAGAAGAATTGTGCATGTTTAACATATATTGGATTACTTGCTGTCTAGAGGAGGGAGGAGGGGGAAAGAAGGGAAAATTTTGGAACACAAGGTTTTGCAAGGGTGAGTGTTGAAAATTATCCAATCATATGTTTTGAGAATAAAAAGCTTTAATGAAAATAAGAAATAATGAGAATTCAGAAAACATTGTATACAGTAGGGGCAGCTAGGTGGTGTAGTGGATAGAGAACCAGCCTGAAGTCAGGAGGACTTGAGTTCAAATCTGACCTCATATGCTTAACACTTCATGCCTGTGTGACCCTGGGCAGTCCCTTAAGCTCAATTGCCTCCGCAAAAAAAAATAAAAATAAAAATAAAAAAAATTGTCATTGTACACAGTAACAGCAATATTGTGTGATGATCAACTGTGTTATTCTCAGTAAAACAATGGCCCCCCAATCTATCATCCTGTGCTCTGGAATGGTCTGTTAAGAACTGAAGATATGAACTGTGTTCAGTGAAACAAAATCATCACATGATGATTGGACAAGTACGCATCAAATTAAATAACAAATGTGCAACATCTGTTGGTATAAATGCTATTATTGTTATTAGTGTGATTATCTTCATTAATGGGTAGATAAAGGGGATGTGGAACAAGTTAAAAATAAATCGAAGCTGCAAATCCTGATGTAATAATGCTTAAGAGGCAAACATTATCATGTCTGAGAAGTCAAATACCATTAAAAAGAGGAAAGGGTTCTCAAGGAATGATGATGAATCAATCAAACATTTATTAAGCATCTCCTGTGTTCCAGGCACTGCTTTAGGTGCTGACAACATGAGCATCAGTCCAGAAGGAAAACTGCTGAAGTGTTTCTCTAAGCCCAGTCTTAGATCCCAGACTCACAGATTAAAAGCTGACAGAATCATGGAGATCAACTAGTGCAATGACTTCATTTGATGGATGAGTTCAGAGCAGGAAAGTGGCCAGCCCAGAGCCATAAGTAACCAGCAGCAGAATCCGGGCCTTTGACTCAAAACCCAGGATTGATTTGTTTTTCCTTTGACCTCTAGCTCAGGCACAAAGTCTCAGAAAAAACAAAATGGTGGCCTTCAGTAAGTCCTGAGAGGCCGTGCATAGAAAGTGGCCAATGCTTCCCAGGTTTGGATTAGATGCCCAAAAGGTGGTCCTTTGCAACTTTGCATGTCTCTTTTTTTTTTCCTGAGGCAATTGGGGTTAAGTGACTTGTTCAGAGTCACCCAGCTAGGAAGTATCACCTACCAAAGTGAGCCACTTTGCATGTTTCTTAAAAGAAAGGAAGCTTCCTCATTCACACTGTTAAATATCTCTGATCTTAGGGCTTCCAGCAGCAACCCCCAAAGCTGGTTTTGTCTGGGAATGGCGAACATTCTGGCAATTCCTGGATTTGATGAAGATCAGTAGATATCGATGAATCAGTTACTTTTCCCATCACCCGCCATAGAAACTTGCAGAAAACTAGGACTCCAGTGGCTCTTGGTTCTTCAAAGCTTCAGTGACCAAAGCCGCTCAGATATGGGCCAGGAGGAGTGAGCATCAACTGGATTTGGAGTCCAAGGACTTGAATCTCAGTCCTTTGACCACTCAGAACCAGAGTCGGCCACAAAGGAAGCATTTAGAAAATGCTTAATGATTGACTGACAAACCCAGTTTCCTGAAAACTTATAGGATTAGATGAGAAGACCCTGAGGGTCTTTCCAGTTCTCAATCTGTGGCCCTTTTCTTCCATAAATCCAACTCGCTTGAAGCTGATCAGTTTAGAAGAGTCTTCCTAATGTGAGCAATAAGACACCAAACTATCAATTGATTTGGTCACTAAGATTCAATCCACTCTAAATCCAAAAGATCGCTCAATAATTATGATTAGGATCATTTGATCTGATTGGTTGTAAAACTATAAACTTTAACACTTAAAAAATAAAAGATTTGATATAATCCAACAAATACTAGCTAATACAATGACAAAAATAATAAATGGATAAAATAAGCATAAGCAAAGGGGAAGAATATTATCACTTTTTTACAGATAATATATTTATTTACAATATATTATGTTACTATAATAATATATGCATGTTATATAATATAATAATAATTAATATAATAATTTTATTTTTAAAATCCTAAAGAGACAGCCTTATAAACAGTCACTTTAGAAACAAACAGTAACTTTAACAAACTTGTAGAATATAAAATAAGCCCACCCAAATCCTCAACATAATACCCGGAAAGAAGCTAAATTCACTTCAAATATTGAACATTTCAAATGAAATACTACACAAGGCATAAAACAATTAACAAGGGGCAACCACAAAACTCAGTGCTTAGAGCACTGGCCCTGGGATCATGAGAATCTGAGTTCAAATTTGACCTCAGACACTTAATACTTAATAGCTGTGTGATCCTGGGCAATTCTCAGAATCCTCATTGTTTAATCCCAATTGCTTCACTGCCCCCATCCAATAAAAGCATAATTTTACATGACTTTTATGGAAATTTTTTGCATAACTTTACATGTGCTTTCTTAATGGGGACCAGGGGTGGGCATAAGGAAGAGAATCTGGAATTCAAAGTTTTAAAAACTAAATTAAAAAGTTTTAAATGTAATTGGTGAAAAATAAAAATATTTAAAATACTGGGGATTCTGCCTATAAAGCCACACACAAGTACTATATGAAAACAGGTATGAAAACACTTTTTTTGCAAAGACAGATATAAGTAATTGAAAATGTATCAATACATCATTAATAATTAATTGAACAAGTCAATATAATAATGACAATGCCAACCTAAATTACCTTGCTTATTATGTGCAATACCAAAGTATTACCTTATGGAACTAGAAAAAAATATTTTAAATTCATACAAAAGAAAGGTCAAAATCTTCAGGGAGGAGGAATAAGAAGGAAAGGGGCCCAACAGTATTAGATATCGAACTATCCTACAGAGCATTAATCATTAAAATTAAAAAATTGATGATATGGGTTAATAAACAGGTTGAGCAATGAAAGAGATTAGTCACCCAGCAATAAACAGCATATCCTGGTGTGCCCTAGTGGTCTATAAATCCAAATATCAAGTTACTAAGGTAAGGACAACCCCAACTCTGGGAAAACCAGAACACAATCTGGTATAAAGTAAGTATAAATCAACATGTCATACCATAAACCAGATAAATGTCAAATGGATAATGGAAAAAATATACATATGATCTATTTAAAGTAGATGTTAACTATATGTGATAATTGTATATAAAACATGTACATATATAAATAGATATGTGTATGGGATACTATAAATAAATTAAAGAAGCAAGAAAAAAACATTTCTTTGAGGTAAAATAAACCTATATAATCATTAGCATGAAGAGAAATTTAATTTAAAATAACCACATAAAGCATTTGGAGTCTATCAATTCAGCACAGGGGAAAAGTTCAAGACCAAAGAAGAGAAAGATGAAAATATAAAAGATAAAATGGACAATATTGATAACAAAAATTTAAATTGAATAAACAAAAGTAATGCAACTAAAGTTAAAAGGGAAGCAGGCACTTAGGGAAGAAAAATCTTTGTAACAAATTTCTCTGATAGATACCTTATTCCCAAGATATATAAAGAATTGATTAGAATAAGAGTCACTCTTCAAATGACAAATTATCAAAGGGATTTCAAGAATCAGTCTTCTAAGATAGAAATACAAGCTATCAATAATCATGTGGAAAAAAATGCTCCAAGTGATTAGAGAGATGCAAATTAAATTAATTTTGAGGTCCTACATCATATTTGTCAGATTGGAAAAGATGATAAAAAGAGGAAATGACAAGTGTGGAGAGATTATGAGAAATCAGATATATTGTTCACTGTTGGTAGAGCTATGAATTGGTTCAAACATTTGGGGAAACAATTTATAAGTGTGTTGCCAAAATCACTGTGTATACTTTTTGATACAGTAGTACTGTTACTAAAGTTATACATACCCTCAAGAAAAAATGAAGAAAGAAAAAAAGAATCCATGTGCATTTTGCATACAATTATGTATGTATGTATATAAAATTTTTGTAGTGGGAAAAGACTGGAAACAAAGAGGGTATTATTTATAGCATATGAATGCATTTGAGTATTATGTCATAAGAAATAACAAAGCAGATAGTTTCATAGAAGACTGAGAAGACTTGTAAGTAATGATGAAGACTGAAGTGAACAGAACCAAGAAGGCAATTTATAGAGAAACAACAATATTCTTTGAAGACTGTCTAACACATGACCAGTGATAATTTCAAAAGACTGATGATGAATAATGCTTATTATCTCCTGAGAGAGAAATGATGTATTCAAAGTATGAAACGAGACATACATGTAGATATACAAACACTCATTCCAGTTCTGACCCTCTCCTCTACTAAAGCCAGAATCACAGGCTTTAAAGCAATACATGTCTTTAGTAATCATCAATTCAAGCTCTTATTTTATAGAGTACGGAAGCAGGGAGGTTAAGTGAGGTGCCCCAAGTCACGAGCACACAAGTAGCAGGGCCCTCTAATTTCTACTCCAGCACTTTCCACCAAACTGCAGCATCTTTCTTCAATTGTTTCCATTGAAACATCCTGAAAATGCATGATTTCCACAGGGAACGGTGTGTGCTGTCACAGTCAACAGATGGAAAAGTGATTATTTCAGTTAAATAGAAAAAGGAACTTTTTATCAGATGACCTGGATGTCTTTTTTTTTTCTCTTTATTGATTCAAGCAATAGCAAAATTGTTGAGTCTTGGGTTCAACTGAGTCTGAGCAGATGCCTTTCTCTGGATAATAGTATTAAAAAGTTTAGAAAGCTTTATGGAAAGGATACTAAATAGCATGTAAAAAGGAATCTCAATTAAACATTTTGATACCTAAGAATTAGGCAAACTAATATAATCCACACAACATACATACACACAAGTCCCCATATACACACACTAAAATGATCGCATAAAAATTTGAAAAATGTAATTTTAAAATGACGTGATCATTCTCCATGAGAAAAACTCCTGAAGTGACTAAATATTGGCTTCTGATTTCAGAGTCAATATGGGCTCTGAAATAGTGGCTAGTATGCTTGTATTCATTAATTTTATTATTTTTTCTCAAAATGTAGAGGATTTGTTTAATAGTTAAGAAGAAATCAAACTCGCAATTGCCAAGTCCTAAAAATACAGAGTCCGAATGGAAGGTAAATCCTCTACTTTTTAAAAACAAATTTAAATATATCTCTGTTCACAATACAGGTATCAAGCAAGATATGCTCGCGTATCTCAAAATTATCACTGTTTGGTTTAATTCTAATAGAAATGATACACAGCTACCCCGTTCAAAGAAGTGACCCAGATATGTAATAGACACAATATGATGGCTCTTAAGAGTCATCAGGAAGAGACCTAGGACAAGATTCCTGGGCCTTTTCCCAAGGGATATTTCTGATGCAAGAATTTAACAAGTACACCCATTCATTCTTGGTGAGACGGATTCATTATCCGACAAGGATGAAAATGCATGGAATGAGAGAGATGGTATTCTTGTTCATTAAAGTCAGATATTATAAAGGGTTGGAATTTCAGGACTTTCATGATCAGATTTCTTGATTCAGAAATGTTCCTGATTCTTGACTCTGTTGTTCTTCTGGGATAATTTTACCACAAGTCCACAGGGAGTAAGATATCAATTCTGACCATTCTGACCTTGAATTAAGGACTGTGTGATGAAGCAGGAAAACAATCCATTGGGTTATCAAACTGTGTACACCCTTTGATGCAGCAGTGTCTCTACTGTGTCTGTATCTCAAAAAGATCATAAAAAAGGTAAAAGGACCCATATGTGCAAAAATGTTTTGAAGAAGCCCAGAAACTGAGTGGATGCCCATCAGTTGGGGAATGGCCGAATAAATTATGGTATATGAATGTGATGGAATATTATTGTTCTGTTAAAAAAAAATGACCAGCAGGATGATTTCAGAGAAGCTTAGAGAGACTTACATGAATTGATGCTGAGTGAAGTGAGTAGAACCAAGAGATCATTGTACATGCAATAACACGACTATATGATGATCAATTCTGAGGGACGTGGATCTTTTCAAGAATGAATGATTCAGGCCAGTTGCAATGGTCTTGTGATGTAAAGAGCCATCTGCACCCAGAGAGAGGACTGTGGGAACTGAGTGTGGATCACAACATAGCATTTTCACTCTTTTTGTTGTTTATTTGCATTTTGTTTTCTTTCTCATTTTCTTTTGTCTTGATTTCATTTATCTTGTGCATCATGATAGATGTGGAAACATGTATAGAGGAACTGCACATGTTTAACACATATTAGATCACTTGCCCTCTAGGAGAGGAAATAGGGAGAAAGAAAATAACACAAAATTGCAAGGGTGAATGTTGAAAATTATCTTTGCATATGTTTTGAAATTTTAAAAATGCTTAAATTATTTATCTTTTTAAAAAAGAAAAGAATCCAAGCCTGGTGGGGGAAAGAAACTATCTCTGCCTCCTTCCCTTCATTCGTGAAAACCTTGGTTCAAATCTTACCTCTGAGACAAACTGGGGGATCGTATTCTAAGCCTTCCAGGTTGACCCTTCAATTTAACCTATTTCAACTTTTCCCTTTGAGAAATTCAACAATGCAGCAAGAGTCTGCATGCCATAGATAATGCTACTAAATAGGCAAGGAGTAGTAGTAATCGTAGTAGTAGTAGTAGTAGTAGTAGTAATACTAGTAGTTGCAGAAACAAGGACACAGAGAGAAAAACAGAGAGAGAGAGAGAGAGAGAGAGAGAGAGAGAGAGAGAGAGAGAGAGAGAGAAAAGGGGTGAAAAGAAGGAAAGGGAGACAGAGAGACAGACAGGCAGAGAGAGAGACAGACACAAACAGAAACAGATAGAGACAGAGAGATAGAGAGAGAATGAGGGAGGGAGAGAGAGAAAAAAAGGAGAGACGGAGGGAGACAGAAATCAGAGAGACAGAGACACAGACACAGAGACACAGACACAGAGACAGAGACAGAGATGTGGAATCATCCATATAATAAAAAAGTGATTCTCATCCAGATACCTTTTCTATTTCTTCCAAACAGTCCCTTCCCCTCTTCCCCATCTCCTTCTTGTGGCTCTGTCTCCAAGCTAATTTTAAGTCTAGTGGCAACTTGTATTGCCAAAAGATGTTGGGAATCACCGACTCACTAACTGGGGCATGATTGCTCTTGGACCAGGTGCTCTGCTTCATTCCCATGAAGCAAGAGCGTTCGATTCCATCCACTTGAGAAGGGGTGGAAACCCAAGTATTACTCGTGTTCTTAGTATCCACTACCTGTGGCTTCAGCCTAGATGGCCCAAGACTGGGATCCTGCCTCTGCTTCTGGTGTACCAAACTCCTGCCTCCCCAACTTCCCAGAAGCAAAATCCGGAGCCATTTGCACAGAGCTTTAAAAGTGAAAGTTAGAGAGGGCTGTAGTGAGGAGAAGAGCCCATGTGCCATTTCCCAAACTTCTGTCCTCCTGCCTTATTCTCTGTTTTCTCCATCCTGCCCCCAGCTGTGGTATTCTTTACAGTAGGACTTAAAGAGCTTTCTGGGAACGTGACCCCTTTAGAACTTGCCTCCCTGTAATTGGGGCCAGCAGGACGGAGCGCGTCCCTCCCCGTGGATCGGGGGCTATTGCCTTCCCCATCCAACAGATTTGATGCTGTCAGTCCCAATCCCTGCACCCACCCATCACTGTCAGAAGTCTGGTTTTGATCTTTAAAGCACCTCTCCCCAACCTGGCCTTCAGACTCCCTGCTTTTAAAAAGGGGGAGGCCTGGTGCCTCCTTCAGATATTGTTAAGCTGAGGAGAAACATCAATCTTGCCCCTGACAGATGTGGCTTGTGACATAAGCAGGCTGTTGTCTCTGTGGGTATTAGCGGGGACAAACAGCCGGGAGGGACTGGGCCAGGCTGGGCGGCTCAATGGCCCTGCCTCCGCAGGAAGCTCTCTGGACAGTGGCCTAGTCTGTTTTGCATTAAGGGGGAAATACAGTAAGATAATTTCTCTGTGGTTAACAAACTGAAAACAATTTATCAGCTCAATAAGTTGTCACACAAAAAGAGCCGGTAAAGATGCTTATTTGGATCTGGATACAGGAACCCGGATGGAATGCCCCTGGAATCAAGCTCTGTTTGTTTATTTAAAAATTGCATTTTAAAAAATCACTTTCAGTCTCTGAACTCTGTTCCCTGCAGTTATTTCAACCGAATCCAATTCTCTCTTTAACAATAATTCAGATTTATTTCTTATGGTGTTTCCTGGTATCATTTGCACTTTTAAGCAGCGTAGATTTAGAGCTGAAGGGGGAGTTAAGATGTCTCTAGTCCAGTTTCTGGATTTTACAAGAGCAGCAAACTGAGCTTCATAGAGGTCACAAGATTATCCATTTTGGAGCTTTGAGGGATCTTGGAGTCCAGGTCCCAAAGTCTCTCGCCTCAGACTGGGCCTCTTAGAAATCTTACTTTCTTTCAAGACTCAGTGGGTGTCACCTCCTAGAGTGAAATTATACTTCTATAAATACGTATAAATTTCTATAAATAAATAAATCTTATAAATAAATAAATATATCTATATATATATATAAATTACATTTTTATAAATATATGTATTTATCATACAGATAATCGTGTGTATCTGTGTCTAGTCATTTCAGTCCTATCCAATCCCATTTCGAGTCCTCTCGGCAAAGATACTACAGTCATTTTACCATTTCCTACTTTGGCTTATTTTACATATGAGGAAACCAAGGCAAACAGAGTTAAGTGACTTGCTCAGGGTCACACAGTTAATCTGTGTCTGAAGTAGATTTGAACTCATCTTCCTGACTCAGTGGCCCAATGCTTTATCAGCTGGGGAACTCAGCTGCCGAACAACAGAGGTTCACATTTATACAGAACCGTCAGATATATGAAGCATTTTGCAAACATCATCCAAGGCATGAGCTTCAGTCGTTATCTTCAAGGGAAGCAAAGCACTTTTCTCCATCATCCTTGTCATGTGGGTCGTTTGTTAGGTTATAACCAGGTGAAGATTAAAAAAAAACAACTAAGTTTGGAGAGAAAACAAATGTCTTGCTCATGGCCATATACAGTGATAACAGTTGATAACTATTTTGTATTATTCTCACAAGAATTATTTCTGTAAAATAAATTCTATTTTGTCCATATTACAGCTGGGCAAATTGAGTCTCAAAGATTAAGTGATCTGAGCTCTGAGATTGACGCAGCTAATAAGCATTGGGGCCATAATTGAGAGTTAAGGTTTTCACAACTGTCCTCAAAACTGTCTTCAGATTTTAATTGGCCCAGAGAACTGAGGTCATTGATGGAGCTTCCTGGTCACCTGGGTACAAAATACTCAGGACCTGGAGGGCCAGAGCGCCTTTATCTAACTCATAACCTCAGACCAGAGGCAGGAGCAACAGGGGAAGCATCGGGGCTTTGGTCCAAATGAACCCTCCCTTCCCCTGACCCGACTATGGCTAAGTCATTGCCTTTTAACTGCTCCATGGGTTTTTAGTGTCTCTCTTCATTCTAGTTTTGAACCAGGGCTGGCGGGGCGGCTCAATGGACATCTCAGCCACTGATATCAGTTACCCAGGGCATACAGCTCACCAGTCTATTCCATCAACAAGCATTATTAAGCAACTACTGTATGTCGAGCTTTGTGTTAAGTGCTGGGGACAAAAAAATTAAAAAAAGGCGAAGTCAATCCTTTGTGTCCTCAAGTGGCTCGCAGTCCAATGGGGGGGGAGACAATATATAAACAATTGTATACAGAACAAGATAAAAAATAAACTGGACATAATTAACAGAGGAAAGGAAGTAGCATGGAGTAAGAGGGGGAAGTCATCTTGGAGAATGTGAGACTCTGAGACAAAGGAATCCAGGAGTCCACAAGATGTAGCTTAGAAGGGGGAACCTTTCAGGGAAGTCCCAGGAATCTGGAGGGATGGAGTGTCCAATGTGAGGAACCAGCAGCACTCGGAAGCACGGGGGCGTGTACCATGTCGAGATGAAAGGTGGAAGAAGTCTGGAGAGTCTACAATCTTTTTCACAAGTCGGTGTCTGAGCTTATTTCATCTGTATCAATACAGCTCTCCTCCCATCATGCTCTGCACTCGGTGACAACCTCTTGGGTTTGTTGTTGAGTCATCTCCTTGATTACCCAGTCCCTGTCCCCACCTCTCCATCATAATCACTGACTCAAGTTCAAGATCACAACTATTTGGGACCTCAGAGTAACTATCATGGTTACAACTGCAGCTTAAGTCTCCATGGCAACAAGCCCAGGTAGCCAAGGGAAGGTCACCTTAAATCTTCCCTTACTTCATCTCAGTGTCCGGTTTTATGAACTCACCCTTCGCTTATGGTTCTCTTTGGGTTCAGACATAAGTCTTTTTCTTCTTTTAAATGTTGCAAAACAGCAATTCTGGCCTGCCTGAGGCTTCTCTCACATGGCTCCAATCACCAGTTCTTGTGCCATAAAGCTGAGCTATGTTCCTCTTCTGCTCAAGGCTCTCACCTACCCAAAGGTCTTCCAGAGAACCCTTCTGAGTCCTCTCAGAGAAGACAGGATGGTCCAGTGAGAAAAGCTCTGCATGGGATGGGGATAGGGATGGAGATGGGGATGGAGATGGGGATGGAGAAGGGGATAGAGATGGGGATGGGGATGGGGATGGGGATGGAGAAGGGGATAGAGATGGGGATGGGGATGGGGATGGAGATGGGGGAGTTAAAATTCATGCCCAAGCATGAAATCCCATTCTACCATGGATCACCAGAGTGGCTTGAGCACACAGCTGCCTCTCCCAAGCAATGGAGGGGTTAGGATGAATGGTCTCTAAAGTCACTTGTGCCTCTCCCCAGTGACACTAACAATCTGCAGATTCAGAAATGTAAATCAAGAATCAGGTCACTATTGTAATAATCAATGTCATAGTTAATAACAATAATGCTTTATTAATTAACATGCTAATTGATTATTTAATAATTTATTATTTTATTTGACATTTATATTATGTACATTATTAATGTATTAAATAATGTAATAGTTAATAATGATTTATTAATGTGCTAATTGATTATTTAATATTTTATGATTTTATGATATAATTATATTATATACATTATTAATGTATTAATTAATATAAATGTTAATAATGATGATAATTTAATAAGAACTTACTAACTCTCTGCCCTGCCTCTTATAGCTTATACTGAGCAGGAATATAAGAACACCACAGTCTGCACAGGTCTCCCTACTCTCTCCTCACAGTGCCAGCCGCCTAATTTGGGCCTTTCTCACCATTCACTTGGACTTTCCCAATAATCTGCTATCTGGGACTCTGAATCCAGCCTCTCCTTTCTTCAATCCATCCTCCATGTTGTTGCCAATTGTATGCTTCTAAAGCATCCATCTGACCATGGCACTCCTCAACTCCCTACTATCATTGGGATAAAATAAAGTTTTCTCTTTCTGGCATTTAAAGGCTCAATAAATTGGTTCCACTTATTTTTCCAGGTCTATTGTCAATTACTATTTTTTACCCATTCTCTATTCAAATTGACTTGGTGGATGATCTCCTTATACAAAATTCCATTTCCTTGGGATCCCTAATTTCTCTCAAATCTCAGCCCGTTCCACCCTCTGTAGTGCTATCTCTTCCCCACTGAAATGTCTTTTTAAATTTATTTTTATATATTTATCATCCTAAAAATAGTAGCTCACACTTACATGGAACTTCAAGGTTTTTAAAGCATTTTGTACAGATCCCCACAACAATACTGCAAGATACTTGTTTTCATCATCTATTTTTACAAATAGCGAATTGTCCAGGTCTACCTCACCAATAAATATCTGAGGTAGAATTCAGATTCAGATCTTCTTTATTCCATTACTCTCTATTATGAGATACACAATAATATCTCTAGATATTGATTTATCTCTTTGTATCTGTTTCATTTCCCTAGTTGAATGTAATCTTTCTGAGGTCAACATCAATTTTGTTTTTATCTGTTTTCCGCAGACACCTAGTGAGATGTCTGACACACAGTAGGCACTTAGTAAATGCCAATTGAATTGAATGACAAGACTATGTAGATCCAGAACAACAAACTAATGTTTTTATTTGGTTAGCAGAAGGATGTATCTTCCTGGCTTATCATGCACAGAGAAGGCAGATTTCTCTAGGAAATATCCAGAGAATTTAGGAGAGAGCTATTTCTTGGAGAAAGAAGGTTTCATAACTCCATATTTCAGTGAAATAATTATTTTTTTAAATCTCAACTCTGAGCTTCTTAAAGATGAGATCCTTTGCTCTGATTCTTTGTGGCTGGAAGTGGAATGGAATATTGGCAATTATTCAACGGATCCGGGAATGCATTGATGGCTAAGCCAGATAATTCTGGACACAATCCATTCTGGGAGGCTAGACTGATTAATGACCCACATGGCCCTGGTGCATCTGCGTCTCTGCAAGCTGCCTCATCACTTTCTTGTTGTTATTCCTTAAAACTTCTGAGGTCATTTTCAATTAGCTCCATTCTTCTCCTAAAAACAAACAGAGGCTGGTTAACGTGAAGGATAGGCTCAAATGATTGCTTATTTTTCTCAGTCGATCATAGATTTAGAATAGATCTGAGAGATGACAGAGTCCAAGCCTTCTTTTCTTACATAAGGGAAAACTGAGGTACAGGAGGGAGGTTATCAATCACCCAAGACCCACAGGTAGTTTGTGGCAATGGTGGGTTCTATGACTCCAAATGAAACTCCTTCTGTCCTGTCCTGCTGCAATATCACATGGACAACGGCGCTCTGATCATCAGAGTCTCATGTCTTTTTTTTGTCTTTTCCTCAGTCACTACTTAAGCGCCCATTGCATCCCTGAGGATGTTGGTGTGGCCATCTCATAAGCCCTGTGCACCCTGATGGGATGGAAGTGGCAGGCGAACAGAAGCTGGGTCACCCAATGCCAGCTTGCTCTTTAACCAGCCCACCCACGGGCAATAGGGGGACATCTCCCCCTCCCTCCAGGGCAACCCTGCCCTTCCAGCCACACCTCATTATACATTGGTTGTCATGGTTTAGAAATGGATTCTTCTTATTAATGTGAAGTTTTAGGTTTTGTAAAAAATAGACTCCGAAGGGGGCAGCGAGCCTGAGGAGGGAGCGCTGCCTCTGGAGTTAGGAGACCTAGATTCAGATTCTGACTGCCGCTGACTACACACATGTGACGTTGAGCAAGACATCGACACTCCCTAAATGACAGTTTCTTCCCTGTAAAACAAGAGCAATGAGATGATCCCTATGTGCCCTTCCATCTTTGGAAAGAATTGAGCATGTTTCTCAATCAAGTTACCAGCAATATAAAGGGCTATAAAACCGTATATACTCTTTGACCCAGCAGTGTTTCTACAGGGATTATATCCCAGAGAGATCATAAAGGAGGGAAAGGGACCCACATATGCCAAAATGTCTGTGGCAGCCCTGTTTGTAGTGGCCAGAAACTGGAAACCGAATGGATGCCCGTCAGTTGGAGAATGGCCGAGTAAGTTATGGTGTATGAATGTCATGGAATATTATTGTTCTGTAAGAAACAACCAGCAGGAAGATTTCAGAGAGGCCTGGGGTGACTTAAATTGATGCTGAGTGAAATGAGCAGAACCAGGAGATCATTATACAAGGCAACAGCAAGACTATACAATGATCAATTCTGATATATGTGGCTCTTGTCAACAATGAGATGATTCAGGCCAGTTCCAGTGATCTTGTGATGAAGAGAGCCATCCTTATCCAGAGAGAGGCCTGTGGGGACTGAGGGTGGATCACAACATAGTATTTTTGTTCTTTTTGTTGTTTGCTTGCATTTTATTTTGTCATTTTTTCCCCTTTTTGATCTGTTTTTTCTTGTGCATCATAATAAATATGGAAATATGTATAGAAGAATTGCACATGTTTAACATATATTGGATTACTTGCTGTCTAGAGAAGGGGATGGGGGAAAGGAAGGGAGAAAATTGGAACACAAGATTTTGCAAAGGTGAAGTTGAAAATTATCCATGCATATATTTTGAAAATAAAAAAGCTTTAATAAAAAAGATACCAGGGATATCTGGGAAGTGATAAAGGAAGTCTTGAAGACTCAGCCAGGATCCCCTGGGAGCTGGGATCATTATCTGTATAAACATGGGAGCGGGGATGTGTATGTATGTATGTGCATATATATTTATGTATGTATATGTAAATGTGTATATATGTATATATAACATATTAATATACATATATGTGTGTGTAATATACATAGAAAGGTGGCAATAATTGTACTTCATTGTAATTGGTTTATGATATCCTCATTGTGTTACTGCATGAAAAGCATCATTCCATCCTTCCAAGAAGGGTTTCATGGGCATCCCCAAAATGCCAAAGATGCCCAAGACACACACAAGCCAAAGAGACCCATCTCCAGAGACCCATCTCCAGCCCTCAGCCAGGCACAGAGGATGCAAAGTACAAGGTAAGCTTCTCATAGCGCTCCAAATCAGCACCTGTTCTGACAACCCGGAGGTATCTCACAGAGCCCTCTGGAGCAAAAGCCAGTATTTATCAGAAGTGGATTAGAACCCCAAACTTCTAGTCTCTAGAACCTTCCCCACCACAATGTCATTCCTACCCTCTGAGCAGGGCCGAGGCACTGAGGCATCATGGATAGAGCCTGGACTCTGACACTTCCTGGCTGTGTGATTGTGGACAAGTCACCTTCCTTCTCTATAAAATGATCACCCCCCCCCAATGTTCCCTTCCATCTAATTCTAAAGTCCTGTGTCTATAGCCATTGGATATTGCTCATGCTTAAGGTAACCTGAGAGACTGATGAGGGACTGAGGCTTATAGGTTACTGATAAGGGCAGTGTAAATTAAAATTAAATGATACTTTGGCAAATTCAAATCAGCTTCCAATTAGGACTTTTTTAGTTCTGGAAATATTCAATTCTAGAAATATTTATTTTCCCCTTAGTCGTAAGCACTGAGAGAAGGACATTCACATTGATACCAGTCTTTAAGATTTACAAACTACTTTTTTTACTAACTCTGTAAGCTAGGAAGTATTATCATCCCCATTTTACAGATGAGAAAATTAAGGCTCAGAGATTCAATGTCTTGTCTTGGCTCAGATAGCAGGTCAACATCAGAGACCAGACCTTAAGTTAAGTCCTGCCTCTGTGTTCAGATCAATTTCCATGGCATAGATTGCTACTCACTGCCCTCGAGAAGCATACCCACCTCATCAGAGAGATGAGGCACAGACACCAATAACTAATTGCAGATCAAATTAAATATAAAGATGATCATGTAAGACCAGGGAAGGCTTTATGAGTAAGCAGACTTTGAGGTGCCTTGAAGAATGGGGGCTACTTAGGGGAGAGACAGGAGGGAGGCATTTCAGGCAAAAGGAGAGAATCATGTGGCAGCCTTCTTAACACAGGGCTGACCAGCAACTCTTTTTGTTGTTTGTTTGCATTTTATTTTCTTTCTCATTTTTTGGTCTGATTTTTCTTGTGCAGCATGATAATTGTAGAAATATGGATAGGAGAATTACATATATTTAATATATTGGATTAATTGCCATCTAGGAGAGGAGGTGGGAGGAAGGGGGGAAGAAAATTGGAACACAAAGTTTTGCAAGAGTCAATGTTGAAAAATTATCCACACGTATGTTCTGGAAATAAAAGGCTTTATATATGTTTATATATAAAGATCTTATACAGAACATCAATTTAATTTTCATGAAATCAAAGAATTTGGGAACCTCTGAGATCACTTTGTCCAATCTTTATTTTACATACAGTGGTTGTGAAGCTATGAGAAAAGAAGAAAAGGAGATATCTCCCAAGATCCCCCAGTAAGTCACGTGTAGAGCCAGACTAGAAGCTTCTCTCTGACTTTTCTCGTACTCTGTCTCTATCACGCCACACTGCCCAGCCTGTCACATGAATCCTTCCTTCTTCACTCTAGTTCAGATCCCTGGCACCTCTTGCCTGAGCTTCCCTTATTTCCTCTCTCATAGCAAAATAATCCTAAATTATAAATCTGGCCATGATGGTTCTCAGCTCAAAATCCCTAGTGGTCCCCTAAGACCTCAAAAATAATCTAGAATCTCCTCACCTTGCCCTGCTCCCACCTGACTCTCACCTTTTTCTCCCTTCATGGCCTCTCTCTCTTTCTCTCTCTCCCTTTTTAAGATCTATAACTTCCTTTAAGGATTGCCTCATTTGGGGTTAAACCTGGCCCATGAGAACGTTTCTGATCTAATGATTAGCTCATCCCCCCAAACCCCCCATTCTGAAATTATTTTATATTTTGGCAGGGGGTGTGGATGTTCCTCAGCGGAAGGTTCCCTGTATCAATGACATCTTAGATCTAGTCCCTCTCTTCTTTCCTCTATTTCTTTATCTGTGTATACACTGTATCCCTCAGGCAGGATGTGAACTCTGGGAGTTTGGGCAAAATTCATTGTATCTAATAGGCTCCTAATAAGTGTATTTTTTTTTCATTTAAATACTCCCCACTTTTCTGGGTCATTATAATCCAATTTTACCAAAAGGTTGATAATTCATGAAGGAATCTCTAGGAAGCTCCCCACAAACTATGACTGAGGTGCCCCATAAGGGTCTGTTACCTTGAATTTGGACTTCCATCTTGGAGATCTGCCCCAGAGAGAAGTAGGATTTGAAAACAGGTTTTCTAGCCCAAGTTCCTCCTTCTCCCCCTAGACCCCGCTGGCCTTCACATCCAGATGTTTGTCTTTGAGAGTCATTTCAGTTGGCGCACTCTCATTACTATTTGTGTGCTCTGGGCCACATCTGGCCTTGCTCTCCTAACCTCTGACTCCAAAGCTGTGGTCCTCTGAACTCCTCCTGGCTATCTGAGCCCTGGCGCTGGGCACTGAGCAGCCCGGCCCCAAACATGGCGGCAACGAAAGCTTCTAATTTAAAAGCCACGGGGCTAGGGAGCTCCTCTCCTGAGCCCCAGAATGGGCAGTGTGGCCCAGCCTCAGCCCAGATCCACCAAGTCTCCCCAGCTACTATCATGCTCCATTGCTCGGGCTCCAGGCCCGAGAACTTGTGGGCTGGTAAACATTTAACAACAAGCTCTCTTGAAGGAAAAAACAAAAACAGACAACACGCTTTTGGTTCTACTCCACTGTCACTTTCTTAAAACCGGACAACCAAGAAAAGAGTAAATCAAGGCTGCTCTGTGGCACTGGCTGTAAATGCTCACACTGAAAGTTTAACCATCAGCGCGGGTGAAGCAGTTTGAGCTGGCTGCAGCAACACCCCCGGGGACTCGGACCCAGCCCTTTTCCTTCCGCTCTCCGTCCTCCACTCTCCGTGTCCCAAAACAACGCTCCCACCGCTCGGCCAGTCGCTCTGTAACTCTACTGCGGTTCTGACCATCACAAGGGCCAGGGCCGCCCCCGAGCCCTTCGCCCGCCATGTTTTCCTCCATCAAGTCATGGAGTCCAGGAGATCTGGGTTCAAATTGGGCCTCAGATGCTTGAGCTGTGGGACCTTAGGCAAGTCACTGCCCGGTTTCCCTTCTTTAATTGGAGATCATAAGAGCACCTTCCTCTCCAAGTTTTGGGGCAATCGTAGGAGAGAGTGCGTTCAGCACCGTGGAGATTATCTGCTACTTTCTGGAGTTTAGCGGTTCTGCTGTTTACTAATCTTCCCCTGTGAGAAGGGAAGCTCCTTCAGGGGAGGGATTATTTTGCTTTCTGCTGGCACTTAGCAGAGGGTCGCCCCCCCCCTCCCTTCCCCAGCTCATCTGTTGCTGGGCTCTGGCCTTTGGTCCTCCAAGTTCCCATCGATCCCTCCTTAAATTGGCCGGAACAGCCCGGGAAGAAAGCGCTCTTGGGCGCATTTTCTTGCGCCTCTCACGTTTGTTCTCGAAATGAAAGGGATCGGAGGCCCCAGGCCGTGGGCCGGGGAGATGCTCCCGTTCCTTCGGGGCCTCACCTTCTTGGGGCAAGCCAATGGTACCTTTGGCCGTCAACTTGGGGAAGGGGGGAGCTCAAGCCTGGATGGACAGACAGACAGGCCGTAGGGAGTTCCTCTCGGCCAAGCCCCCACTTCCCACCCTCCTCCCCCCGGCCGTAGTGGTGGAAGACACGGATCTTCCTCGGAGCTCCTCCGGCGAAAGCAAATTGAGGGCTGCCTTTGCCCGCCGCTGCCGCCGTTCCCGCGGGATTTCGCATCCAGCGTCTCCACTAATTAAGCAGCCCGTTCGCCCCGGACACTTTGAAGTCGCCCTCATTACCTGTCCTCTCTTAAGTCCACAAAAGGCTGCCTCTGAGGCGGCCGGGCACAGGCCGGCCCTTTGGCGGCCCCTAATTAGGGTCATTACTTTATTTGGTGCCCGGCCCTCATACTTGCAACGTACAACGTTGCCTTGTAATAACTGAAATTGCCGGCGTGCTGGGGGACTGTTTGACGCCAGCGCGGAGACGGGCCTGCCGTCACTGCGGGCCGGAGGACAGGGGCCGAGAGTCCGGAGCCGGCCGCCGGCCCGTTGGTGCCTACCTCCGCGTCAGCTGCCCTACGGAGCCCCGGCCAGGGAGCTCCCCTGAACCGGCTGAGCTCGTTCTCCTCTGTTTCTTTCTCCCCCTCTTTCCTTCCCTCTTTGTTGTCTCTCTCCCTTCTTCCCTCCTTTCCTATCAGTCTCTGCATGTTTCTGTCTCTCACTCCTTCCCTCTTAGCTTCTTTCTCTCTGCCTTTCCCTCCTTCCTTCTGTCTCTGTATGTTTCTGTCTCCCTCCCCTTCCTTCCCTCTGTCTCTGTATGTTTGTCTCCTCCCCTCTCCCTCCTTCCCTGTTTCTCTCCCCCCTTCTCTTCTTCCCTCTGTATATGTTTCTATCTCTCTCCCTCTCTCTCCCTCTCCCTTCTTTCCTGTTTTGGTTTGTCTCTTTCTTCTTCCTTCCCTCCCTTTCTGTTTCTCTCTCTTCTCTCCTTTTGTCTCTCTGTATGTTTCTGTCTCACTCCCTCCTTCCCTCTTAGTTTCTGTGTCTCTTCCCTTTCCTCCTTCCTTCTGTCTCTGTATGTTTCTCTATCTCTGTCTGTCTCTCTTTCTCCCTCCTTCTCTCTCTTTTTTATCTCTCTCCTCTTCCTTCCCTCCTCCATCTCTATATGTTTCTGTCTCTCTCCCTCCCTCCTCTTCTGTCTCTCTGTTTCTGTCTCTGTCCTCCTCCCCACTTCCCTCTGTCTCTCTCCATCTCTGACACGTCAGTGGACAGGATGTACACCTGATGCCACAACTCCCTAAGACTCAGAGCACTCAATCCCAAGTGAGGGGAGTTTCAAGCCTTTTCAAAGGCCGTGGGGGGGGGGGTCAGGGAGGCACCCATAACATATTTCAGCAGGAGCCTTCCTGTCCAGCAGGTTTTCATCAAGACATAAAGGGCTCGAGATAACGGTGTACATGTGCCTATAGAGATGCAGATGTAGATAAAGCCATAGCTACAGATAGAGATGCAGATACAGATGTTGATATGGAGAAAGAAAAGAAGAGATAGATAATAGTTTATCCAAGGCACTTTATATGCACCTCATCTAACTCTCATAACAATACTGGGAGAAAGTTCTATTATTGTCTCTGTTTGACAAAGGTTAAGTGATTCAGCCAGGATCACATGTCCAGGAAGGATTACAGTAGAGGGACATTGAAGATAATCAGCATGACATCGCCGAGGTAGAGTGACTCTGTGGCTGATCAGCCCAGAATGCTCTGCCACAGATCCGACACAAATGGTTCACGTGAACGTGGTCCACGGCTTCTTTAATTTTGCACATCTTGTATTTCCTTTGGGCTAATTGAATTCTGCTTTGCTCACAGAGCACAGCATCTTCTCTAATGAGGACACGCCAAGCTGGGTAGCCCTGGGCCAGTGTCTTCCCATGTCACACAATCCATTCCAAAGTTCCTCGAGAGATCTTGAGAGTGTCCTTATACCATTTCGTCTGATCTCCCTATGTGTGTGTGTTTGTATGAGTTCTCCATAAAATAATCTTTTAGGCAAACATGCATTTGGCATTGGAACATCACGGCCAGCCCAGTAGAGCTCTACTCTAGTAGAGTCCGAATGCTTGGTAGTCTGATACTTTAACATGCCGGCAATTTAATAAAGAAATAGAGTTAGAGCAAGGGATATGCTACAGTCAGCTCTTAACTAGCTTATGAAAGCCAATTGTTAAATTTTCAGTGTGAGCATTTATGGGTCAGAAATTAGCAACTGCTACAAATCAGGGCTTGATTTATTGTTTAGTTGATTGCCTAGCTTTAAGAAAGGATGAATAATTCTGACTAAATTTTAAAATGTATATACATACTTTTTCTTTTTTTTTTTTTTCTGGCCATGGGCCCGGGAGATGCTCCGGTTCCTTCGGGCCCTCACCTTCTTGGGACTCTTTGTAAACTGGTTGTTAAACATTTACCAGCACTCCTTCAATTGATCTATAAATATTACTTGAGCTCATTGGGAAGGAAAGAGAAGGCTCAGAGAATGAACACAGTACCAGATTTTAGGTTACTACTACTACTACTACTACTACTACTACTACTACTACTACTACTATTACTACTACTGGTACTACTACTACTACTTGTACTACTATTACTACTATTACTAGTAGTAGTAGTAGTACTTTAAGATTTGTTGAGTATTTTACAACCATTATATCCAACACTTAGCACAGTACCTAGCAGAAAATAATCATTTAATAAATGTTTATTGATTGAATTGATAAAATTGTATCTTTTGAGCCCCCAACACTTTTGGATAAAATAGTGGGAGAATTAGAGACATCAACATAGACACAGTTGAGAATGGGGAAGACAAAATAAATAGAGATCCAGATACTAAGTCAAGAAGACCTGGATTCAACTCCCCATACCCCTAAGAGATACTAGCTGTATGATCCTTAAGCCCTAATTAGTCTCAGGCAACTTAAGACTTTAAATTGCAGACTAGTTGCTGATCTGTATTGGGAGAAGTTTCTTCATTGGAAGTTCCCAACCTCATTAAATGACAGATCAAAGAAAAAAAAAAAAAAAAGGTTGATGTAGATACAATTGATGTTTACTTTGTTTTAAAGTTCACAAAATATTACCATATTTATACCTCACAATATATTGGTATAGGTAGATAATAGGGAAATATAATAGGTATATTTTATTCCTATTATATATAATACAATTAATATTTTAGCAATTATACTATATTATACTATTATTATATATACTATATATTGTATAGTATATACTATAATATACTAATTATACTATATTGATAATCATTAATGTAATATAGTATTAATATTTTGTTAATTAAAATATATAACATACAAAACGTAATAAATGATGCATAATATATATTATGTAATTAGCAATATATATTAATAATTATATATATAATTAGAACTACTATCCCCATTTCACAGAGGAGGAAAGAGATTTAAAATTCTAAGATTTTACAAATATATGGGAAGATGGATTTGAACCCACTAACCCACTATACCCATGTTTGTCCCTATAAGTTGAAATACAGACAGACATAGATATTTACAGAAATAGATGGAGCTATACGTTTAAATAGATAACCTAGGTACAAGTATAGATTAAAATCCAGGTACAGGTACAGAATTAAGTCAACATGACATGGTCCTGAGTCGTCAAAAACTATCTAGAATCAGCAAAACTCATCAGGGCAGCCTGAGTCAGACCAAAATCTAATTAAGCAATGTTTAATAAAATAAACAAAAATGTAACTTGTATTTGTGCTTTCTTAAGTTAGCATGCTACAATGCTCTCTTTCCATTTGTATTTGGCAGCCCTGACTGGAAGGCAGAATCCCTTAGAGTCAGGAAGAGCTAGCTTTGGGCTCTCTCATACCAGTGTATGAGCTTGGCTAAAATGCTTCTCCTTTTCAGGCTTTTGGACAATTCTCTAAGCCTATAAATTCCAGCTCTGCCTCAGAATGGAAGTTCTCCACATAATGAATAATGAACACAATAATTAATGAGTAACATTGGGGCTCCCTGGCTCCAACCCAAATCCCACCACAGAGCGGGAGAGAGAGCCCAAGCCATTGGGATGTGTAATGATCCAAAAGAGTAGGGACAGCCAACATACCCGAAGTATAATATAAATGAAATGGAGCGATAACTGACATGGACCCAGACACGGATGAGGATGTGGGATTATGTGCTGTTCCCCTGGGCCCTATAAAAGACTTTCTAGGGTGGCTGATCGCTCAACCCTGAAGCCAGTCTTGCCTTTCCTGTGGATTGAGGCCTGCAAGAACAGCGAATCTCCCCTGTCCTTCATTTCTCAGCTTCTCAGAAGCAAAAGTTTTTCTAAATTACAAGGTCTGAGTAGCCCCTGATGAGTTCTGAGGAAGCTCCTGCCCCACACAGTAGGTGTGATCCGGGAAGAATCTTGACTCGGCCCTGGTGATTAATCATATAGGAAAGCAGGGCTCCCTTCCACTAATAACAGGGTTTGCCTTCGGCCCTTTGTGGGGTAGAGAGAAGAGAGTGAGCATCTTCGAGGAGTGTCAGGGCCTCCCCCTCCCTTCTGTGAATGGTGCCAGCAGGTCTAGGGGCCTGGCAGTTAAAGCTAATAGGAGCCCTTCTGTCTCAAATTGCATTGAAGTCTAAAAAGAAAAAAAATAACAACTTCTGCCTTGAAAGACACAGATAATAGGACAAGGGTGTGAGAGGGAGGGGGGAAATCGCCCAAAGAATTAAAAGAGAAGATGGAATTTTAGGAAGTTAGGAGCTGGAATTCTGCCTTTCCCAGATGTAATCCCTTGTTCCATCTGGAAGTTAGAAGAAGAGCTGGTTACTGAATCCTAACTTGGGCAGTGGATTGGGAAAAATAAAAATCACAAGACTCCGGATTTCCCTGGCTGCAGAAAGGCTGCCTCAAATCCCTCTGAGGTTGCTGATAGCAACTTAAAAATTTTATTTCCTCATTTTCTCAAAGAGAAGGGAAGCTTCATCAAATGGTCTGGCTGCTTCCAAATTCATGTTTTGGGGACCTCAGGATTAAGAGTTAAAATGATCTTCCCCTTGGGCTTGGGGAATTAGGGGTCAATATTGCTTAACATGTGAAATATACCGATGTGTATTGTATGCATGGATGTCCATTTGCACATTTGCCAACAGGCCAAAAAAAAACATTATAGAGTAGACCAAAGAAGAAAGCCAAATCACTCATTTTCCCGTGAAATATATTCAAAGAATGACCTGATCATCAAGAGAGAGACCTAGTCAAGTTTAAACAACAACAAAAAAAAATCCAATAGATTTCTTCTAAAGTTTCAATTGTATTTGTGTTCATTTTAAGAATTTCCGAATTAGTCAAACTAGTCCATCAGAATCAATGAATGCAATGTGCTGTATCAACTTTAAGTTTTTAAAATTAAATACATGAAATTTTTATCATTCATATATGTTGGCGTTACCTATAGCCGGATTTTGTGCTATTCAGGACACCTATGTAGCTTCATCGTGCATAGAGCACCAAGCCTACAGTCTGGAAGACTCATCTTTATGAGCTGGCTTCCTATTAAGCTGAGGGCCCTGGGCAAGTCATTTAATCCTGTTTGCCTCAGTTTGTTCATCTGTAAAAAGAATTGGAGAAGGAAAACCACTCCAATATCTTTGCAAAGAAAACCCCAAATGAGATCACAAAGAGTTGTATACAACTGAAAAACAACAAAATCCAACCAAAAAAAACATGCTAAGCATAGTGAATAAAAAGTAACCTCAAAGCCAAGAAAATCTGGCATAAACATCACCTCCGAACATACCAGCAAAATTTGAACCCACATCTTTCTTGGTCCAGCTGGATTTCTCCTCTTACATTTTACTATATATTAGAAGAAACTAAAGAATTAATGAGGGGGCATCCAGTATCTGAGATGGCCCTGGTACTTACTGATTGATCTCTCTCCTTTTCTTTATGCGTTTGTACAAAATGGTACAGAGTAGGTATTTTGTAAATAAATACTGACTCCTTAATGATGGTCCTTGGTTCACAAAGCCATTTCCATTTATTTTCCTTCAGTCTTGCTTCCCACTACCACCCTCTTAAGTCTAAACATGTAAATGAGGCAAAATGGAAAGGATAAAGATGTTGTATTATAAGGAAAGGTCAGTGCCAGATTCATAAAAGTGACATCCTCCTTCTCCTCCTCATTGTTAGTAGGGTCATATAATAATCAAACACTGCATCCTACTCTCAGATGTATGACATCAACCTAGGGTCACCCGGGTCAATTCCAAAGTCCAGTAATGGAGGGAAGAACAATGATTCTCCTGGCTTTTTTCTCCTCCCACTTGAAACTGGAGAATTTGAATTATAAAGCAAGAAGGGATATTGTAAATGTTCTATACCAAGAATTCTTCAAAGCATCTAGGAATAGATTTCAGTGGAGTATGACCATCAGGATAAGAAAAAAAAAACATTACATCATTATTTTCTCTCACCTCTAACTGAAATTCAACCTTTTTAAAATTATATAAATCATATTCATTGAGAGGTCACAAAAGCACACTGCTGAAGAGTTACAAAAAAGCTAATAATCCCTCCTTTAAACCAATCCCTTTATTTTATCAGTAAGAAAACTAAAGTTCAGGGGGCAGCTAGATGGTGAAGTGAATGGAGCACCAGCCTAGAAGTCAGAAGGACCTGAGTTCAAATCTGATCTCAGACACTTAATATTTCCTAACTGTGTGACCCTGGGCAATTCACTTAACCCCAATTGCTTCAACAACAAAAAATAAGTTCAGAGAAAAAGGTAATTTATACCCTTTCCAAGTCAGAATTGATTTCAGTGATCATTGTTCAATTCTCTAATCACTTGACAATGGAAGGAACAGAGAGAGAATTTCTTTTAGGGTTTCTTCTCTCTCTCTCTCTCTCTCTCTCTCTCTCTCTCTCTCTCTCTCTCTCTCTCTCTCTCTCTCTCTCTCTCCTTTTTGTCCTTTCTTCTTACCAGTCTCCTTCTTCCTTTCTGATCGATTGTTCCTTTTCAGTCTGCTTTGGTGGATCATCTATGTCCCACTCCATATATGTAGATAAACTCTAGAGCTCCATTCTAATATTTTTCTTCTCTTTTTCTCTCCTTTTCTCTTTCCTTTCTCAGCGATCTCACCTCTATTTCTCTGACTGCCAAATCTGCCAATCTAACCCCAATCTCTCTCCAGAGGTGAAATCTAGCATTGCCAAATGCCTGTGGTGTATTCCACCTGGATAGACTCAAACTTCCAAGCGGTCTTTCAAGCTCATCAAGATTAAAAGAAAGTTCATTATCTTTCCTCATGAACACATCCTCTTCATAATTCCCATTTCTTGAGGGGCCATCATCAATCTCCCAGTATCTTAGCTTTGTAAATCTGGAGTTTATTAAAGGTCATACAACTGGTAAATGTGGTACAAGAACTTTACATCTCTTCATCTCTTTCCCAGCCCCTTTCACTTACTTAGTGGTCACTGAATGGCTTCTCTTTGGTTACCCAGTTCCTTCTAGACTCAATTTGAGCGACACCTTCTACAGGAAACTTTTCCTACTGAACCCAGCTGCTAATACCCTCCCTTCCTAAACTATTCAATGTGTGTGTGTGTGTGTGTGTGTGTGTATAATGATATAGATATAGACATTTGAGGGGACACACACACACACACACACACACACACACAGAGACAGAGAGAGAAAGAGAGACTGACTTACATATGCCTGTCTTAATTCCTGTTTTGGTATGTAAATTTCTTGAGGAGAAAGAACTCTTTCAATTCTGCCTAGATATTATCATTATTTAAAAGAATATCTGGTGCACAGAAAACTCATAATAAATGCTGATTGGTTGATTGATTGATTGGTCAATCAATCAAGTTAATGACCCTATTAGAAATGAAAGCCATGTCTTCCAGATCCCAAACCAGGACCCTTTCTACTACAATATGCATCCAGTTGATGGGAATTCAGAGAGACACATTGCTGATCTTTACATAGAAGATGGGGACATCTCAAAAGCAGGAAAAAGCTTCCCCCACTATAGTATTTTACTTTCCCAAGTACTTATAAAAATAGCTTTTCAATATTCATTTCTTTAAGATTTTGAGTTCCAAATTTTGTCTCCCTTCCTCCCTTACAAAGTCTCCTCTTCCCCAAGACAGCAAGCAATTTGATATAAATTAAATATGTGCAATACTTTTAAACATTTTTTTCCATATTCGTCATGTTGTCAAAGAAAAATCAGACCAAAGCAGGGAAAAACACAAGAAAAAGCAAACACAAAAAGTGAAAATACTAGGTTTTCATTCACCTTGAGTCTTTAGAGTTCTCTCTCTGGATATAGATGGCATTTTCAATCCCAAATCTATTAGAATTGTCTTGGATCACCACATTGCTGAGAAGACCCTAGTCTATCATAGTTGATCATCACATAATTTTGCTGTTGCTGTGTGCAATGTTCTCCCACTTTTGCTCACTTCACTCAGCATCAGTTCATATAAGTCTTTCCAGACCTTTCTGAAACCCACCCAGAAGAAAAAAAGATTTGAAATCTATATTTTTAAACAACTAAAATACTTTAAACGTAATGATAGACATTCAAAGAGTGGTCTCAATAGTCCAAGAGGCATACAACAGGCACCATAGCTACAAACTGTATTTATTTTGAAAATATGTTCCTGATGGAGAAAGATTTTTTTTCTTTCTTTCTCTTTTCTTTGCTTCCTTCCTTCCTTCTTTCCTTTTCCTTTCCTTTCCTGTCGATGCTAAGAAAAATCTGCTTGCATGTAAAACTTTTATTTGAAAATGTTTCCTACTATAAATTAGTCTTTCCCAAACATTATCCCAAAGGAATTTTTAAAAGTATGTAAACAATCTAAATGTCTATTGAATTGTCTTCTCAGATCCACCAATTACTTCCTGGCAATAAATTATCCTCTTGATTAGGAATGTTAATTCATTCAAGACACTATAGTACCAGTGAGCCCATTAACAAATTAGATGTTTTCCCCAAAGTGCATAGTTTCTGTGGGAGTAAAGAACCCTCTCAAAAAAAAAAATCCGTTTTGTCATCTTTGTAATAAGCACTGGAATGGGAAATCATGAGATCTGGCTCTAGTCCCAGTCCCAGTCCCCAGGACCTTGAGCACATCATTTGATCTAGATTTGCTTTCTTATCGTCAAATGAGAAAAGTGACAAGATAGTTTTGAAGGTCCCGATATTGAAATTTTGTGCCTCTATAATTATAATCAAAATAACTAAAACAAAAAACAACAAGCAGATATCCTTTCAGAGTTAAAATAGTAATGAATTTAGGACAGGAGAAATCAAGCTTTAGTGGAGCTTATTAATATATGTGTTGATCAAACATAGATATATTAATAGCCTGCTGCATGCTAGGACCAAGCCAGGTGCCAGTGATGCAAAGACAAAAACAATATATTCCCTTCCAGGAGTATAGTCACATTCTATCAGGGGAGGAACTAGATACAACACACACACTTATAAATGTGTACAAAATATACGTAAAATAAGTGCAAGGTGATTGGAGAGGGAAGTGGGGGCTCCCAATACTAAGGAAGGAATTGGTGAAAATTGAGAGATTGGTACTTGGGTTTGGTTTTGAAGGAACCTGGAGAGTCTCATTGATAAAGACTGAGAAGGAGCCCATCACAGGTATTGAGGGAGAGCCTAACCACAAAGACAGAGATAAAAGCTTGGAGTATTATGTGCAAATAACTGTAAAAAGGACAATTTGGCTGGACCAAAGAGTATAAGAAATGGGTGTATAATAAGGCAGGACATGTAGGATTGGCACCAAGTGGGATGAGCTTTGCTTCTTTCATTATTTACTAGAAAATCATCCAAAACAGGAATAATCCCATATACAACGAGGACCAGAAATAGGGATTGTGCATGAAATCGTGAATCTGTGGTTTTGTTTTTAATATATTTTGAATTTAATGTGGCTTTCTTGTACTCTCCATTCCTTTTTTTTTTCTTAGAGTAACTATAACATCCTCTATTAACTTTCAGAGACGAGCTTTCTGCTATTATTGGACCTCTGCTCACTGGAGCCACTCTGATTCATTCAGGTCATCAACTTGTGCTATGGCAAAGAAGATACGGTGGTCTTAGGTGATATTTGGAGTGGCCCAGGGTCCCAGAACAAATCAACAATAATCCTGTTGTCTTCTCCCTGACCAGGTCAGACATACCTGCATTAATATAATCAGTTTCTGGTGGTACTTTTTAAGAAAGAATGGAAAAAGCATTTATTAAGCACTTACTCTATACCAAGAACTGTGCTAAGCACAGGGGATAAAAAATATAAGGAAGCAAAATAGTCCCTGCCTATGAGGAGTTTACAATTTTAAGAAGGGAAACTAAAGGATGCCTTATAAAGCAGCAGTAGCCAGGAAAGATTTGGGTTTGCAAAGTAAAAAGCACAACCAAGGTGGGTTAGACTGATACATGATTTCCAATTGTCACGATGCATGCTTCAGTTTACCACCCTCCATCTGACTGCCTTTGGCCACACAGGTACCCTTCTCTACCACCTTTCCTGTTCAGAAACCATCATCAAATCAGCACTGCTATTCCCATAATTCAATGAATTTGTCTATCTTTTTTTCTCCCTGTGCCCAATAAGTTGAGTTTGCAAAATGCACAAATGGTAATCAACTAGACCCTGGAACTAAACAATATTTAATCCACATCAAGAGATGATTCAGTGGCACATATTCTAAGGTCCCTCACAGCTCTAATAGTATGTTACTCTACAAAAACAGGATCCATCACCTATAAATCATAAATCCACAAAGTACAGTCCTGCAGTCATCCTCCCTAATATGCGCTGTCTACCTCTACTAAAAGACAAGTTCCTTGAGGGTAGGGGTAATTGGGATTTTTTTAAAACTTTTGTTCATTTTCGATTTATCAAATAAAACAAACATTTCCACTGCCCAGTATGATTTTTTTAAAGATTTTTCTTTTTTCTTCCTTTCCACCCACCCAAGAAAAGGCAAACATTATATACAATGTGTATGTATATATGTGTATGTATGTATAAAAACACATATACAGAAGGGGGGAGAGAGACTGTGAAAGAGAGAGAGAAAGAGAGAGACAGACAGACAGAGACAGAAAGAGACAGAAAGAGGAAGACCCAGAGAGAGATGAGCAGAGAAGCAGAGATGGATGAATGGAAAATCATTTTATATATTTCTTCTTTTTATCAGTTCTTTCTCTGGATAAAGATAATGTTTACTTTCCTATGTTCTTTGTAGTTAATTTGAGTATTTTTAATGGTCCAGATGACTTATTCATAGATCTGATCTAAATCTGCCTCTATGTATCAAATATCTATTAAATCCCTCCCAAGGCCACAGCATTGTCGGACATGAAAAGGTCATCCTGTGAAGTTTCAAGAAAAATGATTTTTCTTGGTGTGAAGTGGAGAAGATCTGAACTCTTGTTTTAGTTTTCTTGGTTATGGTCATAAGAAGTAATTTGTGCTAAAAGAAGGAATTAGTTCTTTCTAAGCAGGTGATCACCATTATTTAATAACTTTAAATAAAAATAAAAAATAAATTTAATAATAATAACAGGCCAAGAATGGCCTGTTCCTAAAGGCTTTTAAAATTAGTATTCAAAGGTCTAAGTGGATATGTGGATTTGTTTACATGTGATTGGTTGTAATATTGTTAAAAACACGGCCAACTTCTTTTGCAAGTATTCCTCAATGTTCCTCAACTATGAGATCCAGTTTGCAGTGGATGATATACACGATTTGAGACAATTAGCTTGCGTGAGCAGAATTAACTGTCAGAATTTCATTTCTTGAACCAGCTTCTTACATATATGTGCAGAAGATATCTCAGCTCCTTGATATCAACAAAGGCTTCCAACAATTGGGGTTCCCTGAACAGGAAGAGGATCCTAAGGAGACAGGTTAACCTCTCTTTGAAGATGGAAGCAAGGCTGAGAGTACTCATTGGGTACATTGTGAAGGGGGTAATGTATGGACATTACTAGTTGTCTCTGTCAATTCGGACATTGATTTTGTGGTCTGTGGAGCATGAATTAAGGAGGTTTGGATAATGGACCACTGATTCCAAGATCATTTCCTTGCAAAGACTCACCTGTTTTTCTTGAAGAGGTAATGCTCCATCCATGCTGTGGAGTGAAAAAAAACATTGAATTCAGTTTCCAAAGACCTGATTTCTAGTCTCAACTCTGCCTTACTCTCTGTGTGACTTTGACTCAGTTTCCTTATCTGAAAAACAAGGAGCTGTCTAAGATCCCTTCAGGTTCTAAACGTTCTGATTGTATATCATTCATTTATGGGTCTCAGTCGACAATGGACTGAAAATAACATATAACCTACACCAGTAGTAAAGAAGAGGGACTGCTGAATAAAATTAGGTAGTCAGGGAAGGCTTCATGGAGGAGGCAGGATTTAGGTTGAACATCATAAATTGGATTTAGCTAAGTGAAGGGAAATGCATTAGAGGCTCAGTAATCAGTCTAAAAATGGCAAGGATGTAGCAATGAGCAAGGAAGAGCTAGTCTAATTTATCTAGGAATGAATATTAGGGGGCCGTGAGAAATAAATTTGGAAATATAGGACAAGAGTCAGAGCACGAAATGTTGAAAGCTCTGCAGAATTCAGATTTGTTATAAACAAATAGGGAGCCACTGAAAACCCTGGAGCAAAGGAAGGCCATAATGAAAGCAAGAATACTCAAAATGAGAATCCTTGCCGTTTCGTTGAATTGCTGCATGGAATGAAATGTTTCATGTTTTCTATATGAACCATGACCTAAGGGTTTAATGAGCTTGAATCTTGTCATCTTTTCTCCGAGGCTGTTTTGTTTTTCCTGCGGTCACGTTTTTGCCACTTAGTTGACCACAAGGCCTGGTTCCACGTTTGGACGATGAAACATTCGTGATGGGGATCAGATAACTAGAACACGTCCCATCCCGACGAAGGAGACGATTAGAGCTCGGGACGTACAATTCGAGCATCATCTAAGGCAGATGAAAAGAAGTGGCACAATGATCCACGTAATTGAATCACTGTAAACACAGCCGATGTTGCTGGAATCAGGAATTATGCGGATAATTGCCTCAACTCTCCATCTCCCCTTGCCTTCAGGTCACGGGTTTCCTTTCGCATCACGCTGGCTGCTCTCCACAATGATCAGCAATCAGTGAAAACCCGATTATCACCCTTCCTAACCTTCCGGTGCCTTCAGTAATGAAGTCAACAAATTAGCTGGAGGCTCCAGGGCGGAAGCCCATTGGTAGACTGTGGTCAAGACACACATTTCGGCATTCTCCCCCGAGCTGTGTTTTTTTGGCTTTTTTTTTTTTTTTTTTTTGGAGGAAGCTTTGATAAGAAACATATGATCTCAATTACCATGAGCCCTGTGTGGTTTCCGTGTTCAGAGCCCCCAGTTCGACACTAGGAGGCAGAGGGCCTGGGCTCTGGCTTTCATGTGCTGCTGAGTGGTCTACGACCAGTCCATTCCCATTTTTCATTTTGCTGTTGGCCATCAGGAGAAAAGGCTTAAATCACTCTGCATATTCCTTGGCAGCAGGAATGCAGATTCCACTGTACTAGTAGGGAACATTTTTTTTCCTTCTTCCTCAAGGGCTCTTTGATAATATTCTAGCCCACAGGCTATGACACTTTCTTGAAAACAATTTATCATAACATATAACAGAAAAATATTGGTTTGGGTACCCTTTTAAGCAAGAGCTCCTGAGGATAAAGGAGAACAAGTTATACATCAAAATTACTTCATTTCCTACATGTGCACAACCCAGACCAAAAGGAAGTTTTTAACATCAAAGATATCGCTTCTATTTTCTGGAACACTTTGCCCTATAAAAGGGAAGTCAGGAGACATTTTGATTATCATAAACTTCATTCATATGAGAAGCAGCAGGGTAGAACACAGGGTGGAAGAAAATAGATAAGTAAGAATCAGAAAGGAATCAGTAGGCCAGAATTCAGTAAATGCAAGGACGTAAACTATCTAAAGACGGGCTCACCATAAAACAAAAAATGGACGTTGGTTTGGCAGAAAGTAGAGGTAGCTGAATGTCTGACACCTGACAGTCCCCACAAAGTTTCAAATAGACATGAGATCTAAATAGTAATATAAACCATTTACGTACATATTCCTGTGTGTCATGTACATATATACATGTTATATATGCACATGCATGTGTATATAAATATGTATATGTATATTGAAAAAATAACTCTTCACAGTATGGCTAACAGGCAAATCCTTAACAAAACAAGGGGAAGGAATCTAGGAACTCTATCCACTGTTTCAGTGGATCAGGGGACTTCTCACCTTTTGTTATTGAACAATATATATTTTCCTCATTTTACACATTCTCTTTTAAGTAAATTACCAATTGAGTGTGCTATCATGTAAGTGATAATAAAATAGTTTGGACACTGAGGGATTATGGGCTTATCTGCATTGTTCATTTGAAAAACTAATTTTAAAAGTCTATAAGTAGCCAGGAAACTAGTATATCCAATACTTTCAATCAGAAAAATGATAACCGCTATTATAGTTTGTACTCTATACTTGAAAACGATCTCATTACATTACTTCATTCTCTTGCCCCAGAAAGTAGTCAGTGGAGGTACCATTATTACCATTTTAAAGTTGAAAAAAAAACCCTCTGTCTCAGAGAAGTGATTGTATCAGATTGAACAGAAATTAGTGGAAGGTTGGTGACCTGATCTCGGATCTGGGAGTTTCTAGTCCAGAAATGCTTTCAAAGAAGGCATATACAAGGAAATGTGCAAGTGAAGGGTTCCAATGAACTCTTTCTGCCTTTAGGGAACTTTTATTCTACTGGGAGAGAGGGAGAAGAATGATAGTGTATCACCAGGTAAGGAGACATAAGATATATACAAAGCAAGGACAATAAAATTGGGCGAAGGTACAAGGAGCTGGAGTGGGTTTGTGTAGAAGGTTGAGTGAGAACTGCCTCTTTAAAGAAATTGGGGAGTCCAAGAGGCAGAGATGAGGAGAGAGAGGACCCCAAGCACAAGGGTAACCATCCTTCATCAATCCACTGTCACTGTTCTAACCTAGATCCCCGACCCTTCTCACGCCTTCCCCATAAACCTCTCCTTTTGCTTTTGACTCCGTTGCACATTGTGCCTCCCCCAGGTAAAGCTCATCGCTGAAATCCTGGCTTCAATATTCCATAGCTCCTCAACCCTGAGGAGCAAGAGACCCTTGGGGAGGCCTCCCTTCCAGAGAGCTCAGCCTTCTCCAGCCAACTTCATTGGTTTCTGGTCTGCTTGGTTGAGACCCCATGGAAAATGACCTTCTTTCTGGCAGTTGCCTAAGCCCTTCCTCTCCCCCTGCTTCCCAACATCCTTTTGTGTATTGTCTTCTCCCATTAAATGGTTAGCTGCTTGAGGGCAGAAACTTATCTCCATCTCCTGTGCTTAGCAAAGTGCCCAGCACAGAGTAGGTTTATTTACTGTTGACTTGCTATTGGGCCAGTCCCTTTACCTCCCTGGACCTCTTCTTCCTCATCTACAAAATGAGGTTCCTGCCAGCTCGAGAGCTGGGATAGCAAGAACTGATCTAAGCAAAGGAATCGGATTCAAGATGGCAGCCCACCCCATCCCCCCCCCCTTCTCTCCCAGGACCAGGAAGGAAGCCGGACACGAGGAGGAACCTCATTCTCCACGAATCCCCTCCCCAAGAGGAGATGCAGATGGAGGTGGAGAGTTTCTTCAGCAACATGCTTGGGTACTGGCCACGGCCACTAGGAAGAAAGCTTATGGAGATATCCTTCCTAAGCCTCCCCAGAATTCCCATATATACACGGTGAAGAAAATGCGAATGAGCTCTGATCTGGGCAGTTTTCAGATTAGATACAATTGGAAATTTTCTTTTAACCCTAGTCGTGTGTGTGTGTGTGTGTGTGTGTGTGTGTGTGTGAGTCTCTGTCTCCTCCCTTCCCTCCCTCTCTTGCCCTCCAGCCTCAGAATCTTTCCACCTTGTTAGATCGCAGGTTTTTTTCATGTACTCACCTGGGACAACCTACAAGCTCCAGGATCACCTCCATGCTACCAGAGGGCACCAGATGAGAATTTCAATCCTTACTTCCACTCTCCAATTTTAATAATCTTTGTCTCTTACTAAAAAGTAGAGGAAAAAATGTGTGGAAAAAAATAATGAAGACAATTTATAAATTAAATGTATTTTATTGGCACATCATAAAATCACAGATCATCCATTTCTAGAAGGGGAAGTGATGTGCCCAGCCTTACACAGGAAGAAAATGGGATCTGAATCGGGCCTTCTGTTTCCCAGCACATTGCCCACTTTTCTACACCATTTTGCCAATAGGGCATGTGCTGTGTGAATTGCCCAGTGTGAAAAGGCTACATTTTGAATCACAGATCCTGACTTAGAATCACAGTTCAGAACCAATTCTGTGTATCCTGAAGTCAATCACTTTGTCCCCTTGTACATCGGTTTCTTCCTTTTCCCAAAGGAGAGTCTGGCCAAAGTGACTTCTCACCTCCCTTTAGCTCTTGCTCTGGGACGCCTAGATTCTACCATCCGCTCCAGCACTAAACTGTGATTCTATAACAATACAAACATGGGGCAAACATAACCCAGTTCATCCCTTGGGATCTAACTCCAGGGGAAGATTTTTTTGGCCATGGTAGCTTTTCAAAATCTAATTACTAAAGAGCTAAAATTTGCTTTTGTACAAGGGCCCACTAATAGTGAATGCATGAATTTTATGAGTGAAAGGCCATGTTTCCCCTCCAATGAAATTATTTCCAAAAAAAAAAAAAAATCTCTCAAGGAAAATTTCCTCAATAGCACAGCCAATGAGGTTCTTGACAGTGAGTCCTTCAATTTGCCAAGTGGGAGCAAATATGGTGTAAATTAGAAATATTGATGTTGAATGGAATTTGAGGTCTGTTTGGGGAAGGAAATACCTCTGTCTTAAGCACGGCATAATTACAATGACAACATGCCAGAGAGCAACCAGTAGAGGGAGTGAATAGATTAAAAATCAAATATATATTAAGGAACCTTTAAAAAAACAAATATATCATTTATCTCTTACCTGCCATGTCTAACGAGGGAAAGTTAGGTCCTTCACGTACTATACATAGATATCCAGATGTTGCATACACATCTGTTTGGAAATAAAATTCTATAAATAGAGCAACTAAATTACAATCATGTGTTCCTTGTAACTTCTCGCTAATGGAACTGCGAAGCATATGAATGAATATGAATGAAGAAGAAGGGCAGAAGCATAACTGTGACAGGGTGGCTGCCTGATGAGGTTGAAGAAAGCTCCTCTTCCTTTGTACTCTATTTACAGAAACCAGCATCTCCATGCTCTGGGTCTCACAGTCACCCCCTACCCTTGGCTAAGTGGGGGATCAGCTAGACTTTAGAAAAGAAAGGGGCATAGGGACACTTGTGGTATCAAAGGTAAAAGTATCAATCAATGATTTAAACAAAAGGCATTTATTTAACATCTGGTGTTAACACTAGAGAGATTTTTTAATATGGGCACTCATGGTCTACCAGCCACATCCACCTCCAAAAAACTGGCTTAGTTCATAATGTAAAATAAAAGTTGTACTTGAAAGAAGAGCAGAAGTCGAATTCAGAGTATAGAGAAAGTTAAAGTCAGGTCAAAAAAAAAAGTAGAGGATAAATTATTTTGAACCATATGACTAAATGCCAGTCATTCAGAAAGAAGCTGAGCATACAAAGGCCAAAATGAAACTGTTTTTGCCCTAAATAAATTTAGATTCCCTCAGAGGAGAGAGTACATACCAGTTAAATTCAAGGAAGAAAGGGAAATGGCCAGGATGTTCCCATGTGTCTGTGAAAGATGATGCTTCCCTCAAAATGAATTAAATCAATCTAACATGTATTTTAACATATTTAACATTATTGGACTACCTGCCAGCTAGGGAAGGGAGCGGGGGAGGAGGAGAAAATTTGCAATCAAGGGTTATGCAAGGGTCAATGTTGGGAAAATTACTCATGCATATGCTTTGTTTTAATTTTTAAAATTTTTAAATGAATTAAATCTAGTTGCTGTGAGCCCCAGTTAGAACTCTGCCACTGTTGAATAACACCTTGGTCAAATTCCCCCGTGAATGCAGTTTTATCAATATATTTTAGCCTCAAAAATTGGGAACTGTGTCTACATATACTTTTATCCTATTGTGAGTCTACTTCCTTCATATCTCTTCCTACTCCCATTTATCTCCCTTTCAGCTACAAAAGTGATTTTCTTAATCTGACCATGTCATTCCCCTTCTCAATAATTTCTACCTGGACCTTCTGACCTTCCCAGTCTGCTTGCACCTTACTCTCCAACATGCACTCTTCCATTCAGTGATACCAGCCACCTGGCTACTGCATGAACAAGACACTCAGCTCTGGGATTTTCTCTGGTAGTGTCCCATACCTGAAATACTCTCTCTCCTCATCTCTCTCTATGAGTTTCCTTGACTTCCATTAAGTCCCAATTTAAATCTCAGCTTCTTTAAGCAGTCTTTCTTTAATCCCCTTAATTCTAGCACTTTCTTTCTCTTATTTTATTCCTATTTGTCCTGCATATAGTGTATGTATATATATATATATATATATATATAAAATTATCCCCATTAGATTGTGAGCTACTTTAGAGAAGAGACCAGACCATCTTTTCCCTGTTTTTGTATCCCTGGTTTTTAGTACACTACATGACACATACTAGACATTTAATAAATGTTAACAAGTTGATTTATTAATCAAAATTAACTTCAAATTGCACATATTAAACATATATTGGATTACTTGACATCTAAGGGAGGAAGAGGGAGAAAGGGAGGGAGAAAAAATTTTGGAATAAAAGGTTTTGCAAGGGGGAATGTTGAAAACTGTCTAAGCATGTATTTTGAAAATAAAAAGTTTGAAATTAAAAAAAGAAAAGATGATTATGTAAAAAATAAATTCAGTTCTGCCAGAACTATAAAACACCAAAAAATAACAGGAATGTTATTACAGTGTAGACCACTCATCCAGATAAATCATCTTCAGATTTCCACTAGTAGCCTAAGTGTTCCAGGCAATCACTGATTGGATGAGCCAGGTATTGTGGCTTTGTGGAGATGATCATAGAAAGAGGGATATGGTTCAGGGGAATAAAATAGATGAACATCTCCCTCACTTGTGTCTCCAGAGAAGGGAAATGTCCTATTTATTTCAAGAAAACAGGATAATTCAGCTTGGAAGCCTATTTTTGTGGTCCCAATATTTCTAAAAATGCATGATTTCAATGCTTGGGGATTTCAGAAGATCAAATCCTTAGACCTCAAGTCCATCCCCCTTCTCTTCATTTCACAAGTGATGAAACTGGGTCCCTGGGAAGTTAACAAAAAACCCTTAGTTGAACAGGACTTTTCTGACCAGATAGCCAATGTTCTATTCATTAGACCTTGATGCTTCTCTAAAGCCATAGTATTTCAGCCAGGATATTTTTGAAAAAGCAAATCACAGCTTTCCATGTGTCTTATTAGACTAGAGAACCAGATAAGGGGAATAGCATTAGAGGGAACACTGGACCTAAATACGGAACACTTCATATTTTCACAAAGAAATGGATGTCCAAGAACTTGCAAGAAATGACTTACCTGAGATCATATAAACGTTAAGTGACTTTTCTGTCTCTCCAACTATTTTCTACTGGTCTCATGTTCCCATGAGTTTAAATTGAGTTCTATCACCTATTTCTGCTTGCAGCCTTTTAGCTGTCTCCTGCAGAAAGAGAATGGGGAGATTCAGGTAGATGAGCCTCCTCCATCCACTCCCTTCCTGACAGTCATGTCTTCAACAGTCCTGAAGGCTTTGAGGTTGAGACATCCAGGAGAATTGTCATAGTGAAGGAAGAGGAGACAATTCTGTCCCTTGACCAGCTGTCTCTTCTCTGAGTCTCCCTAACTCTGATGCTCTTACAGAGTAAGGTTTTAGAGCCAGAAAGAAGCTTAGAGATCCCTCATTCGAATCCTCTCCTTTTAAACAGGAGGAAATCAAGGCATATATACAGGATGCAATTCTGCGAGTTCACACAACTGGTAAGGAACAGTTGGATTCAAATCCAGGCCTCCTTCCCCGTTCCTCTGCCCCACCATGTCCAGGCTACCTTTCAGAGCTCACATCCAAATTAGTGACAAATTTGAGATCCCCCAACTGATGGGCATCCCCACAACTTCCTGTTCTTTATTCCTCCTTTCCTGACAAGCCTTTCCCAATTAGACTATGATCTTTTTGAGAACAGGGACTGTTTTTTGCCTCTATATGTATCCTCAACACTTAGTTCAGTGACAGACATATAGTAGGCATTTAATAAATGTTGATTGATTGTATTAAGCCTAAATTTTCCTCTTTACAGATTCCACTGTACTGGAAGTCAGTGATTTATGCCAGAGTAATTGTTTTTCAAGCTAAACATCCCCAGTTTTTTCTACTGATATTTACGTGTCACAAACATGAAGTCAATCATTTTCTTGATGGGCCTCTTCTGGACATTCCCCAGTATATCAAGGTCCTTCCTAACTGTGAGCCCCAGACCTGACACATTCCTTCAGGTAAGATCTAATCAGGAGCCACTTCCTCATGCCTGGAAACTATACCTCTCTATCTGAAAAAAAAAAAAAAAAAAAAAATATATATATATATATACATATATATATACATACATATATATGTATATATATATGTATGTATATATATATTTTTTTTCTTGTCTGCCATATCAAAATATTGCCTCATTTTGAGTTCACTGAAAACCTCAAATCAAATTTTGTTCAGATGGACTGATTACTCACATCTTCTATATCTTGCATCTGTGAAGTTTTAAACCTAAGTATAAGACTTTTTTATTTATTCTTTAAAAAAATTCACCTTATTTGACACAGTGTACTAGGCTCTTGATTTTTTTTTCCTGAGGCAATTGGGGTTAAGTGACTTACCAAGGGCCACACAGCCAGGAAATGTTGTGTCTTAGATCAGATTTGAACTCAGATCCTCCTGTCTTCAGGGCTGGTGCTCTAGGCTCTTGATATTTTTTTTAATTCTGACTGCTCCTCTGTATGTTAGCTCTCCCTTCCAAGATTGTATAATCTATAAATCTGATAAACTTGCCATTTATATTTATATCCAAGTCATAATATTAAATAATCCAGCATCAATTCCAAATCTCATGAACACTCCACTGGACACCTCCTTCCAAACTGGTATCAAAGGATTTATGATTATCCTTTGGGTCCTTCCATTTAACCAGTGGCAAATACATCTTCATTAGGTCCTAATCCATTTGAAAAATGGATTTTTTCCTTTTTGGTCAATCAGCTATAGCAAAGTAAAGAGTATTTTTCACATATTATTTGGCAAAGAAGAAAAGCCCCAAAGTTTGACCTGCATACAACCTTCTTCACTGGCCTATTTTAAACCTTGCTCCCAACCCTCAAATCAGGATGTTTCCCTCTGCTCTGCAAATTGACTTTTGAGGGGAGATGAAGTGGAGACTCTCGGTTTGTTTCCTGTTATGTTTCTGCTAAGACATAATAACAGCCCATTTGCTCCTGCGGCTCTATGGTCTAGTGAGAATTTTTCTTATCAATCTTCTAGGGGAAAAAAATCATACAAGAGTTTGTTTTTCCAATAATTATGAGGGAATTCAACATCCTACATTCTCACAGATAGCAGGAAATAAACCCCTTGGCCACAATCCTAATCACTAATCTTCAGATTCCTTAAAAGCACTATTATTTTAACTACCATCACCCTACACACACCCTCCCCCTTAAAAATGGCTAGTTGTAGAAACCTCAGGAAATACAGGAGAATCATACAGGAGAACTGCCAGTGAAAATGGTTGGCAGAGTAAAGGCTCAGGACAATTGATTAAGGCATCATGAAATTATGTTCACAACTTAGTTTTTTACTCCTCAACTTTTCTTTGTTCATAATTCAATGAATATTTATAAAGAAATAATTTCCTTTACAATACAAATTAAAAAGAAATCCTATTTCCCCCATACACACCTGTCTACCACACAGATTCCTAGGCACATCGCTGAGACAATCGGCTGTAGTTCAACTATATAAAGATAAAAGAAAATGGAGAATTGAATCAAAAATATAGTTGATTCAGATTTTTTTTAATTGCTTCCAAAACAGACATGGGAGGGGCCTTGAGCTTGAATTCTCTATACTGATGAGGAGGTGGGTTAAATGAATAAAATCTCCCCTGAAAAAAGTCAAACATTGAACATATAAATGAAAAGTAAAATCTTCCATAAGGATTAGTAATAGCTTGCAAAGATCTGGTTGTGGATCAGGTCATAACTAGAATGGCCATAACTAGATATGGGGCCACAACTAGATATGACAATGAGGGCTTTTGCCCCAAAGTCCCAGAATTGAAGAGCACCCAATGGCCACACCACAAGTGAACTTATCCTTACCTGCTTCCTTCCATCTTTGGCAAGACCAGTGCCATTGTGGGTGCACTTTTCCCTTTTGATGGCTGTGCCCCATTGAGCTTTCTCCATATCTCTGTGCGGTCCCAGGCACAAACAATTCCTAACTATGTTTCTTCAGACAAATGAAAATTTTGATTAACTTTATATTCTCCACGTCCTGAAGGATTCGCTAGTAATCATGTTTATAGCTTTAAGTACCCAAAAATATAAGTAATCTGTCAGGTGACAGAGTTATCAAAAAGAATTAAATAGTCTCATAGGATCTCCCAACTTATCTTGTACAACAGCTCCAAATGGGTTAGCGTCAATAAAATTGCCCATTCATTCTATAAGTATTAAATGGCTCCTTGTCTCCCTAACTAACCCAGCACCTCCTGCAATTCCATACTATCTGTCTTGTGCCCTTATGAGATCTACACCCTTACACTCCTTTCCAGCTATTCACGTGTATCTGAGCCCCTAGAGAAAAGGCTAAACTAGATGAAAGGAATTCTCAGTGACTAACGTACTCTCATCCCATCAGTCCCCCACATCCCAATGAGTCTGGCTGTCATTGTTCCGATCCCTTTCTTTGTCTCTCACTGCCCACTCCCTTTATTTCATTACCCTCAACTCACCGGACTCTTAAAGCCTCCCCTTCTTCCTTTGTGTTCTCTGGAATGCCTGCTCCATAAGTAACAAGCATGATTTCATCTTAAAATCTTTCCTATTCCCATTTCTTTCATCTTCTTACACTCTCTGAGACCTGGCTCCTCACCCATGTACAGCCTTTCTGGCCACCCTTTCTAGCACTGGTGGCACTTCCACTCGTACCCATAATTCACTAGTCACGAGGGGAGAGTTGGAATTCTCTTCACTTGCCATTGCCACTTCCAGGATTTCTCTCAACTCCCATTGCTCTGTAACCTCTACTCCCAGGATGTTCATTCAATCCATATTTGTTACCCAATAAAAATTCCGAGAGCTGCTATCCATTGACATCCAGGGTACTCTTTCCTCAAATAGCTCTCTCTATCACAGTCTCTCTCTCTTTCTCAACTCCTGCCTTCATACAAGGGCACTTCAGCCTTCATATTGATACCATATCTCTTTATATTAGGGAACTTCAAATACATATTGATGCTATATTTCCTCAAACAATTCCCAGCTCACTAGCCTTCCATTCCTCAACTCCCTCATTTTTCATGATCTACTCTTGCTCTATACCTTGATCTTGCCATGACCCACAAAAGTTCCCCTTTTATTTTCGTGAACTAGGGAATTCCTTTATGTGATCATAATCTGTTGTCATTCCATCTCTCCCCGTCTTATAACAGCAAGCCCTGCTCTTTATCACAATGATTTCTAATCCCATCGTCACTAGTTATTCTCCAACCACTTCCCTGCCCTAGCTACTAGTTATTCTCCAAACACTTCCCTGCCCTCGCTACACTCTTCTCCTTTCTCATGAAGGAAAAGTACTTGGAGAATCAGTTCAACTCTACATATTCTCATCTCTCAAATTCCTTGGGCCTCCATTTTATTGAAGACAGAGACTTGCTAAACTTCACTTGGATTACTCCCTCCATCTATGACCTCTTCTCCTAGTCACATGCTACTTAATGAATCCAGAGGAAATCCTGAAACAGTACAGACTGAGTTGACTGAAAAAGTGTTCTATAATTTCAACTGGGTTCTCATTACAACAAAGCAATCCTTTTATACCTCCCTAATCATTTCACTCCCCCACTCACCAAAGCATTTTTCCCAAACCTGCCATGGCTTGACCCGTACTCTCTGTCCTAGCTGAAAATCTCTTCTCATAATTCAACTGAAAATATTGAGGCCATTCTAATAGAGCTCCATCTTCTCCTTTGCTCATCTCACAACATTCAGACGCCTTTGGCCGCTATCCTCTCCTTCCCTTCTGTCACACATAATAAAACTGTTCTTCCCCTTGTCAAGGCAAACCCTTCTACACAAACACATGAGCCCACTACTGCTCCTTCTACGATCTCCATTCTCTCATTTATCATCTCTCTCTCCCTGTCTACTGGCTGCATCCCTACAGCCTATAAATTTTCCTGTATTTTTCCATCCTCCAAAAAAAAAAATCTCTCCCTCATTCTCCATCCCCACTAACTGTCATCTTATATCTCTCCTCTTGTTTGTGGTCAAACTCTTTTAAAAAGTCTGTCTATAACTCATGTCTCTATTTCCCTTCTTTTTCTTTTCTTCTCTTTCCTTGCAATTTAGCTTTCAATTTCATCATTTACCTGAATCCACACTCTCCAAAGTTGCCAGAAGTTTCTGAATTTCCAAATCTAATAACGTTTTCTCAATCTTTATCCCTCTCTGGGATCCTTGATGGTGTCAAGTACTCTTCTCTCTTCTCTATATTTTTTTTTGTTTTTTCCAAACAGTACTCTCTACTACTTCACCTCCTGCTTCACCCCTCGGCTTCATGACCACCTGCTTCTTCTCAGGATTCTCTGCTAGATGGTTACCCAGGTCACATCTCCTAATGAGAAATGTCTCCTAACTCTCTTTTCTGTGCTCTGGGGTGGGTCGGAGGACTAAGAGAGGACAGTGTCATAAAAACCTGGAGAAAAGAGTCTCAAGCAAAAGAAGGTGATTGATAGCATTAAAGACTACAGGGAGATTAAAAAAAAAAAAAAACAGGAGATATGACGGGAAGAATAGTTTTGTCCAATGAGAGTTCATTGTTAATTTTGGAAAGAGAGTAGGGACTTGTTTGTTTCTTCACATGTCTTTGTCTTTCCAACACTTAGAATAGTGTCTTCCATATTATAGAGGCTTAATAAATAAATACTTAAGCTCTGGAGATCCAAAGAAAAAAAGAACATCTCTCTAGTCCAAGAAACAATTTGTATAATAGATTTTTTTTATTGGGATGGATAGTAGAAGGAGAACTAAGACTTCATTAGTTTAGGGAATTACCAGGAAGGAAATTCCCTCCACTAAAGGCAGCTCAGACTAATAATTATTCTGAAATGTTAGTCTTAGAGAGTCTCCTGGGGGAACCAAATTAAATGAATTTCCTTGGAGTCGCATTGCTACTATATGTCAGAGCAAGGACTGGAACTTAGGCCTTCCGTAAGCTGAGACTAGCTCATGATCCACTAAGTCAAATTATAAAAATATAAAGTAATTTTGAGGTAGAGTAGATGATAGAACGAACATCTTAAAGGATCAATAAAGCCTTTTGCAGGAAATCCATCCTCCATCGACATAGGGAGGGAAGGCTCTGGAGAGGGGTTGATTTACACAAAGCAAATAATATGTAAGGGAAACAGGAAGGACAATGATTTGAATAGGTTACTGGGTACATGATTCACATACAAAAATCCCATCACTCTGAAAAGGAAAGTTAGAATCAAAGAGAGGAAGGCTTTCATGCCAAAGGGGAAGTTTGCCTTTATCGTGGAGGTGATAGGGAGTCATGAAACCCTCTTGAGAAGGGGAAGGCAGATGTGCGTGAAAGATTCAACTCTGGCCACGGTATCAAGGATAAATTTGAGAAAGAAGCAATAGGGGATGGCAAGACCAACGGAAAGGCTGAAACCAGAAGAAAGGAAAGTAAAAGATGAGCCATAATTTCATGCTCAGTTCTATCGTGATTGATCAAACCCTTTTCCCTAAGGGCCCCGGATGGGACAAAACAAGCCTAAGTCCCCTTGACATAGAATTTCTTCTTCACTTCTAATTAAAGATTAAATAAGCTCCATATCTGACTGTAACAACAACCTTACAAACTGTTCACACTTGTGGACAGTGAAGGGAATTCATGACGACTCTCAGCTTGAATCAATATTTCTGAATCACACCATCCAACTCAGGGGCAAAGCTCTCTTATGGCTTCAATTTTTCACAGATTTCTTTTTCTCTTGATCAAAGCAAAACACAAAGAACTACCAAGATCTCAGCCAATATCTCTAATAAACCACTCTTTACTGAGTTAAGTTTTCATTTTCCCCCAAACCTAATTATAATGATTAGCCATACAATGTGGTTTACATGGTGGTAGGAGAACTGAAGAGCAAACATCAACACTCAGCAAATTCATGAAAATCCAATCAGAAATCTATTGAACTAACACCAACAAAGGCATATTTAGCACAGAAGGTTGTCAGCTGGCATTCGCAGTTTAACCATTCATTTTCATAATTGCTGCAAAAAATTAAAAGATTTGGTTTAAATATGTGGTGTGTAATCTGTTCCTTATTTGAAGTTAGCTTCAAACAAAGATAACTAATATCTACAACTGCAAGAATATATATATATATATATATATATATTTGTTTTATTGTGTTTTTTCAGTCATTTCAATTACATCCAACTCTTCATGACCCCACTGGAAGTTTTCTGGGCAAATATACTCAATTAGTTTGCCATTTCCTTCTTCTGCTCATTTTACAGATGAGGAAACTGAGGTAAATAGGATTAAGTGATTTACCCAAGGTCACACAGCTTGCTAGTATCTCAGCCCAAATTTGAATTCAGGTCCTCTTGACTCCAGTGCCAGTCCTCTACCTACGCATTATGTCCAAAACATATGCCCGGGCTTCTTTTTTTTTTTTTTTTGTCTCAATAGCACTTTATTTTTTCCAAATAAACAAAGATATTTTCAACATTCATTTCTGTAAGATTTCGCGTTCCAATTTTTTTTCTTCCTCCCTTTCCTAACTCTCCCCTCCCCAAGACAGCAAGCAATCTGATATAGGTTAAACATGTGCAATCTTTTAAAACATGTTTCCATATTTGTCATATTGCACAAGAAAAATCAGACCAAAAGGAGGGAAAACCACAAGAAAGAATAAGAGGAAAGAAAAGTGATCATATCTATGCTTTGATCCACATTCAATCTCCACAGTTCTCTCTCTAGAAGCGGATGGCATTTTCCATTCCAAGTCTATTGGAATTGTCTCGGATCACCGCATTACTGAGAAGAGCCAACACAATCTTCTTGTTATTGGGCATCATGTTCTCTTGGTTCTGCTCATTTCACTCAGAATTAGTTCATGTTGATCTTTCCAGGCTTTTCTGAAATTAACCCGATCATCATTTTTTATGGAACAATAATATCCCATAATATTCATATACCATAACATATTCAGCCATTCCCCAATTGAGGGGCAGCCACTCGGTTTCTGGTTCCTTGTCACTACAGAAAGGGCTGCTAATCCATACCAAGGATCCTTAAACTTTTTGCAGTCAGGACCCCTTTTTGCCTGGAAATTTTTTAGGTATAAGTATATGAAGTAGGCTTACAAATCAAACATTTACTGATGATAAATCATAAAGCAATTTATTTTAAAAACAATTCTTCGGTATAAACATAATTTATACAGTTGTGAGAGATGAAAGCAAATTTACATACAAATGAGATTGATGTGCTTGTCTATTTATACACAAAGAATTAAATCTTGGCAGGATATTTACTACCTTTTACTGCTACCACATTTTTATGAGCTCCTCCCTCATTCAGTTAACGTGCTCCACAATTGAAGAAATACTGATTTAGAATGCAAAGACTAAAGGCTGTTGATGTTTGAATCACAACAATATTTTCAGACTATTCCCCAGCCTTCTGGCAGAGCTTATAAAATAAGCAGAAAACTCAGGCATAAAAAGGGCAGAACTAGCAAAATCGGTAGAATATAGAAAATAAAAAAAAATAGTGATTGCAAAGAAGGATCTTTAGGCTTGAGGAAAAGAAAAACCTTGTAACAATCAGATAACTCAAATGGAATGGACTAGTTGGAGAGACAGAGGATGCTTCCTCACTTGAGAGTTTCCTAAAAGGGCTCGTTGACAAGAATATTGTAGTAGGATTCAAGTATAAGATGGACTTTGTCAAAAGTCCTTCCCAACAATAAAATTCTATTATTTTGTGAAAAGTGTCCCCATCATTGCCATTTTCAAAAAAAAATTATTATTATAGTCTACCAAAAATAACCAACAGGGTGTAGAGTTGTTGATCCAGATTCTAGGGGCAGCTAGTCGGCGCAGTGCAGAGTGCTGGGTCTAGAATCGGGCCTAAGGGACTTATCAGCTCTAGGCCCCTGGACATCTCATTTCATCCTGTTTCATTTTTTTTTCTTTAAGGATTTTTAAAAACTGAAATGAAAAAGAGAGGAAAGGTCTTGATCAGGGTCAATGGGAAGGAAATGGAAGAGGCAGAAGCGGATCCCTTTAAGCACGCTGCTCCTCCTACAGCTTCCCCTTCCTTTCTGCCCTAACTTTCATTAATGCCATCCATGTGCTACTATTTATTTTTATTTAATATTTTTAAATGTTTAATTATTTTAATATATTATGACATATATAATATATAATATATAAAATTATTATATTTATTAAGTAGATAGATACATGTAAATATATATGGTAATATAATTATACATGTACACAGTTTCCCCTAACAGAATATAAGCTTCTTGAGGATATTCTCAGATTCTACAAAAGTACTCAGTACACAGTAGGCACTTAATAAATGCCTATTGACTGACTGACTGGTTGCTAAATTATCTTTTTTTTTTAAAGAGAGCATGTTTGCTGCAACTCTCTGCAGTGAGATGCAAGCCACATGTCTGCTTGTCATGGAGCTGAGATAATCAGAAGGAGTCATCTGAGGAGATGGAGGATGGGCTAAGGTACAAATTTGAGGGGATGGGTAGGAGAAGCCTGTGAATGATGGTCTGTCATAGTTGGGGGGCAGCAGCACTGCGAAAGGAAACGGCCTGACAGCCAGGAAGTACGGTTCATGTTCCTGGACCAATTCTTACTTGGGAGGGACAGGCTGAGGAGATTAACCAAGGAAGAGCAGAGAGGGATGACCGCTGGCCCCCGAAGAGTCGGGTATCACTCTGCCAAAGCCTGGGGGTAGCGGCTCCAGGTCCAGATAAGGAAGCAGGGTCGGGGCTGTGTTCTGGAAGCCCAGGGGTAACAGGAAGATCAGATGTCAGCACCCTGAGACAAAAGGTTGATTAGCTCAGCCTAGTTCCATCTTGGATCGCGTTTTCAGATTGTACACTTTACAAATATGATCCTCAAACTCCCCTGTGGGATAGGTGCCATTATCCCCATTTTACAGATGGGAAACTGAGGGAGATACAGGTTAAAGGACTTGGTCAATGTCGGCCGTCTAAGTCTCTGAAGCCCCATTTAAGATCAGGCCTTTGTGACTCAGGCCCTAGTCTCCATGTACTGTGCCATGCAGTGAAAAGAGCTTAACCTCTTGCCCACTCATTTACCCAAGAGAGTGGGCAAGATGCGTCAGAGGACCCCTATGTCCGTGGGCACCTGACTGTGGTAAATCTGCCAGGGGAGATGACGTAGAGACCTGAAACGCTGCGCCGGGTCACTGTTAGATCCGGGACTAACAACAACTGAAAATAAAGAGCGCACATATTTCACACATTTTCCTGGCTTCTTTATCAAGAAGAAAAACAAAATGCCCAGATGAAATCACTTTGTCTGCAATAGCAGAATAACAGAGATTTTGTGGCCTCTTAAAAACCTAATCCTAAACACTTCAAGTCTTTGAAAACTGACAAAAGGAGGGCCGGCTTTTTTTTTTTTTTTCTTTTCTGGGTAACAGCATCTCGGGGCTGTGGAGTCAGAACAGCTGCTGGTAATGATTTATGAAATGAAAAATTCCTGCCCACCCAGTTCTCAGACAGGGATGCGCCATCCCTACTGTGCTCTGCTCTTGGCAGGCCTTGGAGCTCAGATGTTGCCAGGACCCCAGAGCACAAAGAGGAACCAGCACATTCCTGAGCCCGTCTCCTGTGTGTCACTGCACACACACACACACACACACACACACACACACACACTCTAAGTACACAGACCCACCCGTATTAAGCACGGAGCCAATCATGCAAGTTTATTTACCCATCAAACAACCGTTTCTTTTTCCTTTGGCCTCTGCCTTCCTTTCCTTTCTACAGCTGATGCCCAAAGGACTGGCTAATGTCACTTAAACTGTCCTCCCTCCCCTACGAGCCATTCAAACACTCCTACCCTCCACCCTGCAAATCAATAAAATAAACAAGTCCTGTCCAGGTGGTTGCAAATAGCCCCTCACTGGAAGTGAGCAATCATGCCGGAAGACTGGATTGCTAAACACTGACTTTCTTTCTCTCACTAGATTCTTCTTACTCTGGAGAGGGAGCCGGGACCGATCCACCATTGTCAGACATAGGGTTGTTGGGTCTGTTTGTCGGGCAGAACTGAAGCTTTGCGAACAATCTGGCTACGAATGAACAGCCTGTGCAGGACAGTGCTGCTCTAAAGTCAGGTAGATCTGGTCAGAACTCTACCTCCAGCCATGTAACCCGCCCGGTGCATCCTCATTTGTCAAGTAGGAGCGATGCTTAAAAGCACAGTTGGGGGACCAAGGTAGCCTAGGGAACAGAATGCTACTGTAGAGTAAGGAAGTCGAGTTCAAATTTGATAAGCTGTGCGACCCTGGACAAATCATTTGACTTGTTTGCCTCAGTTTCTCTACCTGTAAATGGGGATAAATAATAGCACTACCTCCCAGAGTTGTGATAAGGCTCAAATGAGAGCATAATTGTAAAGTACTTAGCATAATGATTGGCACAAAGTATTACATAGTTATATTGCTATTGCTATTGCTATTGTTTTCCCATTTCAAGAGAGATATAAATGCCGTGTAACTGTCCCAGAATCACAGAATCTCAGAGTTGGAAGAGAGGATTTCAGCCCTTTCTTCCTGGTTCAACCCATCCCTGAGAAAGAATCCCCATTGCAGCCCCTGATCTTCATCCAGCAAGTGGACCGCCCACCCACTTCCTGGCCTTTGGTGGGATGGCTCATATTTATTCAAAGCTTTGCTCACATCAAGCCCAGATTTACGCCTTTTCAATGCCGACCAAGTCCGCCATTTCCCTGGCAGGAGGTGGATGTCACATCTCCTCTTCTCATTACACAGGCAAATTATGAAATCTCTCAAAACCATTTGTCTTTCTGGTATCGATGTCATTTATAAACTGTTCTTCTGACATCATTCTGCATCAGTTCATAGAGGGCTTCCCAGTTTGCTAAGTAACCCTCCATTTCATCATTTCCATGTCTGTGGATTGCAGCCAATGGCGCAATAATATTCTATTACATTCCTATGCCATAATCTGTTTAGTCATTTCTCAGGAGATGGATACCTCCTTCATTTCCAGTTACTTCCTACAACTAAAAGAATTGCTGTAAACATGTTTTGTGCACAGGGGCCTTTTTCCTTTCTTTTATCTCTTTGGGGTATAGACTCCTCATTGTGGAGTCATTTCATCAAAGAATATTCACAAGTGAATTACTTTGGAGAACTATTTCCAAATAGCTTTCCTGAATGGCTGAACCAATCCACAGCTTTACCCACGATGCACTAGTAGAACTGTTTTCCCAAATTCTTTCCAAGTCTTTTCTGCTTTTGTCAACTATCTAATGGTTGGGACCTCAAAGTTTCTTTAATTTGCATGTCTGTAATGATTAATGATTTGGAGTATTATTTCATATTTTTTGAAACCTTAAATTTCTTCAAAAATTTCTTCTTCGTGTCCTTTGACCTTTATATTGGAGAATGGCAGAGCTTACACTGTAGTGAGGAAGAAGACAAGTATATGTACAGGTAAAATGACACAAAATTGGTGACAAGCCCAAGGAGTCTAGTCGGGGAGTGGCTCAGGTTCTCCCTATTCTCCTTCCTCTCAAGAGGAACATAGCTTTGGCCTGATGAGGATTAGATTAAGTCTCCTCTAAGATGGAGGAGTTGGACTCTTTTTGATGTTCTCTGGCTCTTTTCATCCCACCTTGGAGCTTCAGGAGAACCACTTAAAGTTTATGTTTGGCTCACATCTAAGGTCTACACTTAAAAAGGGAGCAGAAAAGTCATAGATTAGTTTGAGGACAGTTATTTATTTCCTCCAAGAAAAAGAAATAGTTTAAATACAAGTTAATGTTAACAAAAATTTAAACATTAAGTAACTATTATAAATACTTTCCCAAGAGGTTGATAATTGAAAACATTAAAACATGAAACAGGCTCTTGAATAGATATTCCATTCTTTCCTTCTCTCTATCCTTCAGATAACTCTCTCTTTCTTTATTTTCCGGCAAGCCAGGCCACAAGTGGTTTTGCTCATCTTCCTCACTGTGTGACAAGGAACAAATAATTTGTCTTCTATAGGACAAATAAGAAAGACTTCGGGCTAGCTGACTTCAGAAGACCCTTTCAGGTTTCACTTCTATGATTCTAAATTACATGAATATAAAAGAAATCATTAGCTTCAATGCCAAAAACTTGGAGTTTTTTTTTTTACTTTCCCATTATAATAGTCATTTTTCTTCCCCTATAAAAAATTAGCATTTTCACTTTAAGTTCTCTGAAATTACAAGCATGAGAGTGAGAGAAAAAGTGATCAGGGGAAGCTATTCAACAGCAAATTCATGTGAGCAGTGAGAGAAGGTTCCAGGTAGATCCTACCTCCCTTATCTTGTGCTCAGCCCAGCATCTTGAAGGATGAGAGTATAGACACCCATCTTAATTAATTCACATGGCTTCAAAGGATCAATGTACTCCCAATTTGGGCTGTAATCCCAACTACTCATGATTCGTTCTCCTTATTGGATCTATGCCAGTCCCTAAAGCAGCTCAGAGCAAGTTCCAGATAGTAAATGATTTAGCTAAGACCAGAACAATGGTTCCCAACCTCCAATGTTCTTGAGCTGTTCCATTCTAGGAGACATATGACCAAAGTCAGATGTCAGTGACAACCCCTTCACCCTGCAGACATCCAACACCTTAGCTCACTTTGGAAGATTATCTGGAAATGAGCCAAGGTAAAATTAATATCAGTTCCTCATAGGATTTATTTTTAAAATAATTCTTTTAAAATGCACCCACTTGTATTTGTGGAAAATATGTTCTTTGTTTTACTTCTAGATTAATATAAATTACCTTATTATACAATTCCAAAGTTGGAGAACCAAATTTGGAAGAGAGCTACAGAGAAAACCTGTTTTTTGACATGGTGGGAGAAGAATCAGAGGGAATATAATGCAGTAAAAATAGTACATATGAGCACGCCTGACTAAATGTTACCCATCAAATTCGATTTCTGCCATTTTCTCCTAGTGTGACTTTGATAAGTCACTTTCTCTAAGAAATATGGGAAGATTTCTCATCTTCCTCATCAGTAATTAAGGGAGTAGAACTAGATAGATTGTGAGATCCCTTCCAGCTCACAATATGGACCGATCCACTTCCTGTTCTGGTCCAATGTGTCTATGATGTCCTTCATGAAGCTTCTCTGGAACAAGTCTTCATTACACATTGCATCTTACTCCTATCCAGAATGTACTTTTGTATCATTTTGATCCAAGAAACGAAGAATCATTCCATCATGTATTCAATAAAGCAATGGACTATGTACTAAAGCACTGGGTTGGTGCTAGTGAAGTTAAAATTAAAATGAAACGGTCCCTTGGACTCAGGATTTTACGTTCTATTAGAATCATCGTTCTATGGAGATATTGAGATGGTCTAGTCTATGGGGTCTGAGCTTGAGTATCATCTCAACTTATTGAAGATTTACCTTTCCCCAAGTGAAAATTCAGAATAGGTTTGTTCACCATGTAGTCTGAATTGCTGGCAAAACAATCATTAATAATAAATTAATATTAAAATGTAATTTAGATCAATAACTAAGAAAAGTCTTGATTCACTGCTGGTGCCCTTCTCATTCTTTAAAGCACAAAGACCAAATTTTCCTTTTAGTGTTTCAAGGCTGTAAACACGTGGCTTTTTTTTTTCCTTGTGGCTCAATCTCGAAATGAAAACCATATGGCTATAGCAAAAACTACTAAGAAAAGTCATTTTTTTATGATAAATTGTAGGAATTAAAAACTATCTGCATTAACTTAGAGATGCAAAATGGTGTTAAAAACTCCAGCCCTGCCATTTGCTAAGGTCTTGATTTCCTCATCTGGAAAAGGGGGGGCCCTGTCACTTGGCTCTTATCCATCTTTTGAACCTGATTTCATGTCAGCTCCTCCTCTTCTTCCTCCTCCTTCTACACACACACAAAACCCCCCTCTCTCTTCCTCTCCCTCCCTTTTCCCTCCTTCCTTCTTCCCTTCCCTCCACCCTCCTTCTGTCTCTGTCTCTCTGTGTCTGTCTCTCTCTTCAGATTTTTTATAAACAAATAGGGAGCCACTGAAAAACCTACTACAGAGCAGAGATTTTGTGATTATAATGATCGTGTTAGATCTGGGAGAAAAGATGTGAAAAAATGAAAGCCATCAGCCCCTGTCAACCTGCTAATCAGTTCTTTTTTTTTTTTTATAACTTTTTATTGACAGAACCCATGCCAGGGTAATTTTTTTTACAGCATTATCCCTTGCACTCACTTCTGTTCTGATTTTTCCCCTCCCCTCCTCCACCCTCTTCCCTAGCTGGCAAGCAGTCCTTTACATGTTGAATAGGTTACAGTATATTCTAGATACAATATATGTGTGCAGAACTGAACAGTTTTCTTGTTGCACAGGGAGAATTGAATTCAGAAGGTAGAAATAATCCGGGAAGAAAAACAGAAATGCAAGCAGTTTATATTCATTTCCAGTGTTCTTTCTTTGGGTGTAGCTGCTTCTGTCCATCTTTGATCTGAATTAACTCTCTTTATGGAATAGATCCACTTCCATCAGAATATATCCTCAAACAGTATCGTTGTTGAGGTATATAACGATCTCCTGGTTCTGCTCGTTTCACTTCATGCTGATCAGTTCTGCTGAATCATTAGGGTTTTTATTCTTTGGGACTTTTTGAAAATAAATGTTACATACAAAGTATAAGTATGGATAAGACTTTTTAAGTAGAAAAGAAACAATTATTACTGGAAAGACAACAGCATTGGAGCATACCTTCAAGGTCTAGTTGAGCAAATCTGGCTATAAAACTCCATGAAATCCAATGTTCTAAAATGGAGAAAGAATAGAGAAAACAGGAGCTAAACATCAAAGGAATAGTGACATGCTCAATGTTCTCTTCAACTTCAGGGAAAGGAAAGGGGAAGAGAAGGAATCAGTGAATGCAATCAAAGACTCATCTTGAAGCAAAGGACTTAGAGATTGCTGCTACTCCATGGCCAAAGGGAAGGGTCAGCAAGATGTTCCCAGCAGCCTCCTCTCTGTGAGCCAAAAGAAAAGGACAGAAAGTAAGGTAAAGAGCAAATATTGTAGAGTCCCGATATCCTCAGGCCATATCTTCACTGTTATATGTATTCCAGCAGGAACCAAAGCTATGGTTCAGCTTCTTCCTTTCTCCACTCCTGCCATGGGATGTCCAGGAATATTGGACCTTCCCCCAGTGAAGAAGGCAGCCTGACCCCACCAAAGGATTGAGGGAGTTTGCTTTCCCACCAAAGGAGTGGAGAGCAAACTCCCTCAATCCAATCCACGTGACGCACTGCAGACCACAGGACTAAATCAAGAGGAACTCACACCAGCTTATAATGCAAAGCCATCCCTGCCATTCTATTACCTGCTTGGGAAACATCCCTAAACCGGCCCCTCTCCATCCTTAGTCAGAAATATCAGTTGGCATTGATGACATTAACAAAGCTGGGAACAACTCATCATAATGGGTGATCAAAGACTCATGAAAAGGAGAATAAGTAAATGAAAACTCTGAGAAATTTTAATATGACTTGAGTGTAAGAAATAGTGCCAAAACCGATAGAAGCTCATAAACAATTAAAAAAGGAGCTGGGTCAGATAGCAAGAATGAGAGGTAAGAGAGAAACAGTATGAGAGCTACCGAGGTACCTTATTAAATATTCATAAAAACCAGAGTCGCATGCTCTGTGAAGTTTTCATAAGGGAAAAATATGACTGAAAGGTGCTCTCCATGGGACAGTATAGATAGATGGATTACAAGATTAATTCATGGAGGGAAGACCTCTGAGATGATAAATGCCCGAAATCATTCGATCAATTATTCAATAAATATTTATTAAATGCATACAGAGTGTTTGCCAGATCATTTACCAGGTGTTGCTATACAAAGACAAGTGAAATAGTACGCCCTCAGGAAGTTCACAGTCTCTTAAAGTAAGGGAGCATAAATCACACAAACCATCTCTAACACAATCTCAGCTCCCAGTCTAAGCTGTCAAGGCAGATCCACAAGCACTTGCCAAGCGCCTTCTAAAGCTAAGCACTGGGGCACCAAAGTAAAGCAAAAATGGGCCCTGTGCCCAAGGATCTCACATCAGAATAGGGGAGGTAACACGCAATAACCAGACAGAACAATATACTCTTGTAAGCAGGATGTAGTCTCACAAGGAAGGCACTGAGAATAAGGAGGACACGGGAAACACTAGAACAAGACCACCTAGCATCGTGTACCCTCATCAGGGAAGGTCCTGGGCTCGATGAGCAAAACATAATTAAATCAGCCCAAAGGAAACACAAGATGTACAGAATTAGAGAAGTTGCCCCAGATGTTCACATGGACTATGTGAATCCAACCTGTGGCAGAGCACTCCAAGCTCATAGTGGTCTGATCAGCCAGTCGGACACATCGTAATTCTGCTCTAACGCAGTGATGTCATTTTGGTCACCTCAGAAACGAAGGACAACGACCAACCAACTAAGCCTCACGATACTGCCAAGCGTTCTCAAAGAGATGCGTAAGGAGCTTGCCCTGTCTGTCCACACAGGAAAGACCAAAGGGATGAAGAATACCTATTTACTAGGATTTGCTATGCATTTCTAGGAATACCATTAAAAAGCTTATTCAACCACATGCAAATCTGGTACAGATTATATCAGATGGATCAGATTAGATCTACAGTTGAAGAGGAGGGGAAGAACAGAAAACAGCAAAGCTCTGGACTGGCTCTAAGCTTCCCATGAAACCCATAGACCGTGTTGTCCATACCGTCATTCTACCTATGCTATTCTATTTTAGGGAGACATAGAACACCATTCTCTCAAAGGATTAAAAACAGGAGGAGAATAGGATGAGTATGAACAGGATCCCACATATTTTTGGTGAGGAACTCCGAAGAATAGGAGGCAACATCAAGGAGATAAAGTCACATGCAAGACTAGTAGAAAACAGGTGATGGCCTGATATTCCATTCATACTTTTTGAATGTTCAGGGGGAAAGGCTGGCCACCAACAAAGTGGCTCCACACCCTGTCACTAGCTTGGACAAGAGTCACATTGAACAAACAAGCGTGGATGGGTTGCTATTTGAAGGAAATTACAATTCCATCTAAGGATTTAACCAGGTCTGCCAAGCCTCCAATAGTTCAGATCATCCGATCAAGGTCCAAATCAATACATAGAAACATGATGCTGTTATTATATGGGATATTTTCTTCATCTTCCTTACTTGTGCTCAGCAAATCTGTAGAGGAAGCTTACTTGACAGAGAATGGGAGGAGATAGGAATATGACCTCAACTTTCCTCATCTGTGAAGACTTCCTGGACATCATCACCAAATTGCCTAATGTGGAAATTTATGTGAGCCTTTGTTTCTGGAGGATGACATGGGTCACATTTGAAAGCCAAGTCTTAGGTGAAGCAACACTGGAAAACCTGAGTCCCCCGGAATATTGCTTCTGAAAGTCACCATTTGGACATCTGGCTCACCACTTCAAAAAGGACTATTAAACGCTCGCCGGCTTACCTCAGTGTTGCAACAGAGGACTGATCTGCAAAGCTACTTGGAATTTCTGCAATTTGAGAAAATCTGAGGCAAGTCTTCTCACTTAAAAAAGAAAAAAAAAGATGGGCTGAACAGATTAGAGTAGCTAGAGCAAGGCAAAAGAGACCACTCCCCCCAGCTCAATTTAATGGTAACTGCACAGAAACCAAAAGAGCAGCATAAGCCGTCATTGCCAAATCAGTTAGACCCACCAAGGGTCCTCAAACTACAGCAGCGGGCCAGATGCGGCAGCTGAGGACGTTTATCCCTCTCACCCAGGGCTATGAACTGTCTTTATTTAAAGGCCCACAAACAACGTTTTTGTTTTTACTATAGTCCGGCCCTCCAACAGTCTGAGGGACAGTGAACTGGCCCCATATTTAAAAAGTCTGAGGACCCCTGAGAGTATTGCCTTCGAAGGTTTACGATTAGAAGACACAAATGACAGCCTTCCGGGCTCATTGACCCTTGTATGAGCAGCCAGAATAAGATGCAGTACTTCCGGCAGTTCTCCCATCAGCTTGAAGAAAGCCCAACTGCTACGATCGTGACAGTTCCTCATTCTGTGTCGTGCTCGAGTTTTCAGAGTACTTCACACACAAGAATCACGAGAAGCTGGAAACCTTATTTTTGGCTAAGGAACTCCGGGCATGCAACTCCCTCTCCACATGGATGCAGACTGATCAGTCACTTAAAAGGCTCAGAAATCTCGCCAGAGTCCCAGCATATTTTCTACCTTGCCTAGGATCACGAGATTAGAAGTTTGAGGGGAAATTTGGACTCAGATCTTCCTGAGTACAAGACTAGACTTACTCCCTCTCAGCTGGAAGTATGATTATCCTTCTTTTTCCAGTCAAGAAGGATAAGTGAATTGCTTGTGGGAGTATAGATAATGTCAGAAGTGAATTTGGAACCCAGGTCTTTGTCACTTCTAGGCCACTAAGCTGAGAAAACCTGCCTAGAATGTAGCTTGTTGATGGTACTTACTGTTCACCCCATGAAGAACCTTCCCAGGTGATGAGATCCTTCAACACTTTGAGGGAACAAAGCTACTCCACATCCTCAGAAAACCTTCCTAAAGGTTCAATTCAAGGCCAAGGCCTTTCTACTGGTCCTTTGAATATATCATGGCGGCATATTATACATAGCATGTATCTATAGTATATAGCATGGCGGCAAGAGGCAAACCTCAGAGCTCAAGCAGTTCACAAAGAGAAGCGATATAGAGATAATTTAAATGATCTCCAACTAGTGAGTATAAGTGAACATGAATTTCTTGTTTTTTCCTTTTTTTATAAAGCTTTATTTTTAAAACATGTGCATGGATAATTTGACGACATTGACTCTTGCATATCCTTCCTCACATCCCCTCCTCTAGATGACAAGCAATTGTCTTGCTGCACAAGAAAAATCAGATCAAAAAAAGAAAGCAAATGAGTAAGAAAACAAAATGCAAGAGAACAAGAACAAAGAGATTGAAAATACTATGCTGTGATTCACACTCAGTCCTCTCTCTGGGTGTAGATGGCTCTTTTCATCACAGGATCATTGGGACTGGTATCAATCATCTTATTGTTGGAAAGAGCCACGTCCATAAGAATTGATCTTTGTATAGTCTTGCTGTTGCCATGTATAATGATCTCCTGATCCTGCTCACTTCCCTCAGCGTCAGTTCGTGTAAGTCTCTCCAGGCCTTTCTGAAATCATCCTGCTGGTCATTTCTTACAGAACAATAATATTCCATAAACTTCATGTACCATAACTTATTCAGCCATTCCCCACCTGATGGGCATCCATTCAGTTTCCAGTTCCTCACCACTACACAAAGAGCTGCCACAAACATTTTTGCACATACAGGTCCCTTTCCCTCCTTTAAGATCTCTTTGGGATATAAGCTCAATAGAAACACTGCTGGGTCAAAGGGTATGCACAGTTTGATTTTTTTTTTTTTTTCCTGAAGCAATTGGGGTTAAGTGACTTGCCCAGGGTCACACAGCCAGGAAATGTTAAATGTCTGACACTAGATTTGAACTCAGGTCCTCCTGATTTCAGGGCTGGTGCTCTATCCATTGCGCCCCCTAGTTGCCCCTGTTTGATAACTTTTTGAACATTATTCCAAATTGCTCTCCAGAATGGCTGGATCGGGGAACGTGAATTTCTAAAATGACAAGTTGAGCAATGCCCTAAGGAATCACAGTTTGGCTTTCATCCTGGACTGTTTTGAAATAAATGTTCATCATATTGAATTGAATTTTGAGAATTTAATTTGGGAATTGAAATAGAGAAAGGACATTCTGAAGACTCTTATTTCGGCAAAAAGAAAAATTTCCCTCAAGAAATGAGGGAAAGTACAGAAAAATGATTCTAGAAGATAAGTGATGTAAACTAGAAAATATAGGCTTGAGACTATTTTCCATCAGTAATCTTGTAATAATTAATAATTAAATTAAATTAAATTGTTTTAACTGAATGACAATTATAAAATTTGAGTTGAAGATAAGAGAGTCCATTGAGCTCTATCTTTCACATGCTACGACAGCCCTGAAGGATAATAATCTCCTTGAACACTTCTAGTGATAGGGAACTGATTATATCAGGAGGCAGCAGCCCATTTAATTCCTGGACAGTTCTGATTGTTAGAAAGTTCTTCCCTACATTAAACTTCACCTCTCTTATAACTGGAAGTAGCCTCAGGCTTCCTCATCCCCTAGGAAAATACACACAATATCTTAAATCTCTCTTCTATATAACAACTTGTCAAACATTTGAAGAGTTATTGTGGCCTACCCAGAATCCTTGTCACACTAAATGGCCCAGTTCCTTCCATATTTAATTGTGCATCATAATTTCAGGCCTCTCACTATCCCAATTTGTTGAGTTTATCTATATTCAATTAGATGTAAGCCCCATGCTGCCCTTGACTTCCTAGAACTGACCAGAGCATCTCAGGTGTAGTCTAAACAAAACTGAATGGGAACCAATGCAATTCAACAGTTTCTAAGTACCAGAGGTGGCTTCTGCCAGAGACGGCACCGGACAGGATTGGTCTCAGGTTCGGAAAAGATCTTGATTCAAATCTTGATTCTGCTAAATTGCTCTATAACTCTACAAGTCATTCCACCCTCAATGAATGAAGGAAGGGAATAAGCATTTATTAAGCACCTACTATATACTAGGCAGTGCACTAAGTAGTTTCAGAAATACTATCTCATTTGATCTTCACAACCCGCTTGTTATTAGTATCCCCATTTTATAGTTCAAAAAAATCAAGGCACCACACCAGACACCCCAGACCACAGCTTCGGTCCCCTTCCCTCCCACCATCCCCAAAGCCAATCAGTCACCAGTCCGTGGCCAATCTAGCTCCACAATGCTCCAGCAACCATCTGTCCCCTTCTCTCCTCTCCTTTGGCCTCCAAACCAGTATGAACCCCCATTCCCTTGACCAGGAAATACCCCAGTAGCCTCCTGATTCACCTCCCTACCTCCACTTCCTCCCAGGTCAAATCCATCCTCCACACGGCAGCCAAGATGCTGCTCTTAAAAGCCCAGGTTGTTCTGCCGGATGCTGATGCTGGAGAAGCTTCAGCATCCCTCCTGCTTCTGAGGGAAGGTGCGAGGTCTTCCCTTTGCCATTTAAAGGCCCAGGACCGCAGCTTTACCCTATCTTTTCAAGCTGATTGCAGGCCCCCACTCCTGAAACAGTCTTTCCCCTAATTACCCCCGCCTAATTAGCCTCAAGTTTATTTCCAGCCCTAGCGATTATACAAAGCATTTCTTGATTCCCCTTTGTTCCAGAATAGCCAGAAATAGCCAGAAAAGGCAAAATGGAAGCCCTTAGTCCCTTCAAATGAACCGCTATCAGAGCTGGATTGGGTTCAATCAGTAGAAATAACATTTCAGTGGAAGCATTGAGGACCAGGAAGTTCTGGCCATCTGACCTGCCCCTGAAATCTATTTGTGTTTACTCCATTAAAGTAGCAATAGTCAATAGTCAATCAGCATTTATTAAGCACCTACTATGTCAGGCATGGGGCCAAGCATTAGAGGTTCAAAGAAAGTCACAAAATAATCCATATTCTCAAGGAGTTTACAATTAATGGATGACACAACACATTAAAAAAAAAACTGAAAGGGGGAAGGGTGGAATAAAAGTGGGAGAGGGGACAGGTAGAAGGATTCTTTGGGGGAAGGGGCAGGATGAAGTCCTGGAGCCAGATGGGAAATGATCTGAGGAGTTGGGACCCACAGAGCTGATTTCTTTTAGGGAACAACGAATTTCTGGAGATCCTGAATTTCAGGAGATCAGCGGTGGGAAAGGATGAGGTGAATTCCAAGTCTCTTTATAAAAGAAAAAGGATTTGGGAGGAACTCTCCAATGTCCAACTTCCACTCTGCAACCAGAGGTGGAAGGGACCCTTTGTGACTTTCTGGAGGAGAAAGTCTGTCTCCTCGCTTTTCTTTTAGAAACCCGTAGCACTTGGCACAGTGCTAGGTTCTTAAATAGGGTATGTATGTATGTATGTATGTATGCATGTATGTATGTATATTAGGTTACTTAGATTAATTAATATTTTTCTTTTCTTTCTTTTTTCCCTCCCTTGCTCCTTCCCTCTCCCCCTTCTCTATCTCTCTCTGTCTCCCTTTTTGTCTGTCTCTGTCTCTGTTTCTCTATCTCCCTCCTTCCCTTCTCCTCCTCCTCATTTCTTCTTCTTCTCTCTTTCTCTCTCTCTTTCTCCCTCTCTTTCTCTCGCTCTCTCTTTCTCTTTCTGTCTCTCTCTGTGTCTCTGTGTGCATCTCTCTCTGTCTCTGTGTCTCTGTCTCTGTGACTCTCTGTCTCTGTCTCTCTGTATCTCTCTCTCTGACTCTCTCTCTCTCTCTTTCTCTCTCTTCCTCTCTCTCTCTCTCTCTCTTTTTCTCTTTGTCTCTCTCTGTCTCTATGCATCTCTTTGTCTCTGTGTCTCACTCTCTGTGTCTCTGTGTTTCTCTCTCTCTCTCTGATTCTGTCTGACTCTCTCTGTCTCTCTCTCTCTCTCTCTCTCTCTCTCTCTCTCTCTCTCTCTCATTCTCGTTCACTCTCTTTTCTTTCTTTCTTTCCCACCAGACCCTGGGGCTTCAAGATTCCCTCGGAACCTATGGAGTACAGGATGGAGCAGCAGAAGGCAAAAGTCAGGAAGACGGTGTAATTTCTAAAGGCAGTCTTTTAAGTCATACTTAGTCTAGCTACCTCTTGTATTTACAGTAGTAGAATCAGCATCTATAAAACACTGTGAAGTTTGCAAAGCACTTCACAAATATCCCACTTTATTCTCACAACAACCTTGGTAAGTAAATGTAATTTCTCCATTTTACAAATGAGTAAACTGAGGCAGAATTTAAACAACTTGCCCTGGCCATAACTAGCAAGCGTGGGCGACTAGTTTTGAGCCAGACCTTCCTGATTCCAGGTCCCTGCTATCTCACTGAATCAAAACTCATGAAATTGCTTCCCCAAATGTCTCTTTCCTGTTAAGATCACTCCAACTTTTTAGGCACCTGGAGTCAGCCTTCCTTCTCATCTGTGACTAGTCCCTCTCCAGGCCTGGTTTCAATCAGTCACTAATCCTTGCCCATCCTACCTCCACACCATCCCGATGCCCTTTTTTCCACTCACACGAGCACAAGCTCAGTTCAGGCCTTTATCCCATCTGGCCTGAACTCTCCTGATCACCCCACGACTGGCCTTTGGGCTCCAGACTCTCCCAGCGCTAATTCAATCTCCCCACCGATGCCAAAATAAGCTTCCTGAGGCACAGGCCTGACCGGGCCTCTGCCCTCCTCGGAAACCTCCAGTGATGGCTCCTCATTGTTTTGTATAATAACACAGGACTTCCTAGGCCGGGCACTTCTAGGCCTCCACAATCTGGCTCCAGCCGAGCCTTCCAGCATCATTTCACACTGCTCCCCTTCATGCACTCTGCATTCCAGCCAAATTGGACTAATAACCGTTTCCTGAAGCTGACATTCTATCTCCGGCCTCTGGGCATTTGCATTTCCCTATGCCTGGAAAGCACTCCCTCCTCCGAATACTTATTTCTTCAAGACTCAGGTCATGTGCCAGACTGACCAAACTTATTTCCTTTTTTTTTGACAGCGTAAGGAGCTCGGTGGATGGAGACAAAATATCCTGCGATTTCAGTAACGCACCAGGCCAAGAGCCGCCATCCCAAGCTGGTGGAATTACCAGTGTCTGAGTGGCCAGCCGCAGCTTGGTATATGGTCAGCACCTGGAGCCACAAAGACGTGTCTTTGTCACTGGACGCTCAGAATTTTGATCAGTGACTGGGGGAAGCCATAAATCACAGGCTTGTCGGAAGTACAGATGACACAAAACTAAAAGAGTAATGAATAACAATCGGGAAACTTCCTCTCCCCCTGCCTCCCCTTCCAAAAAAAAAAAAAGCGCTCAGAGCTCTAAAATGAAATATCTAATGAGATTAAATTTAATAGGGATAAATCTAAAATCCTAACTATGGGTCCAAAAAATTATTTCATCATTAAGGCTTTGAGTGATGTAGTAGATAGAGCACTGGGCATAGATTTTGGTAGACCTAATTTCAAAACAAGTTTCAGCTACCTGTTACCTGTGTGATCCTGAACAAGTCACTTAACCACTGAGGCAGGCAGTGCCTCAGTTTCCTCTGTAAAAAATGTAGATAATAATGGTCACTTCTTTTCAAATGAGGTTATATTTGTGGAGCTATTAGTGCTTAATAAATTCTTGTTTCTAGACAGCATTGTGAAATGCAAAATGGATAGTTTTGATTAGATTAAAAAGTTTTTGTACAAACAAAATCAATGCAGCCAAGATTAGAAGGGAAACAGAAAACTGGGGGGAAATTATATTTAAGAATTCTGATAATGGCCTCATTTCTAAAATATGTAGAGAATTGACTCAAATTTATAAGAATACAAGCCATTCTCCAATTGATAAATAGCCGAAGGATATGAATATAATAAAATAAATGAAGAAATTAAAACCATTTCTAGTCATATGAAAAAATACTCCAAATTACTATTGATCAGAGAAATTCAAATTAAAACAATTCTGAGGTACCACTTCATACCTCTCAGATTAGCTAAAATGACAGGAAAAGATAATGATGAATGTTGGATGGGATGTGAAAAAAAAACTGGGACACTAATACATTATTGATAGAGTTGTGAACTGATCCAACCATTCTGGAGAGCAATTTGAAACTATGCCCACAGGCTATCAAACTGTGTGTAACTTTTGATCCAGCAGTGTCTCTACTGGTTCTGTATCCCAAAGAGATCATAAAAAATGGAACAGGGCCCCTATGTGCAAAAATGTAGCAGCAGCCCATTTTGTAGTGGCAAGGAATTAGAAACTGAGTGTATGCCCCCATTTGTTGGTATATGAATGTTATAGAATATTATTGTTCTATAAAAACAATCAGCAGGATGATTTCAGAGAAGACTGGAAAGATTTACATGAACTGATGTTAAGTGAAGTAAGAAGAACCAAGAGTACACGGCAACAAAAAGATCATGTGATTATCAACTCTGATGGACTTGTTTCTTTTCAATAAGGAGGTGATTTTAGGCCAATTCCAAAAGACTCGTGATGGAGAGAATCATCTGCCTCCAGAAAGAGGACTCTGGGGATTGAATGTGGATCACAACATGGTATTTTCACTTTTTTTTGTTGTTGTTTGTTTGTTTGTTTTTTTCTTTCTCTTTTTTCCTTTTTGATCTGATTTTTCTTGTGCAGCATGACAAATGTGGAACTATGCATAGAAGAATTGCACATGTTTAACATTTACTGGATTACTTGCTGTCTAGGGGAGGAAGTAGGGGGAAGAGAGGGAAAAAATGTGAAACACAAAGTTTTGCAAGGGTGAATATTAAAAACTATCTCTGCATATATTTTGAAAATAAAAAACTTATTAAAAATAAAATATAGGTAATTGCAGATTTGTATGAAATAAAATCCTTTAAAAATAAGTAACTAGATAGATAAATAGATAAATAAGTTCTGGTTTCTGTTCTTTCTAAAACACTGAGATATAGCTAGTGAAATTTTCTAGTGAGAAAGAACTCACTAACTTCTAGGGCAGCCCATTGTTTTTTCAAAGAGTACTAATAATTAGAGTTCTTCCTGACTTTAAGCCTAAGTTTTCCTATTTCCAACTTCCTCTCATTTCTTCTGGTTCTGTCTTTGGGAATCAAATAGAATCACACTGATCTTAGTCCCACAGATAACCCTTCAGATGCTTGAAGACTGTTGTCCTGCCTTCTCCGCTCCTGACTAAACATCCCAGTTCCTTCAACTGATCTGCATGAGACACAGCCTCCAGAGCTGTCACATCCCAGCTGCCCTCCTGGAAAGCAGCAGCTTCTCAATGACCTTCTTAAAATGTGGTACCCAGAACTGATTGACCCTTGGCTCATAGTGATTCTGCAAAACCCTAAACACACAGAATCCTTTTTTAGATGAAATGTGTTGTCTAGTCCCTCATCCCCCATCTTACACTCAAGAATTTTGCTTTTTGTTTTGTTTTTGAAACCTAAGTTGGGGCTACATTTTCATTAGTTTGGATCTCACTTTATGAAGAGTAATCAAATATCTGTTTCCACCCATCCCACTTCAATTAAATAAACATTTATTAAGAGCATGTTATGTGCTAGGCCCTATGCTAGGTAATAGAATTCAAAAACAAAAATGAATCTGCCTCTGACCTCAAGGAACTTGGAGGGAAATCAATGAATAATCAACTAAAAAGTGTTTATTTATTATAGTATCCACAATGTGCCAGTATTGTGCTGGCCACTGGGGAATATGAAGAAAACAGTCCCTGACTTCACAGAACTTGGTAAGGATAACTCCATATCCCCAGCTAAGTCATTATGAAAAATGGATAAAGTAAATAGTAAATCCAACTTTGCCATTATGCCAGTGGGGAGATTCTGCAAGTTTATGAAGATAGTTAATTCATTTGCTTACAAACCTTCATGTTGATTCCAATCACAGCTTCTTGACTATAAACACTACCCCACCCTACAATAGTCTATTTATAGGACAAACCTTCCCCCCGCCTGATTCTGTGCAGTTGCATGGGATCCTGGACAGGACAGTAGATTTGCAATAAGAAGGTCCTAATTCAAATTTTAATGTGACCCCTTGAGATCTGCATAACCTTGGCTTCTCAGGAACTCCATTTCCTCATACATATGTAATGTGATGATGGGGAAGGTAGGAGGGTAAAATAGATCATCCTTAAGGTGTCTCCCAGCTCTAAATCTATCATGATATGAGCCCATAAAAATATGATTTACTCTTTCCAGGTTAAATTTTAGCTCACATAGCCAAAAGAGATGCTGAACTTCACATCCAGTTGGAGAAATCCCCTTCCATAAAATACCTTTTCAGAGTCTACCTTTGAAAATGACATTCTTCACCTAGAAAATAATGTTGATTTAATGATGCCAAAAAATGGAGTTTGGGGAAATACCAAGAATAATTTCCTCTTTGAGATGAAGCTATTTCCCCGAATGGCATTGATTACAAGTGGACTCGGCGCCTTCGATATTCAGATTTCTTTAAAATGGCTTCATTCCTCATCCTCTTGAGTGGGTTAAAGCAAAGATGGGGAGTGGAAAAACTTTACCTGGAATCCCTTTTCTACAAAGGACTTCTGACTAGCCTGATGCTGGTCTGGCTGAAAGGCGCCTCACTACACAGTTCCCTTTATGAAATACTATATATGGAGACCCTGTCTGAAAATTGTGGAGAGGAGGTGAGTAAATCTTTAAAGGTGACCGGGGGGAAAAATAATATTTTTCTTATGGATTCAGTTGGTGTTTTTCATTCAGTCTTTCTTTTTAATTCAAACCATATAATAGAGAAGTAAGCCAGGATAGGATTTTTAAGGTCACCAAGACCCTATTCTCCCCATTTTTTTTTTCTGAAATGAACCTATGATTCCAATGGCATATGGAACTCTTCCACTGAGGACTGGTTCCAGTTCTGAAATTTATCATCTAAGGAGTAAAATAGAGCGCTAAGAATATAAATGACTTGACTAGGGTCACTCACACAGACAGTATGGGAACCAGCAAACAATAACAACAAAAAAGCTGTGAAAATCCTCTGCTTTGATCCACATTCATTCAGTCTCCATAGTTCTCTCTCTGGACGCAGAGGGCTCTCTCCAGCACAAGCCTATTGGAATCACCTTGAATCACCTTATTATTAAAAAAAAGCCAAGTGCATCACACTTGATTATCCCATAATCTTGTTGCTGCTGTAGACCGTTTTCTCTTGGTTCTATTTCCTTCACTCAGCACGACTTCAGATAAGTCTCTCCAGGCCTTTCTGAAATCATCCTGCTGATCATTTCTTATAGAACTATAATATTCCATAACATCCATACACCATCACTTACTCAGCCATTCTCCCACTGATGGGCATCCACTCAGTTTCCAGTTCCTTGGCACTACAAAATGGGCTGCCACAAACATTTTTGCACATGTTCAAAAGGATAAAATCATTAAAAAAAGTTTGTGATGAATAATTTCATGCTCTCGGTTCATTCACAATTCAGTATGGAAACAAAAATTAAATATATTGGGGTCTCTCTATTGTAATGGATCTCTGATCTTGTCTACACTGGCATCCCTTCGGTGATTCAGATCCATGCCTTGGCATCCTGAGTGAATCTAGTCTACGTCCATCCACGGTGCGAGGATTCAAGGGAGATGACGTCCTTGGGTCGTCTCTGGCTCGGTATCGTACATTTCCCATCACTTGAATGTCACTTCTGGCGAAATCCATACAATCTGTGGCTTCCAAAGAGAAAGGGTGTTTAAATGTTCTGTCCATCGTGTCCCTTCCTTCAAATCTGCCTCTTCCCCAGAATCGAGAATTACAGCACAGGCCCCCACCTCCAAGGCACTGAGGGCAATCACAGGTATCTGGCATTGACACAAGAAACAAACAAAAGCTTGGATGACCGCTTGCCCGGCACGCTACGGGGGGGCTCAGTCAGGTACGAGAGGCTTAGATGTTGGCCGATTCCCTTCCTCTTTGGTGGTTTTATGGTTAGACTGTTCCCAAAGGTCACACACACACACACACACACACACACACACACACACACACACGTTTTCAGAGGCTCAACAATTGTTTCCGGAAAGCGATTCCTGTGATTGAATGGTACCCTTGAGTTCTAAGAGCTTTAACCGCCAGGGGGCACTGCCGGCCAGCTAACCCACTTCTATGACAGGGACCCAAGGCCTTGGATGTCCCCCCAGTCACCTCTGCCCCCAGCTGAAGTCTGAGAGCAGTGGGGGGGGAGCGGGCTCTCTGAGGCCCTTGGATGACTGGGGCTCTCGAGCCCTCATCAATCATCCCCAAGAGTTCCGCTTCTCTAGGTCCTGTGAGTGTAGTTGAGTGACTGGCATGGGAGCATGGGGTGCCCAGCTTTCTCAGCTCGGCTCCCAGGCGTCCTCCCCAATCTGTGCAGTCTGGATAGGCTTAAAGATGGCGAGCAGGGCCGGGCCGTGTGTACAGTGTTACCCTTGTGGCCATAGACTCAAAAGAAATCTATTCCAGTGATTCAAAATAGCCATTGCCCAGGCCATGCTCCCGGACTTCTCCCAGACACAGGGGACCCCAAATATCCCATTCAAAGCCAGAATTCAGGGGTTTAGTTCATACTCTGGGCATTTGAAAAAGGCCTTTCCCCTCCCCCACACCACACCCCAAAGCCACAGTATCTGGTCTTTGGGGCAAGTGGGGCCTGAGCCCCCAGAGGATCATCATCTCCTCAATAGCGGCCTCTAAGTTCCTAGGACCTGGCTGCTCTGCTGTCCTCAGGTGCTCTGCCCATGAATAATGGCAATGGGGTCAGGAGCAACTCTTGCCCTTCCTGCATCTTCTTCCCTGGTGCAAACCCCATCTTCTGACCCCTTTCCTTTCTAAAAACACACTAAGCTTAGGAAGTTTTACAGGATGGACTTAGCAGCATGGGCCCAACCTGGAGCACTAACTACTTAACTGCCACATAAAATCAACACCGAAAAAGAAAAAGAAAAGAAAGCCATGCTAAGTAATAACTAAGTAATGGAATTCACACGCACATTCTCTCCTAATTTGGAGGTGTTTCGGAACACTACAAGGGATTTCAGAGTCAAAAGATCTGGGTTCTAATCCATCCTCTGATGCTTACTGGACCTCAATTTCCTCATCTCACATATGAAAGGAGTCGAACTAGATCGTCTCTAAGGTCTTTGAATTATTAAAACCCTGGTTTTTCCTCAAAAAAGGGCAGAAAATTTGTTTTTGATAATAGAGTTAATCATTTTCCTGGCATCATTAAATGAACTTTCATTTTTGAGGCGCTTCCATTCTTAAAGTAACTGGCTAAACTTAAATGCTCTTCAAATGTGGATCACTAAGATACACTAAAAATGCTTATTGGCTAATCAATCTTTTTCAGACACATAATACATACTCTTTCATCAAACATTCTTTTAGAGCTTATTTTAGAGCTTATTGTATTAGGTTTGGGGGAAGATTCAAAGTTTAGATAAAACAGTCTAGGACCTCACAAGGCTCACATTCTAGTAGAAGAATAAAACAGCCAGAAATGAAAGGCAGTTATAAACATCGCTTAAGTCAACTAACATTTAGTAAGCACCTACTATGTGCCAAAGACACAAAATACACAAACTGTATCTGAGAACTACCAGCAGGATATTTATCATATGTGATCTGAGGAAAAAGGTCATTGATCACAGGGAGATGAAGAAAAGCTTCATGAAGAACATGGCATTAAATTAAACTTTATCAGCATTAACTAACGGGCAAAGTATTCTGGTAGTCTAACCATAAAGCCCCAAGCAAAAGTCCAAAGAGAGAAAAGTGAAAGATTTATTTCAGGGAAGAAACAAAATCATCTTTTTGGACTGGAATAGAGAGTGCCTAAAGGGAAGTAACAAGAGGCTCCCATATAACAGGAGGCTATGTATGATGGGTCTCCCATTTTTCTGAACATACATTTTTGGATGATGCTCTTTATTGCATGTTTGCTGTGAAATTCCTGGATGCAATGTGCTTTGGGTACAACGTGGCCAGTGGGAAATCTCAAACTACTCTGAATTTTGAAAAACTAATTCCAGTTTCCACCTTGGGGCTTTGGTAGAGGTCATACCCTAAGTCTATCAGAGGCTCCCACCTAAGATCTTCTTCCTGTGAGGTGCAAAATATTCAGCAAAAACATTTTCTGCTCCTCTTCATTTGTTTCTGATTGCTCTCTCTTCAAATTCCTTTGCATTACTCTGTTTCTGTTTTATTTTTCTCAGGCTCATATATGTTGCATCCTCCTGGTACCATGTAAACTTTTCAAAGGTAGAGATGGCTCCAATCTTTGTACCAAGCTTCTAGTATTGTTTCTATCCATAAGAGGGTTCATTTAAATTAAGTGAGATACCATAGGTAAGGCACTTTGCAAACTTTAACGTACCATGCAAATGATGGTTGTTCTCATTAGCCTAAGTAACACTAAATTATAGTTGACTGGTAATGTTGGCTTGGAATTTCCTGACTATTTGACTGAATTAACCATTTCCTGGGGCATTAGGCAGACACCCAGTCTCAGTCATTGCCTGATGGCTCAGGAAATTTGATTATAGAAGATCTAAATGGAATGTCAGATGGATTCATCAGTGGAAGAGTAATCTATGAGTTTAACAATTCTGAGAAGAGCCATGAAATCCATTCTTAGTGACTCAAAAAGCTGAGCTCATAATGATTCAAAGCATTGTAAATTACAAAACCAGATTTCATTAACTGTCTCTTTGTTTTGTAGAATGGGACAAAATGTAATTAGAAATTAAATATCAAAAGAAGTTAGATCGATCCTTGAATCAATTTGGGATTTTTTTTTTTTTTGCAATTCATAATGGTATAATGTTAAATTATCTCTGGTTCTTGATCTTTCTTTTGTTTAAAGATCAAAGGTGAATCACCCTAAAAGAAACACCTTTCAGGCTATTTTAGTTACTTGAGTCTTTATATGTATTCTCTTTCTTGCTCCATTTTTTCTCTTTTTAGGCTATCATCTCAATTTGACTTAGATCACAAAACATGACTTAGAGTTGTAACTTAGCTTTAACAGTATACAAATGAAGCACCGCTAATCTAATAAGGAAGGAAAAGTCAAAGCTATGAGTTTGGCCTTGAAATCAATCCTTCCACGAGAAAATTTGATGTATGAATCACGCCAACTCTGTGGTTTCCTTCTATCCCTTTGTCTTTTCTTAATCTACCTTTTAACTCCGTGATTTCTCAGTATTTCCTTTGTCCTTTCTTATTCTATCTTTTAACTCTGTGATTTCCCTGTATTCCCTTTATTTTTTCTTATTCGACTTTTTAACTCCGTGATTTCCCTGGATTTCCTTTGTCCTTTCGTATTTCTACCTTTTTCATTCTTTATTCAACCAACATTTATTAACCAAAGCCTACGATGGCTACAACTTGTTGAGGACAGGGTTCCTGACCACCATCTGATAAAAAAAATACTCTGCGCTAAGCAGAGCTCCCTAGGGCTCTCATCTAGATAAATCAGACAAAAATGTGTGTATATGTTTATATTCGTGTACAGGTAGGGTATATCACATGTATTACACATATATGTGTTGGCTTCTTGTGTGGAGATGTATGATTATACACATATGTATATAATATGTACATGTACCGTGTATTTTGTAGCTAAAAGGCTTTATACATTTATGTCCTATGTAACAAACACTGTATTGTCTGTTACACATTTGCATGCATGTATGTACAGAATAAATATAAAGTTGATAAATATAAATATATACAAAGAAGTTGGATACCGGGGAATTCAGGGAGGAGGACAATAGCCAGAGGGTGTCAGGAAAGACTTCATCAGGGTGCAAAGGCATGAGAATGAAACAGGGAGCTCCGTGATAGAGAAACAAAGATAAATCCCATGTTCACCAGGGAAAGTCCTAGCCAATGAAAAGGGAAACCTGACTGAGGCCAGGTTGTCTTGGAAGCCATTGGTGTTGCCTGAGTAGAGTCCCTTGGTCAGATCATTGTAAGATGTAAGAAAAATTACTTTAGCAGCTTTGTGATAAGATGGATTGAATGTTAAGTCAGCAAACATTTATTAGGCACTTTCTGTGTGCAAGTCACTCTTTTAAGCAATGGGATTGTTCTTGTAGTTGTTTGCCCTTTGTTCTCAAAGAGGGCCATGACATCAAGGAAGTGATGCTATAAAATGCAAGAGAATTGGATTTAAGTGAGGGAGGGATGAGCAAGGTCACCTGCCTCACTTTCCCCTTCAGAGCCATCTGGGTCCAGTGGCAAGATGCAAATCAAGATGACCGGAGATGGCCCCTGATGAAAAGGGAGACTTTGGTCTTTTTAAGCTAAGATCTTCAATAAGTCTCAGTTTGACTGAGGCAATACCCATTCAGTGATCAAGGCTAGGGAGCAATGAAGGCAAAGAATAGCCTCTTTCACCTAGTCCAAAAACAATCGAAATAAATGGATGAATGAATCTGATAGGGGAAGACTAACAATGGGAATATAAATATAAACAAAAAGACCACCCCTGTCTTCAAGGAGCTTACATTCTACTGGAGAAAACATACTACAAAGGGATCTAAAAGATAGAAAAGAGGGGGGGAAGGAAAAAGAAAGAGAGAGGGAGAGAATTGGGGGAGGGGAGGGATGAACCAAAAAGGAGAGGCAGAATAAGGGGAATTGTTAGCAAAACATTAATTATGCCAATTGCAAATTCACTTAAAAGTATTTCATGCCCACATTTTATTTATACTTTGTTTTTCACCTCCCTAAGTGCCAGTTGTTAAATATTTACAATTCCTCCACAGTCACAGCCTGGTGGCAAAGTCTAGACTGTCCAGTTTTGGATGAGGAGCACAGCAGGGTTGACTTGGTCATGCCATCATAATGAAAGAGTAGCCTTATTAATGGGAGAAGGGAGCTGAAGGACTGTAGGGATCTCCCAGACTGAGAGGCTTCAGGGAAGGAGGGAAAGTGACCAGGTCTTCCTTCATGGAAGACCACAAGACAGGAGGGATCTTCCAGGGTGAGAAAGTCTGGAAAAGAGGCTATAGACTCAACCAAGGAGGGACCCTCAGAGGTGACTGGAGCTGGGTCACAGGAGCAGATTGTTACCTTTCAGTGTGAGCACCAACATGCTCAAAATAAGCAAGTGCTACAAATCAGGGGCTCTAGATCCAGTCTCCAAATGATGGCCTTCAAGCCAAATCCATCCCGCCTTTTCTTTCTAAATGGCCCAAAAGAGAAGAATAGCTTTTACGTTTTTGAAAAACAACTTGGTTGGTTTTAACACGCAAAAACCGTTTCTCCCTTGTCAGATGGGGCTCCTGGGTTATAGTTTGCTGATCACTGGTCTAGACTTAAAGAAGTGATACCAAAAACGTCAATAATGCAAATTCACTTCCAAGTACATTGTGCTTATATTTTGTTTTTTACCCCCTTCAAGAACCAATTGTTAAATATTTACAAGGATGCTTTTGCTTGGGGTTCTCCTGAGCTACCAATGCAACAGAGAGCCGCACACTAAGGGAACTGCATGAGGAATCTATAAAGGCAGCAAAGACATTTCAGACAGAAGTCAGAACCCTTTGTCACTCACACTATTATAGACATGTCTCACCACCCGCATAGTTGATGTTCCAGTCTATGCTACCCAGGATCCCTGTGAAGCTTTCCAGGCTTGCTTCATATCGAATGTTCTTTCCATGCTGTTATGTAAACTCCATTGCTAAAAATTAATGGAGACAACTGATTATTAGATACCCCATTCCTTCAGGATTACCCCTAGAATCCAGAGGGAAGAAATGGCCAATCCTCCCTCCAAGAGCCCCAACCCGGGGGGTGAGTGCAACCCAGAGCTCAAGCTAAAGGAAGAAACCAGGAATGGTTAGACTGGAGAAGACAAGCCTTTGTGGGGATATAATTACTATTCTCTCTTATTTGAAGGAAAATCACAGGAAAGAAGAATTAATCTTGTTCTGCTTGGTCCTAGAAGGCAAAAATTGACAAAACTGGTAGAATATTCAAAGGAACAAAGTCAGGTTGGAAAGGAACAGTTAGAGAGATAATGAAGTAGAATGGACTTGCTGAAGAGAAAGTAGCTAGCCCTTTCTAAGGTCTCTGAGCAAAGGAGAGCTACCCATCAATCAGTGCTCCTCACTTGCCTTAGCCATTGTACTGGACACTGGGAGACAAAGGCAAAGAAGAGAGTCTCTACTCTTGAGGAGTTTATAAAGTCAATAAAAAAGACAATGTGCATGTAGGAAATAAACAGAAGATGCTGGAGAGAGGGCATGAATAGTTGGAAGCAGGATCAGAAAAGACTTTGGGTGGGAGGCTTTGAATTTGACTTTTAAAGAAAATGGAGGCTTCTGAGAGACATGGGTAACTAGGAAGGGCACTCCTGGAATATGGGACAGCCTGGGACTATTGAGCCTGGAAGGCAACAAATAACCAGACCACTTTGCCTGGAAAGAAGGGGACGATCGTGAAATCATTTAGGAAATAACTCTCAGTTAAACTTCTTGTTTAAAAGATCTGATTCTCTGAGGGAAAACAGAACCTGAGCAGATCTGCATTTCTTTCTAGTGACATCCATCCCATTCATCTAAAAAGCATCAATCTAGGAAATATCTTAGTCAGAAGAATGGCTCTGAATTTCCTTTTTATTTATTTTCTCCCAAGTGACAGAAAATGCGCTACAGTTAAATTCTGGGAAGACCCTGGAACTAGATAAAACAATCTCATTAAACACTGAATCACTGTTGAAGAGCACTCACTCAGAAACCGAGAGACATCAGAGCTTCCTTCAAATCCACCACAACATTTTTTCAAACCATCTCATAAAGCAGGGACAAACTAAAAAGTAGGGAAAAAGAGGCGGACCGATGGGGGACAAAGCAGAGACAGTATCTGCCTGAAAGTGGCTCAGAAGAGAAACAGGAGTATACATGTGCACACACACTCAGCTGCAGATAAGACTCTATCCTCTAGGAGTTACATGGTGAGGGATGACACCTCAAACAGAATCATTGAGGGCACACTTGGATATACTGAATGCAAGGATAATACAAAAAATAAACCTACAAAATCTCTTCTTATGTCTCTCTGGTCCTGATGGAAAATCTGAAATCCACCGGCTTCTCAAACTTCTCTAGAACATTTGGCCTGGATCCCTTCTGAGCCCCGATCCCCTTCTGCCTTCTTGGAGTATCCAGCTGTTTCCATACATAGAGTTAATTCAAGTACCATTGTTCTCATCTCTTGGTCACATGCAGGGTTTGGGCCAATCCTCCCTTGACCTCAGTGATGTGGTCCCTCCTTTCTAGTACCGCACATCACAGCTCATCTTCTCCTCCCTATTCAGTGTTTTATTAACATCCTCCAGAAGCTCACCAAGAGAGCGAGTGTCCCCAGCAGGCCTTTCAGGCTTGTACCTTTGGCATAATTCCTGTGGGTCACTGAAGTATATAAACTGTCCTTTTCCTTCAATGTATCCAAGCCAGGGCTGTTTCCTGGCCTTCCGTGGCTTTTTCCCCTTCCATTTCTTGGAGGACATTCTTTATTATACTTGTGCTGTGCATTTTCTGGTTTAGAAAGTGGTTCAGCCTCCTTCCTCCTGCATCATTTCCATTTCCTACTGATGATTTGCAGCTTCAGATCTTCAGGGAGCAGGGGGATTTGTGGTGTCAGCACTAGTGGATCGCTTTGGGTGTTTAAAAAGGTAGAGTGGACTTGTATATACTAGGTTTTTAATAAATGTTTACTAATGTATTTGGAAATTAGAGAATAGATGGCATATGAGTGGAATGGCATGTTATCATGTTATTTAAAAAAAGATAAATATGAGGCACTCAGAGAAAGCTTGGGGAGCTCTTTTTTATCAATAGTATTTTTCCAAATACATGTAAAGATAGGGTTGTTTTTGTAAGACTCTGTGTTCTAAATTTTTCTTCCTCTCTCCCTTAGTTCTTTCCCCACCTCCCCAAGACAGCAAGCAATTAATATAGATTAAATATATACAATCCTTTTAAACATATTTCTACATTTGTCATGCTGTGCAAGAAAAATCAGACAAAAAAGGGAAAAAATGAGGAAAAAAAAGCAAAAACACTACGCTTCGATCTATATTCAGTCACCACAGTTCTATGGATACAATTATCATATTCCATTCCAATTCTATTATAATTGCTTTGAATCACTGTATTATTGAAAAGAGCCAAATCTATTACAGTCGATCATCATATAGTCTTGTTATTGCTGTGTCCATTTGGTCTCCTGATTCTGCTCTGTAAGAAATGATGAGTAGGCTGATTTCAGAAAAGGCTGGAGAGATCTACACGCACATAACTTATTCAGTCATTCTTGGGAAGCTTTTTATAAATTAATGGCTAATGAAATAATCAGGATCAGAAGAGCAACCTCCACAGTATCTATAATTATTAAAGGAGAAGGAAACATTTCTATATAATTATCAAAATCAGTCTTGGTTCTGATGAATAGATATAAAATATATTTCTTCATTGTTAGGAGCAGCACAAAGGGTTAAGGGGAGCAGAATATCACATATACTGGCAAACACAAGCAGAGTAGTCACTGTTTTTTGCTATTTTTTTTCTTTTTTCTTGTATGAGAACATTTAATTTTAGAATAAAAGTTATCCAAAAATGCCTGTAGACCATTAAAGAAAAAACTGAAATAAAACTAATTCTAAAAAAGAAAATGTTTACCAACTATATTAGTAATTATATATTCTTCTAACACATCTGTGCTGATGTTGCATCAGCTGCCTCAAAACAGCAAGTGATTCATAGGGTTAAACCCTACAGGCCTGTCTTGCTTCTCAAAATTTTAAACACCGTATCAATATGCTTTGCTAATTGAAAGCATTCTCTCCACAAACTTCAATAAATTAGTATTTTATTTGTGCAACAAAAACATGTTTTTGCTTTTACAAATTGAATTATGGTGTTCTTTCTGAGACCACGTATCTAGGAGAGAAGTCATTTTGGACTACAGATCCAGCAAATGAAACGGTTAATAATGTGGCAGTCAGAAATGCTGCAGCAATCTCAGGCAGTTTTAAGAGAAAAGTATCCAGATCTAGGGAAGCGATCTCACTGGACTGTCCCCTGGTCAGACCACAGCTGGACTGTTGTGTTCACAGCTGGCCATCGGGGTCAGGAAATGGCACTAAGAGACTAAAGTGCATCCAGCCAAGGGCAATCTTGAAGTTAATTTCATATGAAGATCAGCTGAAAAAACTGGAGTGCTTAACCTGAAAAGGAATAGTTAGAATGGAAAATAGAATTCACTTTATGTATTTAAAGCATGTGATTCAGGGATTTAGACTTATTCTCCTTGACTTCAGGGGGGAAAAAATCCACAACAAGGATTCCCATATCTCAGAATTTATTGAAAGGAACCTCAATGACCATCAAGCCCAATCCACCCTGAAAGGTGTCATGGATACACACCTGATAATGGATCTGGGAAGAGAGGCAGCCCATTCCATTTGAGGCTCTGTTGGTTTGAAGTCTCCCTCTTAAATCAGGCCTATGTCAGCTTCTTGACAACCTCTAGCCCTATTGGTCCCCAAACCATCCTCAAGTGTTAATAGAAAAGATCTAATTCCTTCTCATGATCGTCTTTCAAATACTCAGTTTTCATGGCACTTATGAAGCTTACCAACCCCAAGCTCGAGGCCTAGTTCCTTCCATACATTATCTTACTAATTCATTATTTCAGTTGTCGTCACTAACATTCTCTTGTGTTTCTCAAAGGTCTTCCTAAAATAAAGTGCTCACAAATTAAAACAATGCTCCCCGCTCTACCAAGCCTGCATGTGGTGGAACGATCACCCCTTTATTCACGAACTCCCTACTTCTCCTAATCCAGCCATCTAGTTCATGTTAAGCCTTCTGTCCAGTAAAAGCAAGATGGCACCTCACAACGGCATCCCTATATTGTTCTTCTATAATTTTTGGAACAAAGACTTTCCATTTATCCCTATTTGATTCTCATTTGATTGAACCCGCTGCTCTCAACTGTCAAAATCCTTCTGAAGTTTTGGGATTCATGTCAATGTCTTGGCTTTGGGTCATCTGCAGATTGTATAAGTGGACACCCTATGCTGTTACTTAAGCCTTTAATAAAAATGTTAACTAGCACAGGGCCATGAAGAGATTTATGGGATTCTACTCTGGTGACTTCTTCCAAGTAGAACTCAAACCATTAATAATGACTGCCTATTAAGTCAATTTCAAATCCATCCACTTATTACTGTTGAGCTCACGTTTTCCCATCTTTTCTACAAAAACAACATAATATTTTATCACATGCCAAACTACACATAACTACAGCATTTTCTGATCTACTAGTTTACTTAAATACAATTAAATTTTAATTATAATACCTCATCTGATACCTAAATTTAAAATTGATATTAAATAAAATACATACAAATATACATATGGAGAGGTAGATTCGAAATTATTGTTGTTCAATCACTCAGCTGTGTCTAATTCTTTGTGACTCCATATGGGGTATTCTTGGCAAAGATATTATGGTGGTTTGCCATTTCCTTCTCCAGTAGATTAGAAAAAGAGAGTGAAAAAAAAAAATGCTTAGGATCATATAGCTATTAAGTGTCTGAGATCACATTTGAACTCAGGTTTACCTGACTCTAGACCCAGTACCTCAACCATTGTGCCAGCTAGGTGCTAGATATAAAGTTGCAAAGTCAAATTTAATCAATATAAGGAATAAAAGTCATAAAAATTTGATTCTCCTGAAGAACAAGGAGCTGACATGAGATATTAGAATTCCATTTTTCTAGAATTTTATGAGAATACTATGCTTCAGACTTTAGGAAAGATGTCTCCACAGGGAGGTCTGGCATGGGGAGGCTGTCAGCCAAAATAGCAAAGCATTTAGGTTCAGAAGTCCAGATCAGCAATGAGAACTCCAGCGTAACCATAGAGGGCAAATTGTGAGCGCCTAAACCCCAGCATAGCAGGCAGGACTTGGCCAGGCTACTCAGACTAGGGAGAAGCCTGCAGCACCAACCCCAGGGCAGTCAGAGAGAAACCCCTGTCGCCCTGCAATGGAACTTGGGACAATCTCCCCCATACCTTAGGAGCAGACATCAAACTTTAAAAACTGGGGGAAAAAAAGACCTCTGACCATAGAGAGCTACTATGGAGGCAGTGAAGATCAGAATACAAGCCAGAAGAAGACAAGAAAGGCAGACTGCCTTCAGATGAAATCTCAGGATGGAGAGATGAACTGGTCTCCACCTCAAAAAACTCTCTTGGAAGAATTACAAAAGGACCTCAAAAGAGAAAAAGAAGAAAAATAGGGAAAAGAAATAGAGCTTTGTGGGAGAATTATGAAAGTTTTTTGGGAAAAGCCAATATGTTGGAAAAGGAAGCACAGAAACTGACTTGAAAAAAAACTCCTTAAAAATAAATTTGACGAAATTGGAAATATATACATATAGGAGAATATTATCCTTCAGAATTGTAAAGATTTCAGAAATTAAATATATATACATATATATAGGAGAATATTATCCTTCAGAATTGTAAAGATTTCAGAAATTAAATATATATATATACATATATATGAGAATATTATCCTTCAGAATTGTAAAGATTTCAGAAATTAAATATATATACATATATAGGAGAATATTATCCTTCAGAATTGTAAAGATTTCAGAAATTAAATCAAGTTGCCTAAGAGATTTTCCAATTTATTTTCTCTTTTTTTGCATTAGAAAAAATGGCTCCAAACTACTTTGAGATTTCACTGGGATATATAAATAAAGGTAGGTAAAGGTAGAGCAGGTGCAACTTGGGGAGGAAATACCATAGGATATTATCCAATAACACATGTTGCAATTTGTTCAGCTGCTAAGTCATCCATATTTCATTCAAAAACAGTAACTGATTTCTCTAACAGGTAAACCTAATGCATCTGGAGATAAATTTGATTTTTATGAAGTTTATCTGAAGACACTAAATCTTGAGAGGTTGTAGTTTGTGTTACTGAAAAGATGTTCATACCAAAGATGATGGTCATGGTGGTAGGAATAACAATAATAATTTCCCATCTCTTTTCAGAAATAAGTTTGAGCTCAAACTATCTTTAATAAGGAAGGACATATGAGAATCCTTTTATAGGTGAATCTCCATACCCTCTTTTTCTTAAAGAAAAAAGAAGACCAAGGGAAAAAAATCAATAGTCCAGAGCCACCTGTAATGAGAAGTTTTTACTTCTCCTCACTTCCACCCTAATTACTCACCTCAATGAGATGATTTCATATTTACCTATCTAGGAATGCTCTGTTTTTCCCTACTAGAATGTGAGCTCCTTGAGGAAAGGAACTAGTTTGCTTTATTGCCTATTTTCAGATAGTTGAGCTCAAACTATCTGCAGATATTTTATGTTTGTTAAATAAACTAGTAAAACAATTAGTAAATAAAGAAATGTTGAGGTTTTTTTTTACAATGTCATGAAAGATTTAAAAAATGAAAACCAGTGCCCAAGAAGGACAAGGCTAGAAGTTCTTTACTTTTTTTTAAGAAGGCGAGGAAGAAGGAAGCACTGTTCTTTCTATAGTCTTTCGGGACACTTAGTAGTCCTAGTTGTTGTCTACCCTCTGAGCCCAGACTGGAGGAGCCCACCTAACCCACTGAGCAAATATGGTGTACTTAGACCCATTTTTGTAGCTGCTACTTCCACGAGCATAGCCACCCCACCCCCATTCCCATACTGACACCCTGGATCACTAGCAGAAGGAAGGCACTGATTGAGCACGGCATTGATGAATTATTGTAATTGGTATGGCATTAAAGAGAACAGAGAGCAAAGTTCAGCACAGAAGCTCTGAACTAAAGCTCTTCAATCTCGACTTTCCCTTTTAACTTTAAGGAAAAGTCAAAGGGATAATGGGATAAAATATCTGAACGTCCATCATGACTTCCAGGCCTCAGTGACATATTCAGGTCCAATATAACACAAAACTATGCCGTGATATTACCTTAAAAATTGGAGTTTAACGTGATTATCATCTCTAAACACAAAATGATTTTGCTAAAAAAAAAACTTTCAAATGTTATTAAGTGAGGTGTTTTAATTTATGAAATAAAACAAGTATTTCCATAACATAGTACAATTTTTAAAAAGATGATAGTACATACAACTGCGAAACTTATGTACAACTTGCTATTCCTTTCAAATATTCATCATCATGTAAATTCTCTTTTTTTCCCCTTGCCCTATCCCATCCTAGAGATAGCTATCATTAGACACAAATTGGAGTATACATATGTGTATGTAATGGACATCATTTTACCCAATTCCCTCATTTTATAGATTAAAAAAAAAAAAACTACAGCCCAGAAGAGGGAAATAAATGGGTGAAAGTGACTCAAAGAGTATAACTGGAAAAGAGACTCAAATCAGTTCTGACACTAAGCTCCATGCTCTGGCTCCCATACTCCACTGTCTTACTTTTGAGCCCAAGATTTCATCAATGCAATTTCTGAAACCAACTGATTCCATTAAAAATAATTTCATGCTACTTGGAACTCACATTGAATAAATGAATCAATATCAGATGGAAAATGAAATCTTCATTATTGCTTTCTAATTATTACTGTTGGGCTTTGTTATTGTTGGAGTTTTAAATAGTATTCTATCTCTAATACCGTTCATACTTAAGATGAATCAGGAAAGCAAGAGGAATTCAGGAGAAGACCTGACTCGAGTTCAAATCTCAGCCTAGTAACTCTATGCCTCAGTTCTCACATCTGTTTTCCTTTATTTTTTAAGGGAGGTAGAGCTGGCAGAGCCAGCCTGCCAGGGCCCTGCTAGCTCTCACTCCATGACTCTGAGCCTAATAATAACAAATATTTCCATCGCCTCTTAAGTTGCGCCAAACACTCGACACATCATCTCATCTGATCCTTATGAGAGCCTTTGAAAAAAGGGGTGGGCCCAAGGCTGCTGCAGAGGAATGGAAAGAAGGCCAGGAGCCCTGATTTGTCATTTCTGAGCTGGCTAACGTTCCAGGAGTCCATTAAGCTCTCCCAGATTCATTGTCTTTCTCTGTGGAGTGTATGATGTTTGTATGTATACATGTATTTGTATGTATGTATGCTTACTGTACATGTATATTCATGTATGTATGTCTAGAGATAATGCACATTTATATATCCACATCTACAGAGATTGTGCATGTGAAAGTGTGTGCATATAACATGTTATATACATATACATACTTACATATATATTTCTCCCTCCTGTGGTCATTTGTTCACGGTCCCCCGAGCTCAGGGTTGCCATCTCCTAAGCCATCCAAGTTTCATCAGTGTGCAGCTAGGAAAGAGCCCAGAGATCATCTCTTGTGATCGTCTCCTTTTTTAGAAGGGGAAACTGAGGACCAGGGAGGCGAAAGGACTTGTCTCATGTCACCCAAATGGTAAATAGCAAGGCAGAGATTTGAACCCAAGTTCCAGTTCCAGCATCCCACTTCTTTGTGTTTTAGCAGATCTCCCACTGCTTCCGGGGTCATCCCCAGCCTCCGGATCTGGTTCTGGCCACTGGATTCAGATGGCTCAGGAGGGGAAAGTGAGACAGGTGACCTTGCGCAGCCTCTCTCTCTTGAATCCAATTCACCTCCAAGTCATGGTCTTTTTCAAGAAAGAAGAACAAAGCACAGGGACAAATTTAAAGCTGAAGAAAGAGCATGTCCTGGCAGCTAGAAGGTCATTCAGGAGGGCTCACCTTTGACAAATCCAGTTCAGTGACTCTAGGTTGTTATTCAGCTCTCTCTAATTCTTTCTGACCCAGTATGATTGGGGTGTTCTTGGCAAGATCCTGAAGTTCCTTCCCCAGGGACTAAGGCAAACAACTGTAAGTGACTTGCACAGTCACACAGCTAGCAAGTGTCCAAGGTTCTAACTGCTGAGCTCCCCAACTCTCCCAGGGCTCACCGGTGCAGCTGAATTAGGAGAGGGACTTTTCTCATTCAAGAGCAACTGCCTAAAAGGGATGAACCCCCTCCCCTTCAGACCCTTTCTGCTAAGCATTTGGTTATCCGACATTCAAGTGCTTCTGGAAAATAAACATCCTTTTTTTTTTTTTTCCTGGTGCTGCCAAAGGACAATTTGGGACAACGAGGCGAGTCCTGATTCTCCTGGAAGCTTCCCCATAAAAGACAAGAATGATGAGCTACAGTTCAAACACTCTTTCCTGAGCCCAATACCGGCTTACTGAGGAAGCCCGTTTGAGGTATGTACGGTGTCGCCATATTTGTCATGCGTTAAAAGCTTGAATTGGCTTAAATCTGCCCAAAGACTCCTGGGAGTCCCCGTACAAGCATTGGATTATAACCGAAATAACTCACAAAAGCAAAAACCTGGACAGAACTGCTGAAGAGATGCTTCCACGTGCCCCAGGGGATGCCCCTACGCCACGTGTTATCATCCATAACTGAGAAGCAGGGCCCAGCTCCTGCAGGTTAAGGGCACACGGCTCGAGGCAGAGCCTGGGAAAGGGCTTCCCATGAAGCCGGCCTCTCCCATGCTCCTTTACTGTGGAGGGTTTCAGGGCAATCAGTCAGGCCCATCATTTCCGGGAAGTGATTTCCATGCTGTGACCCTCTGCAAGCTATGATAATTATGGGGATTTGTAAACTTGTTAATGCCACAAGCAGGAACTTTTCACGGTCAGAGCCGAGGGGACCTCACTGCTGAGCTCTGCTCTAGCTTTAGGAAGGAGAGAAGGGGGAGGCTGGGAAGGGCCTTATTGGGCAGCCACGACCCCCCTTTCTCCATCCTGGGGTAATTGTGAAGTTGGCACACCCAGGACGTTCCAGAGAGCCATCAGCCAGAGACTTTTGTTGGTTAAAAACATCCTTTCTTGGATTAACGTTGTGAATACATTTCATATTTATTTTTTTAATATGTGCTCTTCCCCCCTCAATAGAATGCAAGCTCCTTGAGGCCATTTTATTTTTTACATTACATTTTCAATTCCAAAACAGAAATTCTGGTGTAGAGTAGTCAAAAGGAAGGGAGGGAGATGAGGAAAGCTGGAAGAGAGGGAAGGAGGGGAAGGAGGAAGGGAGAAATAAAGGAAGGGAAAGAGGGAAGGAAGGAGGGAACAGAAAAGGAGAGGGGAAGGAGGGGAAGGAGAGAGGGAGAAAGAGTGAGAGCTTTCTATTTTGCCTACTGATCCCAGCAGCTTCAATAGATACCCCGAGACCATCTCTAAGCACGTAATTCTCTGATTAATTCGACCCTAACCCTCGAAATCTCACATTTCCAACACTCTACTGGACATATCAAACTGGATGTCTTATAGATGCCTTAAATCTGGCTTTTTCAAAATGGAGTTTGTGGTGTTTTCAGCAAATCTGCCCCAACTTCCTAAGTTCCTCTCACCACTGAGAGCACCTCCCTCCTGCTAACCCAGGCTCACAGCCTGAGAGTCCATCTCGGGGGCCATCCTCAGCCTCTCCTACTGCTCACAGTTGCCAACATGCTGCCAAGGGCTTTCCACGTTGCCTTTGTAGAACTTCACTTGTAAACACTGACATCGTGCCCACCTTGGTGCAAGCCTTCCTCATCTCAAACTGACTTCAGGGTCTCCTCGTGCTCTTCCTTCTTCAGGTCTTTCCCCTCTCCAGTCCTTCTTCCTCTCAGCGGTCCAGCACATATCGTCCCTCTACCCACCAAAGCCCAGTGGTATACTTTTACCTCCAAGATGACGCTCCATTTGGCTTTGAAAGCTTCCTCAGTCTGGCTCCTTCCCAGCTTTCCAAGCTTCTCCCCCTTGCCTCCCTTCCATAGCACCTGCCCCGTCCTGAGTGTGGCCTCCTTGCAGTTGCTCACACAGACGCTCCATCCCCCGGTCTAGGTTCTCTCTGTCTGTCCCCATCCCTCTGCCTCCTGACCTCCAAGTCTCACTTTGGGCAGGAAACCTTTCCTGGCCTCCCTCGGCGCTAACTGCCTTCCCTCTGCTGGTTGTCTCCAGGTTGTTCTGGACGTGTCGTATCTGCACAGAGCTTTTGCCTCGCCTTTACGTAAGGAGGTAAGGAACATCCCCCCTTTATAAACCCCGACACTGGGGAAATGTCCAGTAATTCAGTCGTGTCTGACTCTTTGTGACCCAGTGGACCAACGGGGTCAACCAAATCACGGGGGTTTCTTGGCAAAGATCCTGGAATGATTTGCCCCTTACTTCTCCAGTTTGGGCTATTATTGTTGCTGTTCCTGTTATATTTGTTGCTCATTATTCAGGCAAGGGTTAAGAGACTTGTCCAGGGTCCCATGGTTAGAAAGTAAATGAGGTTAGATTTGAACTCTGGGCTTTCTGACTCCCCTCTAGCCCTATCCATGGTGCTACTCATCTGCTCTATAACCCCATAATAAGTGCTTAATAATTAAACTGACTATTCTCCCTGTTAAACATACTTAATTTCTTCAATCAATCCTTTGGGTGCCCTCCTAGTTCTTCAGCTTATCACCAGCCTTAATATCCTGAACTGAACCCAATGTCCCCAGTGGAGTTTGGCCAGTGCATAATTCAGCATCTCTGTCACTTCCCTCATCCCAGGCACTATTCAGTAATACAGCCTAAGATTTAGGAGTCTTCACAGCCTTCATGTCACCCTGCCTGGCTATGACCCATCCACCTTGTCTTTATCTTTATGAAGTTAACTTTCTGCACCCAAATGTAAAATTTGACTCAGTGACATTTCATCTTAAAAGGTTCGACCCAATATTCTCCCTTGTCAACATTGTTTAGGGATATCAACTGTCAACCAAAGTTCTAATTATCCCCCCAACTTTTTGTCATCTGTAAATGTGAGCCTGACACTTCAAGCTTGATTCAAAGTGGGATTTAAAATATCCAGCAGCACAGGAGACCCTACTTCTGGGCCGCAACTCCAGAACCCCTCTTAGTAACCAAAAGATCCACTTTAATTTTCCATAGCATAAATTAACAAGAAGGGAGAAGCTTAATACAATGATCTTTCAAAGATTTGGGAGGTCATGAGTTTGAGTCCCATTTATCTGAAACAGTATAGATCTAACTAAAGCTCTCTACAGCTGAGGAAGAGCCTTCAAGAATTTTAGTAGTCTTCACGCTTCTGAAATTGGCTAAGATGACAGGAAAAGATAATGATAATTGTTAGAGAAGATGTGGGAAAAACAAGATGCTAATGCATTGTCGGAGGAGTTGTGAACTGATCCAATCATTCTGGACAGCAATTGCTGAGGCAATTGGGGTTAAGTGACTTACCTAGGATCACACAGCCAAGTGTCTAAAGTCAGATTTGAATTCAGGTCCTCCTGACTTCAGGGCTGGTGCTCTATCTACCTAATTGTCCCCCTCAAAATGGCCTTTTCTCACCCAGAAGTGAAGAGGGACAATATTCTAGGACCCTAATATGGCCACAGCAGACAAGGAATAGATAACTGAATTTAATTTCCATTCAAATCCACATAAATGAAGTACTTATTAGGTAAGACCAGGAACTAGGAAAACAAAGATAAAATCAAAGAGGTCTCTGAGGGATGGCACTCCAAGCGGAGGTGAAGGCACCAAAATGGGAGAGCAAATGTTGAATTTGGGGAGCGGCAAATAAACTGTATCTAGAGAATTTCAAATAGCACTTACCGGCATTGACTCAAATAAGAGGAAATTTACTACGGATGAATGTTTAAATCTTACATGAAGTTCCAAAAAATAAGTTAGCGTTCCAAAAACAACAGAGGGGAGTTGTGACAGGACTGTGGCTCATGAGGAAAGACCCAGGAGTTCCGGGAGATTTCAAATTTAGCAAAAGACAGCAGTATGACATGACTGCCAAGGATGTCAATATGACCTGCTGTTAAGAGAGATTAGGGTTTGGGACATAAGAAGGTGACAATTCTATTGAATTCAATCCAGTCAGACCACCTCTGGAGTGTGGCTGCTTATGTTTTCACATATATACACATATGTGAATAGACAGCTATATATTCTTATAAGTACTTTTCTCTCCCATTAGAATATAGGCTTACTAGGAGCAGGAATTGGTTTGTTGTTTTATCCTGTTTTGTTTTGTTTTTTGTTTTTTATTTTGGTTTGGTTTGGATTAAGTTGATTTTTTTGGCAATTATATTGTCAATGATTAACAATGCCTGGCATTTAGTAGGTGTTTAACAATTCTTCATTGATCGATTGATTATTTCACAGTTCAGGCTGACAAAGCCTTTTTGAGATGACAAAGAATTGGAAATTAAGGGGATGGCCATCAATCGGGGAATGGCTAAAAAAGTTGTAGTGAATGATTGTGTTGAAATAGGATTGTGGTATAAATGGGATAAGAAAAACCTGGCAAGATTTATACGAAATGATACGAAGTAAAATGCTGTGGAGTTAACAGCAATATTGTAAGATGATCAACTTGAATGATTTAGCATTTGGATCAAGGAACAAGACAATGATCCACAATTCTAAAGGAGTCATTATGAAAAATGCTATCCACCTCTAGAGAGAGGAAAGCAATATACTCATCAAAGCATACTAAAAAAAAAAAAAAAAAAAAAAAAAAAAACCTTTATTTTTCTTGCCTTTTTTTCTTTTGCAACATGGCTATTGTGAAAATGTTTTGTGTAATATTATACACGTAACAGATATATTTCCTGCCTTCTCACTGGGAGGGGACGTGAAGGCAGGAAGAGAATTTGGAGCTGAAAATAAAAGAAAATATATATTTTTAAAAGACATTTCAGGACTCCAGCAACTTCCCAAGTTGACTACTGCAGTTATCTCCAATTAGTCTCCCTACTTAAAGTCTCCCCTCTCTCTAATTCAGCCTCCACATATCTGCTAAACAGATATTCCTAAATGGACTTGATGAACTCATTTGAAGAGACAAGAGATCTAGAGTAGGAAGGGAAATAAAGGGGGAAAAGTAGGAATGAAGAGAACATAGCACTTCAAACTATATTATAAAGCAGTAATCATTAAAACTATATGGTACTTATTTAGCATATATTGGTCAACCTGCCATCTGGGGGAGAGGGAAAGGGGAAGGAGGGGGAAAAATGAAACAAAAGATTTGGCAATTGTCAATGCTGTAAAATTACCCATGCATATAACTTGTAAATAAAAAGCTATAATAAAAAAATTTTAAAAAATAAACTATATGATACTTATTAAAAATAGAAACATTTTTCAATGGAACACCTTAGAGAATGAAGAATAAGAAATAATAATTCCAGTGTGCAATAAATGTGAAAATAGAATTTACTTGGGAAAGAGTTCTCTATTCGACAAGAACTGTTGAGAAATCAGGAAATTATCCTGGCAGAAATTGGATCTAAACAATCACTTTCCTTAATATATTACAATGAATTCAAAATATATGTGTGTATAGCTTTATTATTCTAATATTAAAGATGTAGCATTAAAACATTAAAAAACAACCAGGTCAGATAATATCCACAGTTATGGCATAGGGGTTAATTCTTAATCAATCAAAGGAAATAATTACAAAAGATGTAAGTTGGATTATTTTTGAACGCTCAAAATTGAATGCAATCATGCTAAGAAGGGAATAAGTCTTCTATAGGGAAAATATTTAAGGGCTTGATATCTAAGATATATTAAAAAAAGAACTAATATAAATGCATAAGACCCAATGCATTCTCTCCAATAGTTCTCCTCAATAATTGTCAAAGGATATGAATAAATATTTCTCTTAAAAAAAAAAAAGCAAACTAGTACTTGTATATAATAAAAGAAACACAAATCAAAATAACCCTGAGGTTTTATCTCCCATGCTGCAAATTGGTAAAGATAAATTAAGAAGGAAATAGTTATTGTTGATGAGGTTGTTTAAAAACACAACAAATGCACTTCTGAGAGTCATGGACCCTAGGATGCAAAATTATGAAAATTAAGTGTCGCACATCTTCTATAATTTATAGAATAATATAATTCTATATTATAGAATATGTAGAATGTTATAGAATAGAAAATAATGTAAAATAAAATTTATGCATTTCACCCTAGCATTTAAAGGCCTACACCATCTAACTCCCCTATTATCGCAGGACTTTCAGTCAAACCTCTTCCTAGAGACAATATCCCATCTCCCACTTCAATGAATTTGTCTGTAGGGGTTATTTGTGCCTAACTCGGTAGCTACAATCAGACACAATATATCTCAACTTTGACATAGTAATGTCATTTTGGTCTTCTCTAAGTATGAAAGTTAATAACCATTCCTGGCACCTAATGAAGGGTCCAGAATAATATAATTTTACAATATTTGTGGAAATAAATTGAATTTTTTCATTCATTTTGGCATTTGGGGTTATGCAACTTGCCTAGGGTCACACAGCTAGGAAATATTAAGTATCTGAGACCAGATTTGAACTCAAGTCCTCTTGACTTCAGGGCTGGTGCTCTATCCACTGTACCACCTAGCTGCCCAAAATAAATTGGATTTTAAATTAAAAATCAACAGAAGTCAAATTTCTACTACAATCTTCCATCATCACTCTTCAGTGGGTTGTAGTAGATTGAATGCAAAAGTCACAGTCAGAAAAACCTGGGTTCTGATTCTGCTTCAGACATTTGGTCAATTATGTAACTATAACAAGAATAGCTGGGAGAGGAGTCTCATTTTAGAGGAGAAAATGAAGCAAAGAGGGATTAGGATTAAATGACTCTTCAGGGTCACACAGCCAATAAATATCTGAAAGTAGATTTAAACTCAGCACTTTAACCACTAGGCCACCTAGCACCATCAGAAAATTTAACATCTCTGGTCCTCAATTGTCTCATATGGAAAAAAGGGGCTTATGATGGCACTGATTTCTGGAGTGGTACAACACTCCAATGAGATAAAGGATGCAAAATCATTTTCTTTTTTGAGGCAATCAGTGTTAAGTGACTTGCCCAAAGTGACACAGTAAGTTTCAAATGTCTGAGGCCGGATATAAGTATTTTCCAACTCTTATTGCACTATATAAATGTGAGTCATCATCAACTACATTTGTGCATCTTGTGGATACATCAAAATTGATGGCTGGGATTTACCAAGACTGAGAAGTGGATCCGTTTCCTTTGAGGGTAGGGGGGGGTGGGGAGAGAAGTTGTACTTTTCCAAACGAGGTAATGAATTCTTTATCCAGACTTCCTTATGACAGCCTTTATTCAACTCTCACACATGCCAGGGAGCAAAATGTTTCCATGCACTAAATGGATTTCCCATTAAGTCAAAGCCATCTCCAAAGGCGTTATCTACTCGTCTAGGGTTCTGGTCAAAGTTCCCCAAACTACAGCACGGAGTCAACAAAAATCAAAAAGCTGCCAGGGCTACTTAAGATCTTTGACTCTGCTTTGATATTATTTAAGGACCTAGGATGGTAGAGAGACAGACAGAGACAGACAGACTCTGAGAGGAGAGAGACAGAGGCAGAGACAGAGACTGATAGAGACAGAGACTGAGACTGAGACTGAGACAGAAAGAATCTGAGAGGAGAGAGACAGAGAGGGAGAGACAGAGAGAGAGACAGACAGACAGACAGAGACAGAGAGACTCTGAGAGGAGAGAGACAGACAAGGAGAAACAGAGAGAGAGAGACAGAGACAGACAGACAGAATCTGAGAAGAGAGAGACAGAGATAGACAGAGAGACAGAGACAGGGACAGAATCTGAGAGGAGAGGCAGTGAGAGGGAGAGAAAGTACATCCATCAGCAGTCAGAGGAGCCCCGGATGTGCTCAGAGTTTCTCCATTCCCGCACACACGCCACCTCCCGATGTAATTAATCTAGCCCAGATGTTCTCTGTATCAGCGAGACTTGTAGCAATGTCTATTTCAAGTTAAATGGAATAATTGAAGCCAGAGCATCACAGCCTGGATGAAGTAAATCAAAGTCCATCACAGTCATAAAAAGGCAGACCAGGGAAAGCATGAATGGGAAAGATCCATTATGAAAAGGAAAAGCAAAACGCTTTGATTAAAATTTATCATCTCACACAGCACTGATAGAAATCACTCGGTAACCGCTCAGAGCCCTGACGCCAGCGCTAGGGAACGAGCCTGACTCTGGAAATTAGGCCGGGGTCAGGGCTTGTTGTTGTTGTTGTTGTTCCTTAGGATAATGACCTTTCTCAACGTGACAGCTCGTAGAAAACAATTCCTCGTCCGGATCGCCGCGGCCTCCGATGCAGAAACTCCGGCTAATGACATGAGACGTGGGCCCACGGCACAATCATGTTGCTGACATCAGGCCCCAGACGGAGGTATTAACAAATCAAGGCTAAATTAATGATTGATGGTAGGAAACAGAGACGAGGTTTTTAAAAGTAAACTGAAACAGGAAAGAATATGTGATTAGAAAAACTCAAAGCAGACCATAAGCCATGTAAATTAATAAATATGGACACTCCGGGACCCACGCAGGGCACAGCACAGGAGGGGGTCCCAGGGCACCCCAAGACACCGCCTCAGGGACAGGTGCCAACTGGCACTTAATACCACCGGAGAAGGAGACTAGAGGTAGAGCCTTTTGCAGGCGGGGAGGCTGGCGGCAGTATGCTGAGAAAAGATGAAGTTTAGAAGTGGTTCAGATTCTTAAGATGTAGCACCCAGCCCAATGCACAGAGAATCTATGGCAGGGAACCTAGAGCCAGGCTCTGAAGCAATAGAATTTTCCAGCCCCTTTCCAGCAGGGCCAGTCTTGGAGCTTCTACTCCCATTCACACTCAAATCCAGGCCAGATACGTGTGACGTTCAGACCAGAACAGGGCAGTCATCGGATTGTCCCCTGGATCCATCTCTTTCAGGGCACTGAAAGCTCACGTGTCCCCATCCTGTCTCTGAGATCAGTACTCAATGCCCCCTAGGAAGTACCAATAGGACCAGCCTAAACCTCTCCTACAGAAGTACCACGGAGCCCAGCAAACATCAAATTCAAATCACAAAATAAGCTGAAAGAGTGGGCCAACTAAAAAGCAAAGCCACAATAACAAATGCAGGGACTCTCAAGTCACAAAGGCAAAACAAGAGAATGGTTGTAAATGTGTCTAACAAAACCTTTGAGAATAACACAGTCTGGGCACAAACTCAAGTAGAATTCATGAAAGAGGAAGAGGTTTTTTTTTTTTTAAGAGTTTCTAAAATGAGAGAAAATTTTAAGAAATGAGAGCTATGGAAGAAAAATTTTAAAAAGAGAATTAACACTTGTCATGATATACCAAAGCAACCAGCTTCTTGAAATTCAAATTCAAACAATGTCCATAGACTGAAAAAAAATAGAAGAAAATGTAAAGTATCTCTGGGTAAAAATAATTGACTGGGAAAACACGTCAAGGAGAAAACAAACATAGAATGATTGGTCTACCTGAACCAAAAGAAGAATCTAGACATCCTATTTCAAGAAATCATAAAACAAAACTGCTTAGATCTCTTAGAAATAGAGGGATTAAGCAGAAATAGGAAAACTTCACCGGTTACTCTCTGAAAGAAACCCCAAAATGAAAACTCCTAGGTATATCATGACCAAATCCAGAGCTTTCAAGTCCAAGAAAAAATATTGTAATCAGCCAGAAAGAAAGAATTCAAGTACCAAGGAACCACAGACAAAATCACAGACAATTTAGCAGCCACCACTATAAAACATCAGAGAACTTGGAATACAATATTCCAGAAGGCAAAGAATATGAGCTTACAGACAATAAAACTTACCCAGCAAAACTGAGTAGAATCGTAAAAATCGGGGAAAAAATGAAACTTTAATGAAATAGAAGGCTTCCAACCAAAGCTTCCTGATGGAAAGACCAGGGCTACAGAAAATCTTTGAATTTCAAACATAGGAAGTCAAGAAAGATATAATGAAGAAGAAAAAAACAATTTTAAAAGGACTAAAAAAAGATAAACTGCTTAAATTCGAATATGAGAGAGTCATGTGTCCCATCTGATTTTAACATCATCAGGATTCATAAAAGGAGTTCACTTAAACAAGATCTGGAAATAGTTCTGTTATAACTTGATGATCTTAAGAAAAGAATAGAAGGAAAGGGAAAAGAAGCTTACGGAAGATTGTCTTATAGAATCAAGTGTGTACAATTAGTTATCTATATAAGGAAGAAAGAGGAGTGGATGACACTCAAATCTCTTTCTTAACTGTACTAGTCAAAAGATGGAAGAAGACACAAAGATACAAAAATTCATCCTATTCAAGAAAATAATAGGAAAATGGGAGAAAGAAGATAAAGTGGTAGGAGGCAGAGATTAAAGGGGAAATGTATCCTAAGCAAAACCAATTCTAAGTATGTGCAAAAATATTTATGGCTTTTGTGATATTATTTTTGAGGTGGCAAAGAATGGGAATTTGAAACAATTTTTATTTATATTATTATATTTATATATATAATCCATATTAATATGGATTTTAATGCTAATGGAAATAGAATTTATTAGATATAAAAAATAGACTGAAAATAAATTGAGGCAAGAAAATTAAGGAAAAAGATCATCTATATTTTGTTTGGGCCTGGATCTATAATTTTATCAAGTGTAAGAACTCTATGTATGTTAATTCCTTCCACCAACACAAACAGACAACTCATCCATGACTCATCTTGAGTTAGGGTTCTAAAGAGTCTCTAGGCACTGACAACTTTAGGTGACTTTTTCATGGGCATCCATGAAAAAAGTGAGTCTGAGAGTGAGGGTTTGAATCTAGTTCTTCCTATCTATAAAGTCAGCCCTTTATCTCTAACAGTATGCTGCCTTTATCTTATTTACTACTTCAGCTGGCTAAATTGGGCTTTTAAAGACCAACAAATGGTCTTTAAAGAAAAAGGTACAGAGATGAGTGTAGGTATTGCAAGGAGAAATAAATTGTAATTTTTAAGGGAAATTCAAATATTTAAATGTGACTGAAGGTAAACATATACATCCATTATATACATGTATAATGTGGTCAGAAATTTCTGTAGCAAACAATTAATAAAGAAAGCTCCTCATATTATTGCTCTGTAAGGAATGACCAGCAGGATGAATACAGAGAGGCTTGGAGAGACCTACATGGACTGATGCTAAGTGAGATGAGCAGAACCAGGAGATCATTATACACCTCGACAACGATATTGTATGAGGATGTATTCTGATGGAAGTGGATTTCTATGACAAAGAGACCTAACTGAGTTTCATTGGATAAATGATGGACAGAAACAGCTACACGCAAAGAAGGAACACGGGGAAATGAATGTGAACTATTTGCATTTTTGATTTTCTTCCCGAGTTATTTTTACCTTCTGAATCCAATTCTCCCTGTGCAACAGGAGAACTGTTCGGTTCTGCAAATATGTATTGTATCTAGGATATACTGCAACATATTTAACATTTATAGGACTGCTTGCCATCTTGGGGGGGGGGAGTGGAGGGAGGGAGGGGAAAAATCGAAACATAAGCGAGTGCAAGGGATAATATTGTAAAAAGTTACCCTGGCATGGATTCTGTCAATACAAAGTTATTATTAAATAAAATAAAATTAAAATTAAAAAAAAAAAGAAAGCTCCTCATGTATGTTAATTCCTTCCACCAACACAGACAGACAACTCATCCATGACTCATCTTGACTTAGGGTTCCAAAGAGTCGCTAGGTATTGACAACTTTAAAGTGATATTCTTTTCCAAGGCTTCCTTATGGTACAAAGATGCCCTGGGTTCTTGAATGGAAGACATTTGGACACGTTCTCCCAAACTGGAAAAGTTTTGTACGTGGACTAGGTGATGGCTCAAGAATTTGTTGTGCAAGGACAATAACAAATTTTAATAAATGTTTGTTGAAATAATAAAATTGTTGAATGAATATTTATCATCTTAAAGGTGTCTAAGAAAGGAAAGGGGGATGAATGTTCAAGAAAATTTGTATATGTTAATAAAAAAATTAAGCTTAATATTTCTTTTTTTTTAATTTTTTATTTAATAATTACTTTATATTGACACTCGTTTCTGTTCCGATTTTTTTCCCCCTCCCTCCCTCCACCCCCTCCCCTAGATGGCAAGCAGTCCTTTATATGTTGGATATGTTGCAGTATATCCTAGATACAATATATGTTTGCAGAACCGAACAGTTCTCTTGTTGCGTAGGGAGAATTGGATTCAGAAGGTATAAATAACCCGGGAAGAAAAACAAAAATGCAGATAGTTCACATTCGTTTCCCAGTGTTCTTTCTTTGGGTGTAGCTGCTTTTGTCCGTCATTTATCAATTGAAACTCAGTTAGGTCTCTTTGTCAAAGAAATCCACTTCCATCAAAATATGTCCTCATACAATATCGTTGTCGAAGTGTATAATGATCTCCTGGTTCTGCTCATTTCACTTAGCATCAGTTCATGTAAGTCTCGCCAGTCCTCTCTGTATTCATCCTGCTGGTCATTTCTTACAGAACAATAATATTCCATAACATTCATATACCACAATTTACCCAGCCATTCTCCAATGGATGGGCATCCATTCATTTTCCAGTTTCTGGCCACTACAAACAGGGCTGCTACAAACATTTTGGCACATACAGGTCCCTTTCCCTTCTTTAGTATTTCTTTGGGATATAAGCCCAATAGAAACACTGCTGGATCAAAGGGTATGCACAGTTTATAATTTTTTGGGCATAATTCCAGATTGCTCTCCAGAATGGTTGGATTCGTTCACAACTCCACCAACAATGCATTAGTGTCCCAGTTTTCCCGCATCCCCTCCAACATTCATCATTATTTTTTCCTGTCATCTTAGCCAATCTGACAGGTGTGTAGTGGTATCTCAGAGTTGTCTTAATTTGCATTTCTTTGATCAATAATGATTTGGAACACTCTTTCATATGAGTGGTAATAGTTTCAATTTCATCCTCTGAAAATTGTCTGTTCATATCCTTTGACCATTTATCAATTGGAGAATGGCTTGATTTCTTATAAATTTGAGTCAGTTCTCTATATATTTTGGAAATGAGGCCTTTATCAGAACCTTTAACTGTGAAAATGTTTTCCCAGTTTGTTGCTTCCCTTCTAATCTTGTTTGCATTAGTTTTATTTGTACAAAGGCTTTTTAATTTGATGTAATCGAAATTTTCTATTTTGTGATCAGTAATGGTTTCTAGTTCATCTTTGGTCACAAATTGCTTTCTCCTCCACAAGTCTGAGAGATAAACTATTCTATGTTCCTCTAATTTATTTATAATCTCGTTCTTTATGCCTAGATCATAGACCCATTTTGATCTTATCTTGGTATATGGTGTTAAGTGTGGGTCCATGCCTAATTTCTGCCATACTAATTTCCAATTATCCCAGCAGTTTTTATCGAATAATGAATTCTTTTCCCAGAAGTTAGGGGCTTTGGGTTTGTCAAACACTAGATTGCTATAATTGACTATTCTGTCTTGTGAACCTAGCCTTTTCCACAAGCTTAATATTTCTAGTAAAATGCTGTAGACAATGAGATGTCCTATCTCCTTGCCATATTTTTAATGTTCATCAGAAATAGTTTATAGCATTAAGCTATTATGAACATTATTTCAAAGAGATATTCCCTTTCGAGACTGAAAATATGGAGTCCGCAAATACTGGAACAAAGTTGTAAGAGTGGCAACATGATACTGACTAGTAGCCCTGCTTCCAGCCCAACCCCAAAGCCATCATCCCAAGAACCAACTCCCATCCCAGCCAGCTTCTACAGGTGCTAATGGAAAGGCAAATTCTTGATGCTAAAGATGCTGGCCATGTCAGATGGTTCCAAATCAGAGGCAGATAAGATTTTATCAATGAAAATTGCACTAAAGAAGATTCATTATCACCCACTTTCCTTCAGCTCCAGTAGGCAACATGACAGTCCATAGTAAGGACCAAACAAAGAGGAGCCATGTCACTTGGGGGGAAAGCTGCCAAATCTACCATTGCATATCATGGCTTAAGATCCCATTTGGCCAGGATGCTAAAGAAGGAAGGATTGCTGTCTGCAAAGACAGCTTCCTTGGAACTGGCCACCTGTTGAATGAAAAGGTTTATGTTGTTCAGAGAATGAAAGTGAGTCCCAAGGAAGTGAAGAAGGAATCTTTGGCAAGGCGCATTTCCATGATGCAGATGGGACCCTGCCCTGTGCTCCCTCTTGCTAAGTAGGAGAGAAATAGGGAGATAGCAGAGGTTTCTGCCCTGGATTGTTGTCATATTTTGACAGTTCTTGGTTCTAAACATTTTTGTTCCTCTCCAAACTACTGTCCAGATGTCCTCCCTCCAAACCCTAGAGACCTCTTCATTCTGGAAGCTCCTTCCAGCCTTGGGACTGCTATCGACTCTGCCGGCTCTCCCTCTGACTGGATGCCCTTACGGAGAGAGCCTGGGATAGCCAAATCTCCTTCCTTTCCAAACTGCAAAATGGCCTTTCTCTAACTTTAACATCTATTGCTTGAAACTTTATGCCCTCTCTCCTTTTCCACTTTCTGTTGTGTTTTCTTCTCCTATTAGCATGAAAGCTCCTAAAGGGCAGGGCTATCCCTTGCTGAAATATATTTGCATTCCCAGAGAAGACATTTGACACATGCTTTTTTTACTGATTTACTGACTAATTAAGGGTTCAGTATTCTGGTAAAGGCCAGATTTTATTAGAATGCCTCTCTAATACAGCACTAGTTCTGAGACTATGTACTGGGATCCTAAAGACTTGCTTTGAGAACCTACATATAACATCAGTTATCAATGAATGAGAGCAGGAATAAAATGTAATGTCTGACTTAGTTGTGGGATGAAAAAAAGATTGGAAGGAAGGAAGGAAGGAAGGAAGGAAGGAAGGAAGGAAGGAAGGAAGGAAAGAAGGAAAAAAGAAAGAAAAAAGAAAGAAAGAAAGAAAGAAAGAAAGAAAGAAAGAAAGAAAGAAAGAAAGAAAGAAAGAAAGAAAGAAAGAAAGAAAGAAAGAAAGAAAGAAAGAAAAGAAAGGTAACATAGATGTAAGGTAATGCAATCCAATGTTTTTCCAACTTGGAAAATCAGTAGAAGGAAATAGAAAATAACAGAAAAGTGCTTTTTTCCGTCCACATTTTTTCTTTCAAGTTTGAAGAAGGAACTGGGGATAAAACCATATGAAATCCAAGACTTAACACATCCTGAACTGCCATCAGGATGCCAATACTGGGTGTGAGGCCAGTTTCTAGGCATTAAAATGAGACTTCAGTAAAGCTGCTGAGGTCAAAGGAAACATTAAAGTTTTACTAAGTCCTTAGGCCAATTTCTAACATTTCCTTATTCACTTCCTCCAACTTATGCCAATTCTAGAATAAAAACAACCCTACACATCCTATTTAAATAAGTGAGGTACACAATGCCAAATCTTTAGGAAATTAAATCGGACTCTTCCTGGAGGCCATGAGCCTTGGGCAAAAATAAACTTCCTTCACCAACAGACACACATTAAGCATCTTCTGTGTCTCATGATATCATGAAAGAAATAGACTTCTTGGTCCCATGTATTTTTAGTGAGAAGGACAAGGTAGAAAATTAGAAAAACTAGGGAAATAAAGCAAGTTCATGAGATTAAACTCTCATAGGATTTTAGGACATGGGCCTGGATGGAACCTTTCATTCGCCACATCCAACTACCTCATCTTACCGAGAAAGAAACTTCGATAGAGAAATGAAACTGATGTCTAAAGACACAGAAGCCAGAGCTGAGATTTGAACCCAGATGTCAAAGATTCTTTGTTGTCAGGGAGCACTAAGGGAGGGCTGATCCCAGTGAATTGAGATTTCTCAGGAAATAATGATAAAGTCATTACTTCCATCTCTATCCCCATCATTCTGGCAGCCACCAGAGACATCATGAGGATACCCTCAGTAAGTAGTGAGAAAATACACTTGAATCCCAATTCTTTTTTGGAGTAACAAAAAAAGGGTATTTTATCCAACTGTACAATGATCCATAAAGAAGAAACTTATAAAAAAAGAATAGCAATGGAGTGACTCATTCTAATAAGGTTTATTTAATCTGGTTTCTATCCAAGATGAGAAGAACTGAAATGCTGATGATGATAATGATCACAATATTAATGGTAATAATAATGAAAGTAATAAAAACAATTCTAATAATAATAACAACAATAATAATCATGGTAAGAATAGTAGTAACCGTCATAATGGCAATAGTAATTATAGTAGTGGTAATTTAACACCAATAATAACAATAATAAAAGCAGTGTTGATGCAATAGCTAAAAAGCAGGTTGTATGTTCAGGCACCAGGGCTCCTGCCCTCCCCCTCTACCCTGATAAACCTTGTCATGGATCCCATGCACATAAGTTCACTTTTTTCTCCTCACTTCCTTCTATGTCAACCATAATAGCCACACCTGGTTGTTATCACAGAATCACAGTGAGAATAAAATAAAATAAAAGATGTAAACTATCTTATAAGCTCAAAAGTACTGGTATAAATGCAAACTCTTATCATTTCAGTCTTCAGGTATCCATCCTTGACAAACCTTACTCTTCCACCTGTGCTATTGACCCTATATTCTCCATTTTCCTTCAGAAACTTGCTTTATTGGTTATTCCCTCTAGTTCTTCCATTTTCAATCTCTCTCTCTCTCTCTCTCTCTCTCTCTCTCTCTCTCTCTCTCTCTCTCTCTCTCCCCCTATCTATTTCTCTTTCTCTTTCTCTCTCTCCTGCTTTCTTCCCTTCTAGTTATAAATATGCTCAGATATCCCCAATTTTTGAGGAAAAAAAAAGGCTACTTGTGAACTTTTCATTATCTCCATCTTTTGCTCTCTTTCCTCTCTTTTAACTCTTTTAATGGTAAACTCCTAAAAAGAATTATGTCCACTTGTTACATTCACTTCCTCAAATATATTTCTCAAATGCCTATGACTGTCATCCATCCACAACATATTTCCAAATCTCAGATCATTCTAATTCTGATCCAACTCAGATCTTCCAGAAGGTGGATGACATTCACACATTTAAGAGGGCCAGAAGGTGGATGACATTTACACATTTAAGAGGGCTGGATGGCTTGGTTGGAACTCCGAGGACAGAAAACAAAAAGCAAGGTGACATCAAAGTCTGTTGAACAATAGTAAATCCTGCTTTTATGAAAACATTCTCAAACAATCAAGTTTCTCGTGAAAGGAAAACAGCCTTTAAAAACAAAAAGAAAAGAAAGTTTCCCTTCTTCTGAGGTTAAAATAGACATTCTATTTTTCAGAGTTTACCTTTAGGGATAATAAAGAAAAAAATTTATACCCAAATATGCTTTCAAGTTTGAAAAAGACTCAAGAGACGATTGCCAGCACTGCAGGCCAGTTGGAATCTCCTTCAGACATTGACAGGGTCTTGCTAAGAATGAGGCACTTGAAGCAGCACAGGATTTGGTCTCTGGTTTGTGTAGTGCCAAGTGACAATATTAACAGCTTATATTTGCATATGATTTGGGGATTTAGAAATAGAATCCTCCTTTTATAGGTAAAGAATCTGAGACTGGGGCAAAAATAAGCAGGCAGTTTGCTCAAGATTTCATATGAAATAAATGACAGAGCCAGGATTCCAAACCTGGTCTTCTAACTCCAGAATCTGGGCTTTTTCCATACTCGAGGGAGCTCTTATTAAAGCTCCCTCCTCCAACAAAACTGTAAATCAGGAAGTACAAGTGTTACTCTCCCCATTTTACTGAGACTCATTCAGGCAAGGTTCATCACTCAACTAGCAAGTACAGAACCTGAATTCTGTGGCTGATCAGTCATGGTCCTCCACAGCTATCGTGACCAGTCTACGATCAAAAAGGGGTTTTTCTACAATCCATGTGGCAGAGGTCACCTTGCCTGTGCTCTTGGATTGAAGTCTTGTTACCTACTGAAGCACCCCATTCCCATCCCACTCGGGGAGAGTTCAAATTGGTGGGAAGGTTTTTTTGGTCCTTACCTTAAGCCTGGTTCTACCTCTCTATACATTCCTGCCAGAGAGATCACGGCTTGTGGAGCCATCAAGGCTGCCTCCTCCTCCATGTGAAGGCATGTCAAATCTTTGACAATGATCACATCTCTCAATTCCCTTAACTTTCCCAGTTTCCTTAATTGATCTGCAAATCTGAACCTAGGTCTCTCCTGATACCACTCCCAGCCCTATTTCTATTCCATTGAATTTCTATCAACAAAGACAAAATTAGCTTTCCATAATCATGGAGCAGAACATGATGTGTTTGCTGTTTTAAATGAGAGCCTCATCCTGTCCTGTTTGAATAATAAATCACAGAATTGTTCCACCTCACGTACCTTACTGCCAGTTGTCAACTGAATCTGGTTTGATGTCTAGGTGAATTAATGCATTCTGTACCATTCCTTTGTCACCTCGATGTTGTTTTTGCCATACTTTTGACCAACAGATTATAAGAATACTCCATTTATGAATTCAGCAAGAAGGGAGATAAGTTCCTGAGCCAAAGCTCTTATTCCTGTTATATAGTATTTTAATCCCTTTAATTGATTTCAAGCGGAAAGAAGGGAGATAAGTTTCTGAGTCAAAGCTTCTATTCCTATGATGTATTATTGTAATCCCTTTAATTGATTAAATGCTAAAGAATATGTGATTTTCTACAACATCTGCACATCTGCTTGTTTCTGGCATGGCTAATGCCATCCTACTAAGGTCAAATAAAGACCCAGTTCAATACAGCAGGTCAAGGAGGTAATAGATTTCCTATTGGTAGGAGCTCAATAACTAATTCTGAAGAGAAATTCAAAGTAATCACAATTCATAGGTATTCGGGCATGAATGCAATCATCTGGCCAACAGAGCCAAGCCGAAGAAGTCACCTGTTTGTTGAGAACCATGGCCACCTAGCACTCTCTTTAGACTAAGACAGAATGCAAAGTCACCCAAGGAGGATGGGATTTCTCAGTATCTGGTCCCTTTGTAAGGAAGATCAGGTTAGTGGCTAGCAAGGCCATCTGGTGGCTACACAGGGAACAAAGCCTCATGCAAACTACGAACATCCATTAGATCAAAGACAACGTGCACAGTTGGATGGCTTCTGGAGAATTGTTAGAAATTATTTATCAAGGATGGCTAGATTACTTCAAAGCTCTTATAACTGTTTTCTTTGTGATTCTGTAGGCAGCTAGATGGCACAGGGAATAGAATGTCAGACCTGGAGTCAGGACGACTCTTCTTCCTAATTTAAAATTTGTTCTAAGATATTGCCAAGCTGTGTGACCGTAGCCAAGTTACTTAACCCTGTTTGCCTCAGTTTTTTCATCTGTAAAATAAGCTGGAGAAGGAAATGACCAACCATTTTCAGTATCTTAGCTAAGAAAACTCCAAATCGGATCACAAAAACAAAACTAAAACAATTGAACAACAGCAAAAATTACCAGTTATACAATAGCTCACATTTATGGAGCACTTTGGGGTTTGCAAAATGCTTCACAAATAATGATCTCATTTGATCTATACAACAACACTCTGAAATAACAGAAGTTCAATGATTTGCCCAAAGTCTCATAGTTAATAATAAGTAATAATAAGAGGATGGTTCTGATCTAAGGTCTTGCTGATGATAGGCCCTGCCCTCTGTCCACTGAGCCTTCTTGTCTCTTAATTTATAATGTTAAAAATATTATTTGGAAAGGAGGTTTACAAGGCTCACCAGAGAAAATAATCTCCAGTCGGTGATTTCTGTTGGAAGCTCCAAGGCCAAATCCACCTATGAGCAGGCCTGCTGACCTGCACCCTGAGGTGCCCTCAGTGATTCCTGGTCTGAGATTGTCACATACTAGTCGCTCTTCTGGGCCATACAACACATGAAGAGGACCGTCTCCAGAAGATCACTGATAGAATACAGTGAAGATGCATCAGAAGGTTTGAGCATGGAGGGATCCCTGGGATTGTGTTGGGATAAAGAAGGCGTAGCCTGGGGGAAGGGGATGGATTACTAAGGTCAAACAGACAGTGGTTGGTAGCACAGCCAGGACCAGAGCCAGGAACCCAGTCCAGGTCTTCACACACAAGTTTAATGCACAATGAAAACAAGTCACAGAGGGAAAGGACAACAGGAGTCAATACCCCAAACTGGCACATTTAGGGGGTCCATGGTTCAAGTGGGGCAGCTGAGGAAGCCAAGTTCAGATTGGAGCACCTTTTAGGCAGTGTCCAGTGATAGCATGAGCTCCAGGAACATGACTTCAGATGAGGCAGTATATAGCAGACATCAAAGGAGAGCACTGAACTTGAACTTTATCACATTTTCAATTTGGTTTTAAGGCCAAAGGTTTTAACTGACATACACTGCCCTCCCCCTTATTATAGATTAAGCTATTACAAAGGTAATTTACTCCAAAGGTTTTTAACCTGGGAGTTATGAAAATATATTTTTAAGTATTATGATAATATTTTAATATAATTGGTTTCTTTTGTGATCATCCACATCTTATTTTAACAATTAAAAATCTCATTCTGGGAAAGCATCCACTGCCAAAGGGGTCCATGATACAGAAAAAGGTGAGTAGCCCCTGATCAAGCCCAACTTTCTTATTTTCTAAGGAATAAAACTGAGACCCAAGAGAGGGAGGTGCTTTATCCAAGGTCTTATTGGCAGAGAGTGACAGAGGCAAGATTCAGACCCAGGTTTTCTGACCAATCAAACCACAATGGAAGCACTGGGTTTCATTTTCTGGATCCTGTTATTTGATAAAAAAACATTGGTAAACTGAAGAGTCCCAAGAGCTAATGGGATGATGAAATGGAGAAAGGATTAGAAGTCCCCAAAGTCCTGAGGCTGGAGAAGACGGGACAGATGTATGGTTACCTTCTTCTCAAAGACTGTCATGGGCAAGAGGGTTAGGGTTAGCAAGGAGAGGGCTCGCAAAGCTCTGGCTCTATGTCTTCCTGACATGTTGGCTTGTCCCAAAATGCAGTGGGACACCTTGGGAGAGAATGAGCTCCTGGCGCCCTGAACCCTGCTCCTGTGGAAGGGCCGGAGCGACAGTTCTCCACTGAGCACGGCCTGGATTCGGGAATCCCTGAGATCCCTGGGATCAGGTGGCCCCAAAGTCTCTTCCAGCCAGAGATTCAGGCTTTCGAGGGCCCCTAAGGCCTTGTGCTCTCCTAGTCTAGGTCTCTACTGCAAAGGCAGATTGCAGAGCTTGAAGAAGGTATTAACACCATCTTGGTCTAAATAAACCTCCAAGTCTGCACCAGAGCAAGGATTCTTTTTTTTTTTTAATTTCCTGCTGTGTGTGACCTGAACTCCCCACAGAACACATCACAGACCTCCCTGAAGCAGAGCATTCTATGGAAATGCGGTGTTTGGGGAGCCTCAGAGGGCCCTGATAACGCTGCAGAAATCCCCTGTTGAATTAGCAGAACTCTGAAAGCGTGGATGGGGGAGCCCCGCCGGAGACCCCATCCTGTGACTCTCAGGTTGGTCTCTCGAGGCCCTTTCAGCCTGGGAACTCCAAAGCTGCTTAGCAAGAGCTAAGCCTGGGCTCTGATGAGTCTTGTTCCCCACTAAGCTGACAGGTCATTCCACTGAATTAATGGACTCCGCCATGTTGATGAGTGTCAGGGAGCTCTAGCCTTTATAGAACTCATTCTGGAAAAGAATAAAAACAATACCCGTCTTCAAAGCAGCGAGCTTCTGAAAGGTGGAGCTCTGCTCTGGTCACGGGTTTGGGTCTGGAGCCACGGCTCCTTTCATGCAGCTGCCTGGCCATCTCCCTGGATGACCATCAAAGCCAGTGGGGGCAGCTGCCGCTGACTGCCTGGCTGAGGGCCAGATGGTTTTGATTTCCATGAAATGTTTGTGGAGGGTGGAGTGGGCGCTGCCTGAAGATTCACAGCCTCTGAGTGTGCAGACAATGAATGAAAACAGACCTGCCTTTGACTGCCCATGGAGGAGCTGAGCCATTGTGGATGGGAAACGACCAACCCATCATAATAAAAAAATCTGTCTTGTAAACACAGCCTGGGACTGCAGCCTGAGGAGAAAGCACCCAGCACTTCCTTGCTCTGGATGCATTTTCTGATTTAATTGTGCCCGTCATACGAAAGGCGGTGGGCTCCAAGGCTGGATCTGGAAGACCCGAGTTTAACTCATCTTTCAGACAGTCCCTAGCTGGGCAACAGCAAGCAAGTGGCTTAACCTCTCAACATCTTGTGCCTCAAGAAGCTCTAAAACAACATCCCACAAGGATTAATACTATGGAGAGATAGAATGTTCATTCACTTGATAAATACTTATTATTGTATCTGCATGCTGGAGATACAAAAATCAAGGAACTTGGGAGCGATGAATGATGACACAAAATAAATGATGTATTCTTTGATTTCTTTGGTTCTCCCAAGGAGGAAATGTCCCTTCCCAAAGCAGATTGTCCCCCTGTTGTGAGGGACTGAGGACACTGAAACATTTCATCATTTCCTTAGGGTCATACAGCCAATAGGTGTCAGAGGGAGGATTTGAACTCAGGTCTTCCATACTCTGCAAGTGGTTTTCAATCAGCTACTCCATACAGTCTCAACATAATACAGGCAAACACCTGCAACACTGCGTGGACAGCTCCAGACCACCATGAGAAAGCTAATCATGCACTAAAGTGAGCCATACAAACTTTCTGGTTTCCCAGGGCAAATAAAATTTATGTTTACACTACACTGTAATGTAATAAGTGTGCAATAGTATTATTTCTAGAAAAACAATGTATATACTTTAATTTAAAAATACTTTAGTGAGAAAAAATGCCCTCAGTGAATTGAGATCTTTTTGCTGTGGAAGGTCTTGCTCAGTGTTGATGGCTACTAACTAATGGGGGGTGGGGAGAGGCTGGGGTGGCTGAGGCAATTGCTTAAAATAAGACAAAGTTTGTTGCATTGACTGACTCTTCCTTTCATGAAAGATTTCTCTACAGCATGTGTGGATGTTTGAGTGCATTTACCCCCACAGTAGAACTTTCAAAATTGGAGTCAGTTCTCTAGAACTCCACCCCTTGCTTTATCATTAAGTTTATGTAATAGTCTTCAGTATGTCTGTGTCTCAGAGAGTAGGGAGGCCTGCCAAGAGGGAGATGGGGGAATGATGGTTGGTGAAAGTCAGAACATACATTTATCCATTAAGTCCACCATTTTATACAGGTGCAGTCTGTGATGTCCCAAAGCAAATACCATAAGAACATCAAAGATCATTGATCACAGACCACCGTGAACAGATATAATAATAATAATAATAATAATAATAATAATAACAGTTTGAAATATTGTGAGAATTATGAAACATGACACAGAGACTGATGGTTCACTGTCTTATACAGGTGAAGTTTGTGATGGCCCAAAACAATTACCATGGAAACATCAAAGATCACTGATCACAGATCACCATGAACAGATATAACAATAATAATAATAGTAATAATAAAAGTTTGAAATATTGTGAGAATTACCCAACATGACACAGAGACTGATGGTTCACTGTCTTACACAGGTGGGGTTTGTGATGGCCCAAAACAATTACCATGGAAACATCAAAGATCACTGATCACAGATCACCATGAACAAATATAATAATAATAATAATAAAAAGCTTGAAAGATTGTGAGAATTACCCAATATGGCACAGAGACATGATGTGAACACATGCTGTTGGAAAGATGGTGCCATAGACTTGTTTGACAATAAACCATGTGTATGTATTATGTATGTATGTATGTATATATTAACACATACATTTGTATAATTTTTTGGAGGGGGGAGGGAGGGCTTTGGTGAATGGAACAATAAAGATCAGTGCACTGCAGGAGGCAGCCCTGAACAATTGTCAACTCCTTGAGGACCAGAGCTGTTATGTCCTTTAGTCTCTGAATCCCTAGCACAGTGCCTTGCACCAAAAGGTGATTAATAAATATTTATTGAGTTGGATTGGGTAGAACTGGACCAGATTAAAATGGGGACACCAGTGGCACTTACCTAATTTCTTGTCCAATCTAGTCAGTTCTGCTTTCATAACATCTCCACATGTTATTGCCTTCTCCAGCCACGTAGCTACCCCCAAGTATAGCCTCCCACTGCCTCTTGCCTGGACTAGCCCAGTCTTTTAATTGGCCTCTATGTCTCAATCTCCCCTCAGTCTGGTCCACTCAACACTCACCTGCCACAGTGGTTTTCCAAAAGTATAGGAATGATCGGATCAATCTTACTCTACAGTAAAGTTGCCCGTTCTCTGCAGAATCAAACATAAACTAGACGTCTAAAGCCTCCATGACTTTGCTTCATCCTACAATTGTCTCACACTTTAGTTCCCCTGCTAGTGGTGCTGCTCAATGATGTGCCCCCAGACTTCCTGCATTTGCAATATTGTCCTCTGGGCCAGAATTCTCTTGCTTTTGTTGTTGCCTTCCCTTGACTTCCTTAAAGACATAACTCAAATCTCTTCTGCAAAAAGCCCTTTCCAATCCTTCTGTGTTCCAGACCCTCTAAAATCAATTTCCTTTCACACTGACTATACCTTGTATGAATCTGCACATTGTCTCCTTCATTTGAATAAGCTTCTTGAATACAGAAATTGTGCTTTTGCTTCTTTTTTTAATCCCTGGTATTTAGAGTAATGTTTGTAAGGCACATAATAAGGTCTTCACAAAGGCTTACTGACAGATTGGTTGATCAGATCGATGAAATCATCTAGATTTTGGTGGATATTTTATTAGTGTGCCGCAACTGTCCCCATCCTAAGCATCCATCAACACTAGTCTAGCCACTCTGAGGAGAGAAAGGCTGAGGTGACTAGTGTCTGACACATAGTTGGCACCTAGTAAATACAAGTTTTTTGGCTAATTAAAAGACCATTCGTTTACATCACTCTTATTTATGAACCTTGTACAAATTGATCCTCCTTTTAACTTGAAAAGTTTCTTGATCGTTTCCTCTATGTGACTTGCGTCAGGCCCTTCCTTCTACCTAAATATCTTGCATTTCCATTTCTGCCCACTGAAAGTCTGTCCTCCTTCTACTCTGACCTTATTCATGACCACTAAGCTACAAGTTACAAGCTAGCCTTCTTGCTTCTAATCTAAGACAAAACTCCATAAAAATATCCCTTCATGAATCTCACACTATTCCGTTTTCTAAAAGTGTATTATGAACCCCACAATCATCAACACAGAGAAACATTTCAGTATTAAGAGAAAAAAAAAAGATTGGGTAAAAAACAATGAATTATTGTTACATACAACTTGTTTAAAAAAAAGTTGAGAAGGCAAAAACCAATTGCTTCACTTGTGCCTTCTTCTGGCTTTCTTTTTCTTTTCTTCTATGTATTTTTAAATGTTTTATTGATGTTCTTTTCCTCCTTTGGAGGAAGGAGGGCTTGATGATGGTGGAGAGAGGGACATCTATTGCTATAAACCAGCTCACCCTTACCCTACATACAAGTCTCCCTTTAAACAAATAAATGAAATCAAGCAAAAAAAAAAATTCAAGACATTGGCCATCTACATTCAGTCTTACTCTGTACCCAGAGGGTCTCTCCTTTCTGCTTTTTCATCACTAGTCTGCTGAAGTCATGACTGGTCCCTGAGTCAAAGCTCTGAAACCAATCAAAGTTGGTTTCCTTTACGTTGGTGAGTCCCACCCAAGGCCAGCCCAGCAGCACAATCTCTGCAAACTGCCCCATGTCACAGGATAGGGTTTCAAGAGTAGCTGTATCCAGCTACCAAATCAAAAACGCAAAGGTGTGTGTATATGGGAGTGGGAGGGAAAGAGAGGTTACAGTGTTATCAGTGGCCTCCTGGGCTACATTTCCATAGAATACTGCCGGGGGGGACAGAGTCTGGTGATGTATTCTGAGACAGTGGGGAGCTTGGGTCACAGCAAGTGTCAGAAGGAGCCTGGCCTGGGAGAATAATGCAGACCAACTCATTGTTCACTTCTCCAAATACACACTGAGCCCCTTCAGGATAGCCAAAGGCTAAAAGATAGAGATAGGTTGCTGGAGGTGAAGAACAATACATATATATATATACACCTGGAAAATAATTTAAGAAATGATTATTTAGATATAGAAACACTGTATCTGGCTCCTCCAGTACTAAAAACCACCCTCAGATAGTGTTTCTGTTTTATTTTTAAACTTATTTTTGGAGGGTTTTTTATTTTTTATTTTTCATAATTATAATTTTTATTGACAGAGCCCATGCCTGGGTAATTTCTTTACAGCATTATCCCTTGCACTCGCTTCTGTTCCGACTTTTCCCTTCCCTCCCTTCACCCTCTCCCCCATATGGCAAGCAGTCCTATATATGTTAAATATGTCACAGTATATCCTAGGTACAATATATGTGTGCAGAACCGAACAGTTTTCTTGTTGCACAGGGAGAATTGGATTCAGAAGGTAGAAATAACCCGGGAAGAAAAACAAAAATGCAGATAGTTTACATTCGTTTCCCAGTGTTCTTTCTTTGGGTGTAGCTGCTTCTGTCTATCCTTGATCAATTGAAACTGAGTTAGCTCTCTTTATCGAAGAGATCCACTTCCATCAGAATACATCCTCATACAGTATCATTGTTGAGGTATATAATGATCTCCTGGTTCTGCTCATTTCACTTAGCATTAGTTCATGTAAGTCTCTCTTCTTGGAGGTATTTTATCTTATACAGACCAATCAAATCAGAAGGTCTGTTGGTCAAAGCCCACAACTGTAGAGTAAAATAAAGTGGGAGAAGGGAAGAGTCTTTACATGCTCATGTCCCCCAATATTTCACAAAGTTAACAGATGGTTCTACAAATTTTCTTTTATTAAGGGAAGGGGGGTGGAGAGAGGAAAAGCAGTGGACTTTCCAGCAGGCAGACCCAGGTGCAAGTCCTGCCTCGCTGTGTTACCATGTGCAAGTCACGGAAGCTGCCTGAACTTCAGTTTCCTCATCTGCCAAATGGCAATAACAATATTTGAAATTTATGGGAATATTGAGACTGAAATGAAATGATACAAGGAACTGTCTAAACACTGGCTACTTTGCAATAACTGACACTGGGGTTGAGTTACCCAGACCTTTACAGGTCTTTACATGGCGTCTTAGATGACAGATTTGATTTCTGAACATGAACATCCAGTCTTATTCTGAGTCTCTAGTGCATCACGCCTCAGCCTGCTTCATCACTCGAGGCCCAGAGCTGTGTAGAGGCTTGGAGTCAGAGGCAAGATTTGCGTCTAGTTCTCCCCTAATGACGGGGCTGGTGTGCCATCCACTGAACCACACTGCTTAGGCCGGGTCTCAGTTACCTCATCTGTAAAATGAGATGGCTGAAGTAAATGACCTCAAAGGAATAGGCAGCTTGAGGTTTCCGTGACTTCCCTGAAACATCTTTAAGATATCCGACAGGCCGGAATGAGCGGCCGGCAACGTTCCTCCATAAATCATCAAGAAGGCAATTTTTAATAGAAATAACTTTCAAAATTAAAATTCTTCACACTCGCTTCCATAAAACACTTTCTGGCAGAACGGTAAAGTAGCTCCCAAAAAGTCGAGAGTGGATTCCATGGAGAAACCAGAGACAAGGGAAGCAGGGAGCCGCCCCATTTGCTTTCCAATGGGGATTTTAATTGCCTTTCCATTTCATTTTAATGAGGGTGAGGAGTGCATGTGGAAATGCTGGCATGGTCCTGATTACAAGTGGGACGCCATCCTGGCTGAAGGAGCAACCAGTTCTGGGATACACAGCTTTGTATCAGTGGCTGCAGCCACTCCGGAGCCCCAGCTATGATGTGATGTCTCCTGTCATGGTGTGCATCACTGGGAACTGCCACTGCCACGCAAGGCCTGTCTGTCTCCTCACAAAAGCCCCCCGCTCCCTGGGGAGCACCCAGGCAGTCAGCAGCTCCCCCCTTTCCGCAGACACTTAAAGGTCTGTTCTTTATTATCTTTGAAAGAAAGGACACAGGTTTCCCCAAGCAACTTGAGCTTGTATCAGGCTCAGGATCAGAGCAGACAAGGTTCTTGGGACCTCGGCCCCTCCGCTTGCCCCTCGCCCAAAGTTAGCTTCCCAAACTTATTGATCCTTCAGACAAATTTGGTTTTACATCCATCACTTGGAGCACGTCTCGGGCTGGAGTCGCAGGAGCGTGGGAGAAGGAGGACTATTGATCATTAAACAAAAGGCATGAGGGAAAAGGCTTCCTGAACTCCAAATAAAGTGATGAGGAGATAACTGAGATAACATCAGATCTACCAGACAATCTCTGAACATCAGCCAACTGCCTTCTAAAACAAGTTGCTATTCCCTCAGGATGGGAAGAGGCAGACTGGGACCACAGGGAAAGCGGGCAGCAAGTTGGCACAGTGGATAGAGTACTGGGCCGGAATTCAAAAGCAGTCTCGGATACTGACCAATCACGTGCCCCTGGGCACGTCACTTTACTGTTCGCCTCAGTTTCTTCATCTGTAAAATGAACTGGAGGAGATGGCAAGACACCCCAGTATTCTGTCCCCCCAAAATGAGGTTCACCAGCAGTCAGACACAACAGAAAAAGGACTTAACAACAACAAAGGGAACAGGCTGGGAATGGGGTTACCTCAGTCTTTGCTACTATTGGCTAAATGAGTACGTACAAGACCCTTGACCTCACTGCACCTCAATTTTCTGCATTTCTAAAGTGAGGGGAGTTGCTTTAATTCAGGGGTTCTTAACCTGAAGTATATGAATTTTGTAAAAAAACAAAAAACCCAAAAACAAAACAACCACAACAACCTTTTTTATATAAATTGGTTTCCTTTGTAATCCCACTGTTATTTTATATATTTTAAAGCATTATTCTGAGGAGACCAAAGACTTTACTAGACACAAGTCAAAAACTTCACCAAAAGCATGACAGGCAAAATAAGGAAGAACCTGGAACTTCCTGTCACCTTTAAGTACTAGAAAAGCTAACAAATTGAAAGTCTACAATAAAAGAATATAATCACCTTTGTAAACCAAGAAGCAGAGCCATTGAAGAGAGCTGCCAGAAGAGACCACCAGACCACCCTCTCAAAGAATATGAACAGGCACTTTTCAGAAAATAAAATCAAAGCCATCTATAGTTATATGAAAAAATGGTCTAAGTCACTATTCCTCAGAGAAATACAAATTAAAGCAAGTCTGAGAAACTACCTCACACCTTTCTGTTTGGCTAATAAGACAAAAAATAAGGAAAACGTTAGATGTTGGAAAGGATGTGGGAAAACTGGGACATTAATGCACTGTTGGTGGAACTGGGAACTGAGCCAATCATTCTGGAGAGCAATTTAGAACTCTGCACAAAAGACAACCAAATTGTGCATATCTTTTGACCCAGTAATACCACTATTGGGTCTATATCACAAAGAGATAAGGGGGGAAAAGGGAGAAAGACTTATTTGTACAAAAATATTATATCATCTTTCTCTGTGGCAGCTAAGAATTAGACATTGAGGGGCTGCTCATCAATTGGGGAATGGCTGAACATGTGGTATATGATAGTAGTTGAATATTATTATTCTAAAAAAAGTGACAAGCAGGATGATTTTAGAAAAACATGGGAAGACTTACATGAACTGATTCAAAATGAAGTGAGTAGAATCAGAACACCGTACACATTCACAGCAATACTGGGCAATGAAGAACTGTGATTGAACTTGGCTATTCCGAGCAATACAATGCTGTAAGACAATTCAAAAGGACTCATGATGAAAAATGCTATCCACCCTACAAAGAAAGAACTGGTATTATCTGAATATAGAGTGAAGTCTCTTCTTCTTTCTCTCTTTGAGTCTTCTTGCACAAAATGACTAATATGGAAATGTTTTACATTTATTGTATATTTATAATTTAAATATATTGTTTACCATCTCAAGGAGAAGAAAAGAGAAAGAGAGATATAAAATGCAGAACTTAAAAACAAATTTTAAGATGATTTTTACATGTAATTGGGGGGAAATAAATCTTACTTTGAAAAAAGGCATTGACCTCTTTTCTGAAGAGATAGGAGATGCAATAGTATATTCAGTAGATGTAATGGTTGCTTTTGTTGAACTTCTTTTTTTCCTTTATTTCTTTTTGATACTACTTAATAAGAGACAGCTCCCTAAGCAGGGAGGAATATGGATATGTTCAGAAATGAAGGCAACTTTTTGTAAAGTTATAAATTAAAATAATTTAAAGGAAATTATCATGTCTACTTTCCTTTCTTTGGTAGAAGTTATTCACTTCTAATGTTTTACATTTATAAATGTCTATAGGAAAAAGGGAATCTACCTTTCTGGACTAATTCCACCCCTCCCCACCCCCAAGAAAATCTATGCACGTTTTTTAAAAAGTATTTCTGTAGGCCACCTAGTAGCAAGAATGAAAACCAGCTGTACGAGGCTCTTAAGGAATAGGCCTACTTCACCATGTTTAAGGAAATAATGAAAAAGCAAAGGAAGAAAAAGAAATGTATAGTTCCCCTTATTTAAGAATACAAGAAATGAAAGCAATAATAAAGAAACAATGTAAATTGATTCTTCAAAAAATGAAAAACTAGAAAACCAAAAAGAAAACGAAGATACCAAGATAAAGATCTTGAAAAAGTTGTAGCTTGTGGATAGATCAGGCATTAAACAGACAAAGGGGAGGCAAAAAAGGAAGGCTAAGAAGAAGAGGGTCAAACACCATCACAAGCAGCTATCATTGGTGGCCCTTGGCCCAAACTTCCACTGGTTTAATCTCCTCCATTTACACATGAGGAAACTGAGGCTCAAGATGTCAACTGACTTGCCCTAGATCACTCAAGGAAAAAGTGCTAGAGTCCAGGTTTGTATAAAGTGATGAACCAATCCCTGGTATATTTATTTACTAATTTTTAAACTAACAATAAACATGTAAAAGTATTATTACAAAACAGCATCATCCCTTGTTAGTGAAATCGTAGAGAGCATTGTTTGGGGGTAGAAAATGGAACTGTATAGCTGCTGAGACCCCATCTCAATTTGAAACATGGTACTTCCATGTTTCTGTGATTCCAAGTCCATTGTTCTTTCCCCTGAGACATACTGCTTTCCATGTATAAAAAATAGCTAAGCCTGGATTAAAACCCAGAAACTCTCATTGACTTTTCTTGACAGTAGTACTGCCTTTGACTCAACTGCCACCGGTTTTTTTCCTCTTTAATCTTGTTCAAAAGATATTTGCTGTTTTCCTAGGAAGAAAGAAAAAGGATAGAAATAAGAAAAGGGAAAGGAAGAAAAGAAGGCACTTATTGGATACTTATCTGTGCTAAACACGGGGATATAAATTTTAAAAGTGAAACATTCGAATCAAATATATGGTTCAACGGCATAGCAGATGGAAGGGTCCAAAAGTTCCATGGATACAGCAGTAGGACAAATCGCATCAGCAGGACAGACATGCCCAGGGATCTCGAAGACACGGCAGAGAAAATGGCAAGGCCTCCAATTTATCAACCACATGAACAGCCATTAAGTCAGGGATGGGAAGGGGGACTGTGGTTGAAGAGATCCAGCTTGCTGCCACTAGGGATTAGATCTGAGGGAACTGAATTCTAGATTCCATTCAGTAAGGAGTTGAGATTCTATGTTCAATCAGTAATAGGGGAAAAGTGCTGATAGAAAAGTAGGGAAGAAAGCCTCCTTCATACCCCAAAACTCCCCATTCCCACTTAGCTGTCCCCCTGCATTGCATGGTTTGAGATTGGAGGAAGATAGAAAGAAATCTGATGGCATTTTGCACCCAGGCAACCTGGAATTGGCCTGAGTGGTTCAAGGAGAGAGGAAAGGAAGCAAAAAAGTGATGGTAACAGACCTGCTGCCCAGCTGCCCCCATGGAATCAAAGTGTCCCAAACAAGGGGGTGAGACCCAGACAGCAGATTCCCCCTTTTAGCCAAATGATGATCCCAGAGATGGATGATTGGATGTGACAGAGAACTGGAACCCTACACCTTTCCATTTACAGTTTTAGCAAGTACCCTCTGAGGTGGAACCAAAAACTGCCTGCTATAGGTACATTTCAGACACAGCAAGAGTCTAATCCTCAGGAACAGAAAACCGGTGGCAGTTGAGTCAAAGGCAGTACTACTGTCAAGAAAAGTCAATGAAAGTTCCACGATTTTAATCCTGGCTTAGCTATTTTTTATACATGGAAAGCAGTATGTCTCAGGGGAAAGAACAATGGACTTGGAATCACAGAAACATGGAAGTACCATGTTTCAAATTGAGATGGGGTCTCAGCAGCTATACAATTCCATGTTCTACCCCCAAACAATGCTCTCTGCGATTTTACTAACAAGGGATGATGCTGCCTTACTTCAGGCTCTTGGGGAAGGGGCCACCCAGCCCATTTCCAGAGATCTCTAACTTTGACAAGTTTTATCTGATGTCAAATCTCACTTGCATTCAAATCTCTGCTTTGCCACTCACTCCCTGTGTGACCCTGGCAAACCACAACCCCTTAAAAGCCTCATTTTCCTCATCTATCAAATGAAGGGATTGGGCTAGTTGGTCTCTGAGATTCTATGGCCCCATGATCCTACTGTCTTGATGAGACCCTTCTTTTAGGATCTCAGTTTTCTCATTTATAAAATGAGAGTTTGAAGGAATGTTAAGGACTTTTCCAGTTCTAAATACTATGTTTGTGCCTTAGGCCCCAACTCTGCTCAGGAAGAGAGGAGAGGAGGGAAGAACTGTTTGGCCTACTTAGCAACAAAGAAGTCCTTGTATCCAAGAAGTAATTATTACCCTGAGGAATCTACCCTACATAATAAATGTAATGGAGAAATGTGAAGCAACTTGGTGATTCCTGTTCCTTCTCCCTTCCCTTGAGTATCTTGTCTTCTCCTTTTCCTCTTTCTTCTCCCCCTATTTTTTTTCATTTTCTTTCCTCCCCACTGCTGCCTCTCATCGTCTTTGTCTTTCTTTTCCTTAGCCAGTATAGATCACCAGTTCCTTTAGCTCACAGGGTTGAAGGGGGAGGAGAAGAGAGAAGCAATCATTAGTAAAACATTTTAAAGATTCATCTAACTAAAAGTTAACAATAGAGAGAAGAAATTCCCCTTTGATCTTCAGCTCCTATACTGGGTTTATTTTATCAATGTGCTGGTAATAAGGGGCACTTTACCAGTTTTATGAATGCAAGGGAAAGGCCAGAAAAAAAATTAATGATGGGTGCAGAACTGCATTGTGAAGCCAAGTCTGTTTCAACTTTGTGCTGTGGCTTTATGGAAACACGCCAAACATTTAAGTACCTGATATAAAAAAAGGCCTCCTGCTAGACCCCCCCAAAAGCCTACTGAAGGATCCATTGTACCACATTCTTTGATGATTATGAGTAATTTAAGTGCCAACTATTTACAATGGAATCATAATTGCCGATTGGACAACCTTGTGGGGGAGGGTCTCAAAAGGGCAAGAATGTTCTTAAAGAACAATATCTTCATTGGAGCGCCTTGCAGTGCAGAAAAAAAAAAAAAGTACAGCCTTAAGCTGCTTTCAATTTATTTTAATACCTTTCATTTTTATAGTAGGCTCCCCAACACTGCTTTTAAGTTTACCAAAGTGCTTTCACATCTATTTATCTCATTCTATCCTCACACCAACAGAGTGATATACGGAGGGGTGCTATTAATTCCATTTTATAGATGAAACATGCACTGGGACAATACTCCACTGGAATCCACAGGTTAGGTCACCAGGTGGTGTTACTACCCCCGGGCTGAGAGTATTTGTGGTCTGCATTCCTTAAGCTCCATTTCACGAGTCCCCACCAATGGGCTTCCCTTTGACAATCCACCAGTTGCCACAAATTGCTCAAAGCAAAGGCATTTACTGAGACAGCATTTTAAGAATACTAGTTCTAAATCATAATTCCATACACCTGGGGTGCGTTTTCCCCATAAGTACACGGAGTGTCAGAGAGAAAAGTCAGCACATATTTAAAAATGACCAATAGGTCCACAATTGGTGGACATGTATCGCAAGAGCAATTCATACCTCCAGCAGTGTAGTGCCCCCAATTCTCTTTTATCTCGTGATGTCTTGATCCTTGGCACCAGGATTGGATAGGTTACTCAGCTGGACTTCATGGGCCTGGACCTTTCCACAGACAAAATCCAAATAACACAACTTAATTCCCTCTGAAATTCATTACTGGCTCTCTTCTCTGCTGCCAGCAGTCATAATGCTCAAGGCTATGTGCTTGAGAGCCCTGCCTTGACTCTTTTTTGTTCTCCTTCTTGTCAAGTGTGCTATCTTCCATTGGCACAACAGCTTGGCTATGAGATGCTGCCATTTGCAGAGACAAGGAAATCCTCTTCTTTCCCCTTTTTTTCTCCTCCTAGAAGACAAAAAGAGATTCCCTCTCAATAGCTGGGCCTTTATTTCATAGTCAGTTCTCATCTCTACTGTCTCAGCCCTTCTGCCTCAACGAAACTCAAGGACTGGCAAATTTGCTTGTTAAAGTTCATGAAGAATATGTCAGATAATAAGCCAGCTGATAGCAAGTTGCCGCCAAATTGGCTCTAAAAATTCTTCGCTCCTAGTAAAAGAGTAGTGATCAGTTAATAAATCAATCACGCCTTATTCACACTTAAAATCATAACGCCTCTTGTATGGTATCTACTTCTTGCTTTCTGTGATTATATAAAATGGGCTAGGGAAAAGCATTTAATCAAAGTCTCCTCCCTCAAAATAAGGCCTAGAATGGTTAGACAATTTGTCTAATGTAATAAAGTTAAAACTGCTAATCCTTTACTTTCAAGTGTACTTTAACAAATTTTTTTCTAAATGTTTTTACTTTATCAAAATTATTTTGACTTTTCTAAAATCTTCATTCATCCATTAATTCATAAAATTGTATTTGGCCACTTCTATAGGGCCTTCTGTTAGATTCTAAAAAGAATATAAAGATAAATAATGACACTTTCCTACCTTTAAAGGGCTTATTCTATAAAATAATAGGAAAATAATACATATACTCATCAGCATACTATCATCCATTAATACAATGCATAATAAATAACTATACTCTTGGACTTCGTTGCTCTGGGCTTCTTTCTATATCTATATAATGAACAAGTTGAACTAGATGTTCTCTAAAGCTCCTTCCAGCTCTAGAGTTGTGACTGTGACCAAATAATCCCATTATTCTAAATATACAAGGAAAGAAGAAAGGGAGGAAGGGAGGAAGGAAGGAAGGAAGAAAGGAAGGAAGGAAGGAAGGAAGGAAGGAAGGAAGGAAGGAAGGAAGGAAGGAAGGAAGGAAGGAAGGAAGGAAGGAAGGAAGGAAGGAAGTAGAGAGGGAGACTATGTGCTCAATGATATTTGTAGTAGCATTATTTGAAATTAAAGGAAAAGTAGGAACAGCTAAAATGTCCAAGTTTATAAATGGCTGAAATGTGAAATATCAGTTTGGTGAAGAATTAAGCTACAAATGGCAAATATAATTTAAAGGAATTTAAAAATATGTAGGAAATGAGAATTAGAAGAATAGAATAGACACTGTGACTTTATAAGAAATCTAGTCATGAATTAAGGGACAACAAATACAATGGAAGGGATAATAAATGAGATGATAATGATATTTTATGTAGAACATAGTTCTTAAAGTTGAAAAGTTGAAAAAATAAGTATAATTGGTTTTGAGTTTATTATATTGAATGAGATTCAAAATTATTTTTTTTATTTTAAAAAGAAACAAGATGGAAAGAAAATTGGATCACCGAAGACTAATAAGAAAGGTCTGAGGTTCTTCAAACAGTGTCAGTGCATTTAGAGCCCAGATGGAACTAAAACTTGAGAAATGCTAACAAAAACAAAAGGGCTATATTCAGAAAAAGAAAGATGGACAAGGATGGAATGAACAATGGTGTAATATTACCAGATGATAATGACTCATGATGACTCACATTTCCCTAACATTTCAAGGTAGACAAAATGATTGGGTCACAAGAGCACTGGGAAGTGGGTAGTGTAAGAATGATCACAACCGCCCCCCCCAAAAAAAGCCAAGAAAACTGAGACTCCACAAAGTTAAATGAGTCTAGATTTTCCAGATTAGGTCTAATCAGGTTCAACTTAAATCTCTCCTAGCTCTAAACCCAATGCTTTTGTGACTTGCCCGTGAACATACAACCATATCAAGGCTAAGAAATAAGCCATGCCAAGGAGCAGTAAAATGCAGTAAAAAGAACCCCCAAATTGTGTCTAACTCTCAGTACTCTTTGGGCCTGTTTCTTCATCAGTAAAATTAAACAGATTCAATGACCTCTAAAAATCCCTTTGAGCTCCAAGTCTATTATCCATAAGGTTCTGGCTAGAGACTCACTTCTTTATTTAAGAGCTGAGTAAAACTAAAAGTCAAAAAGATCCATTTCTTTAACTTGATGGTTTTTGTTTTTATGTCATATTATATATCTTCTCCCCATACTCCTACTACTAAATTGAATCCTCTTTTGTGATAAACAAAAGGAAGTTCAGCAAAAATAACAAAGTGATTGATTGTATCTCTATTTACATGCAATATTCTACCATCATGGAGCATAAACCAACAAGACAAATAAGTAAATCCAGATTTTAAAAGACATTTCTTTCTCTTATTGTTTCATTATGCCTTATCTGAAATATGGCTGGGATTTCTATCTCTGATCTCTTCCTAGAATTAATGATATTATTCTATCTATCCAGAATATGTAAGGGTCTTGCATATTTCTATATCTACCCAAAATATGTTAGCCTCCTGCGTAATCAAAGTTTCATTTGCTTATTCCTCTAAAGTCCATGTTTTAGAAAAAAAAAAGATACTTATGTAATTGTTAATTAAGTTAATAATTAACATAGTATAGGGAGGAGCAAGAAACTTGAATTTTGATGCAAACTGAACTAGCTTTATGACCCTGTATTAAAACCATTCAATCTCTCTATATTAAAGCACCTACTAAGTGTTAGCTACTGTGTTCGGTTCTGGCAGCTGAGTGAATGAATTGGAGTAGGAAGAGATGAGATGTGTTAAGAAGGTAGAAATAAGATTTGACAACTGACTGGTTGATATGGAGGGAGTCAGAGTAAGATGATAATTATGATGAGATAACTAATGAAAGATGCCCTGGAGAACCTTCATGGTTTAGTAAGTATGTCCTGAACGGAGATACAGAAAAGGAGAGAGACAAGGAGTAGATAGGCAGACAACCAGGAGTAGTGTCACAAAAACCTAAAGAAAAGAGATCCATACCAAAGAAATGACTCACAGAGACAAAAGCTGCAGAGAAAGATCAGCTAGCCAAATCTCTATGTCATAGGTGAGGAAACGGGCCAATGAAAAAAGGTCATTTAATTTGACAGTTCAGAATCCATAGTAACTTTTGAGAGAGAGTTGAACTGTGAGGTCTGAATCAGACTGCAAAGAGTTGATAATGAAACAAAAGGAAGTGTTTAGTTATAGAAGGAAAGAGAAATGGGCTGACACAGATGGATGGATCAGGTGAGAGGTTTTGAGGATGAAGGAGCCATGGACATGCCTATATACAGTAAAGAAGCAGCCAGAAGATAGGGAGAGGTTGAAAATTTAATTTAGCAAGATACTGGAGGTGAAAGAGGAAGAAATCTGCTGAAGATGACAAGATAGAATGGAATTACTTGCTCATGTTGAACGATTTGCCTTGTCAAGAAGGGCAAATTTCTTTTCAGGTGAAACAGGTGTATAGACAATAGTGGCAGAAACATTTGAATTATATAAGATGAGGAATAGGAAAAAAAGAATGGTCTGAAAGGGGCCTTAATTTTTTTCAATAAAATATGGGACAATATTCTCAACTGAAAAGGGGGTGAAGGAATATCTGAGAAGGGATAAAGTTTAGAAAACTTGCTGAGGTGAGTGAGATGGTGAATTAATTAAGAGATCACCTTTTCACAGTCAGCACCCAGCTGAAAGGATGAAACAAATGTTAATGTTCCCCAACTTCATCCAGCAGCAGTAGATAGTAGGAATCATTGGAGGCTGAGATTTTAAAGGACATGCTTTATGACAGAATAAAGTGGCAATGAAAACAGGAGTAAAAAAAAACAGTGTAGAGTTGGGCTTCTTCACCAAGGGGTAAAATTGGAAAAGACAGCAAAGTTTTACCACAGAATGGGTAATGCCCTGGGAAAGAAGGGAGGGACTAGAGGGGTTGGAAATCATATTGAGGAGAATGATCAGAGTTTGGAGTGAGGAAGCAGAGAAGAGCTGGGATAACAACAGATTATGATCAGATAAAGGAACTTCAGTACTCATGAACAGTGATGTGGACCACTTGGGGGACGTGGCAAAAATAAGACTCTGATCACCTCTCCAATTCTAGCATTCTCTGACTCTAGGACTAAGAAAATCCTTAACACTAAATAAAAGGAACATTTTGTTCTTCATCCCTTTCCTGATACTATTTTTGTCTGAGATTCTTGTTTTAAAACTTGAATCAAATCAGATCCTTTTGGGTGGGGATTTGGTCAACAAAAATGACTTTTAACAATCTTTAGAACTTTTTTTATTGTGACTTCTTTCATTGCATAGAGACTTGTAGCAATTAGCTGAAATAGTACTCAGTAGATTTAACTGGGTACACATAGTAACTCCCCTCCCACCCAAAGTAGAATATACAATCAGTATTGCTATAAACCATGTACCAATTTGAAGATCCACATCATCAAAGGCAGGCTCAAATTGGTCCTAAGTTCCCACCAACTGTGGTTCTCCTATTTTGTGGATTCCAGTTCCATTGAACATCAAATTAAAGTGTACAAAAGAATATTTACAACATAGAAAGACCAAAATGCCAGTGGTACATCTAACTTCTGGGGCATAATTTCCCCACACATGCATCACCTTAGCCTGAAGGATGGGGGAAGAATGGAGGGAGACTTCACTCAGTTCCTACATACTATTTCCATGAAGTTAATGTCCAAAACGTCAATGGACTGGCACCCCTGGACTCTTAGAACTATTCTGCTGAGCTGGCTGCAATACCTGGCCTAGAGCCTGGATTACTAAAATCCAGGACCTCCAGAGCTTGAGCACTAAGGTCAGAGATTCCATTCCCTGAACTTAAAACTGAAAAGGAAGGGGGAAGGGCAAAAGCCTAGAACGGTCTCTTGGAGCCCTATGGCTTAAATGAAGTGAACATCTATGGTTCCCACTTTAGTGAGTAAAAGAATCCCTAACTCCTAGTGGATAGTAAGTTCAGTATATAAAATGCTAGGTCTAGAGTCCAGAAGATCTGAATTCAAATCCTACCTCAAACAATTGCTAGATGTGTGATGCTGGGCAGGTAGACCACTTAACCTGTGTTTGCCTCAATTTCTCCAACTATAAAATGAGATAAGAATAGTATTCAACTTCCAGGACTATTGTGAGGATCAAACAGAACAGTATTTATAAAGTGCTTAGTCCAGAACCTGGCGCAAAATAGGTGTTATGTAAATGACTCTTTCCCTTCCCCTTTTCCATCCCCCTCAAAAATATAGGAAAAACCCAGACTCTGCTCAGTCAAGCCATTTTAAAGATGCCACTAGTTGCAGCTATACAACCAATGGAAAAGGATGCTCACAAGTATGTAACAGACCAATGAGGAAGATCCATATGTGCAAGAATTCTCTTGACCCCCAAAATCTTCCACGTGGGTGATCTCTGACACAGTGGACCTTTCATGTAATGAATCAAATATTCATTATATACACGATGACCACAACAATACAAATGTAAAGAATCAAATTAAAAGTGAATCAGAAATATAATGAAATTATAGAATAAGCTTGTCCCCAAAGAAGAAAGATGAGAAGATATATCTCTCAGCAGAGGCTGGGGAAGAGGTGGTATGGAGGAGCAGAGCGTTATACATGGCATCTGGATCTTTTTATACATTAATCAATCAGATGGCTACAAGGTAATTAATTTGGTGACTACGGCAACTAAGATCATTTGTAAAGACACTTCCACATTTCAATCTCAACTCAGATCATTCGTAAGGACACTTCCAGTTTTCAATCTCAACTAAGATCATTTGTAAACACACTTCAATCTCATTAATGCAGGATGTACTGATACTGATGAAAAATCATAGATTCTTTAAGTTCTAGATTTATGTCACAAGTCAATTTGTACAAAAAGCATTTTGATGCATGGTAAAGAAAGCACTACATTATTGCCTTGATATATATATATATGTGTATATATATATATATATATATATACACACACATATATATGTATATATATATTTATATTTATATTTATATATTTCTATGTATGTCATATATTCATGTTTGATATATCTATGTGTATGTATGTATGAATTTGCCAGAAGCACTGATGCTACAGGGAAGGATTTCCCTGGTTTCCTGGGAGAATATATATTATATAGAATGAGTTGATTAAAACATCCAGTTAGATGACAGGTTCAAAATAAAAGGTAAGATATCAGTCTTATTTGAAAATTTGGTACAAATAAATAAGAAATTGGTAAAATAAGGATTCCAATCCACATGACATGAAGTGTGATCATAGAGCAAATTAATTGCATCGGAAGAAATGAGGAGAAATAGATGTGGGATAAAGGTATAAATGAAGTAAAAAATAAGTTTCCTTCAGGGTTTGCAAATACAAGAAGGAAGAGATAAGTCAGGAATGCAGAGAACCATTTATGATCAGAAATCAAGTCTTGCAGGAGGCAGGAAAAGCTCTGAGCTTTTCTCTATTATTCAGAAGTCCAAATAGGCCATGACTGAGATATAATGGAAAACACCAGGAAGAACATTTGTCAAGAAGAATGGCCAGGGCTGCCCACACTAAAGGCTCCGGCCTATCCCTGCCTCCTGCCTTCACTGTCATTACAGTTACTGATGGAGATCTTGGAGTATGACTTCACTGGACTCTGGAGAAACCCATTCTCCAAATTATTCTGCTGATAAGGAGGATCAATCTGCACTTATTCAAGAATGTGGTTGAGACAGTTTTACTATCTCTTTTAAAATTAAATGTAGCACTTTTTCAATGAGACTTTTTGCTTAGAACTCTCACCCACAGTGAGTAACTAACTTCCTTGACCTGAGTTAACTTTATCAACTATTTATTTTTGTTTTTGTTTTTTTTTTAACTGGATACTGGGGGAAAAAGCAAGGCCCGGAGGTAAATTACCTTTGAAAATCAATCCCCAACATCTGACTCAGAGTCTTGGGGTCTGGACTGGATAGGATATCCAAACCACTTAGTACCAAATAGTGTCTTCATTAACGCTGCAACAAGGAAGGAGTGACATTCATTTTTATAGGGCAATGAAAATTAACTAAAATGAGAATCTAGAAATAGTATTTGAACCTTCAGTGTCCTAGATGTGTAAAACTGCTGTATGACAATACATGACAATTCTGCAGCACAAACTGCTTTTTTGTTATGGAAACTATGGGTGATGTTTGGATCAAAGGTGACAGTATCCACCAAGTGAAAAATAATAATTCTTCATTTACAGGTCCTTTGATGACAGTCTTCATGTGGTCAACAACTTGTCAAAAATCTTACAAAATGTTGTTCTGTTCCAGGGAATACAGGCTCAAAATAAGTGACCCAAGTATCACATGAGAGCCCTGACTTATTCATCTGGTCTAGACTCTGTAATTGGCTTTAGTAAACAGTGAATTATGTGCATGTTTTGCTTGAGTTATGTATGTACCCAGATGCAAAGGTCACATTCTTGAAGAGAATGTCAAAGGACTGGATCATAGTTTGATCTGCATTTATCTGATGTTTGTCACATATACACCAACAAACCTGTAAGACAGACCAAGTATAAAAACCACAAGATTGTAGGATTTTGAGCCAGAAAAGGTACTGTGATCATTTAATGTAGCCCACTGGAAAGAACAGACTCTCAAAGCACAGGACCTAAGAACAAATCTCATCTCAGTTACCTGCTCTCTGGATGACTGGACAAAACATTGTACCTCTTTGGGACTCAGTTTCCTCATCTGTAAGTGAAGCTAAAAATCGGACTAGAAAGATTCTATAATCCTTCCAATTTTGTCTCTATGACACTTAATCATCTGATTTCTAAGTAGGCTGACCAATGCTAAGGAAAGTGATGTGATTTGTCTGAGATCACAATGATATTACAATTTCAATCTAAATCCCCTGACTCCAGATGCACTTCCTAATTCTTCTTCAAAACACTCATGGAGCTGTGGTCTCATTGATGTTGGGACCAAGGTTCAAATCACATTTCATTCCTGTTTTTTCATCCCAGACAACTCTTATTCATACCTAGCCATAGGGTCTTCATGTGGGGTCAGTCAACCCAAAGTTCTGGGGTCATACCTCCAGGTGTCCTGCAATCCTAGATGTCCATCCGTTGGCTCTGACTATCATTAGACAACCAGATCACTCTCTTTATCAGTCACATCTGTTAGCGAACAACTTTGATTGCATTTCTTATGAGCAAATTATCACTGGAAATATACTACTTCCTACACTACTGGTGTCTACCATTCATCTATCCATTACTCTTTGGATGGCCCACAATAATATGCCAACAGTCTCTGACCTAAAGAAATTTATGCTTTAATGGGCGAATTTATATATGTGTATGTGCATATGTATATAGACATAAACATATCCTCATGTGCATATGATATACCCATTCTCATTATATATATACATGTCACAAGAATATATATTATGTATATAAATACTATAGATAGTTTTAAGTTACAAATACTTAAATAAATATTTTTTAATTTTTAAATTTTAAATATTTAAATAAACATAGTTAAAAATATTTTTAAATAAGAAAGTTTTAAATATTTATTTAAATAAATATGTAAATAAGAGTGTGTGTATGTGTGTGTGTGTGTGTGTGCGTGCGTGTGTGTGTGTGTGTGTGTGTGTGTGTGTGTGTGTGGTTATGTGGGGACTTCAAAACAAAACACAAAATCTCAGATGATAGATAAGGCGACTGAAGGGCCCTAGAAGCTTGGTTAATAAGGAAAAGATTTCACATAGTAGATGAGGCTTAGATGATTCTGCAATGAATTCTTAAAGGAGACCAAGGATCTTCAGAGGAGTTCTGAAGAGGGAAGCACTCTACTCACAGAGGCAATGTTAACATTGTAGTTATAAATAAAATCAGAAAACAAGGTAGTTAAATGGAAGGATGACTCACAGGTGTTTTTAAGAAGACATACATAAAGAGGTTGACAAAATTGTTTTCCATATGCACTCACCAGAAACAAGAAATATCACTCCACGGCCCAAGGCCCCAATTTTTTTTTTTTTTATAGCTTCATGATGAGCATCATCAAACAGTGCTATAGTTCATGAATACTTTCTTCAAGAAGAAAACCAGAACATGTTGGATGTGCAAAATATCAAAAAATAACAACACATACAAACACACACACAGAGTATTTCCTGAACTCTAGTCTTGCTTAACCACGTATTTGTAGAGCATTTATAGCTTCATGTTCCATAAGTATCTCAAATGAATTATGTCCAAAACAGAACTCATTCTTTCCCTGTAAAGTCCCTCCCTCCTCTCCTGCCTTCTCTGTTTCTTTCAATGGTAGTAATTATCTTTCATTCACTCAGACTTTCATTCTCAGAGTCATTCTTTAATCTGCACTTTCTCACTTTACATATCAAATTGCCATCTCAGTTTTTATCTCCATATCATTTTTCATACCTCTTTTTCTTTGTTAATTTGGTTCCTCCATTCCCTAACCACTCAAATCCATCCCCCATCCACTTATAACAGTTTTAAATCTCAGATCTAACTAATACTCAATTGATCAAGAAGTTTTAAAGGCTCCCTATTGCCTCTAAATCAAATACAAATTCCTATATTTGGCTTTTCAAGCCCTTAGTAGTTTGGTTCCATATTACTTCTTCAGATTTATTACGCAATGTTTTCTTCACTCCATAGTTTAATCAGTTGAGCCTCCTGTCCCTCATACAAAATATTGTATCTCCATACCTTCAGCTGAGCTGGGAATGTACTCTCTTCTCATCTGCCTATTGTAATCCCCAATTTCCTTCCAAGTTAAAGTAGGAGCTCCTAAAGAAAGTTTTTCTTGCTCTTTCCTCATCTAGTATCTCTTCCAACCAAACTGCCTCATTTATTTTCTATGCATTTCTATGCATTAATTAATTTTTCAACTGACAGGAGTTAGGTTCCTTGAGTACAAAAACAATTTCACTTTTATCTTTGTAGCCCCAGCATCTTGAACAATACCTAGTGCACAGTAGGCACTTAATAAATGGTTTGTTAATGAAATTATTTTATTTGTATAATCACCAACTAACATTTGGAGGGGGGGATTACTGAAACTCTGCTTTTTTGGTTGCTATTTTATTCACTTTATTTTGTATGATTGATTTTATTTTTTCATTGCAATAATATTTTATTATTTCCAATTACAAAAAATACAGTTTTCAACATTCATTTTTATAAGATTTTGAGTCCAAAATTTTTTTTCTCCTTCCTTCCCTTACCTCTCCACAAGAGTTCCAAAATAAGCAATAGGTGGATCAGTTTACAACTCCAGCAATGATGCATTAGTGTCCCAGTTTTCCCACATCCCTTCTAATTAATTATTATCTTTTCCTGTCATTTTAGTCAATTTAATAGGTGTGAATTAGTACCTTGAGTTAACTTAATTTACATTTCTCTAATCAATAGTGATTTATAGCATTTTTTCATGACTACAGATAGCTTTAATTTCTTCATCTGAAAATTATCTGTTCATACCCTTTGATTATTTATCAATTGAGAAATGACTTGTATTCTTATAAATTTTATTCAGTTCTCTAAATATTTTAGAAGTGAGACCTTTATTTAAAATTTTTTTTCAGGTTGCCACTTCTCTTTTGCACTGGTTTTGCAAAACCTTTTTCATTTAATGTAATCAAAAGTATCCATTTTATATTTCATAATGTTCTCTATTTCCTATTTGGTCATAAATTCCTCGCTTCTCCAAAGATCTAACAGGTAAACTACCCCTTGCTCTCCTACTTTGTTTATAGTATTACCTTTTATGTCAAAATCATGAACTCATTTCAATCTTATCTTGGTATAGGGTGTGAGATGTTAGTTTATACCTAGTTTCTGCCATACTATTTTCCTAGCACTTTTTATTAGATAGTGAGTTCTTATCCCAGAAGCTGGAGTTTTTGATTTATCAAAAAGAAGACTACTATAGCCATTGACAATTGTGAGACCCTATTCTTTTTTTAATTCCTTGAACCAGATGCTATGGATGCAGGAAGGAGACATTACTCCTGCCCTCTTGGGGGCATAGCTTAGAGAGATGATCATGTGACTAAAGTGATGATTAAAAATACCACTTAGCATACCCAGTTAACCAATGACTGCTATACGTAGAAAGTATTATAGGGCTTCCCAGACTAGTATGTTTTTTTTTATGGTTTTCCAATTTTTTCAATCAATAAAAAATCTTCCTTTTTCCCTCCCATACTAACTGATTATGAACAAAGAGAATATCCTTGTTACAAATATATATAGTGAACCAAAATGAATAGTACTGCCCATGTCTACCATGTCATACTATGCATATATGCATGTGTCTATATGTATATGTGTATATATGCATATATAGATGTTTATATATGTATATACATTATATAAATATATTCTTCATTGAAGCTCTCTATCAGAACATGGACAATATGCTTCATTATTAGTCCTTTAGAATTGCGGTTCGGCATTGACCAGAACTTCCAGTGACCTCAAAGTTATTGGACTTTACTCTGTGTTTGTCATTATATAAACTATTTTCCTGATTCTGTTCACTTTACTGCAAGTCACTTTCATGTTTAATGTTGCTTATTGGTGCTTTGCATATTCAGCATATTCATTTTCTTCTTGAAGAATGTATTCAGAGAAGAATGTATCCTTACTGATTGGAAATAACAGCTAGTTGGTGCAGTGGACAGATCACCAGTCCTCAAATCAGTAGGACCTGAGTTTAAAGCTGGCCTCAGACTTTTTTTTTTAATAACTTTTTATTGACAGAACCCATGCCAGAGTAATTTTTACAGCATTATCGCTTGCACTCACTTCTGTTCCGATTTTTCCCCTCCCTCCCTCCACCCCTTCCCTCAGATGGCAAGCAGTTCTTTACATGTTGAATAGGTTACAGTATAGCCTAGATACAATATATGTATGCAGAACCGAACAGTTTTCTTGTTGCACAGGAAGAATTGGATTCAGAAGGTAGAAATAACTTGGGAAGAAAAACAAAAATGCAAGCATTTTATATTCATTTCCCAGTGTCCTTTCTTTGGGTGTAGCTGCTTCTGTCCATCCTTGATCAATTGAAACTGAATTAGCTCTCTTTATCGAAGAGATCCACTTCCATCAGAATATATCCTCAAACAGTATCGTTGTTGAGGTATATAATGATCTCCTGGTTCTGCTCATTTCACTCAGCATCACTTCATGTAAATCTCGCCAGTCCTCTCTGTATTCATCCTGCTGGTCATTCCTTATAGAACAATAATATTCCATAACGTTCATATACCACAATTTACTCAACCATTCTCCAATTGATGGGCATCCTTTCATTTTCCAAAAGCTGGCCTCAGACTTAATACTTCTTAGTTGTGTGACCCCTGAGCAAGTCACTTAACTCCAATTGCCTCAGGGAAAAAAAAGGAATGTGTTCATGTACAATGATATAAATGAAAGGTAGCCTATTTGATGATGCTCACTCTTGAATATAACTAGATGATTTGGGCAAATGTAATATTGCGGTTGTTTTCCAATTGGTCCTCAATCCTCAATTGCCATTAAATAACAGACTATTTGTTGCTTTCTCATCACCTCATTACCAACAAGTCTTCCTTACTGATTGGAGTGAAAGGATGTGAAGGAGTTGGAGGAGGGGAAGAGTGTCAATGGGGAAAATGCTGGCATTCCTCCTTAAGAAAATGAGGGGATAAATTAATCTGCGATTCAGTGTCATACCAATGAAACTGCCAAGAAATTACTTTCAGAAGTAGAAAAAAATAACACAGAGTTCATCTGAAAGAACAAAAGGTCAAGAATTTCAAGGGAATTAATAGAAAAATGCAAATGAAGGTGACCTAGCTGTACCAGACCTAAAATTATATTATAAAGCAGCTGTTATCAAGACCATTTGATATTGGCTAAGAAATAAAGTAATCGATCAGTGGAATAGATTAGGTTCACAAGACGCAACAGTCAATGACTCTGGTAATTTGGTGTTTGATAAACCCAAAGATCCCAGCTTCTGGGATACAAACTCACATTTGACAAAAATTGTTGGAAAAATTGGAAATTAGCATGGCAGAAACCAGGCATTGACCTATATCTAACACCTTATACCAAGATAAGGTCAAAATGGGTTCATGATTTAGACACAAAGAGTGACACTATAAATAAATTAATAGAACAAAGAATAGTCTCCTTTCAGATCTATGGAAGAAGGAAAGAATTTATGGCCAAAGAAGAACTAGAGTACATTATAAAATACAAAATGAGTAATTTTGATTATATTAAATTAAAGAAGTTTTGTACAAACAAAACCAATGCAGTCAAGATTAGAAGGGAAGCAGAAAACAGAAAAAAAAAACCTTTACATCCAAAAGTTCTGATAAAGGCTTCATTTCTAAAATATATAGAGAACTGGCTCAATTTATAAAAACATGAGCCATTTTCCAAAGACACAAAGACAGTTTTCAAACAATGAAATTAAAACCATTTCTAGTCATATGAAAAAATGTTTTAAGTCACTACGGATCAGAGAAATGAAAATTAAGATAACTCTGAGGTACCATTATACAACTTTCAGATTGACCAAGATGACAGGAAAAGATAATGTTAAATATTAAAGGGAATGTGGGAAAACTGGACACTAATACATTGTTGGTGGAGTTGGGAACTGAGCTAACCATTCTGGAGAGCAATTAGGAACTATGCCCAAAAAGCTACCAAACTCTGTATACCCTTTGAAATAGCAGTTTTTCTGCTGGGCCTGTATCACAAAGAGATCATGAAAAAGGGAAAAAGAGACACATATGCAAAACTGTTTATGGCAGGCCTTTCTGTAGTGGCAAAGAACTAGAAACTGAGTGGATGCCCATCAACTAAGTAATGGGTGAATAAGTTATGGTATATATGGTATATGTCTTGAAATATTGTTGTTTAATAAGAAATGATGAGGAGGATGGTTTCCAAGAAACCAGGAGAGACTTATATGAACTGATGCTGAGTGAAGTGAGTAGAATCAAGTGAACAATGTACATGGCAACAAAAAGATTATGTGATGCTCAACTCTGATGGACATGGCTCTTTTCAATAATAAAGTGATTCAGGTCAATTCTAATAGGCTTATGATGGAGAGAACCATCTGCATCCAAAAAGAGGACTCTGGGGACTGAATTTGAATCACAATATAGTATTTTCACCTTTTTGTTGTTACTGTCATTTCTTTGAATTTTGTTTCTTTCTTATTTTTTTTTTCCTTTTTGATCTTATTTCTCTTGTGCTGCATGATAAATGTGGAAATATGTATAGAAGATTTGAACCCGTTTAACATATATTAAATTACTTGCTGTCTAGGGGAGGAAGAGAGGAAGAAATAATATAACACAAGGTTTTGCAATTATGAATGTTGAAAAACATCTTTGCATATATTTTGAAAATAAAAAGCCATTATTGAAAGAAGAAAAAAGGAAAATGAAGGAAATAATACTAAATCCTGTGAAAGTCATAAAATTTAGAAATAGATGGGACCTTAAAAATACATCAGTGGTTCTCATACATAATGGTCTCATTTTTTAAAACTATTTTAACTATTTTTTTTATTTTTAATTACTTTTATTATTTATTTTTAAACTATTTAAACCATTAAAAATTGTAGTGAATCATCAAGAGCTTTTCTTTATGGGGATTGAATCCATCAATATTTACTATGTTTAAAATGAAAATGCATTAATATTATTATAAATATAGTTTTAACCTCACTGATGCCCTGAATGAGATTGAGAAATGCTTTCCCCTCAACCTGATAACCATTGGTCTATTTCAGCCTTTTTAATCCTACATTTGAAAAACTGAAGTCTACAGCAGGTAGGGGAATTGCAAAAAAAAAGTCAGTAAATTACTATATGTGCTGAGCTTCCAAATGGGCCCCGTGGCTCAGGAACGCACTCACTGCCTTAGAAGGTTGGAATCGTCACCTGAGGAGAGGGTTTTAAGCAGTGAGAGGCAATATGTAATGGCAGGATAAGGTTTGTGCTGCAGCAGAAAACTTGGAGTCCCCATAACCTCTTCTGTATATCAGTCTGACCTGAAAGAAAGTCATAAGGGGTATGTCCTCTTCAGACTATTTTATACAATAGACATTATGTTCTACAAGAAAGTTAATAGGAGAATTTTCAGATATATGGTTGCTGTCCATATGCACTTCACATGGACTCACACACAGTTTGCACCTCCATTCCCTATGGAACAACATTTTGTGTTTCAAGAGTAAATTCTAAATGAACAATGACAGCATCATAACTGCAAAAAGAATAAAATGTGAGTGACTACAATCCTGTCATTCTACATAACCATTTACAATCTTTATGTTTAAAATTTTAAACAGTGAAACAGTGAGAATAGTGAAGTCTAATATTTTTGCTTGCTGAGTACACATTTTAAGCCATATGTGAAATAGTTTACCACAGTTGAATAGAATATTCAAAATACTAATTTTTAAAAATAATTTAAAACTAAAGAACAAAGCAAGAAATGATATGATATTTAAGTTTGACCAAATTATACCTTTTCTGGACGTTTTAATTTTGTTTTTTTTTTTAATTGACTTGAAATAAGATTTTTCTGGATTGCTGCCAATCATATTTATGTTTAAGTTTTTTCCTTAGTATTTGCACATTTGTTGTTTCATGTGAAAGAAACTTTTTAAAATTAAAATTAAAAAAAAGTGTTCATTTATCAATTATAAGCAATAGACAAATGGGGCTATATTGTCTACTGAACACGGGAATATCAATTCGAATAAAGTCACAAAGTTGCAGAAGTTCAGGCTGAAAAATAGAAACTATATTATAATTCATTACTACAACAGGTAAATATATTTTTCTTTTGTGTTTTTTTAAAAAATATCCATATTAATACAACTTTAAGTTATCAATCCATTACAAAATTCACTTTTTTGCATCACAATATTTATTTTCTTCAAAATTTACTTTTTACTACACAATTTTATATGTATATATGTAAAAACATATATAATGGTATATATTAATATATAACATATATAATGTAATATAGTCATATGCTTCAATAAAAGAATATTTTCACTGACTGCACACATTTCTTTTCTGGCTATTTTTGTTCATTTAATTTTATAATTACAGCTGAAAATAATTTTGTTATGTGTGCTGTTTGTTATTACAGGAGCGTGATCTAGTCTGGGTAGCAAATACAGTAGCTATGTCACTACTTTCCTCCATTGCTCACTAGCCATGTGATGCTTGCTGGTCTAGTCATTATAACTCTCTGGGTTTCAGCTTCTTCCTCTGCAAAAGAAGGGAGCATGGATTCATTGATCTCTGAGGTGCTTTTCCCACATTGGATGACCACTTGACAAGAATGTCAGAGAGGATATTTTTATGTAACTGTGGCTTAGATTAGGTGCCTCCAGGTTCTGAAATACCACAGCTTGCTGAAAGGAGCCCTCCTGGCCAGCTTCAAAAGGATATGCAGCAGAAACTCAACAAAGAACAATGATTATCCCCATCAGTCCTGCCTTTCAGGAGATTCAAGATGAGAATAGATGGTTGGGCAGGAAAGGGAAGCAAGTGCGATTCACAGAATCACAACAATCCAGAGTTGACGGGGCCCTCTGTAGCCATCCAGAACAATCCTACACAAAAGGGAATCCCCCTAAAACATATCCAAGTGGTCATCCAGTGTGTGTTTGAAGAATCTCGCCATTAGGGTGAGGTTTGGTGCTCCTGAGTCAACTCATTTCACGTTTAGGATAGTTCTCATTTTGAGCAAGTTTTTCTTTATATCAAGTTTAAATTTGCCTCTTTGCAAATTCTACCTCTTGTTCATTGTTCTAAACTCTAGGACAAACAGAATGAAGCTAATCCTTCTTGCTCTGCAAAGATGGTCATATCCTTGATCTTCCATTACCCATATATGTACCACTTCCACGTACAAGAATTTGAAATTCCCTTATTTGAACATAATCTATTGACTTGTTACTTCTCTCTTTGACTTCCTTGTTATTTAACTTTCAAGTGCTCAAAGACATTTATCATATCCTCCTTGTATCTTTTCTTCTCCAGGTTAAATATACCCAGATCCTTCAATAATTTGCAAATGGGATGGGTTCAGAGGCCTTCACTAAGCTGGGAGTCCTGCTCTAGTCCTTCTGTAGCCTGTTAATGTTCCCATAATGTGGTGCCTAGAACTAAACACAAGACTCTAGAGAAGATCTTAATAGGGCAAGGATGTCAAGAAAACAATCTTTTCTGTATTCCTGGAATCTCTGTCTCTCTTAACATACCCAACATAACATTATATTATGCTAATATTATATAAGTAAATATACATATATGAATATACTAAAAATTACATAATTATATATAATATGTAACTAGGCATATAATTAGTTTTAGGTTAATATTATTTTTAAAATGAGCTATTTGCAAAGTGTTTAGCATCGTGCCTGACATACACAGTGCCATATACATGCGCAGACAGTGCCTTTCACTGTCACTTTGTTGACTTCCAGAGAGTTCTGTACACTCTATAACTCCCATATCTTTTTCAAATAGACATATTGCTGTATCAACATATTTCTCCCATCTTGCACTTTTAAAGCATATTTTGGGAATTCTAGTACAAGACTTTGTGTTCATCTTCCCCAAATCTCATCTTTAATTCAGCCCAACACTCCAGCCTATTAAGACTTTTCTGGACCTTGAAAATCAACTAATACGCTCATTGTCTTTATCCCCATCACAGCTCTTCCAGCCCTTGTGTCCATATCATGATCGTCTTTCTCATACTGTTGTTTGAGGGCAGAGGATCGGCACCCTCTTTGATAAGCATCCCCACACCTGGCCATATCCTTGTGCCTCTGAACTCCTATCATCATCCAAACCCCATGATACAACCTCTACCACCCAATTCTTCATTACTCATGTGTGTGTCTGTATGTAAAATTATTCTACACATACAGTATCTTTCTCAGGATGAAGATTCCATCTTTCTTTATATGTTCTTTATAGTTAATTTGGATATTTATTATTTATTATCTAAATTTTATTTATTTATTTATTTATGGCTATAAGGAATATCTTCCTAACCCTATAATTTATGGATTTATTATCCAAAAATAACTTATTTCCTCAAAAGTCATTCTTAAAACAATATTACTGTTACTATACACAATGTTCTCTTGTTTCTGCTCATTTTGCTCTTCATTATTGCGTTTCTGCTCATTTTGCTCTTCATTATTTAATGAAAATATTTCCATGTTTTTCTAAGCTCATTGGACTCATTATTTCTATTCCATCACAATTATATACCACAAACATATACCATAACCAATTAGTGAGCATCCTTGCAATCTCTAGTTCTTTGCCACTACAAAGAGAGCTGCTATAAACATTTTAGAACATATAGGTTCTTTTCCTTTGTCCCTAATTATCTTTGGAAATAGACCTGGTAGTGGTTTGCTGGATCAAGGGACTTACAAGTGAATTCTATCAAACATTTAAAGTACAACTAAATCCAACAGCAAGTAAATTATTTGAAATAATAGGTAAAGAAGGGATCCTATCAAACTCCTTTTATGAATGAATATGGTAATGATACCTAAACCAGGAAGAATAAAAACACTATAGTGGAAACACTATAGACCGATTTCATAAATTAATATGGATGCAAAAAATCCTAAATAAAATGATAGCTAAAAGATTACAACAATATATTACAAAGGTCATACATTATGATCAAGTGGAATTTATAGCAGGAATGCAAGGATGATTTAGCATGAAGAAAATTATTAACATAAAATGATTCTATCAATAATATTTTTAAATATGTGATTACATCAATTATTAAAAGAACTTTATATACAAAAAAGTCAGATTTATACTTAGGACTTTCAAATCTTCCTTTTTGGCCAATCTGTTGACCTTCAATCTCACATCTTCAATTTCTATTCAGATCCCTTAAATCAGATGTTCAATAGACATCTTAAAATAACTACATCCAAACCAGAGCTCGTGAGCTTTCCTCCTAAATCCTCCCCACTTACTTACTTTACTACTATAGAGGGAAATACCATTCTCCCAATCCCTCCGACTCACCTCCTAGAAGTATCCTGGATTCCTGATTATCTCTCACCCCTATATCCAAGCTCTTGCCAAGACCTGCCAATTTCACCTTTGTAACATTGTGCTTCCTTGATGCTACTGCTCTGTTGTGAGCTCTTATCACTTCACATCCAGTTTATTGCAATAGCTGCTGCCTGTTTAGTCCATCACTCCAATCCATTCTCCAGCCACTAAAGTGATTCACCCAAAAAGCAATTTGTTTATTCCATAAACCTCCACCACCCACCTTGATCAAGTCCAGTGGCTTCCTCTTACCTCCAGGAGCACATACACAATATTCTGTTCCATATCCAAAGCCTCCAAAGTTAGCCATCTCCATTCTACCCTCTTTACCTTACTTTCCAGTCTCCTTACTTTTACTAGGCTCCTGGTTGTTTTACAAACAAGACTCTCCATTTCTCATCTCTATGCATGGTCTCTGGCTGCCCACCATGCCTTGAATGTTCTTCCTTTTCCACTTGGACTACTGACCTTTCTAGTTTCCTTCAAATCCCAATTAAAATCCCACCTTCCACAGGAAGCATTCCCTAATCCCTCTTAATTCTAGTGCCTTCCTTCTGCTAATTATTTCCTGTTTATCTTGCATATAGTTTGCTTTGTATATATTGTTTGCATATTATTTTTTTTCCATTAGAATACAAGCTCCTTGAGGACAAGGACTGGTTTTGTTTTCCCTCTTTTTGTATCTCTAGCATTTAACTCAGTTCCTGGCACATAAATACTGATAGGTTTGCTACTTTGAGGATACTGTGACAGCTATCCGTGTGCTAATATTTGGGAGTCATGCTCAAGTAGTTACTTGTAACTAGTAACATCCTGATAAGGTTATTTGTTTTTCTAATCTGGGCAGCTCTCAAGGCAATGTTACTCTTGCTGGCAAAAAATGACTTTCTCTTCTTGCAAACAAATGTTCCATTTTTTAGTGGGTCCAGTTTACTCTCAGTTTCTCTGACACTCTCCCAAATGAACAACCTAAACAAGCAAATAGATAGATGTCTATTGTGTTGGATGCTGGCAGGAATATCTTCCTAGACCTTAAAAACAGCTCATTGAGCTTTCACTGGGGAAAGCGCATCTCTCCAAACTGATGATGAAGGTCTACTCCCATAGAATTAGAAGTGTACTCTAGTGGGCCATCACTTAGAAATCAATTCATGGTGGTCTCCAGCTCTGTTTTTGTTCTGTCACGTTAAGCAGCATGAAGACATATGTCTAAATTTAAGACATCCTTTCAGTGCTCCATGCACGAGAGCTGGTGGAGAAATTTGAACTATTTCAAAGCACCAGCAAGAGAAATGGGAGACACGTCCTTTGCCGGGGCATATACTTTTAATTATCCTGCCTTTTAATATTTGCTTTCATTTGAGGATAATCAGACAAAATAGATCCTGCTGGGCATTGTCATGCTTCATAAAAATAAGGTTCAACATCTGCAAACTTGGCGACAGTGTGGCGCATTCGTTGCACCCGTGGCCAGGCAGCATTCTGATGTAATTATAACACCACATGCAGTGGTAATAGTGTAATTCTCTGTTTACATTAGTTCTAGCACTTAGGATAAACTCTTCTGGAGCTTGGGTGTTAAGCAATTTCTACTGCAGTCGGAAGGCAATCTAATAAGGAAGATTATGAGGTAGTAGAGTTGACTTGGAGAAACTCGAGTTTGAATCCCACCTCAGTCACAAAATAGCTGTGTGACCCTAGTCAATCCCTGTTCACTTTCTCAGTCTTGGTTTCCTCATCCACAAAATGGGGGTAATAATAACAATACCTGTCTCACAAGGTTATTGTAAGGATAAAAGGAGGTAACGTGTCAAGTGCTTTGCAAACCCTCAAGTGCTCTATACCTACTATGATGAAATCTTGGGAAAGTACCTAATGATAACTATATAAAGATAACTTTGGTAAAAGCCAAGGGTGTTTGTTCTTCATGTTAGCCAGCCCAGCCAGTGGTTCCCTAGAATCATCTGCCTGAGCAGATTCATTCCAGCCCATGAACATTTCTGAGTTCCATCCACATCCATTGATGCTAGTCTTTTCTTCTTCCTCTTTTCTCTTTGAAGTTCCAATGAGGAATGGAAGCAGGGTGAAAGCTATAGACAACCAGTGGCCCAGGTGCTTTGGAAGGACTGATATGACTGCCAGAATCAAATCTCTAAGATACATATTAGTCACTGGATCTGTTGTCCAAAGCTCAGTCTGGCTCATCAGTCAAAGAGTGGTCATGAAGAGATGAAACTGTCTTCTGAGGCACAGAGTAGTTGTGAGTGACACTACCAGCAAACATATCCACAGAGATGCCCACAGTATACTTATTAATTGGGTTATCTAGGAAAGACATTTACTCTTCTCGGACTTAGTTTCTTCATCTGTTAAATGATCTCACTACATTTTGATGAACCAAGCAAGTGTTTTGTTTTGTTTGGTTTGGTTTTTAGAAAGTGGGAAACTTAAGTTTTATTATTTTCCTATTGACACTGGAAGTCACTTGTTTTTCAGTCTCCTAAACGAGGAGTTCTTTTTCTTTTGTCATAGACTACTCCTTCATCCCCTTGGTGTAACTTAGATGAGGCCTATGAACTCCTCCTTGGAGTGGTTTTCAAGGCATAAAATATATATTATATGAAGGAAACCAAATATAGTGAAATAAAGATGTAATTTTACCATCAAGTTCATCAAGATCCCTTGAACATCCAAGGACCCCAGGATACAGTATGTACTTTTAATTTATCTGTTTAATGAAAATGTTGTTTCCTTCAAATCTTACAGGTAAATTATTTAGACAAACTAGTGAAGAATGCTAAATATATAGGATTTAGAACTGAGATCCTGATTGTTAATGAAGCTCTTAAGATTTATATAGCACTTTATAAACAGTATCATTGTAGTTTTGTGAATCTCCAACTTTCCAATGCATGTTAATTATGGTTCTTTGTATAGATTTTCCTTTTCTTTCAATTCTTCCTAATCCTATGAAAAAACAGAACCAGGTATTCCCATCATCTTCTAGCATTTTATGAATGTAAAGATATATGGATATATAAAAGGAGCATCTGACTTGCTAGCGTTATGATTGATGATGTGAAATGTTTAGAAAGATATTTATAAGAAAAGTTTGCAAAACCAATTATGAACCAAAGAAACTAAATTTTATTCCATAAATTAACTTGTTTATTTTTGCACTATGGGCTACAGATATTTGATAAGAAAATTTTACTGGCCTTTCAATTCCTTCAGTCTTCTGATGGCAGTTTGACTGTGACTGCAGAGGTGGTATTGTAGGTCCATGAACCACCAGCTATCATTTTCACACAGGATCCACAATGGCAAATACCCAAGGCCATCCTCTTCATTTTGGTCTTGCTACAGAAGAAGCAGGTATACGTGGCATGCAGACTAATATCAATTTTCTCCATCATTTTTCTGAGGGATGCACCATAACGTGTTCCATATTTACCAACAATTCCAACCTTCTTGGTACATTTAGCCATGTTGACAGTTGCAAGACCGGAGCTCGGAGGGCCAAGCAAGTATTTATTGAGTACCTTCTAGGAAGCAAGTACTGTGCTAAGTGCTTATGGAAGGCTGGGCACTAGCAGTAGAAATCACAAGAGTCTCTTCTTTAGGCAGACAATGTTGTTTTTGTTCTATTTTAAAAGTAAGACTCACTGAGGTGCAGGTAAACAGTGAGCCATTAGATGTAGGTTATTCTGGGGAAAAATAAAAGAAATGGGAAATGGAGTATTCTATGTGAGGGACAGAGAAAAGAGGAATTAGATTAGTTTAGAATTTAAGATGGAAACTGATGTATAACAGTGGTTAGTATCTGGCTCTGAAGGGCTCTAAAAACTAAATAGAGAGGCTTATATGTGTCTTAGGATCAACAAAGAGCCATTTTATGTGACTGAATGAGAGAACTACATGGTTAGATTAATAGTCCAGTAAAATACTTTGGCAGTAGCCAAAGGGGAATAGAAACAGGGAGAAAGTCTAGCAAGAACATTAGTGTAGCAATTGAGGTAAGAGGTGATAAGAATCTGAACTAAGGCAGTAGTTAAGAGAGGATATGTATAAAGGAGAGAGTATATATATGCATGTGTCTGTGAGCATATGGTATATGTGCATTTATGCATCAAGAAGGGTCCATATGTGAGAAATGTGGTAGAGAGGGAAACAACACTATTTGACAACTGACTAGATGTATGGGGTGAGGGAAAGTGTGGAGTTGAGGATAATGCAGAAGTTATAAACTTGGGAGACTGGAAGGACCTCTATTTTAATAGGAAATTTAGAAGAAGGGATGTTTGAAATTTGTGGGGAAAGATTATGAGTTCAATTTTGGACATATTGAATTTAAGGTATTTGGGGAGACCCAGTTTAATGTGTCTAATAAGTGTTATAGGAAGAAACAGAGATAGAGACAGAGAGAATGAGAGACAGAGAGAAATGCAGAGAGGGAGAAAATGAGAATGATCTATGAGTCATCTCCATAATGGATTTAAACCTTTGGAGGCTAATAAGTTTACTGAGACTATGCTGAAGGAGAAGAGAAGAGAAACTAGGAAAAAAGATCCACAGTTGAGGTTCTTGCGAGGAACAAATGAAACAATATTATGAAACACTTTGCAAACTACTAAATGTTTTATTACTACTAGCATCATTATCATATCCTTTTAGAATCAAGAAGGGTTAGGTTTATTATGAGTGTACAAATGCTTACAGGCCTACAGGAAGAGAACCTTTGAATTTAATGCTAACAAAAATAAACTAAAAACACTGAGTTGCCCAGCCGCATAAGATTTTTGGTTAATAGAAGTCTTTCATCATCAGATCTTAAAGAGTTTTATTATGTTGGTAGATATTGAATTTGTTAACTTAAAAGTAATCCAAAAACCATAAGACAACTTAATTCCCCATGATCTGAAGGAAATTCAGAAGCCATCTTATCCAAGTAAAACATGAGCCCATTTCATAACAACTCAACAAGGGACTGTCCAGCCTTTGTTTGAGTATCTCCAACATCAGGGACACTTAATATCATGTAATCCTTTGCTCCTTTTTGGTTTGAGCTTCCTCATCTATAATATGGAAGGAGAGGGAAAGGCAGGTGGTTGGCCTGCACATTCACTTATAGCTTTGTTCCAAAGCAAAACATTCTGGTCTTAGAAGACATATTTTTTAACTTTTTTTTCATTAAAATCTGCCTTCATGTCTGTCCAAATCACTTGTCTTGCTTCTACCCTCGGAGGCCAAGCAGAACTACTTTAATCCATCTGAAATATGGGAGACCATATCCCCTTTCCCCTACCTTCTTCATGTTTTTTTCTTCATCCAAACTAACATCCCTTTCCCTACTCCTTCATACAATTCTCATGTGGCATAATTTTAAGTTCCCTGCCCATTTTAGTCTCACTTTGCACACAATATACCAGATGTGACCTATCCACAGCAGAATATCATAGAACTATCACCTCCTCCCACCACCTCCCATCCACTTAATCTAGACAGCAGACTAATGTTAAGCTCCCATTCAGTTCTTTGGCTGCCACGTCCCATTGGTGACTCATAATTAGGGGCGCCTCTACACCCAAAAATACAGACAAGTTCCTTCCTGCTTTATAACTCTCTGAACTGGAAATAAGAGAGTCAATTTTATGCTGCAAATATTGAATCATGAAATATTTCCATTCATCCAAAATTACATAAAGAACAGAGTCTCAGTAACATTTCCTTTCCCTATAAACATCTTTCTAAACCATTTCACATCATCAATCAGAAGGCTAGCAAGCCAGCTACTCCTTCTATACATCCATATACTTTCACATTAACAAAGTATGAAAAGACTATATTAATTTTTCCCAACTACCCAATGATAAATCAGGTAAATCGGGTTATTTTTCAGAGTTCATATTGCCCCATTGACTAAAAGTGTTTGTTTTCCTATGCTGGTTCCCTTACTTTGAACTAGTCATGAGCTGAGAGAAAGTAAAGGAAAGTATGAATTCATTTCTGCCTTCCCACAGGACTGCAGCCCATCTATATAAAACATGTTTTGTAAATAGTGTTTGTTTCTCCCAGTGGGCTCAACCAACCTGAGAAGGGGCTTCCAGAAGATGGATTTTGATGATTAGAATAAGTGTCTTTGTTTCCTAATGTCATTCCAGAATTCTTGAAGGATTCAATGGGAAGTATCAGTAAATAATGTTTAAATCAAACTTGAAAATCAAAGACAGAACTCTCATTATCAATAGTATTTTGTTTTGTTTTTATCTGGACAACTGACACAGCTCAGTTTCCCTGAAGTTGTATAGTAGGGGCAGCATTTTCCAGTTAGGGTCACTCAGTGTACAGAATCAAAGAATTTCCAAGCTGGGAGGACCTCAGTGGCCAACACGTAATTTGGGACATATTCATCTATCAAGAAGCAGTATAAAGTATATAAAGCAGTATATAAAAGGCAAACCTTAGAGACAGAAAGATCTATGTTCAAATCCTGACTTTGGTACCATCAGTTCATTCAAGCATTTATTAAAAACATCTACTACTTGTTAGGCACTGTCCTAGGAGCTAGGGAAACAAAGATAAATGTGTGCTAGCCTTTCATTCAAAGAGCTTACTTTCTCCTAGAGGAAACAACATGAACAGAAAATAGGTATAAAACATGTACAAAATTAATATAAAAAATTGTGTGGTTAAGGGAATTGTTTAACAATTTGGAAAAATCAAGCCTTGAAGAGACATAGAGACTTTAAGAGGTGGAGAAGAGAGGTGAAAAGATGAGAATAATCATTTATTAATCCCTACAGTGTGCCAGACACTTAATGTGTTTGATTTACCTCTCAGAGATTTGGTTTTATTGTCTATAAAATAGGGAAAACAATGAGATGATTCAGGCCAGTTCCAATGATTTTGTGATGAGAGAGCCATTTACACCCAGAGAAAGAACTGGGGGAACTGAGTGTGTATCACATACAGCATTTTCACTCTTTTTGGTGTTGTTTGCTTGAATTTTATTTTCTTTCTCACTTTTTTTTTCCTTTTTGACCTGATTCTTCTTGTGCAGCATGATAATTGTATAAATAAATATGCCTATAAAAAATAAAACTGCTCAACTCAAAAAAATAAATAAAATAGGGAGAGTGATATTTCTCTTACATATTAAATTGGGAAAGAAAAAGAAGATGGAATGGTAAAAAGCATGGAAGAGATCTGGCATGGGGAATTCCTGCGTGTTCATTCCCTGCGATATCAGAAGAAAAGGAGGAAAATCTCCCAATGGAACAAACACAAGGGAGGTGATGGACAACAGATATCATGAGGACACATCCCAAAATGGGGAGGCAATCTGCATTGCTGAGGGGAACATCCAAATGGGAAGAGATCACAAATCCACAAAAGTATATTTATGCTTCCTAATTCATGTGACATTTGTGATCAAAATGTTCCATAAACATTAAGGCACCATAGAGACATGAGTTTTTTTTTCAAATACTGCTAATAAAATAATATTTAAAGTGAAATTGTCAATAATGATAAATCATTTGGATGGTTAGGATATGAAGTAATTAGCTCTCGAAGTGGAATTACTTACTTGGGTGCCTGACACACACCTCTGGCTTACACTGCATGTAAAGAACAAAGAGAATAGCATTAGAATTCCCAGGCCACAGACAAAGGTGACTTGGACAAGGAAAGAGAGGGACAAATCCTGCCTCTCTCTGGTTCTTCTAGTATATCTCCAACCCTAAAACTCTAAGGAAACTCTGATGAGACTTGGCAGTTGGATTTCCAACCTGATTCTCCATCTGAAACTTCTCTTAAGTTTTTTCTCAGTTATTATTGTGCTTGAACTCTGAGAAATATCTGAAATTGCTCCCCCTCCAATCTAGGTTTTTGAGCTACCAACCTCCTGTTTCTCTTCTTACCCATTTCATTATTCCTCTCCTGCTCTTTACAAGATCATCACCTTGTCCCACTTACTGTGGACACATAGTAGGGCTTTGCCTTGGGACCTCTCTACACGCTTTCCCTTGATGACCACATCAGGTCTTATATTCAAATAGTATCCCCAGTCTCTCTTCTCAGCTCCAGTCCTTCATCAGCAAGAGTCTCCTAAATATCTTTAACTGGATGTCCCACAGACATCTCCAACTCGGCATATGCAAAACTGAACTCATTCTCTCTTCCTCTTTGCCTCCAGCCTTGAACCTAGCTATCTCTAGCTTCCCACCTGGTGCTCTGACTCCTGATGGGTGATGGCTCTCAAGAAACCCCACACAGAATTATGATAATGATGATCTCTGGCTACCTTCAGGTCATGCAAGCAAGCTCTTTCCTCCTCAAGAACACAATGCAAACTCCTCTGTTGTGCATTTTAAACCTTCATAGTCTGTAAAAGGTGTAGTCTCCTTCACACTCTCTGTATTTTAAGCAAACCCACCTGCTCACTGCTTCACAAACATGACATATCATCTCCCCAAGGAGGGGATGCAGTCCCTCCTTGATATCACCTCCTACAACCTCATGAGTCTTTCAAATAATGATCCAAAAACACTCCCGATGTAAAGTTTAACCCAGTCGCCTCAGTTGTTGCGGCCATATCAGAAAATATCTTGCAAATATTTTGGATGGGATTTTCAGAATAAAGGTTGCTTTGTGCACATGAATACACAAAAATATATGTTCATAACACTTAAACATGGGGACACAAACATGCACACACTTTGTCTTGAGGACAAAGATCATTTTATTGCTTTTTTCTTATATTATCACCTCCCAGAATAAAAGCTAGTACATTGCAAGTGCCCAAATCATAGGTCTTTTTCATGCTACCAATAATGCTCTTTAGGAAAAGATAGAAAAAGACATTCTCTTAAAAATAACCACAGAATACTTAAAATATCTGAGAGAATAACTACCAACACACACACAGGAATCATATAAACACAAAGACAAAACTCTCTTCATAGACATAGAGATAGGTTTAAATAAGTGGAGAGCTCATATTGCTGAGACAATATAATAAAAATGACCATCCTATGTAACCTAATTTACCTGATGTACGTATAATCCTCCTGAAAAGGTCTCCAAATTGATCACAAAACATCTATCTTTGGCACACATCTGGTTGGTACTCAAGATTTTAAATTTTATTTTGATTATATCCATGTCAAAATAACTATCTCTGTCAAAAGGAGACGCCGGTATTATTTCTACTTCTTACTGTCATCTCTCCAAACACCACAGGATTTCACGACTCATTACCCTACTTGAGTAAGTAACAGAACACTAGTGGAAAGGTACACATCACCTCAGAGCACTGTGCACTTCAATAGAAAAAGAAGAGGACAGATGCAGATATAAAGGGTTTATTCAAATGGACATACACATATAACCAAACATTCCCATCAAGTCTCTGGAATTGAGGGAGTGAGGGTCAAACTAAAAGAGAGGGAAATTTGTCCAAAAGGCTCCATGATCGCATCTGAACATATGAAGCTCTGGTTGTGGTGCTGGCTCAAGGTTCCCATATCATTTCTCCAGGTCTCCCCTCCTCTGGACACTTTTTACAACACAATCCAGGGCTCAGTTTATGGGGCACCTCCTACATGAAGCTTTATTTCCTGGTCCCACTTAGCTGTCAGTGTTTCTATCTCTCTGTGTGTATCTGTGTATGTGTGTTTGTCTGTCTCTCTGTCTGTCTCTCTCTGTCTCTCATTATCTTCTGGCTGAAGATTTCTCAAGAATACTATGAATGAATGGAAAAAAAGACATTTATTAAACTCTTGCTGTATATAAAGCATAAGAAGAGATCTTCATGTTCTTTGCTACTCCAGAGATTCTTTCCTAATTAAGAAGGGAAGGGTATAAGCATAATCATCCTCCCCATCTCCTATCACTGTTTGATTCCCAAGTAATATGTATCCCCATTTTGTAGGATTGGAAACTAAGGAACACAGGGTTTGAGAGCCTCACGCAACTTAAGAAAAACATTTATATGATGCATGAAATTTTATGGATCAGTTTTCTCATAATAACTTTGGGAAGTAAAAGTGAATTCAAATTCATATTTTCAGATGAGGCAACTGAGGCTCAAAATAAGTAAAATTAAACTATTAGTAAACGCCAGAGCCCAAACTTGAACCAAATCAGCTATGAATATACTGCATAGCAATTTGACTAAGGCCCATCTCAATAGAATCAGCCATATGTTCCATTGTCCATAAAAGTCTGCTCAATGTCCTTTTCATTTTTAGCTCTAGGAAAAAATGAAAAACCCATCACTTTTCTGTGGTGAGACTTTCCATGCAAAGGAAGGGGACTCCAGCAATAATAATGCCAAGGACTCGTCCCAGACTTGGTAGTAAAAATCAGAATTTAGCACACAACTCTTGCCCGCACACATGGGCTGCATCTATCCTCTCAGCGCCACGGAGCGTGATGCCAGATGCCTTGATACACCAAAAACGAGCGGCTGCTTGTGAGATGGAAGATGTCGGCTTGGAGATCAGTTAACTTCTCAAGTGATGGAGCTCAGTCATTCTCAATATCCTAGACTCTAAAAAGAAAACACTTATTTTTATCAAGTCTATTACTATAAATAAGAGCTATCATTTATATAATCCATTATTTGTGTGCATTATTTCGTTGGATCTTCATAACAAACCTGTGAAGGAGATGCTATTAGTATCCCCATTTTACAGATGAAAAAACTAAGAACAGATTATTCACCCACAGTCACACACCTAGTAAGCTCCTGAGGCAATATTTAAACTCAGCTTTTTCTAACTCCAAGACTTCTCTCCATCGCAGCACTACTAGAACTGAACAAAAGAATTATTTACGTTGCCTTTGGGACAATGAAATACTTTTTAATAACCCATGAAATCTTCGATCCATCTCTCCCTACATGAATTGGAAACCAAGCATGATAGAAACAAACTTCATGAAAACATGGACAACAATACTTATGAAAACTGGACTATGGACGTGGAAAGGAGAGCGATGCTGTTTCCACAGCTGACTCAGTTTCATATTCCTAATCTCTCACGTTCTATGTGTGTGGAACCATGAGGCACGTGGAACCATGAGGCACGTACTTACCATTTAACAAAATAACCTCCATTTTCAATACATTCATACGTATATGTATAATCTATTATGTTATAAAATAAAATAAAAATATATAAGTAAATAGAAGCATTTAAGTTTAGCACAGTTGACTCTTAAGGCACAATTATACTCATATAGTCACAAATTTAATATAGATAAGTTCAGCTAATGCGAAGGTACCACATTGGCATATGTACCCCAAATATATTTTTCAGCCACTCCTCACACTCAGTTTTACCCTTCTAAAAATATAAGACCTGTGGCTTTGTCTATTAGCCATCCAGCCTTAGCCTGAGCAGACCACCCTGTTTGGTCACTCAAACTGGCTGGCTAGCAGGATGGGGAAGGCTCCCTTAACTCTACCCAAGGGGATCCATATTCTGGCCTTGTCAGTAGCCTTAGCAAAGTGATCCTTGCCAGTCTGTGACCCAAGGGGAACAGTGACCTGGCTTTGCCAGAAGCTTGGTGAGACCTTCCTGAATCTCCATAAGCTCCAAGCATTCTTGCCAACATTATATTTGGTCTTAAGCATCTACATCTCCCATTATAGTAAATATAGATTGTGTATTGAGTATCACACTCAAATGGACCAGAATAATTTGAAGTACCAACTCACCACATGTGACAGACCCGAAGTTTTTCCCTAAAACAAAGGTCATACTTCCAATAGCTATACTGAGAAGGATCACTGTGCAGCTCTGAAGCCTGGAACGAGAAAGCCTCTGAAGAAGTGAAAATGAGCATCACCCAGAAAGGAATGGAGAGGAGAGAGCAGGCTAGCACAAAATGGGTGGCTCATGGTAGACATTTAATAAATGCTGATGACTGACTGAAAATATAAGCAAAGTATCATGAAGGAGAATTACAATAAACTATGGTAATAAAGAAATATATGAACAGAAGAAGATGATGGAGTCCGCCTGGAATCAGGAAGACTTGAGTTCAAATCTGGTCTTATATATTTAGTACCTATGTGAACTTGGACAAGTCACTTAATCTCTATTTACCTCAATTTCCAATGTTGTAAAATGAAGATAATAACAATATCTCCTCCACATGATTGTTGTAAGGATCAAACGAGGAGAAATTTGTAAGAAACACTTAGCACAATATCTGGTACACAGCAGGTGCTATATAAATGCTTATTCCTTAGTCATGTGACAAAAGTGCATGGTAACCAACAAAAAGCCTTATTGGCTCCACTTTTATGTACCTAATATCAAGAGAAAGGAGGATTCCAGCATGGAATTCCAAGGCTAAGCTGACAGGACACAGAAAGAGTGACAGAAGAGGATGAACTGAGCTCTACATCAGTGGAGGGAATGTCTACACTGAGGAGATCACAGATTCCTTATTGTTATTACTGTTGTTGTTCTATCAAATTAACTTATTAAGTTGACATGAGGCCTTCTATCCATTAGCTGCCTTGATTTATGATATCTCATCCAGCTGGGCAATTCTGGAAGCAGCCAGAGCCGCAGACAGACAGACACACACACACCATGCATATGTGCATGTCTATGTGAAAACAGGGCTGTGGTCTGGCAGGAGAACACTAATGGCCGGTGGCCCTCCAGGAGGAAGTCCCCACGGGGAAGCCCAGCCCAGCCCAGTCCCAACACTGCACTTTCCACATTTCCTGGAGGAGAAGAGCTTTTCTGAGATGGGCAGGGCCAATCAGGCCATTTTACTTACATTGGGGCTGTCTGGGAATAATCAAACATATAACCAAGAACACCCAGGAGATGCATAAGCTGGGATAACACTTGCAAAAAACTGTGATTGTTGTTGAGCCTCCCTTTTGGCTGAAAAGGGAAAAATGTAGAAAGGACAAAAGTTCTTTTGCTGTGATTTGCAGCCCTAACATGTTATTTTGCAGAATGGATAAAACGGTCAAGACAGGCTATAGATTGTCCTTTCTGGCTTAGGAAAAGCCAAGTGAACAACAATTCTGGACTTCAGCAGAATGCTGAGAAAGTAGCCAATGGGACCATAGCCAAGGGTCAGGATCAGTCCTGGGCTAAGAAAGAGTTAAGAAGAACTCACATATACCGGAAACCTTAAAGTCAAAAAAGCACTTCAGTCAAAATAATCTTGGGAGATTAAGCAGTGCCGCTACGATCACCCTGTTAGTCTGATGAGGAAATTGTCTTTTTTATTTTTAATTTTTATCTGTTAAATATTTCTCAATTACATTTTTTAAAGATTTTTTAACATTTTCTGAAATGTCGAATTGCAAATTCTCTCCCTCCCTTCTAACCTTCACCCACCCTCCGAGCAAAGCAATATGATATTAATTATACGTATGAAGTCATGCAAAACATATTTCCATATTAAGCATGTCACAAAAGAAAACACACACACAAAAAGAAAAATAAAGAAAGTGAAAAAAGATGCTTCGGGCTGCACTCTATGAGTTCATCACTTCTCTTTCTGGAAGTAGAGAGTATTTTTCATCATGGATCCTTTGACATTGTCTCGGGTCACTTGATCAGAGCAGCTGAGTGTGACCATGTACAATGTTCTCCTGATTCTGTTAAATTCACTTTGCATTAATCAATATAAGACTTCCTGGGCTTGAGAAAAATAAAACTTAAACAGAGGATGTGACCTATCTACCCTCGACCCCAAATTATTTCTGGCTATTTAAGGAACACGAAATCTGTGGGAGATAAAGCCTCTGTGGAAGATCCTTTCAAGCATTGTGAAAGACTGTAACATAGGATTCTCTAGCCACAATTCCTAGGTTATTTTTTTTCTTTTTCAATTTTGGTCTGGAAAAGTTATTTCTCTGAGATGGTGAGTGTCTAGCAAGGAAACTCCTCCTCCTCATTTAGATCAGCGACTTTTATACAATCTGTAATCTTAGAGAGCTCTCTGGGCTATTGAGAGTTGATCAAATGGTTTGTCTATGATGGCCTAGCCAGGACAGGTCTGAAGTAGACTTTGAAAGTGGGCCCCCATACATCAGATCAATAACTCCTTGTAAACTGAGGCAGCCTGGCCCAGCAGATTGAGTGCCAGATCACGGATGTGAAGTTGTGGCTCTAAGCTCCTTAACACCTCTAAACCTTGAGAAGTCTGGGGGTGACTTTGGGCCAGTCCCCAAGCCTCTCAAGTCCTCTGAGGACTTCATGGTCTCTCAGATCCCTTCCAAATCTCTATCATCTTGTGATTTCTTTTCCCTGAGTTTCTCATCTTCAACTGGCATCAGCATTCGTGTGCCAGAATTCTTAATAAGGGGGGCAGCTAGGTGGTGCAGTGAATAGAGCATCAGCCCCAAAATCATGAGGACCTCAGTTCAAATCTGGCCTTAGACACTTAATACTTCCTAACTGTGTGACCCTGGGCAAGTTGCTTAACCCCGATTGCCTCAGCAAAAAAAAAAAAGAATTCTTAACATGGACCCTGTGCAGACTAAAGACATAGTGCCCACTTGTCTGATAAATCAACCACTGAATACCTAATGATGATGCTGATTGTGGCCATCATAACGACATGGATGAAGACAGGTGGAATGGACCAGTGACGAGAAATCTGGCTGTGGTCGCAGGAAGACCTCAGTCTGATATATACTTGCAGTGGGATCACAAGCAATTCACTTAACTTTTCAGATGCTTTGGGGAATTCTAAATTACTAATAAGTTGCCAATCTGAATTAGCTGCAAGTCTTTCCACATCAGCAATTCATTTCATTAATTAAATCACAGATCTGCACCCCCACAAAAGATAAGAATTGACATTCATGTTTCCAAAGTGCCCTGAATATATTACCTACTACGATCCTCACAGCCAGACTGGAAAGAAGAGGTCCATTTATTGTGGTTCCCATTTCTCAGATGAAGAAACTAAACTGGGAGGAATGAAGCGTTGACTCAGACGGAAGCCCGAAAAGGAAGCCTTTGCACTAGGCCTATGGCTGCCCAGGATTTCAGTTCCAACATTTAAAATGCCACTGGGCTTTCCTTCTTATTTTGTTAATGCCTTGTGGGCTCCAGAGGGCCAAGCGTGGAATGCGGAGGGGCGGCTCTGGTCATTGTCCCGCACATCACTCAAGCCATCACTCTGTATCACCCAGAAGACAGAAACCAGGGGATTTGAGACCCCCCACCATGGACCTCCAACGCAGGGGGAAGAGGAGGAGGCTTAACTGAAACAATTTTAGTAAAACATTCTGCATGTACGGATGACAGCACGCCAGTGAGTCAACTGGATGTTCTAATTATAGATAAAACTACTCAACTCGAAATAAGCAAATTGAAAAGTCCCATTAAAAAGTGTGTGGCTTAGAATGCCTAATTCTCTAAGTAGACTTCCCTCTTTGCCTCATCCAACCTCCTAGCTCAAGGCAAGACCACACCTCCTGTGTGTGTGTGTGTGTGTGTGTGTGTGTGTGTGTGTGTGTGTATGAGAGAGAGAGAGAGAGAGAGAGAGAGAGAGAGAGAGAGAGAGAGAGAGAGAGAGAGAGAGGAGAGAGAGAAAGTAACTGTTGTTCCTAAAAAATTCCAGAAAAGGAGATTCCTCCTAGTCAATTAAAAAAAAAAAAATGAGTTGTAATTGGATGTCTAAAGACAAGAGTTTTTGTCAATAAAGTTGTGATCTAAGGCCATTTTGCCAGAAGTAATATGTAATGTGCAATAGTGTAATGATGTCCTGGCTAAGCCCCCATCCCCAGCTCACCTACAGCATTTAAAGCTTCAGCCTTTGACCCATCCCAGCTTAGAGCACCCCATGCAAAATGGGAGGGCTTGGTGCAAGGCCTTTGGCCAGGCACCTGACTGGGCTACATGAAGTGACCCCTGAGGCTGGAAGAGATCAAAGACCCAAGCAGTCTAGTGTAAAACTTGTCTCAGTTACCTGAAGGAAAGAAATTTTGAATGAAAAAGGATTAACTAAGAATTCTCCCAGCCAAGCTCAGAGCTACACAGAGGATACAAAGAGGAAAAAAGGAAAGAGAATCCCTACTCCAGAAGCTCATCCTTCAGTTGCGAAAGAGGACTGAAAGAAAGTTATTTAAATAACTGTGGGCAGAGAGGAGTGCAGAAGGAGAGAAGCAGATGGCAAATCCTTCCATGTTCCCAGAAGGGATGCAGTTATAGATGATCATCCATTTCACTCAAAACAGAGGAGCAGTTGGGGCAGCTAGACTGCTCAGTGGATAGAGCAGTGGTCTGGCCACGAGGACCTGAGTTAAATCTGACCTCAGATTTATCAATTGGGCAGATCACTTAACCCCAACTGCCTCACCAAAAAAGAAAGAAACGAAAAAAAAAAATTTTAAAGATATACTCAAGCCAGTTCCAATGATCTTGTGATGAAGAGAGCCATCTATACCCAGAGAGAGGACTGTGGGAACCAAGTGTGGATTACAACATAACATTCTCATTCTTTTTGTTGTTGTTCGCTTGCATTTTGTTTTCTTTCTCAGTTTTTTGCCCCTTTTTGATCTGATTTTTCTTCTGCAGCAAGATAATTATATAAATATGTATACATAGGTTGGGTTTAACATATATTTTAATATGTTTAACATATATTGGATTACTTGTTGTCTAGGGGAGGGGGTAGGAGGAAGGAGGGGAAAATTTGGAACACAAGATTTTGCAAGGATCAATGTTGAAAACTTATCCATGCATAGATTTTGAAAATAAAAAGCTTTAATATATATGTATATATTACATTACCTAGTGTCCTAGGACCAACTGAACTACCAATATCTTCTAAGGACGTGGGAAAATATGCAAATATATGGGAAAAAATCCAGTTTGGGTTGCCCTGATGTGGTTTTCTCTTGTGTTCCACTCCCATCACTCCACTTCTTTCTGTTTTGCTGGCTCACAATTCCCCTCACCCAAAGTGGCACATTAGGCTCATAGAACACAAATGTGTCGAGTTGCGGCCATAAAATAGATGGCGGGCTTCAATGACCACAAGACCACTGAAATAGCTTTCTCATATATAAAATACTTTTTTTTTTAAAAAGTATTTAAAGGAAGAAACAACCCATCTGCTCTAAGGGGAAGGGGAGGAGACACAAACATCCCATCTTCCTAACAATTAGAGCTATCCAATAATAAAGCCGACTACCAGGATCAATGGGTTTCTTTTGGTAAAAGCCTTCAAAGTCTGCACCACCGCCATGTTGAATATGTTAACGGGAGTTCTTTTTTAGGTATGGATTGGATTAGATGGCCACTGAGGTCCTTTCCAATTCTAAAATTGTTGTTCATTAGCAGAAATTTCATAATCATTTATGTGTATTTATAAGCCCCTTGCTGACAGAAACATTTTAATGACACTCCTTTTCAACAGCTTTTAAAGGGCATATAGCAAAATTCTTCCATCTCTTTTGAAAGCATGGGGGAGGCTAGATTAACAAATGGCTTTGCACTAGCCTTGGGTTCTGGGAGTTGTGTAACGTCTTTGTTCTCCGCCTGCTCCATTTTCCCTAGGAATCAGAAGGCTCAGGATGCCTGCAGCATGCCAATATTTTTTAGGCTTTTCCACTCATAATTTTGGAAAAAATAATATTTTTTACCAAAACTTTCCATGCTTTGTCTTGCTCCGAAGAGAAGCAGAGAATCTGACAAAGCTCCAGCTGTTTCTCAGCTCCTTGAAGAATGGAGAAGTGAAAGTGGTGGGAGTTTGATCATTTCCCATTTTGAGTGAAAAGTTACTTTGTCTTAAGACTTTTTACTTGGCATTGAAAGCTTTTCCTGATGGAGGCAAGAAAGGAAAAAATATTGGGTATTTCTAGGGGAGATGGAGTTAAGGAATTATTACAAACTTTGCTTTCATAACTGTTTTCAAAATTTTCCATCTTTGAAAAAAAAATGAGTGAATAAGCTCACCAGCAATAATGGATACAAGACTGAATTGGGATATTCTGTTTGTTTACAGAAAAATCCCCATTGTCAGGACTGCAATTTACATTCACAAAGTCACGTATCCAAAGAAAGAAGGCACCTTAAGGATCGTTTAGAGCAACTCTTACATTTTACAGTTGAAGAAGCGGAGGTCCAGTAAGTTTGAGGTTATATAGTCAATTAATAGCAGACTAAGGGCCTGGAACCCAGAATCCTGAACTCCAGGTTCTGGGCTTACCAACATACATTCATTTAGTTTCTACTTTAATTGGAAGGAGTTCTGATGTGATCAGTTTTGAGGAATTTCAGTGATATTGTTAAAAGGAATAAATTGATCATTATAATCTGCATATGTTTCTATAGTTTGTTCAGGTTTGCTAAAACTTTTTAAGCCTCCCAACAGAACTGTGTGTACAATCCTCAATGTACAAATGAGGAAACCGAGGCTCACAGATATGCTGACCAGGGTTATACTGCTGTTAGGTCTAAGGGACAAGGAATAAACTTATATTTTCCTGATTCTTACACTGTTCAACTGTCCCCAGTTCCTGGAATCACAATTTCATCTTTAGTAAGTAAAATAAAGAACATTTATCCCTTAAGAGTGCCTTCTTATTTTTTATTGACTTAATACCTAGAATATTTTAAGTTAAATGATTTCTTAATTATTTTTTGATGAATGATAGAAATAATTATCAGACAACCTGAGGTTGAATCCTGCCTCAGGCACTAACTAGCTGAGTGATCATGGATCAATCATTTGCCTTTACTCATTTGGAAAATGGAGATAATTATACCTTCTTCACAGAGTTGTAGTGAAAATCAAATGAGATGACATTTGTAAAGCATGCTGCAAACCTTAAAACTAACTATCATCATTAATAGTAATGATGATAATTGTTAATATTTATATAATACTATGTGCTAGGCTCCTAATCTAATTATTAATAAAGCCAATGGCTACAGGATATAGAACATTAATCTCCAAAGAATTAAAAACAAATATCAACCAGAGAGCAAAGAAGGATATGGTGGGGTAGAGCTTGCTGCAACATATCATGTAGAAAGCTACAGAAAGCCTTCCAAATATCAGATGGCAAGACAAATGATTTATGAACCATCCATGTGTTCCACTAGTATGCTCCCAAGCCAAATGTGTAAAATATAAACACCCTTGGTTACCTTTTAAAGACCTCCATGTTTCCATAACACCCTCCAACGGAGGATCAGGAACATCATTATTATTCTCCTGTCATAGATGAAGAAATTGTGACAAAGAAAGTTTAAATGAGCTACCCAAGATCACACAGCATGTCAATGCTTTGCCTCTCTTACAAAACAAGGACATGAAAGCTGCATTCTCCCCGGGTAACATTTTTCTAAGAGTTATTATTTTCTCCAACTATGCAGTACCTCCCAGACTTCATGTATTAGAAACAGTTCTCTTGGCCCAGTTCCTTCTTATTCCACCTCCCCACAGGACTCCAGGGGGGTTGGTTGGGTTTAGGGAATATTTTCTTCTTTGTCATCTCTGGTTTTGCCTTTTGAAAGACTTGCTATAGCTCTCAAAGGATGTTGTTAAACAGAGCAAATACTGAATGCCCTCCCTAGCCTCCCAGTCTTTGTGGTGCAACAGAACTGCTTCTATGAAGGGCTTAACTCCCTACAGGCCCACAAGTGGTGGTTAGACATTGGCCACAAATTTAAGGCAATGAAAGATCACTCACCACAAGTAATAGATATTCCAAAAAATGTAAATGCCATAATGTCACTTTATACAAAGATGCACACATATACATACTGGACCCGAACTGTGTGACTACTGTGTGAGTATTCTCACAATTATGACCAGTTTTATCCCACACATGATTCTATAAAGGCTGGAGATCACCCCCATCTGTATTATTTCCTGTACTTTTGACAACACAACACTAAGGTCCATAGTAAGAATCAGAAAACACAACTTGAGCAATATAAGGATACTTAAAAAAATGAAGTTCAAGAATAGGAGTCCATTGGAACAACTTATGAAAGATTTTTGCTGATCAATGTGGAGAAAGTCTAGGTGAATCATAAAAAAATTTTCCAGGGGTGCAGTCATTTCTTTATATGGTCTGCCTGAATTCATTTAGCATTCACTGAACACCTATGGTGTGTGAAAAGCCATAATGGATATTTGGGATTCAAAGAAGAAGAAAAAGAGTGTCTTTTGTCCTTGATCCTATCCAAAGCAATCCAATCCTCAAGTCTATTTATTGATATATTAGTGCCATTTATTAGGCACTCGAGATACAGTGTCAAAAAATCAAACAGTGCTTTATCTTAAAGAATTTGCAATATATACACAACCAATAAAAACAAAATAGACAAAGCAATTTTCAAGACCAAGCCATATTTTTATGGCCAATAACCATAGCCAAAAATTGTTTCTTATGGGGGGTAGCATTTGGGCCATTCCCTCATGAGAGCTAGCAATTCTAAGAATGGAATCAAGGAAACAGAACAGTCCTGCTAATTCTTGAACTAGGGGGAAGAGGAGGGGCAAAGAAGTGTGATTATAATGTAAAGGGATAAGAAAGGCTTCCCACAAAATGACTATCATGAGCTGGGCCTTTGGCTGCATATTCTAAAATGCAGACCAGAGGGAGTATTCTAAGCAAGGAAGATATCAAGCAACAGAGCTTTGTAAGAGACAGAGTGACCTCTTTAAAGAAGACATAGTTGACAACCATGGCCAAAAAGAGAATGACCTGAAAATAATGTGCAGTAAGTTTGTCTTCTAACTTTCATGTGAGCACTTTCCTGTGGTGTTCTCCATAAAACAGTCTTTTAGACAAATGTATATTTGGCATTTGAACAAGATGGCCAGCCTAAGAGAGTTGTGCTCTCTGAAGTAAATTTTAAATGCTTGGCAGTTCACCTGAGAAAGGACCTTTGCCTGATCCCTTTCTTCCCGATCTTCCTAAAAAATGGAAACGATTCAGTTTCCTGGAATGGCACAAGTAGACTGTCCAGATTTCCCAGGCATACGACAATGAAGTCAGTCCAATGCCTCTGTAGATTGGTAGGCAGTCAAACACCTCTTCTTTCCCATCTCTCCATCTGAGCCTCCCAAACACTAAACTAGCTCTGGAAATGCATGTGTCAACTTAATCATCTATGTGTGTCTTCCTGGAAAGGAGACTGTCAAGGTAAATGAACTTCTCTGCAGCATCCGAAATCTCTCCATGTGTTGTACTTGATGGTTCCACATATGATGGCACAGTGCTGGTTTGTGGAGAACCTTGTTTTCTTGGTGTGATTGGGCCGAAATTAGCACAAGCAACAAAGCAATCCATGTACTTCAGTCTCCAAGACTATGCTGAGTGTGCAATCATCTACTAACAAAAAACCATGCACCAACTCTCCCTTGCTTTAATCTTGGTTTGCAGCCTTTTCAAGTTAAATAATTTATTATCAGGACAATGGCTATTGACATTGCTGATGGCATCTGACAACATTGCTGAAAACAATTATGTGAAAAAAAACAAACACAAGCACACACTCCCATTTCACTCCACTGGTCATCATCCACTCTCCAGGACTCATGCAAACATGTCATCATAGAGCAATATTAATGAACATCTCTGGACAAATGTTGCCATGATCTTCCACAAGCCTTCACAAGTGGCAGTATCAAAGACTGAAAAACTTGTATACTCCTCTGTTCTACTCATGGCATTTCTCTTGGACTTGTTGGCCAATTCGGCCCTTTCTGAAGCCATATCAGCTCTTAGATGGTGACTATCTTCCAAGTGAAGGATCAGTCCACTCAGGAGGACTCTGGAAAAAATCTTGCTGCCAAAGACTGAAAGATAGAACCCCACTGTGATTGTCACAGGCCAACCTATTTCCTTTTCCTTTATAGACATGGACAATGGGGACATCCTTGAACTGATAACTTCCTCTTGCCACGTAACCCAGAAAATTTCAGAATGTTTGTGCATGAACAAGGGATTCCCTACCTTGTAAATATCAACTGGAATAGAATTAGCACCATGTTCTTTGTCATCTCTTCTTTAGTAAGAACTTTGGCTTATGAGGGATTTTCTTCACTGGCTTTGGCATTGGTTGATGACAGTCTGTTGAGAACACTATGGAAATGTTCAATCCATCTTTTAGAATCATGCCCTTATCACTAATTAATGTGATTCCATCAGCAATAAGATGCATCATAGGTCTTTGGCTTCTAAACATCCTTCAGAATAAAAGTATTTTAGACTGTTATTATCAGCATAAAATTGAACTTCATCTGCTTTCTTACTGAACCAAGAGTCCTGCATCTCTCTAACTTTTGCTTGTACTTTTCTTTTGATGGAATTAAATCCTGCTTCCTTAGAGATGGAAGAACTATCTTGTTGGTAAGAGCTGTGGAGTTTAGCAGCTTTTGAATTTCCCTATTGTTTTCATCAAATCAGTCTAAATGCTTGTGAGAGTTCGGATGAAGATAAGTAAATGTGATATGTACATCAAATATTTGAATGCTGCTCGATCTTTTTCTGCTCCATTGTTGCCACCATTTGTTGGCTCAATTTTCCCTCCAAGTTAGCAATGAATTGATAAAGAGTAACTTTAATCTGTTGACATTAAACCTTCTGGTAGTCATCTTGTCTTGAAGTCTCCACTTTTGTTGAATGTTAATGTTTAGCTTGGAGAGTAAGTCTATGATCAGTCCAGCACTCTGCGTCATACATTGCCTTCATCACTCTAACATCCTGTCTTCTCTTCTCTTTACAATGATGTAAACTTATTTGCTGCAAGGGTGATTGCATGAAGTTATACTGCTTTTAAGTAAATGGAAGACAGTGTTGGTCATGAGAAGGCCATGAAATCTAGGAGTCTTCAATAGTGAGGAACCATTGCTGTGGCTGTTTCCGACTTCCTTCCTTACAAGAATGCCTTGATGTGGCTGATGCTCTGTGCCTGTTACAGTGTTAAAGTCACCCAGAATCAAAAGCTTGTCTTCTTTTAGAATGCTGATGAGGTGTTTCTCCAGGTTTTTATAAAAAAAAATTATATTTGATTGTATCAGGGCTCATCATGATGGGGCACATACACTGATAATGATGTGGTGTTTTCCAGCAAGTGACAATCAAATTGTCACTAGCCTACTATTTACTCCTTTTGGTAGACATATAAGCTTACTGACTAGATTTATTTTGATTGCAAATCCTACTTCATGGCATTGCAGCCATTACGCCAAATTGTGTATCTAGCTTCAGCTTTAGTAAGCTCTCTTCATTCACCAGCCTTACTTCATAAAGCCTGCAATTTGGACATGATACCTGCTGAATTATTTCACAAGAGCTACTCTTCTTGTCTGCTAATTTTCATGTTATCTATAATGGGCACATATTCCTTTTTAATGACTTTTTATTGACGGAAGTTATGCATGGGTAATTTTTCAACATTGTCCCTTGCAATCACTTCTGTTCTAACTTTTCCCTTCCTTCCCTCCATCCCTTCCTCTAGATGGCAGGCAGTCTCATACATGTTAAACATGTTAAAGTATATCTTAAATACGATATAGGTGTATATGTTTGTACAGTTCTCTTGTTGCACAAGAAAAATCGGATTCAGAAAGATAAAAATAACCTGGGAAGAAAAACAAAAATGCAAGCAAACAATAACAGAAAGAGTGTAAATGCTATGTTGTGGTCCACACTCATTTCCCAGGGTTCTTTCGCTGGGTGTAGTTGGTTCTGTTCATCATTGATTAATTGGAACTGAATTGTATCTTCTCATTGCCGAAGATATCCACTTCCATAAGAATTGATCTTCACATAGTATTGTTGTTGAAGTGCATAATGATCTCTTGATTCTGCTCATTTCTCTCAGCATCAATTCATGTAAGTCTTTCCAAGCCTCTCTGTATTCATCCTGCCGGTCATTTTTTATAGAACAACAATATTCCATAACATCCATATACCACAATTTATCCAGCCATTCTCCAATTGATGGGCATCCATTCAATTTCCAGTTTCTAGCCACTACAAAAAGGGCTGCCACAAACATTTTTAATGTGCACATATTCTATTTACTGATAATGAGAGGAATCATTTTTGCTAAAGACTGAAGTAGGGAGTTGGCCCAAGCTCCTATCAATGTGCTATATTGGTCTTAGAATCAGAGTTACCTAGTTGTAGGCTTATTCATCACCTGAGCTCCCTACTATATTACACTGCAGGTTAAAGCCCTATTCTGCAAGACTCTGTGGCCCTAGTTTAGGTCAGAGTGACACAGCTTCAAGCTTACTTCTGACTAGACATTGACCCACACTTAACACCGTACACCAAGATAAGGTCAAAATGGGTTCATGACCTAGGCATAAAGAATGAGATTATAAATAAATTGGAAGAGCATAGGATAGTTTACCTCTCAGACCTGTGGAAGAGGAAGGAATTTATGACCAAAGAAGAACTAGAGATCACTATTGACCACAAAACAGAAATTTTTGATTATATCAAATTGAAAAGTTTTTGTACAAACAAAACTAATGCAGACAAGATTAGAAGGGAAACAATAAACTGGGAAAACATTTTTACAGTCAAAGGTTCTGATAAAGGCCTCATTTCCAAAATATATAGAGAATTGACTCTAATTTATAAGAAATCAAGCCATTCTCCAATTGATAAATGGTCAAAGGATATGAACAGACAATTCTCAGATGAAGAAATTGAAACTATTTCTAGTCATATGAAAATATGCTCCAAATCATTACTAATTAGAGAAATGCAAATTAAGACAACTCTGAGATTGGCTAGAATGACAGGGAAAGATAATGCGGAATGTTGGCGGGGATGTGGAAAAACCCAGGGACACTGAAACATTGTTGGTGGAATTGTGAACACATCCAGCCATTCTGGAGAGCAATTTGGAACTATGCTCAAAAACTTATCAAACTGTGCATACCCTTTGATCCAGCAGTGTTTCTACTGGGCTTATACCCCAAAGAGATATTAAAGAAGGGAAAGGGACCTGTATGTGCCAAAATGTCTGTGGCAGCCCTGTTTGTAGTGGCTAGAAGCTGGAAAATGAATGGATGCCCATCAACTGGAAAATAGTTGAATAAGTTGTGGTATATGAACATTATGGAATATTATTATTCTGTAGGAAATGACCAGTAGGATGAATACAGAGAGGCTGAGAGAGATTTACATGAACTGATGCTAAGTGAAATGAGCAGAACCAGGAGATCATTATCGACAACAATATTGTATGAGGATGTATTCTGATGGAAGTGGATTTCTTTAAGAAAGAAACCTGAGTTTCAATTGATAAATGATGGACATAAGCAACTACACCCAAAGAAAGAACACTGGGAAACGAATATGAACTACTTGCATTTTCGTTTTTCTTCCCGGGTTATTTTTACCTTCTGAATCCAATTCTCCCTGTGCAACAAGAGAACTGTTTGGTTCTGCACACATATATTATATCTAGGATATACTGTAACTTATTTAACATGTATAGGACTACCTGACATCTGGGGGAGGGGGTAGAGGGAGGGAGGGGAAAAATCGGAACAGAAGTGAGTGCAAGGGATAATGTTGTAAAAAAAAATTACTCTGGCATGGGTTCTGTCAATAAAAAGTTATTTTTTTAAAAAAAAGCTTACTTCTGGTTCTTGGGGCTCTTCTGTCTTCATGCTGGTGTGCCGAACTCCTTCTCATTGCCTACAGGACATTGGCCATCTCCCTTTGCCTTTCTGATCCATAGTTTCTTCTTGGATTTCCATATCATGACTTGTTCTGGTGCTTCAATCTTTATTGGAATAGCTATAGGCAAGAGCTAGGTTGCCCTGCTTCTTCACATTTCGTTATCTTTCTGACTTTGCTTCACCTAGAATTTTTAATCATTTTGTCATAGGTGAGTCACTTAACCATGATCATCCTAGTTTCTTCATTATAACGATTTTAAATAAAAATAATCATGAAGCACTCCTTATTTGTCAAAGGTTAAGAAAGGCATTTTGTCAACTGTAAAACATCACATAATTGTTTCTACACTCATGATCATCCTACTCCCATGATTTCTTGGGAAACTTCTGTGAACATATCCTTGCATAGTTAGGGAGAATGTGATTTTTTGTTTCCGTTGTTCTCAACTTTGTGATTCCATCGGGAATTTTCATGTCAGAGATACTGGAATGGTTTGCCATTTCTTTCTCTAGTTCCACTCAGCTGCCAAAGGCCATTGATGATATGGTAGATGGATTGCTGGACTTGAGATTGCTGTCGCTCCAGGACTTAAGAAAGACACAGTGGGCTTACATACATATGTGAAAATCATGTAGCACTTTCAATAATTCTAGACTACTCCCTAACAAAGAAATTGTATTCATAATCCTGAACAGAGGTGGCCAAAGCCATAGGGTCCATCTTCTCACTGAACTGAACAGCACTGGGATGCAGCAGCTCCTGGGTGTCTGAGCAGCTTGCTCATCTCCTACCATGAGGAAGGGACTAAAAATGGAACCCTAAAAATTGTCTGCTTCAGCCACCCTGACATGCCGACTCTGGAAGGCAGGGATCCCGTCTTGTGGTTGGAATACAAAAAGCTGTACAGAGAAGACAGAAGTTTCAACCAAAATCAGGCCAACAGCTGTGTTCCTTGGACCCTAGATTGTGATCATGGGCTTACAAATTTCAGACAAGAAGAAAAACAATAAGATCACACCCTAGATCAAATTGCTTAGGAAACAGAAATTTTGCCTTTTTTTTTTTTTGTCACAAACCATCCATTAGGTTCATGAAGAATAACACAATACTCATTCTGCAGAGAAAAATACATCAAGATCCCCAAACACAACAATATCAAAATTTAACCCTGAAACAAATTCCCAATTCATACAGTAATGTAGGAAAATGAGTAAACAAAAGAAGATATAAGGGCATTTTTTATAGAACCAGAAATACTCAAGTCACAAATAGGGAGGAAGAAGAAAATAACTCTAATTCAATCAGGAAAGCCTCAAATTCAAACAGAGTCACATGGTTAACTAACATTCTTGGGGGAAATAAAATTAAGGAATTGATGCTATAAATGAAATGAAAGGTCTACAAGAAATTGTTTGAAATAAAATGACAAAAGACTTTCAAAGAGTTAAAATGGCTAACAAAAAGTATAAAGCCTCACAAATTACAGTCTCTCTTAAAATAAAAGAACAAACAGAAATCAATGATTCCAAGAAAGAACAAGAAATGCTGGAACAATAATGAAAAGAGGAAAAGAACAACAAATATGACTACAATCTATAACTACAACTACTACATCTACTATTATTGTTTCTCTTATCAAAAACAACTGCCTTAGAAAATAGAATGGAAGCGGGGAATCAAACTCATCAGACTAGTTGAAAACTATTACCACTATCACCATAAGAAAAACCACAAGGAAAGATTTCTTAAAACCATCTAGGAAAAGAGAAAAAGGGGCAGCTAGTTGGTATAGTGGATAGACCACCATCCCTGAAGATGGTCCTGAATTCAAATCTGAGCTCAGACACTTAATACTCCCTAGCTGTGTGACCCTGAGCAAGTCATTTAACCCCAATTCCCTAAGCAAAAAAAAAAGAAAAGAAAGAAAGAAAGAAAGAAGAAAAAAGAAAAGAAAAAAGAGAAAATAGAAAGAAATCATCCATCATTTTCTAAAAGAAAATTTAAAATGAAAACTCTCAAGAATATCTCTACCAAAATTCAGAGCTTCCAGGCCAAAGAATAAAATAATGCATGTACCAGAAAGCATTAGTGGTATTTGGGAACCACAATCAGAATCACCAAACACCTAAAAAAAGGACAATATGAAGTTTGGAGGAATGTGGAACACATAACTGACAGAGAAAAAGAGAGAGAAAGCCAGAGAGATACTTACAATTAATAAATTTCATGGTAAAATTATGTGTAATCTTATTGAGGGGAATGATTCTTAAATGAAATACAGGACTTCCAGGCATTGCTGAAAAAAAGATAAGAACTGACTAGAAATTCTGAAATGCAAACACAGGGGTCAAAGGAAACATAAAAATCTGTTTGAGCAGTTGAAAAGGATTATACAAGGTGAAGTGCTTATACTCTAAGAGGAGGCATAACAAGTGTCTTCTCAGATCTTTAACATCATAGGAGTTAAATAAGACACAGAATCTTAAAATGGTTTTTGTTATGGTGTGATGAACAAGCAAGAAAAGAAAAGAGAGGAAGAAAGAGACAGAGAGACATTCTCTGGCATGCAGAGAATAAAATGGAAAGAACTTACTGCCTCACATAAGGAATAAATTCTATAAGCATAAGGGAAGTGGGTATCACTTGAACCTTATTATAATCTGAACCGTACAACAGAGAATAGAATGCACACATCGAGTTAGGTATTGAAATATGTCCAATTTAAAAGAGAAACAGAAAAAGTAGGAAAAGGAAGTCAAAAATGAAAAGAGGAAGGGTAGGTTAAAGGAAGGAGGATTTATAAACAAAATAAACTTCCAATTCAGAAGGTAGCACTTAAAAGTAAAGAAAGGGTAAAAACTTCTAATTGAATTTCTGGGCAAAGGGAAAAAGAGAGAGAAAAGACCAAGGGGGCAAAAGCAGAATAAACTATGTACAACAACTATATGATCCTTAAAGGAATCATAGATAATGAATACAATTTTGTAAAAATTAGATCTAATAGACTCACTAAGCCTACTGAAAGGATTAAAAAGGAGTACAGATATTTTCAGCACAGCATGGTACCTTTACATTAGGTCACAAAAACTTGAATGCAAAAAAAAAAAAGTAGAAAAGCTAAACATATTCTTTACTAACTACAATGCAACAAAATATTCAACAAAACAGAGGTTTCAGAGAAAGCAGTAAAAATTAGAGACTAAATAATTTAACTTAAAGAAATGTTGGGTAAAAAACAGAGAAAAATAGATAATTTCATTAAAGTAAGTAACAATTCTCACACAATATATCAAAAATGTGGGGCATACAGTCAAAACATTTCTGAGTAGAAAGTTTGCATCTCTATAACTTTCATCAACAAAAGAAGAAATGTTCGGGAAAAGAATTCACAACAGATGAAGAATAAAGAAGAGTAATGGAAAATATTTTGCCTTATTATAAGACAATAAAGCTAAGAACTTAAATGAAATTGATAAATATTTACAAAAATATAAAATGTTCAAATTCATTGAACAAGAAATAATGTAAATAACTCAGCTCTCAGAGGAGAAAAATTAATAATAAGGTTCAAAAAAAAAAGTGCTCTTCCATTACCACCACCAAAACAAAACCCAGGACCAGAAGGATTTAAAAGAAAATTCTGTCAAACACCCAAAAAGCAATTAATTTCAATTATGGATAACAAATTTGCAAAAACAAGAAAAGGGATCCTACAATTTCCTTCTATGGTACAGACACAGTCTTACCAAGGAAATTTCTCAAGACTGTGCCACAGAGGGAAGATCAGTCAGGAAACAAAAGGAATTTAGAACAGAAATAAATCTTTACTATGTACATAATAGGCAGGAGAATGAAGTGATCAAAACTAAGAGGACAATTTATACAACTTTGCAAAAAACATTATAAAGAGAAACAATTAAGAAACTTAAGAACACAGATCAATGACCAAACTAGATTCCAGGGTTCTGGATAAAAATTCTGGTTATCCTCTGACAGAAAATGAAGTAAAGGTACAGAATGATGCTCATTTTCAGATATGGCCAATATGAAAATTTGTTTTGCATGATAAAAAGCTTTTATTTTGTTTTCTTTCTTTCTATCTGGGGGTATTTTGTGGAAAATAGAAAGTAAGGAGAGTGGTAGTTAACAAAAAATTTAAAAAAGAAAGAAGAGATCATTAAATGTACATTTTAAATGTACAGAAGAAATGAGTAGGAAACTCAAATAAGGAGGATATCTCTGAAAATAACAGGTTGAGATTTTCTGCATAGTTAGAATGGACTAAAGATGGCAGATTTGCATCTGCTTTATTCTGTTCTGTTTTGTGTATGGAAAGGCATTTATTTCAGAATAAAAAGAAAAGGCAAAAGAAAAAAAAATTGCAAGTGATAGAAGACAGCATGAGGTAGTGGAAAGAATGAAAAGGACATTAAATTCCAGGGACTGAATATGAGTCCTGGCCTTTCAACCGCTACCTGGCAGTTATCAGGCTTTAGTTTGTTCATCACTGAATAATCGGGAAGATCCTTTTTAGCTCAGAATTTTGGACTTTGATTGAGTGAATAACCCAGCGGTGATGAGAACTGAAGGAAAGCTTATTGCGTTAAATTTCCTGTACAAACTCTTGAATCCTAGAGATAACCCCAAACAGAAAACACTTGTGAAACTTCAAGAGTATAAAAGCTTCTTTTTCTTTCTTTTCACAAACCACCGATTCAAGATCCTACTTTACCATCTCCATATATATGATGATTCTCTCTTGGACAAAACAACTGGTGCAAAGAGAGCATTGTGACTGAAGTCATGAAAAACTGAATTAAAATCCTACTTGCTTGCTGTGTGACCCTAAGAAATCATTTAATTTGCTTGCCTCAGTTACTTTAGCTGTAGATTGGAAATAATAATAGTACCTCCCTTCCAGAATTGTTGTGAGGATCACTAGAAATATTTGTAAAACATTTTGCAAACTTTAAAACACTATAAAAATATTTACTGCTATTACAGGCATAATTTCTCACCACAAAGGGAAAAAGAGTGAAGCTGGTAAGTCTTGAATATGGACAGAAAAATGTTTTGCTAGAACAGAATAAGGATCTATCTAATGAAAGAAAATTTAAATATTTTCTAGAAAGACTCATCCAAATCAGAATCATCACAGACATTGTTCGCTTATTAAAGAATAAGGACAGAAAATGAGAAACCACATTAAACAAAGAAAAGTTTCCAGAAGGAGTGGCTGGAAACACACAACTCCCCCAGACCTCAGTCTCCTCATCTGTACGAAGGTTGGTCTATTTTGGTCTCTGAGGTCCCTTCTAGTTTTATGTAGATTGATGACTCTACAAATAATCTTAATTCCTTTTATCTCCCAGTAAAAAGCAAGGTTCCCCTGTCAAGTTCCAAGGCAATTTTGGTAGAGGGAGAAAAGAGGAAGAAAGACAAAAAGGGAAGGGAAGAATGCCCATCAGTAACTCCCAAACTAAACATGCTTTTTTCCCCTAGTCTGTCACTTCTCTCCAACTAAAGCAAGGTGAAAATAATGATCTAATTTGGGTAAATTTAGGACAAACTCAGCTACATTTTCTGAATAATTTCCTCAACTTCTCACTTGATTTTGCTTAAGAGACACAAGTGTGTTAAATACATCAAGACTAGGTAGCACTTTTACTTAGAATTAAATGGAATTTAAGTAACAAACATATGTTCACTTTTTTCCTTCAGAATTTAACAAATACCATTTAAATGCTCATAAAAATGAGCATTTCTGCATCCAAAGTAAAATAGAAAGGGGACCAAATAGTCACATATTCAATGTACAACTTGATTCTCTCAAGAGCACAACAAATTCAGCATGTTTTTTTTTATATATAAGCAATTATTTAATTCTTTAAGTTTGTTTATTCTTGTTTACCCTTTTTTGTTTTTCTTGATTTCTATGTTTGTGATTCAAAATTTCTACATTGTCCTCATCAAAAGATGAGGAATTCTTGGAAGTCCTCTTCCAAGTATTAAAAATCTATTTTTTTCCCACCTGCAGAATTATATTTGATTTCGCTGGGTGAATATTCTTGATTGTTAATCCATATCCTTTGTCTTCAGAAATATCAGATTGGACCAGAAATTGGTAATGAGACCCTGCTCTTCTCCTGAGATCTGTCATTCAGCTGCTACTTGTTTCTAAATTTATTCAATTTGTTCAAAACATAGCTTAGAGTGTGTGGTCACTCATCATACTGAAATACCACTTCAGACTACAGATTCTCTCCTTAGTCTGTCCTGAATCTATGACCCAGAACTGGGTCACAAAGCTGCCAGTTAGCACTAGTTCTGGAACTTTTTACACAAAAGTCTCAGTGTCCAATATGGGTCTGGGACTTGTCTTGATGTGGTAAATAGATTATATCTTCTTTCAGTTCTTCAGTGTTCAGAGAGGAAAATTCCCAACCAGATCCATCCCTAGTACCTACAGACTTCTTTGTCCTCTTAGTACTAATCTGAGACAGAAAAAATTACTGTGACTTTTCCTTGGATTTACCAGTCAGAACTCAACCTGGTACATTTTGAAGATTTGTAAGGGAGAAGTTTATGAGGAGGGAGTGTGTAGTAGGATCATGCTGTATTTCTTCCTATTACCCTGCCATTTTCAACATCCCTGAATTTACTAGCAGTCTCTTCATGTCTACACTATTCTCCTTCCTCATCTTTGCCTTCTGGTTTCTCTGGATTCCTCCCATCTCAATTAAAATTCTACCTTTGGTAAGAAGACTTGACCAAACTCATTTCATGCTTCTTTAGTATGTTATTTCCAAAACTTTTTTCATGTTTCTCTAATCAATTTCTTTTCTGTTCTTTTCAGTGCATTTTTTAAAAATGCTTCAATGATCCTTTTTTCTTGCTTTCTTTACTTTTGATAACACTATCCACTTCCCCTTGTGCATTCCCCAACTTCTTGAAAATAAAAGAAACAAAAAATCCCTATAACAGAAATACAAAGTTGAGCAAAATGAATCCCCACATTGAGCATATCTGAAAATGTATCTCACTGTGCACTTTCAGGTCACAGAAGATGGACAACATGATTGGCTTCTGGAATCTCACTGGTGATTGCATCAATTAGAGATCTTAAGTCTTTCTTTCTTATTTTTCTTTATAATGTTGTTGTTGTTGAAGAAATTGTTCTCCTCGTTCTGCTCATTTCATTAGCAACAATTCATACAGATCTTTCCAAGTTTCTTTGAAGTCCTTCCTTTCATCATATCTTATGGAACAACGTTATTCCATTAACTTCATATACCACAATTTGTTCAGCCATCCCCCGGTTGATGGGCACGCTTTTAATTTTCTGGTTCTTTGTCACTAGAAAAAGAACTGCTATAAATATTTCTGTACATCTGGATCCTTTCCTCTTTTGATCTCTCTGAGGTATAGGCCTGGTACTAGTATTGTTGGTTCAAAGGCTATGCATAGTTTACTGATTTGGGGGTTATCGTTCAAAGTGCTTTCCAGAATGGCTGGGGCAATTCGTGGTTCCCCTGACAGGGCATTAACATGCCTACTTTGCCACAGCCCCTTCAATAACCGTCGTTTTCTTTTATTGTCACTTCTGCCAATCTGTTGGATACAAATGAGAAAGCCATCCTTGTTTTAATTTTAATTTCTCTCTTCATTTTGGAGCATTTTCATGTTTGTTGAAGCTTGAATTCCTTACCTTTGATTTGCTTTTACTTAAAATTCACCCAGTCTTAGTTTCCAAATATTACTGGTAATTAATCCAAACTATTCTGGATTTAATTATCTGGACTATGATCTCAATTTGTGGGAAACTTGATTTAGTTAATTTGTGATAGGCGGTACTGTTATATTTTATAGAGAAGGGAAAGGAGATCAGAGCCAAATCTATGATTTCACTGGGATTAATAACTCCTACAAGTGGAAGCTCTTTTGCCAAAGCAGCTAAACACCCTCCCTATGTTCTAGAGCAGTGGTTCTCAAAGTATGGTCTAGAGAATCCTGGGGATCTCTGAAACCCTTTTAGAGGGTCTACAAATTCAAAAATAGTTTTTATTTCCAATATGGTAAATGTCTATAAATATAATTCAGATAAACAAAAACTCTTTAACAAGATCCTAAATAATTTTTAATAGGATAAAGATACTGAAAACAAAAGTTTGAGGACCATAGTTCTAGAGCCTAAAAAGGTCCCCTGGGATGTTAAAGGACTTTTCGAGGATCAGGCATCAAGAGCTAATAACAGCCTCCTAGGCCCTGTGCTTGGAGCTTTAGTTATTAACTCATGTGATCCTTCCAACAACCAGCAAGGCAGGTGCTCTTAGTAGCTTCATTTCATGACAGAGGAGGAAACTCAGACAATGAGAGGTTAAGTGACTTGCCTAGGGTCACACAATTAACACGTGTGAGACCAGATTTGACTCTCCTGACTTTTCCAAGGAGAGCTCAGAGGCAGGACTAGGTCAGTTATTTATGTGAGAGTGCTTCTGCTAAAAGAGGGAGCAGGGAATAATGGATAGAGGCCGGACTCCTGGATCTGGCTCCCAGCTGATGATACCTACTATGTGGTAGTCACTTCTGTGTGTGTGTGAATCTGTCTTATTTATAGATTAAGTAAATGTAATACCATACTAATAATTATAAATAGCACAAAAACTAAATAGCAATTAAAAAGATAGATAGACAGACACCCTTTAATTGTCTCAAAGCCCTCAATAGGCAAAACCTACTAGGTCACAGATGGGTGATGGATTGTTCACGTCACTATTTACTCAAACAAAAAAAATTGCAGAACCTAAAGATTCATGTATTTGGGGTATCTATATGGATCCACTTATATATGTCCATGCATAGGAATATATGTGTGCACACATATATACACCTAAACAGATCAATAGATGAAAGAGAAAGAAGGAAGGAGACACACAAGGAAGGAAAGAAGGGAGAAAGAAAATGAAGAGAGGAAGGAGAGAAGGGAGAAAAGGAGGGAAAGAAAGAGGGAAGAAAGCAAAGGAAGAAAGGAAGGGAGACGTCTTAGTACAGATGCAGCGTTGCATAGTGGATTGAGTGCTGGGTCACCAGGAAGACCAAGCTTCATGCCTAGATGCTAACACAAACTGGCTGTGGGACCAGGCAGCTCACTAAGATCACAAATTGAAGAGTAGGTGTTAATCTGTATTGTAAAGGTCCTAGTTTAAAAAAAACAATACACACACACATATGAATCTAATTTCCTTGAGGACAAAAACTCTCTCTGATCTGTATGTATCCCTACTGTTCAACAGCACCTTACCAATCAACAATCATTTATCAAGTACTTATTATATGATACAAAGAAAGACAAAAACTTGGTCCCAAAGCCCAAATCATTCCCATTGTAATATACACACATATCCATCTGTCTTTATATATATGTACTGTATATGTGGAGTATGTACACACACACACACACACACACACACACCAGATAAAATATTAATGGAAGGTAATCCCAGCAAAAAGGAATTATTGATGCCATCTTGAGAAATGAAACAATTGAGAAAAAAATCATGTCACCAAAAATTATGTCAGTGAAAAATAACATCACTCTACTCTGGAAGCTTCCATGCAAATCTGGACAGCTGGTATTATTTCATTTTTTTGTTTTGTTTTGTTTTGTTTTTTAATATCTATCCCCAGCACACGGCACACTTCCGGGCACTTAATAAAAGCTAATTAAATAATAGTTTGAGTGATGTATAAACAGAGTTAACAAAGCATTAATTAATGACCAATTCTGTTCCAGGCACTGACCTAAACTCTGAGTATCCAAAGCAAAGCAAAGCAAATCAAAGCAAAACCAAACCCTCCTCCTATTTTCAAGGTGGTCATAGTATAATGTGAGAGACAGCAGGTAAACACTTATGTACAAACAATATATATTCAAGATAAATAATCCCAGAGGGAAGGCTCTGGCATGGAAAAAGAATGAGAAAAGTCTTTTCCCAGAAGGTAGAACATTAACTGAGATGTAAAAGAAGCCAAGAGCTCCATGCACAGAGCACGGCCAGCACAAATGCTTAGATTTGGGAAATGGAGCATTATGGGCAATGGTGTCATGGGTCATGGAGTCTGGGGAGTAAGAGTCCTTTGCAGAGTCAAGTGTAAGAAGACTAGAAAGATAGGAAGGTATGAAGAGGGCACTTAGCACCCTACTGGCAATCATGTATGCTATTTTTACCATGTCAAAATGTCTGACTTCTATAAACAATGAAATAAACTCTTGGAATGCTGAAGGAAAGGAGGCAAAGAGACAGCAGGATCCTAGTTCCAGGCCTGAAAGGACCCTCAGAGCTTTTCCAATACAACATCCTCCTTTCAGAGTAGGAACAGGAGGCCAAGTTAAGGGCCTGAGGCTCATGGAAAGCCCATTCCAGTCCAAGCTCCTGCCATTGCATTGCCCTGCCCTCTTCACCTTGGCTTCACCAGGCCCTTCCCCTGCAATGAAGCTGCAAGGTCACCTAGCCCAAGCTTCCTGGCTTCCTCCACAACCTCCTCCCCAGTTGTCCCCGGTCCATCACAGGTGTCATTCCTGCCTTTGCCAAGGAGAATGGCCAAGAAGGTCAAACCCTGTTCCCCTTGTACTTTACAATGACCCTTACAGTTTGGCTGCTGAACATGGCACCCTTTGAGAGGGAGACACCTTCTCCCATACTAATGGAGGAGATGCTGAGACAAGAGGCTGCTGGAATGGTCAAGGGAGCATTCCATTTCTGTCTCTGAACATTAACTCTATTTTTTACTAGCACCTAATTCTGCCCCAACAGAGATTAAGGATGATGCTTCGGACTTCTATATTTCCTAGTTCATTTACTTTTTTAGCCCATTCTCAGGAAAGGAGAGGCTTCCCTTTCTACCGCCCAGGTGAAAGCAGCTAGCTGCTTCCATTATTTTTAATCCAACAAATTAATGAAATGAAGGTAGGGAGAAGAATAGGAATTGTGCTAAGCGAAAGCTTTCTTCTGGAGAGGGGGCTGTCCTTTCATCTTCCATCTGGGGTCTTCCCCTCATTGTTTGTCGTTGCCAGAGCAGTAAACTCTGTTTGTCTGTAGTGGAAGACCCAGGCTGGGCAACTTTGAAGTCTAGCCTGTTCCTGAATGTCACCTACTGTTCCTGTCAGCAGGCTGAGATAAAGCTGGGGGGCTGGAGGTGTCTGCTCTAATTCCTTTATTGACACATGGGCCTGTCTTCAAACACCAGTGTAAATGAAGAAGCTGGGCCAGTAATGGGCCCAGAAAGGCCATTGTTTATGTACTGAGCCCTGCTTCCTAAGGTCCCAAGGGCCCCCAAATCTTCCAAATTAGCACCTCGCTGAGATCAAAGAATGGGTTTTTCTTTGGGTAATTGCCTTCTTGGAGAGTAGAGCAAATGAGGGCAGCTTTCAGCTATCTCCCTCCTCCCTCCAACCCAAATCTTTCTTTTGAGGGGACAAATGGTAGAATTAGACCCTGTTTCCAGGAAGGAGTGGTAAGGAAGTGGAGAACTTTTTTTATTTCCTTCTAAAGGACCAGAGCAATGAAGATGATTCTGTTTTGAAAGTTTATGTTAAATTCCTGTCTCTTTATCCTCAAACCAAGATTTGTTTTAAAAACTGAGGGATATTTGCCCTCAAGAAAGAATCTTAAGGAGTGAAGTGTCTAGCCCCACATAGGGGCTGGGTTGGATTCAGTAATATTACACTGCATAATAATAATAACACTGTTGGCATAATTATTGACATTTAAATTCACTTCAACAAGCATTTATTTAAGATAATGTGGCAAAATTTAAGATTACATGGCAAAATATATAATATTTACAAGACTTTTTTCAACTTGTGCCAACATAGGGGATTACAATAGTGGAAGCCAGGCAGTGCAGCCTATAGAGTGCCAGGATGAGCTTCAGGAAAGTTCAAGACATTTTCTAGCTGTGTGTTCCTGAGCAAATCACTTAACGTCTCTCTGCCTCAATGTTGTCATACCTCACAGGGCTGTGGTGTGATCAATAATATCTGCAAAATCACTTAGCTCATTGCTTAGAACATAACTGGTGCTTAATAAATCCTTGTTTCCTTCCTTTCTTCTTTTTTTTTTTTTTTTTTGCCTTCCTTCCTACAAATTAAAAATATTCCTGACCTCAAGAAGTTTATTCTATTATAAGGAAAAAAGGGGGACACAAAAAGTAAATACAAAACACATTCAAATAAACAGAAGTTGGGGGATGTTTATAATTACAGATAGATAGATAGATAGATAGAGCTTATAGAGCTTAGCTATATATAATACATAGTATATATAAGAACAAAATGCCAGCGGTCAGAATAGAGATCAGGAAAGGCCTCCGATCACTTTTCCAATCTCTAACTCCATTTGATTTCATCTAATTACATTTGAAAAACAGCAGGACACAGTAGAGTCCAGAAGAACAGGTTTCCAGTTCTGCTTGTGATCCATGTTGATTGTATGAGTGACCCTGAATAAATTCCTGAAGCCCTCAGTACTACAGGCAGCTTGCTGAGCTAAAGATCTATCTGCAGAATGAAAATTTTTACACTGAGAGTTCTCCATGCTAAGAAAATTACAGTGCTGAACTAGATCCCCCCCCAAAAAAAAAATCTCTCTATAATTACAATGAAAAGATCCTCACTTCTAATATGTGGCTTCCATTGTTCACATCTTTGAAAAAAGTGAAGGGGGGACTGAATAACATAGTCAATTAGACACTTTAATAATAAGCTACTTTGGTTTTGCTTTGTATTTATGGTATTTTTTACATTCATCTGTATGTGTTCTTTCTTCCAGTAAAAGCTCTTGGAGGACAAGAAAAGTATTGTTTGTTTTTGTGTATTTATTACCTGAATCATATAATATGCATTTAATAAATACTTGATGATTAAATAACAATAAATTCACTAGAAATCTAATTGTAAGGGTAAAAATCCTAGAAGCTGGGTATCTTTCCTGATTAATCCCCACTTTCTAATCTTCAATGCCTCCCTATCTATTGGTTCTTTCTTACTGTTTTCAAATACATCACTGTCTATCCCATTATCTAAAATCTTCTCTAGACCTTTCAACTCCCTTAAGCTATTGTCTTTCTCAAATCTCATATCTCTTCTCCCTTATTCAACTTTTAATCTACTTTCCCTGCCTGCATGAGCTTTTCTCTCATTCACTCTTCATCCCTTTGGAATCTGGCTCCCAATTTTATCACTTGACTGAAAGAGTTTTTCTTCCTTTCTTTTTTTTTTCCTTTCTTTTTTCTTACTTCCTTTCTTCTTTCTTTCTTTTGAATAGCGTTTTATTTTCCCAAATACATACAAAGATCGTTTTCAACATTTACCTTTCCAAAATCATGTTTGAAATTTGTCTTCCTCTATCCTCCCTTCCCCAAGACATCAAGCAATCCAATATAGGTTAACATGTGCAATTCTTCATTTTTGTCATGCTGCACAAGAAAAATCAAATCAAAGGGGAGGGAGGAACATGAGAAAGAAAAAAATCAAACAACAAAAAAGTGAAAATACTGTGCTTTGATCCAGCTCCAGTCTCCATAGTCTTCTCTCTGGATGCAGGTAGGCACTTTCCATCACAAGTCTATTTCCATCACAAAAATTACCTTATATCAC